>NW_027457661.1:0-1487500 GCF_050624435.1 Tenrec ecaudatus
GAAGTAGAGAAGAGCTTGATGGAGCGGAGAAAAGCAGAAAACCTGTAAGAAGAGCCCAATAAAAGGGAAAAGAGAGAAGAGAAAAGGAAGGAGGAGGAGAGAGTATTTTTTAAATGGTTAAAGAAATAACTGACCCTGTGTTATGCTGTGTGTAGCTCTGACTCGTCCTGTGTGCAGTACTGTCTTAGGGGTCAGGCTGCCCACTAGGAGGACAGGGTTGCCCTAGGCTGAGTGTAGGGCTCTGGAAACCAGCAGTGGTATGTGCAAGCAATGAGAGGGAGCAGAGAGAATCGTACAAGCTAAGAGAGAGGTGAAGAAAGCAAAGACAGAAAGAGGAAAGAAAGAAAAAGAGAATAAAGAGAAAGAAGGAAATAAATCCAACTGAGTTCACTAAGGTTGGCTGTGATGGTAAAGAGCAAGGAGAGAGAGAAGGAGGAAATAAAGTATAAAGTAGTAGCTGATCCCTGATTGCTTGGATGAGGGGCCAGAGGGGTTTAGACACTGCTCCAACATGGCAGGTCAGTGTGCCCTTTTAATGCCGGGACCCAGTGGTGCTGGGCAGAATTGCCCTAGTTGACGAGATCACCTTAGAGGCATGACGGAGGTTTCTTCAACGGTGCAGCGCACTGTAGGTGTTTGTCCCAGGTGCCTTGTGTGGTGTACAGCACTCCCACAGAGGGCAGGCTGGAGTGCCTCCTGCTATTTGGGTTGATTTGCCCTAAGCGGAGGGAAGTGACCTGGAAGCCTTTAGTGGCATATGAGAGGAGAGAGTGGGAGAGAAGAGGAAAAAGAGGGGAAAAGGGGGAAAAAAGAGGGATAAAGAAGAAAGCGAGTAAATAAAAGCCCAACACCAACCTGAGCACGTTGAAACTGAGTGCGGTGGAAAAGTTAGAAGGGCTAGTGAATAAAGTGAGAATAAGTAGAGCAGTGGGTAAGGAGGTAATGATACTTGATCACCTGTCCTTGAGGCCAGAGGAATTCCAACTCTTCCTCAAGGTCACGGGGTCATGGACTTGTAAGGTCTCTCTCTCTGGCCTAAATTCCAACCCCAGTCCTTGGCTCCCCGCGAGAAAAATTTCATGCGGAAGCCGGGTTCGTGATCCAAGTGAATTTAATGAGAGTTAAAAGAAGCTTCAGGTTTTACAAGGCACCCATAGGATTCCTTTGACCATGGGGCCTGGCAGAGACTGCCTCAGATCATGCAAGGATCTCTCTCCTCCCAGGAAGACGACCAGACCACCCCTCTCCCTTCTGGTCCCTGCCTTTTCAAGGGTTCCCGGGGAGGCTGGTGAAGGACCCCAGGTCAATCCCATTGGCTGAACTGCAATCATCTGGCCCAGGTGGGCTGCTCCAGGTGCAACATCCATCGGAGCCCACGGGCAGGAAAATCCAGCTTTCCTATGCTGGCTCTCCTGGGCATGCGTTAATGGACTTTCCCATCCCTGATGTAGGGTTCCACAGATGCTGTGTGAGATTACTTCAAAAGCAAGATCGCGCCCGTGGCCAGGGGTCACTTGGGTGCTGGAGTACCTGCCTTGTGCTGCATGTAGCACTGCAGCAGGGGCTGGGAGGGGGCACTGGGGGGCTCCCTCAGCCCCGTCTAGGGCTCCAAGACCGGCAGGGCCTCCCCAGCTATGTGTAGAATCACTGAGAGGGAAGCTTGTTGTCCTATCTAGACTGCTGATGCTTCCTAGATCAGAGGATTTTCTTTTTTATCCCTCTGGCCAGCTAGAATGAAATTGTCTCCCACAGTCTCTGGGCTACAGCTCAGTGCTGTTTAAGGCTGACACTGCTACAGCGGGTCTTTGTTATGGTAAAAGCTGCCAGGCCCTGTGGCTGAGTTCTGGCATTCCTTAGCTAGGTTGCTTCTTATGCTGATTTATGTTAAGGGACTCCCCTATGTGGTGCTTGGAGCTGAGCAACCAGACTTGGGTTTGAGTTTTAAACCAATCATTTATGTTTCACCCTTAAAAAAAATTCTACTTGTGATGTGCTCAGATTTGGTGGCTGTCAAGCTGACCCCCAGAGGGGGAGATGCAGCTTATCAGGGGGGTTGTTTACTAGTCGGCCAATTGGAACTAAATTTGCTCCCTGGACTCCCGACTTTCTGCCTTTTTCTCCCACACCATGATCTTCCTAAGGTAATAATATATTTTTTCTTCTACTCTAAATTATAGCTACCCACCACCAACCCCTGACCGTGAGCTCAAGGCATCCAACCGCATGGAGAGCTCAGTGTGGGGTTCCCCTCGTGTCTGAGATTCTGCCCCCTCTCAGGGCGTCCACCTGCAGGGATCCCTGCTCCAGGCAAGGGCATATCTGGCGCCTGCCACTTCGTCAAAATTATAGTGCTTTAAAGCATGCTTGGTTTGCTTTGTGAGTGGAAATCCCACAAAAGAAGGGGTTCAGGAGAAACCCTGTTACCCTAGTTCTAATTTCAGAACTCCACCTTCCCGTTTCCTTCACCTAATTTCCTATTTTTCTGGTCTGGCAGCAGGAGCTCCAGATAGATGGGTCCTATCTGGTCGCCATTTTCTCTGAATCCCTCCATCTATTTTTTTTACACTCTTAAAAAGTACAAAACATTTACTCTACAAGCGCAAACAGATTTTCAAAAGCAGGGAAAAACCTGAACGTTCAGTACATGGTTCAATCGTCTTTTCATCTCTGCGCCCTAACTATGCTGAGCTCCATGGAACTGCATGGAGGGGAGCTATTCTGGCGTCATCGAGCCAAGTGAGTGTTTTGAATTACCTCAAGTGAATATTTGACTGGAAAGCATAGGGTGTAAAAAAACCCTGAAATCAGATGGTGCACATCTATCACAAAGAACAGGGCCTTGTACTTAAACCTTTTTTCTGAAAATAAGCAGCCATCTAAGTGAGATGTCAACTAAGTCCGCCCAGAACAAGCAGCACAGCCAGTGTGATGCCAGGGTGATAAATAATAGAATCTCAATCTGCAGGTATGAACAAGAATCAGAGCTTAAGTTCGGAACACCCAGTTTGCAAAAGGACTCAAATGCACATGCGGGGTGAATTCCCTCTGACCACAGTCCATGGACATGAACAGATACAGTTAAGTTCAAATGTAACACCTCATCATTTGATCTCTTCAGACTAATTTTAATTTGGTTCCAGTTTTTAGTATTTTTCACTTTCTGTTCGATTGAGGTTTTTCTCTCTTTTGTCATTGTTAGTTTTTCTTTTCTACTTGTTTCTTGATTTTGTTTTGTATTTTTTTTTAATACATATGAAATCCAGGAGAGGTAAATCCAGAGAGACACTAACAGAATTAACAATCACCTAGGGACAGGCAGGGAAGATTTGGGGGAGTGAGGGGGGGGGGGCTAACAAAAATGAATATAAAAGAAGGAAATGATGTAAACCTGATTGTGGTGACGATTACACAAATCTTAATATGACTGAAGTATTGAATGATATATGTGAATTATATGAGAATTAAAATAAAACAAAAGCTGAGGTCAGAGATAGGGCAGCAATTTAGCCCTGAATCTCTTGGTGAAGATTAAATGTCATTTTGTGCCAAGAGCCCATTTTTCCACTCATGAAGTTTGGGGAACCGGCCATGCTCCTTCATCACTTTTCTTACCTCAATAAATGGGTACAGTTCACTCTTCTCCCTTTTCTTCTCTGTCACATACTTTGCAGCAGTCAGGGGAACAGAATTTACAGTCCTGAAAGGGATCCATGAGTGTTAGTCCAGGTAGACTAGAGAAACAAATCCACACTCATATGTGTATAGGAAAGACCTTTATATACAAGAACAGTTGTATATTGAGAAAGCATTCCAGCCCAACCAAGATCAAGTCCATAAGTCCAATATTAGCCCATGTCTGATATCAATCTATAATGTTCTCTTCAGACTCATGAAACACCTTCAATGACCCCAAATGCAGGAAGATCACAGGTCAGTAGTTGCAAAGTCTTCTGCATCCAGTGGTGGTAGAAGCATCTCAGCTTTGGCAGGGTCTCCATGTGGCTCCTCCAGTTCCCAGGGCATGGGTTCTATCAGTGTGGTGCCATGTGTCTTGTTAGTAGGACATCTCTCAGGGAATGAGCAGAAAGATAGTCTGCTGCCTCCAAGGAGGAAATACCAGATTTCCCAGAACCCTGACGGGAAGGCCAGGCCCACAAAGAGGCCTCATTGGCCATAACCCAATAGAGAGACTAGAGTCTACCCCTTCACTCTTAATCCTCTCAAGTCCCAAATTGACACCAGATTGTATAACTACAACAGACCACCCCTTGTCCATTTGACATTTTCACAAAATTCTTTAGCCATATATCATTTCAAAACAATAATAGAATCATTCAAAACAATAATAGAATCATATCAGTATCTAACAGTATAATATGAAAATGCATACATTTCACTCCGTGCCACCCTCCTTTAAACATAATATTCTGTAAGTGATGAAACAAAAATATCCTATGCTTAACAATTGCAGTTAAGGTACACCCACATATTAATCCTATAATTCTATGAATATATTCCAGTATCTATGAAATCTTGTAAGCTAGCCACTTCTCGCCTTTATCTGGCCCATTTTGGCTATCCAGTTTCTCTACTGCCTACTTCCATCAACCCAGTGCTCTGAGGAGACCATCATATTCTTCAATATAAAGAGTCTTCATGCCAGTTGGAACCTTGTGAAGTCCACATCCACAAGAAAGTCAAAGCAGGACAGATCGTCTATACAGTCTGCAGCAGTATATACCAGTGCACAGGCTCAACATTCTTCTCTTCATCTGGTCGGGTTCGGGTCAAGTCAATGTGGGCTCCCTCTCTTGGCCTCACCTCAGTGTCCATTGGTCGCATTGCCTTTAGGCCTTGGCCCCATCACCAATTCTCCACAACTCTAGTCCCCTCAGAGTAGGTCATGGACTTCAAACCAGTCAACCTGCTCTCATCTTCTTCTCTACTGCCTGTAAACCAGGTCCACGAGTGTCAGTGGTCAGAATGAACCCACTGCTCTATTGCTGCTATTCTGCCACTTTCACTCAACAAGCAGATCCAGGTGGTCACCTAGCAATCATTTCAGGCTTCTACAGGCTCCCTTGAATGTTCAGTACTAGAAAGGAGTTTCTTCAGGCTTTGAGATTTTTTCCAGTTTCTGACAAAAACCACTATTCAAAATTCAAATATTACAAAAGTTCCCTTTTAATGCACATGAAGCTCTTCCTCACAGTGGGAGCAGTGCACAGAAACGGAACTTGATGCTGGGCTGCTCTGTGCGTGCTTTGGTCAGTTGGGAGCTGCTGATTCACAGATTCACTTCACGTGGATGAAGATGCTTGTTTGCTTCCCCGTGAGTTTATCGCGCTTCAACAGAGAAGAACCCTGTTCTTGGGTTTTGCCTCTGCCTTGCTCCTAGCACCGCTGGAATAGAAAGATTACAAATGATTTTTTTGTTGTTGTTTTAAAAAACAGAAAAGAAATGCCGTGTACCTGTTAGGTAAGTAGAGGCAGAACTGAGGGTGGTCGCTGTGCATGCCAAACCTCCTCCCCATCACAGACAGTTGAAAGCTGCTTCAGGCTGGAAAGATGCACACATTTAGGTCCTTGTGACAGGAAGCAGGTCAACCTGGGCGGGCCCCCATCTAGACCAGGTGGGCTTAATTCAGTCAATGGGGTCAAACAGTACCGTCAGCCATGCCTACCAACAGGGTATGGGTGGGGGCCTCAAACCAGCTGTCATGCAACCCAGCGTGCGTGGGCTGTCCAGTCCGCCCCCACCCCCCACGAGCATATTTGCCTCTTCTATCCTTTATAAAGTCACTTGGATCACAAACTAGGTTTCTGCGTCAATTGGTTCTTGTGTGAAGCCAAGGACAGAGGTACATTTCTCCCAGAGAGAGCCCTCACATAACCAAATCAGATTATAGCCTTCAGTGTTAGTGTTCCAACGAATTTTGGGGGAATATCTCAAGTGTTAGTGGTAAGGACACAACTCAATCCATATTATCTCTTTATTTTGCTCAGCCAGATGCTTGCCCTTTGAGCCTGAATTGTTGCAAGGCTTATTACCCCATCAAGTGTTCCCAGAGCAAGCCCTAAATGGGCAGTAGTCACACACAAGGAAGATTTGCAGGGGACACTGTTAAGAATGATTAATGCTTAAGTGTTCCTTGTCTCCCCAAATGTACCATTTGGCAGAAAATTTGTTAGATCTCTCTCCTGGGAGAGATATACCTCAGCTCTTGAATAACTCTCCTGGTCATAGAAGTCAAATTCCAAGCTTTTCATCCAACATTCATAAAGCTAAATAAATGTTACATAAACCTAAGTTCTCTATCTTGGATAAGACAAAGTAAAACCATGACTTGAGAAGGTTTTCATTGAGGACAGAGACAACTTCAGATATTCTAAGCCTATGAAATTGGTCATGATTCAGGCAACTTGCCAAGGAAGCAGGTAATACCTAGGTGGGAGGTGGAATGAATAAGAACTTGCACTAAGATTCCATTCCATCAGGCGCAGCTGGTGACTTTGGAGGCCCAGAGCAGGCAGTGGGAGAGAGAAGACCAGAGCAGGGGAGGGATGTGATGAGCTGGAGGGTAGAGGGAGGGATTATGTGTTGTCCTGCTGTCACCTCCCACCCCACTGTGACCCTTTAGTGATGTGGGCCCAGGTTTGTGATGCAAGTGGGTTTGAAGCCAGAGGGGACTCAGAGTGCTCAGTTGCCTGAGTGCAACCGCTGTATCCAGAAGATGGAGGAGATTCTCTTTCTGCTGGAACAGAAAAGTGCTTCCTGGCTGACCTACCAATACCCCACCTGGTTCACTGTTTTGACCTTGGGCATCCTGTATGGAGTGGGTTGCTTCTTCCTGGTCCTCCCCTTCCTTCCAAATACTCCACCTGTGCGACCACCCAGGAAAAGGATAAAGGTAAGAAATTCTCAACCCAGCCATAGGAGAGATTGATTTTTCCTTGTTTTATAAATTTTTCCTTTCGTAATTAATTTCCTGATAGGGGAAATCTCAAGAAAGAAGAGACCATCAGCCCTGGCTTTGGAATGTTGATGAGGGCTGGTGCGTCCTTACTCACTGTTAGGACTTTGTTCACTGCATTGGTATCATTTTATCCTTGCCGGCTTATGTTGATTTTCATTATTTCTGTTGGCTTTCCCTGTTTGTGAAGCACAGGAGGCGTGGATGCATCATGATCATGGACACAAGGGTTGACAGAGTTGCAGGTGGAGAGATCTCATGGTAGAGGGAGGGATTGTGAGATCAGCAGTGTGGAGAACTCCCCCATCGGGATGCTAGAGAGTGAAGGGGGATTGATTTCAAGACGAAAAAATGAAGGAGGCCAGAGGGGACAGAGAGCTTTAGACCTGACTGTGATTACACAACTCCTTTTGAAGGCAATTTAACCATGGGGGGGGGGGGTTGTTCTAAAATGGATATGGTAATCATTGATTGTACCATTGCCCTTGATCTGATTGAACGACTGAACTATTGACTCGTATGATATGTAAATCATTTGCCAGTAAGATGAGCATTCAAAAATATTTCTCTTTGAAGATCTCAGACCTCCCATCTCTAGTTGTTATAGAGGGCAATAGGTAAAAATCCCCAATATAGTGACGCAGTGGCTAAGGACTAGATGACTAGACGTTTCAAAGGGCAGCTCTCATCACTGGGTCCTCAGTCTCTTTCCTTGAGCTCCAGTCTCTGGGCCAAGGCTCCTTTTCTGTCTGGGCTAATTGAGAAAGCATGGCTGACCCCGGGGAGGAAGTGGTCAAGGGCTGGCCCAGAGCTTCAGCCTCCATAATCAAAATCTTTCCCACCAGAACACTGAGTGCTGAGAGTGTGTGCTCTCCGT
Organism: Tenrec ecaudatus; assembly: GCF_050624435.1. Classification (NCBI taxonomy): domain Eukaryota; kingdom Metazoa; phylum Chordata; class Mammalia; order Afrosoricida; family Tenrecidae; genus Tenrec; species Tenrec ecaudatus. The sequence goes on from NW_027457661.1 coordinate 7,852, forward strand.
GAGCAGAGGAAGGCTGACGGAAGAAATGCACTCTAGGTCTCACACAGAAGCTGGTTTCTGGGCTTTAGTCATTCCATGGAGATTGTCATTCTTCTAATCACCAGTAAATGCCTGCAGTTTGTCACAAAGAACAGACGCAGGATTGGATTCCAGCCTGACTTCCTCTCTTGTGCCCCAGCCTCAGGTGGAGACAAGGAGAAGCAGCAGGTCAAGGGACAAAGGTGACGCTCTGAAAGGTAAGGTTCTGCCCATTCAACCAACCTCTGTAAGCTCTCCTGTCCCCTCCTCTGCAGGATGCCAGTGGCAACAGCCCGTCTCTCTCAGGTAATAATCCTGAACAAAAGGATACTGGGGATGGAAACAGAACCCAGATATTTCCCAGATGTACAGGAGGGGCCTAGGATGGGATGAAGGCTGGCCAAGGTAGGACCCAGTAGGGAGCAGTGGGGGTGTCAGGAGCAGATTCTGGTGGATTTGGAGGTGGAACATTGAGGGGTAACAGCGATAAGCTGTGTAACTTTGCCAAGGTTCAGATTGCTCACTGAGACCCCACAGACAATATTGGAAACCGATGCTCCTTGAAATGCCAAAGCACCTCCTGCCCGTGGGAGTAAGCTATCGTTTGACCTTGAGCTCTGGAGAGTCCAACGTCCTAAGTGCACAGCCCGTGTGACATTCCTTTCGGTCCTCTGGGAGGGCTGCACCATAACGGTTCTCTTGATTTCCAGTTTTCCGAAGTTTCCTGCAAGAACTACATGGCGCTCAGAACCTGCGTTTGCGTCTTAGGCAGAAGTAAGTAACCTTCCTGCTTCACCGCGGGGTGCATCTTCCAACCAGGGTGCCTGTGTGGCCTCAGGCTGCAGAGCAGCTGGGATGCGCTGGTTTGGGGTACACTTTCAGGGATGGGCAGAGAATGACAGGAGTCCCGGGCAGTGGGGTGGGGCAGGAAGAGCAGGCCATCAAGGCTTGGGGAGGGGCTGAGCTTGCACCGACCCTTGCTAGCCTGCTAGGTCTCTTGCCCCTTCAGTCCTGGCTGTAATCTGGTCCTTCTGTCTCCTGCAGCCACTTGGGAAACCCACTTGACACTGGCAGCTTTGGTCAACAGAAAGCTCAAGCCCTCTCTGGTAGCTGGCGAAATAGAGGTACGGCTGAAGTCCATGTCGGTACGCGCGCCCCACACGGTTCTGCGGCTCATCCATTCTGGACACCTAGGTCTCAGAACTCCACCCTTCCACGGGCCCAGATGTGCATCTCAACTTCTCATGTCTTACCCGCCTTGAGTCAATCACCAGACTGCGCACATTCCCGTGAACCTGACAGTCTTTCACCCACACCACTGGCTCTTCCCTCACCCAGTGCCAAACCCCCGGATTCAAAGGCCTACCTGCAGCCTCCAAGCACTCTCTGGGACTCACCAGCCCCGCACCCCACAGGGACTCATTCTCAGAATGACTTGTTGGCAAGGCCCAGGCAGAGCCCATCTCCACACAACCGCTGCTCCACACCTGCCATGGCAGCCATCACAAGTCAGCATCCCACAGGCCTCCCTACTGCCTCCCCACCCCAGTGTTGGGCAGCTGCCAAGAACTTACAGCTTCCCTCCTTGGAATACTTTGGGTCTCTGAAAGAGCACTCTACCTGGCACCCCCAAGAAGACACCTTTCGGGAAGGACCCACAAAGAGGCAGGGGGAAGTAGGGAGGCCCACCTTGCTCAACCCCAATGTCCACAAGCTGCTGGAAATAGAAATCACAAAGGCAGAGAAATGGAATATTTGGGAAGAAAAAGGAAAGGGTGTATCAGAATACCATCTGCAGGCCTTAAATATGTTGAAGGCACTCGATGGGGAGCAGATCACTGCACCTCCCCAGCCCTTCTGGAATGCCAGCATCAAAGCAGAGCAGATACCCAGCCCTCAGAAGCATTTTCCACAAAAATTCAGTGAGTTTTTCTGGGGTCTACCTTTTCTGCACAGCGAGTCTCTGGCAGCTGCTCTCAGGGTCTCTGGATCCACCCTAGAGTTTCCCACTGTCTTATTTAATGAAATTCCTAATACCTTACCAGCTCAAATGCAAGCTAAAGAGTACCCACTCTTGTTGCAACGTCACTCCTTGCCCTACACTGAAGGCCGATTCCAACTTTTACTTCCAACTGCATGCCAAGCCCAGGCCCCACCGCCGGCTACAGTCCTGACTCCGCCCGGTCCACAGCCCCGTGGCCCACTCGCAGTACCTTTTCCTCCTCCTCACAAGAGTCCCTGTGATGAATCCTGTCTTACCGTCCACACTAAGTCCCAATCACGCATTCCAAATTAACTTCAACAGCTGGAAAGCCGTTTTTTAAAGAAACAACAGGAAAGTGAGAGTTCTTTACCCTTTATGATGCCACGACCCCAGGAAGCTTTTTGTCTTCGCAACCCCACTCATCCCCAGGACAATCAGAAGGTCCAGACCCCAAAGACAGACCCCAAGCTTCCTGGCTGCTTGAAGCAATCGGAGCTCCACCGCCAAGAGAACTTCCCTCAATTGCAGGGGCCCCTCGGCAATGGGACTCTTGAGTCTCTGACACTAAAGCAGCCTCAGGAAAAATGGCCAGGGACTTGTCTGGATATGAAGCAGCCCGAATGCTCCTGCTCCACACCTGGAGACAAGCAGGGGAAGAATGTAATGAAGACGGTGTCCCCAGGAAGATGCACACACCCTGGACCGTCGCTTGCGTGCTGCAGAGCCGGTGTCCAGCTGAGGAACAACTCGGTCAATGGACAAGGGAATTACTTGAGGAAAATATCCAAATGTAATCTATCTATCAATGGATCAGGAAACTACTGCCCAAAAGGAACTCCGGGAGCCGACTCAAAGGAGTTAAGTGATTTGAGGATACACAAGGGGATTAACGCAGGAACTTACACCCTAAGGGTTCCAAACAAAATCCTACTGGAAAACACCCTGAATGTCCACATGTGCAGGAAGGTGGAGCAGATTAGAAAGGATCAGATCCCTGGCATTGTTTGCCGTTCATGTCTTGCGACCACGCATGCTCTGTCTATTTCCCTGACCCACCCACATGTTGTCAATGTGGCCTCCTGGGGAGAGCTGGAAGATCTCCTGAACACAACGCAGAGCCTTTCCTTTCTCAGCCCGGGCACTCAACAGGTGCTGGACTCGCATATCGTAAGGCTCCAAATGAGGCAGAGGTGGTGCATGCCCCTCAAAGTCCTTGAGCCCACAAACCTCTGTAGGACAAGAAAAGACAACGCAATGTCCTTTCCACAGTCCACCTGCTTAGCCACCCCTAAGTCTTCAACTAACCCAGTAACTGAGGCTGTCAAGGTCCTGGGAGAACCCTGTCAGGCAGACTGGGGAGAGAGAGTGACCCCAAAGAAATCAAGCCCTACCCTGGAGAGTCCTTTTGCTGATTGCTCCCCTACAGAGGAGCCTGTTCAGGGAACCCCAGCCTACCCCCCACTTGATAATGACAGTGGATGCTCATTGGCCCTCAGGCAGCCGTTTCCAGCCTTCATGCCCAGTATCCTTGGCAGAACCTTCCAGAATGAAAGTGTCCAGAGAGAGAGCCTAGAGCAAACCTCAAATCCAGTACTGACCAGCAAGGGGTCAAGGAAAGAGGGTGCTAGTTGTGCCCCAGGAGGCCCCAGATTGGAAGTGAACTCTGAATGTCCATCTTCAAGAGCCAAAGAGACAGGGTTGGTGGTGGTCAAGAAGTCCTCTTCAATAGAGCTAGACGATAGAGACACTTTCAAAACCAGTGTGCTGGCAAAATCTCAAACCAATCATGTGGACCGGGGGTGCTTCGAGGCTCTAGGATGTAGTAAAAGTTTCCTGCTACCTGGAAAGTGTGCTCCAGTTCCTGAAAAGCCAAGCCTTACAGCACGAGTGTGCAGTGAGATTAAGCTCCAGGTGGAGGTAGAGGCAGAGGGTGGTTCTCCATGCTGTCCTGTTGACGGGCTCCTTCAGGACTGCACCACTGATGTGCTCACTGCCACCAATGTTTTGCCTTCTCAGGTGGTCCATTGCCGCCCCCAGCATTTGTTCACTGGGGATAAGCCAATATGTCAAGGGCCAAGTGGCTTCGTGGTGGCTAGAGCAAGTTACATGGGGCAGCAGAAGCTCAAAAGCCCCAACCTTCAGGACCCCTCGACAAGGAGAAGGAAGGATGCTGTTCCCACTGACAAGAGGGAGACTCATAAATGGCCCAATCCAGAAGAGCATGGAAAAGGATTAGCGGGAAGAGGCATCTCCCAAGTCTGTGGGTTAAGCCAGCCTGTGCAAGACAAGGCATTGGCTGAGTGCCTTGAGATCAAGTCCTCACAGCTCCCACCAGAGAAGGGACAGCTTCCTGCTGAGGGCCACTGCAAAAAATGGAGGAAGCACTTTGTCCAGTGGATTTGCTCCAGCAAAAAATCTACAGGACACGGTGATCCTTTGCAAAAAGGAAAGCCCGTATTACCCTGTGGTCACAGCCTTGGGCCCCTTCAAAGACAACCAGTGTCTCCTAACAAGGTCACGGAGGCTCAGGTGCTCACGACAGATGTTGGCCAAGTCCTAGAGGGGACACCAGGCTGTCATCAGGAGTATCTTGCGTCAACGTTATGTCCACGAAAAGAAACGCAGGCCTCAGTTAATGGATGTTCCTCCAGCTGCAGGGCTCCTCTCTTTGTAGAACACAGGAGAGTGGCAAGTGTGAGACCCTGCCTCCACCAGGCGATACCTGACTGCCAGAGCCTTCCCACCACGAGCACCTGTATCAGGGATGTATTCACAAATTTCTGTCCGTTCAGGGGATTCAGTGTCAGAAGCCACACTCAGCCATTGCCCCCCAGGGTGTTTGTGTGCCCAGTCAGCTTGCAGCAGCAGAGGCGGAGGAGGTGGGCTTACTCCAGTTACCCTTACCACTGCCCACGTCACTGTCTTCGAGAATATGTCTTATCTGGCAAATTAGAAGACGCTTCTTCTGCTCTGATTAGTAGGAAAGTATCCATGCCAGCCACTTTAGCCTGTTCTGCACAGGCTAATGGCTTCTCTCAGCCATGATATTCATTGTTCCATAATAGAGATTTTCCCCCTCCTACATTAAAGTGTGACTTCTGTGCTGCATGGCGGGATCTAGAGGGGGTGTCATGTGTGTTAGTCTGTGTAGACTAGAGAAACAAAATTCATACACTCATATTTTATGAGTTTTATATAAAGGTTAAGTGAACATTGAAAAGCATCCCAACCCAGTTCAATCTAAGACCACCAGTCCAATAGTATCCCATGTGTCTGACACCAATCTACAAAGTCCTCCTCACAATCCAAAAACACACGGGGAGACAATGACTGCAGGAGGAAATTGTAGTCCGTGCGCTGGCAGGTTCTCCATGAGGCTGCTGCAGAAACCAGGGCTGCAACAGGGTAGGTCCATGCGGCTTCTCCTCAGGGATCTCCCAGGAAATGAGTCTTTCCAGCTGCTTTAGGGACCTAATAAATGCATATCCACCCTGGTGGCACTATCAGAGAGCAAGAGACCAGAAAGGCTAGGCTCACAGAGCCATTGATCTCCCTGCCCTTCAATTAACCCCACATGAGTTCATTGACGAGGTTGGCATAATATACCTTTAACTATGTTAGATACTGCGTCTCCTTCTCTGAGTGCTAGCTTTGACTTCTCAAAGGGCAGGGCTCTGGAGGAGGTTTTCAGCAGTGTTTCCCACCCACTTCCATCCCAAGTTCTTCATTTTGCACCTCTTATGATTTATGGTAACACCCCTACTGTGAAAACCTCAGAAGGTCCCAACACAGTGAAGAATGTTCCCTGGTGCCATTACTTTGTCTTCAACGTTATGTGGCTGCAGTTGATAGGTTTTGAGAGGCGCAATCCAGCCAAGAAATTCCATCGCAGGCTCCAGAAGAGGTTTAGACCAAAGTAGCGTCTCATGGTACCAAGCAGGCATGAGACATGTGGCGGCCTGTCTAAGTCCCACATGTGCATTTGATGAAGGCTGCCAAGTTTGGCATGGAGGTTCCGCCTCAATACACCTGTCACAAAATGTGAAATGACATATTTTGCTACCTTTGCCTCTCTCCCAGCCTAGGGTAGCCTCCAGGATGGAAGTCCCAGGTCTGACACATGTGGGTGGGAACTGTTAGGGAGGCTGCCAGCGGGGGACTCTGCTCACCCACTGCACCAAGGGAAAATCCGGTTCACAGCTCACATGCCTTCCTCTGTATATAAACCCGGAGAAGGAGCAACAGCTTAGGCTGAGTGGTACAGGATGAGCGTCTGTGTAATAACCACTAATGGTTAGGCACCATGGACACAGGGTAGGGAAGGATACAGTGAAGAAGAATATGAAGCGTTGGACGTAGCAAAGGGGGCCAAAGAGCATGAGGATCCCCAGAAATGATGCAAGACACAAGCGGAGCTAACACAGGCTTACAAAGGGGAATCGGCCAGGTGCTTCACCCCAGCTTTAGCTAGCTGCCCCCACAGCAGAACTTTATCTCCTACAGAGAGCACTGGGTTGTATAGCAAAGGCACAGCTTTCAAGCAGGGAAGGTTACTTTCTCAATACTATCTTTAGTGGGGCGACAAACTGTTATTTTACTTGATTTCCATCTCCTGACTGGGGGAAGGATGAGTTGATAGCCAGGGTGGGGTAGAGTGGGGATGAGTCAATAACAGGGTGCCAGGACTCAGGAAACATGACCCCAGGCTTTTGGGCTTCACACATGCATACACACACGCGTCCGCGCATTAGGAATGTTCTCACGAAACATGACCCCAGGCTGGTGGTCTTCACATGCACACACACGCGTGCGCACACACACACATACATGCTCTAGGAATGTTCTCAGCAAACATGACCCCAGGCTGGTGGTCTTCACATACACACACACACACACACACACGCACACACACACACACGCTCTAGGAATGTTCTCAGGAAACATGATCCCAGGCTGGTGGTTTTCACACACACACTCACGCGCACACTCTAGGAATGTTCTCAGGAAACATGACCCCAGGCTGGTGATCTTCACACACACGCACACACACACACACACACACGCGTGCACGTGCTCTAGGAATGTTCTCCGGAGAGAGTGGCTTCTAAGGATTGAGTGCTGCAAAGAAAGTCACAACTGGGAGCAGCCTTCCCTTCCCCTAGAGACTCCTGGGAAATCAGGATGTGCATGGAGATTAGATATCACCTGTCTTGATAAGGGAAACCAGTTCAATAGTGGTCAGTGTTTCCTCTGTGCTTCTAACACAGGGTTTTATTTCCTGGGCACCAGATTATAGAAGGAGGCAGGAGGGCCCCCCAAAATATGATTAGTTGATCCGCTAGAGTAAATTCTCATGTGCTTAAAAGAACACCCCTGGTGGGCCAGGGTTTACTGTTTACTGAACTAAACATTAAAGGATGGTGAGGAAGACATCCACTGAGCCTTGACCTCCATGCCTCAGTCAGGACACCAAGTGTGTGTGTGGGGTGGGTGGGGACTGACACCAATGGTGGAGGAGGGAAGTGGACATAGGCCCCAGAGACTGCTGGTACAGCAGCATGATGTTGTTTCTGGAGTCCTGATTGTGCCAAGGCAGCCTCTGGAGTGACTGTGGCAGTAAAAAATCAGATTCTGGATCTGCAGAGCCTGGATCTGGGGCCTCTTGGGTAGCAGGTAGCTTGGGTGTGTTCCTAGAGAGAGTGAAGAGCTGGACACCGGACTACCCGCTGCTGAACCCTACCGTTCGTGCTAGGTAAGTGCACGGAGATGGAGAGAAGACCCTGAAAGAACAGCAAGGGGTGCATGGACCAAGCCCCTTCCCTTTCCCCTGCCACCAGGTCCTCTTATATGGTGCTGTGAGGTCAAACAAAGGGAAGCCCACTCAGACCTGCAGAGACCTCAGCGAAACAACTGCCCCCCACCCCCCACAATTCAGCAGACATCTCACAAGGACACTCACACATACCCGAGAGAGAAACCTCACACACATACTTCCTTGGAGACTTCCAGAGAGACTCAGAGGCCTCGCACAGAGACTTCATATGAAGTTCTCAGCATCCTTTATGGAGACTTCTCAGAGACCCCACAGGGACCTCACACAAAGCCCTCCCACATAGCTCACTGCCAGCACGGGAGAATTAGCAGCCGCTGTCCACCCCTGAGCTCCTGGAAACTTTCACACATTGTCTGCAGTGCCCCCCATGCTTGTGCATCTTTGTCCTCATAGCCTTGCTTGGGAACAACAGAATCACAAACTGCACGTAGTTGTGTGCAAATTTTTTCCACTGAAACGTTTTCACTAGCCTGAACTCTGAAGTGTAGTTTACAATTGAAATACAAGTAAAACTGCCAACACCAAATGAGAGTGTGATTTTAGATGGTGTGCAGTCAAATGTCGTACGCCACACTTTTACTTTTGCTTCGGACAAATTCTCTAATTGGTGGGGAAGTGACTGACTACTTTGGAAGCAACAGAACAGTCCATCAAATGGGCTTCAGGACTCAAATATATAAATAGACATCTGATCTGAACTCAAACTCATTCCCCAAGGGGCTCATGAAACTAATTTTTTTGGAAGAGTGAAGGAACCCACATGAAAATAACAAAATTTACATCACATTGTGTCTGTCTGGCTTAATTTCTCAATGAAACAGCTGTCATATCTGAAGATATTCAGGGCAACATTCCTTTTATAGCTCTGTCGACATTATAATTAATATGATTTTTCTGTGAAATGTAATATTTCTAAGTTATGCAAAGTCCTAATGTTTATCTACCACAACAAACTGATAATATTTCGAAGGATTAAGAAATAGATGAAGAAGTAATAATTAATGAAATACACATTTTCAGGTAGTACCATTTACAATAGCCAAGCGTAAATGAAAATATCTATATCTATACTTGAATAAAAAAACAACAGATTTATATGAGGAAAACTACAGAAATTACAAGAAATCAAGAGTGACCTCAGCAAATGGGATAATATCCCATGCTCCTTGACCAGACGACTCAATGTAGTACAGTTATCAGTTCTACTCAAGGCACTAGACAAGTTTAATTCACTCCTGATAAAATTACCCTCATCTTTCTTCAAAGAATTGCAAAAACACTGATTACTAACTTCATATGGTAAGGGCATAGGTCAGGGGTTGAACCTACAAACTTCTCCTTGGTAGAAAGATAAAACTGTTCTCATAAAAGACTTGTAGGCTGGCTTTGAGTTGGAATTTTGGGGTCATTTAGGATTTTTTTGTGGCATGTGATTTTTAGGGTTTTAAGGTCATTTGGGGTCATTTAATTTTTTTGCGCATTAGGGTGGTTTGGGCTTTAAGGGTGTTTTATAAGGTTTAAGGGAGTTTTTAAGGGATTTAGGGGTGATTTTTTGGAGTGTATAGGTATTTTTTAGCAGGTAGGGGTGTTTTTAGTGATCTTACAGGGTTTCTTAGAGATTTTAGGGTATTTTAAAATATTTTATGTGTTTTTCCCCAGCATTTTATGTTTTGTTGGGGCTTTCATGTTGTCTTCAGGGCATTTATGTGGTTTTGGAAGTTCATGGTTTGGGAATCTTCTAGGGATATGATTTGGAAGTTCCACATGTTTTGGGAGGCATTTAGTGTGTTATTTGTGGCTTCAGAGTGTTATTTGAATTTTAGGGAATATTATGGCTTTTCAGACATTTTAAGGCTTTTAGGGTGATTTTAGTGTTTAAGGGTGTTTATTAGGCTTATATGTGTTTTTATGGCTTTTAGTGTTTTGTTAAAATTTTAGGGTGCTTCTTAAGGCCTTAGAGTGTTTGGGGGGATTAGGTTTTGGTTTTCAGGGCTTTAGGGTTTTGTTGGATTATTTTTTGCTTTCATGGTGAATTCATGTCTATTAGGTTGTTGGACTTTTACAGGGTTTTATAGTGCTTCGGGTTGCTTTGTAGGGATGTTCTTGGGGTTTTAAAAGACTTTTAGCGTGTTTTTAGGGCTTCACGTGTTCTTTATTTTGCGTTTTAAGGCATTTGCATAATATTAGGGCATTTATTATGTTTTTGGGACGTAAGGAGTTTTTTTTTAAGACTTATGGTGCATTAGGGTGTTTTAGAAAGGCTTTTACCATGTATTTAATGGTCTTAAGATGTTTTAGAGAGTCTTTAGGGGTGGTCTTAGCATTTTAGAAATATTTTAGACGTTTTAGGGTTTTTAAGGCATTTATAGTGTTTTTACGACTTTTAAGGTGTTTTTAGAACACGCCTGACAGGTACACACTATTTCAATCAGGCTCTGGTTAGTGCCTCTCAATCAATTGGTGACATGGGAGTCTGGATAATGGATTACCTTTACTATGCAGATGAGAAAACTCACTCAAAAAGACACAGGTGTTGACCCACAGGCACACAACTGGTTAACAACAAAGACATATTCACAACCAGTGTTGGGAGCCAGAGCCCTAAGCCCCACATACCTGTCCCCAGCCGAACAGTCAATCTATCCTGAACCATCAAATGATCTGAGCAGATCCTCCCACCCAACTCCCCTTCCCATGCCAAATATTTTATTTCAGAAGGTGGCAGTGAATCTGCAGCTCTGAGAGAGGGACATATCTGATCGGAGCACATGGAGCAGATGAAGGGGGAGGAGGGGAGTGTGGAGCACATCCTGGCACACCAGGACTTGAGGATGATGTTCCCACTCAGAGAATCCAGTCCACATAGAAGACCACATGGCCAGCCCCACGATGAGACAAGACACCCCTCAAAGACCCATAGCCTTAGAGGGGACAACACTGAAGACACAGTGTGGGAAATGCGCCCGAACTAATCCTGCCACACCGAGGCATAACACTAAGGGGGTACAGCAGAAGAGCATGAAAACGAAGCATCAAGGTCCCCAGGGAATGCCAAAGGATGACTTTGGGGCCAGTACTTGGTACACCACCAGACTGGACTGGAAAACACTCTTAAAGGCCAACAAACTTGGACTATCTAGGTTAACGAACGGTCACTTGGACTATGTAGGTAACCTAACGGGCACTTGGACTGTCTAGGTTACCTAGCGGGAACTTGGATTATGTACGTTCCCTAGCGGGCACTTGGACTATCTATGTTAACTAGCGGGCACTTGGAATATGTAGGTTAACTAGCGGACACTTGCACTATGTAGGTTACCTAGCAGGCACTTGGACTATCTAGGTTAACTAGCGGGCACTTGGACTATCTAGGTTAACTAGCGTGCACTTGGACTATGTAGGTTCCCTAGTGGGCACTTTGACTCTGTATGTTCCCTACGGACACTTGAACTAGGTAAGTTAACTACCGGGCTCTTGGACTATGTAGGTTAAATAGCGGGCCCTTGGACTATCTAGGTTACCTAGCGGGCACTTGGACTATGTAGGTTAACTACCGGGCACTTGCACTATCTAGGTTTCCGAACGGGCATTTGGACTATGTAGGTAACCTAGCGGGCACTTGGAGAGTCTAGGTTACCTAGCGGCACTTGGACTTCTAGGTTAACGAACGGGCACTTGGACTATGTATGTTGCGTAGCAGGCAATTGGACTCTCTAGGTTAGGTAACGGGCACTTGAACTATCTAGGTTTCTTAGCGGGCACTTGGACGATCTAGGTTAACTAGAGGGCACTTGGACTATCTGTAACTACTGTGCACTTGGACTATCTAGGTTTCTTAGCGGGTACTTGGACTATGTAGGTTAACTAGCGGGCCCTTGGACTATGTAGATTAACTAGCGACACTTGGACTATCTACGTTAACTAGCGGGCCCTTGGACTATGTAGATTCCCTAGCGGGCATTTGGACTATATAGATAACCTAGCGGGCATTTTGACTTTGTAGGTTACCTAGCGGCACATGGACTATCTAGGTTACCTAGCTGGCACGTGAACTATCTACGTTATAGCGGGTTCTTGGAGTATGTAGGTTACCTAGCTGGCTGTTGGACTATCTAGGTTACCTAGCGGGCACTTGGACTATCTAGGTTAACTAACGGGCACTTGGACTGTGTAGGTCCCCTAGCGGGCCCTTGGACTATGTAAGTTCCCTACCGGGCACTTGGACTATGTAGGTTCCCTAGAGGGTATTTGGACTATATAGGTTACCTAGCGGGAACTTGGACTATCTAGGTTACATAGCGGGCACTTGGACTATCTAGGTTAACGAACGGGCACTTAGACTATGTAGGTAACCTAGCGGGCACTTGGACAGTCTAGGTTACCTAGCTGGCACTTAGACTATGTAGGTCAACTAGCAGGCCCTTGGACTATCAAGGTTAGCTAACGGGCACTTAGATTATGTAGGTTACCTAGCGGGCACTTGGAGTAGGTAGGCTAACTAGGGGGCCCTTGGACGATCTAGGTTACCTAGCGGGTAACTGAACTATCTAGGTTAACTAGCGGGCACTTGCTCTATCTAGGTTACCTAGTGGGCACTTGGACTATGTAAGTTCCCTAGCGGGCACTTGGACTGTCCATTTTAACTAGCGGGCACTTGGAATATGTAGGTTAACTAGCGGACACTTGCACTATGTAGGTTACCTAGCAGGCACTTGGACTATCTAGGTTACGTATCGGGCACTTGGACTATCTAGGTTACCTAGCGGGCACTTGGACTATGTAGGTTAACTAGAGGACACTTGGACAATCTAGGTTAACTAGCGGGCACTTGGACTATCAAAGTTAACAACTGAGCTCTTGGACTATGTAGGTTACCTAGCAGGCACTTGGACTATCTAGGTTAACTAGCGGGCACTTGGACTATCTAGGTTAACTAGCGTGCACTTGGACTATGTAAGTTCCTTAGCGTGCCCTTGGACTATCTAGGTTACGTATCGGGCACTTGGACTATCTAGGTTACCTAGCGGGCACTTGGACTATGTAGGTTAACTAGAGGACACTTGGACAATCTAGGTTAACTAGCGGGCACTTGGACTATCAAAGTTAACAACTGAGCTCTTGGACTATGTAGGTTACCTAGCGGGCACTTGGACTATATAGGTTACCTAGCGGGCACTTTGACTATGTAGCTTACCTAGTGGGCACTTGGACTATCTAGGTTAACGAACGGACACTTGGAATATGCAGGTAACCTAGCGGGCACTTGGACGGTCTAGGTTTCCTAGCGGGCACTTGGACTTCTAGGTTAACGAACGGGCTCTTGGACTATGTAGGTTGCCTAGCGGGCACTTGGACTATCTAGGTTAGGTAACGGGCACTTGGACTATCTAGGTTACCTAGTGGGAACTTGTACAATGTAAGTTACCTAGCGGGCACTTGGATTATCTAGGTTACCTAACGGGCACTTTGACTATCTAGGTTACATAGCGGGCACTTGGACTATGTAGGTTAACTAGTGAGCACTTGGACTCTAAGTTACCTAGCGGGCACTTGGACTCTCTAGGTTACCTAGCGGGCACTTGGACTATCTAGGTTACCTAGCGGGCCCTTGGACTATGTAGGTTTCCTAGCGGGCACTTGGACTATCTAGGTTAACGAACGGGCACTTGGACTATGTAGGTAACCTAGCGGGCACTTGGACAGTCTAGGTTACCTAGAGGACACTTGGACTATCTAGGTTAACGAACGGGCACTTGGACTATGTAGGTTACCTAGCTGGCACTTGGACTATGTAGGATCCCTATCGGACATTTGGACTACTTAGGTTAACTAGCGGGCACTTGGACTATCTAGGTTACCTAGCTGGCACTTGAACTATCTACGTTGCCTAGCGGGTTCTTGGAGTATGTAGGTTACCTAGCGGGCTGTTGGATTATCTAGGTTACCTAGCGGGCACGTGGACTATGTAGGCTCCCTAGCGGGCCCTTGGACTATGTAAGTTCCCTAGCGGGCACAAGGACTATGTGGGTTTCCTTGCGGGCATTTGGACTATCTAGGTTACCTAACTGGCACTTGGACTATGTAGGTTCCCTAGCAGGCACTTGGATTATGTTGGTTCCCTATCGGGCAGTTGGACTATGTAGGTTAACTAGAGGGTATTTGGACTATGTAAGTTACCTAGCGGGCACTTGGACTATGTAGGTTCCCTATCGGGCACTTGGAGAATGTAGGTTAACTAGGGGCACTAGGACTATGTAGGTTACCTATCGGGCACTTGGAGAATGTAGGTTAACTAGGGGCACTAGGACTATGTAGGTTACCTAGCGGGCCCTTGGACTATCTAGGTTACCTAGCGGGCATTTGGATTATGTAGGCTCCCTAGCGGGAATTTGGACTATATAGATTACCTAGCGGGCAATTAGACTTTGTAGGTTATCTAGCGGGCACTTTGACTATCTAGGTTACCTAGCTAGCACTTGAACTATCTACGTTACCTAGCGGTTACTTGGAGTATGTTGGTTACCTACCGGGCTGTTGGACTATCTAGGTTACCTAGCCGGTACTTGGACTATCTAGGTTAACTAACGGGCACTTGGACTATGTAGGTTCCCTAGCGGGCCCTTGGACTATGTAAGTTCCCTAGCGGGCACTTGGACTATGTGGGTTCCCTAGCGGGCATTAGGACTATCTGGGTTACCTAACGGGCACTTGGACTATGTAGGTTAACTAGCGGGCTTTGGACTATGTAGGTTACCTAGCGGACACTTGGACTATGTAGGTTCCCTATCGTTCACTTGGAGAATGTAGGTTAACTAAGGGGCACTAGGACAATGTAGGTTACCTAGCGGGCCTTGGGACTATCTAGGTTACCTAGGGGGAACTTGGACTATGTAGGTTTACTATTGGCCACTTGGACTATCTAGGTTACCTAGCAGGCACTTGGACTATGTAGGTTAACTAGCGGGCACTTGGACTATCTAGGTTACCTAGCAGGCACTTGGACTATGTACGTTTCCTAGCGGGTACTTGGACTATCTATGTTAACTAGCGGGCACTTGGACTATGTAGATTCCCTATCGGGCACTTGGACTATGTAGGTAACCTAGTGGTCACTTGAACTGTCTAGGTTACCTAGCGGGCATTTGGACTATGTAGGTTAACTAGCGAGCTCTTGGACTATCTAGGTTAACTAGCGGGCACTTGGACTATTAGGGTCCCTAGCGGGCATTTGGACTATATAGGTTACCTAGCGGGCACTTGGACTATGTAGGTTAACTAGCGGACACTTTGACTATCTAGGTTAGCTAACGGGCAATTGGACTATCTAGGTTACCTAGCGGGCACTTGGACTATGTAGGTTCCCTAGCGGGCACTTGGACTATTTAGGTTACCTAGCAGGCACTTTGACTATCTAGGTTAACTAACGGGCACTTGGACTATGGAAAGAAGTGCCTAATGGTCACCAGGACCCATGGTTAATCCAGGCGTGGTCATCTGATTCCAATCGATCAGACCTAGCTATAAATCACTTATATGTCTGGGTAATTAAAAGCAAATATAAATTTTCAAAAAAAATAACGTTGCATGGGATAGAAAGAGAATACATAACAACATCAGACATAAATATGCCTCAAGACAAACTCATTGTGCACATCCAGAATACATAATGGCTCTTGCTAAGATGCATTTCCCACTAGACCCTACCCCAAGCCAGTAAAAGCCAGAAACTCTACAGTAAACTGTGGATTGTACTACTCTGAAATGGGAGCTGTGTCTCTAGACCTAATTTGGGGCTGTTCGTGCTGAGGACTCACCAATACCTGCTGCAGTGACAACAGTCCAGGTGAGAATAAGGAAATCTGGATGACAGCCAGGATATAGGAGCACTGAGACCTCAAATTGCTTCTAGGCGAGCATGGCCTAATGGGCTTCCATTTATGCACCTCTGGCAGGAGGAGTTTGTTCTGGAAAGTAATGGTTTCTAAGGAAGTATTTCTTAAACTTTCACATGCATGCACTTACCCAGGTTCCTGGAAATCGGGCTGGGGGGCAGATTCTGATTTTGTGGGTTCAGGGTGGGGGGTCTAGGATCCAGCAGTTCTAGAGGCCCTGGTACTCTTGGGCTGTTAACCACAAGGACAGTAGTCCTAAACCACCAGCCACTCCTTGGGAGATATATGAGGCTGTAGACTCCGGGCAAGAGTGACAGTCTGGGAAACCCACAAGGGCAGTTCTACCCTGTCCTGTAGGGTCACTATGAGTCAGCATCAACTCGATGGCATTAGCATGGGAGAAGCTAATGCTGATGTTGCTGGTTCCTTGACCTATCATACTTTGAGTGGCAAAGTCCCAAGGGCCTTCCCGGATGTGATGGCCAAAAGCAGTAGTGTTCACCCTTGGTCATACTTTGGAATCCCTTAGGAGCTTTCAAGCCTCCCATTGGCCTGGCGCCATCCCAGACCAATGAAGCAAGACTTAGTGGAAGCAGGATTCAGGTCACGGTCAGTGAGAAAGCCCCCTTGGCAATGCCAACGTACAGCCAGTGCAGAGTCGAACTGGTCGACGACTCCACATGACTCCATATACTTTGGTGAAGCCAGCTGTTTGGGCAAGGTTTTCAGAGTTACCACCCATGTAGACTTGTTGGTGATAGTGCATTAAATAGAGCACATGCAGTGCATTGCATGAGTGTCCTATGTCATGCAACCACATCAGGGGTATGTTGAGCCAATTTCTCTGGGAGACCAAGGGTGTTGGCTCCATCCTGAACGTTGGCAGGGTAATGGACTGACACAGAGGAAACTCATTCTCTTTGTGGTGGTGCACTAATGGGTTCTTCACAGAAGGCCAAGTCCATGGCTGCAGATGCTCACGGGGCTGAGGGAGCAGGTCAAATCCTAAGTCCGAGGTGGGTGTTTGCATATTTACATGCCCTCACTGCCATCAAGTCCATTCCAACTCACAGGCCCATGGGACTGAGTAAAATGGCCCCCGTGGGTTTCTGAGACTGTGATTCTTTAGAGGAGTAGAAAATCTCCTCTTTCTCCAGAGGAGCGGTTGGTCATTCAAACTGCTGACCTTGAGATTAACAGTCCAACTCCTGACCACTCTTGCCGTCAGAATTCTATTTATTTACACAAGTATATATATATCCTTTCCCAAAAGAACTCCACATTTTCAAATCATTCTTGACACTCATGGCCTTTTTTCCTTTATAGCCATGCCTTTGGTTGAAACACAGATATAAGAGAAATATTTATCTACTTATAGGGGTACAAAAGTAGCTTTGGTGGCATAGTGTTTGCATGTTGGGCTGCTAACACCAAAGTCAGCACTTTGAAACCACCAGCCACTCCGTGGGAAGAAGAGTCTGTCTACTCCTATAAAGAGTTACAGTCTCAGAAACTCACAGGGACAGATCTACTCTGCCTCATAGGGTCACTATGAGTCAGCATCACCTCCCTGGCAGTGAGGTAGATTTTGGTTTCATAGAGATACAAGTCAGTCCTGAGCTGCTAAAGACAAGGTTGGCAGTTTGAACCCACCAGCTGCAGAGAAAGAGGAGGCTTTCTATTCCCATAAGGAGCTACAGTTTCAGAAATACCCACAGGGGAAATTTTAACCTCTCCTGTAGGATCAATATGAGTCAGAATCGACTTATCGGTGGTGAGCAAGTGGAGGGGACCCTAAACAGGTTCCGGTGGACCTTAAGAGTTCTACTAATTGTGCATGCTCTGTAAAATGTAAACCAAGATTTTACTTTTGCAAACATTATTTTTTCTAAACACGTCTAACTGTGAAACTATACTCGCATGCGGGTCTTTGAACCTGGTCATTGGTCTGGGGAAGTGAAGGGGCCTGACATCCTTTGTTGTTGTTAGTGCTGTCCAGTCATTCTGACATCACAGGGACCTTCTTTGCAACACAAGGCAGCACTGCCCAGTCCTTTGCCAGCCTCAGGGGTAGTATGTTGGAGCCCATGGTTTCAGCTACCGTGTCCTCCAGTTCACCAAGGAGTTTCCTCTTTGTGCTGCTTACTAAACCCGTTTCTAAGGAGTCCATTCCAACTCACGGTGACGCCGTGTGGGTCAGCACCACGGGACCACACATAATGCCTTATACCATATATATATGGTATATATATATTGTGCATAATGCCTTATACCTGGTCCCTTTGGCACCTTGTGATCGCACAGGCTGGTGTGCTTATTCCATGTGGGCTTTTTTGCTTCTGAGCCAGATGGCCGTTTGCTCACCTTCAAGCCTTTAAGACCCCAGACACTATCTCTTTTGATAGCCTCTGGCCTTTACTTCGGGGTCTTCGGTCCCTGCAGAGTGGACACATGCCTGCTGTGCGGGTATGGGACGTGTCGGAGCGCAGCCTGGTGGCGGAGCTTCAGGAGCATAAGTATGGCATGGCATGTGTGGCCTTCTCATCCAGTGCCAAGTACATTGTCTCAGTGGGCTACCAGCATGACATGATCGTCAATGTCTGGGCCTGGAAGGTGAGTGGGCTGCTGGCCTCAGGACAGGCGGGGCCGGGAGGGGAGCCAAGAAACTGCTGACCGGTGGCCTTTACTTCCGCCTGCTGGCCTCAGTCCCTTTCTAGAGAACTCTGAGCAGAAAGGAGCAACTGGGTATCTAGGATGCTGAAGAAGGGGCAGAAGGAGAGGTCAAGTTCACAGCTTGTCTAACCTTCAGTGTGTAAGTTTCTTTTCCCTCAGCTCCTAGAAGCAGAGCCTTGATTTCCCTTGACTTTCTCTCCAGAAAAACATTGTAGTGGCTTCCAACAAGGTGTCCAGTCAGGTGACAGCAGTATCCTTCTCTGAGGACTGCAGCTACTTTGTCACTGCAGGCAACCGGCACATCAAGTTCTGGTACCTCGATGACAGCAAGACCTCAAAGGTGAGGTAGCAAGTAGCCACTAGGGTGGGGTCTGCCCAGATATGTTCCACCTGCGCCCCCTTCTGCATGCTCAAAAGCCCCTTGGAAGTCTCAGCTGGGCCAGGTGCTATGTCAATATGCAAGGGAAGCCTTCTCCCTCCCTCCCCAGGGCCTGCTTTCCAGGGGGTAGCCTGCAGGGTGTGTGGGTGGCACCTGTGGTGGGTCTCCACAGGTGAATGCCACTGTACCCCTGCTGGGCCGCTCCGGGCTGCTGGGGGAACCTGCGGAACAACCTGTTCACTGATGTAGACTGTGGCCGCGGGAAGAAGACTGACAGCACCTTCTGTATCACATCCTCTGGGCAGCTGTGCGAGTTCAGTGACCCGGAGACTGTTGGACAAGTGGGTGGAGCTGAGTGTGAGTGAATGCTTTGTCGGCACCCTCCCGTCTGTCACCTCCGGGCTCCAGGGCACCTGAGTCTGCATGCACGCTGGGGGAGGCCCCAGGCGGAGGAATGTGTTTGGGAACCTCTCTGCTTGCTCGCCCTCTCTGTCTCTGCCTCTTCCTCTGCTTTCCTCTTCTGCTCAGCACACAGACAGCATCACAGTAAGTGTGCTGGCCCTGTCCGCTGCCTCTGCTGCCTTTCTCTGGGCCGGCCTTTTCTGGGTGTGTCTTTGCCCAAACCTCAGGTGCCTTATAAGGCTTGCTGACTCCTTCCCCCTAATTGCACGGGGCTGTGGGCCCTCTGGCCAGCTGCTGTTAGAGGGAGGGGCATTGAGGGGCTCTGCCCAGGGCAGCTGGCCTGCCTTGCGCTTGTCCTTGCCTCTTGGCTCATGGCTGTTGAGGTGTCCGGTGAAGGAGTGGACAGACGCCCTTGCTGACTGTGGCTTCTGTGCTCACAGACCACAGTGGCCCACTGCATCTCGGTGAGCCAGGACTACATCTTCTGCGGCTGTGCTGACGGCACCGTGTGCCTTTTCAACCCCTTCAACCTGCACTTCCTCAGCACGCTGCCCCGGCCCCATGCCCTGGGCACAGACATTGCCAGCATCACAGAGGCCAGGTGAGCGGTTTGGGTGGGCCCCTGAGTCCTGTCAGAGCCCCACTCTGTGCCAGGCCGTCCCTGGCATGCTGCAAGGAGAGGAGGGCACACATAGACCTCTGGGAAGACCCTTGCAGTCAAGCACAGGTGGGTCTTTTAGCATTTGTTGCTCACTGTGGGCAACCGTGGTAATCTGAGTCTGCAGTGTGGTAATGCATTGTCCTGTAAACACCACAGCTAGGACAGACGGGCAGTTCCTTAGGGTTTCTGAGAGAGGCTGGAAACCTGACGGAGCAGGCCTTTCTCCCTCAGGGTGGTCCTGGGTAGCAGCTAAGGTAGGAGGGTCTTATTGTAGCCTCGGGCCTTGGGTTGGGTGATTGCAGGAAGTGAAGTTTTGCTCTGGTTTCAGTGCTGTCAGGAAGCGGGGCAGTTCTGCAGTTGGGTATATTAATTTCTCATTCAGGGAAGGAGTGGGCTAAATCTGCAAATGGCAGGAAATGATATATGACCATGACTGGTTTGCACAGTGCCCTTCCTTTTCCTCTGACGTGAGTCTAGAAGGGCCTGACATCTGCTTGGCTGCATCACGGCCACACACTGTCCCCGCCTGATGTTGGGGGCTATGAAATAGCTTGTGTTCTTTTGCAGAGCCCCATGGCAAGGAATGCCAGGCCAGCCGCTGCGTTCTTTCTCCAGTGACTGCTGGCCAACCTGCTGCTCCTCCCTTTAGTGCCCCTTTGCATTAGCGCTAACTCACCAGTTTGCCCTGTCTGCCCTGGACACCCTGACCCCCTCTTTCCTCAGTCGCCTTTTCGCTGGAGTGGCCAATGCGAAGTATCGGGACACCATCACCTTGACCTTTGATCCTGCAAATCAGTGGCTGTCTTGTGTGTACAATGACCATGGTACTTATGTCTGGGATGTGAAGGACCCCAAGAAAGTGGGCAAGGTGTATTCAGCTCTCTATCATTCCTCCTGCGTCTGGAGTGTAGAGGTACGTGGGCCAGGTCTGCTGAGACTGACCGTGTTTCCTGGCCTACCATTAGGAGCTGGGGTTCCTCAAGTGTGGAATTTGTTTCCTCCAGCACCCTTGCTCCCCAAGCTGTGCCCCTGGGTCCCTTCGTATCTGTTAATTGGCTCTGAGGATGGGAGGGGATTTTAGTGCTGACTCATCTCAGACGTTTTTCAGTATGCCCCTGTGCAGTCTTAGCTTGGCCTCTTTGGACATGTTCCTGAACTTGACCAAACCTTAGTTTCTGCAATTGTGAAATGACATACCTGATGCATTTGATTTTTACGAACAGGAGACAATGTAAGTGGGAGATTTAGAATGCCTAGTACTTACTAGGTGCTTGGTTAATGTATATTCCTTTACTTGTTAAAGACAAGAGCTAATCATTATGACTTGCTTGCTATGGGACAAGCCGTTGCCTCCAGGGGACAGGATGGGGGAACTTTAGGCCCCCAAGGACAGAGGTTCAGGAGGGTTTAGCTGAAAAGGGTTGGGGACAAAATTTATTATCTCCAAGGGAAAGATACTAACTTGACAATGAAGAAACGGCAAAACCCACCCTTAGCCAAGTCATTAAGGTTAACATCCCGTGGCAGCAGCATGAATCTGGTGAGAGGGTACACTGAGAGGTTTCAAAATGTTCCCAGAAAATGTTATGACTCTTAAGAACTCCCAATAAAATGTTGAACAACAACAACCAACGTTGATGGAAAGTTTCTTTTAGTTCTGTTTTTCCATGCAGCCTCCTCCTAGCATTGTGTCTGGTATTCTTGACCCAAATGTATAAGGAACTTAGGATAGTCATGAGGAAACATCAGGCAACCTTCATTTGAGGTACACCTGCCAGAGTAACTTATCACACTCTCCCAGGTGTCAGGGTAGGAAAGACAAGCAAAGACTGAAAGCCATTCTAGACTGGGACAGATGACACCCATGTGCCGTGGGGGCTCCTAGGATCCTGGAGCAGAAGAAGTCCATTCGTGGGATAAACAAACAAACTCATTGGCATTGGGTTGATTCCAACTCAGAGCAACCCCCGCTGGTGACATTTAAATAAAGTCTAATAATGTTGTTCCAGTGTGACCTCCGTGGTCCTTATCACTGTGTACTGTAGTGCATAAAACATTAATACGAAGGGAGACCAGGTGAGAGAGTTGAATGTGACATATCTTGACTCATTTTTCTAAAGGTTCAACCCAAAAGGTAAAGTAAAACAGCTCTTGATGGAGAGGAAAAGGTGGAAGGGGGTGGGTGATGATTCTTTCCCCCCGCTGCCTGGCACTGAACGGGCTCTCCTCTCTTCTCATTTTGCAGGGTCTACGAATTGCAGTTCCTGAGTGAAATGCTGAAGGTGGAGGCCCATGAGTCAGAGATTCTGTGCCTGGAGTACTCGAAGCCAGACACAGGTACCTGGCCCTGGCCTGGAATGGCCTTGAGTGAGCCCCTCCAGTCTGGCCAGAGCCACTGATACTTGTCCTGCCTCTTGACTATGGGGCTGATCGTTCTTTTGGCTACCAAAAGAGTTAGTGATCCTTCTTGATGTCTCTGAAGGCTTCTTGTTGTTTCTGAAGGCTTTGGGGAGGACTGCATCTCAACTCTGCCCGACTCCATGGCTCATGTGGCTTAAGGATGTGGGGCTCAGTTTCTCTGGGTGCTCTTTGCTGGGCACTCATGTTGGGCTGCGATCCACAAGCTCAGCAGTTTGAAACTACCAGCCGCTCTGCAGGAGAAAGGTGGGCCTTTCTACTCCTGTAAACAGTTACAGTCTCAGAAGCCCATAGGGGGTATTCACTATGAGTCAGCATTAACTTGATAGCAGCAGATTTGATTTTTGTAAAGTCTTTTTAAAGCCAACCAAAAGCTGAATCAGTGAAGAAGATCTGCTTTAGACATTGTGCTCTTTTAAAGAATAATCTGTCTGTGATCAGATTGACACAGGAACTTGGAAGGTTAGGTGAAAAGTTTAAGGGGCAGTGAGCTTATGTGTGTGATGGAAATTTGGAATTGGAAAAGGACAGTGAGAATGGCTACATAATTTCAGAAATATAATGAATGTTAGCAAATTGTACATGTAGAAATGATCGAATTGGTATATATTTTTGTGTGCATTGTTTTAGATCAGGGAGAAGACTCGAAGTTCAAATATAATTTACAGAGACCCCCTTGTTAAATCTTGAATGGGACAAAGTCCAGAAAAAACAAATCATCTGGTTGAGGGAGACCGTAAGCATGAGGCCATAATGGGGACTGAAGGATTCACAACAGCTCGGTCACATGGAAAACAAAGGAAGCCCCTTTAAAAGTCAAGTTGCCAGCAGATCAGACCATCACAGTTGGAAATGTGACTACAGAAATGGGAAAGGGACCATGATTGGAGTAAATACATTATTGCAGACTAGAAAAGTTTACAGGACTGGTTCAGGGCCCTCCAACCATCTTGGTCAGGGCATGAACGTGCAACCTCAGTACCCCAATTCCCATCAAGGGCATACTCAGGCAAGTTCTTGAGGGCTAGACTACTCCTCACCAGGCTGGCCAGAGGAGTGGGTGGAAGCAAACAAACTCTGCCTGAGGGCAAAGCATTTTACGTTGCTAGTTCAGAGTCATGGAGCTCTAGTGCCATAGAAGGTTATGGGTTGGGCGGTTAACCACAAGGTTTCACTCTTCAAAACCACCAGCCAGCTCCAGGGAAGAAAGATGAGGCTTTCTACTCCAATAAAAATATATAGTCTGGAGATAAAAAGCCCCAATGTAAGTTAACTGGGTTGATTCCTACTAGAGGGATAATGTGTGTGGGCCAGATGCTTGCAAGGTCCCTCAAGGCAATGCTGCCAGACTGCAGTCTCTGCTCCCTGCTGGTGGAGACAATGGATTGCTTTTCTCTAAAACTTGGAACCATTAGCTTGGTTCCAGTAGGTGGAGTTCACACCCTACTGATAATGGTTCATATGGAGATCCAGAAAACAGGTCAAAGTTAAGCTGCCATTCTAAATGTAGGATCCGCCCATTTTGTCACCTGTATACCCCCAATCCCTCCTCTTCCTATTGCATGTATGCCCCTAGACCACCCCTTCTCACCGCTGTATAACATAGTCCAAGTCCTTCCTGTGATGTATGTCTTTACCCTCCCGTTTCCAATTCCCCTTGTCCTCCTTCCCTTCCCCCTCTCTCCATGTGGACCACCAAGTGGGGCTGAGGTGAGCAATGCTACCATGATATGTGTGTGACTGCATTATTGTAATATCTCTTCTATCTCTCATGCTCCCAATGACTTTAATATTTATATCTCAACCCTTTATGTTTCCAGGGCTTTCAATGACATTAGGCATCTTTTCAATGTTTATGAATCATGCTTATGAACCTCTCTTCTGTTAGTTGTCTGTGTGTATGCATTGCCTGTATTAAAAACATATAGAACCGAGCAATTTGTCTGGAAAAATAATTTATAGAAACTTTATGTTAGATTGCCATGCGTTTTGCATAGCCAATTGTTCTTTTAAAACACTTTTCTTGTCATTGTGATACCATGCTAAAAGGTAAAAACATCTGTATATAGTCAAATAGCTTTATCTTTCCTTTAAAGACATGAACCTTCGTGTCTTGCTTAAAGTTTCCACCTCACTAAAGCTAAATTGCTACCCTCGAAAATAAATCCCTCTAAGTTTTTAATGCTTTGAATATTTTATCGCTCTAATCCTCCTGGAGTTTATTTTTGAATGTAGTATGCTCCTTCCTTTGATTTCTTGTAAATTCAGCCAATTCAACCACTCATTAACCAAAGTATTCCTTTACCACTGGATTGTTTTGCCACCTTTGCTTTGCATAGCATATAGTTCTAAATTATATCCCAGACTACTGAATTATTTGCCAGAGTGGCTTTACTAATTGTACACTGGCATCACAACACGCGGGAGCTTCGGAAAGATCGTGGGAGAAAGGAATGAAAAGAGAAGATAATTTCCCATGAATTTTTGAAGCTTCCTCGTACAGGTGCTTTACAGTAAGTCGACATTAGGGTTTATAATCAATAAAAAATTCAACTGTGATCCAAGAATGAGGGGCGTGACATTTCCTGGTTGAGACAAAAGCGAACAGGCGAGCAGAATACGAAAAGAATTGGTTAACCGATGAAACTGCAGCCAAGTGTTAGCTGTTATCACAAAAATGAACACACAGAATATTCTTGAACTTGGAAGTGGGAACTTCAGCCTTTCAACGGCCATCGACGGTGCGGGGCAACATCCCCGCACTCCTACGCTCAGGAAGGGGGTTCTGGGGTCTGCGGCGCCGCGGGGCACAAGTGGGGCGAAGGGCTGCGAGGGAACGCCGAGGCAGAGGGGTCCCCGCGAGGCGGCTGCGGGCCGCTCCAGAAGGCAGGGGTCCGGGGGCTCTGCGGTCCCTCAGGACCCTCCAGGAGAGGCTCCAGAAAGGCAGCTGGAGGCCCCGGCCGGCCGTGCAGCTCGCTGGGAGGCGCGGGCGCACGTGCTCCGCCGGTCCGGGCGGCGGGGGCGGCTGAACGGGCCCTGGCCGTGGGCGGCGGGCGGCGGGCGGGCGCAGTGCGGCGCCGGGCAGGCGGGAGGTGACCGCGCGGGGCGGTCGCGGCGGCTGGGGCTACTGACGGCACACGGATCCGGAGCGCACTGCGCGGGGCGGGGCGCCGCGCAGGTGAGAGCGGCAGCGGACCCGGATGCGGCGCGGCTGAGGGCGGCCGAGGGCGGGGGGTCGCGGCGGCTAGCTCTTGGAGATCCCGGCCGGAGGCTCCGGCGCCGGTGCTGCGCTTCCTGCCGGCTCGAAGAACGAGCCCGAGCCTGGCCGCCCTCGGGATGCCTTGCTGAGGCTCCGCCGGACGTCCCCAACAGGGGGGGGGCGGGGCGGGGCGCGTTCAGGCGCCTCCTGAGGGCGCCTCAGTGGAGAGCGGCGTTGGCGCCGTGGAGTCTACGCGGGCGGCCCAACCCGCCTGCCACTCAGGTGTCTTTTTGCACGGAAGTGAGTTTTAGGAGCGGTGGTGGGCGTGACTGACGTGTTTTTAAATCATTTTCTATACATTTAAAGCTGTAAAGGCAAAACTTCATGATCCAATTAATATAGCCAAAAATTCAGGCTTGATAGAAACATTTAGAATCCAGCCACTGGGGGTAAAGTCCCCTTATTCCCATCTGTTATTGGAGGAAGGTATGAGAGAGATTGGATACTGCGGTGGGAAGAAATAGAGCCAAATAGGAATGTCTGCTTCTATAGGGAGAATGTATCAGCCATGCGCTCACTTTAAGTCAGCACAGCTTTAAGGGAGAATCTGTGGAAATGATAGATTACCGCAGGAACATGAACTTGGAGTATATCTCCAACTAACAGAGTGGTGGTCTTCCAGCCATGGAACATTAGTCTCCCAGATTCCCTCTGTACCAGTCAGGGAATAAGTCCCAGTATTATTTCCCTTGGTGCTAGTATCCCACATTTCCCCTCTCTGCATTATGTTTAAGATTCAATAGTGTCACGGAGGCAACATGGTCTCTTTTCATATCTATTAGCTTCCTATAGAAGTGACATGAGACTGCAAGCATCACAATTATGATAAAAAACACAGTCAGACTGGAACTTAAGCTATGTGAAGTACTTTGCCCCCAAGCTCGCGGGTCCAACCCTTCCATGCTACTCATCAATTGCTTAATCACATCAGAGCCAGGAGAAGCCTCAAGCTTGTCTTTGAATGTATAGAAAATATCCTTTTTAAGCTGATCAATATCTAATGAAATGTTTCCCTTAAACCCTTGCAAATGTTTCCTAATCAAATTCCAATCATGCAATGTCTTATTATAAGGATAAGTGGTTATACAGAAATCAGTTACATTCCAATCACATTATAGCATTGACAAATTCAAAATCTTGATCTTTCAGCAAAGCAGTCTGCAGTAATGTAGGGACTTTATGGATGTGCTTTATACAATTGATGTATGTATACGTATGGATTGTGGTAAGAGTTGTATGAGTCCCTAATAAAATGTAAAAGAAGAAAAGAGAAAAAAAATGATTAGGGCAAAGACTGTACAGATGTGCTTTATACAATTGATGTATGTATATATATGAACGGTGAAAAGAATTGTATGAGCCCCAATAAATTGTTAAAATTAAAAAAAAATTCATTAAAAAAAATTAAATTAAATTAAAAAAAAATGAGTAAATGAACTTTGTCACACATAAGATTCCTCTTCTCCTTCTGTTTTAACAATTTAAATAGTAAAGCATTGCTAGATCTTGAACCAGTAAAAGTACTAGTTAGATAACCTTCATTGTTATGTAAATACTGGCTCCCATCCCTCAGAGAATTAAGAGAGCTAACTAATTGGGAGAACTTCTTATCATACTTTGAAAGACTGAAAAAATTCTTAATAAATTTGTTCAGCTGATCTTGAAGTAACTTACCAAGCAGACATTTTTTCTCCAGGCTTACCAATAAGGTTATAGGCTCAATTGAGCCGTTTTGCCTTTCAGGCTTCTCACACTGTATGATTTTACCTTGCAATATTCTGTCTTGGTTAACTTCACTCATTCCCTCTATGCTGGCTTTAGGGGAAGTTAATGGGAGGGCCTTAGGCCCCCCTGAATGCCCTAAGGAAATGACCCGGCATCCACAGTTAACAAACCTTTTTCCTTCCATTTCTAATTCCATGTGGGGGCGCTGTTTCTCCACAACAGCAGTCCAGAAGACTGCTTGATTTATAGGGTGGTCAAACTTCTCAAGTACTCTTTCCTGATAGGTATAAATTTTTACTCTAGAAATGCAAAGAAGGGAAAATTGGCTTAAGCGATCCTACATTTTTACAAACCATGGTATATCAGAACTCATTACTGCCTTAATTTCTTCTTCACAATCCTGACCAATAACTCCAGCAACACCTTGAGAATTTATGTTGGACTTTCTTTTTTTTTTTTTTTTACTTTCTTAATAAACTTCCTATACTTCTTTTAGGTAGTGGACCCCAATTACTGCTCTTCGTTTCTGATTCAATCACAGTTTTGGGCTTTTTCTTACAACTCTTATCAACTCCAGTATCAATTTTAATTTCTTGAGTACTAAGGTTAAATCTTCCTGATAGAAACTGTATTAATCTTTCAATAAGAGGTCCCTGCTTTTGAGGATCAAGCTCCTGTGAAGGCTTCTGAGCCATCTCTTGGTTATTCAAACCAACTGCAGTGAGAACAGAGACTAGGTTTTTGCCTCTTTGGCTAGGTCTGTTCTCCTGCTGTGAGGCTGCTAGATAAAGGCGATTTCTCTCAAAGATCTTCTTTGCTCCAGTAGGCAGACACCTTGCCTACCACGCTCTGCTATGAGGGCTCTGCATCAAGCTTCTTCCACTATTTTCCCGCCGGGAAGTCTTTGCTAATGGCGACCCTTCACTGTTGATTTTTGAACGACATTGGCTCGCCCAATGAGTTCCCTTCCTACAATGGAGGCAGAGTTCAGGTTCGTTTAAACCCGATCTCCATGGTCCTGGCCCATGCTCTGACATTGGCCGCAGCCTGCTCTGCCTACACTCTTTTGAAGATGACTTGTCTTCCCACAACTAAAGCACTTTCTTCCAGGTCTGATATAGTTTGCCAATGAAGCTGCCATGAGGTCTGCCTTGTATTCCTCTGCCTCTACATTCCTGCATATCCTAAAATAACCCAGCAAAGTGCCCTGTTCGCTGTAGGGATGCAAGGCATTTTTACAGTGCTTATTAGAGAAATCATAAGATAGTTTGTGCACTAGGTCTCTTACTGCCTGAACATTCTTCACACATTTGGAAATAGCATCTTCCAGTCGGGACACAAAGTCAGCGTAACGCTCATCATATTCTGTTGTCTTATAGCCCTGTAACGCAGCGTTCTCTCTTCTGATGGAATTATCTTTTCCCAGGCCCTTAAGCAAACCTCATGTATCTGTCCTATTGTCTGTTCAGTAAACTGTAGTTGAGACTCAACTGTAATATAATTTGCATCCCCTAGCAATTGATGAATTCCTATATCTATCCCATCCTCAGCATTCTTCCCAGCTCTTGCAAGGGCTGCTTCCTTCCATAGCATTTGATATCACAAGCATTCTGAAGAGTAAAGACAAATTCTCACTAAAGCTTTCCAATCTGTAGGGGTCCAGCTGTCAGACTCTGCTAGAGCCCTTATCATGCTAATTACAAAATGTGAGTCTGGGCCGTAGTCATTGATTGCCTGCTTGAGATCTTTTAGCAACTTAAAAGGCAAAGGCACTGTGAATTCCTTTTGGTTCTAACAGGATGAGACATCTTGCATTCTAAATCTTCTTCTGCAATCCCTCTTCCTACTCTGGAGAGTAAAGGTGCTTTCCTATACTTTGCTTCTTTACGTCTATTCTCTGAGCTACTCTTTTCAATCTGGATATCTTGGAGTTCCACTTCCTGAACTTCACCTTCTGTGCTAGCTCTCCTAGTTTGCATTTCTTTGGAGCTAATCTCTCTACCTTCAGGGCTGGCTTGCTTGATTGTTTTACAATCTCTGGCCTTTCTTACACTAAATTCCAGCAGGAGAGCAGTTGCTTTTACTATGTCCCCTTCTGACTCAGGCTTATTCTTTTAGCTCTGCCTAAAATCTTCTCATCTGCCTGAAACCCGTTCTCACTGCTTCTCATCTGATTTAAATTTGGGCATCTTAGACGTTGCCTGTTCTGCTTCTTGGCTTTCTCTACCTTTGAAAGCAAGGGAGCTTCCTGGGATTGTTTAATAGCCATGCTTTGGATCTTGCAATCCACTGCCTCTAGTACTGTATCACCTTTAAACCTTCGGAGTCTGCAGTCTCGCGAGAGCATACAGGCTTTGGCAATGAGGTTCTGTTCTAGAATTGGAGGCTTTAGATAACAAACCAATCCCTGCCTTTTCAGTTTTTCCTAAAGTTTCATAACCTAAATCATGCTTATTCACAGACACTTTAGCTTGCTTTGCTAGATTTGAATAGACACAAGACTTCTCACTAGACTGTTCATCCTTATTCAATTCCTCCTGCAAAAGTTTTAAAACCATCTTAACTTGTACCCACAGAGACCACTTCTCCATAGGGATACTCTCCCCATCTCTGTGCTTCCTTTAAGTTGACAATGACCTCCTCCCAGGTCTCTAAATCAAAAGTTCCTTCCTCTGAGAACCATGAATTATACCTTTTTACTACTTTTAGAAAACATTGTATCTTTTTCTTCGTTACTTTTACACCTTGTCTTTTCAGTAAGTAGAGAGCATGGTACCATAAGTTTCAGGTTTACTTTTACCTTGCTCCCATTATCCTCTTTAAAATTCTAATTCACTATTTCCACTACTTCTCTGTCGATCCCCACACCGGATCCTCACTTCACACAATTTTCAAATTCACTCTACATACCAATGGGGCCATATAATTGTTATATGGGATATAACTCATATTGTCCCACGTTGTGCGCCATTTGTCTGGGGAAGCCCGCCTTGTGCTGGGGCTCCAGCCTCCAGCCCAGTCCTTGAGCCTCCTGCCTGGTCTCCATCCCACCTCCCTTCGTCCACACTGAGCGTGGACCTGGCTGGTAAGATCATGGCCATCCAGGAGGTGAGCATGCTACCATGAATTGTGTCTGACTGCATTATTGTAATGTCTCTTCTATCGCTCATGCTCCCGGTGACTTTAATATAATATTTATATATCTCAACCATACAATTGTGCTTATTGAACCCAAGATTACTGGTGGGGGGCTGGCACCCCAACTCATACCACAGTACATACCATTTGTCTAGTTCTTCAATGCTTCCTCTCCCGCTCACTCCCTCCAACTATCATGACCTCAGCTCTACCTTACAAAGCCGGCTAGACCAGAGCATGTACACTGGTACAGATAAGAACTCTCAACACACAGAATCCAGGACAGATAAACCCTTCAGGAACAGTAATGGAAGTAGTGATAACATGAGGGTAGGGATGAGATAGAGGGAACTGATAGCAATGATTGATGTATTAACACTCACACCCCAGGGGGACAAGCAACAGAAACATTGGTGAAGTGAGACCTTGGACATTGTAAAATATGAAAGTATAATTTATCAAGGTTTCATGAGGGTGGGAGAGTGGGAGAGAAGGGGGGAAAAGGAGCTGATACCAAGGGGTCAAGTATAAAGAAAATGATGATGGTACCGTAGGTACAAATGTGCTTGATACAATTGATGTATGCATTGTTATAAGTGGTGTAAGAGCCCCCGATAAAATGACTTAATTTTTTAAAAGTGTTTAGGTAGATCTTGATGGAGGATAGATTGAGAAACAATAGTTTCAGAATTTGATAATTTTGCTTAATAATCAAACTGAAAACTCACTGCCATTGCACCTTTTGTGACTCACAGCAACCCTGACTTTCAGCAACCCTATTGGACAGGGTAGAGCAGCCCCTGTGAGTTTCTGAGACTGCAACTCTTTACAGGGGTAGAAAGCCCTAACGTTTCTCTCTCAGAGCGGGTGGTGGTTTTGAACTATGTGGGTAGCAGCCCAAGTGAAAACCACTATGCCACCAGGGCTCCCTGTGCCACATAGCGGGAGCTGTTGTTTTCCCTAACATTCACTTGGCTATTTCTTTTATAAGAAGCCAAGTAATTTGGCAGCTTATTTCTGTTCCAGTTTTCTTATATAGAAAATGTGGTGACAGTGTGAACCTGTTTGTTGTAGTTTATGTGAACATAATTGAGTGATCTAGACCAAGTGAGCTAGACCAAGTGAGCTGACTGGTCAAAAATCAGACCTGTGGATTGCCAAATTGGTTCTGCTGAGATTGGGGCTTTCCTGGATCCACAGGCTTCCTCCAAGCTGTGTCCGAGAAGCTCTGCATTTTAGAGCTACATTTTATAGTTGAAAGAGAGGCCTAAGGAGGGAGGGAGTCCTTAAGCTCTAAGACCTTAATGCTGTCATTGCTGTCCTCTTTTAGTGTACCTGCAGTTTCCACACTGCAGTGGGAACCATTGAAACAGCTGTTCTCATTCTCTGAGATGGTGTGCCACCCCACTCCATACCACCACCACCTCATCCCTTTCTCTTATTGTAGAGATAATGCCCCTTCCATATGTATCTCAGATATTCAATTAATGAAGAAAGACAAAAGTAGGAGAAATGATTTAGATGAAGGAGACCATAAGCATGAGGCCATAATGGGGTCCAAAGGCTGTGTGGCCATGTCGCTAATTATAGAAATGGATGAAATCTGCCACAAAAATGTGATTGGAGGCAGAGCAATTCATCACTCTCTCAGGCAGGACTACATAAGTGAGAATGGGGCCATTATGGAGACATGGAGACGATCACAGATTAGAAAGGCTTACTGGATTTGTTCTGGGGCCTTCCGACCACTATAACTCATGACCATAGGGTCTTAGACTTTCCCAATTTCCATTGAGGACCTTCCCAGGGAAGTCCCAGAGGGCAGATTGCTCCTCTCTGCTCTGGCTAGTTGTTGTTGCGTGCCATTGAGGACACTTGGACTCGTCGTGACCTCACATACAACCGAATGAAACACTGTAGGGTCGTGCACCATCCTCACAATTGTTCCTGTGCCTGAACCACCGATGAAGCCACTGAGTCCATCCACTTCTTCGAGGACCTCCTCTGTTTCATGGCTTCTCCACTGTACCAAATAGGATGTCCTTCTCCAGGGACTGGTCTCTCCTGACAACATGTCCAAAGTATGTAAGATGGCGTCTTGCCATCCTTGCCTCTAAGCAGCACTCTGGCCTTATTTCTTCTGATACAGATTGGTCAGTCCTTCAGCAGTCCATGGTACTGTCAGTAGTCTTCTGGTGGACCACAATTCGATGCATCTGTTCTTCTACAGCCTTCCTTATTCAGTGTCTAACTTTCACATGCATATGATGCAATGGAAAATAGCATGGCTTAGGTCATGTGCACCTTAGTCCTCAGAGTAACATCATTGTTCTTCAACACTATAAAGAGGTTTTCTGCAGCAGATTTACCCATTACAATACATCTTTTGATCGCCTGACTGCTGTTTCTATGAACATTGATAGTGGATCTAAGCAAGACAAAATCCTTGACAACTGAAGCCCTTTTCTCTGTTTATCACCTATTGGTCCAGTTTTGGGGATTTTGGTCTTCCTTATATTGAATTGTAACCCATATTGAAGGCTGCAATCCTTGATCTTCAGCAAGTGGTTCAATTCCTCCTCACTTTCAGCAAACAAATGGTGTCATATATGCACACAAGCAGGCTCCCAAAAGTTAGTGGAACAAGGAATCAAAAGAGAATGGAATTTTTCAGGGACTTTTTGAAATACCAGTGTGTGTGTGTGTGTGTGTGTGTGTGAGAGAGAGAGAGAGAGAGAGAGAGAGAGAGAGAGAGAGAGAGAGAGAGAGAGAGAGGAGATGTGGGCATAAAACAAACATCAAGCAACATAAGGGAGAATGCTGTTGGCTGCTGTTGAACTGATTCCGGTGCGCATGCACAGTGACCTGCTGTGTGCACCATAGTGACCCCTCAGAAGCAGATCATCAAGCCTACCTTTCAACTGAAATTCTGAGAATTCACAATTTTCAGAAGTATGTGGATAACAGTGAAAGCCAAAATTCTATTTGCACAGTCCCCACGTGGATTAAGCTTCCAGTGAATTCCTTCAGACCATTGACCAGGGATGTGAACACTCTTGCCACCAGGCAGAGGGCATTGGAAAGTGGATTACCCCTTAGGCAGCCCATGGTGGGGCTTAGAGACTTGCCTAAGTGTATCCTTGAATCGAGGCTGCCATTCTGGGCTGCACGGTCATGAGTCATGCCCCCAAAGCCTTGGTTGTTTGGCCCTGGACCACTCTTGTAAACTGTCCTGTTTAACACAGGTCCCAATCCTTGTCCTATTCTTGCTTCTGTAGTCCCACCTGGAACTGTGATGTTGGGATCTGCCGCCATGTCCTTTCAAGTCTGTGAATCTCAGATAACCCTTACATATCAATAAGACCTCTTGCTAATAGTTTCCCTCCCCTCATCTCGATGGCATGTGTTTGTCCTGTTTAAGATTTAATAAATTATCTTTGAGATTTGGGATATCCTCTTACCCTAAAACACAAGGCATCTCTGGGTGTATTCCAGCTGCCAACTTTTTAGGTAGTAGTCAAGAAGTTCGCTGTTATGTCACCCAGGAAGCTGGGGAAAGGATGATCACCAGAACAAATCCATTATTCCCTCCACTCGCTTCCTAGCCTTTGAATCTCCACCTTGGAGGCAACTATGGCCTTTCTGTTTCTTTTTGATGATCATGTACGCATGTCCAAGTAAAGCTTACTTTTTACTCTTTTGTATCGCCTATTTCATTAAATATTATATTTTGGAGATTCTTCCAAATGGATTCATACAGAATGACCTCATTCATTTAAGAGTGCATGCTGTTACACAATACAGCTATGATAAAATGCATCTAA
Organism: Tenrec ecaudatus; assembly: GCF_050624435.1. NCBI lineage: Eukaryota > Metazoa > Chordata > Mammalia > Afrosoricida > Tenrecidae > Tenrec > Tenrec ecaudatus. The sequence continues at coordinate 42,058 of NW_027457661.1, forward strand.
CCAACCTTTCTTTTTTCTCTGTGTATTTTACCAATTTTCCTGTCAAAATTGACCATATCTGAGTTTGCTTTCAGGGACACCTTAAGTCTAGTACCCCTTGAATCCTAGGGCCTGGAGTCCTCCTCCTCTTCAGAACCAATCTCTGTGCAGGTGTGCTGGTATGTGAACTGTGAACCCTCTCCCTAAAATCAAAAAATAAAACCCAAACTCACTGTCATCAAGTCACTGTTGACTTGCAGTGACCCTCTGAGTTTCTGAAACTCTGTCTATGGTAGTAGAAAAACCAGTCTTTCTCAGAGCTGCTGGTAGTTTTGAACTGCCAACCATGTGGATCACAGCATAACTGTTAGGTTTCTCGGGTGGGAAATACCTCAGTTCTTGGCATCACAGGAGAAAGAATTCATGTCGAAGACTGATTGTTGATCCAAATGGGTTTGTATTAAGGAGAGAAGGTGATAGAGGAGAAGAGAAGAGAAAGAGAGGAGAGAGGGGGAAGGGGGAAAGAAAGGATTGAGAGAGAGAGAGAGAGAGAGAGAGAGAGAGAGAGAGAGAGAGAGACCCCACAGAAAAACAGGGAGGTGGTCTCCAGGTTCGGCCTTTAGTGGCTTCGGCTGGGAGGCGTGGTTGACATTATTGGTTGACCCCATTGGCTGAATTAAGCCCACCTGGCCTGGTTTGCACCCACCTAAGTGCACTGCCTCCCTGCCTCATGTGCCTGAATTTGGAGCCTGCCCAGTAGACACCCTGGTCCCAGCTCTAGCTACCTAACATAAAACTACACCATAACACTACTCCCTCCTAAACAGCATAGCTAAAAATATGAGTTGAGCAGAGAAATTGGTTCTTAAAAGAATGCCTTCGCTTACAACCGATTGTCATTTTAAATTTCACTTGATGGTGTAGAGAGAACCAAGAGATCATTCCATCCCTCAGATTACTTGTAAAGTACTGCAGAAACCTCAGGAAAGCCAGCAATTGCCTGCAAGACTGAGGTAAGAATCTCAAGGTTGACTCCCAAAACCATACGCATTGCTATAGAGTTGATTCTGACCCATAGCAACCTTACACAGGACAGGGTAGAACTAACTACCTCTGAGTTTCCAAGTCTGAAACTCTCTATTTTTGTAAATCATTTTATTGGGGGCTCTTACAGGTCTTATAACAATCCATACATCAATTTTGTCAAGCACATTTGTACATATGTTGCAATCATCATTTTCTTTGTATGTGAGCCCTTGGTATCAACTCCTTTTATTTCCCTCCCTCCCAACCCTCCCTACCTCATGAACACTTGATAAATTATTAATTATTATTTTTCATATTGTACAGAATCCGCTGTCTCCATTCACCCAAGTTCTTGTTGTTCATGCCCCCCAGTCACCCCCTGGGGAGCGGCGTGGTTATACAGTGATCATTGCAGTCAGTTCCCCCTTTCACACCCCACCTCTCCCCCACCCTCATGGTATCACTACTCCCATTACTGTTCCTAGGGGGTTTATCTGTCCTGAATTCTGTGTGTCCAGAGCTCTTATCTGCACCAGTGTACATGCTTTGGTCTAGCCGGATTTGTAAGGTGGAACTGGAGTCATGATAGTGGGGTGAGGGCTGGGAGAGTCTGTAACTCTTTATAGGAGTAGAAAGCTTCACAGGAAAGTGAATTTGAGGCTGAGACCTTGGGAAAAGTTTGGTCAAGATAACCAGATGTGGAGTGGTGTAGGGAAGGAAAGATTAAAAATAACCTGGTCCAGGATCCTCACAAATTTTAAGTTCATTTGACGCTCCCTAGGGAGGAAGGAGGAAGAGCTATCAGCAGGCAGGCTGTGTCATGCCTACAGCCTCTACAAAAATGCTTCCTGACTCTTCTCAGAAATTCTGCCAGGTGCTACCAGCCTCCTGAGTCTGAGAATGGTTCCTCTATGTTCTTATTAAGCTGAGGAAGGTTGGCACAAAAATATTTGGGAATCCAAGGAGCATGGTGAGGTCATTTCAGGGGGTCATGAGGAATGACTAGTAGGGATTTCAGCCAAATTAAAGGGCTTAGCAATTTGAATACCAGCTGACTCTGACCTTGATCAAGCCTCTTTACCTTTCTGGGTCAATTAAAAAAATTATTTTTTACCAGGTTTCTACTATATGTCAGATATGGGGAAGCAGTAGACAAACCAATAGAAGCTAGGAAATTTGATCCCACCTGTACAGATGTTGCTTCTAAAGACAGCATTCTTTATGTATGAGTTTGCCAGTAGTAATAATTGTCGTTAATCGTGCACTCTTGCCTGGAGAAAAATCCAAGAATCTGTGTCTTTGTACCTCCCTTTTGACACCCTCAAGGAACCCAGTGGTGCTGTGAGGAAGGCATTGGCCTGCTAACCCAAATACTGGCAGTTCAAACCCACCTGATGCTCCAAAGAAGATGAGACTGTCTGTTCCCCTGAAGATATATCCTTTTGGAAACCCCACAGAGCAACTCTACTCTGTCCTATGAGAGTCAGAATAGACTAGTGAGGACAGTAGATGTGGTTTGGGTTTGGTTTCAACACCTCCTCCCTGATCTACCTCATTACATCACAGTGCCTTAATCAGCTCCCCAAGCTGGTTTGTTTTTATGGCAGATTTTCTTTCTCTCCCCAAGTGCCTGATTGTGGGAAACAGAGGGATTTCTCCCAAGCTGTCTACCCCAAATATATTCCAAACTCAGCTGCTTGCAAATGACTATGCACTTGGAGGTCATCAGGAATAGATCAGGGGTCATTCTCCCTAAGAGTTATCAGCTATCTAGTGCAAGCAGACACCACTGCTTATCCCACAACAAGTAGGATTCACTCCCTTCTGATAAGGATAGTAGTTGTCTGTTTCCTTGTAGGAGACACCAGAGAGGTCAAACCCATCCAAAGATGACCAAGGTTAGGCTGCCATCCTAAAACTAGAATCAGCCCATCTTGTCACATGTATACCCCCCAATCTCTACTCTTGCTATTGCATTTCCATAGACCATCCCCTCTCATTACTGTATCACCTATAGCACATCCCCTTCCTGTGACATGGGTCCTCACCTGTCATTAGGGGGCTTGCATGCCCCCAGAGAATATAAAAACCTGGGTTAGCATCAAATATCTCTCTTTCCACGTAGACCACCAAGCGGGGCTGAGCTGAGTATGCTACTATGAATTGTGTCTGACTCCATTTATTTCAATATTTCTCTTATGATCTGTAACTTTACTATAATATTTATTTATTATCGCTATACAATTGCGCCCACCGGACTCATAATGATGTGTTAGGGGCTGGCTTCCCCTGACACCTGATGCTTATTCTTCTTCTGTCACCTCTGCCCCCCCACCCCCCACCTTTCTTCCCTTCCTTCTCTTCCCACTGTTGGCCACACCATTGCTGTGTGTGTTGCTCGACCTTTTTTGTGCAGGTCTCTGCAGGCAGTTGGGAGAAGAAGGGCAGTGAAAGGGACTGAACATGCCACTATCTGTGGGCAGGACAGGATGTCTGATGCTTTGCTGGCTCTTTGATATGTGAGACCAGCAGCCAAACCTACCCCTTTAAGAGCCTGGAGATGATGACTGAAGGCCTTATGCAAATATTTTTACCTTACTTTTATTGTTCTTTGTGTAAAGTGAGGGGCTGGGCAATATGTTTTTAAGACTCCAAGCTCGAACATTCCAAGAAAGTAAGCATTCAAATGTTAAATGCAGGAATTACAAATACTCCTTGACTGGGATGGGCATGCTCTGCTCCCTGCTGCTGGAGACAATGGATTAATTCTCCCTCAAGCTTGCAACCAATAGCTTGGTTCCTGTAGGTGGAGTTCACACCCTACTGAAATGGTTCATATGGAGATCCAGACCCGTCAAAGTTAAACTGCCATCCTAAATGTAGGATCCGCCCATCTTGTCACAAGTATACGCCCAATCCCTCCTCTTCCTATTGCGTGCATGGAAGGCGGGGGTCTGGGGGTCCCGGGGCCCTTCAGGGACCCGCCAGTCATACAGCTCGACGGGAGGCGCGGGCGCGCATGCTCCGACAGTCGGTGCGGCGGCGGGGACGAGGACGACGGCGGCGCGGCGGCGGCGGGCAGGCGGAGTGCCAAGCCCGGCGGGCATGAGGTGACGAGCGGGGCGGGCAGCGGCTGGGGCTACTGACGGCTCACCGGATCCGGAGCGCACTGCGCGGGGCGCCGGGCAGGTGAGAGCGGCGGCGCGGGACCCGGATGCGGCGCGGCTGAGGGCGGCCAAGGGCGGTGGTCGCGGCAGCGCCTGGGCCCCGCGCTGGCCGGCGGCGAGTTCCCGGAGGTCCGGGCCGGCGGCTCCGGCGCCCGTGCCGCGCTTCCTGCCGGCTCGGAAGACGCGCGCCGAGCAGCCCACAGGACGCCTTGCTGAGGCGCGGCCGGATGTCCCTGGCGGGCGGGTGGCGCGTTCGGGCGCCTCCTGAGGGCGCCTGAGCGGAGAGCGGCGTTCGCGCCATCGCGTCTACGCGGGCGCCCCGGACCCGCCTGCCACTCAGGTGTCTCTTCACGCAGAAGTGTGTTTTAGGAGCGGGAAACCTGTGGTGGGCTTCACGGACGTGTTTTTAAATCCCAGCGCCGCCGAGGAGCCCTGGGGCCTCGCCCCTAACGCCCTACTTTGCCCAAGGGGGTAAGAATGCGTGTCCAAAAGGTTGCCTGGCCAGAGCGCAAGTGCTTGTGAATGGTAGCGACTGGGAAGGCTGCACCTCGCTCCGCTGGCCGAAGCCTGGCTGCTGGGCGGGTCACGTTTATTTCCGAGCTGCTGTGGTGTGGCTGCAAGCTCCGCTGGAGTAGCTCCTAATGTTGGAGCCTGTCGTCGGCGGGTAAAATAGCATCCCGGGGCCCCTTCCTAGAGTGCTTCCTAGCACAAGCACATGGCGACTCGGAATACCTGTCCCAGGTACCTGGGGGCTGAGGCAACCCAGTGAACGTAGGATAATTTACGGGAGGTCCCAAACTTGAAGTGCTTTGCTCTTTAAATAATCTCAAGTGTCACTTTATCACTGGTTGCAGACTATAAACACACCGAAAGTATGAAACACCCACTCCCCGCACCCCCCCCCCACCAACTACATTGGTACTTCTAAAGGGAGTGACAAGTGCCTTTGTAAACATCATCTTGGGCTGTTACTGTCTGGTGAAGTCGTCATAATTAAATTAGATGAGTACTTATTTTGAAGCACTGAATGGCTGTTTGGAAGTAGTATTCCTAAAAAAATCATCTCCAGAGAGTCAGAATCGGGGTTTTTTTTTCTTCCAAAAGCTGCATTGTAAGGTTTCAGTGGAAAAGCAGAAGTGTTTGAGTGTAATGTAGCTAGCATAGGAGAATAGAATCTTAACCGAGTTTCCCAAGGCAGGTGTGAGCAAATCTAAACCTGAACCGAATTTACTTCTCTAAAGCACAAGTGATACACAAAATCAACAACTCTGCCTTACATCCCTGTTCATGGGGATGTTCTACTGGCAGGGGTATTATTTAGAAGTGGGGAAAATGGGAGTTTTCATTTATTGTTGCTTTACACCGCTGACCTGTGTTTCTTGGAGACTTATCCATAAAGATTTTAGATCCATCTTGTTATGAATATCAACCAAACCGATTGGGAGTGGGGTGGTGGGCATATGAACCTTGTAGTCTATCCTGTGTTCCTCTTTGTGTTATTCAGACTGTCCTGTAAAAGGTGAAACGCCACAGCGGAAGCATTAATAGGCATTATAAAAGACACTGGTGTCTGAAGTCTGATCTTGGCTCAAGCTCTGGACTGGAGTTTAAACAATGTCACTCCATCTCTCTGTCTTTCTGGATATCTTTTTTTAACATTAATTAATTCAAACTGAAAAGGATACTTAATTAGCTTCCTTTCCTCGGGTCTTGCTCTCTTGGAGTTATTTAAGATTGCTTTCTTTTTTCTTGTTTAATCATTTTATTAGGGGCTCTTACCGCTCTTATCACAATTTCTGATTTCTTTCTTCCACTTTCATATAAGGTATATGAATATAGCGACTTTGTTTGCCTTCTAGAGTATCCCCAGCATCCAGAGTAGTGCCTGAATCATTTAACTAATGTTGAATATGAAATGAATGCCATGTGTAATAACATCTTCTGGTTCCACATATAGCATGTATTGAAAGGTCTCAGATTTGTACAACTGAGGAAATAACCAGGAGACCTAGAGTTAACCTCTTAGGTGTTCTTACTCAGTTTTCATTAACAGCTGCCACTTTTGTCTTCATAAAAGTACTCTATCCATGAAGAAGATAAGCATTTAGACGCTGTCCTTGATTACAAAAGCAAATGTGAATTTCTCAGTCATGCTCATGTATACTAGATTATTAGCATTTTGGCAGCCAAGGGACCAAACAAGCTTTATCAGTTTTGATTTTTTTGGGCATCAAATTTTGGTCTTGACAGTCGATTGGTTCTAGAGTGTGGTAATTTGATCAACATCACAATCCTATAGGAAACTTCAGATTTTTGCAGGGGGTAGATTTAGTTCACTTTCATTGTTTCTCTTTTCCATCTAAAAATTACCCACTGTGTGTGTATGTGTGTAACTGTGCTTGTGCACCTATGTATCCTTGGACCCACAGCCATTAAGGTGGCTCTGGTTCACAGCGACCCGATATACGAAGTGCTTCTTTGAGAGCTCTGTTTGGTTATAGTAGAGGCCCTGTGCAGCACAAACATGTACCCACTTAGCTACTACTAACTAGGCTAAGAATGGAAATATTGGTGGATCAAACCAGTGGGAAGTGACTTGCAGGCAAAGGCCTGGCAGTGTACTTAAAGAGAATACAGTGATTGAGAATCATATGGAGCAAAGTTAGGAAGCTCACTGTGAATCAGAATCGACTTGTGGCGGTGTGACCCACAGGGGCAGTTCTACCCTGCCCAGTAGGGTCATTGTGAGTGGTAGCACTGAATTTGGTTTGTTTTTGATTCAGAGGAAGATTTAAAGAGGCTATCTACTTCCCTTTACAGTTACAATCTCAGAAACTCACAGGGGCAGGAGTTCTGCCTGTACAGGGTCCAAGTGAGTCAGCATGGACTCATTGGCTGTAAGTTTATATTAATTTAAATCAGGATTTTGATCCGATTCAATCATGTCTGAAGAAGCAAAATCAAAAGAGACTCCACATTTTAAAATTTGGATGAAGTCGAAAGAAAACCGGAATGGGAAATCTTGTAGATTTTATCCCTGGATTATAGGATTTGGCAGAGGGTTAGGGAGTCCTTTTAGGAACCTAATTTAGGAGATTGGATGGGTGGTTAATACACATTCAAAATGGTGCAGCTGCCATCTTTGAGCATGGCAGTGCTGTTTCTGATTGCAGGCTAAGAGATGTGGTGGCTAGGCGTTGATTGGGCTGCCCTTGTTTTCTAAGAGGCAGATTAACTTTCCAAAAGAGCATAGACAGTAATTCTTTCCAGTCTGTTTCAGTTTTGCTTCCTTGGTTATAACTGAACTGTGAAGACGGTTTCAAATCCCTGATTAAAAGTGTTATTTTTAAAATTTTTATTATTTTTAAAGTGTTATCTTAAAAAGTGTAATTAATAATCACCGTTTTCATTTTATGATACATATATATTTGTAAACAGGAAGGACTTTTCCAGTCAGTCAGCAACTTTCTCTCTGTCACCACTGTTAGGTTAATTGATCCATTTTTATAGATAAGAGTTAAGTAATAAATTAGGCATTTTTTGCTAGTGTACCTTTGTTTGGAAGTATGATCAGCTTTCTCTTTGTTTTGGCCCGACTTTAAAAATAGAACGACTGTTTTAATGAATTTGTATATATATGTAATTAAGGAAAATGATTAATGTATGACATGATGTAGTTACATCTTGTAAGTTGTGTTGCTCATATGTATAGAATTTTCAAATAAAAACGGTCTAACCCAGTGTTTCTCAACCTGTGAGTCACCACCCCTTTCAGTGTTGAACAACACTTTGACAGGGGTTGTCTAGGACCATGGGAAAATACATGCTTCTGATCTGGTGAGAAAAAAGCTATCGCAAGCATCACATTGATGTTGGCCTTTTGTGCATACTTTTGCAAAATGTAGCATTTTATTTTACTTTTGGCACCCATGATATACCATACTTCAAGACAAAAATTCATTTATTTGTCATTAGAAAAAATATTTAGCAATATATAATTACATATTTTTGTGATTAATCACTGCTTTAATTATGTTTAATTTGTCACAATGAAAATATATCCTGAATATCAGATATATACATTATGATTCATCAAAGTATCAAAATTACAATTACAAACCAACAGGGTAGATGTGGGCGCTCCCAGCCATCTTGCTTGGCGGAGCCGCAGCACACCACTGTGTCCCAGTCTTGGTGCAACAGACTCCATTTTGAGGCCTGCACCTCCATCTTAGCTCTCAAGACTGACCCCTAACCCACCTCCCCTCCCCTGCTCTACCCCAAATTCCTGGAACCAGCTCGTCCCAAAGCCAGAATGTTTTCTGAATATATGGTCACTCCAACCCTCCCTCACATATAGATAAGATTAACGACCCCTCTGAAGCACCTATGTGCGCAGATCCTCCCCAGCCATGATCGAAATACTCTACGGACAACCTTTTCTTTTCTCGCCTCTTCCTGCAACTGATTGCCCTCTGCTAGCTTCTTACCTTCCATACTTGTCCTTGCTCCGCAACCTTCTTAGACAACACGAAAACTCCCCCATCCCTGAACCATCTCCGACCTCTGCTGATCACCAAAAACCAGTGCATCCTGGAAAAGCTGTGTTAATTAAATCCCTAGCACCCAGACCCTTAGCACCCCGGTGGGAAGGCCCTTACACCGTAGTGCTCACCACTCCCTTGGCAGTCAAGGGTCTTGGAATAGATTCCTGGGTACATTTGTCCTGAGTCAAGGCAGCAGTGAACTCTGACCATGGCTCCCAGTGGTCTGGCTCAGTCTACTGGTCCTATGTCTCTCCGCCTCACTCGCCTCACCAAGCCAGCCAGCTAAACCTAATATAATTTCCCCTTTTGCTGGCGATTTTACTTGACTGAAAACTATACCAATTACGCCCGCACTAAGCATTATGATTATTTGCTGGCCACCGCTGACTGCCCACCCACAGGGTGCAGAACACCCATATACTTAAATTTCACTGACTTTAAGCGGCATCAAGGAAAAGCTGATCCCATCATTTGCTACCTGTATGACCAGAAGGCAACTACCCAATGTGCAAAAAGGTGAATACAGAAAAATGTAGGGTGTCCTTGGTCTTCCTGCCAGATACTTTACCTTTCCCTTTGTCCCCAGGGATGATTCTACTACCATCAATCTAAATACACTCTCACAATCCCAGACCCCTGGGATAGCCGCTGGACACCTCTGGTTCCAGGAGCGTGGTACGCCACTCGCCGAGAGAAATTTCCAGACGCCAAACTCTATGTATGGAGGTCGCTACTCCAGGTCCAATCCACCATCCACTGTAATATTCAGATCCAAGACCTTCAACTCACTAAGCAAATTTCTAAACCTTCTGAGTCTCCCTTCTCCCAGCTTACCCTGCTACAGCAGGGACTGGCCATTGCCACTTTGCTGGACTAGGCAACCTCTCCACCTGCTGCATGTGTGCAGCCCTAGAACGCCCTCCTCTGGTAGCAGTACCAGGTCCTGCCCTGTCATTTTCATCCAACGTAAAGACCACAAAACCCATAACCATCCCCAATATTCCTCTGTACATCCAACCAGAAAACACTCAAGTGCCCTTTTGCTACTCCAATCCATCGACACAGACATGTAATGTCACCCAAATCCCCTCCAAACCACTAACAGCGCCAGAAAAAAATTTTCTTTTGGTGCAACTATACACTAAGCATTTAAACATCAGTTCTACCTTACCCTTTTGTGCCTGCCCGTCACTCTGGTTCCGCAGCTCACTACATACACTCCGGCTGAGGTCCAGGACAAATACATCCAGGTATACAGTCGCCAAACTAAAAGAGCAGTTTTTCTTCCGATAGCAGTGAGAATCTCCTTAGCCTCAGCAGCAGGTGCAGTAGGACTCAGCGGCGGGACCCTTAGACCCTCTATCACCACAGCAGACAAGTTATCCACACGCTTCCAGCTGGCAGTCGATGCCTCTGCCAAATCTCTAGCCTCCCTGCAGAAACAAACAACCTCTGTTGCCCAAGTTGCCTTGCAGAGCCGTTGCACTTTAGACCTCATCACTGCTGAAAAAGGAGGAACCTGCTTATTCCTCCAGGAGGAATGCCGTTATTACATCAATAAGCTGGGAATTGTGGAAACTAGAGTCCAGACCCTCAACAAGCTAAACCGTGAGCTGCAAAACAACAGATTCAGAACAGACGGATCCTCTTCCTGGTGGAACTCTTCTCTGTACTCCTTCCTAGCCCCCATACTAGAACCCATAATTTTAGTAGTAATTTTGCTCTTAATTGCTCCTTGTCTCATTCAGCTCCTGCAAAGTCGACTCCGCGAAATCACCCGTATAGCAGTCCGCAAAATCACCCGTATAGCAGTCCACCAGCAACAACAACCTCTCCACCCTGTGCCAGGCCGCAACTCCCAGTACTCTGCCTGGAAAAGCCCCTCCCCTTGCTCTTCGCCCACTACCCACAGGAAGCAGTTACAGAAATGGACTAATGTTGTCCCTTTTCCCTATAGGGTCAGTCTAAAACGTCCTGTCTTGGCACAACAGACTCCATTTTAGCTCTCAAGACTGACCCCTAACTGACCTCCCCTCCTCTGCTCAACCCCAAATTCCTGGAACCAGCTCCTCCCAAAGCCAGAAGGTTTTCTGAAGATATGGTCACTCCACGCGTCCCTGACATATATAGGTAAGATTAACGACCTTCTCCCTTCGGAAGCACCTGTGTGCGCAGATCCAAACCCCCCCCCCCCCCCCAAGCTATGATTCTCCCCAGCTGTGCCTGCCAGCAGTGGGCATAAAAACGCCACCAGGATTTTTTCCCTGGCGTGGCTTCAATAGCTCAATACCCTGAGTTGCTGAACCCGCCACAAGTTCGCAATAAAGCCTGCTTCTAAAACTTAATTAATTGGGTCTTTGATTCTGTTTTCGAGTCCAAATAAACTTTTACACTGAGCCTCGAGAAGGCTTTGGGAGTCAAAATACTCCCAGCCTCCAGGCAGCAGCGTCCCAGCCCCCTCCCTAATGCAGCCCGGGAAGGCAGGCACAGAGAGGCACATCAAGTCCCGCACACCAGCAAGGAACGGCGCAAAGACCGACACCAGCAAGGAACGGCGCAAAGACCGACACCAGCAAGAAACGGCGCAAAGACCGACACCAGCAAGAAACGGCGCAAAGACCGACACCAGCAAGAAACGGCGCAAAGACCGACACCAGCAGGAAACGGCGCAAAGACTGACACCAGCAAGAAATGGCGCAAAGACCGACACAAAAGGCTGGGGCTGCGGCAATACGCTACAAGCGTCCCCAGGGGCCTCCACCGTATTGGGTGGGGCGCCACTTGGATTGGCTCACCTAGGCCAGGTGAACTCAACCCAACAATTCTCCCAAGGGTGGTGAGGTGAAAGGAGCCCAGAGGGGCCCACATCCCGTGAGACCAGCATGGGAAGGCCCACTCCTGGGGCCGGCTTACCTCATAGCTTCCAGTCACACAGCACCGCTTCTGTTCGAACATCACCGCTTCTGTTGGACCTCACCTGGGGCAGGTGTGCCTCGGTCCGCGGCTCCACGCCAGAAACAGCTCACGCCGAGGCCTGGTTTGGGATCCTCTTGAGTTTTGTGAGCGGTTAGGGAGGCGTGGTCGATGACGTAGTTCGACCTCATTGGCTGTATTGCTGAATTGAATTCACCTGGCCTAGGTGAGCCAATGCAGGTACAGCGCCCACCCAGGCGTAGCTCCCCCTGCTGGCTGGAAACCTGAACTTCTGAGCATGCAGTGAGCCTCTACTTCATGAGCCGGTAGCTCAGACCTCTGAGCTTGTGTAATGGGCCTGCCAGTCCCTATGCTAGCTCCCTAACAGGTTTTCCAGCCAAAGGTCTGCCTTCTGGGGCTGTTCTACAGAAAGCACTAGGTTCCTGACCCCTACGCATTCGGGGTGGTGGATGCCCTTGCTGCCATGCTTGCTTCTATGTAATTCTGGAATGGTCCTTGTTTCACACGGTCGGCGAGGTCAGGACTTCTGGACTGGTTGGCTACCAGGCACAAAATAAATAGCCAACGGATTGAAATCTCAACCCCTATATTGGTTTATTATGGACCACACAGACTTGTCTTCTGGAACTTCCCTCCTCAATTTCTGAACCCTTGAACTCCTTGCCACCTCTACGTGGAAAACAAGGATTCCAAACTCCGATCACCACATCTGCCTGCCCCCCCCCCCCCCAGTCCCTCTGTGGTCCCCCTTGTCTTCCAGAGGTGCATTGTCAACCAGCAAAGCCGGGCCTCTCCATTTCTCAGAAGCTGCAGATTGTTACGTGACATCACCCTGTGTTTAAATGTTAGTGATTATGCTATCTAAAAAACAAATCTGAGCCAACTGGGGACAAACAAAACTCATTTCAAACACCAGCTCTGTCTCCCATAAGGTCCCGTGTACAACTGCTACAACACAACAGTGGGTCCTGCTGGGTCTCCACTAGCATCTGGGAGGAAGGCTATTTATTACCGGGAATCCTACCTTGGTCCCTTGGTGTTAATTGCAGACTCACTGGGTGACGGATTGTATCTGACACGCACCATGTTTCCCGCAGCAAACACAACACTTTGTCAAACTCCGTTTGGTATTGCTCCATCCCTCCATCATTCTCCCTAATGACAAAAATAATTAACACATTCATATAAAAGCACAGGATGAGGAGAGCTTTAATTTATTCATCTAGTTCAGGGTCATCCCTGTTATCAATATATGACAAGTTAATGTCATATATTAATTAAAAAGCAACAGTGAAGCAATTTAGGAAACTGAGGGATTGTCATGGGTCCTGGTTGTGACAGCATGTTTTGGGCATCATGGAAGATTACAGATTTGCCTTCTGTGGTATCTCATATCCATCATCCAAAAACTACCTGCTCTTAAGGGTAGAGAGAGCGAGCTTGTCTTTGAAAAAGGTGCCTGGGTCTCTTTTCCGGTTGCCGCAGCGCTAGGAACCATGAGTACCAAAGTCTCTCGCGACACCCTCTACGAGGCGGTGCGGGAAGTCCTGCACAGGAACCAGCGCAAGCGCCGGAAGTTTTTGGAGACGGTGGAGCTGCAGAGCAGCCTGAAGAACTACGACCCTCAGAAGGACAAACGCTTCTCTGGCACCGTCAGGCTTAAGTCCACCCCGCGCCCCAAGTTCTCAGTGTGTGTCCTTGGGGACCAGCAGCACTGCGACAAGCGAAGGCCGTGGAGATCCCTCACATGGACATCGAGGCGCTCAAGAAGCTCAACAAGAATAAGAAGTTGGTCAAAAAGCTGGCCAAGAAGTATGATGCCTTTTTGGCCTCAGAGACCCTGATCAAGCAGATTCCTCGAATTCTGGGCCCGGGCCTGAACAAGGCCGGGAAATTCCCTTCCCTGCTGACCCACAATGAGAACATGGTGGCCAAGGTCGACGAGGTGAAGTCCACCGTCAAGTTCCAGATGAAGAAGGTGCTGTGTCTGGCAGTGGCAGTTGGCCATGTGAAGATGACAGATGATGAACTCGTGTACAACATCCACTTGGCTGTCAACTTTTTGGTTTCGCTGCTGAAGAAGAATTGGCAGAATATCCGTGCTTTGTACATTAAGAGCACCGTGGGGAAACCCCAGCGCCTGTACTAAGCTACGGTTCAATAAACTTTATTGTTCCTGTTTAAAAAAAAAAAAAGAAAGAAAAAAGTGCCTGGGTTTGGTAGCTGCTCACAGGATGGCAGGTGTAACGTATTATGAGAATTTAACAAGGCTCTGAGAAGACGGTTATTGGAAGTTCTGGCTGGAGGGCAAGGCCATGACTCCTGAAAGATTCTGGATCCAAAAGTCAAGTCAGAACTGGATGCCACAGACTTTCTCAATCCAGCCCTCTTTGCCCCTCCCCTAAGGCCAATACATTTCTTTTTTTTTTTTCTTTCATTCTTTATTTATTTATTTTAATCGTTTTATTGGGGCTCATAAGGCTCTTATCACAATCTGTACATACATCAATTGAGCAAAGCACCCTTATACATTCGTTGCACTCATCACTCTCATAATTCACCTTCCACTTGGGTTCCTGGAATCAGCTCGGTTTCCCTTTTTTTCCCCCCATCCCCCTCCCTCCCCGATCCCACCCCTGGTCCCTTGATAATTTATAAATAATTATTATATCTTATCTTACACTCCCCGGCGTCTCCCCTCACCCGCCTCCCCCTTGCCAATCTCCCAGAGAGGAGGTAACACATAGATCTCTGAGATCGGTTCTCCCTTTCTACATGCCCTTCCCTCCTGGTGTCGCCACTCCCACAGCTGGTGTTGAGGGGTTCGTCTGTCCTAGATTCCCTGTGCCTCCAGATCCCCACTGCACCGCTGTACATCCTCTGGTATAACCAGGTCCGCAAGGCAAGGTAGGATTGGGGTCATGATGATTGGGAGGGGAGGAAGCATTCAGGAACTAGAGGAAGGTTTTGAGTTTCATTGTTGCTACACTGAACCCTGAGTGGCCCATCTCCTCCTCACTACCCCTCTGGAAGGGGTGTCCAGCTGTCTACAGGTGGGCGTTGGGTCCCCATCATGCACTCCCCCTCTTTCACGGTGATGTGATTCTCACCACCACCCCACCTTTGATGTTGGAGACCTGGTCTCCTCTGTCCTTCATGATCACCTATGTTGGTGTGCTGCTTCCGTGTGGGCTCGGTTGCTTCTGGGCTAGATGGCCGCTTGTTTGCATTCAAGCCTTTAAGTCCCCAGACGCTATATCTCTCAGTAGCCGGGCACCATCCGCCTTCTTCACCACACTTGCTTATGCACACTTTCGTCTTCAGCCATTATGTGAGGGAGGTGATCACACAATGATTGTTTTTGTTCCTTTGTATCTGCTACATGGTCCATTCAACACTTTGTATTCGCTTAGGCCGTGTGCTTCTTCTCTGTGGGCTTTGTTGCTTCTGAGCTAGATGGCCGCTTATTTGCCTTCAAGCCTTTAAGACCCCAGACGCTATATCTTTTTTTGATAAGCCGGGCACCATCAGCTTTCTTCACCACATTTGCTTACACACACGGCTGTCTTCAGTGATCATGTCGGGAAGATGGGTATCCTGCAATGGCTGCTTAGCAGGGCGAGGTGCTATTGTATTGGGGGATTATGCATGAGGAGGCCCAATGTCCATCTGCTACCCTACTACTGAACCTATAAATATATGCATATAAATCTATTGCCCCCATAATCATAAATATGTTTACATATGTACATGTCTGTATTTAGGCTTCTCTGTATGCACTTTGCCTCCTACTCCTTTCCTCTATTTCCTTTCGCTTTCCTCCCGACCCATTACCATGTTTAGCCTTCATTCTGGATTCAGTAGTTCCTCTCAGTTACCTTGCTCTTGGTCACTCCCTTCCAGTCCTCCCCTCCCCTCCCTCCTCTGGTTTTGAACCATTCGCTGTTCCCTTGTCCCTGTTGTGTTGGGCGACACCTCCTCCCTTCCCCTACCTCCCACGCTCTCATGTCCCTCCAGGACCGTTGGTCCTGTTGTTTTCTTCTCTCATTATTTGTCCAGCCTATCTTGTCTAGGTGGACCTGCTGACATAGTAATACGTGCATACAAATGGATATGACTTTGACTGCGCCCAAGTGGCCCATAAGAACATGGCTTTGACAGAAGCAACATCGACACGCTGATAAGTAGAAAAGCCACTAACATACAAAATTTACTGGGTAAAAAAACAAAACAAATTTTAAAAGACTAAACAAAAAGATAGCAAATATTAAAAGAAAAAATTGCTAGTAGTTCAAGGTCCTTTCATTGGCCTTTAGGAGTGTTTTCTAGGTGTAGCTTGTGAGGCGCCACGTCCTGGCCCAGAAGACCATCCTTTCTACTCCCTCGGGCTCCCTTTGCTCTGCTTCCTCCGCTGCTCCATTGCATGTCCCCAGTGTTTGCCTCAGTGTGGCGGGGTCAGCTCAGTTGCCCATCCCCCATTGTGTCTCAGGTGCTGTCCCGTGTAGGGCCATGTGTTGGTGCAGGATGTCATATCTCGTAGTGTGGTCAGCTGAATGGTCCTCTCTGTATGATGGGCTCTTCTAGCTGGTCTATCGACTTTGGGCTTGGTGGACCCAGGTGTACTCCACTATGTCCTTTCTCCTTCTTTTGTTTCAGCTTCCTTCTGGATGTGGTGTGGTGGGTCAGTTCCTTTCCCACTCCAGACAATCTATTTTTGTTTTCTGTGGTATTCCCTTCGAGTGTGGGGGTCGGCCTAACTCTGGTTTGGGCCGGCTTGTCGTCCAGCCTCTTTGTGTAGACCTCTGTACTTTGCGTTGTCCTCCTTGTTTGGTGTGTCGTGTTGGGGTCCGTATGCATGTTCCAAATCTGTGGGGACATAACCGATACTCTCCCCCGGGTGGGTTAGTACCCTGCCCCCCCCCATACCATCCATTCGGATTCTCCCCCTCCCGGTTCTCCCTCTCCCTACCCCACTACCCCTTCTTTATGCTGGGCTCTTATGTACCTCCCTAGGTGTGGCCTGTCCTCCCTCCAACTATCTATGCTTCCTCCCGTTTATTGTGGGATGGATGTTTATTCTTCTATTTCTGTCATGCTGATTGTACTTACCTCAGGGGACTCATGTTGTACCTGTCCCTTTGGGTCTGGCTTACCTCGCTTAACATAATTCCTTCCAGCTCTTCCCATGAAATAACGTGTTTCATGTGCTCATCGGTGCTTTTCAGTGCTGCATAATACTCCATTGTGTGTATGTGCCAAAGTTTGCTAATCCACTCGTCTGTCGATGGAAACTTAGGCTGTTTCAAAGTCTTTGCCATTGTGAATTGTGCCGCAATAAACATTGGAGCGCATATGACTGGTCGTGTTTTATTTGCTGCTTCAACCGGGTATATGCCCAGTAGAGGGATGGCTGGGTCATGAGGTAGATCAATTTCCATTTTCTTTAGGTATCGCCAGATTGCTTTCCACAGTGGCTGTACAAATGTACACGACCACCAGCAGTGGAGGAGGGTTGCTACTTCACCACAGCCCCTCCAACACTTGTTGCTCTCTGATTTACTGATCTGGGCTAGCCTCAGGGGTGTTAGGTGGTATCTCATGGTTGTTTTGATTTGCATTTCTCCTATGGCAAGGGACTTCGAGCACTTTCTCATATGTTTATTGGCCATATTGATCTCCTCTCTAGTGAAAGTTCTTCTCATTTCTTTTGCCCACTTCCTTAGGGGGTTAACTGTTTTCCTCTTTTTGCAGGTCACGATGGTGTTGTAGATTTTAGTAATGAGCCCTTTGTCTGATGTGTCATTACTAAAAATCTTCTCCCAGTCTGTGGGTTGCCTTGTCACCCTCTTGGCAAAGTCTTTCGAGGTGCACATGCATTTTATTCTTATTAGATCCCATTTGTCGATTTCCAATTCACCTGTGTGTGTCCCCTTCCCTGTTGCAGTGAGCCTATGTGCTCCCTGGGCCAGTACTCTGAGATTAGTCCCGATTCCCTCCTTAATGGTCCTGATGGTTTGGGGTTTGACTTCTAGATCTGTGATCCACCTTGAGTGTATTCTTGTGCATGGGGTGAGGTAGACGTCTTATTTCAACTTTCTACATGTGGATATCCATTGTTTCCAGCACCACTTATTAAAGAGGGCATCTGCTTCCCACTTGACATTTTTGGGACCCTTGTCGAAGATCAGTTGTCTATATGCTGATGATTTTACTCCTGGGCTTTCTATTCTTTTCCACTGGTCTGAGTGTCTATCATTGTGCCAGTACCATGCTGTTTTGACCACTGTAGCTGTGTAGTAGGCATTGAAATCAGGTAGGGCGAGTCCTCCAATTGTGTCCTTCTTGAGGAGTTCTCTGCTAATTCTGGGTTTCTTCCCTCTCCATATGAAGTTGGTGGTCAGTTTTTCCAATTCTTTGAAGAAGGTTGAGGGTAATTGGATTGGTATAGCAGGCCAATACATTTCTAAGGGTTATGGATTCTACTTCAGAATCATTCTCAACCTCAATCCCAGGGCCCTCTTCACCATTGCTGGCTAGACCTGTTCACCTCTTGCCATATATGTGTGTGTGTGTGTGTGTGTGTGTGTATCACACACACACACACACACACACACACACGGGTTTATTGTAAGTCTGGGTCTGTAGGTTTCTCGGGTGGGAAATGTCTCGGTCCTTGGCTACACACTAGAAAGAAATTCACACCAAAGCCTGGTTGGTGATCCGAGTGGGTTTATATACAGGAGAGAAGAAGGTTCCGGCGTTACAGTAAACTGAACACGGGCACCCTCATGACACTGTACACCCAGCCCTGCTGAGCGGAAGGCAGAGAAGCAGCTGAAGGGAAGGTTCCAGCCTTTTAAGGGCTTTCAGCTGTGAGGCGTCAATTAAGCTCTCCTGGCTTGGCCTTGAATTGGTGCATGCCCTTTAGCCTGCATTGGCTTCCAACCTCCTGTAGGGGGCCCCCTAAGCATGGAGAGGAACAACCCCTTGTCTTGCTACCTAACAGGTCTACATTCCTGTATGGTTACATTGAGATGGAAGTAGCCCCTTTAGACAGCCTGTGAGGTTCACCAGGAGCCACAGGCCCCAGCGTTCCCTGTTACCACCTTAACCTTAAACTACTGTTGGAGTTTATATTATCTGTGCGGGTCTGTGGACATGGAATGTTTCCATGCCAGACCCTGAAGTTGCACAAATAGGCATCCAGAACAGAACTCATACAGGCTCTAATAAGATGCTCAGATGCTTCTTGCTAGGATGAGAATTCATCGAAGTTTGTGAGCAGTTCAGATCTTGTAAGGGAGAACAGGTCAGTAGTGTATCCAGAGAAGAGAGCAAAGGTCAGGGGAAAGGGAGGAGGCCCACAGACATCTGTGCTCTGTGTTTGGCCACAAGACAAGAAACCAGGTCTCCCTGAAAAAGAAAGCAGAACAGCAAGTCCCTCGGAACTAGGACATCTTTAAACCTGACCTATACAACACTCGGCTCAGGGAGGCGCCTTGGAAAACCGTAAAAGCCCAAAAAGAGGGACAAGGAGGAAGCCCAAGTCTTTGGTTTTCCCTGCTGTGCTTTCAGTGTTGAAATGTCTGTGCACGGAGCCTTTGAAATTTCAGAATCAGAGAGTGGATTCATAAGCCAAGCTCCTGCTTTATTCTTCAATGCATTTTAGCCCAACTCCTCCTTGGTGACACATGTAACAGAAATTCTGGACTTAGGAGCCACTTGGTCCTTGGACACTAGGAGATTACAGTGGAATCTGAAACAGGGCTCTAACCACCAACTGGACTGGCCTAGGAAGCCCAAGTATTCAGTCTCCCAAACACCAACCTCCCGTTGCTTTTCATCTGCCTCCACCTTGTTCAGCTTTAGTTGTCCGTGGAAGCGTTTGGCACCCATCTGATGCTTCAGAACCCAGAAAGGAGGAAAGGTAAAACTGGGATTCAAATGAAACAAGATGTGCCCGGGGCTCCTCGTGGCATTTGTCACCTTCAGTTCCCTCTTCGGACGCAGATGTGGCAAGGTTCACAAACAAGCTTTACCAGAAAGAACAGCCTGCTTCCAAGTGAGAAAAAGCCCTTTACACGTGAGTTCCTGAGGTCAGCCCAGCCCTGTGCGCCCCCCACCCCTCCCAGAGTCCCCTGCTCTCCGGCGAAGCATTAAAGCAAGTGGAAGCAGAGATTTGCTCAGAATAAAAAATCATTTTTCACAATAGCATGCCACATTCTGGATGGCAATCACGGCTGCACAAACCGTGTCCGTCCCCCACTCATAATGTTGCCGCCTCAGTGACCACACACACACATTGTGTGGTGAGACTCAGAGTCTATTCCATTTGTGATCAATTGTTTCCTCCCTCTCCACACTTTGCACTTAGGAGACATGCTCTCTGGAGGCGGTTGAGGCTTGTCTTGTGGCCAATAATCATCTCCTACGCCTTCCTTTCCAGTCACTAATTTGATGTCTTCACTCAAAGAAATGCCCATAAGTTGAGGTTTCAGAGGAGAGCTCCTTGAGCTCCCCAGACAACAAGGGGGCCGAGTGTCACCGTCATTATCCTGAGCTGGGAGGGAACACTAGTGTTCCGGAGGCTGGGAATCCGTCACTGCCTGCCCATCGCACAGACAGAGCAGGTGCTGGTTATAATTGCTTCTAGACGTCCTGCCATGCTCAGTTGAACGTCAAAGCCATAAACGCTGCCCGACTACAATAAAACTGGAGTACGCAGACATTTCTGCATCATTGCCGGGTGAAAATACACTGAGTGGAGTTGGATGAGATGGCAGCAAGCGCTTAAGGAGGGGGTGCTGTGGGAATACCAACAAGATGACTGCCAGTCTCCGTTTCCTCCTCTCGTCTGCTTTGTGTTTTCTTTCAGGACCAGAAGAAATGATGCATATGTAAGGATAAAAAAATTTTCCATTTCCAGAGGAGTTTTCCACCCCCCAATCTACCCGCAGCCTCCTTTGAGCAAGCCAGTAAAAGCTTTTTTTTTTTTTCTTTTAAACCTGCCTTCTCACTATGGCAACTTCCGGAGCTGCTATGTGGTTGTGTTTAAAAGTCCCCCTTGGGATCCAGAGTGCAATCCATATCACAAAGGCATCCTCCCAGTCCCAAATAGCAATGCGACCTCAATTCAGAAGGTTGTTCTTGTTTCCATAGACCCAGAATGGAGTTTAAGCTGTTGATCTTGACTGTGGTTGTCGCGTCAGCCTCTCATGGGCACCTCATGGGCAGTGGAGCAAACTGTGCCTATCTGTGCTACCACCAGGACTGGGAGAGGAAGCCAACAGTGGTGGGCCATAGGTCAATGTGTGGATGGGGATGATCAGGTCTTTCTTCATTATTCTGTTTCAGTCTGGAAACACCACTGAAGCCTGCTCAGTGTCATAGCAACACACAAACCTTCACTGACAGTCTGGGGCACATTGGCTGCAAATCAAACCCGGGTCTTCCCGGTGAAAGTCGATGAGAGGTCTACCACTGAAGCACCGTGGCCCTCACCTCAAACCAGGGCAGTCATTTCCGGAGTTCAAACCAGACCACAATGCAGGATGACTGAGATTGCCACCAGAATCTGATACTGATGCAGAAAAAAACCTAACTACCATTTTATTGACTCCCAATAGGACAAAGATCTGCCCCTTTGGGGTTTTGAGACTTTAAATCCTTACAGCAGGGGTCGCAACCTGTGGGTCGCGACCCCTTTGGGGATCAAATAACCCTTTAACAGGGGTCATCCAATTCATAACGATAGCAAAATTACAGTTATAAAGTAGCAATGAAAGTAATTTTATGGTTGCAGGTGACCACAACATGAACTGTATTAAAGGGTGGCGGCATTCATAAGGTTGAGAACCATTGCCTTACAGAAATAGACAACCTCATATTTCTCCCACGGACGGGCTAGTCAGTTCAAACCCCTGACCTTGCGATTAGCAGGTTAATGCATAGTCCACTACACCACCAGGGCTCCTAATGATATAATAAGAGATACTATTGTTAGATCTCTCGTGGGAGAAATATACCTCAGTCCTTGGCTTCGCGTGAGAAAGAATTCACTCCGCAGCTTGGATTGTGATCCAAGGGAGTTTTTTGAGAGAAGAAGTTTCAGGTTTACACAGGCACCTCAGGGCCCCTCACCCCTGCACAGCTTGCCTAGAAGCTGCTGGAGAGAAAGTCACTACGTGGGCTCCAGGATCCTGCCTTTTTTTTTTTTTTAAATCGTTTTATTAGGGGCTCATACAATTCTTATCACAATCCATACATACATCAATTGTGTAAAGCACATTGTACACTCACTGCCCTCATTATTCTCAAAACATTTGCCTCCACTTAAGCCCCTGGCATCAATCAAGTCCTCATTTTTACCCCTTCCTCCCCGCTCCCCCATCCCTCAAGAAACCTTGATAATTTGTGAGTGGTGATAGTGGGAGGGTAGAGGGAGGGTGGATTGGAAAGAGGAAACCGATTACAAGTATCTACATGTGACCTCCTCCCTGGGGGACGGACAACAGAAAAGTGGGTGAAGGGAGACATCGGAGAGGTCAAGATCCTGCCTTTTCAATTCCTCCATAGGGAGGCATGGTTGATGGTCCTGGTCAACCCCATTGGCTGGATTGAATTCACCTGGCCCAGATGGGCCAATCCAGGTGTAACACCCACCTAGGTGTACCACCCCTTCCTGGCCCGAAGTTTGAACCTGAGCATATGTAATGGATGACCCAGTCCCTATGCTAAGCTACCTAACAGTATTTGCAAGATGCCGAGCAATGTTCTAAGCTTTTTGTATATAATAATTCAATTATTTCACTTAACAAGCCTATGTGTGGACTCTATTCTTGCCTCATTTTACAGATGAAAAATCAGTGGCACAGGATGATAAAGTCATGAGCCTATGACCACACAGTGAGGAAGTGGAAAGGAGAGATTTGAACCCAGGCTGCAGAGTCCATGCCTTGGGTGCCTACAGCGCCACATAGGACACAGGAAAGCATGGAGCAGACTCGGCGTAAGACCTAGCATGTATGTGCTAGCACTGCATGAGAGTAGCTGCTACTCAGATCCAGAAGAGAATACAAGGCTATTGCAAAAATTATTTTTTCCAAGAGAGGGTGGAATTCTGCATCTTGTGCGAAATCCCCCAACCTGCACATGGCACAGCTACTTCAGAAGGTTCCCAACAATGTGTGCTGTGTGGCAAACCAAACTGAGCTCAGGGGGAGCTGGTCAGTGGGTTATGTTACCCAGAAGGTGAGCAGTTTGAACTCACCAGCCACCACTCCAAGGGAGAAAGAGAAGGCTTTCTGCTCCCATGGACTTACAGTCTTTGAAGTGGCAGGGAGCATTTCCATGCAGCCTATGATTAGGATCTAGGAGGGTGAGGGTGGATGGAGTTGGTTGAGACCTGGCTTCAGGGCATTTCCCAGAAGGGCTTCCTGCAGTGACTCTGCCTTCAGGAATGTCTGGTGACCCTGAGGGCAGCAAAGTCCTAAGCACACTCAGGCAGTGGTTCTCAACCTTCCTAATACAGGTCCTTTTGTTGTGGTGACCCCCCGACCATTAAATGATTTTCTTGCTACTTCATCACTGTAATTTTGCTACAGTTATGAATTGGACGAGCCCTGTGAAAGGGTCATATGACTCCCAAAGGGGTCGCAACCCACAGGGTGAGAACCACTGCACTAAGGGTTCCCCTTCCGGGCAGCTCTACCAGTGTCTGGTGTGCATAGTTCTGTGAGGTGAGAGAAATGAACTTAGTGTCTGCTTCTGGTGACAGTTGATGTGGGTGGGCTTTCTCCCTATGTCAAATCCCTCTCAAGCCATTTGTCACCACAACATAAAGCAAGAAGAGGAGGCAGCATAGCAGGACGGTAAGCAGAACAAAGATTGAATAAACACAATTCACTTCAATCATGAATCGGGTGCCCTTGAGATGTGAGGAAGACCCCAGTCTAGTGACATTAGATCAGGTTTAGGGATTGAGTGACGGGACCCTCTTGGCTCCCCTCAGCCCCTATCTTGCTTTCCCATTGACCCTGCCCCTTACATCGTAATTGGTCCTTATTCCAGCATGATGGTTGGTTTCATAAGCACGACATGTGGGAATGTGTTAGTCGATAGGTTATACAGGCACAGTCTCTGGAATGGGTAAGTGAGGAGGCGTGACTGGTGACATGACTGGTGGAATGGATCATGTGAAGTGATTTGAGATCGTTGTTCAGACCTGATAGGTCATCCAGGCCTCTAGTTGATCCTGGCAGTACTCTAGTTTAAGGAAACAGAATGTTAGGCATTTAAGTCATATTTGAGCTTAAATTTTGAGCAATAGGCTGTGGCTCACAGTGAGAGTCTATGTGGAGACCCTGAATCCATTTTGAGGGGCCACACATTCAGCCACCATTGAGTTCTTTCCTACTGCTGACTGGCAGTAGAAAGCTTGTCCATCAGGCAGTGTGCTTGCGTCCACTCCCCGGGCCAGACTCAGCGATATACGGTCGTGTGCACATCCCAATGAAGGTCCCGCTCATGCTCTCACAGGCCCTCCCGCAACTCCATGAATTGATCCGTCTTCAGGGACAGTTTTGTGACAAAGGTGTTTGTTTTCCATGTCTCATTTAAGCTTTCAGGAGCTCAGGTGGTGATGCTGGATAGTGTTGGACTATTAACAGCAAGGTCGCTGGTTCAAAGCCACTAGTCATTCCACAGGAGAAAGATGAGGTTATTGCTTCCTGTAAAGGTAGCAACTTCAGGATCCCTACACAGAGTCACTATGAGTCAGAGTCAGCAGGACAGAATGGGTGTCATTTTATTTAAGTAACTGTGGCTGTGGGTCCTTCCGACACCATTGGGGCCTCATGCGGATGCCCTCCTTCATCCAGAACAGCGGTTTGTGCCTTTTTCTTGTGTAAAACATAGCAAAGGAGTTCCTAATAAAATATAGTTGAATTGGGAGTCTTTTTTCCCTCAAACAAAGTAAATCCATAAATAGAAATGAGACTATGGTGCTAATAACCAGTTGGAGAGTTGAGAGAGCTGAACTCTCAATCCTGGTAGAAACCCATTGTGACTTTAAAAACTTGCTCAAGGTCATCCATAGCCTATGAGGTTGAGTTGAGCAGACACAAAACAGATGTGTTGGGGAGTAATTGTGTACATTAAGTAAACAATTTATCTTTCTAAAGATTCTGTCTAAAACTTACTTTAAATAGTAAGTTTTCCCCTGGGCTAGGGAAAGGTCAGGGAGCTTAACCCCCTAGTATCCACCCCCTCTCAGCATTCATCATGTTAGGCCAGAGGAGCCAAATCACACCCACTACCCAGGGAGCACTGCTTCCAAAAGCCCATTGCCTGTGCCGGGGCAGAGGGCAGGTACCCGGACCAGAAATGCTGACGGAGTGGAACCAGTGGGCTCAGCCCCCAGCTTCCTGAGAGAGCAGCTGTGATGGTTCACTTTTGGAAAAATGTCAATGCATGACTTGGGCAGCACGAAAAGCAGATGTGCAGAGGTTGTTCGCTGTATTCCAGAAGTTCACACACTCTCCGGAGGCTCCTTGGCTCAATGGCAGGAAGTCGTTGGTGGCTTCCACCTTCAATCCCAAAAGGCCACTGCCGTCCAGTGGATTCCAACCACAGTGACCCTATATGGAGTTTTCAAGACTGTAAATCTTCATGGGAGCCAGCAGTCTCATTGTCCTCCTTGGGACAGGGAGCTAGCAGCCCGTTTCACCTCCAGCACCCCTTCCTCTCTAATTCTGGATCCAGTCCCTCCAAATATCCTGCCCTGCCCTTGTCTAGGCTTCTTAAATGCGTTCCATGCTGCTTATGTTAGTCTGGGTGCCTTAGCGAAACAAATCCACAGAAACGCGTATGTATAAGAGAGAGTTTTATGTAAAGGGTGAGTGCACATCAAGAAAACATGCCCACATTTGCTTATGCACCCGCTTTGTCTTCAGCGATCATGTTGGGGTAGGCTGGTGTGCTTTTTCCATGTGGGCTTTGTTGTTTCTTAGCTAGATGGCCCCTTGTTTATCTTCCAGTCTTTAAGACCCTGGATACTATATCTTTTGATAGCCGGGCCCCAGGGTGCTTAACCAATACACCACAAGGGTTCATTAGCATGTGACTTATCTCCTGCCATTCACACTAGATGCTCAAAATAGCAGGAAACCAGGTTTCTCCTTTGTGGCCACACCAGGTACTGACAGAACCTAGAACAGAGACATGCTTAGTTATATATCTTGACTATCATTAGCATATTATATGCCAGGCAATCTGTAAGCCTTCGCTCCCCTGACCTCTCACAGCCTTGGTAAAATGAAGCTAACAAAAGTAGTGCTCTCACAAGCTTGGTAGGAGATTAAACAACTCATGTAAGGCTACACAGCCTATCAACGAGGAGGCGAGATGAGGCAGTGTGTGGCTGCTGAACCCACACCCTTCACAACACCTCCATTAAAATGACTGAGGGCTATGAGGAACCAGACAGAAGCAGGTTCACACCCCAGATTGAGTCAATTTAACTGCCTATTGTGCCTGACCCTTCTATCTCTGATCTTAGAAATGGGGTTAACAACAACAAAACACTGTAGAAGAAATGTCCAGCAGATGACAGGCATGCGATTAAACAACAAAAAATAAATCACTTAAGTTGAAATTCGAACTCCTGGAAACCCCTCACATGCGTGCAGAGAAGGATTGAGCCCATACGGTGTTTCCAGTGCCCCCGTCCTTCCCACCTAAAATGAGCAGTTGATAAGGTAATGCCTGGATTGTTCCAAGCCCAAGACTGTGGAGAACTAAAGGAAAACCCAGCATTATGAATCTTTGAGCACAGCCCTGCTGGGAAACCGCCCTGCAGTCACTTGTTGAAGACTGGAGGAGGGACAAGAGTAGGGAGAAGAACGAGGACTGAATGTGACACATAAGCAGGGGTGGCCTACATTCCATAAAGGAAAAAACTCAAGGTCTGCTTTTCTGGTGCCGGAAAGTTAAAACCCATCTGGTGCAGTTGAAAAGGTGTGTGTGTGTATTGGGGGGGGGGGGTGTGTGTTAGGGAGGAGGGGCGATGAGTCCAAAGGATGAACTCTCCATCTGCAATTGTGTCCTCAACTGCTTTCCCCTGCTAGCCACACGATATTTGTGTCTGGCCTGCCCTGCTTTTGTTATCAAGCCCAGAGAGGGCAAGAGACTAGCTCGAAGTCACACTGCAAGTTGGCAGCAGAATCAGGCCGAGAACTCTGGATGCTTAGAAAGCTTCACACAGACCTGAGAAAGTACCAAGGGAAGACCTGTTCGCTAACTG
This sequence comes from Tenrec ecaudatus, assembly GCF_050624435.1. Lineage (NCBI taxonomy): Eukaryota > Metazoa > Chordata > Mammalia > Afrosoricida > Tenrecidae > Tenrec > Tenrec ecaudatus. The sequence continues at coordinate 69,012 of NW_027457661.1, forward strand.
GGCAGCACTCACTGCATGCCAGCGCTGTTCCAGTGCCCCAGCCAGGGCATTGCTCCCTGTGTCCGTGTGTCTTCAGTGATGCACACAGGTGACGGATTGGCTTTTAATAGCATGCTTGGAAGGTTGAGGCCACCCAGCGGCACGTAGAAAGAAGGGCCTGCAAATCTACTTCAGACCAAGCAGCCTTTCAAGACCCTGGGGAGCACAGTTCTTCTTGGACACACAAGGAGGCCAGGAGTTGAAGTTGATTCCATGCTGTAGTTGATTCCATGGTTACCGGTTGTAGCTATACCTAGAGTCACATCCACATTCATGTTTATATCTCTTCACTCCATGGGGTGTTCATGGCTCCAACTCTTCTGAAGCAGACCACCAGGATTTTGTTTAAGAGGCCTCTGGATAGGTTTGAACTGCCAACCTTTTAGTTTGTAGCTGAGTGCTAAACAACTTGTGCCATGCAGGGTGCTAAGCTCAGAAACTCAGTCGGTGCTTCATGATCTCAGTTGGAATTATAGAGAGGGTCAGTGATGACCCATTGACTGCTGGGTAATTGTTGATGTAGTCTCCCTGTGCAGACATGTAAAGTACCTGAAAACTTAAAATCCAACTCATTGAGTGCATCATCCTGCCGTGCGCCAGCCCAGCAGCATGCTCTGCTGGGGACATTTGCCATGCCTGGAGACATTCTGAAGAAGGGAGCCCCACTGCCATCTAGTGGGCTGAGACCAGGGATGCTCGCTTAGCATCCTGGTGCAGGGAACAACACAGCCCCACAAAAATGATGTTGACCAAAATGTCAGCAGAGCTGCCACTGGGAAAATGGTCTAGTCCAAGCGCTGACCTTCATAGAGGAAGAAAGCCAATCCAGAGCAGCTAAGTGACCTGCTGTGGGTTGCACAGCCTGATTCCAAGCCCAGTACTATACCCATAGCTGTTACCACGCCCAAAATTAAACATCAATAGCTGCCCAAAGGCCTCTTAGTTTGAGGACCAAGTAAGACAGTAAATGAGAAAGCCCTTTGACAAATGTGGCATGCTGCACAAACATGAGATGTTATTACCCAGGATCTTTTGATATATGTAAATAGATCTTGTACCAGGTCAGTTAATTTTCCAACTGCTCTATCTGAGCTTTCAGATGGCAGCACCTCTGTCCAACCCAGGAAAGGACTCCTGTGCAGGCTGAGCAGCCCTGGAAAGCCTCATGCCTGGCTTCTCCCACCCCTCAGCTAATCTCCAAATGATTAATAAGGGCTCTCACTATGTTGTGGTTCCCAGCTGACAGATACTAGGCTATCAATGCATTCGTATCACCTCCTTCATGCCAGAGGGACTCAGTTATTCGAGGGGTTCCAAGGAGGACCCAGCCTGAAAGAGAAACGGGCGAGAGAGAGGAGCGAGACCAAGCAGATTCTTGTCAAGGTCTGAGTTTATTGCTACACTAGCCTCTCTATAAAGGGTGAGACAAACAAGGGAGTTCAAAGGGGAGATAAAAAAAAAGGAAGGGCGGGGGTGTAGAGCACACAGGGCAGGCGGCCGCAAGTCTGCAGTTGGAATGTCCGGTGCTGGAGCAGACAAGGGTGGGCCATCTGGTGTGTGTCAGGGTAAGATAAGGTTGAGGTGACGTGGCTTTAGCCCTGCTGGGCAGGCAATATGGCCTTGGTTTTGTCAGGCTGATTATGTCCGGTTCCCAACATGAGAGAAGCCAGGAATATCTCCTCTCACAACTGTGCAGCAAATGAGATCAGATCTCCCAATCTGATTTTCAGCCCTCCTGTCTTTCCAAGTGAAGTGGATGGTCCATTTCACGTTGTCTCAAGTCTTTGCACATTGCATGCCAACATTGCAACACAGGGCGCGGCTGTGGGTCTTAGTAGACAAAGCCGCCACCCAGAACCCTGCCCCCAGAGCTCCTTAGTCACCCTTCACAACGCAGGTCCAGGCCGGGCTCCACACTGCAAGGCGATCAACCCTGACCCTCCAGTGTGGCCGTCCTCACACGCTCCCACATCCACCTAGAAGGACTGGAGATGAGAGATTCCGGAAGCTCCCTGCCTCATCTGCCTCCCTCTCCAGAGTGACAGAGCAACTGTAACTGATTAGGCAGGATGCAGCCTCGTTCCCAGTCCCCACCCTCTCTGGGAAAGCAGGGCTGTCTGGCACCTCATCCAAGGCCTTTCCCCTGTTATCTCATTACTGAGTAGCTGCTCCTCTACCACCCACCTCCGTCACCTCATCTAAATACGGGGGAGATGAGTATGTCTTCTTTGCTGCTCCTTCCCTGAGTCCACCCCAGGAGCTCCCTGAACAGATCATCAATCACTTCTCATTACCCCTGCAGCAGCCGTCAGATACTGCTGAACAGAGACAGGCGCCTCCCCTGCTGCTGCCAGGCTCCAGTGCACATGTGCACACACACGTGCACACACATTGTACAGGCCCACTCACATGGACACACAAGCATGCACACCCATGTGCACAAACTTTGTTCAGAGGTGGGAATTCTGCCCATTTTAGCCTCTAATATTGCAATCAGAGAGTGATAGAACAATGAAAGATGAAGGTGGATGAAGGAAGATCTATTTATTCCCTTACTTGTTACATAACCATTCAGGGCTCTTTTTTTATCCGTACAAACACACCACCACCACCATCAACAATCATCAAGTAGCTGTCATGTATGCAGTGCTGCCCTATTCAAGGCAGTGCTGAGTATGTGAGGAGGATTCTCTCTAAAGCACAGCTCTGAGGAAGTCTGTCTCCTTCGCACCTTTACACACACAGGGTGAGGAGCCTGCAGGAGGCTCCGTGCGTTGGGTGAAGCCACACGATGAGTGAGGAGACCGAGGGTGAAGCCAGGGGAGTGAGAGCGCAGAGTTCACCACTTCACCACCATGCTGGTGTGCACAATCGATGAAAGGGTGGCTGCCAGCAGCAGGACAGAAAAAAAGTAAAGCATGTAACTTGTGGTTTTAGCTCTGGCTTACTTCCAAAAGGAATTGTTTTTGTTGTTCTAAAAAGCTTTATACCAAAAAAAAAAAAAAGAAAGAAAGCTTTATACCTCTATAAAAACAAAAGGCTACTGCTGTCAAGCACCTTCAGACTCAAGCCAGAGGAGAGCTCTCCCAGTGGGCTTCCAAGCTGTATATCTTCACAGAAACACAGTACCTCCTGTGGAGTAGCTGGTTGGTTCAAGCCAGCAACCTGGCAGTTAACAAGTACGTCCCTTGTACCTGTAATACCTGTATAAAGTGTATTAAATATGAACTACTCCTGGTGTGTAATTTTAAATTGAATTATTGTGCCTGGAACTTTTTTTTAATAGCTAAGAATGGTGAAATCAGACTCCTTTAGATGTTATGAGAAGAATAGACACTACACAGGGCTTGGACCCAACCCAGCTTAATTCAAAGGAAGGCAGATTTATTTTCTTCTGCTTCCCAGAAGGTTCCTCAGCAGAACGTGTGTTAAACAAAATTGTTTAGCTATGGAAAAGAGCAATCTCCTCTTGGGAAGATTCTGGTAGAAAGGGGCTTTGGTTACATATCCAGCTCAACCCAGCCCCAGAGCCCTCGTCATGTTTTATTTTGTTTTGCCCTTGACACTGATTGTCTTGGGAACTGTGGCCCCCGAGCAATGGCCAGGAAGTCAGGTCTTCTTGATGTAAATCCTCTAATATCCCCTACAATGATTTTCAGTGCCAATGGTAAGGCCCGCCCAGTGGCTGCCACATGCCCCTGAGCAGACACGTCAGAGCAGATGAGAGCATGAGACAGCATTTAAGAGAATGGTAGGCTGGCCTTGACTTAGCTGTTTGGCCTCTCCTCAGAAGTCATTTGTGACACTGACTGTCATGGGTTTCATTAAGAACAAGTCTATCTCTACCAAAGAAAACTGCAAGGTAAGAGGACTTTCAGCTCCAGCTACATATGTCTCCAAACTTACTTACATATTGTCCTGTTTTCAGAAGAAAAAAAATGTACTCAGTGCCTCCCGGGCAAATAAAAACTTTGGTACTACAACCTACAATCCCAGATAAAGTGTAGGTATCTGCTTTGGCAGCTCCCCTGGATCGAGCTGCTCCAGTAGCTCTCCACAAAAACCCTGTGAAGAGATGATCAGGCAGGGTAGCCTAGTCTGTTCTGCAGAAAGAAGCTACCCCTGGAACCTCAGTGGCTTAAAATCTAGAAGTTTATTCTTGTTCATGCAAATTCTGACACTGGAAGGGCAATTCTACAGGGTGTTTGTCCTGCACACCGTCCGTCAGTGATTCGGGCTGCTTCACAAATATGGTGCCACCAGATCAAAAGGTGGATTCCAGGTCATCACAGAAGAGGAAGAGAGAAGTGGGGGTTGTGGATCAGTCTTTACATGCTTTGACACTTTAGTTGACATAGATCGCTGGATAGGGCTGCTTATATAAAGGTTATCAGTTCAAACCACCTAGCTGTACCACAAAAGGAAGGAGTCATCTGCTTTCATAAAGGGTACAGCCTAGCCAACCTCATGCAACAATTGTACTCTGTACCACAAGGGGTGAGCATGAGTCAGAACTGACTTGAAGGCAACAGGATTTGGGGTTTTTTTTGTTTGTTTGTTTGTTTGTTTGGTTGGTTGGTTGGTTGATTGGTTTGGTTTGGTGAGTGGGAGCTGGTTCTACCTACAGCATATTAATCTGAAGTAGTCACTTTAGGTTTTTTTGTTTGTTTTTTGAGAGATGTGGAAAAGCTCATTGGCTTTAATGGGGAGTTAACTCTGCCGCAGACGGCCTCCTCAAAATTTCCCTCCCGCTTCAGAAACTAGCAGAGATTTTCAATGAAGGAGCCTGCTGGCACCCGCTGGACATCTCCTTGCAAGGTCAGTCCTTTGGAGCCATTGGGAGGGAGAAAAAAGAGACTTTTATTCCTGTAAAGAATTCCAGCCCCAGAAATCCTGAGGGGGAAATTCTGCCCTGTCCTCTCGGGTCGCTATGAGTCCGAATTGAATTTATGGCTATGAGTTGAGTTGTAATTCCATTCACTTACTGCTCTTGACAGGTTGCTAGATTAGGGCTTGTCTTCCCAAATGCCAGCACTAAACGAAAATGAGCTGTCCGGGCCACAATAAAGGGGTTGGAAATACATCAGGCACACTCATTAGACACCTATGGCAAAATTCAGAACTGAGCATGCTCTGACCCAAGTCATGTAGACCCAGGTGGAAGGTCCACCTGGTCATACAGAATAGGACTTCACAAAAGTGCACCGAAATCAACCAATACGATCGACCAATGTCCTCCAGTGGTGTTGGGAGGTGATAGAAGTAGGCCTGGGCTCCTTGTCGCCCTCCCTTGTTCACGTGCTCTGCAAGTGGAGGGTGAGGCCCTTGGGGGTTCCTGCCGTGGCTCCTCAGCTGGTTCTGCACTCCTGCTCAGGTATTCCTCCCATGAAACCGCCATATTCAGCTGCAAACTTTCCCCACCCCTGCCATGCAGCCCGGCGTGCTTTCCGGAGATACTGGGGACTTTTGGGGACTGCGATACCGGAAACTTTCTTCCATAACATTCACTTGGATTTACAAAACTGCTTCTGCCATATGAATTCTTTCAGCGTTGCTAAGCAAGAACTGAGGTCAACCACCCCAGAAACCTAACACTATCAAGTCAATTCTGACTTATATCAATCTAGGGGGTCCTCAAACTATGGCCTGCGGGCCGCATGGCCCTCAGAGGACATTTATTCAGCGCGCCGGGTGTTTTTGCCCCGTTTTTTTTTTTTTAACTTCAAATTAGGTATGTGCAGTGCGCATAGGCATTTGTGCATAGTTTTATTTTTAAACTATCGTCCGGCCCTCCAGCGGGTTTGAGGGACAATGAACTGGCCTCCTGTTTAAAAAGTTTGAGGACCCCTGAAAGGACAACGTAGAACTATGCCTGTGGGTTCCCGAAGTTCTAAATCTTTACAGGAGCTGAGAACCGCATCTTTCTCTGTGAGCCACTAGCGGATTCCAACTGGCCGGCCTCATGGTCACACACATTCCACCAGGCTCCTTGAGCCTTAACTTGATAATTTAATGAAATGATACTTCTCCAAGTCACACTGTATCATGGTCTATAATCTTGCTATTCTAATATCAAATTTAAAATAAGGAATATAGTTAAGCTCCAAATCCATAAGCAATAAGATCATTGAATCTCTTTGGACACTATTACTTAAAAAAAGAAAAAACTCTGTCCAATTATTTTCAGCACAGAAAAGCTTCCAGTGTTTACAGCTTAGTATTTAATTGCTTTTTCTCTTCTTCTTTTGCATTGGTGAATCATTTTGAGCTTATAATAATGTCAAAATAAATAGTTTCCAGAGCCTCCAGGCATTCACTGTGTAATGATCATTTAAAAGATTTCTTGGTTAGAGGGTCCTCAAAAGAATAAAAAGCGTGTCCGCATCCCTGGTCATTTCTATATTCAAAAGAAGAAATTGCTCATCAAATGCTACAAGCCAATTTCTTTCTTCAGCCAAACTGCCCATTTTAGCATCACTGAATTAAGCAAATGGTTCTACATTTCAAAGTCAACAATGATACTCTTTTCCCTTTAACACGAGCATCTTAAACAGCTCAAATAGTAGTCGAGCTCTTTATTATGGCTTTTCCTGAGAAAGCTGTTTCGTTGTTTATTTTATTTATTCATCTAGACTTTCATTTTAAGATTTGTGTATTTTAAGTTCTGCTAGTCAGGACATTTTAAATGGAGCCAGATTTTTTTTTATACTTTGTCTTTTAAAATATAATGAGGCTGAGCCGTACATCCCTTAATAAAATATAAAGTCTTCCTATTTCTGTTTGTTTGTAATTTCCCTAAGGATAACTCTTAAAGTAGTAAAACCAAAACCCGCCATAATGAATTACATTTGGTCTACTGGGGGTTGTGGCCAACCTTTAGATAGAAAAATCCAGAGACTCCCTTCTGCATCTCCTTTCCCAACCAAACCCCGGTGGCTGGAGGCTGGAAGGAAGAAAGAGGCTGGGCTGCTGGGGCAGGGTGGGGAAGGGGTAACCTTGCAGATTATTTCAAATTCTACTCTGAAGGCAGAAAGTTATCCCAATGAGATAGCTAGAGATTCACTTCCTTAGAAAAAGATTGAAATTAATGTGTCCCTTAGAAAAGCCAAAGGAAAAAAGTCGTTATTAATTTAGGCAATTGAAGAACTTTGAAAGCCATGTCTAGTACATAAAAACACCTGTCCCTAGAGCCCATCGGCCTAGGAAACTGAATTTTTATGCCATGTAAAATAAAGGAAGGTCATTTCTTAGACTTGCTCAACAGAAGATTGTCATTTTAAACCGGTTACTGTAATGAGAAGCTGGGTTTTCGTAAAAAGGACTGAATGCTTGAGTCAGTGTGAAATGAAATTAGAGATGCATGTTCTGCGCATGGCAGCATTTCCGGAGGAGTCTGTGTTCCCGTGACTGCTCTCAATCTGTGTCGTGCCTTCTGGGAAACTCACAGCGTGGTGCCCACATCTAGTCTCTCGGACTTTCATGCCAGCTTTGGAAAGGTGTTGAGTCTGTTGGATCTGCTGCACAGAGACAGCATGCAAGTGGACCCTTCCCACATTCCTCAGAGAGCAGCCCCCCAGTGTAAAGCTGTGGGTGAGGTTTGATGACCTTTGTCCCTTCATCATCCCGCATTCTTTGACGGACCCAAGCGCTCCCCTGAGGCATTACCGGAGAAGCAGCTACCCCATAGTTTCCAGATGGTGGGTATCAGCCTGTGTGCTCATTGGGATCGCCAGAGAGCTGTCCAAAAGACATCTTTGTCCCATCTCCACTGAGTCCGATTTTATTGGCCTGGAATGCAGCCTAGGTGCTTGGATATTTTTCTCTCTCATTAAGTTTTTATTGTGAATTGGGTGAAGGTTTACCAAGATCATCAGTTTTTTATTCAACAATTCATACACATTGTGTTTTATGCCACTTATTGCAATCTCCACAATATAATGTGACTTATTCCACTCCCTACTTATGTCTTCTGTTTCCCTTCCTCCTCTCTTCCTACCCTTCTGAACTTGGGCCTTGGATTAATACTGCCCTTTTGAGATCAAATGGTTTGCTGTTTTCAGGTTTGTGTGCCTCACTTGTGTAATTGCTCCCATTGTAGACCAATCTATTATTTGGCTGAATATTGAACCACAGGTAGGAGTTCATTTTCAAACTTAGTGAATAAGGACCATCATTTCAGAGGTTCTGTTAGTCCCTATCCAGCCAATAAGCCTGGTCTCTTTTATGACTGTGAATTTTGCTTCACTATCTAGGACCTTTTGATGTGATCCCTTTCAAAGAAGTTGGAATTGATAGTTGGAGATCATCTAGTTATTCTGTGCTCAGAGTCATGAAGTCTAATGTTCATGTGGTCCACTCACCACTCTTTCCTCCAGAGTGAGGGTGACAATACTTGCCACCTAGATGGCCACTTGTGAGCTTCTGAGATCCAGCTGCTACTCACCAGCGTGGATGTCGACCATAGTCTTTACAGTCTAGGTAATGACAATTGTTCTTGGTGTCCTTCACAACTATAATCCCCAGCCCCCAAGCCCAATAAAGCACTCCCTCCAGTTGTTCGGTTATGCCTAAGGAGTTTTGATAACTTCATCTTCTGTGTGCTCCGGAATATTCAATTCCCTGGATGATCAGAATGCTCAGTCAGGGCTCAGAATCTTGGTGTTAAGGCTCCTGGTGAGATCCTGGCACATCAGACACAGAGGTTGTGAGGCTAGAGGATGGGCAGAAGGGGATCATACTGAGTCTAACAAGGAAAGAAAAGGAAATGAAGGATATAAGCAATTAAAAGCAAGCGCATAAATAGATACAAATACACAGATGGCCCTTGCAACATTATTCCCAATCTCGCAAACGTGTCAACGGTCTAAATACCCATCAATAGGTGAATGGATAAGTCAAACATGTTGCCTACGGTATATACAATGGACTACTACTCAGCCATAAAGAGAAATGAACTCTTGACACAGGCTACAAGAGGAATGAACCTCATAAGCATTATGCTGAGTGAAATAAATCAGCTTCAAAAAGGACACATTTTGCTTAATTCCACTTACAAGAAATATCTAGGCTAGGAAAATGAATAGAGACAAACATCTCCCAATTGTTTCCAGGGATAGGTAGGAAGGTAAGTATGGTTGTTACATAATGCCATGTCAATTGGACAAATAAGTGAGGTGGAGTCTTTCTTATACCTATATGAGTGTCCTTGGATTTATTTCTCTAGTCAACCCAGCCTAACCCAGTAGGGCCTGGAGGGGAAGTGCCATCCCTGAGACGATACTGAGCTTCCATAGGGTGATGACATAATTTTGGAATGGGTAAGGATGATAATATGAACAACATGCAGAATGCCACTTAGTTATAATCTTGTAGAGCGTGGAAGTGACGAATGTTTTGATGCATGTATATTTAGTACGATTTTTAAAGAGTGTACGCAAAAGAGCAATATGGCAAGTCTGTGTTGCCATTTGCTGTTGCTCAGCTAAAAGCGATTCGGGCCTGTGTAGTCCAAAGGGAACCACAGAGGCTCAGGAGGAAAGCTGGTACCATCTCCAACTAAGACTTGTCTGACCAAATGCAGAGTCTCCCTTCAAGTAACTGACAGGTCAGAGGCAGCTCATCTCTGCTGCAGAAGCAATGATTTGTCTCAATTCCCAGACCACTGTCACAACCATGTCTTGTTGCCCTCGGTGCCCCCCTTCCCCACCACAATAAGTCACTAGAAAGCCATGCTTCATTTAAAAACAAACAAATAAACCCCTTCTGCCTCCATCCTGGCACTGTTTCAGCTTATTTAGCATCATAACATATGTCATCTGTTTCCCTAAACAATCTAACATGGACATGGCACGATGGGACTGAGGAGTTAGGCAAATGAGTACCAGCCTGCCCTCTGAACACACACGATGGCATTTGACTTGCTGTCAGTAGATGCTGTCGCGTTTCTTCTCCTCTTTCCTGGAAAATAAATATAGAAAAGAAAGAGGCCATGAAAAGGGCTGCAAGATGTTTAGCTCTGGTCTTTCTAGAAAGTGTAGAAAAAAAGCATGTGACCCCTGCCTGCCTTTAGATGCCCCACTCCTCTGGCTAACAAGGACTGCGCACTGACCATGGACAAGACATCTGGATCTGGGGGGAGGATAAAACAATTGCCCCCACCAGCAAAGAGTTTCCAGATTTACGGGACTGCACAGGCCAGGGAGCAGCTCATAAAAAGAACAAGAAGAATCGCAAAGGAGGGTGTGCTCCAGCACCACTTCGTCCAGCTGCAGACACATGAAGGCAAAGTTTCCTTTGCTTTCAGTCAAGTTTATGATTTCCGCGGCATCCCTTACCAACACCTTCACAAAGATCTAGGTTCTTGGGTTGTTTCGTTCCAGGGCGGACATCACCTTGGTAAAGCCACACTTTATGGACAGCTCATGGTCCAAGAATTCCACCTATATGTTTTGAAAGGGGCCACGTTAAAACCCCTGGCTCAGACTTTCAGGACTGGGCACAATACAGCTAACCCACCATGGGGACAGCAGGATTTGGTAACACTCTCATCTCCATCACAACCTGGACCTGGCAAAGCTATTTTCTTCCACTCACCATCTTTCAATCAATATTTACTCAGCTATTAGTTGCTCCCCAGGCTCAGCATCAGAAAAGTGTTCAAACGTTACCGAATTGTCCATCTAATGGTAGAGGTCTGTGCAAGGGATATGAGAGCAAGAGGCTCAGAGATGATCAGTGGGTAACGAGAGAGGGATTCACCTTTATCATTTGTAGAAAGCCCCTGAGGCTTAGTCACATTGGCAGACTTTCCCTGGAGCAAGCAAATAAAGCTGCTCCCGGCTCAGCTCCATTCCTGATCTGGTCTTGACATGAGACTATCCAGGCTTTGTCCCAACCCCACATTCTGGAAAGCACGAGTGGAAGGAGGTGGATCTTGGGGATACCATGGAAAAGAATGGGCATTGCACAACACTTCATTGTACTCATATGGAGCTTATACAAAGGCCAAGAGATAGAACCAGGTGAGACTGTGAACAGGACAAGGTGATACTGCATGGTTTAAAATCAGAAAAGGTGTGCATCAGGGTTGTATCCTTTCACTGTTCTTATTCCATCTGTATGCTGAGCAATTTATACAAGAAGCTGGTCTATGTGAAAAAGAACATGGCATCAGGATTAGAGGAAGACCCAAGTAATGTCATTAGGAACATTTTCTCACTAAAAATTTTAGGTCATGGCATCAAAAAAGTGTCATTTTAACCTAAATGGGTTTTTAGACCAGTGAAATAACAGCGAGAGTGAGTCAGCATTGTGCACAGAATTGAGCGATACTGGTTCTTTGGGAAATTCATAATCCAACACTGACACTGCTGAGATAAAGGATGACAGTGAGGAAGATTCTACACCTGAGCTCTGTGATGGGCCAACGTGGTGCTCTACTCTCTTCAGGAATGGATGAGCCAGCTCCACCAAGATTCCCCTTTACTGGAGCACCTGCTATGTATGTAGACGTTGAACACAAGAACGCTTTGGCGTTCCTACAATGATTTCTGACCGATGAGGTCATCGAAAAATTGATTATGATAGCCCGGAGGTTTACTTTCAGGTTTTAACCCCTCTTCAGTTAATTTCTGTGCATGGGGGAAGGTTTGGGGCTTGCTTCATTTTCCTACATACGGTATCTCAGTTTGTCCAACACCATTTGTTGAGCAAGCAGAATTTGTCCCTTTGGATATTTCTGTGTCCTTTTTCGAAGGCTAGTTTCCTGTTGACTGGTGAATATATGTGTAGCTTTTCTGTTCGAATCCATTGATCTATATACCTCTCAGTGTACCAATACACTGCTCTCCCTTAGGGAAAAACAACAACAAAAGTTGTATGAGCCCCTATATAATGATTTTTTTAATGGACGATGAACTATTTTCCAGGCCAGCACTATCCTATGTTTGAGCACATTGCTGCAGCCACTGTGTCAATCCATCATGCCTTATAGCCTGCGGTACTCATGTTCAGGTATAGTGTTCTGCCATTCACAAGGTTCACACTGGCCAGTTCTTTCAGAAGTGGAAGACCAGGTCCTCGTCCCTCGTCTCTCTGTCTGGAAACTGCTGAAGTCTACCTGCAGTGAGTGACCCAGCAGGCATTTGAACTACTGGCTGCAAAATTTCCACCATTACAGCCAAATGCAGGCCACCACAGTACAACAGACAGTAACAGCATCTTAACACCACACAAAGGCTCCTCCCTGGGGAGACCACGTGTTCAGGCAATTGCTGCTGTTACACATGTAAGTGGGGGCTACATGAAGTCGCACCATCTCCCGTGGCCCTTCCAGGAACAGGCCATTCTTCTGTTGTTTCTACTGGACTTAGGCTCAGCTGCCAACCTGCCCTCTGCACGCATTCTTCTCCTTACCCTTCCATGTCACCTTCTCTTTGCCCAAGTCAATACTGCTGGTCAGTCACCTACTGGTGGATGCTTGCTTCTGAAGTTTCTGAACCACATTTCCCCATGGTTATGAGACATTGCTGCTGCCACTGCGAGCATTTAACAGGTTACTTTACACCTTCAATGAGAAATCTAGGGGAATAGAAAGAAAGCTTCTTTCTCCCAAGGAGTGGGTGGTGGTTTTGAACCATTTCCCTTGAGGTTAGCAGCCCAATGTGTAACCCACTACACCAGTAGAGCCTTGGTGGCACTGTCCAGCAATTATTAGACTGCTAAACATGAGGTCAGGGTTTCAAACCTACCAACTTCTCCTTGGGAGAACGATAAAGCTGTTCCCATAAAAGACTGACAGCTCCAGAAGCCCACTATAGGCTGGCTATGAGTTGGAATTTTGCGGTCATTTAGGGCTTTTTGGTGGCATGTGATTTTTTAGGGCTTTTAGGTTGTTTGTGGACGTTCAAGGTGTGTTTTGGGCATTCGGGTGGTTTGGGGTTTTTAGGGTGTTTTATAAGATTTTAGGGAGTGTTTAAGGGATTTAGGGGTGGTTTTTAAGAGTGTATAGGTATTTTTCAGCACAGTATGGTGTTTTTAGTGATGTTACAGAGTTCCTTAGGGATTTTAGGGTATTTTTAATATTATATGTGTTTTTTCCCCCCAGCATTTTAGGTTTTCTTAGGGCTTTCATGGTGTTTTCAGGGCATATATGGGGTTTAGGAATGTTTAGGGTTTGGGACTCTTCTAAGGATGATTTTTTGAAGTTTCACATGTTTGGGTGGGCATTTGGTGTTTTTTTGTGACTTTAGAGTGTTTATGGGATCCTGTCAATTTGCAGCTTTAATTCCACAAAGAAAAGTCAGACAGCAAGCCAGAAAGGAGCAGGAAATGAAGGGGAAGCCCAGGCCACATGTTACAGCTGCCAAGTCCGGAGAACCTAGGTGTGGTCGTTGGCTACCTGGGACCGGGAGTGGGGCTGTGCTCCTGCCCAAGGGTGCTAGGGAGTAAACCAATCTCAGCTGGACGTTTGGCTTTTCTACTACTTAGCCGACTCCATGAACTTTCCCAAGGGCAGCTGGCGAATTGCCAGGGGAACCCAGCTAGACCCCCCACACAAAAGCACAGGGATGGTTACAGGAACAGGAGGTTTCACACAGTGGATGTGCAGGGCTTGGGGTCGGGATTGGGGGCCAAGGTGAGGAAGGGGCAGCAATAAGGCCTGGTCCCAAATAATCAGACACTGAGCAATAAAAGTACAAGGACTGCCAAGAGAACATGGGGACAAAGGATGGCTGGACTTCATTTGATATCTTTGGACGTGCTGTCAGGAGAGACCAGTCCCTGAAGGGACATCAAGTCCATGAAGGACATGATGCTTGGCAAAAAGTGGAGGACGGGCAATAAAACAGCTCGAACCAGCGGCTACATCAGTGGGCATAGTAACAATGGTGAGGATGGTTCGAGACCTGGCAGTGTTTTATTTTACTGCTTGTGTTTTTCTAGAACTGTCTTTCCTGGATGCACGAGGAAGGATAACTGTGCTTGTGGGAAGCAAATGCACAGTGGGCAGCGCTTTGGCCAACATAGGTACACCACCGGCACACAGTGCCCCCTTACTTGGCATCCAAAGTGACAGGATTTGTCTTTCCCCAGAGCTCTCCAGCCCTGGGGGAAGTGGCCCTGCCTTCGGCGCGCCGCCAGGGGGCAGCACTGCTGCTCTCTCACTGGCTACATCTGTGAGGACCCAGAGAGCAGCTCCTTTCTGCTGCTCTCCTCTCAGACTTCTGCCAGAAGCCTTGGCTCCTCCTGGATCCTCCCTTGATTCCCACTCTGCACCTTTGGGGACGCCCAGCCCATTAACTCTCTCCCATCCTTCCTTGCTGCCTCTTCTCCAGATGCCTGAGCTGGGCTTCAAGTAGTTGTAATGTTATGCTTAGGTGAGATGTGTTCAGCTTGTTTACTGTCTGTATACAAGAAAAGAGTGCAGCCCAAGACATCCACCCTTTTGTTCCTCTATGGAAAGCCTGTTACGTGTCATAGTCTTCTCTCTGTGCAGTGCTTTCCTCTGCTGCTGATGCTTTTACATGAAATAGGACTCGGTGTGTCACCGCTACAGGAAATTATCTCTGAAAAAATAATATGCCCAGAACTCAGAAACAGTGTCAGCTTGCATCTGGCATCATGGAAGCATCATGGGTGTGTTTCCATTCATTCGCTCCTGAGTGTCACATGTTAAACTCAGTGCATAGCATAAACAGCAGCAGGCACAAACTGAGACAAAGCACACCCTTTGCTGTGAAGCACATTCCGACTCCTGGCTGCCCCTGTGCCACAGAGTAGAACTGCCCCGCAGGGGCTCCCTAGCTGTCATCTTTACAGAGGCACATGGCCACACCTCCCTTTTGGGAAGCCACTGGGTAGGTTTGAACTTCAGGGTTGTAGTAGTTGATATTGTAGAGCCCTGGAGTCAGTTCGGATTCATAGGGGCCTGTGCACTAGAGAGAGAAACAAAGCCCAGTCCTGCGCCATCCTCGCACTTGTTACTGTATTTGAGCCGATTCTCGCAGCCACGGTGTCAATCCACCTAAGTAAGGGTCTTCCTCTTGTTTGCTAACCCTCTGCCAAAAATGATGCCCTTCTTGCAGGACTGGTTCCACCATAGTAATATGTCCAAAGTACCTGAGACAACGTCTCCGCATCCTCTTTCAGATCTCCTGCCTTTAGTTTGTCAGCTCACTTCGATGGAGTCGATGCTGAGCCATAGCGACTCTATGAGATCAGAGCAGAACTATCTCTGTGGGTTTCCCAAAGGCTAACTCTATGGGAGTAGAACGCCTCATCCTTTTCTTCTGAGGACTGACTGGTGGTTCCCCACTGCTGACATTACAGTTGACACCCAAGGCATAAGCTACTATGCCACCAGAAGTCCCTTGCCCCTGTGCAATAACCAACACCACCTACACACAAAACCCACCCCTTCTCTGTCAGTTTGATGTATGGTGATGGCTTGAGTTGCTATGAAATTGGAAGCTACTAGGGGGAACCCGACAAAAACTACAATTTTTTCAAAACTATGCATTTAAATTTTTTATCCCCTTCATAGTACTCTCCATTACACTTCACACATTTGTCTAATCTGTGATTACATTCTTGGAAACATTTTTCAAACTCAGCAGTTTGGGTGACACCCTTGTTTTTTTCCCCCCCTCTTCTGTGTTGTCAAACCACTGTCCTTCATTCATGGAAACAGAAAGAAGTCACATGGAGTGAGTTCAGGTGATTAAGATATGAGGGACAAGAGAGGCATGCTTTTTTGGGGGATGTTTTCATACTGTTATTTCTTTTCTCTTTTTTTATAATCATTTTTTGGGGCCTCATACAACTCTTATCACAATTGATACATACATCATATTTGTACATTCATTGCCCTCATCATTCTGAAAACATTTGCTCTCCACTTAATCCGCTGGCATCAGCTGATAATTATTCCCCATCCCTCATGAACCCTGAATAATTTCTAAATTATTTTGTCATATCTTACACTATACAATATCTCCCTTCAGCCACTTTTCTGTTGTCTGTCCCCCAGGGAGATGGTTATATGTAGATCCTTGTCATCGGTTTCCCCTTTCCATTCCTCCCTCCCTCTACCCTCCTCGTATCGCCACTCTCACCACTGGTCCTGAAGGGATCATCCGCCCTGGATTCCCTGTGTTTCCAGTTCCTATCTGTACCAGTGTACATCCTCAGGTCTAGCTAGATTTGTAAGGTAGAATGGGGATCATTTTAGTTGTGGGGGAAGAAGCATTTAGGAGCTAGAGGAAAGTTGTATGTTTCATTGTTGCTACAGTGCACCCTGACTGGCTCCTCTCCTCCCTGCTACCCTTCTGTAAGGGGATGTCCAATAATCTACAAATGAGCTTTGGGTTTTCACTCCACACTCCCCCGTATTCACAAAGATATGATTTTTTTGTTCCGATGATGTCTGATACCTGATTCTTCCGACACCTCGTGATCACACATGCTGGTGTGCTTCTTTCATGTGGGCTTTGTTGCTTCTCAGCTACATGACCACTTGTTTAACTTCAAGCTTTTAAGACCCCAGAATGTATAACTTTTGATAGCCGACCACCATCAACTTCAGTCACCACATTTGCTTATGCACCCATTTGCCTCCAGCAATTGTGTTGGGGAGGTGAGCATCACGGAATGCCACTTTAATACAACAAAGTATTTTTGCATTGAGGGAGTACTTGAATGGAGGCCCAATGTACATCTGTTACCTTAATACTAAACCTATAAATATATGCATATAGATCTATTTCCCCATCGTTATACATAAATATATTTACATATGCACATGCCTTTATTTAGACCTCTATAAATGCCCTTTGCTTCCTACCTCTTTCCTTGATTTCCTTTTACTTTCCGATTGTCCCACTCTCATGTTCAGCCTTCATTTGTGTTTCGGTAATTCCTCTCGGTTACATTACTCTTGGTTACACTCTACCAAGCCTCCTACACCCTCCTCACCATCTATTTGGATCACTTGGTGTTCCCTTGTCCCTGGGTTTGTTAACAGCACTTCCTTTTTCCCTACATCCCCCTTTCCCATCTCCCCCCCCCCCCACCAGCTGTCAGTCCCATTGTTTTCTCCTCCAGATTGTTCATCCAGCCTATCTCATTTAGACAGACCTGTGGAAATCATAGCATGCACAAAAACGAGACAGAGCAAACCCAAGCAACAAAATGAAACAAAAGAACAACACCACCACCAACAAGCCAATGACAAAAAGCAAAACAAAACACAAGAAAGAAAAGCTTTTAGTTAGTTCAAGGACTGTTTGTTGGCCTTTAGGAGTGTTTTCTCATAGAGTATGATGGGTCAGCTAGCCCTGGCCCCAAAGTCTATTTTTGGTATTCCCTGGGGACTTCGTTGCTCTGTTCCCCTTCCTGTTCTGTTGTACACCCTTAGTATTTTGCCTCGGTGTGCTGGGATCAGATCGGGCGATAGAGGCATGCTGTTTTTTTTGTGTGAGCAGGTGCACTGTCATGGTGGCAAAACCAGTCCCCTGTCTACCACTAATCAGTCCTTTTTATTTTAAATAAATCATTTTATTGGGGGATCTTACAGCTCTTGTAACAATTCATACACCAATTTGTATGAAGCACATTTGTACATACATTGCTATCATCATTTCCAAACATGTTCTTTCTCCTTGAGCTCCTTTTTTCCCCTCCTCCCACCCACGTGAACCACTGATACTTTATACATACTTTTTATTTTTATATTTTACGCCTCTGCTGTATCCCTTCACCCAAACTTCTGCTGTTTGTTCCCCTGGTTGGTGGAGTGGGGCTGTATGTCCATCATTGAGATTGGTTTCCCCTTTCTTCTGCTTCTCCCCCCTACCTTCCCTCGTGGTGTTGCTACTCTCAGTATTGGTCCTGAGGGGTTTATCTGTCCTGGATTCTGTGTGTCGGAACTTCTAGTCAATAGCAGTGTGCAAGCTCTGGTCTAGCCAGACAACTCAGACCTTCTTACACAATATCTTCAGAACCTCTATATAGGAAGCTTGATTAACAGTCTGACCTAGTGCAATGACTAAACTCCAAATGCACTATCACCCTCACATCAACAAAACCAAACAAATGAGCATCTTCTTGAAGTTTGAGTTCACTTGACGAGGTGTATTTGAGTGAGGTGATGATGGCGTCTTACACTGACTTGATTTATGTTTGCATTCTGGCTTGTGAGAAGAGCACAAGGTCTTGTCACCAGCAATGACCTTGGGAAAAAAGTGTGGGTGCACTAGCTCAGAGCAAGTTGCCAGATGCCTGCCCAAACAGGAGAATGTATATTTTGAAATGTGTACCCAGTGGAGCTTTGTACCGCTTGGTTTTTTGGCGGGGGTGGGGTGGGGGTGGGGGGAAGGCCGGCTACTCCTTTGTAGGTTAGATAATCTGAGATGTGCTATTTGAAATTTCCTGGGGACAGTTTTAGACAAAACTAGAAAAGTTAATTTTGCTGTATGGAAAAATCTGACAGTCTGGAAGTATCTAATTTTCCTCACATGCCATCATTCCCCTAGTAGCATTATTCCTAGTTAAAGCTCTCCTCTGTTCCTCCTTAGGGTTTCCCCCACTACCTGATGTTCCTTTTCTCCTACTCATCATCAAGGGACTTGTGTCCAAAGTGAGGACAGCAAATAAGAGACCCTCCTGACTCTCTGTTAAGAAGGGTGCTCTGGTGCATGCGTGTGTTTATGTGTGCACATACAATCGCATTTGAATTTTGTTGGAAGAGGCTTCATAGAGACCGAGAGTGACATGGTTAGAGCTGCTGCACATGTAGAGCACTGTACTCTATGGTGTTCTAATTCAAATGCATGTAAGGTCCAAGAGAGGTAATAGAAGCAAGTGACCAGGGTCAGGGAAGGCAGTAGGAGGAACTGAGGGAGCCTGAATGCCTCACACCCTGCCAGTTTCACTGATTCTTGGATGGGAGAGTACCAACCTAGTGCTGTGAAATCTTCGCAGTTTTCAGAGGCTTGGGGGATTTTAATTTTGTATGTAAAAAATAGACATCTAAATGCTTGTAATTTATTGATTTCGATAAACACACTGAATGCCAGTACTCAAGTCAAACAAACCAAACTGACAGCCATCGAGTCTTTGCCAACTCATAGTGACCCTATTAGACAGGGTAGAACTGCCCCTCAGTTCAGCTCCCAGCCCTGGAGGCCCACCAGTTCCTCGTTATTATCATGAGGAATACTATTTTCACAAGAGCGTTACATACCCCTAGAGACTAAACCATAAAGCCATATAGGCTTTGACCATCAATTCTGATATGCTTTTTCCTCAAACTGATGGGTCATTTGATGGAATCCTTGTATTACTTCCCTAACATAAAAATTAATCAAGCAAAGGAGATTCAGTGCTCAGTACTGCAGCCCCCTATTTAGAGATTAACTCTTAAAAACCACCACCACCACAGGCACCTTATCTATGTTGATAAAAACTTGAGTAGGCTGTATAAATATCTCAAGTATTTAGGATAAAATGGATTCTTTTTCTACTGTCACATATTTAGTTTGAGTTATGTGTTTCCATCTGAACACAAATTAAATAGACCTCATTGACATCTTTTCAAAATGCCATAAAAATTAAATGATTACCTTAAAAGATACTCAGTATAATTAGGCATCAGAAAAATGTACATCAACACTAGAGCGAGATAGTGTTTCAACCCATCAAGATGACACTAGCCAAGAATATTAAAAATACCATTGAGTGCTGGAAGAATGAACAGATTTGTGTCAGAAGAACAGTCTGAAAGGTCCTTAGAAGCAAGCACGGGGAGACTTCACATGCTTTGGATATGTTATCAGGAGATGCCAGTCCCTGGAAAAGGCTGAAATGTTAGGTTCAAGTATAACAACAGTTTTGAAGATGGTGTAGGACTGCGCAGTGGTTCATTCTGCCTTGAGTTGGAACTGACTCAATAGCACCTAATGCTAAAAGCTAGATGCTTTTGATCCTAAATGAAAAATGGATGGTCCAGCCTCCATACCAGCTACGTGGACAACTGCCCCTCCCCCCAGAAGAATTTACCTTAGAAGATGGCACTGAACCTGTAGCTAGGGGAGATGCACATGTCTGATCAGAGCACACAGGGGCAAATGAAGGGGGAGGAAGAGAGTGGAGCACACACTGGTCCACCAGGCTTGGAGGATGATATTGGCACTCTGAACAGCCAATGTACAGAGTGGACCATATGGCTGATCCCACTATGAGACATGCCATCCCTTGCTGGCCCAGGGCCCTATGGGGACAATACCGGAGACTCTGTGTTGGGACTGACCCGGCTGGCCCTCCAACACGGAGGCAAATCACTAAAAGCATGCAGCAGAGCAACCATGGGAGCAGAGCGGGTAGCCCCTGAGGGAGTACAAAGGACAGACTCTGGGGCCAGAGCATGATACGCCATCAGACCTGACTGAAGGACACACCTATAGAAAAAAAAAAATCAGACCTTGATCTATTTACAGGTTTTTCTTTCTTAAAAAAAATTTTTTGGCTTTTAATTAATTTACTCTTTTATTGATCATTGGTTTTCTGTTGTTGTTTTTTGTCATCACTGTGTTCTCACCCATCGCCTATCTTGCTATGGTTTGATTTTTGGTGCATATTATTATCTCAACAGATCTATCTAGATAAGATAGGCTGGAAAAATAGGCTGGAGGAGAAAACAACAGGACCAATGGTTCCCGGGGACATGGGAGAGAGAGAGGAGGGGGTAAGGAGGTGATGCTGACCAATCCAGCGACAGGGGAGCAACAAGTAATCCAAAATCCGTCGCAAGGAGGGTGTGAGAAGCCTGGTAGGTATTCAGCAAGGGTAATGTAACCAAGAGAAATTACTCAAACCCAAGTGAAAGCTGAGCACGATAGTCGGACAAGAGGAAAGTAAAAGTAAATAGAGGAAAGAACTAGGTGACAAAGGGTATTTCTAGAGGTCTACATACTGGCATGTACATATGTAAATATATTTATACAGGAGGGTTCGTAAATAGATCAACGTTCATATATTTATAGACTTAGTATTAAGGCAGTAGATGGACATTGTCAAGTACTTACTCAATGCAAGAACACGTTATATTAAATTGGCATTCCATGATGAACACCTTTCCAACATGATGGTTGAAGAAAAATGTGTGCACTAGCAAATGTGGTGAAGAAAGCTGATGGTGCCTGGCTATTAAAAGTTATAGCATCTGGGATCTTACAGGCTTGAAAATAAAGAAGCGGCCATCTAGCTCAGAAGCAACAAAGCCCACATGGAGGAAGCACACCAGCCTGTGTGACCATGAACTGTTGAAGGGATCAGATATCAAGCATCAAAGAACACAAAAATCATGTCATTGTAAATGAGGGTGAGTGCAGAGTGGAGACTCAAAGCCCATTGGTAGGTAACTGGACACCCCCTTCCTGAAGGGATGTGGGGAGGAGATAAGCCAGTCAGGGTGCAGGGTAGCAACAATGAAACATATGTTTCCTCTAGTTCCTAAATGCTTCCTCCCCCCACTATCATGACCCAATTCTACTTTACAAATCTGGCTAGACAAGGGGATGTACAGAGAGATCGCCTTGGAGATTGGGTGGATGTTCCCACAGTAGCGTGGAGCCCCACAAGTGCTGGTCAGGCGTTTCCCCCAGTCACTTGTAGGACCTCAGGATTTAGGCTGGGGATGCCCCCACTTTTTATAGGGGAGAACAACCTGTGGCCTGGTGTGTGGGAGAGGACCAGCGTGAATTCCCCAGCTGCTTGCCACACCAATAAGTGGGGGGTGGGAGCTCCCTCAGTTGGGCCTTCAGGTTTGCCCTAGGCAGAGGGGAGTGGCCTGGAGACCTCTATTGTCTTGTGATGGGAAAGAGAGTGAAAGGAGAGGAAAAAGAGAGAAAGAGGAAGACACAGACTGGGGCAATAATGCCAACCAGACTGACAACCACTCACCCACACACAACTAAAATGCACAGAGTAAATAAAGGTGACAACAGTAAAAAGAAAGAAAAGAAAACAACTAAAAAGGAGAACCAAATCTGTGGAGGCTGTGGTAGGAAGTAGAGAAGAGCTTGATGGAGCGGAGAAAAGCAGAAAACCTGTAAGAAGAGCCCAATAAAAGGGAAAAGAGAGAAGAGAAAAGGAAGGAGGAGGAGAGAGTATTTTTTAAATGGTTAAAGAAATAACTGACCCTGTGTTATGCTGTGTGTAGCTCTGACTCGTCCTGTGTGCAGTACTGTCTTAGGGGTCAGGCTGCCCACTAGGAGGACAGGGTTGCCCTAGGCTGAGTGTAGGGCTCTGGAAACCAGCAGTGGTATGTGCAAGCAATGAGAGGGAGCAGAGAGAATCGTACAAGCTAAGAGAGAGGTGAAGAAAGCAAAGACAGAAAGAGGAAAGAAAGAAAAAGAGAATAAAGAGAAAGAAGGAAATAAATCCAACTGAGTTCACTAAGGTTGGCTGTGATGGTAAAGAGCAAGGAGAGAGAGAAGGAGGAAATAAAGTATAAAGTAGTAGCTGATCCCTGATTGCTTGGATGAGGGGCCAGAGGGGTTTAGACACTGCTCCAACATGGCAGGTCAGTGTGCCCTTTTAATGCCGGGACCCAGTGGTGCTGGGCAGAATTGCCCTAGTTGACGAGATCACCTTAGAGGCATGACGGAGGTTTCTTCAACGGTGCAGCGCACTGTAGGTGTTTGTCCCAGGTGCCTTGTGTGGTGTACAGCACTCCCACAGAGGGCAGGCTGGAGTGCCTCCTGCTATTTGGGTTGATTTGCCCTAAGCGGAGGGAAGTGACCTGGAAGCCTTTAGTGGCATATGAGAGGAGAGAGTGGGAGAGAAGAGGAAAAAGAGGGGAAAAGGGGGAAAAAAGAGGGATAAAGAAGAAAGCGAGTAAATAAAAGCCCAACACCAACCTGAGCACGTTGAAACTGAGTGCGGTGGAAAAGTTAGAAGGGCTAGTGAATAAAGTGAGAATAAGTAGAGCAGTGGGTAAGGAGGTAATGATACTTGATCACCTGTCCTTGAGGCCAGAGGAATTCCAACTCTTCCTCAAGGTCACGGGGTCATGGACTTGTAAGGTCTCTCTCTCTGGCCTAAATTCCAACCCCAGTCCTTGGCTCCCCGCGAGAAAAATTTCATGCGGAAGCCGGGTTCGTGATCCAAGTGAATTTAATGAGAGTTAAAAGAAGCTTCAGGTTTTACAAGGCACCCATAGGATTCCTTTGACCATGGGGCCTGGCAGAGACTGCCTCAGGTCATGCAAGGATCTCTCTCCTCCCAGGAAGACGACCAGACCACCCCTCTCCCTTCTGGTCCCTGCCTTTTCAAGGGTTCCCGGGGAGGCTGGTGAAGGACCCCAGGTCAATCCCATTGGCTGAACTGCAATCATCTGGCCCAGGTGGGCTGCTCCAGGTGCAACATCCATCGGAGCCCACGGGCAGGAAAATCCAGCTTTCCTATGCTGGCTCTCCTGGGCATGCGTTAATGGACTTTCCCATCCCTGATGTAGGGTTCCACAGATGCTGTGTGAGATTACTTCAAAAGCAAGATCGCGCCCGTGGCCAGGGGTCACTTGGGTGCTGGAGTACCTGCCTTGTGCTGCATGTAGCACTGCAGCAGGGGCTGGGAGGGGGCACTGGGGGGCTCCCTCAGCCCCGTCTAGGGCTCCAAGACCGGCAGGGCCTCCCCAGCTATGTGTAGAATCACTGAGAGGGAAGCTTGTTGTCCTATCTAGACTGCTGATGCTTCCTAGATCAGAGGATTTTCTTTTTTATCCCTCTGGCCAGCTAGAATGAAATTGTCTCCCACAGTCTCTGGGCTACAGCTCAGTGCTGTTTAAGGCTGACACTGCTACAGCGGGTCTTTGTTATGGTAAAAGCTGCCAGGCCCTGTGGCTGAGTTCTGGCATTCCTTAGCTAGGTTGCTTCTTATGCTGATTTATGTTAAGGGACTCCCCTATGTGGTGCTTGGAGCTGAGCAACCAGACTTGGGTTTGAGTTTTAAACCAATCATTTATGTTTCACCCTTAAAAAAAATTCTACTTGTGATGTGCTCAGATTTGGTGGCTGTCAAGCTGACCCCCAGAGGGGGAGATCCAGCTTATCAGGGGGGTTGTTTACTAGTCGGCCAATTGGAACTAAATTTGCTCCCTGGACTCCCGACTTTCTGCCTTTTTCTCCCACACCATGATCTTCTTAAGGTAATAATATATTTTTTCTTCTACTCTAAATTATAGCTACCCACCACCAACCCCTGACCGTGAGCTCAAGGCATCCAACCGCATGGAGAGCTCAGTGTGGGGTTCCCCTCGTGTCTGAGATTCTGCCCCCTCTCAGGGCGTCCACCTGCAGGGATCCCTGCTCCAGGCAAGGGCATATCTGGCGCCTGCCACTTCGTCAAAATTATAGTGCTTTAAAGCATGCTTGGTTTGCTTTGTGAGTGGAAATCCCACAAAAGAAGGGGTTCAGGAGAAACCCTGTTACCCTAGTTCTAATTTCAGAACTCCACCTTCCCGTTTCCTTCACCTAATTTCCTATTTTTCTGGTCTGGCAGCAGGAGCTCCAGATAGATGGGTCCTATCTGGTCGCCATTTTCTCTGAATCCCTCCATCTATTTTTTTTACACTCTTAAAAAGTACAAAACATTTACTCTACAAGCGCAAACAGATTTTCAAAAGCAGGGAAAAACCTGAACGTTCAGTACATGGTTCAATCGTCTTTTCATCTCTGCGCCCTAACTATGCTGAGCTCCATGGAACTGCATGGAGGGGAGCTATTCTGGCGTCATCGAGCCAAGTGAGTGTTTTGAATTACCTCAAGTGAATATTTGACTGGAAAGCATAGGGTGTAAAAAAACCCTGAAATCAGATGGTGCACATCTATCACAAAGAACAGGGCCTTGTACTTAAACCTTTTTTCTGAAAATAAGCAGCCATCTAAGTGAGATGTCAACTAAGTCCGCCCAGAACAAGCAGCACAGCCAGTGTGATGCCAGGGTGATAAATAATAGAATCTCAATCTGCAGGTATGAACAAGAATCAGAGCTTAAGTTCGGAACACCCAGTTTGCAAAAGGACTCAAATGCACATGCGGGGTGAATTCCCTCTGACCACAGTCCATGGACATGAACAGATACAGTTAAGTTCAAATGTAACACCTCATCATTTGATCTCTTCAGACTAATTTTAATTTGGTTCCAGTTTTTAGTATTTTTCACTTTCTGTTCGATTGAGGTTTTTCTCTCTTTTGTCATTGTTAGTTTTTCTTTTCTACTTGTTTCTTGATTTTGTTTTGTATTTTTTTTTAATACATATGAAATCCAGGAGAGGTAAATCCAGAGAGACACTAACAGAATTAACAATCACCTAGGGACAGGCAGGGAAGATTTGGGGGAGTGAGGGGGGGGGGGCTAACAAAAATGAATATAAAAGAAGGAAATGATGTAAACCTGATTGTGGTGACGATTACACAAATCTTAATATGACTGAAGTATTGAATGATATATGTGAATTATATGAGAATTAAAATAAAACAAAAGCTGAGGTCAGAGATAGGGCAGCAATTTAGCCCTGAATCTCTTGGTGAAGATTAAATGTCATTTTGTGCCAAGAGCCCATTTTTCCACTCATGAAGTTTGGGGAACCGGCCATGCTCCTTCATCACTTTTCTTACCTCAATAAATGGGTACAGTTCACTCTTCTCCCTTTTCTTCTCTGTCACATACTTTGCAGCAGTCAGGGGAACAGAACTTACAGTCCTGAAAGGGATCCATGAGTGTTAGTCCAGGTAGACTAGAGAAACAAATCCACACTCATATGTGTATAGGAAAGACCTTTATATACAAGAACAGTTGTATATTGAGAAAGCATTCCAGCCCAACCAAGATCAAGTCCATAAGTCCAATATTAGCCCATGTCTGATATCAATCTATAATGTTCTCTTCAGACTCATGAAACACCTTCAATGACCCCAAATGCAGGAAGATCACAGGTCAGTAGTTGCAAAGTCTTCTGCATCCAGTGGTGGTAGAAGCATCTCAGCTTTGGCAGGGTCTCCATGTGGCTCCTCCAGTTCCCAGGGCATGGGTTCTATCAGTGTGGTGCCATGTGTCTTGTTAGTAGGACATCTCTCAGGGAATGAGCAGAAAGATAGTCTGCTGCCTCCAAGGAGGAAATACCAGATTTCCCAGAACCCTGACGGGAAGGCCAGGCCCACAAAGAGGCCTCATTGGCCATAACCCAATAGAGAGACTAGAGTCTACCCCTTCACTCTTAATCCTCTCAAGTCCCAAATTGACACCAGATTGTATAACTACAACAGACCACCCCTTGTCCATTTGACATTTTCACAAAATTCTTTAGCCGTATATCATTTCAAAACAATAATAGAATCATATCAGTATCTAACAGTATAATATGAAAATGCATACATTTCACTCCGTGCCACCCTCCTTTAAACATAATATTCTGTAAGTGATGAAACAAAAATATCCTATGCTTAACAATTGCAGTTAAGGTACACCCACATATTAATCCTATAATTCTATGAATATATTCCAGTATCTATGAAATCTTGTAAGCTAGCCACTTCACGCCTTTATCTGGCCCATTTTGGCTATCCAGTTTCTCTACTGCCTACTTCCATCAACCCAGTGCTCTGAGGAGACCATCATATTCTTCAATATAAAGAGTCTTCATGCCAGTTGGAACCTTGTGAAGTCCACATCCACAAGAAAGTCAAAGCAGGACAGATCGTCTATACAGTCTGCAGCAGTATATACCAGTGCACAGGCTCAACATTCTTCTCTTCATCTGGTCGGGTTCGGGTCAAGTCAATGTGGGCTCCCTCTCTTGGCCTCACCTCAGTGTCCATTGGTCGCATTGCCTTTAGGCCTTGGCCCCATCACCAATTCTCCACAACTCTAGTCCCCTCAGAGTAGGTCATGGACTTCAAACCAGTCAACCTGCTCTCATCTTCTTCTCTACTGCCTGTAAACCAG
This sequence comes from Tenrec ecaudatus, assembly GCF_050624435.1. Classification (NCBI taxonomy): domain Eukaryota; kingdom Metazoa; phylum Chordata; class Mammalia; order Afrosoricida; family Tenrecidae; genus Tenrec; species Tenrec ecaudatus. The sequence continues at coordinate 96,054 of NW_027457661.1, forward strand.
GTCCACGAGTGTCAGTGGTCAGAATGAACCCACTGCTCTATTGCTGCTATTCTGCCACTTTCACTCAACAAGCAGATCCAGGTGGTCACCTAGCAATCATTTCAGGCTTCTACAGGCTCCCTTGAATGTTCAGTACTAGAAAGGAGTTTCTTCAGGCTTTGAGATTTTTTCCAGTTTCTGACAAAAACCACTATTCAAAATTCAAATATTACAAAAGTTCCCTTTTAATGCACATGAAGCTCTTCCTCACAGTGGGAGCAGTGCACAGAAACGGACCTTGATGCTGGGCTGCTCTGTGCGTGCTTTGGTCAGTTGGGAGCTGCTGATTCACAGATTCACTTCACGTGGATGAAGATGCTTGTTTGCTTCCCCGTGAGTTTATCGCGCTTCAACAGAGAAGAACCCTGTTCTTGGGTTTTGCCTCTGCCTTGCTCCTAGCACCGCTGGAATAGAAAGATTACAAATGATTTTTTTGTTGTTGTTTTAAAAAACAGAAAAGAAATGCCGTGTACCTGTTAGGTAAGTAGAGGCAGAACTGAGGGTGGTCGCTGTGCATGCCAAACCTCCTCCCCATCACAGACAGTTGAAAGCTGCTTCAGGCTGGAAAGATGCACACATTTAGGTCCTTGTGACAGGAAGCAGGTCAACCTGGGCGGGCCCCCATCTAGACCAGGTGGGCTTAATTCAGTCAATGGGGTCAAACAGTACCGTCAGCCATGCCTACCAACAGGGTATGGGTGGGGGCCTCCCACCAGCTGTCATGCAACCCAGCGCGCGTGGGCTGTCCAGTCCGCCCCCACCCCCCACGAGCATATTTGCCTCTTCTATCCTTTATAAAGTCACTTGGATCACAAACTAGGTTTCTGCGTCAATTGGTTCTTGTGTGAAGCCAAGGACAGAGGTACATTTCTCCCAGAGAGAGCCCTCACATAACCAAATCAGATTATAGCCTTCAGTGTTAGGGTTCCAACGAATTTTGGGGGAATATCTCAAGTGGTAGTGGTAAGGACACAACTCAATCCATATTATCTCTTTATTTTGCTCAGCCAGATGCTTGCCCTTTGAGCCTGAATTGTTGCAAGGCTTATTACCCCATCAAGTGTTCCCAGAGCAAACCCTAAATGGGCAGTAGTCACACACAAGGAAGATTTGCAGGGGACACTGTTAAGAATGATTAATGCTTAAGTGTTCCTTGTCTCCCCAAATGTACCATTTGGCAGAAAATTTGTTAGATCTCTCTCCTGGGAGAGATATACCTCAGCTCTTGAATAACTCTCCTGGTCATAGAAGTCAAATTCCAAGCTTTTCATCCAACATTCATAAAGCTAAATAAATGTTACATAAACCTAAGTTCTCTATCTTGGATAAGACAAAGTAAAACCATGACTTGAGAAGGTTTTCATTGAGGACAGAGACAACTTCAGATATTCTAAGCCTATGAAATTGGTCATGATTCAGGCAACTTGCCAAGGAAGCAGGTAATACCTAGGTGGGAGGTGGAATGAATAAGAACTTGCACTAAGATTCCATTCCATCAGGCTCAGCTGGTGACTTTGGAGGCCCAGAGCAGGCAGTGGGAGAGAGAAGACCAGAGCAGGGGAGGGATGTGATGAGCTGGAGGGTAGAGGGAGGGATTATGTGTTGTCCTGCTGTCACCTCCCACCCCACTGTGACCCTTTAGTGATGTGGGCCCAGGTTTGTGATGCAAGTGGGTTTGAAGCCAGAGGGGACTCAGAGTGCTCAGTTGCCTGAGTGCAACCGCTGTATCCAGAAGATGGAGGAGATTCTCTTTCTGCTGGAACAGAAAAGTGCTTCCTGGCTGACCTACCAATACCCCACCTGGTTCACTGTTTTGACCTTGGGCATCCTGTATGGAGTGGGTTGCTTCTTCCTGGTCCTCCCCTTCCTTCCAAATACTCCACCTGTGCGACCACCCAGGAAAAGGATAAAGGTAAGAAATTCTCAACCCAGCCATAGGAGAGATTGATTTTTCCTTGTTTTATAAATTTTTCCTTTCGTAATTAATTTCCTGATAGGGGAAATCTCAAGAAAGAAGAGACCATCAGCCCTGGCTTTGGAATGTTGATGAGGGCTGGTGTGTCCTTACTCACTGTTAGGACTTTGTTCACTGCATTGGTATCATTTTATCCTTGCCGGCTTATGTTGATTTTCATTATTTCTGTTGGCTTTCCCTGTTTGTGAAGCACAGGAGGCGTGGATGCATCATGATCATGGACACAAGGGTTGACAGAGTTGCAGGTGGAGAGATCTCATGGTAGAGGGAGGGATTGTGAGATCAGCAGTGTGGAGAACTCCCCCATCGGGATGCTAGAGAGTGAAGGGGGATTGATTTCAAGACGAAAAAATGAAGGAGGCCAGAGGGGACAGAGAGCTTTAGACCTGACTGTGATTACACAACTCCTTTTGAAGGCAATTTAACCATGGGGGGGGGGGGTTGTTCTAAAATGGATATGGTAATCATTGATTGTACCATTGCCCTTGATCTGATTGAACGACTGAACTATTGACTCGTATGATATGTAAATCATTTGCCAGTAAGATGAGCATTCAAAAATATTTCTCTTTGAAGATCTCAGACCTCCCATCTCTAGTTGTTATAGAGGGCAATAGGTAAAAATCCCCAATATAGTGACGCAGTGGCTAAGGACTAGATGACTAGACGTTTCAAAGGGCAGCTCTCATCACTGGGTCCTCAGTCTCTTTCCTTGAGCTCCAGTCTCTGGGCCAAGGCTCCTTTTCTGTCTGGGCTAATTGAGAAAGCATGGCTGACCCCGGGGAGGAAGTGGTCAAGGGCTGGCCCAGAGCTTCAGCCTCCATAATCAAAATCTTTCCCACCAGAACACTGAGTGCTGAGAGTGTGTGCTCTCCGTGAGCAGAGGAAGGCTGACGGAAGAAATGCACTCTAGGTCTCACACAGAAGCTGGTTTCTGGGCTTTAGTCATTCCATGGAGATTGTCATTCTTCTAATCACCAGTAAATGCCTGCAGTTTGTCACAAAGAACAGACGCAGGATTGGATTCCAGCCTGACTTCCTCTCTTGTGCCCCAGCCTCAGGTGGAGACAAGGAGAAGCAGCAGGTCAAGGGACAAAGGTGACGCTCTAAAAGGTAAGGTTCTGCCCATTCAACCAACCTCTGTAAGCTCTCCTGTCCCCTCCTCTGCAGGATGCCAGTGGCAACAGCCCGTCTCTCTCAGGTAATAATCCTGAACAAAAGGATACTGGGGATGGAAACAGAACCCAGATATTTCCCAGATGTACAGGAGGGGCCTAGGATGGGATGAAGGCTGGCCAAGGTAGGACCCAGTAGGGAGCAGTGGGGGTGTCAGGAGCAGATTCTGGTGGATTTGGAGGTGGAACATTGAGGGGTAACAGCGATAAGCTGTGTAACTTTGCCAAGGTTCAGATTGCTCACTGAGACCCCACAGACAATATTGGAAACCGATGCTCCTTGAAATGCCAAAGCACCTCCTGCCCGTGGGAGTAAGCTATCATTTGACCTTGAGCTCTGGAGAGTCCAACGTCCTAAGTGCACAGCCCGTGTGACATTCCTTTCGGTCCTCTGGGAGGGCTGCACCATAACGGTTCTCTTGATTTCCAGTTTTCCGAAGTTTCCTGCAAGAACTACATGGCGCTCAGAACCTGCGTTTGCGTCTTAGGCAGAAGTAAGTAACCTTCCTGCTTCACCGCGGGGTGCATCTTCCAACCAGGGTGCCTGTGTGGCCTCGGGCTGCAGAGCAGCTGGGATGCGCTGGTTTGGGGTACACTTTCAGGGATGGGCAGAGAATGACAGGAGTCCCGGGCAGTGGGGTGGGGCAGGAAGAGCAGGCCATCAAGGCTTGGGGAGGGGCTGAGCTTGCACCGACCCTTGCTAGCCTGCTAGGTCTCTTGCCCCTTCAGTCCTGGCTGTAATCTGGTCCTTCTGTCTCCTGCAGCCACTTGGGAAACCCACTTGACACTGGCAGCTTTGGTCAACAGAAAGCTCAAGCCCTCTCTGGTAGCTGGCGAAATAGAGGTACGGCTGAAGTCCATGTCGGTACGCGCGCCCCACACGGTTCTGCGGCTCATCCATTCTGGACACCTAGGTCTCAGAACTCCACCCTTCCACGGGCCCAGATGTGCATCTCAACTTCTCATGTCTTACCCGCCTTGAGTCAATCACCAGACTGCGCACATTCCCGTGAACCTGACAGTCTTTCACCCACACCACTGGCTCTTCCCTCACCCAGTGCCAAACCCCCGGATTCAAAGGCCTACCTGCAGCCTCCAAGCACTCTCTGGGACTCACCAGCCCCGCACCCCACAGGGACTCATTCTCAGAATGACTTGTTGGCAAGGCCCAGGCAGAGCCCATCTCCACACAACCGCTGCTCCACACCTGCCATGGCAGCCATCACAAGTCAGCATCCCACAGGCCTCCCTACTGCCTCCCCACCCCAGTGTTGGGCAGCTGCCAAGAACTTACAGCTTCCCTCCTTGGAATACTTTGGGTCTCTGAAAGAGCACTCTACCTGGCACCCCCAAGAAGACACCTTTCGGGAAGGACCCACAAAGAGGCAGGGGGAAGTAGGGAGGCCCACCTTGCTCAACCCCAATGTCCACAAGCTGCTGGAAATAGAAATCACAAAGGCAGAGAAATGGAATATTTGGGAAGAAAAAGGAAAGGGTGTATCAGAATACCATCTGCAGGCCTTAAATATGTTGAAGGCACTCGATGGGGAGCAGATCACTGCACCTCCCCAGCCCTTCTGGAATGCCAGCATCAAAGCAGAGCAGATACCCAGCCCTCAGAAGCATTTTCCACAAAAATTCAGTGAGTTTTTCTGGGGTCTACCTTTTCTGCACAGCGAGTCTCTGGCAGCTGCTCTCAGGGTCTCTGGATCCACCCTAGAGTTTCCCACTGTCTTATTTAATGAAATTCCTAATACCTTACCAGCTCAAATGCAAGCTAAAGAGTACCCACTCTTGTTGCAACGTCACTCCTTGCCCTACACTGAAGGCCGATTCCAACTTTTACTTCCAACTGCATGCCAAGCCCAGGCCCCACCGCCGGCTACAGTCCTGACTCCGCCCGGTCCACAGCCCCGTGGCCCACTCGCAGTACCTTTTCCTCCTCCTCACAAGAGTCCCTGTGATGAATCCTGTCTTACCGTCCACACTAAGTCCCAATCACGCATTCCAAATTAACTTCAACAGCTGGAAAGCCGTTTTTTAAAGAAACAACAGGAAAGTGAGAGTTCTTTACCCTTTATGATGCCACGACCCCAGGAAGCTTTTTGTCTTCGCAACCCCACTCATCCCGAGGACAATCAGAAGGTCCAGACCCCAAAGACAGACCCCAAGCTTCCTGGCTGCTTGAAGCAATCGGAGCTCCACCGCCAAGAGAACTTCCCTCAATTGCAGGGGCCCCTCGGCAATGGGACTCTTGAGTCTCTGACACTAAAGCAGCCTCAGGAAAAATGGCCAGGGACTTGTCTGGATATGAAGCAGCCCGAATGCTCCTGCTCCACACCTGGAGACAAGCAGGGGAAGAATGTAATGAAGACGGTGTCCCCAGGAAGATGCACACACCCTGGACCGTCGCTTGCGTGCTGCAGAGCCGGTGTCCAGCTGAGGAACAACTCGGTCAATGGACAAGGGAATTACTTGAGGAAAATATCCAAATGTAATCTATCTATCAATGGATCAGGAAACTACTGCCCAAAAGGAACTCCGGGAGCCGACTCAAAGGAGTTAAGTGATTTGAGGATACACAAGGGGATTAACGCAGGAACTTACACCCTAAGGGTTCCAAACAAAATCCTACTGGAAAACACCCTGAATGTCCACATGTGCAGGAAGGTGGAGCAGATTAGAAAGGATCAGATCCCTGGCATTGTTTGCCGTTCATGTCTTGCGACCACGCATGCTCTGTCTATTTCCCTGACCCACCCACATGTTGTCAATGTGGCCTCCTGGGGAGAGCTGGAAGATCTCCTGAACACAACGCAGAGCCTTTCCTTTCTCAGCCCGGGCACTCAACAGGTGCTGGACTCGCATATCGTAAGGCTCCAAATGAGGCAGAGGTGGTGCATGCCCCTCAAAGTCCTTGAGCCCACAAACCTCTGTAGGATAAGAAAAGACAACGCAATGTCCTTTCCACAGTCCACCTGCTTAGCCACCCCTAAGTCTTCAACTAACCCAGTAACTGAGGCTGTCAAGGTCCTGGGAGAACCCTGTCAGGCAGACTGGGGAGAGAGAGTGACCCCAAAGAAATCAAGCCCTACCCTGGAGAGTCCTTTTGCTGATTGCTCCCCTACAGAGGAGCCTGTTCAGGGAACCCCAGCCTACCCCCCACTTGATAATGACAGTGGATGCTCATTGGCCCTCAGGCAGCCGTTTCCAGCCTTCATGCCCAGTATCCTTGGCAGAACCTTCCAGAATGAAAGTGTCCAGAGAGAGAGCCTAGAGCAAACCTCAAATCCAGTACTGACCAGCAAGGGGTCAAGGAAAGAGGGTGCTAGTTGTGCCCCAGGAGGCCCCAGATTGGAAGTGAACTCTGAATGTCCATCTTCAAGAGCCAAAGAGACAGGGTTGGTGGTGGTCAAGAAGTCCTCTTCAATAGAGCTAGACGATAGAGACACTTTCAAAACCAGTGTGCTGGCAAAATCTCAAACCAATCATGTGGACCGGGGGTGCTTCGAGGCTCTAGGATGTAGTAAAAGTTTCCTGCTACCTGGAAAGTGTGCTCCAGTTCCTGAAAAGCCAAGCCTTACAGCACGAGTGTGCAGTGAGATTAAGCTCCAGGTGGAGGTAGAGGCAGAGGGTGGTTCTCCATGCTGTCCTGTTGACGGGCTCCTTCAGGACTGCACCACTGATGTGCTCACTGCCACCAATGTTTTGCCTTCTCAGGTGGTCCATTGCCGCCCCCAGCATTTGTTCACTGGGGATAAGCCAATATGTCAAGGGCCAAGTGGCTTCGTGGTGGCTAGAGCAAGTTACATGGGGCAGCAGAAGCTCAAAAGCCCCAACCTTCAGGACCCCTCAACAAGGAGAAGGAAGGATGCTGTTCCCACTGACAAGAGGGAGACTCATAAATGGCCCAATCCAGAAGAGCATGGAAAAGGATTAGCGGGAAGAGGCATCTCCCAAGTCTGTGGGTTAAGCCAGCCTGTGCAAGACAAGGCATTGGCTGAGTGCCTTGAGATCAAGTCCTCACAGCTCCCACCAGAGAAGGGACAGCTTCCTGCTGAGGGCCACTGCAAAAAATGGAGGAAGCACTTTGTCCAGTGGATTTGCTCCAGCAAAAAATCTACAGGACACGGTGATCCTTTGCAAAAAGGAAAGCCCGTATTACCCTGTGGTCACAGCCTTGGGCCCCTTCAAAGACAACCAGTGTCTCCTAACAAGGTCACGGAGGCTCAGGTGCTCACGACAGATGTTGGCCAAGTCCTAGAGGGGACACCAGGCTGTCATCAGGAGTATCTTGCGTCAACGTTATGTCCACGAAAAGAAACGCAGGCCTCAGTTAATGGATGTTCCTCCAGCTGCAGGGCTCCTCTCTTTGTAGAACACAGGAGAGTGGCAAGTGTGAGACCCTGCCTCCACCAGGCGATACCTGACTGCCAGAGCCTTCCCACCACGAGCACCTGTATCAGGGATGTATTCACAAATTTCTGTCCGTTCAGGGGATTCAGTGTCAGAAGCCACACTCAGCCATTGCCCCCCAGGGTGTTTGTGTGCCCAGTCAGCTTGCAGCAGCAGAGGCGGAGGAGGTGGGCTTACTCCAGTTACCCTTACCACTGCCCACGTCACTGTCTTCGAGAATATGTCTTATCTGGCAAATTAGAAGACGCTTCTTCTGCTCTGATTAGTAGGAAAGTATCCATGCCAGCCACTTTAGCCTGTTCTGCACAGGCTAATGGCTTCTCTCAGCCATGATATTCATTGTTCCATAATAGAGATTTTCCCCCTCCTACATTAAAGTGTGACTTCTGTGCTGCATGGCGGGATCTAGAGGGGGTGTCATGTGTGTTAGTCTGTGTAGACTAGAGAAACAAAATTCATACACTCATATTTTATGAGTTTTATATAAAGGTTAAGTGAACATTGAAAAGCATCCCAACCCAGTTCAATCTAAGACCACCAGTCCAATAGTATCCCATGTGTCTGACACCAATCTACAAAGTCCTCCTCACAATCCAAAAACACACGGGGAGACAATGACTGCAGGAGGAAATTGTAGTCCGTGCGCTGGCAGGTTCTCCATGAGGCTGCTGCAGAAACCAGGGCTGCAACAGGGTAGGTCCATGCGGCTTCTCCTCAGGGATCTCCCAGGAAATGAGTCTTTCCAGCTGCTTTAGGGACCTAACAAATGCATATCCACCCTGGTGGCACTATCAGAGAGCAAGAGACCAGAAAGGCTAGGCTCACAGAGCCATTGATCTCCCTGCCCTTCAATTAACCCCACATGAGTTCATTGACGAGGTTGGCATAATATACCTTTAACTATGTTAGATACTGCGTCTCCTTCTCTGAGTGCTAGCTTTGACTTCTCAAAGGGCAGGGCTCTGGAGGAGGTTTTCAGCAGTGTTTCCCACCCACTTCCATCCCAAGTTCTTCATTTTGCACCTCTTATGATTTATGGTAACACCCCTACTGTGAAAACCTCAGAAGGTCCCAACACAGTGAAGAATGTTCCCTGGTGCCATTACTTTGTCTTCAACGTTATGTGGCTGCAGTTGATAGGTTTTGAGAGGCGCAATCCAGCCAAGAAATTCCATCGCAGGCTCCAGAAGAGGTTTAGACCAAAGTAGCGTCTCATGGTACCAAGCAGGCATGAGACATGTGGCGGCCTGTCTAAGTCCCACATGTGCATTTGATGAAGGCTGCCAAGTTTGGCATGGAGGTTCCGCCTCAATACACCTGTCACAAAATGTGAAATGACATATTTTGCTACCTTTGCCTCTCTCCCAGCCTAGGGTAGCCTCCAGGATGGAAGTCCCAGGTCTGACACATGTGGGTGGGAACTGCTAGGGAGGCTGCCAGCGGGGGACTCTGCTCACCCACTGCACCAAGGGAAAATCCGGTTCACAGCTCACATGCCTTCCTCTGTATATAAACCCGGAGAAGGAGCAACAGCTTAGGCTGAGTGGTACAGGATGAGCGTCTGTGTAATAACCACTAATGGTTAGGCACCATGGACACAGGGTAGGGAAGGATACAGTGAAGAAGAATATGAAGCGTTGGACGTAGCAAAGGGGGCCAAAGAGCATGAGGATCCCCAGAAATGATGCAAGACACAAGCGGAGCTAACACAGGCTTACAAAGGGGAATCGGCCAGGTGCTTCACCCCAGCTTTAGCTAGCTGCCCCCACAGCAGAACTTTATCTCCTACAGAGAGCACTGGGTTGTATAGCAAAGGCACAGCTTTCAAGCAGGGAAGGTTACTTTCTCAATACTATCTTTAGTGGGGCGACAAACTGTTATTTTACTTGATTTCCATCTCCTGACTGGGGGAAGGATGAGTTGATAGCCAGGGTGGGGTAGAGTGGGGATGAGTCAATAACAGGGTGCCAGGACTCAGGAAACATGACCCCAGGCTTTTGGGCTTCACACATGCATACACACACGCGTCCGCGCTCTAGGAATGTTCTCACGAAACATGACCCCAGGCTGGTGGTCTTCACATGCACACACACGCGTGCGCACACACACACATACATGCTCTAGGAATGTTCTCAGCAAACATGACCCCAGGCTGGTGGTCTTCACATACACACACACACGCACACGCACGCACACACACACACACGCTCTAGGAATATTCTCAGGAAACATGATCCCAGGCTGGTGGTTTTCACACACACACTCATGCGCACACTCTAGGAATGTTCTCAGGAAACATGACCCCAGGCTGGTGATCTTCACACACACGCACACACACACACACACGCGCGCGTGCACGTGCTCTAGGAATGTTCTCCGGAGAGAGTGGCTTCTAAGGATTGAGTGCTGCAAAGAAAGTCACAACTGGGAGCAGCCTTCCCTTCCCCTAGAGACTCCTGGGAAATCAGGATGTGCATGGAGATTAGACATCACCTGTCTTGATAAGGGAAACCAGTTCAATAGTGGTCAGTGTTTCCTCTGTGCTTCTAACACAGGGTTTTATTTCCTGGGCACCAGATTATAGAAGGAGGCAGGAGGGCCCCCCAAAATATGATTAGTTGATCCGCTAGAGTAAATTCTCATGTGCTTAAAAGAACACCCCTGGTGGGCCAGGGTTTACTGTTTACTGAACTAAACAGTAAAGGATGGCGAGGAAGACATCCACTGAGCCTTGACCTCCATGCCTCAGTCAGGACACCAAGTGTGTGTGTGGGGTGGGTGGGGACTGACACCAATGGTGGAGGAGGGAAGTGGACATAGGCCCCAGAGACTGCTGGTACAGCAGCATGATGTTGTTTCTGGAGTCCTGATTGTGCCAAGGCAGCCTCTGGAGTGACTGTGGCAGTAAAAAATCAGATTCTGGATCTGCAGAGCCTGGATCTGGGGCCTCTTGGGTAGCAGGTAGCTTGGGTGTGTTCCTAGAGAGAGTGAAGAGCTGGACACCGGACTACCCGCTGCTGAACCCTACCATTCGTGCTAGGTAAGTGCACGGAGATGGAGAGAAGACCCTGAAAGAACAGCAAGGGGTGCATGGACCAAGCCCCTTCCCTTTCCCCTGCCACCAGGTCCTCTTATATGGTGCTGTGAGGTCAAACAAAGGGAAGCCCACTCAGACCTGCAGAGACCTCAGCGAAACAACTGCCCCCCACCCCCCACAATTCAGCAGACATCTCACAAGGACACTCACACATACCCGAGAGAGAAACCTCACACACATACTTCCTTGGAGACTTCCAGAGAGACTCAGAGGCCTCGCACAGAGACTTCATATGAAGTTCTCAGCATCCTTTATGGAGACTTCTCAGAGACCCCACAGGGACCTCACACAAAGCCCTCCCACATAGCTCACTGCCAGCACGGGAGAATTAGCAGCCGCTGTCCACCCCTGAGCTCCTGGAAACTTTCACACATTGTCTGCAGTGCCCCCCATGCTTGTGCATCTTTGTCCTCATAGCCTTGCTTGGGAACAACAGAATCACAAACTGCACGTAGTTGTGTGCAAATTTTTTCCACTGAAACGTTTTCACTAGCCTGAACTCTGAAGTGTAGTTTACAATTGAAATACAAGTAAAACTGCCAACACCAAATGAGAGTGTGATTTTAGATGGTGTGCAGTCAAATGTCGTACGCCACACTTTTACTTTTGCTTCGGACAAATTCTCTAATTGGTGGGGAAGTGACTGACTACTTTGGAAGCAACAGAACAGTCCATCAAATGGGCTTCAGGACTCAAATATATAAATAGACATCTGATCTGAACTCAAACTCATTCCCCAAGGGGCTCATGAAACTAATTTTTTTGGAAGAGTGAAGGAACCCACATGAAAATAACAAAATTTACATCACATTGTGTCTGTCTGGCTTAATTTCTCAATGAAACAGCTGTCATATCTGAAGATATTCAGGGCAACATTCCTTTTATAGCTCTGTCGACATTATAATTAATATGATTTTTCTGTGAAATGTAATATTTCTAAGTTATGCAAAGTCCTAATGTTTATCTACCACAACAAACTGATAATATTTCGAAGGATTAAGAAATAGATGAAGAAGTAATAATTAATGAAATACACATTTTCAGGTAGTACCATTTACAATAGCCAAGCGTAAATGAAAATATCTATATCTATACTTGAATAAAAAAACAACAGATTTATATGAGGAAAACTACAGAAATTACAAGAAATCAAGAGTGACCTCAGCAAATGGGATAATATCCCATGCTCCTTGACCAGACGACTCAATGTAGTACAGTTATCAGTTCTACTCAAGGCACTAGACAAGTTTAATTCACTCCTGATAAAATTACCCTCATCTTTCTTCAAAGAATTGCAAAAACACTGATTACTAACTTCATATGGTAAGGGCATAGGTCAGGGGTTGAACCTACAAACTTCTCCTTGGTAGAAAGATAAAACTGTTCTCATAAAAGACTTGTAGGCTGGCTTTGAGTTGGAATTTTGGGGTCATTTAGGATTTTTTTGTGGCATGTGATTTTTAGGGTTTTAAGGTCATTTGGGGTCATTTAATTTTTTTGCGCATTAGGGTGGTTTGGGCTTTAAGGGTGTTTTATAAGGTTTAAGGGAGTTTTTAAGGGATTTAGGGGTGATTTTTTGGAGTGTATAGGTATTTTTTAGCAGGTAGGGGTGTTTTTAGTGATCTTACAGGGTTTCTTAGAGATTTTAGGGTATTTTAAAATATTTTATGTGTTTTTCCCCAGCATTTTATGTTTTGTTGGGGCTTTCATGTTGTCTTCAGGGCATTTATGTGGTTTTGGAAGTTCATGGTTTGGGAATCTTCTAGGGATATGATTTGGAAGTTCCACATGTTTTGGGAGGCATTTAGTGTGTTATTTGTGGCTTCAGAGTGTTATTTGAATTTTAGGGAATATTATGGCTTTTCAGACATTTTAAGGCTTTTAGGGTGATTTTAGTGTTTAAGGGTGTTTATTAGGCTTATATGTGTTTTTATGGCTTTTAGTGTTTTGTTAAAATTTTAGGGTGCTTCTTAAGGCCTTAGAGTGTTTGGGGGGATTAGGTTTTGGTTTTCAGGGCTTTAGGGTTTTGTTGGATTATTTTTTGCTTTCATGGTGAATTCATGTCTATTAGGTTGTTGGACTTTTACAGGGTTTTATAGTGCTTCGGGTTGCTTTGTAGGGATGTTCTTGGGGTTTTAAAAGACTTTTAGCGTGTTTTTAGGGCTTCACGTGTTCTTTATTTTGCGTTTTAAGGCATTTGCATAATATTAGGGCATTTATTATGTTTTTGGGACGTAAGGAGTTTTTTTTTAAGACTTATGGTGCATTAGGGTGTTTTAGAAAAGCTTTTACCATGTATTTAATGGTCTTAAGATGTTTTAGAGAGTCTTTAGGGGTGGTCTTAGCATTTTAGAAATATTTTAGACGTTTTAGGGTTTTTAAGGCATTTATAGTGTTTTTACGACTTTTAAGGTGTTTTTAGAACACGCCTGACAGGTACACACTATTTCAATCAGGCTCTGGTTAGTGCCTCTCAATCAATTGGTGACATGGGAGTCTGGATAATGGATTACCTTTACTATGCAGATGAGAAAACTCACTCAAAAAGACACAGGTGTTGACCCACAGGCACACAACTGGTTAACAACAAAGACATATTCACAACCAGTGTTGGGAGCCAGAGCCCTAAGCCCCACATACCTGTCCCCAGCCGAACAGTCAATCTATCCTGAACCATCAAATGATCTGAGCAGATCCTCCCACCCAACTCCCCTTCCCATGCCAAATATTTTATTTCAGAAGGTGGCAGTGAATCTGCAGCTCTGAGAGAGGGACATATCTGATCGGAGCACATGGAGCAGATGAAGGGGGAGGAGGGGAGTGTGGAGCACATCCTGGCACACCAGGACTTGAGGATGATGTTCCCACTCAGAGAATCCAGTCCACATAAAAGACCACATGGCCAGCCCCACGATGAGACAAGACACCCCTCAAAGACCCATAGCCTTAGAGGGGACAACACTGAAGACACAGTGTGGGAAATGCGCCCGAACTAATCCTGCCACACCGAGGCATAACACTAAGGGGGTACAGCAGAAGAGCAAGAAAACGAAGCATCAAGGTCCCCAGGGAATGCCAAAGGATGACTTTGGGGCCAGTACTTGGTACACCACCAGACTGGACTGGAAAACACTCTTAAAGGCCAACAAACTTGGACTATCTAGGTTAACGAACGGTCACTTGGACTATGTAGGTAACCTAACGGGCACTTGGACTGTCTAGGTTACCTAGCGGGAACTTGGATTATGTACGTTCCCTAGCGGGCACTTGGACTATCTATGTTAACTAGCGGGCACTTGGAATATGTAGGTTAACTAGCGGACACTTGCACTATGTAGGTTACCTAGCAGGCACTTGGACTATCTAGGTTAACTAGCGGGCACTTGGACTATCTAGGTTAACTAGCGTGCACTTGGACTATGTAGGTTCCCTAGTGGGCACTTTGACTCTGTATGTTCCCTACGGACACTTGAACTAGGTAAGTTAACTACCGGGCTCTTGGACTATGTAGGTTAAATAGCGGGCCCTTGGACTATCTAGGTTACCTAGCGGGCACTTGGACTATGTAGGTTAACTACCGGGCACTTGCACTATCTAGGTTTCCGAACGGGCATTTGGACTATGTAGGTAACCTAGCGGGCACTTGGAGAGTCTAGGTTACCTAGCGGCACTTGGACTTCTAGGTTAACGAACGGGCACTTGGACTATGTATGTTGCATAGCAGGCAATTGGACTCTCTAGGTTAGGTAACGGGCACTTGAACTATCTAGGTTTCTTAGCGGGCACTTGGACGATCTAGGTTAACTAGAGGGCACTTGGACTATCTGTAACTACCGTGCACTTGGACTATCTAGGTTTCTTAGCGGGTACTTGGACTATGTAGGTTAACTAGCGGGCCCTTGGACTATGTAGATTAACTAGCGACACTTGGACTATCTACGTTAACTAGCGGGCCCTTGGACTATGTAGATTCCCTAGCGGGCATTTGGACTATATAGATAACCTAGCGGGCATTTTGACTTTGTAGGTTACCTAGCGGCACATGGACTATCTAGGTTACCTACCTGGCACGTGAACTATCTACGTTATAGCGGGGTCTTGGAGTATGTAGGTTACCTAGCTGGCTGTTGGACTATCTAGGTTACCTAGCGGGCACTTGGACTATCTAGGTTAACTAACGGGCACTTGGACTGTGTAGGTCCCCTAGCGGGCCCTTGGACTATGTAAGTTCCCTACCGGGCACTTGGACTATGTAGGTTCCCTAGCGGGTATTTGGACTATATAGGTTACCTAGCGGGAACTTGGACTATCTAGGTTACATAGCGGGCACTTGGACTATCTAGGTTAACGAACGGGCACTTAGACTATGTAGGTAACCTAGCGGGCACTTGGACAGTCTAGGTTACCTAGCTGGCACTTAGACTATGTAGGTCAACTAGCAGGCCCTTGGACTATCAAGGTTAGCTAACGGGCACTTAGATTATGTAGGTTACCTAGCGGGCACTTGGAGTAGGTAGGCTAACTAGGGGGCCCTTGGACGATCTAGGTTACCTAGCGGGTAACTGAACTATCTAGGTTAACTAGCGGGCACTTGCTCTATCTAGGTTACCTAGTGGGCACTTGGACTATGTAAGTTCCCTAGCGGGCACTTGGACTGTCTATTTTAACTAGCGGGCACTTGGAATATGTAGGTTAACTAGCGGACACTTGCACTATGTAGGTTACCTAGCAGGCACTTGGACTATCTAGGTTAACTAGCGGGCACTTGGACTATCTAGGTTAACTAGCGTGCACTTGGACTATGTAAGTTCCTTAGCATGCCCTTGGACTATCTAGGTTACGTATCGGGCACTTGGACTATCTAGGTTACCTAGCGGGCACTTGGACTATGTAGGTTAACTAGAGGACACTTGGACAATCTAGGTTAACTAGCGGGCACTTGGACTATCAAAGTTAACAACTGAGCTCTTGGACTATGTAGGTTACCTAGCGGGCACTTGGACTATATAGGTTACCTAGCGGGCACTTTGACTATGTAGCTTACCTAGTGGGCACTTGGACTATCTAGGTTAACGAACGGACACTTGGAATATGCAGGTAACCTAGCGGGCACTTGGACGGTCTAGGTTTCCTAGCGGGCACTTGGACTTCTAGGTTAACGAACGGGCTCTTGGACTATGTAGGTTGCCTAGCGGGCACTTGGACTATCTAGGTT
This sequence comes from Tenrec ecaudatus, assembly GCF_050624435.1. NCBI lineage: Eukaryota > Metazoa > Chordata > Mammalia > Afrosoricida > Tenrecidae > Tenrec > Tenrec ecaudatus. The sequence goes on from NW_027457661.1 coordinate 111,971, forward strand.
AGGTAACGGGCACTTGGACTATCTAGGTTACCTAGTGGGAACTTGTACAATGTAAGTTACCTAGCGGGCACTTGGATTATCTAGGTTACCTAACGGGCACTTTGACTATCTAGGTTACATAGCGGGCACTTGGACTATGTAGGTTAACTAGTGAGCACTTGGACTCTAAGTTACCTAGCGGGCACTTGGACTATCTAGGTTACCTAGCGGGCACTTGGACTATCTAGGTTACCTAGCGGGCCCTTGGACTATGTAGGTTTCCTAGCGGGCACTTGGACTATCTAGGTTAACGAACGGGCACTTGGACTATGTAGGTAACCTAGCGGGCACTTGGACAGTCTAGGTTACCTAGAGGACACTTGGACTATCTAGGTTAACGAACGGGCACTTGGACTATGTAGGTTACCTAGCGGGCACTTGGACTATGTAGGATCCCTATCGGACATTTGGACTACTTAGGTTAACTAGCGGGCACTTGGACTATCTAGGTTACCTAGCTGGCACTTGAACTATATACGTTGCCTAGCGGGTTCTTGGAGTATGTAGGTTACCTAGCGGGCTGTTGGATTATCTAGGTTACCTAGCGGGCACGTGGACTATGTAGGCTCCCTAGCGGGCCCTTGGACTATGTAAGTTCCCTAGCGGGCACATGGACTATGTGGGTTTCCTGGCGGGCATTTGGACTATCTAGGTTACCTAACTGGCACTTGGACTATGTAGGTTCCCTAGCAGGCACTTGGATTATGTTGGTTCCCTATCGGGCAGTTGGACTATGTAGGTTAACTAGAGGGTATTTGGACTATGTAAGTTACCTAGCGGGCACTTGGACTATGTAGGTTCCCTATCGGGCACTTGGAGAATGTAGGTTAACTAGGGGCACTAGGACTATGTAGGTTACCTATCGGGCACTTGGAGAATGTAGGTTAACTAGGGGCACTAGGACTATGTAGGTTACCTAGCGGGCCCTTGGACTATCTAGGTTACCTAGCGGGCATTTGGATTATGTAGGCTCCCTAGCGGGAATTTGGACTATATAGATTACCTAGCGGGCAATTAGACTTTGTAGGTTATCTAGCGGGCACTTTGACTATCTAGGTTACCTAGCTAGCACTTGAACTATCTACGTTACCTAGCGGTTACTTGGAGTATGTTGGTTACCTACCGGGCTGTTGGACTATCTAGGTTACCTAGCCGGTACTTGGACTATCTAGGTTAACTAACGGGCACTTGGACTATGTAGGTTCCCTAGCGGGCCCTTGGACTATGTAAGTTCCCTAGCGGGCACTTGGACTATGTGGGTTCCCTAGCGGGCATTAGGACTATCTGGGTTACCTAACGGGCACTTGGACTATGTAGGTTAACTAGCGGGCTTTGGACTATGTAGGTTACCTAGCGGACACTTGGACTATGTAGGTTCCCTATCGTTCACTTGGAGAATGTAGGTTAACTAAGGGGCACTAGGACAATGTAGGTTACCTAGCGGGCCTTGGGACTATCTAGGTTACCTAGGGGGAACTTGGACTATGTAGGTTTACTATTGGCCACTTGGACTATCTAGGTTACCTAGCAGGCACTTGGACTATGTAGGTTAACTAGCGGGCACTTGGACTATCTAGGTTACCTAGCAGGCACTTGGACTATGTACGTTTCCTAGCGGGTACTTGGACTATCTATGTTAACTAGCGGGCACTTGGACTATGTAGATTCCCTATCGGGCACTTGGACTATGTAGGTAACCTAGTGGTCACTTGAACTGTCTAGGTTACCTAGCGGGCATTTGGACTATGTAGGTTAACTAGCGAGCTCTTGGACTATCTAGGTTAACTAGCGGGCACTTGGACTATTAGGGTCCCTAGCGGGCATTTGGACTATATAGGTTACCTAGCGGGCACTTGGACTATGTAGGTTAACTAGCGGACACTTTGACTATCTAGGTTAGCCAACGGGCAATTGGACTATCTAGGTTACCTAGCGGGCACTTGGACTATGTAGGTTCCCTAGCGGGCACTTGGACTATTTAGGTTACCTAGCAGGCACTTTGACTATCTAGGTTAACTAACGGGCACTTGGACTATGGAAAGAAGTGCCTAATGGTCACCAGGACCCATGGTTAATCCAGGCGTGGTCATCTGATTCCAATCGATCAGACCTAGCTATAAATCACTTATATGTCTGGGTAATTAAAAGCAAATATAAATTTTCAAAAAAAATAACGTTGCATGGGATAGAAAGAGAATACATAACAACATCAGACATAAATATGCCTCAAGACAAACTCATTGTGCACATCCAGAATACATAATGGCTCTTGCTAAGATGCGTTTCCCACTAGACCCTACCCCAAGCCAGTAAAAGCCAGAAACTCTACAGTAAACTGTGGATTGTACTACTCTGAAATGGGAGCTGTGTCTCTAGACCTAATTTGGGGCTGTTCGTGCTGAGGACTCACCAATACCTGCTGCAGTGACAACAGTCCAGGTGAGAATAAGGAAATCTGGATGACAGCCAGGATATAGGAGCACTGAGACCTCAAATTGCTTCTAGGCGAGCATGGCCTAATGGGCTTCCATTTATGCACCTCTGGCAGGAGGAGTTTGTTCTGGAAAGTAATGGTTTCTAAGGAAGTATTTCTTAAACTTTCACATGCATGCACTTACCCAGGTTCCTGGAAATCGGGCTGGGGGGCAGATTCTGATTTTGTGGGTTCAGGGTGGGGGGTCTAGGATCCAGCAGTTCTAGAGGCCCTGGTACTCTTGGGCTGTTAACCACAAGGACAGTAGTCCTAAACCACCAGCCACTCCTTGGGAGAAATATGAGGCTGTAGACTCCGGGCAAGAGTGACAGTCTGGGAAACCCACAAGGGCAGTTCTACCCTGTCCTGTAGGGTCACTATGAGTCAGCATCAACTCGATGGCATTAGCATGGGAGAAGCTAATGCTGATGTTGCTGGTTCCTTGACCTATCATACTTTGAGTGGCAAAGTCCCAAGGGCCTTCCCGGATGTGATGGCCAAAAGCAGTAGTGTTCACCCTTGGTCATACTTTGGAATCCCTTAGGAGCTTTCAAGCCTCCCATTGGCCTGGCGCCATCCCAGACCAATGAAGCAAGACTTAGTGGAAGCAGGATTCAGGTCACGGTCAGTGAGAAAGCCCCCTTGGCAATGCCAACGTACAGCCAGTGCAGAGTCGAACTGGTCGACGACTCCACATGACTCCATATACTTTGGTGAAGCCAGCTGTTTGGGCAAGGTTTTCAGAGTTACCACCCATGTAGACTTGTTGGTGATAGTGCATTAAATAGAGCACATGCAGTGCATTGCATGAGTGTCCTATGTCATGCAACCACATCAGGGGTATGTTGAGCCAATTTCTCTGGGAGACCAAGGGTGTTGGCTCCATCCTGAACATTGGCAGGGTAATGGACTGACACAGAGGAAACTCATTCTCTTTGTGGTGGTGCACTAATGGGTTCTTCACAGAAGGCCAAGTCCATGGCTGCAGATGCTCACGGGGCTGAGGGAGCAGGTCAAATCCTAAGTCCGAGGTGGGTGTTTGCATATTTACATGCCCTCACTGCCATCAAGTCCATTCCAACTCACAGGCCCATGGGACTGAGTAAAATGGCCCCCGTGGGTTTCTGAGACTGTGATTCTTTAGAGGAGTAGAAAATCTCCTCTTTCTCCAGAGGAGCGGTTGGTCATTCAAACTGCTGACCTTGAGATTAACAGTCCAACTCCTGACCACTCTTGCCGTCAGAATTCTATTTATTTACACAAGTATATATATATCCTTTCCCAAAAGAACTCCACATTTTCAAATCATTCTTGACACTCATGGCCTTTTTTCCTTTATAGCCATGCCTTTGGTTGAAACACAGATATAAGAGAAATATTTATCTACTTATAGGGGTACAAAAGTAGCTTTGGTGGCATAGTGTTTGCATGTTGGGCTGCTAACACCAAAGTCAGCACTTTGAAACCACCAGCCACTCCGTGGGAAGAAGAGTCTGTCTACTCCTATAAAGAGTTACAGTCTCAGAAACTCACAGGGACAGATCTACTCTGCCTCATAGGGTCACTATGAGTCAGCATCACCTCCCTGGCAGTGAGGTAGATTTTGGTTTCATAGAGATACAAGTCAGTCCTGAGCTGCTAAAGACAAGGTTGGCAGTTTGAACCCACCAGCTGCAGAGAAAGAGGAGGCTTTCTATTCCCATAAGGAGCTACAGTTTCAGAAATACCCACAGGGGAAATTTTAACCTCTCCTGTAGGATCAATATGAGTCAGAATCGACTTATCGGTGGTGAGCAAGTGGAGGGGACCCTAAACAGGTTCCGGTGGACCTTAAGAGTTCTACTAATTGTGCATGCTCTGTAAAATGTAAACCAAGATTTTACTTTTGCAAACATTATTTTTTCTAAACACGTCTAACTGTGAAACTATACTCGCATGCGGGTCTTTGAACCTGGTCAGTGGTCTGGGGAAGTGAAGGGGCCTGACATCCTTTGTTGTTGTTAGTGCTGTCCAGTCATTCTGACATCACAGGGACCTTCTTTGCAACACAAGGCAGCACTGCCCAGTCCTTTGCCAGCCTCAGGGGTAGTATGTTGGAGCCCATGGTTTCAGCTACCGTGTCCTCCAGTTCACCAAGGAGTTTCCTCTTTGTGCTGCTTACTAAACCCGTTTCTAAGGAGTCCATTCCAACTCACGGTGACGCCGTGTGGGTCAGCACCACGGGACCCCACATAATGCCTTATACCATATATATATATATATATACATATATTGTGCATAATGCCTTATACCTGGTCCCTTTGGCACCTTGTGATCGCACAGGCTGGTGTGCTTATTCCATGTGGGCTTTTTTGCTTCTGAGCCAGATGGCCGTTTGCTCACCTTCAAGCCTTTAAGACCCCAGACACTATCTCTTTTGATAGCCTCTGGCCTTTACTTCGGGGTCTTCGGTCCCTGCAGAGTGGACACATGCCTGCTGTGCGGGTATGGGACGTGTCGGAGCGCAGCCTGGTGGCGGAGCTTCAGGAGCATAAGTATGGCATGGCATGTGTGGCCTTCTCATCCAGTGCCAAGTACATTGTCTCAGTGGGCTACCAGCATGACATGATCGTCAATGTCTGGGCCTGGAAGGTGAGTGGGCTGCTGGCTTCAGGACAGGCGGGGCCGGGAGGGGAGCCAAGAAACTGCTGACCGGTGGCCTTTACTTCCGCCTGCTGGCCTCAGTCCCTTTCTAGAGAACTCTGAGCAGAAAGGAGCAACTGGGTATCTAGGATGCTGAAGAAGGGGCAGAAGGAGAGGTCAAGTTCACAGCTTGTCTAACCTTCAGTGTGTAAGTTTCTTTTCCCTCAGCTCCTAGAAGCAGAGCCTTGATTTCCCTTGACTTTCTCTCCAGAAAAACATTGTAGTGGCTTCCAACAAGGTGTCCAGTCAGGTGACAGCAGTATCCTTCTCTGAGGACTGCAGCTACTTTGTCACTGCAGGCAACCGGCACATCAAGTTCTGGTACCTCGATGACAGCAAGACCTCAAAGGTGAGGCAGCAAGTAGCCACTAGGGTGGGGTCTGCCCAGATATGTTCCACCTGCGCCCCCTTCTGCATGCTCAAAAGCCCCTTGGAAGTCTCAGCTGGGCCAGGTGCTATGTCAATATGCAAGGGAAGCCTTCTCCCTCCCTCCCCAGGGCCTGCTTTCCAGGGGGTAGCCTGCAGGGTGTGTGGGTGGCACCTGTGGTGTGTCTCCACAGGTGAATGCCACTGTACCCCTGCTGGGCCGCTCTGGGCTGCTGGGGGAACCTGCGGAACAACCTGTTCACTGATGTAGACTGTGGCTGCGGGAAGAAGACTGACAGCACCTTCTGTATCACATCCTCTGGGCAGCTGTGCGAGTTCAGTGACCCAGAGACTGTTGGACAAGTGGGTGGAGCTGAGTGTAAGTGAATGCTTTGTCGGCACCCTCCCGTCTGTCACCTCCGGGCTCCAGGGCACCTGAGTCTGCATGCACGCTGGGGGAGGCCCCAGGCGGAGGAAGGTGTTTGGGAACCTCTCTGCTTGCTCGCCCTCTCTGTCTCTGCCTCTTCCTCTGCTTTCCTCTTCTGCTCAGCACACAGACAGCATCACAGTAAGTGTGCTGGCCCTGTCCGCTGCCTCTGCTGCCTTTCTCTGGGCCGGCCTTTTCTGGGTGTGTCTTTGCCCAAACCTCAGGTGCCTTATAAGGCTTGCTGACTCCTTCCCCCTAATTGCACGGGGCTGTGGGCCCTCTGGCCAGCTGCTGTTAGAGGGAGGGGCATTGAGGGGCTCTGCCCAGGGCAGCTGGCCTGCCTTGCGCTTGTCCTTGCCTCTTGGCTCATGGCTGTTGAGGTGTCCGGTGAAGGAGTGGACAGACGCCCTTGCTGACTGTGGCTTCTGTGCTCACAGACCACAGTGGCCCACTGCATCTCGGTGAGCCAGGACTACATCTTCTGCGGCTGTGCTGACGGCACCGTGTGCCTTTTCAACCCCTTCAACCTGCACTTCCTCAGCACGCTGCCCCGGCCCCATGCCCTGGGCACAGACATTGCCAGCATCACAGAGGCCAGGTGAGCGGTGTGGGTGGGCCCCTGAGTCCTGTCAGAGCCCCACTCTGTGCCAGGCCGTCCCTGGCATGCTGCAAGGAGAGGAGGGCACACATAGACCTCTGGGAAGACCCTTGCAGTCAAGCACAGGTGGGTCTTTTAGCATTTGTTGCTCACTGTGGGCAACCGTGGTAATCTGAGTCTGCAGTGTGGTAATGCATTGTCCTGTAAACACCACAGCTAGGACAGACGGGCAGTTCCTTAGGGTTTCTGAGAGAGGCTGGAAACCTGACGGAGCAGGCCTTTCTCCCTCAGGGTGGTCCTGGGTAGCAGCTAAGGTAGGAGGGTCTTATTGTAGCCTCGGGCCTTGGGTTGGGTGATTGCAGGAAGTGAAGTTTTGCTCTGGTTTCAGTGCTGCCAGGAAGCGGGGCAGTTCTGCAGTTGGGTATATTAATTTCTCATTCAGGGAAGGAGTGGGCTAAATCTGCAAATGGCAGGAAATGATATATGACCATGACTGGTTTGCACAGTGCCCTTCCTTTTCCTCTGACGTGAGTCTAGAAGGGCCTGACATCTGCTTGGCTGCATCACGGCCACACACTGTCCCCGCCTGATGTTGGGGGCTATGAAATAGCTTGTGTTCTTTTGCAGAGCCCCATGGCAAGGAATGCCAGGCCAGCCGCTGCGTTCTTTCTCCAGTGACTGCTGGCCAACCTGCTGCTCCTCCCTTTAGTGCCCCTTTGCATTAGCGCTAACTCACCAGTTTGCCCTGTCTGCCCTGGACACCCTGACCCCCTCTTTCCTCAGTCGCCTTTTCGCTGGAGTGGCCAATGCGAAGTATCGGGACACCATCACCTTGACCTTTGATCCTGCAAATCAGTGGCTGTCTTGTGTGTACAATGACCATGGTACTTATGTCTGGGATGTGAAGGACCCCAAGAAAGTGGGCAAGGTGTATTCAGCTCTCTATCATTCCTCCTGCGTCTGGAGTGTAGAGGTACGTGGGCCAGGTCTGCTGAGACTGACCGTGTTTCCTGGCCTACCATTAGGAGCTGGGGTTCCTCAAGTGTGGAATTTGTTTCCTCCAGCACCCTTGCTCCCCAAGCTGTGCCCCTGGGTCCCTTCGTATCTGTTAATTGGCTCTGAGGATGGGAGGGGATTTTAGTGCTGACTCATCTCAGACGTTTTTCAGTATGCCCCTGTGCAGTCTTAGCTTGGCCTCTTTGGACATGTTCCTGAACTTGACCAAACCTTAGTTTCTGCAATTGTGAAATGACATACCTGATGCATTTGATTTTTACGAACAGGAGACAATGTAAGTGGGAGATTTAGAATGCCTAGTACTTACTAGGTGCTTGGTTAATGTATATTCCTTTACTTGTTAAAGACAAGAGCTAATCATTATGACTTGCTTGCTATGGGATAAGCCGTTGCCTCCAGGGGACAGGATGGGGGAACTTTAGGCCCCCAAGGACAGAGGTTCAGGAGGGTTTAGCTGAAAAGGGTTGGGGACAAAATTTATTATCTCCAAGGGAAAGATACTAACTTGACAATGAAGAAACGGCAAAACCCACCCTTAGCCAAGTCATTAAGGTTAACATCCCGTGGCAGCAGCATGAATCTGGTGAGAGGGTACACTGAGAGGTTTCAAAATGTTCCCAGAAAATGTTATGACTCTTAAGAACTCCCAATAAAATGTTGAACAACAACAACCAACGTTGATGGAAAGTTTCTTTTAGTTCTGTTTTTCCATGCAGCCTCCTCCTAGCATTGTGTCTGGTATTCTTGACCCAAATGTATAAGGAACTTAGGATAGTCATGAGGAAACATCAGGCAACCTTCATTTGAGGTACACCTGCCAGAGTAACTTATCACACTCTCCCAGGTGTCAGGGTAGGAAAGACAAGCAAAGACTGAAAGCCATTCTAGACTGGGACAGATGACACCCATGTGCCGTGGGGGCTCCTAGGATCCTGGAGCAGAAGAAGTACATTCGTGGGATAAACAAACAAACTCATTGGCATTGGGTTGATTCCAACTCAGAGCAACCCCCGCTGGTGACATTTAAATAAAGTCTAATAATGTTGTTCCAGTGTGACCTCCGTGGTCCTTATCACTGTGTACTGTAGTGCATAAAACATTAATACGAAGGGAGACCAGGTGAGAGAGTTGAATGTGACATATCTTGACTCATTTTTCTAAAGGTTCAACCCAAAAGGTAAAGTAAAACAGCTCTTGATGGAGAGGAAAAGGTGGAAGGGGGTGGGTGATGATTCTTTCCCCCCGCTGCCTGGCACTGAACGGGCTCTCCTCTCTTCTCATTTTGCAGGGTCTACGAATTGCAGTTCCTGAGTGAAATGCTGAAGGTGGAGGCCCATGAGTCAGAGATTCTGTGCCTGGAGTACTCGAAGCCAGACACAGGTACCTGGCCCTGGCCTGGAATGGCCTTGAGTGAGCCCCTCCAGTCTGGCCAGAGCCACTGATACTTGTCCTGCCTCTTGACTATGGGGCTGATCGTTCTTTTGGCTACCAAAAGAGTTAGTGATCCTTCTTGATGTCTCTGAAGGCTTCTTGTTGTTTCTGAAGGCTTTGGGGAGGACTGCATCTCAACTCTGCCCGACTCCATGGCTCATGTGGCTTAAGGATGTGGGGCTCAGTTTCTCTGGGTGCTCTTTGCTGGGCACTCATGTTGGGCTGCGATCCACAAGCTCAGCAGTTTGAAACTACCAGCCGCTCTGCAGGAGAAAGGTGGGCCTTTCTACTCCTGTAAACAGTTACAGTCTCAGAAGCCCATAGGGGGTATTCACTATGAGTCAGCATTAACTTGATAGCAGCAGATTTGATTTTTGTAAAGTCTTTTTAAAGCCAACCAAAAGCTGAATCAGTGAAGAAGATCTGCTTTAGACATTGTGCTCTTTTAAAGAATAATCTGTCTGTGATCAGATTGACACAGGAACTTGGAAGGTTAGGTGAAAAGTTTAAGGGGCAGTGAGCTTATGTGTGTGATGGAAATTTGGAATTGGAAAAGGACAGTGAGAATGGCTACATAATTTCAGAAATATAATGAATGTTAGCAAATTGTACATGTAGAAATGATCGAATTGGTATATATTTTTGTGTGCATTGTTTTAGATCAGGGAGAAGACTCGAAGTTCAAATATAATTTACAGAGACCCCCTTGTTAAATCTTGAATGGGACAAAGTCCAGAAAAAACAAATCATCTGGTTGAGGGAGACCGTAAGCATGAGGCCATAATGGGGACTGAAGGATTCACAACAGCTCGGTCACATGGAAAACAAAGGAAGCCCCTTTAAAAGTCAAGTTCCCAGCAGATCAGACCATCACAGTTGGAAATGTGACTACAGAAATGGGAAAGGGACCATGATTGGAGTAAATACATTATTGCAGACTAGAAAAGTTTACAGGACTGGTTCAGGGCCCTCCAACCATCTTGGTCAGGGCATGAACGTGCAACCTCAGTACCCCAATTCCCATCAAGGGCATACTCAGGCAAGTTCTTGAGGGCTAGACTACTCACCAGGCTGGCCAGAGGAGTGGGTGGAAGCAAACAAACTCTGCCTGAGGGCAAAGCATTTTACGTTGCTAGTTCAGAGTCATGGAGCTCTAGTGCCATAGAAGGTTATGGGTTGGGCGGTTAACCACAAGGTTTCACTCTTCAAAACCACCAGCCAGCTCCAGGGAAGAAAGATGAGGCTTTCTACTCCAATAAAAATATATAGTCTGGAGATAAAAAGCCCCAATGTAAGTTAACTGGGTTGATTCCTACTAGAGGGATAATGTGTGTGGGCCAGATGCTTGCAAGGTCCCTCAAGGCAATGCTGCCAGACTGCAGTCTCTGCTCCCTGCTGGTGGAGACAATGGATTGCTTTTCTCTAAAACTTGGAACCATTAGCTTGGTTCCAGTAGGTGGAGTTCACACCCTACTGATAATGGTTCATATGGAGATCCAGAAAACAGGTCAAAGTTAAGCTGCCATTCTAAATGTAGGATCCGCCCATTTTGTCACCTGTATACCCCCAATCCCTCCTCTTCCTATTGCATGTATGCCCCTAGACCACCCCTTCTCACCGCTGTATAACATAGTCCAAGTCCTTCCTGTGATGTATGTCTTTACCCTCCCGTTTCCAATTCCCCTTGTCCTCCTTCCCTTCCCCCTCTCTCCATGTGGACCACCAAGTGGGGCTGAGGTGAGCAATGCTACCATGATATGTGTGTGACTGCATTATTGTAATATCTCTTCTATCTCTCATGCTCCCAATGACTTTAATATTTATATCTCAACCCTTTATGTTTCCAGGGCTTTCAATGACATTAGGCATCTTTTCAATGTTTATGAATCATGCTTATGAACCTCTCTTCTGTTAGTTGTCTGTGTGTATGCATTGCCTGTATTAAAAACATATAGAACCGAGCAATTTGTCTGGAAAAATAATTTATAGAAACTTTATGTTAGATTGCCATGCGTTTTGCATAGCCAATTGTTCTTTTAAAACACTTTTCTTGTCATTGTGATACCATGCTAAAAGGTAAAAACATCTGTATATAGTCAAATAGCTTTATCTTTCCTTTAAAGACATGAACCTTCGTGTCTTGCTTAAAGTTTCCACCTCACTAAAGCTAAATTGCTACCCTCGAAAATAAATCCCTCTAAGTTTTTAATGCTTTGAATATTTTATCGCTCTAATCCTCCTGGAGTTTATTTTTGAATGTAGTATGCTCCTTCCTTTGATTTCTTGTAAATTCAGCCAATTCAACCACTCATTAACCAAAGTATTCCTTTACCACTGGATTGTTTTGCCACCTTTGCTTTGCATAGCATATAGTTCTAAATTATATCCCAGACTACTGAATTATTTGCCAGAGTGGCTTTACTAATTGTACACTGGCATCACAACACGCGGGAGCTTCGGAAAGATCGTGGGAGAAAGGAATGAAAAGAGAAGATAATTTCCCATGAATTTTTGAAGCTTCCTCGTACAGGTGCTTTACAGTAAGTCGACATTAGGGTTTATAATCAATAAAAAATTCAACTGTGATCCAAGAATGAGGGGCGTGACATTTCCTGGTTGAGACAAAAGCGAACAGGCGAGCAGAATACGAAAAGAATTGGTTAACCGATGAAACTGCAGCCAAGTGTTAGCTGTTATCACAAAAATGAACACACAGAATATTCTTGAACTTGGAAGTGGGAACTTCAGCCTTTCAACGGCCATCGACGGTGCGGGGCAACATCCCCGCACTCCTACGCTCAGGAAGGGGGTTCTGGGGTCTGCGGCGCCGCGGGGCACAAGTGGGGCGAAGGGCTGCGAGGGAACGCCGAGGCAGAGGAGTCCCCGCGAGGCGGCTGCGGGCCGCTCCAGAAGGCAGGGGTCCGGGGGCTCTGCGGTCCCTCAGGACCCTCCAGGAGAGGCTCCAGAAAGGCAGCTGGAGGCCCCGGCCGGCCGTGCAGCTCGCTGGGAGGCGCGGGCGCACGTGCTCCGCCGGTCCGGGCGGCGGGGGCGGCTGAACGGGCCCTGGCCGTGGGCGGCGGGCGGCGGGCGGGCGCAGTGCGGCGCCGGGCAGGCGGGAGGTGACCGCGCGGGGCGGTCGCGGCGGCTGGGGCTACTGACGGCACACGGATCCGGAGCGCACTGCGCGGGGCGGGGCGCCGCGCAGGTGAGAGCGGCAGCGGACCCGGATGCGGCGCGGCTGAGGGCGGCCGAGGGCGGGGGGTCGCGGCGGCTAGCTCTTGGAGATCCCGGCCGGAGGCTCCGGCGCTGGTGCTGAGCTTCCTGCCGGCTCGAAGAACGAGCCCGAGCCTGGCCGCCCTCGGGATGCCTTGCTGAGGCTCCGCCGGACGTCCCCAACAGGGGGGGGGGCGGGGCGGGGCGCGTTCGGGCGCCTCCTGAGGGCGCCTCAGCGGAGAGCGGCGTTGGCGCCGTGGAGTCTACGCGGGCGGCCCAACCCGCCTGCCACTCAGGTGTCTTTTTGCACGGAAGTGAGTTTTAGGAGCGGGAAACCTGTGGTGGGCGTGACTGACGTGTTTTTAAATCATTTTCTATACATTTAAAGCTGTAAAGGCAAAACTTCATGATCCAATTAATATAGCCAAAAATTCAGGCTTGATAGAAACATTTAGAATCCAGCCACTGGGGGTAAAGTCCCCTTATTCCCATCTGTTATTGGAGGAAGGTATGAGAGAGATTGGATACTGCGGTGGGAAGAAATAGAGCCAAATAGGAATGTCTGCTTCTATAGGGAGAATGTATCAGCCATGCGCTCACTTTAAGGCAGCACAGCTTTAAGGGAGAATCTGTGGAAATGATAGATTACCGCAGGAACATGAACTTGGAGTATATCTCCAACTAACAGAGTGGTGGTCTTTCAGCCATGGAACATTAGTCTCCCAGATTCCCTCTGTACCAGTCAGGGAATAAGTCCCAGTATTATTTCCCTTGGTGCTAGTATCCCACATTTCCCCTCTCTGCATTATGTTTAAGATTCAATAGTGTCACGGAGGCAACATGGTCTCTTTTCATATCTATTAGCTTCCTATAGAAGTGACATGAGACTGCAAGCATCACAATTATGATAAAAAACACAGTCAGAGTGGAACTTAAGCTATGTGAAGTACTTTGCCCCCAAGCTCGCGGGTCCAACCCTTCCATGCTACTCATCAATTGCTTAATCACATCAGAGCCAGGAGAAGCCTCAAGCTTGTCTTTGAATGTATAGAAAATATCCTTTTTAAGCTGATCAATATCTAATGAAATGTTTCCCTTAAACCCTTGCAAATGTTTCCTAATCAAATTCCAATCATGCAATGTCTTATTATAAGGATAAGTGGTTATACAGAAATCAGTTACATTCCAATCACATTATAGCATTGACAAATTCAAAATCTTGATCTTTCAGCAAAGCAGTCTGCAGTAATGTAGGGACTTTATGGATGTGCTTTATACAATTGATGTATGTATACGTATGGATTGTGGTAAGAGTTGTATGAGTCCCTAATAAAATGTAAAAGAAGAAAAGAGAAAAAAAATGATTAGGGCAAAGACTGTACAGATGTGCTTTATACAATTGATGTATGTATATATATGAACGGTGAAAAGAATTGTATGAGCCCCAATAAATTGTTAAAATTAAAAAAAAATTCATTAAAAATAAAATAAAATTAAATTTAAAAAAAATGAGTAAATGAACTTTGTCACACATAAGATTCCTCTTCTCCTTCTGTTTTAACAATTTAAATAGTAAAGCATTGTTAGATCTTGAACCAGTAAAAGTACTAGTTAGATAACCTTCATTGTTATGTAAATACCGGCTCCCATCCCTCAGAGAATTAAGAGAGCTAACTAATTGGGAGAACTTCTTATCATACTTTGAAAGACTGAAAAAATTCTTAATAAATTTGTTCAGCTGATCTTGAAGTAACTTACCAAGCAGACATTTTTTCTCCAGGCTTACCAATAAGGTTATAGGCTCAATTGAGCCGTTTTGCCTTTCAGGCTTCTCACACTGTATGATTTTACCTTGCAATATTCTGTCTTGGTTAACTTCACTCATTCCCTCTATGCTGGCTTTAGGGGAAGTTAATGGGAGGGCCTTAGGCCCCCCTGAATGCCCTAAGGAAATGACCCGGCATCCACAGTTAACAAACCTTTTTCCTTCCATTTCTAATTCCATGTGGGGGCGCTGTTTCTCCACAACAGCAGTCCAGAAGACTGCTTGATTTATAGGGTGGTCAAACTTCTCAAGTACTCTTTCCTGATAGGTATAAATTTTTACTCTAGAAATGCAAGGAAGGGAAAATTGGCTTAAGCGATCCTACATTTTTACAAACCATGGTATATCAGAACTCATTACTGCCTTAATTTCTTCTTCACAATCCTGACCAATAACTCCAGCAACACCTTGAGAATTTATGTTGGACTTTCTTTTTTTTTTTTTTTTTACTTTCTTAATAAACTTCCTATAGTTCTTTTAGGTAGTGGACCCCAATTACTGCTCTTCGTTTCTGATTCAATCACAGTTTTGGGCTTTTTCTTACAACTCTTATCAACTCCAGTATCAATTTTAATTTCTTGAGTACTAAGGTTAAATCTTCCTGATAGAAACTGTATTAATCTTTCAATAAGAGGTCCCTGCTTTTGAGGATCAAGCTCCTGTGAAGGCTTCTGAGCCATCTCTTGGTTATTCAAACCAACTGCAGTGAGAACAGAGACTAGGTTTTTGCCTCTTTGGCTAGGTCTGTTCTCCTGCTGTGAGGCTGCTAGATAAAGGCGATTTCTCTCAAAGATCTTCTTTGCTCCAGTAGGCAGACACCTTGCCTACCACGCTCTGCTATGAGGGCTCTGCATCAAGCTTCTTCCACTATTTTCCCGCCGGGAAGTCTTTGCTAATGGCGACCCTTCACTGTTGATTTTTCAACGACATTGGCTCGCCCAATGAGTTCCCTTCCTACAATGGAGGCAGAGTTCAGGTTCGTTTAAACCCGATCTCCATGGTCCTGGCCCATGCTCTGACATTGGCCGCAGCCTGCTCTGCCTACACTCTTTTGAAGATGACTTGTCTTCCCACAACTAAAGCACTTTCTTCCACGTCTGATATAGTTTGCCAATGAAGCTGCCATGAGGTCTGCCTTGTATTCCTCTGCCTCTACATTCCTGCATATCCTAAAATAACCCAGCAAAGTGCCCTGTTCGCTGTAGGGATGCAAGGCATTTTTACAGTGCTTATTAGAGAAATCATAAGATAGTTTGTGCACTAGGTCTCTTACTGCCTGAACATTCTTCACACATTTGGAAATAGCATCTTCCAGTCGGGACACAAAGTCAGCGTAACGCTCATCATATTCTGTTGTCTTATAGCCCTGTAACGCAGCGTTCTCTCTTCTGATGGAATTATCTTTTCCCAGGCCCTTAAGCAAACCTCATGTATCTGTCCTATTGTCTGTTCAGTAAACTGTAGTTGAGACTCAACTGTAATATAATTTGCATCCCCTAGCAATTGATGAATTCCTATATCTATCCCATCCTCAGCATTCTTCCCAGCTCTTGCAAGGGCTGCTTCCTTCCATAGCATTTGATATCACAAGCATTCTGAAGAGTAAAGACAAATTCTCACTAAAGCTTTCCAATCTGTAGGGGTCCAGCTGTCAGACTCTGCTAGAGCCCTTATCATGCTAATTACAAAATGTGAGTCTGGGCCGTAGTCATTGATTGCCTGCTTGAGATCTTTTAGCAACTTAAAAGGCAAAGGCACTGTGAATTCCTTTTGGTTCTAACAGGATAAGACATCTTGCATTCTAAATCTTCTTCTGCAATCCCTCTTCCTACTCTGGAGAGTAAAGGTGCTTTCCTATACTTTGCTTCTTTACGTCTATTCTCTGAGCTACTCTTTTCAATCTGGATATCTTGGAGTTCCACTTCCTGAACTTCACCTTCTGTGCTAGCTCTCCTAGTTTGCATTTCTTTGGAGCTAATCTCTCTACCTTCAGGGCTGGCTTGCTTGATTGTTTTACAATCTCTGGCCTTTCTTACACTAAATTCCAGCAGGAGAGCAGTTGCTTTTACTATGTCCCCTTCTGACTCAGGCTCATTCTTTTAGCTCTGCCTAAAATCTTCTCATCTGCCTGAAACCCGTTCTCACTGCTTCTCATCTGATTTAAATTTGGGCATCTTAGACGTTGCCTGTTCTGCTTCTTGGCTTTCTCTACCTTTGAAAGCAAGGGAGCTTCCTGGGATTGTTTAATAGCCATGCTTTGGATCTTGCAATCCACTGCCTCTAGTACTGTATCACCTTTAAACCTTCGGAGTCTGCAGTCTCGCGAGAGCATACAGGCTTTGGCAATGAGGTTCTGTTCTAGAATTGGAGGCTTGAGATAACAAACCAATCCCTGCCTTTTCAGTTTTTCCTAAAGTTTCATAACCTAAATCATGCTTATTCACAGACACTTTAGCTTGCTTTGCTAGATTTGAATAGACACAAGACTTCTCACTAGACTGTTCATCCTTATTCAATTCCTCCTGCAAAAGTTTTAAAACCATCTTAACTTGTACCCACAGAGACCACTTCTCCATAGGGATACTCTCCCCATCTCTGTGCTTCCTTTAAGTTGACAATGACCTCCTCCCAGGTCTCTAAATCAAAAGTTCCTTCCTCTGAGAACCATGAATTATACCTTTTTACTACTTTTAGAAAACATTGTATCTTTTTCTTCGTTACTTTTACACCTTGTCTTTTCAGTAAGTAGAGAGCATGGTACCATAAGTTTCAGGTTTACTTTTACCTTGCTCCCATTATCCTCTTTAAAATTCTAATTCACTATTTCCACTACTTCTCTGTCGATCCCCACACCGGATCCTCACTTCACACAATTTTCAAATTCACTCTACATACCAATGGGGCCATATAATTGTTATATGGGATATAACTCATATTGTCCCACGTTGTGCGCCATTTGTCTGGGGAAGCCCGCCTTGTGCTGGGGCTCCAGCCTCCAGCCCAGTCCTTGAGCCTCCTGCCTGGTCTCCATCCCACCTCCCTTCGTCCACACTGAGCGTGGACCTGGCTGGTAAGATCATGGCCATCCAGGAGGTGAGCATGCTACCATGAATTGTGTCTGACTGCATTATTGTAATGTCTCTTCTATCGCTCATGCTCCCGGTGACTTTAATATAATATTTATATATCTCAACCATACAATTGTGCTTATTGAACCCAAGATTACTGGTGGGGGGCTGGCACCCCAACTCATACCACAGTACATACCATTTGTCTAGTTCTTCAATGCTTCCTCTCCCGCTCACTCCCTCCAACTATCATGACCTCAGCTCTACCTTACAAAGCCGGCTAGACCAGAGCATATACACTGGTACAGATAAGAACTCTCAACACACAGAATCCAGGACAGATAAACCCTTCAGGAACAGTAATGGAAGTAGTGATAACATGAGGGTAGGGATGAGATAGAGGGAACTGATAGCAATGATTGATGTATTAACGCTCACACCCCAGGGGGACAAGCAACAGAAACATTGGTGAAGTGAGACCTTGGACATTGTAAAATATGAAAGTATAATTTATCAAGGTTTCATGAGGGTGGGAGAGTGGGAGAGAAGGGGGGAAAAGGAGCTGATACCAAGGGGTCAAGTATAAAGAAAATGATGATGGTACCGTAGGTACAAATGTGCTTGATACAATTGATGTATGCATTGTTATAAGTGGTGTAAGAGCCCCCGATAAAATGACTTAATTTTTTAAAAGTGTTTAGGTAGATCTTGATGGAGGATAGATTGAGAAACAATAGTTTCAGAATTTGATAATTTTGCTTAATAATCAAACTGAAAACTCACTGCCATTGCATCTTTTGTGACTCACAGCAACCCTGACTTTCAGCAACCCTATTGGACAGGGTAGAGCAGCCCCTGTGAGTTTCTGAGACTGCAACTCTTTACAGGGGTAGAAAGCCCTAACGTTTCTCTCTCAGAGCGGGTGGTGGTTTTGAACTATGTGGGTAGCAGCCCAAGTGAAAACCACTATGCCACCAGGGCTCCCTGTGCCACATAGCGGGAGCTGTTGTTTTCCCAAACATTCACTTGGCTATTTCTTTTATAAGAAGCCAAGTAATTTGGCAGCTTATTTCTGTTCCAGTTTTCTTATATAGAAAATGTGGTGACAGTGTGAACCTGTTTGTTGTAGTTTATGTGAACATAATTGAGTGATCTAGACCAAGTGAGCTAGACCAAGTGAGCTGACTGGTCAAAAATCAGACCTGTGGATTGCCAAATTGGTTCTGCTGAGATTGGGGCTTTCCTGGATCCACAGGCTTCCTCCAAGCTGTGTCCGAGAAGCTCTGCATTTTAGAGCTACATTTTATAGTTGAAAGAGAGGCCTAAGGAGGGAGGGAGTCCTTAAGCTCTAAGACCTTAATGCTGTCATTGCTGTCCTCTTTTAGTGTACCTGCAGTTTCCACACTGCAGTGGGAACCATTGAAACAGCTGTTCTCATTCTCTGAGATGGTGTGCCACCCCACTCCATACCACCACCCCCTCATCCCTTTCTCTTATTGTAGAGATAATGCCCCTTCCATATGTATCTCAGATATTCAATTAATGAAGAAAGACAAAAGTAGGAGAAATGATTTAGATGAAGGAGACCATAAGCATGAGGCCATAATGGGGTCCAAAGGCTGTGTGGCCATGTCGCTAATTATAGAAATGGATGAAATCTGCCACAAAAATGTGATTGGAGGCAGAGCAATTCATCACTCTCTCAGGCAGGACTACATAAGTGAGAATGGGGCCATTATGGAGACATGGAGACGATCACAGATTAGAAAGGCTTACTGGATTTGTTCTGGGGCCTTCCGACCACTATAACTCATGACCATAGGGTCTTAGACTTTCCCAATTTCCATTGAGGACCTTCCCAGGGAAGTCCCAGAGGGCAGATTGCTCCTCTCTGCTCTGGCTAGTTGTTGTTGCGTGCCATTGAGGACACTTGGACTCGTCGTGACCTCACATACAACCGAATGAAACACTGTAGGGTCGTGCACCATCCTCACAATTGTTCCTGTGCCTGAACCACCGATGAAGCCACTGAGTCCATCCACTTCTTCGAGGACCTCCTCTGTTTCATGGCTTCTCCACTGTACCAAATAGGATGTCCTTCTCCAGGGACTGGTCTCTCCTGACAACATGTCCAAAGTATGTAAGATGGCGTCTTGCCATCCTTGCCTCTAAGCAGCACTCTGGCCTTATTTCTTCTGATACAGATTGGTCAGTCCTTCAGCAGTCCATGGTACTGTCAGTAGTCTTCTGGTGGACCACAATTCGATGCATCTGTTCTTCTACAGCCTTCCTTATTCAGTGTCTAACTTTCACATGCATATGATGCAATGGAAAATAGCATGGCTTAGGTCATGTGCACCTTAGTCCTCAGAGTAACATCATTGTTCTTCAACACTATAAAGAGGTTTTCTGCAGCAGATTTACCCATTACAATACATCTTTTGATCGCCTGACTGCTGTTTCTATGAACATTGATAGTGGATCTAAGCAAGACAAAATCCTTGACAACTGAAGCCCTTTTCTCTGTTTATCACCTATTGGTCCAGTTTTGGGGATTTTGGTCTTCCTTATATTGAATTGTAACCCATATTGAAGGCTGCAATCCTTGATCTTCAGCAAGTGGTTCAATTCCTCCTCACTTTCAGCAAACAAATGGTGTCATATATGCACACAAGCAGGCTCCCAAAAGTTAGTGGAACAAGGAATCAAAAGAGAATGGAATTTTTCAGGGACTTTTTGAAATACCAGTGTGTGTGTGTGTGTGTGTGTGAGAGAGAGAGAGAGAGAGAGAGAGAGAGAGAGAGAGAGAGAGAGAGAGAGAGAGGGGGGAGATGTGGGCATAAAACAAACATCAAGCAACATAAGGGAGAATGCTGTTGGCTGCTGTTGAACTGATTCCGGTGCGCATGCACAGTGACCTGCTGTGTGCACCATAGTGACCCCTCAGAAGCAGATCATCAAGCCTACCTTTCAACTGAAATTCTGAGAATTCACAATTTTCAGAAGTATGTGGATAACAGTGAAAGCCAAAATTCTATTTGCACAGTCCCCACGTGGATTAAGCTTCCAGTGAATTCCTTCAGACCATTGACCAGGGATGTGAACACTCTTGCCACCAGGCAGAGGGCATTGGAAAGTGGATTACCCCTTAGGCAGCCCATGGTGGGGCTTAGAGACTTGCCTAAGTGTATCCTTGAATCGAGGCTGCCATTCTGGGCTGCACGGTCATGAGTCATGCCCCCAAAGCCTTGGTTGTTTGGCCCTGGACCACTCTTGTAAACTGTCCTGTTTAACACAGGTCCCAATCCTTGTCCTATTCTTGCTTCTGTAGTCCCACCTGGAACTGTGATGTTGGGATCTGCCGCCATGTCCTTTCAAGTCTGTGAATCTCAGATAACCCTTACATATCAATAAGACCTCTTGCTAATAGTTTCCCTCCCCTCATCTCGATGGCATGTGTTTGTCCTGTTTAAGATTTAATAAATTATCTTTGAGATTTGGGACATCCTCTTACCCTAAAACACAAGGCATCTCTGGGTGTATTCCAGCTGCCAACTTTTTAGGTAGTAGTCAAGAAGTTCGCTGTTATGTCACCCAGGAAGCTGGGGAAAGGATGATCACCAGAACAAATCCATTATTCCCTCCACTCGCTTCCTAGCCTTTGAATCTCCACCTTGGAGGCAACTATGGCCTTTCTGTTTCTTTTTGATGATCATGTACGCATGTCCAAGTAAAGCTTACTTTTTACTCTTTTGTATCGCCTATTTCATTAAATATTATATTTTGGAGATTCTTCCAAATGGATTCATACAGAATGACCTCATTCATTTAAGAGTGCATGCTGTTACACAATACAGCTATGATAAAATGCATCTAACCAACCTTTCTTTTTTCTCTGTGTATTTTACCAATTTTCCTGTCAAAATTGACCATATCTGAGTTTGCTTTCAGGGACACCTTAAGTCTAGTACCCCTTGAATCCTAGGGCCTGGAGTCCTCCTCCTCTTCAGAACCAATCTCTGTGCAGGTGTGCTGGTATGTGAACTGTGAACCCTCTCCCTAAAATCAAAAAATAAAACCCAAACTCACTGTCATCAAGTCACTGTTGACTTGCAGTGACCCTCTGAGTTTCTGAAACTCTGTCTATGGTAGTAGAAAAACCAGTCTTTCTCAGAGCTGCTGGTAGTTTTGAACTGCCAACCATGTGGATCACAGCATAACTGTTAGGTTTCTCGGGTGGGAAATACCTCAGTTCTTGGCATCACAGGAGAAAGAATTCATGTCGAAGACTGATTGTTGATCCAAATGGGTTTGTATTAAGGAGAGAAGGTGATAGAGGAGAAGAGAAGAGAAAGAGAGGAGAGAGGGGGAAGGGGGAAAGAAAGGATTGAGAGAGAGAGAGAGAGAGAGAGAGAGAGAGAGAGAGAGAGAGAGAGAGACCCCACAGAAAAACAGGGAGGTGGTCTCCAGGTTCGGCCTTTAGTGGCTTCGGCTGGGAGGCGTGGTTGACATTATTGGTTGACCCCATTGGCTGAATTAAGCCCACCTGGCCTGGTTTGCACCCACCTAAGTGCACTGCCTCCCTGCCTCATGTGCCTGAATTTGGAGCCTGCCCAGTAGACACCCTGGTCCCAGCTCTAGCTACCTAACATAAAACTACACCATAACACTACTCCCTCCTAAACAGCATAGCTAAAAATATGAGTTGAGCAGAGAAATTGGTTCTTAAAAGAATGCCTTCGCTTACAACCGATTGTCATTTTAAATTTCACTTGATGGTGTAGAGAGAACCAAGAGATCATTCCATCCCTCAGATTACTTGTAAAGTACTGCAGAAACCTCAGGAAAGCCAGCAATTGCCTGCAAGACTGAGGTAAGAATCTCAAGGTTGACTCCCAAAACCATACGCATTGCTATAGAGTTGATTCTGACCCATAGCAACCTTACACAGGACAGGGTAGAACTAACTACCTCTGAGTTTCCAAGTCTGAAACTCTCTATTTTTGTAAATCATTTTATTGGGGGCTCTTACAGGTCTTATAACAATCCATACATCAATTTTGTCAAGCACATTTGTACATATGTTGCAATCATCATTTTCTTTGTATGTGAGCCCTTGGTATCAACTCCTTTTATTTCCCTCCCTCCCAACCCTCCCTACCTCATGAACACTTGATAAATTATTAATTATTATTTTTCATATTGTACAGAATCCGCTGTCTCCATTCACCCAAGTTCTTGTTGTTCATGCCCCCCAGTCACCCCCTGGGGAGCGGCGTGGTTATACAGTGATCATTGCAGTCAGTTCCCCCTTTCACACCCCACCTCTCCCCCACCCTCATGGTATCACTACTCCCATTACTGTTCCTAGGGGGTTTATCTGTCCTGAATTCTGTGTGTCCAGAGCTCTTATCTGCACCAGTGTACATGCTTTGGTCTAGCCGGATTTGTAAGGTGGAACTGGAGTCATGATAGTGGGGTGAGGGCTGGGAGAGTCTGTAACTCTTTATAGGAGTAGAAAGCTTCACAGGAAAGTGAATTTGAGGCTGAGACCTTGGGAAAAGTTTGGTCAAGATAACCAGATGTGGAGTGGTGTAGGGAAGGAAAGATTAAAAATAACCTGGTCCAGGATCCTCACAAATTTTAAGTTCATTTGACGCTCCCTAGGGAGGAAGGAGGAAGAGCTATCAGCAGGCAGGCTGTGTCATGCCTACAGCCTCTACAAAAATGCTTCCTGACTCTTCTCAGAAATTCTGCCAGGTGCTACCAGCCTCCTGAGTCTGAGAATGGTTCCTCTATGTTCTTATTAAGCTGAGGAAGGTTGGCACAAAAATATTTGGGAATCCAAGGAGCATGGTGAGGTCATTTCAGGGGGTCATGAGGAATGACTAGTAGGGATTTCAGCCAAATTAAAGGGCTTAGCAATTTGAATACCAGCTGACTCTGACCTTGATCAAGCCTCTTTACCTTTCTGGGTCAATTAAAAAAATTATTTTTTACCAGGTTTCTACTATATGTCAGATATGGGGAAGCAGTAGACAAACCAATAGAAGCTAGGAAATTTGATCCCACCTGTACAGATGTTGCTTCTAAAGACAGCATTCTTTATGTATGAGTTTGCCAGTAGTAATAATTGTCGTTAATCGTGCACTCTTGCCTGGAGAAAAATCCAAGAATCTGTGTCTTTGTACCTCCCTTTTGACACCCTCAAGGAACCCAGTGGTGCTGTGAGGAAGGCATTGGCCTGCTAACCCAAATACTGGCAGTTCAAACCCACCTGATGCTCCAAAGAAGATGAGACTGTCTGTTCCCCTGAAGATATATCCTTTTGGAAACCCCACAGAGCAACTCTACTCTGTCCTATGAGAGTCAGAATAGACTAGTGAGGACAGTAGATGTGGTTTGGGTTTGGTTTCAACACCTCCTCCCTGATCGACCTCATTACATCACAGTGCCTTAATCAGCTCCCCAAACTGGTTTGTTTTTATGGCAGATTTTCTTTCTCTCCCCAAGTGCCTGATTGTGGGAAACAGAGGGATTTCTCCCAAGCTGTCTACCCCAAATATATTCCAAACTCAGCTGCTTGCAAATGACTATGCACTTGGAGGTCATCAGGAATAGATCAGGGGTCATTCTCCCTAAGAGTTATCAGCTATCTAGTGCAAGCAGACACCACTGCTTATCCCACAACAAGTAGGATTCACTCCCTTCTGATAAGGATAGTAGTTGTCTGTTTCCTTGTAGGAGACACCAGAGAGGTCAAACCCATCCAAAGATGACCAAGGTTAGGCTGCCATCCTAAAACTAGAATCAGCCCATCTTGTCACATGTATACCCCCCAATCTCTACTCTTGCTATTGCATTTCCATAGACCATCCCCTCTCATTACTGTATCACCTATAGCACATCCCCTTCCTGTGACATGGGTCCTCACCTGTCATTAGGGGGCTTGCATGCCCCCAGAGAATATAAAAACCTGGGTTAGCATCAAATATCTCTCTTTCCACGTAGACCACCAAGCGGGGCTGAGCTGAGTATGCTACTATGAATTGTGTCTGACTCCATTTATTTCAATATTTCTCTTATGCTCTGTAACTTTACTATAATATTTATTTATTATCGCTATACAATTGCGCCCACCGGACTCATAATGATGTGTTAGGGGCTGGCTTCCCCTGACACCTGATGCTTATTCTTCTTCTGTCACCGCTGCCCCCCCACCCCCCACCTTTCTTCCCTTCCTTCTCTTCCCACTGTTGGCCACACCATTGCTGTGTGTGTTGCTCGACCTTTTTTGTGCAGGTCTCTGCAGGCAGTTGGGAGAAGAAGGGCAGTGAAAGGGACTGAACATGCCACTATCTGTGGGCAGGACAGGATGTCTGATGCTTTGCTGGCTCTTTGATATGTGAGACCAGCAGCCAAACCTACCCCTTTAAGAGCCTGGAGATGATGACTGAAGGCCTTATGCAAATATTTTTACCTTACTTTTATTGTTCTTTGTGTAAAGTGAGGGGCTGGGCAATATGTTTTTAAGACTCCAAGCTCGAACATTCCAAGAAAGTAAGCATTCAAATGTTAAATGCAGGAATTACAAATACTCCTTGACTGGGATGGGCATGCTCTGCTCCCTGCTGCTGGAGACAATGGATTAATTCTCCCTCAAGCTTGCAACCAATAGCTTGGTTCCTGTAGGTGGAGTTCACACCCTACTGAAATGGTTCATATGGAGATCCAGACCCATCAAAGTTAAACTGCCATCCTAAATGTAGGATCCGCCCATCTTGTCACAAGTATACGCCCAATCCCTCCTCTTCCTATTGCGTGCATGGAAGGCGGGGGTCTGGGGGTCCCGGGGCCCTTCAGGGACCCGCCAGTCATACAGCTCGACGGGAGGCGCGGGCGCGCATGCTCCGACAGCCGGTGCGGCGGCGGGGACGACGACGACGGCGGCGCGGCGGCGGCGGGCAGGCGGAGTGCCAAGCCCGGCGGGCATGAGGTGACGAGCAGGGCGGGCAGCGGCTGGGGCTACTGACGGCTCACCGGATCCGGAGCGCACTGCGCGGGGCGCCGGGCAGGTGAGAGCGGCGGCGCGGGACCCGGATGCGGCGCGGCTGAGGGCGGCCAAGGGCGGTGGTCGCGGCGGCGCCTGGGCCCCGCGCTGGCCGGCGGCGAGTTCCCGGAGGTCCGGGCCGGCGGCTCCGGCGCCCGTGCCGCGCTTCCTGCCGGCTCGGAAGACGCGCGCCGAGCAGCCCACAGGACGCCTTGCTGAGGCGCGGCCGGATGTCCCTGGCGGGCGGGTGGCGCGTTCGGGCGCCTCCTGAGGGCGCCTGAGCGGAGAGCGGCGTTCGCGCCATCGCGTCTACGCGGGCGCCCCGGACCCGCCTGCCACTCAGGTGTCTCTTCACGCAGAAGTGTGTTTTAGGAGCGGGAAACCTGTGGTGGGCTTCACGGACGTGTTTTTAAATCCCAGCGCCGCCGAGGAGCCCTGGGGCCTCGCCCCTAACGCCCTACTTTGCCCAAGGGGGTAAGAATGCGTGTCCAAAAGGTTGCCTGGCCAGAGCGCAAGTGCTTGTGAATGGTAGCGACTGGGAAGGCTGCACCTCGCTCCGCTGGCCGAAGCCTGGCTGCTGGGCGGGTCACGTTTATTTCCGAGCTGCTGTGGTGTGGCTGCAAGCTCCGCTGGAGTAGCTCCTAATGTTGGAGCCTGTCGTCGGCGGGTAAAATAGCATCCCGGGGCCCCTTCCTAGAGTGCTTCCTAGCACAAGCACATGGCGACTCGGAATACCTGTCCCAGGTACCTGGGGGCTGAGGCAACCCAGTGAACGTAGGATAATTTACGGGAGGTCCCAAACTTGAAGTGCTTTGCTCTTTAAATAATCTCAAGTGTCACTTTATCACTGGTTGCAGACTATAAACACACCGAAAGTATGAAACACCCACTCCCCGCACCCCCCCCCCCCACCAACTACATTGGTACTTCTAAAGGGAGTGACAAGTGCCTTTGTAAACATCATCTTGGGCTGTTACTGTCTGGTGAAGTCGTCATAATTAAATTAGATGAGTACTTATTTTGAAGCACTGAATGGCTGTTTGGAAGTAGTATTCCTAAAAAAATCATCTCCAGAGAGTCAGAATCGGGGTTTTTTTTTCTTCCAAAAGCTGCATTGTAAGGTTTCAGTGGAAAAGCAGAAGTGTTTGAGTGTAATGTAGCTAGCATAGGAGAATAGAATCTTAACCGAGTTTCCCAAGGCAGGTGTGAGCAAATCTAAACCTGAACCGAATTTACTTCTCTAAAGCACAAGTGATACACAAAATCAACAACTCTGCCTTACATCCCTGTTCATGGGGATGTTCTACTGGCAGGGGTGTTATTTAGAAGTGGGGAAAATGGGAGTTTTCATTTATTGTTGCTTTACACCGCTGACCTGTGTTTCTTGGAGACTTATCCATAAAGATTTTAGATCCATCTTGCTATGAATATCAACCAAACCGATTGGGAGTGGGGTGGTGGGCATATGAACCTTGTAGTCTATCCTGTGTTCCTCTTTGTGTTATTCAGACTGTCCTGTAAAAGGTGAAACGCCACAGCGGAAGCATTAATAGGCATTATAAAAGACACTGGTGTCTGAAGTCTGATCTTGGCTCAAGCTCTGGACTGGAGTTTAAACAATGTCACTCCATCTCTCTGTCTTTCTGGATATCTTTTTTTAACATTAATTAATTCAAACTGAAAAGGATACTTAATTAGCTTCCTTTCCTCGGGTCTTGCTCTCTTGGAGTTATTTAAGATTGCTTTCTTTTTTCTTGTTTAATCATTTTATTAGGGGCTCTTACCGCTCTTATCACAATTTCTGATTTCTTTCTTCCACTTTCATATAAGGTATATGAATATAGCGACTTTGTTTGCCTTCTAGAGTATCCCCAGCATCCAGAGTAGTGCCTGAATCATTTAACTAATGTTGAATATGAAATGAATGCCATGTGTAATAACATCTTCTGGTTCCACATATAGCATGTATTGAAAGGTCTCAGATTTGTACAACTGAGGAAATAACCAGGAGACCTAGAGTTAACCTCTTAGGTGTTCTTACTCAGTCTTCATTAACAGCTGCCACTTTTGTCTTCATAAAAGTACTCTATCCATGAAGAAGATAAGCATTTAGACGCTGTCCTTGATTACAAAAGCAAATGTGAATTTCTCAGTCATGCTCATGTATACTAGATTATTAGCATTTTGGCAGCCAAGGGACCAAACAAGCTTTATCAGTTTTGATTTTTTTGGGCATCAAATTTTGGTCTTGACAGTCGATTGGTTCTAGAGTGTGGTAATTTGATCAACATCACAATCCTATAGGAAACTTCAGATTTTTGCAGGGGGTAGATTTAGTTCACTTTCATTGTTTCTCTTTTCCATCTAAAAATTACCCACTGTGTGTGTATGTGTGTAACTGTGCTTGTGCACCTATGTATCCTTGGACCCACAGCCATTAAGGTGGCTCTGGTTCACAGCGACCCGATATACGAAGTGCTTCTTTGAGAGCTCTGTTTGGTTATAGTAGAGGCCCTGTGCAGCACAAACATGTACCCACTTAGCTACTACTAACTAGGCTAAGAATGGAAATATTGGTGGATCAAACCAGTGGGAAGTGACTTGCAGGCAAAGGCCTGGCAGTGTACTTAAAGAGAATACAGTGATTGAGAATCATATGGAGCAAAGTTAGGAAGCTCACTGTGAATCAGAATCGACTTGTGGCGGTGTGACCCACAGGGGCAGTTCTACCCTGCCCAGTAGGGTCATTGTGAGTGGTAGCACTGAATTTGGTTTGTTTTTGATTCAGAGGAAGATTTAAAGAGGCTATCTACTTCCCTTTACAGTTACAATCTCAGAAACTCACAGGGGCAGGAGTTCTGCCTGTACAGGGTCCAAGTGAGTCAGCATGGACTCATTGGCTGTAAGTTTATATTAATTTAAATCAGGATTTTGATCCGATTCAATCATGTCTGAAGAAGCAAAATCAAAAGAGACTCCACATTTTAAAATTTGGATGAAGTCGAAAGAAAACCGGAATGGGAAATCTTGTAGATTTTATCCCTGGATTATAGGATTTGGCAGAGGGTTAGGGAGTCCTTTTAGGAACCTAATTTAGGAGATTGGATGGGTGGTTAATACACATTCAAAATGGTGCAGCTGCCATCTTTGAGCATGGCAGTGCTGTTTCTGATTGCAGGCTAAGAGATGTGGTGGCTAGGCGTTGATTGGGCTGCCCTTGTTTTCTAAGAGGCAGATTAACTTTCCAAAAGAGCATAGACAGTAATTCTTTCCAGTCTGTTTCAGTTTTGCTTCCTTGGTTATAACTGAACTGTGAAGACGGTTTCAAATCCCTGATTAAAAGTGTTATTTTTAAATTTTTTATTATTTTTAAAGTGTTATCTTAAAAAGTGTAATTAATAATCACCGTTTTCATTTTATGATACATATATATTTGTAAACAGGAAGGACTTTTCCAGTCAGTCAGCAACTTTCTCTCTGTCACCACTGTTAGGTTAATTGATCCATTTTTATAGATAAGAGTTAAGTAATAAATTAGGCATTTTTTGCTAGTGTACCTTTGTTTGGAAGTATGATCAGCTTTCTCTTTGTTTTGGCCCGACTTTAAAAATAGAACGACTGTTTTAATGAATTTGTATATATATGTAATTAAGGAAAATGATTAATGTATGACATGATGTAGTTACATCTTGTAAGTTGTGTTGCTCATATGTATAGAATTTTCAAATAAAAACGGTCTAACCCAGTGTTTCTCAACCTGTGAGTCACCACCCCTTTCAGTGTTGAACAACACTTTGACAGGGGTTGTCTAGGACCATGGGAAAATACATGCTTCTGATCTGGTGAGAAAAAAGCTATCGCAAGCATCACATTGATGTTGGCCTTTTGTGCATACTTTTGCAAAATGTAGCATTTTATTTTACTTTTGGCACCCATGATATACCATACTTCAAGACAAAAATTCATTTATTTGTCATTAGAAAAAATATTTAGCAATATATAATTACATATTTTTGTGATTAATCACTGCTTTAATTATGTTTAATTTGTCACAATGAAAATATATCCTGAATATCAGATATATACATTATGATTCATCAAAGTATCAAAATTACAATTACAAACCAACAGGGTAGATGTGGGCGCTCCCAGCCATCTTGCTTGGCGGAGCCGCAGCACACCACTGTGTCCCAGTCTTGGTGCAACAGACTCCATTTTGAGGCCTGCACCTCCATCTTAGCTCTCAAGACTGACCCCTAACCCACCTCCCCTCCCCTGCTCTACCCCAAATTCCTGGAACCAGCTCGTCCCAAAGCCAGAATGTTTTCTGAATATATGGTCACTCCAACCCTCCCTCACATATAGATAAGATTAACGACCCCTCTGAAGCACCTATGTGCGCAGATCCTCCCCAGCCATGATCGAAATACTCTACGGACAACCTTTTCTTTTCTCGCCTCTTCCTGCAACTGATTGCCCTCTGCTAGCTTCGTACCTTCCATACTTGTCCTTGCTCCGCAACCTTCTTAGACAACACGAAAACTCCCCCATCCCTGAACCATCTCCGACCTCTGCTGATCACCAAAAACCAGTGCATCCTGGAAAAGCTGTGTTAATTAAATCCCTAGCACCCAGACCCTTAGCACCCCGGTGGGAAGGCCCTTACACCGTAGTGCTCACCACTCCCTTGGCAGTCAAGGGTCTTGGAATAGATTCCTGGGTACATTTGTCCTGAGTCAAGGCAGCAGTGAACTCTGACCATGGCTCCCAGTGGTCTGGCTCAGTCTACTGGTCCTATGTCTCTCCGCCTCACTCGCCTCACCAAGCCAGCCAGCTAAACCTAATATAATTTCCCCTTTTGCTGGCGATTTTACTTGACTGAAAACTATACCAATTACGCCCGCACTAAGCATTATGATTATTTGCTGGCCACCGCTGACTGCCCACCCACAGGGTGCAGAACACCCATATACTTAAATTTCACTGACTTTAAGCGGCATCAAGGAAAAGCTGATCCCATCATTTGCTACCTGTATGACCAGAAGGCAACTACCCAGTGTGCAAAAAGGTGAATACAGAAAAATGTAGGGTGTCCTTGGTCTTCCTGCCAGATACTTTACCTTTCCCTTTGTCCCCAGGGATGATTCTACTACCATCAATCTAAATACACTCTCACAATCCCAGACCCCTGGGATAGCCGCTGGACACCTCTGGTTCCAGGAGCGTGGTACGCCACTCGCCGAGAGAAATTTCCAGACGCCAAACTCTATGTATGGAGGTCGCTACTCCAGGTCCAATCCACCATCCACTGTAATATTCAGATCCAAGACCTTCAACTCACTAAGCAAATTTCTAAACCTTCTGAGTCTCCCTTCTCCCAGCTTACCCTGCTACAGCAGGGACTGGCCATTGCCACTTTGCTGGACTAGGCAACCTCTCCACCTGCTGCATGTGTGCAGCCCTAGAACGCCCTCCTCTGGTAGCAGTACCAGGTCCTGCCCTGTCATTTTCATCCAACGTAAAGACCACAAAACCCATAACCATCCCCAATATTCCTCTGTACATCCAACCAGAAAACACTCAAGTGCCCTTTTGCTACTCCAATCCATCGACACAGACATGTAATGTCACCCAAATCCCCTCCAAACCGCTAACAGCGCCAGAAAAAAATTTTCTTTTGGTGCAACTATACACTAAGCATTTAAACATCAGTTCTACCTTACCCTTTTGTGCCTGCCCGTCACTCTGGTTCCGCAGCTCACTACATACACTCCGGCTGAGGTCCAGGACAAATACATCCAGGTATACAGTCGCCAAACTAAAAGAGCAGTTTTTCTTCCGATAGCAGTGAGAATCTCCTTAGCCTCAGCAGCAGGTGCAGTAGGACTCAGCGGCGGGACCCTTAGACCCTCTATCACCACAGCAGACAAGTTATCCACACGCTTCCAGCTGGCAGTCGATGCCTCTGCCAAATCTCTAGCCTCCCTGCAGAAACAAACAACCTCTGTTGCCCAAGTTGCCTTGCAGAGCCGTTGCACTTTAGACCTCATCACTGCTGAAAAAGGAGGAACCTGCTTATTCCTCCAGGAGGAATGCCGTTATTACATCAATAAGCTGGGAATTGTGGAAACTAGAGTCCAGACCCTCAACAAGCTAAACCGTGAGCTGCAAAACAACAGATTCAGAACAGACGGATCCTCTTCCTGGTGGAACTCTTCTCTGTACTCCTTCCTAGCCCCCATACTAGAACCCATAATTTTAGTAGTAATTTTGCTCTTAATTGCTCCTTGTCTCATTCAGCTCCTGCAAAGTCGACTCCGCGAAATCACCCGTATAGCAGTCCGCAAAATCACCCGTATAGCAGTCCACCAGCAACAACAACCTCTCCACCCTGTGCCAGGCCGCAACTCCCAGTACTCTGCCTGGAAAAGCCCCTCCCCTTGCTCTTCGCCCACTACCCACAGGAAGCAGTTACAGAAATGGACTAATGTTGTCCCTTTTCCCTATAGGGTCAGTCTAAAACGTCCTGTCTTGGCACAACAGACTCCATTTTAGCTCTCAAGACTGACCCCTAACTGACCTCCCCTCCTCTGCTCAACCCCAAATTCCTGGAACCAGCTCCTCCCAAAGCCAGAAGGTTTTCTGAAGATATGGTCACTCCACGCGTCCCTGACACATATAGGTAAGATTAACGACCTTCTCCCTTCGGAAGCACCTGTGTGCGCAGATCCAAACCCCCCCCCCCCCCAAGCTATGATTCTCCCCAGCTGTGCCTGCCAGCAGTGGGCATAAAAACGCCGCCAGGATTTTTTCCCTGGCGTGGCTTCAATAGCTCAATACCCTGAGTTGCTGAACCCGTCACAAGTTCGCAATAAAGCCTGCTTCTAAAACTTAATTAATTGGGTCTTTGATTCTGTTTTCGAGTCCAAATAAACTTTTACACTGAGCCTCGAGAAGGCTTTGGGAGTCAAAATACTCCCAGCCTCCAGGCAGCAGCGTCCCAGCCCCCTCCCTAATGCAGCCCGGAAAGGCAGGCACAGAGAGGCACATCAAGTCCCCCACACCAGCAAGGAACGGCGCAAAGACCGACACCAGCAAGGAACGGCGCAAAGACCGACACCAGCAAGAAACGGCGCAAAGACCGACACCAGCAAGAAACGGCCCAAAGTCCGACACCAGCAAGAAACGGCGCAAAGACCGACACCAGCAAGAAACGGCGCAAAGACCGACACCAGCAAGAAACGGCGCAAAGACCGACACCAGCAAGAAACGGCGCAAAGACCGACACCAGCAAGAAACGGCGCAAAGACCGACACCAGCAGGAAATGGCGCAAAGACTGACACCAGCAAGAAATGGCGCAAAGACGGACACAAAAGGCTGGGGCTGCGGCAATACGCTACAAGCGTCCCCAGGGGCCTCCACCGTATTGGGTGGGGCGCCACTTGGATTGGCTCACCTAGGCCAGGTGAACTCAACCCAACAATTCTCCCAAGGGTGGTGAGGTGAAAGGAGCCCAGAGGGGCCCACATCCCGTGAGACCAGCATGGGAAGGCCCACTCCTGGGGCCGGCTTACCTCATAGCTTCCAGTCACACAGCACCGCTTCTGTTCGAACATCACCGCTTCTGTTGGACCTCACCTGGGGCAGGTGTGCCTCGGTCCGCGGCTCCACGCCAGAAACAGCTCACGCCGAGGCCTGGTTTGGGATCCTCTTGAGTTTTGTGAGCGGTTAGGGAGGCGTGGTCGATGACGTAGTTCGACCTCATTGGCTGTATTGTTGAATTGAATTCACCTGGCCTAGGTGAGCCAATGCAGGTACAGCGCCCACCCAGGCGTAGCTCCCCCTGCTGGCTGGAAACCTGAACTTCTGAGCATGCAGTGAGCCTCTACTTCATGAGCCGGTAGCTCAGACCTCTGAGCTTGTGTAATGGGCCTGCCAGTCCCTATGCTAGCTCCCTAACAGGTTTTCCAGCCAAAGGTCTGCCTTCTGGGGCTGTTCTACAGAAAGCACTTGGTTCCTGACCCCTACGCATTCGGGCTGGTGGATGCCCTTGCTTCCATGCTTGCTTCTATGTAATTCTGGAATGGTCCTTGTTTCACACGGTCGGCGAGGTCAGGACTTCTGGACTGGTTGGCTACCAGGCACAAAATAAATAGCCAACGGATTGAAATCTCAACCCCTATATTGGTTTATTATGGACCACACAGATTTGTCTTCTGGAACTTCCCTCCTCAATTTCTGAACCCTTGAACTCCTTGCCATCTCTACGTGGAAAACAAGGATTCCAAACTCCGATCACCACATCTGCCTGCCCCCCCCCCAGTCCCTCTGTGGTCCCCCTTGTCTTCCAGAGGTGCATTGTCAACCAGCAAAGTCGGGCCTCTCCATTTCTCAGAAGCTGCAGATTGTTACGTGACATCACCCTGTGTTTAAATGTTAGTGATTATGCTATCTAAAAAACAAATCTGAGCCAACTGGGGACAAACAAAACTCATTTCAAACACCAGCTCTGTCTCCCATAAGGTCCCGTGTACAACTGCTACAACACAACAGTGGGTCCTGCTGGGTCTCCACTAGCATCTGGGAGGAAGGCTATTTATTACCGGGAATCCTACCTTGGTCCCTTGGTGTTAATTGCAGACTCACTGGGTGACGGATTGTATCTGACACGCACCATGTTTCCCGCAGCAAACACAACACTTTGTCAAACTCCGTTTGGTATTGCTCCATCCCTCCATCATTCTCCCTAATGACAAAAATAATTAACACATTCATATAAAAGCACAGGATGAGGAGAGCTTTAATTTATTCATCTAGTTCAGGGTCATCCCTGTTATCAATATATGACAAGTTAATGTCATATATTAATTAAAAAGCAACAGTGAAGCAATTTAGGAAACTGAGGGATTGTCATGGGTCCTGGTTGTGACAGCATGTTTTGGGCATCATGGAAGATTACAGATTTGCCTTCTGTGGTATCTCATATCCATCATCCAAAAACTACCTGCTCTTAAGGGTAGAGAGAGCGAGCTTGTCTTTGAAAAAGGTGCCTGGGTCTCTTTTCCGGTTGCCGCAGCGCTAGGAACCATGAGTACCAAAGTCTCTCGCGACACCCTCTACGAGGCGGTGCGGGAAGTCCTGCACAGGAACCAGCGCAAGCGCCGGAAGTTTTTGGAGACGGTGGAGCTGCAGAGCAGCCTGAAGAACTACGACCCTCAGAAGGACAAACGCTTCTCTGGCACCGTCAGGCTTAAGTCCACCCCGCGCCCCAAGTTCTCAGTGTGTGTCCTTGGGGACCAGCAGCACTGCGACAAGCGAAGGCCGTGGAGATCCCTCACATGGACATCGAGGCGCTCAAGAAGCTCAACAAGAATAAGAAGTTGGTCAAAAAGCTGGCCAAGAAGTATGATGCCTTTTTGGCCTCAGAGACCCTGATCAAGCAGATTCCTCGAATTCTGGGCCCGGGCCTGAACAAGGCCGGGAAATTCCCTTCCCTGCTGACCCACAATGAGAACATGGTGGCCAAGGTCGACGAGGTGAAGTCCACCGTCAAGTTCCAGATGAAGAAGGTGCTGTGTCTGGCAGTGGCAGTTGGCCATGTGAAGATGACAGATGATGAACTCGTGTACAACATCCACTTGGCTGTCAACTTTTTGGTTTCGCTGCTGAAGAAGAATTGGCAGAATATCCGTGCTTTGTACATTAAGAGCACCGTGGGGAAACCCCAGCGCCTGTACTAAGCTACGGTTCAATAAACTTTATTGTTCCTGTTTAAAAAAAAAAAAAGAAAGAAAAAAGTGCCTGGGTTTGGTAGCTGCTCACAGGATGGCAGGTGTAACGTATTATGAGAATTTAACAAGGCTCTGAGAAGACGGTTATTGGAAGTTCTGGCTGGAGGGCAAGGCCATGACTCCTGAAAGATTCTGGATCCAAAAGTCAAGTCAGAACTGGATGCCACAGACTTTCTCAATCCAGCCCTCTTTGCCCCTCCCCTAAGGCCAATACATTTCTTTTTTTTTTTTCTTTCATTCTTTATTTATTTATTTTAATCGTTTTATTGGGGCTCATAAGGCTCTTATCACAATCTGTACATACATCAATTGAGCAAAGCACCCTTATACATTCGTTGCACTCATCACTCTCATAATTCACCTTCCACTTGGGTTCCTGGAATCAGCTCGGTTTCCCTTTTTTTCCCCCCATCCCCCTCCCTCCCCGATCCCACCCCTGGTCCCTTGATAATTTATAAATAATTATTATATCTTATCTTACACTCCCCGGCGTCTCCCCTCACCCGCCTCCCCCTTGCCAATCTCCCAGAGAGGAGGTAACACATAGATCTCTGAGATCGGTTCTCCCTTTCTACATGCCCTTCCCTCCTGGTGTCGCCACTCCCACAGCTGGTGTTGAGGGGTTCGTCTGTCCTAGATTCCCTGTGCCTCCAGATCCCCACTGCACCGCTGTACATCCTCTGGTATAACCAGGTCCGCAAGGCAAGGTAGGATTGGGGTCATGATGATTGGGAGGGGAGGAAGCATTCAGGAACTAGAGGAAGGTTTTGAGTTTCATTGTTGCTACACTGAACCCTGAGTGGCCCATCTCCTCCTCACTACCCCTCTGGAAGGGGTGTCCAGCTGTCTACAGGTGGGCGTTGGGTCCCCATCATGCACTCCCCCTCTTTCACGGTGATGTGATTCTCACCACCACCCCACCTTTGATGTTGGAGACCTGGTCTCCTCTGTCCTTCATGATCACCTATGTTGGTGTGCTGCTTCCGTGTGGGCTCGGTTGCTTCTGGGCTAGATGGCCGCTTGTTTGCATTCAAGCCTTTAAGTCCCCAGACGCTATATCTCTCAGTAGCCGGGCACCATCCGCCTTCTTCACCACACTTGCTTATGCACACTTTCGTCTTCAGCCATTATGTGAGGGAGGTGATCACACAATGATTGTTTTTGTTCCTTTGTATCTGCTACATGGTCCATTCAACACTTTGTATTCACTTAGGCCGTGTGCTTCTTCTCTGTGGGCTTTGTTGCTTCTGAGCTAGATGGCCGCTTATTTGCCTTCAAGCCTTTAAGACCCCAGACGCTATATCTTTTTTTGATAAGCCGGGCACCATCAGCTTTCTTCACCACATTTGCTTACACACACGGCTGTCTTCAGTGATCATGTCGGGAAGATGGGTATCCTGCAATGGCTGCTTAGCAGGGCGAGGTGCTATTGTATTGGGGGATTATGCATGAGGAGGCCCAATGTCCATCTGCTACCCTACTACTGAACCTATAAATATATGCATATAAATCTATTGCCCCCATAATCATAAATATGTTTACATATGTACATGTCTGTATTTAGGCTTCTCTGTATGCACTTTGCCTCCTACTCCTTTCCTCTATTTCCTTTCGCTTTCCTCCCGACCCATTACCATGTTTAGCCTTCATTCTGGATTCAGTAGTTCCTCTCAGTTACCTTGCTCTTGGTCACTCCCTTCCAGTCCTCCCCTCCCCTCCCTCCTCTGGTTTTGAACCATTCGCTGTTCCCTTGTCCCTGTGTTGGGCGACACCTCCTCCCTTCCCCTACCTCCCACGCTCTCATGTCCCTCCAGGACCGTTGGTCCTGTTGTTTTCTTCTCTCATTATTTGTCCAGCCTATCTTGTCTAGGTGGACCTGCTGACATAGTAATACGTGCATACAAATGGATATGACTTTGACTGCGCCCAAGTGGCCCATAAGAACATGGCTTTGACAGAAGCAACATCGACACGCTGATAAGCAGAAAAGCCACTAACATACAAAATTTACTGGGTAAAAAAACAAAACAAATTTTAAAAGACTAAACAAAAAGATAGCAAATATTAAAAGAAAAAATTGCTAGTAGTTCAAGGTCCTTTCATTGGCCTTTAGGAGTGTTTTCTAGGTGTAGCTTGTGAGGCGCCACGTCCTGGCCCAGAAGACCATCCTTTCTACTCCCTCGGGCTCCCTTTGCTCTGCTTCCTCCGCTGCTCCATTGCATGTCCCCAGTGTTTGCCTCAGTGTGGCGGGGTCAGCTCAGTTGCCCATCCCCCATTGTGTCTCAGGTGCTGTCCCGTGTAGGGCCATGTGTTGGTGCAGGATGTCATATCTCGTAGTGTGGTCAGCTGAATGGTCCTCTCTGTATGATGGGCTCTTCTAGCTGGTCTATCGACTTTGGGCTTGGTGGACCCAGGTGTACTCCACTATGTCCTTTCTCCTTCTTTTGTTTCAGCTTCCTTCTGGATGTGGTGTGGTGGGTCAGTTCCTTTCCCACTCCAGACAATCTATTTTTGTTTTCTGTGGTATTCCCTTCGAGTGTGGGGGTCGGCCTAATTCTGGTTTGGGCCGGCTTGTCGTCCAGCCTCTTTGTGTAGACCTCTGTACTTTGCGTTGTCCTCCTTGTTTGGTGTGTCGTGTTGGGGTCCGTATGCATGTTCCAAATCTGTGGGGACATAACCGATACTCTCCCCCGGGTGGGTTAGTACCCTGCCCCCCCCCCATACCATCCATTCGGATTCTCCCCCTCCCGGTTCTCCCTCTCCCTACCCCACTACCCCTTCTTTATGCTGGACTCTTATGTACCTCCCTAGGTGTGGCCTGTCCTCCCTCCAACTATCTATGCTTCCTCCCGTTTATTGTGGGATGGATGTTTATTCTTCTATTTCTGTCATGCTGATTGTACTTACCTCAGGGGACTCATGTTGTACCTGTCCCTTTGGGTCTGGCTTACCTCGCTTAACATAATTCCTTCCAGCTCTTCCCATGAAATAACGTGTTTCATGTGCTCATCGGTGCTTTTCAGTGCTGCATAATACTCCATTGTGTGTATGTGCCAAAGTTTGCTAATCCACTCGTCTGTCGATGGAAACTTAGGCTGTTTCAAAGTCTTTGCCATTGTGAATTGTGCCGCAATAAACATTGGAGCGCATATGACTGGTCGTGTTTTATTTGCTGCTTCAACCGGGTATATGCCCAGTAGAGGGATGGCTGGGTCATGAGGTAGATCAATTTCCATTTTCTTTAGGTATCGCCAGATTGCTTTCCACAGTGGCTGTACAAATGTACACGACCACCAGCAGTGGAGGAGGGTTCCTACTTCACCACAGCCCCTCCAACACTTGTTGCTCTCTGATTTACTGATCTGGGCTAGCCTCAGGGGTGTTAGGTGGTATCTCATGGTTGTTTTGATTTGCATTTCTCCTATGGCAAGGGACTTCGAGCACTTTCTCATATGTTTATTGGCCATATTGATCTCCTCTCTAGTGAAAGTTCTTCTCATTTCTTTTGCCCACTTCCTTAGGGGGTTAACTGTTTTCCTCTTTTTGCAGGTCACGATGGTGTTGTAGATTTTAGTAATGAGCCCTTTGTCTGATGTGTCATTACTAAAAATCTTCTCCCAGTCTGTGGGTTGCCTTGTCACCCTCTTGGCAAAGTCTTTCGAGGTGCACATGCATTTTATTCTTATTAGATCCCATTTGTCGATTTCCAATTCACCTGTGTGTGTCCCCTTCCCTGTTGCAGTGAGCCTATGTGCTCCCTGGGCCAGTACTCTGAGATTAGTCCCGATTCCCTCCTTAATGGTCCTGATGGTTTGGGGTTTGACTTCTAGATCTGTGATCCACCTTGAGTGTATTCTTGTGCATGGGGTGAGGTAGACGTCTTATTTCAACTTTCTACATGTGGATATCCATTGTTTCCAGCACCACTTATTAAAGAGGGCATCTGCTTCCCACTTGACATTTTTGGGACCCTTGTCGAAGATCAGTTGTCTATATGCTGATGATTTTACTCCTGGGCTTTCTATTCTTTTCCACTGGTCTGAGTGTCTATCATTGTGCCAGTACCATGCTGTTTTGACCACTGTAGCTGTGTAGTAGGCATTGAAATCAGGTAGGGCGAGTCCTCCAATTGTGTCCTTCTTGAGGAGTTCTCTGCTAATTCTGGGTTTCTTCCCTCTCCATATGAAGTTGGTGGTCAGTTTTTCCAATTCTTTGAAGAAGGTTGAGGGTAATTGGATTGGTATAGCAGGCCAATACATTTCTAAGGGTTATGGATTCTACTTCAGAATCATTCTCAACCTCAATCCCAGGGCCCTCTTCACCATTGCTGGCTAGACCTGTTCACCTCTTGCCATATATGTGTGTGTGTGTGTGTGTGTGTGTGTGTGTGTGTGTATATCACACACACACACACACACACACACACACGGGTTTATTGTAAGTCTGGGTCTGTAGGTTTCTCGGGTGGGAAATGTCTCGGTCCTTGGCTACACACTAGAAAGAAATTCACACCAAAGCCTGGTTGGTGATCCGAGTGGGTTTATATACAGGAGAGAAGAAGGTTCCGGCGTTACAGTAAACTGAACACGGGCACCCTCATGACACTGTACACCCAGCCCTGCTGAGCGGAAGGCAGAGAAGCAGCTGAAGGGAAGGTTCCAGCCTTTTAAGGGCTTTCAGCTGTGAGGCGTCAATTAAGCTCTCCTGGCTTGGCCTTGAATTGGTGCATGCCCTTTAGCCTGCATTGGCTTCCAACCTCCTGTAGGGGGCCCCCTAAGCATGGAGAGGAACAACCCCTTGTCTTGCTACCTAACAGGTCTACATTCCTGTATGGTTACATTGAGATGGAAGTAGCCCCTTTAGACAGCCTGTGAGGTTCACCAGGAGCCACAGGCCCCAGCGTTCCCTGTTACCACCTTAACCTTAAACTACTGTTGGAGTTTATATTATCTGTGCGGGTCTGTGGACATGGAATGTTTCCATGCCAGACCCTGAAGTTGCACAAATAGGCATCCAGAACAGAACTCATACAGGCTCTAATAAGATGCTCAGATGCTTCTTGCTAGGATGAGAATTCATCGAAGTTTGTGAGCAGTTCAGATCTTGTAAGGGAGAACAGGTCAGTAGTGTATCCAGAGAAGAGAGCAAAGGTCAGGGGAAAGGGAGGAGGCCCACAGACATCTGTGCTCTGTGTTTGGCCACAAGACAAGAAACCAGGTCTCCCTGAAAAAGAAAGCAGAACAGCAAGTCCCTCGGAACTAGGACATCTTTAAACCTGACCTATACAACACTCGGCTCAGGGAGGCGCCTTGGAAAACCGTAAAAGCCCAAAAAGAGGGACAAGGAGGAAGCCCAAGTCTTTGGTTTTCCCTGCTGTGCTTTCAGTGTTGAAATGTCTGTGCACGGAGCCTTTGAAATTTCAGAATCAGAGAGTGGATTCATAAGCCAAGCTCCTGCTTTATTCTTCAATGCATTTTAGCCCAACTCCTCCTTGGTGACACATGTAACAGAAATTCTGGACTTAGGAGCCACTTGGTCCTTGGACACTAGGAGATTACAGTGGAATCTGAAACAGGGCTCTAACCACCAACTGGACTGGCCTAGGAAGCCCAAGTATTCAGTCTCCCAAACACCAACCTCCCGTTGCTCTTCATCTGCCTCCACCTTGTTCAGCTTTAGTTGTCCGTGGAAGCGTTTGGCACCCATCTGATGCTTCAGAACCCAGAAAGGAGGAAAGGTAAAACTGGGATTCAAATGAAACAAGATGTGCCCGGGGCTCCTCGTGGCATTTGTCACCTTCAGTTCCCTCTTCGGACGCAGATGTGGCAAGGTTCACAAACAAGCTTTACCAGAAAGAACAGCCTGCTTCCAAGTGAGAAAAAGCCCTTTACACATGAGTTCCTGAGGTCAGCCCAGCCCTGTGCGCCCCCCACCCCTCCCAGAGTCCCCTGCTCTCCGGCGAAGCATTAAAGCAAGTGGAAGCAGAGATTTGCTCAGAATAAAAAATCATTTTTCACAATAGCATGCCACATTCTGGATGGCAATCACGGCTGCACAAACCGTGTCCGTCCCCCACTCATAATGTTGCCGCCTCAGTGACCACACACACACATTGTGTGGTGAGACTCAGAGTCTATTCCATTTGTGATCAATTGTTTCCTCCCTCTCCACACTTTGCACTTAGGAGACATGCTCTCTGGAGGCGGTTGAGGCTTGTCTTGTGGCCAATAATCATCTCCTACGCCTTCCTTTCCAGTCA
Source organism: Tenrec ecaudatus (assembly GCF_050624435.1). Lineage (NCBI taxonomy): Eukaryota > Metazoa > Chordata > Mammalia > Afrosoricida > Tenrecidae > Tenrec > Tenrec ecaudatus. The sequence goes on from NW_027457661.1 coordinate 153,211, forward strand.
CTAATTTGATGTCTTCACTCAAAGAAATGCCCATAAGTTGAGGTTTCAGAGGAGAGCTCCTTGAGCTCCCCAGACAACAAGGGGGCCGAGTGTCACCGTCATTATCCTGAGCTGGGAGGGAACACTAGTGTTCCGGAGGCTGGGAATCCGTCACTGCCTGCCCATCGCACAGACAGAGCAGGTGCTGGTTATAATTGCTTCTAGACGTCCTGCCATGCTCAGTTGAACGTCAAAGCCATAAACGCTGCCCGACTACAATAAAACTGGAGTACGCAGACATTTCTGCATCATTGCCGGGTGAAAATACACTGAGTGGAGTTGGATGAGATGGCAGCAAGCGCTTAAGGAGGGGGTGCTGTGGGAATACCAACAAGATGACTGCCAGTCTCCGTTTCCTCCTCTCGTCTGCTTTGTGTTTTCTTTCAGGACCAGAAGAAATGATGCATATGTAAGGATAAAACAATTTTCCATTTCCAGAGGAGTTTTCCACCCCCCAATCTACCCACAGCCTCCTTTGAGCAAGCCAGTAAAAGCTTTTTTTTCTTTTCTTTTAAACCTGCCTTCTCACTATGGCAACTTCCGGAGCTGCTATGTGGCTGTGTTTAAAAGTCCCCCTTGGGATCCAGAGTGCAATCCATATCACAAAGGCATCCTCCCAGTCCCAAATAGCAATGCGACCTCAATTCAGAAGGTTGTTCTTGTTTCCATAGACCCAGAATGGAGTTTAAGCTGTTGATCTTGACTGTGGTTGTCGCGTCAGCCTCTCATGGGCACCTCATGGGCAGTGGAGCAAACTGTGCCTATCTGTGCTACCACCAGGACTGGGAGAGGAAGCCAACAGTGGTGGGCCATAGGTCAATGTGTGGATGGGGATGATCAGGTCTTTCTTCATTATTCTGTTTCAGTCTGGAAACACCACTGAAGCCTGCTCAGTGTCATAGCAACACACAAACCTTCACTGACAGTCTGGGGCACATTGGCTGCAAATCAAACCCGGGTCTTCCCGGTGAAAGTCGATGAGAGGTCTACCACTGAAGCACCGTGGCCCTCACCTCAAACCAGGGCAGTCATTTCCGGAGTTCAAACCAGACCACAATGCAGGATGACTGAGATTGCCACCAGAATCTGATACTGATGCAGAAAAAAACCTAACTACCATTTTATTGACTCCCAATAGGACAAAGATCTGCCCCTTTGGGGTTTTGAGACTTTAAATCCTTACAGCAGGGGTCGCAACCTGTGGGTCGCGACCCCTTTGGGGATCAAATAACCCTTTAACAGGGGTCATCCAATTCATAACGATAGCAAAATTACAGTTATAAAGTAGCAATGAAAGTAATTTTATGGTTGCAGGTGACCACAACATGAACTGTATTAAAGGGTGGCGGCATTCATAAGGTTGAGAACCATTGCCTTACAGAAATAGACAACCTCATATTTCTCCCACGGACGGGCTAGTCAGTTCAAACCCCTGACCTTGCGATTAGCAGGTTAATGCATAGTCCACTACACCACCAGGGCTCCTAATGATATAATAAGAGATACTATTGTTAGATCTCTCGTGGGAGAAATATACCTCAGTCCTTGGCTTCGCGTGAGAAAGAATTCACTCCGCAGCTTGGATTGTGATCCAAGGGAGTTTTTTGAGAGAAGAAGTTTCAGGTTTACACAGGCACCTCAGGGCCCCTCACCCCTGCACAGCTTGCCTAGAAGCTGCTGGAGAGAAAGTCACTACGTGGGCTCCAGGATCCTGCCTTTTTTTTTTTAAATCGTTTTATTAGGGGCTCATACAATTCTTATCACAATCCATACATACATCAATTGTGTAAAGCACATTGTACACTCACTGCCCTCATTATTCTCAAAACATTTGCCTCCACTTAAGCCCCTGGCATCAATCAAGTCCTCATTTTTACCCCTTCCTCCCCGCTCCCCCATCCCTCAAGAAACCTTGATAATTTGTGAGTGGTGATAGTGGGAGGGTAGAGGGAGGGTGGATTGGAAAGAGGAAACCGATTACAAGTATCTACATGTGACCTCCTCCCTGGGGGATGGACAACAGAAAAGTGGGTGAAGGGAGACATCGGAGAGGTCAAGATCCTGCCTTTTCAATTCCTCCATAGGGAGGCATGGTTGATGGTCCTGGTCAACCCCATTGGCTGGATTGAATTCACCTGGCCCAGATGGGCCAATCCAGGTGTAACACCCACCTAGGTGTACCACCCCTTCCTGGCCGGAAGTTTGAACCTGAGCATATGTAATGGATGACCCAGTCCCTATGCTAAGCTACCTAACAGTATTTGCAAGATGCCGAGCAATGTTCTAAGCTTTTTGTATATAATAATTCAATTATTTCACTTAACAAGCCTATGTGTGGACTCTATTCTTGCCTCATTTTACAGATGAAAAATCAGTGGCACAGGATGATAAAGTCATGAGCCTATGACCACACAGTGAGGAAGTGGAAAGGAGAGATTTGAACCCAGGCTGCAGAGTCCATGCCTTGGGTGCCTACAGCGCCACATAGGACACAGGAAAGCATGGAGCAGACTCGGCGTAAGACCTAGCATGTATGTGCTAGCACTGCATGAGAGTAGCTGCTACTCAGATCCAGAAGAGAATACAAGGCTATTGCAAAAATTATTTTTTCCAAGAGAGGGTGGAATTCTGCATCTTGTGCGAAATCCCCCAACCTGCACATGGCACAGCTACTTCAGAAGGTTCCCAACAATGTGTGCTGTGTGGCAAACCAAACTGAGCTCAGGGGGAGCTGGTCAGTGGGTTATGTTACCCAGAAGGTGAGCAGTTTGAACTCACCAGCCACCACTCCAAGGGAGAAAGAGAAGGCTTTCTGCTCCCATGGACTTACAGTCTTTGAAGTGGCAGGGAGCATTTCCATGCAGCCTATGATTAGGATCTAGGAGGGTGAGGGTGGATGGAGTTGGTTGAGACCTGTCTTCAGGGCATTTCCCAGAAGGGCTTCCTGCAGTGACTCTGCCTTCAGGAATGTCTGGTGACCCTGAGGGCAGCAAAGTCCTAAGCACACTCAGGCAGTGGTTCTCAACCTTCCTAATACAGGTCCTTTTGTTGTGGTGACCCCCCGACCATTAAATGATTTTCTTGCTACTTCATCACTGTAATTTTGCTACAGTTATGAATTGGACGAGCCCTGTGAAAGGGTCATATGACTCCCAAAGGGGTCGCAACCCACAGGGTGAGAACCACTGCACTAAGGGTTCCCCTTCCGGGCAGCTCTACCAGTGTCTGGTGTGCATAGTTCTGTGAGGTGAGAGAAATGAACTTAGTGTCTGCTTCTGGTGACAGTTGATGTGGGTGGGCTTTCTCCCTATGTCAAATCCCTCTCAAGCCATTTGTCACCACAACATAAAGCAAGAAGAGGAGGCAGCATAGCAGGACGGTAAGCAGAACAAAGATTGAATAAACACAATTCACTTCAATCATGAATCGGGTGCCCTTGAGATGTGAGGAAGACCCCAGTCTAGTGACATTAGATCAGGTTTAGGGATTGAGTGACGGGACCCTCTTGGCTCCCCTCAGCCCCTATCTTGCTTTCCCATTGACCCTGCCCCTTACATCGTGATTGGTCCTTATTCCAGCATGATGGTTGGTTTCATAAGCACGACATGTGGGAATGTGTTAGTCGATAGGTTATACAGGCACAGTCTCTGGAATGGGTAAGTGAGGAGGCGTGACTGGTGACATGACTGGTGGAATGGATCATGTGAAGTGATTTGAGATCGTTGTTCAGACCTGATAGGTCATCCAGGCCTCTAGTTGATCCTGGCAGTACTCTAGTTTAAGGAAACAGAATGTTAGGCATTTAAGTCATATTTGAGCTTAAATTTTGAGCAATAGGCTGTGGCTCACAGTGAGAGTCTATGTGGAGACCCTGAATCCATTTTGAGGGGCCACACATTCAGCCACCATTGAGTTCTTTCCTACTGCTGACTGGCAGTAGAAAGCTTGTCCATCAGGCAGTGTGCTTGCGTCCACTCCCCGGGCCAGACTCAGCGATATACGGTCGTGTGCACATCCCAATGAAGGTCCCGCTCATGCTCTCACAGGCCCTCCCGCAACTCCATGAATTGATCCGTCTTCAGGGACAGTTTTGTGACAAAGGTGTTTGTTTTCCATGTCTCATTTAAGCTTTCAGGAGCTCAGGTGGTGATGCTGGATAGTGTTGGACTATTAACAGCAAGGTCGCTGGTTCAAAGCCACTAGTCATTCCACAGGAGAAAGATGAGGTTATTGCTTCCTGTAAAGGTAGCAACTTCAGGATCCCTACACAGAGTCACTATGAGTCAGAGTCAGCAGGACAGAATGGGTGTCATTTTATTTAAGTAACTGTGGCTGTGGGTCCTTCCGACACCATTGGGGCCTCATGCGGATGCCCTCCTTCATCCAGAACAGCGGTTTGTGCCTTTTTCTTGTGTAAAACATAGCAAAGGAGTTCCTAATAAAATATAGTTGAATTGGGAGTCTTTTTTCCCTCAAACAAAGTAAATCCATAAATAGAAATGAGACTATGGTGCTAATAACCAGTTGGAGAGTTGAGAGAGCTGAACTCTCAATCCTGGTAGAAACCCATTGTGACTTTAAAAACTTGCTCAAGGTCATCCATAGCCTATGAGGTTGAGTTGAGCAGACACAAAACAGATGTGTTGGGGAGTAATTGTGTACATTAAGTAAACAATTTATCTTTCTAAAGATTCTGTCTAAAACTTACTTTAAATAGTAAGTTTTCCCCTGGGCTAGGGAAAGGTCAGGGAGCTTAACCCCCTAGTATCCACCCCCTCTCAGCATTCATCATGTTAGGCCAGAGGAGCCAAATCACACCCACTACCCAGGGAGCACTGCTTCCAAAAGCCCATTGCCTGTGCCGGGGCAGAGGGCAGGTACCCGGACCAGAAATGCTGACGGAGTGGAACCAGCGGGCTCAGCCCCCAGCTTCCTGAGAGAGCAGCTGTGATGGTTCACTTTTGGAAAAATGTCAATGCATGACTTGGGCAGCACGAAAAGCAGATGTGCAGAGGTTGTTCGCTGTATTCCAGAAGTTCACACACTCTCCGGAGGCTCCTTGGCTCAATGGCAGGAAGTCGTTGGTGGCTTCCACCTTCAATCCCAAAAGGCCACTGCCGTCCAGTGGATTCCAACCACAGTGACCCTATATGGAGTTTTCAAGACTGTAAATCTTCATGGGAGCCAGCAGTCTCATTGTCCTCCTTGGGACAGGGAGCTAGCAGCCCGTTTCACCTCCAGCACCCCTTCCTCTCTAATTCTGGATCCAGTCCCTCCAAATATCCTGCCCTGCCCTTGTCTAGGCTTCTTAAATGCGTTCCGTGCTGCTTATGTTAGTCTGGGTGCCTTAGCGAAACAAATCCACAGAAACGCGTATGTATAAGAGAGAGTTTTATGTAAAGGGTGAGTGCACATCAAGAAAACATGCCCACATTTGCTTATGCACCCGCTTTGTCTTCAGCGATCATGTTGGGGTAGGCTGGTGTGCTTTTTCCATGTGGGCTTTGTTGTTTCTTAGCTAGATGGCCCCTTGTTTATCTTCCAGTCTTTAAGACCCTGGACACTATATCTTTTGATAGCCGGGCCCCAGGGTGCTTAACCAATACACCACAAGGGTTCATTAGCATGTGACTTATCTCCTGCCATTCACACTAGATGCTCAAAATAGCAGGAAACCAGGTTTCTCCTTTGTGGCCACACCAGGTACTGACAGAACCTAGAACAGAGACATGCTTAGTTATATATCTTGACTATCATTAGCATATTATATGCCAGGCAATCTGTAAGCCTTCGCTCCCCTGACCTCTCACAGCCTTGGTAAAATGAAGCTAACAAAAGTAGTGCTCTCACAAGCTTGGTAGGAGATTAAACAACTCATGTAAGGCTACACAGCCTATCAACGAGGAGGCGAGATGAGGCAGTGTGTGGCTGCTGAACCCACACCCTTCACAACACCTCCATTAAAATGACTGAGGGCTATGAGGAACCAGACAGAAGCAGGTTCACAGCCCAGATTGAGTCAATTTAACTGCCTATTGTGCCTGACCCTTCTATCTCTGATCTTAGAAATGGGGTTAACAACAACAAAACACTGTAGAAGAAATGTCCAGCAGATGACAGGCATGCGATTAAACAACAAAAAATAAATCACTTAAGTTGAAATTCGAACTCCTGGAAACCCCTCACATGCGTGCAGAGAAGGATTGAGCCCATACGGTGTTTCCAGTGCCCCCGTCCTTCCCACCTAAAATGAGCAGTTGATAAGGTAATGCCTGGATTGTTCCAAGCCCAAGACTGTGGAGAACTAAAGGAAAACCCAGCATTATGAATCTTTGAGCACAGCCCTGCTGGGAAACCGCCCTGCAGTCACTTGTTGAAGACTGGAGGAGGGACAAGAGTAGGGAGAAGAACGAGGACTGAATGTGACACATAAGCAGGGGTGGCCTACATTCCATAAAGGAAAAAACTCAAGGTCTGCTTTTCTGGTGCCGGAAAGTTAAAACCCATCTGGTGCAGTTGAAAAGGTGTGTGTGTGTAGTGGGGGGGGGGGGGGTGTGTGTTAGGGAGGAGGGGCGATGAGTCCAAAGGATGAACTCTCCATCTGCAATTGTGTCCTCAACTGCTTTCCCCTGCTAGCCACACGATATTTGTGTCTGGCCTGCCCTGCTTTTGTTATCAAGCCCAGAGAGGGCAAGAGACTAGCTCGAAGTCACACTGCAAGTTGGCAGCAGAATCAGGCCGAGAACTCTGGATGCTTAGAAAGCTTCACACAGACCTGAGAAAGTACCAAGGGAAGACCTGTTCGCTAACTGGGCAGCACTCACTGCATGCCAGCGCTGTTCCAGTGCCCCAGCCAGGGCATTGCTCCCTGTGTCCGTGTGTCTTCAGTGATGCACACAGGTGACGGATTGGCTTTTAATAGCATGCTTGGAAGGTTGAGGCCACCCAGCGGCACGTAGAAAGAAGGGCCTGCAAATCTACTTCAGACCAAGCAGCCTTTCAAGACCCTGGGGAGCACAGTTCTTCTTGGACACACAAGGAGGCCAGGAGTTGAAGTTGATTCCATGCTGTAGTTGATTCCATGGTTACCGGTTGTAGCTATACCTAGAGTCACATCCACATTCATGTTTATATCTCTTCACTCCATGGGGTGTTCATGGCTCCAACTCTACTGAAGCAGACCACCAGGATTTTGTTTAAGAGGCCTCTGGATAGGTTTGAACTGCCAACCTTTTAGTTTGTAGCTGAGTGCTAAACAACTTGTGCCATGCAGGGTGCTAAGCTCAGAAACTCAGTCGGTGCTTCATGATCTCAGTTGGAATTATAGAGAGGGTCAGTGATGACCCATTGACTGCTGGGTAATTGTTGATGTAGTCTCCCTGTGCAGACATGTAAAGTACCTGAAAACTTAAAATCCAACTCATTGAGTGCATCATCCTGCCGTGCGCCAGCCCAGCAGCATGCTCTGCTGGGGACATTTGCCATGCCTGGAGACATTCTGAAGAAGGGAGCCCCACTGCCATCTAGTGGGCTGAGACCAGGGATGCTCGCTTAGCATCCTGGTGCAGGGAACAACACAGCCCCACAAAAATGATGTTGACCAAAATGTCAGCAGAGCTGCCACTGGGAAAATGGTCTAGTCCAAGCGCTGACCTTCATAGAGGAAGAAAGCCAATCCAGAGCAGCTAAGTGACCTGCTGTGGGTTGCACAGCCTGATTCCAAGCCCAGTACTATACCCATAGCTGTTACCACGCCCAAAATTAAACATCAATAGCTGCCCAAAGGCCTCTTAGTTTGAGGACCAAGTAAGACAGTAAATGAGAAAGCCCTTTGACAAGTGTGGCATGCTGCACAAACATGAGATGTTATTACCCAGGATCTTTTGATATATGTAAATAGATCTTGTACCAGGTCAGTTAATTTTCCAACTGCTCTATCTGAGCTTTCAGATGGCAGCACCTCTGTCCAACCCAGGAAAGGACTCCTGTGCAGGCTGAGCAGCCCTGGAAAGCCTCATGCCTGGCTTCTCCCACCCCTCAGCTAATCTCCAAATGATTAATAAGGGCTCTCACTATGTTGTGGTTCCCAGCTGACAGATACTAGGCTATCAATGCATTTGTATCACCTCCTTCATGCCAGAGGGACTCAGTTATTCGAGGGGTTCCAAGGAGGACCCAGCCTGAAAGAGAAACGGGCGAGAGAGAGGAGCGAGACCAAGCAGATTCTTGTCAAGGTCTGAGTTTATTGCTACACTAGCCTCTCTATAAAGGGTGAGACAAACAAGGGAGTTCAAAGGGGAGATAAAAAAAAAGGAAGGGCGGGGGTGTAGAGCACACAGGGCAGGCGGCCGCAAGTCTGCAGTTGGAATGTCCGGTGCTGGAGCAGACAAGGGTGGGCCATCTGGTGTGTGTCAGGGTAAGATAAGGTTGAGGTGACGTGGCTTTAGCCCTGCTGGGCAGGCAATATGGCCTTGGTTTTGTCAGGCTGATTATGTCCGGTTCCCAACATGAGAGAAGCCAGGAATATCTCCTCTCACAACTGTGCAGCAAATGAGATCAGATCTCCCAATCTGATTTTCAGCCCTCCTGTCTTTCCAAGTGAAGTGGATGGTCCATTTCACGTTGTCTCAAGTCTTTGCACATTGCATGCCAACATTGCAACACAGGGCGCGGCTGTGGGTCTTAGTAGACAAAGCCGCCACCCAGAACCCTGCCCCCAGAGCTCCTTAGTCACCCTTCACAACGCAGGTCCAGGCCGGGCTCCACACTGCAAGGCGATCAACCCTGACCCTCCAGTGTGGCCGTCCTCACACGCTCCCACATCCACCTAGAAGGACTGGAGATGAGAGATTCCGGAAGCTCCCTGCCTCATCTGCCTCCCTCTCCAGAGTGACAGAGCAACTGTAACTGATTAGGCAGGATGCAGCCTCGTTCCCAGTCCCCACCCTCTCTGGGAAAGCAGGGCTGTCTGGCACCTCATCCAAGGCCTTTCCCCTGTTATCTCATTACTGAGTAGCTGCTCCTCTACCACCCACCTCCGTCACCTCATCTAAATACGGGGGAGATGAGTATGTCTTCTTTGCTGCTCCTTCCCTGAGTCCACCCCAGGAGCTCCCTGAACAGATCATCAATCACTTCTCATTACCCCTGCAGCAGCCGTCAGATACTGCTGAACAGAGACAGGCGCCTCCCCTGCTGCTGCCAGGCTCCAGTGCACATGTGCACACACACGTGCACACACATTGTACAGGCCCACTCACATGGACACACAAGCATGCACACCCATGTGCACAAACTTTGTTCAGAGGTGGGAATTCTGCCCATTTTAGCCTCTAATATTGCAATCAGAGAGTGATAGAACAATGAAAGATGAAGGTGGATGAAGGAAGATCTATTTATTCCCTTACTTGTTACATAACCATTCAGGGCTCTTTTTTTATCCGTACAAACACACCACCACCACCATCAACAATCATCAAGTAGCTGTCATGTATGCAGTGCTGCCCTATTCAAGGCAGTGCTGAGTATGTGAGGAGGATTCTCTCTAAAGCACAGCTCTGAGGAAGTCTGTCTCCTTCGCACTTTTACACACACAGGGTGAGGAGCCTGCAGGAGGCTCCGTGCGTTGGGTGAAGCCACACGATGAGTGAGGAGACCGAGGGTGAAGCCAGGGGAGTGAGAGCGCAGAGTTCACCACTTCACCACCATGCTGGTGTGCACAATCGATGAAAGGGTGGCTGCCAGCAGCAGGACAGAAAAAAAGTAAAGCATGTAACTTGTGGTTTTAGCTCTGGCTTACTTCCAAAAGGAATTGTTTTTGTTGTTCTAAAAAGCTTTATACCAAAAAAAAAAAAAGAAAGAAAGCTTTATACCTCTATAAAAACAAAAGGCTACTGCTGTCAAGCACCTTCAGACTCAAGCCAGAGGAGAGCTCTCCCAGTGGGCTTCCAAGCTGTATATCTTCACAGAAACACAGTACCTCCTGTGGAGTAGCTGGTTGGTTCAAGCCAGCAACCTGGCAGTTAACAAGTACGTCCCTTGTACCTGTAATACCTGTATAAAGTGTATTAAATATGAACTACTCCTGGTGTGTAATTTTAAATTGAATTATTGTGCCTGGAACTTTTTTTTTAATAGCTAAGAATGGTGAAATCAGACTCCTTTAGATGTTATGAGAAGAATAGACACTACACAGGGCTTGGACCCAACCCAGCTTAATTCAAAGGAAGGCAGATTTATTTTCTTCTGCTTCCCAGAAGGTTCCTCAGCAGAACGTGTGTTAAACAAAATTGTTTAGCTATGGAAAAGAGCAATCTCCTCTTGGGAAGATTCTGGTAGAAAGGGGCTTTGGTTACATATCCAGCTCAACCCAGCCCCAGAGCCCTCGTCATGTTTTATTTTGTTTTGCCCTTGACACTGATTGTCTTGGGAACTGTGGCCCCCGAGCAATGGCCAGGAAGTCAGGTCTTCTTGATGTAAATCCTCTAATATCCCCTACAATGATTTTCAGTGCCAATGGTAAGGCCCGCCCAGTGGCTGCCACATGCCCCTGAGCAGACACGTCAGAGCAGATGAGAGCATGAGACAGCATTTAAGAGAATGGTAGGCTGGCCTTGACTTAGCTGTTTGGCCTCTCCTCAGAAGTCATTTGTGACACTGACTGTCATGGGTTTCATTAAGAACAAGTCTATCTCTACCAAAGAAAACTGCAAGGTAAGAGGACTTTCAGCTCCAGCTACATATGTCTCCAAACTTACATATTGTCCTGTTTTCAGAAGAAAAAAAATGTACTCAGTGCCTCCCGGGCAAATAAAAACTTTGGTACTACAACCTACAATCCCAGATAAAGTGTAGGTATCTGCTTTGGCAGCTCCCCTGGATCGAGCTGCTCCAGTAGCTCTCCACAAAAACCCTGTGAAGAGATGATCAGGCAGGGTAGCCTAGTCTGTTCTGCAGAAAGAAGCTACCCCTGGAACCTCAGTGGCTTAAAATCTAGAAGTTTATTCTTGTTCATGCAAATTCTGACACTGGAAGGGCAATTCTACAGGGTGTTTGTCCTGCACACCGTCCGTCAGTGATTCGGGCTGCTTCACAAATATGGTGCCACCAGATCAAAAGGTGGATTCCAGGTCATCACAGAAGAGGAAGAGAGAAGTGGGGGTTGTGGATCAGTCTTTACATGCTTTGACACTTTAGTTGACATAGATCGCTGGCTAGGGCTGCTTATATAAAGGTTATCAGTTCAAACCACCTAGCTGTACCACAAAAGGAAGGAGTCATCTGCTTTCATAAAGGGTACAGCCTAGCCAACCTCATGCAACAATTGTACTCTGTAGCACAAGGGGTGAGCATGAGTCAGAACTGATTTGAAGGCAACAGGATTTGGGGTTTTTTTTGTTTGTTTGTTTGGTTGGTTGGTTGGTTGGTTGATTGGTTTGGTTTGGTGAGTGGGAGCTGGTTCTACCTACAGCATATTAATCTGAAGTAGTCACTTTAGGTTTTTTTGTTTGTTTTTTGAGAGATGTGGAAAAGCTCATTGGCTTTAATGGGGAGTTAACTCTGCCGCAGACGGCCTCCTCAAAATTTCCCTCCCACTTCAGAAACTAGCAGAGATTTTCAATGAAGGAGCCTGCTGGCACCCGCTGGACATCTCCTTGCAAGGTCAGTCCTTTGGAGCCATTGGGAGGGAGAAAAAAGAGACTTTTATTCCTGTAAAGAATTCCAGCCCCAGAAATCCTGAGGGGGAAATTCTGCCCTGTCCTCTCGGGTCGCTATGAGTCCGAATTGAATTTATGGCTATGAGTTGAGTTGTAATTCCATTCACTTACTGCTCTTGACAGGTTGCTAGATTAGGGCTTGTCTTCCCAAATGCCAGCACTAAACGAAAATGAGCTGTCCGGGCCACAATAAAGGGGTTGGAAATACATCAGGCACACTCATTAGACACCTATGGCAAAATTCAGAACTGAGCATGCTCTGACCCAAGTCATGTAGACCCAGGTGGAAGGTCCACCTGGTCATACAGAATAGGACTTCACAAAAGTGCACCGAAATCAACCAATACGATCGACCAATGTCCTCCAGTGGTGTTGGGAGGTGATAGAAGTAGGCCTGGGCTCCTTGTCGCCCTCCCTTGTTCACGTGCTCTGCAAGTGGAGGGTGAGGCCCTTGGGGGTTCCTGCCGTGGCTCCTCAGCTGGTTCTGCACTCCTGCTCAGGTATTCCTCCCATGAAACCGCCATATTCAGCTGCAAACTTTCCCCACCCCTGCCATGCAGCCCGGCGTGCTTTCCGGAGATACTGGGGACTTTTGGGGACTGCGATACCTGAAACTTTCTTCCATAACATTCACTTGGATTTACAAAACTGCTTCTGCCATATGAATTCTTTCAGCGTTGCTAAGCAAGAACTGAGGTCAACCACCCCAGAAACCTAACACTATCAAGTCAATTCTGACTTATATCAATCTAGGGGGTCCTCAAACTATGGCCTGCGGGCCGCATGGCCCTCAGAGGACATTTATTCAGCGCGCCGGGTGTTTTTGCCCCGTTTTTTTTTTTAACTTCAAATTAGGTATGTGCAGTGCGCATAGGCATTTGTGCATAGTTTTATTTTTAAACTATCGTCCGGCCCTCCAGCGGGTTTGAGGGACAATGAACTGGCCTCCTGTTTAAAAAGTTTGAGGACCCCTGAAAGGACAACGTAGAACTATGCCTGTGGGTTCCCGAAGTTCTAAATCTTTACAGGAGCTGAGAACCGCATCTTTCTCTGTGAGCCACTAGCGGATTCCAACTGGCCGGCCTCATGGTCACACACATTCCACCAGGCTCCTTGAGCCTTAACTTGATAATTTAATGAAATGATACTTCTCCAAGTCACACTGTATCATGGTCTATAATCTTGCTATTCTAATATCAAATTTAAAATAAGGAATATAGTTAAGCTCCAAATCCATAAGCAATAAGATCATTGAATCTCTTTGGACACTATTACTTAAAAAAAGAAAAAACTCTGTCCAATTATTTTCAGCACAGCAAAGCTTCCAGTGTTTACAGCTTAGTATTTAATTGCTTTTTCTCTTCTTCTTTTGCATTGGTGAATCATTTTGAGCTTATAATAATGTCAAAATAAATAGTTTCCAGAGCCTCCAGGCATTCACTGTGTAATGATCATTTAAAAGATTTCTTGGTTAGAGGGTCCTCAAAAGAATAAAAAGCGTGTCCGCATCCCTGGTCATTTCTATATTCAAAAGAAGAAATTGCTCATCAAATGCTACAAGCCAATTTCTTTCTTCAGCCAAACTGCCCATTTTAGCATCACTGAATTAAGCAAATGGTTCTACATTTCAAAGTCAACAATGATACTCTTTTCCCTTTAACACGAGCATCTTAAACAGCTCAAAAAGTAGTCGAGCTCTTTATTATGGCTTTTCCTGAGAAAGCTGTTTCGTTGTTTATTTTATTTATTCATCTAGACTTTCATTTTAAGATTTGTGTATTTTAAGTTCTGCTAGTCAGGACATTTTAAATGGAGCCAGATTTTTTTTTATACTTTGTCTTTTAAAATATAATGAGGCTGAGCCGTACATCCCTTAATAAAATATAAAGTCTTCCTATTTCTGTTTGTTTGTAATTTCCCTAAGGATAACTCTTAAAGTAGTAAAACCAAAACCCGCCATAATGAATTACATTTGGTCTACTGGGGGTTGTGGCCAACCTTTAGATAGAAAAATCCAGAGACTCCCTTCTGCATCTCCTTTCCCAACCAAACCCCGGTGGCTGGAGGCTGGAAGGAAGAAAGAGGCTGGGCTGCTGGGGCAGGGTGGGGAAGGGGTAACCTTGCAGATTATTTCAAATTCTACTCTGAAGGCAGAAAGTTATCCCAATGAGATAGCTAGAGATTCACTTCCTTAGAAAAAGATTGAAATTAATGTGTCCCTTAGAAAAGCCAAAGGAAAAAAGTCGTTATTAATTTAGGCAATTGAAGAACTTTGAAAGCCATGTCTAGTACATAAAAACACCTGTCCCTAGAGCCCATCGGCCTAGGAAACTGAATTTTTATACCATGTAAAATAAAGGAAGGTCATTTCTTAGACTTGCTCAACAGAAGATTGTCATTTTAAACCGGTTACTGTAATGAGAAGCTGGGTTTTCGTAAAAAGGACTGAATGCTTGAGTCAGTGTGAAATGAAATTAGAGATGCATGTTCTGCGCATGGCAGCATTTCCGGAGGAGTCTGTGTTCCCGTGACTGCTCTCAATCTGTGTCGTGCCTTCTGGGAAACTCACAGCGTGGTGCCCACATCTAGTCTCTCGGACTTTCTTGCCAGCTTTGGAAAGGTGTTGAGTCTGTTGGATCTGCTGCACAGAGACAGCATGCAAGTGGACCCTTCCCACATTCCTCAGAGAGCAGCCCCCCAGTGTAAAGCTGTGGGTGAGGTTTGATGACCTTTGCCCCTTCATCATCCCGCATTCTTTGACGGACCCAAGCGCTCCCCCGAGGCATTACCGGAGAAGCAGCTACCCCATAGTTTCCAGATGGTGGGTATCAGCCTGTGTGCTCATTGGGATCGCCAGAGAGCTGTCCAAAAGACATCTTTGTCCCATCTCCACTGAGTCCGATTTTATTGGCCTGGAATGCAGCCTAGGTGCTTGGATATTTTTCTCTCTCATTAAGTTTTTATTGTGAATTGGGTGAAGGTTTACCAAGATCATCAGTTTTTTATTCAACAATTCATACACATTGTGTTTTATGCCACTTATTGCAATCTCCACAATATAATATGACTTATTCCACTCCCTACTTATGTCTTCTGTTTCCCTTCCTCCTCTCTTCCTACCCTTCTGAACTTGGGCCTTGGATTAATACTGCCCTTTTGAGATCAAATGGTTTGCTGTTTTCAGGTTTGTGTGCCTCACTTGTGTAATTGCTCCCATTGTAGACCAATCTATTATTTGGCTGAATATTGAACCACAGGTAGGAGTTCATTTTCAAACTTAGTGAATAAGGACCATCATTTCAGAGGTTCTGTTAGTCCCTATCCAGCCAATAAGCCTGGTCTCTTTTATGACTGTGAATTTTGCTTCACTATCTAGGACCTTTTGATGTGATCCCTTTCAAAGAAGTTGGAATTGATAGTTGGAGATCATCTAGTTATTCTGTGCTCAGAGTCATGAAGTCTAATGTTCATGTGGTCCACTCACCACTCTTTCCTCCAGAGTGAGGGTGACAATACTTGCCACCTAGATGGCCACTTGTGAGCTTCTGAGATCCAGCTGCTACTCACCAGCGTGGATGTCGACCATAGTCTTTACAGTCTAGGTAATGACAATTGTTCTTGGTGTCCTTCACAACTATAATCCCCAGCCCCCAAGCCCAATAAAGCACTCCCTCCAGTTGTTCGGTTATGCCTAAGGAGTTTTGATAACTTCATCTTCTGTGTGCTCCGGAATATTCAATTCCCTGGATGATCAGAATGCTCAGTCAGGGCTCAGAATCTTGGTGTTAAGGCTCCTGGTGAGATCCTGGCACATCAGACACAGAGGTTGTGAGGCTAGAGGATGGGCAGAAGGGGATCATACTGAGTCTAACAAGGAAAGAAAAGGAAATGAAGGATATAAGCAATTAAAAGCAAGCGCATAAATAGATACAAATACACAGATGGCCCTTGCAACATTATTCCCAATCTCGCAAACGTGTCAACGGTCTAAATACCCATCAATAGGTGAATGGATAAGTCAAACATGTTGCCTACGGTATATACAATGGACTACTACTCAGCCATAAAGAGAAATGAACTCTTGACACAGGCTACAAGAGGAATGAACCTCATAAGCATTATGCTGAGTGAAATAAATCAGCTTCAAAAAGGACACATTTTGCTTAATTCCACTTACAAGAAATATCTAGGCTAGGAAAATGAATAGAGACAAACATCTCCCAATTGTTTCCAGGGATAGGTAGGAAGGTAAGTATGGTTGTTACATAATGCCATGTCAATTGGACAAATAAGTGAGGTGGAGTCTTTCTTATACCTATATGAGTGTCCTTGGATTTATTTCTCTAGTCAACCCAGCCTAACCCAGTAGGGCCTGGAGGGGAAGTGCCATCCCTGAGACGATACTGAGCTTCCATAGGGTGATGACATAATTTTGGAATGGGTAAGGATGATAATATGAACAACATGCAGAATGCCACTTAGTTATAATCTTGTAGAGCGTGGAAGTGACGAATGTTTTGATGCATGTATATTTAGTACGATTTTTAAAGAGTGTACGCAAAAGAGCAATATGGCAAGTCTGTGTTGCCATTTGCTGTTGCTCAGCTAAAAGCGATTCGGGCCTGTGTAGTCCAAAGGGAACCACAGAGGCTCAGGAGGAAAGCTGGTACCATCTCCAACTAAGACTTGTCTGACCAAATGCAGAGTCTCCCTTCAAGTAACTGACAGGTCAGAGGCAGCTCATCTCTGCTGCAGAAGCAATGATTTGTCTCAATTCCCAGACCACTGTCACAACCATGTCTTGTTGCCCTCGGTGCCCCCCTTCCCCACCACAATAAGTCACTAGAAAGCCATGCTTCATTTAAAAACAAACAAATAAACCCCTTCTGCCTCCATCCTGGCACTGTTTCAGCTTATTTAGCATCATAACATATGTCATCTGTTTCCCTAAACAATCTAACATGGACATGGCACGATGGGACTGAGGAGTTAGGCAAATGAGTACCAGCCTGCCCTCTGAACACACACGATGGCATTTGACTTGCTGTCAGTAGATGCTGTCGCGTTTCTTCTCCTCTTTCCTGGAAAATAAATATAGAAAAGAAAGAGGCCATGAAAAGGGCTGCAAGATGTTTAGCTCTGGTCTTTCTAGAAAGTGTAGAAAAAAAGCATGTGACCCCTGCCTGCCTTTAGATGCCCCACTCCTCTGGCTAACAAGGACTGCGCACTGACCATGGACAAGACATCTGGATCTGGGGGGAGGATAAAACAATTGCCCCCACCAGCAAAGAGTTTCCAGATTTACGGGACTGCACAGGCCAGGGAGCAGCTCATAAAAAGAACAAGAAGAATCGCAAAGGAGGGTGTGCTCCAGCACCACTTCGTCCAGCTGCAGACACATGAAGGCAAAGTTTCCTTTGCTTTCAGTCAAGTATATGATTTCCGCGGGATCCCTTACCAACACCTTCACAAAGATCTAGGTTCTTGGGTTGTTTCGTTCCAGGGCGGACATCACCTTGGTAAAGCCACACTTTATGGACAGCTCATGGTCCAAGAATTCCACCTATATGTTTTGAAAGGGGCCACGTTAAAACCCCTGGCTCAGACTTTCAGGACTGGGCACAATACAGCTAACCCACCATGGGGACAGCAGGATTTGGTAACACTCTCATCTCCATCACAACCTGGACCTGGCAAAGCTATTTTCTTCCACTCACCATCTTTCAATCAATATTTACTCAGCTATTAGTTGCTCCCCAGGCTCAGCATCAGAAAAGTGTTCAAACGTTACCGAATTGTCCATCTAATGGTAGAGGTCTGTGCAAGGGATATGAGAGCAAGAGGCTCAGAGATGATCAGTGGGTAACGAGAGAGGGATTCACCTTTATCATTTGTAGAAAGCCCCTGAGGCTTAGTCACATTGGCAGACTTTCCCTGGAGCAAGCAAATAAAGCTGCTCCCGGCTCAGCTCCATTCCTGATCTGGTCTTGCCATGAGACTATCCAGGCTTTGTCCCAACCCCACATTCTGGAAAGCACGAGTGGAAGGAGGTGGATCTTGGGGATACCATGGAAAAGAATGGGCATTGCACAACACTTCATTGTACTCATATGGAGCTTATACAAAGGCCAAGAGATAGAACCAGGTGAGACTGTGAAGAGGACAAGGTGATACTGCATGGTTTAAAATCAGAAAAGGTGTGCATCAGGGTTGTATCCTTTCACTGTTCTTATTCCATCTGTATGCTGAGCAATTTATACAAGAAGCTGGTCTATGTGAAAAAGAACATGGCATCAGGATTAGAGGAAGACCCAAGTAATGTCATTAGGAACATTTTCTCACTAAAAATTTTAGGTCATGGCATCAAAAAAGTGTCATTTTAACCTAAATGGGTTTTTAGACCAGTGAAATAACAGCGAGAGTGAGTCAGCATTGTGCACAGAATTGAGCGATACTGGTTCTTTGGGAAATTCATAATCCAACACTGACACTGCTGAGATAAAGGATGACAGTGAGGAAGATTCTACACCTGAGCTCTGTGATGGGCCAACGTGGTGCTCTACTCTCTTCAGGAATGGATGAGCCAGCTCCACCAAGATTCCCCTTTACTGGAGCACCTGCTATGTATGTAGACGTTGAACACAAGAACGCTTTGGCGTTCCTACAATGATTTCTGACCGATGAGGTCATCGAAAAATTGATTATGATAGCCCGGAGGTTTACTTTCAGGTTTTAACCCCTCTTCAGTTAATTTCTGTGCATGGGGGAAGGTTTGGGGCTTGCTTCATTTTCCTACATACGGTATCTCAGTTTGTCCAACACCATTTGTTGAGCAAGCAGAATTTGTCCCTTTGGATATTTCTGTGTCCTTTTTCGAAGGCTAGTTTCCTGTTGACTGGTGAATATATGTGTAGCTTTTCTGTTCGAATCCATTGATCTATATACCTCTCAGTGTACCAATACACTGCTCTCCCTTAGGGAAAAACAACAACAAAAGTTGTATGAGCCCCTATATAATGATTTTTTTAATGGACGATGAACTATTTTCCAGGCCAGCACTATCCTATGTTTGAGCACATTGCTGCAGCCACTGTGTCAATCCATCATGCCTTATAGCCTGCGGTACTCATGTTCAGGTATAGTGTTCTGCCATTCACAAGGTTCACACTGGCCAGTTCTTTCAGAAGTGGAAGACCAGGTCCTCGTCCCTCGTCTCTCTGTCTGGAAACTGCTGAAGTCTACCTGCAGTGAGTGACCCAGCAGGCATTTGAACTACTGGCTGCAAAATTTCCACCATTACAGCCAAATGCAGGCCACCACAGTACAACAGACAGTAACAGCATCTTAACACCACACAAAGGCTCCTCCCTGGGGAGACCACGTGTTCAGGCAATTGCTGCTGTTACACATGTAAGTGGGGGCTACATGAAGTCGCACCATCTCCCGTGGCCCTTCCAGGAACAGGCCATTCTTCTGTTGTTTCTACTGGACTTAGGCTCAGCTGCCAACCTGCCCTCTGCACGCATTCTTCTCCTTACCCTTCCATGTCACCTTCTCTTTGCCCAAGTCAATACTGCTGGTCAGTCACCTACTGGTGGATGCTTGCTTCTGAAGTTTCTGAACCACATTTCCCCATGGTTATGAGACATTGCTGCTGCCACTGCGAGCATTTAACAGGTTACTTTACACCTTCAATGAGAAATCTAGGGGAATAGAAAGAAAGCTTCTTCTTTCTCCCAAGGAGTGGGTGGTGGTTTTGAACCGTTTCCCTTGAGGTTAGCAGCCCAATGTGTAACCCACTACACCAGTAGAGCCTTGGTGGCACTGTCCAGCAATTATTAGACTGCTAAACATGAGGTCAGGGTTTCAAACCTACCAACTTCTCCTTGGGAGAACGATAAAGCTGTTCCCATAAAAGACTGACAGCTCCAGAAGCCCACTATAGGCTGGCTATGAGTTGGAATTTTGCGGTCATTTAGGGCTTTTTGGTGGCATGTGATTTTTTAGGGCTTTTAGGTTGTTTGTGGACGTTCAAGGTGTGTTTTGGGCATTCGGGTGGTTTGGGGTTTTTAGGGTGTTTTATAAGATTTTAGGGAGTGTTTAAGGGATTTAGGGGTGGTTTTTTAGAGTGTATAGGTATTTTTCAGCACAGTATGGTGTTTTTAGTGATGTTACAGAGTTCCTTAGGGATTTTAGGGTATTTTTAATATTATATGTGTTTTTTCCCCCCAGCATTTTAGGTTTTCTTAGGGCTTTCATGGTGTTTTCAGGGCATATATGGGGTTTAGGAATGTTTAGGGTTTGGGAATCTTCTAAGGATGATTTTTTGAAGTTTCACATGTTTGGGTGGGCATTTGGTGTTTTTTTGTGACTTTAGAGTGTTTATGGGATCCTGTCAATTTGCAGCTTTAATTCCACAAAGAAAAGTCAGACAGCAAGCCAGAAAGGAGCAGGAAATGAAGGGGAAGCCCAGGCCACATGTTACAGCTGCCAAGTCCGGAGAACCTAGGTGTGGTCGTTGGCTACCTGGGACCGGGAGTGGGGCTGTGCTCCTGCCCAAGGGTGCTAGGGAGTAAACCAATCTCAGCTGGACGTTTGGCTTTTCTACTACTTAGCCGACTCCATGAACTTTCCCAAGGGCAGCTGGCGAATTGCCAGGGGAACCCAGCTAGACCCCCCACACAAAAGCACAGGGATGGTTACAGGAACAGGAGGTTTCACACAGTGGATGTGCAGGGCTTGGGGTCGGGATTGGGGGCCAAGGTGAGGAAGGGGCAGCAATAAGGCCTGGTCCCAAATAATCAGACACTGAGCAATAAAAGTACAAGGACTGCCAAGAGAACATGGGGACAAAGGATGGCTGGACTTCATTTGATATCTTTGGACGTGCTGTCAGGAGAGACCAGTCCCTGAAGGGACATCAAGTCCATGAAGGACATGATGCTTGGCAAAAAGTGGAGGACGGGCAATAAAACAGCTCGAACCAGCGGCTACATCAGTGGGCATAGTAACAATGGTGAGGATGGTTCGAGACCTGGCAGTGTTTTATTTTACTGCTTGTGTTTTTCTAGAACTGTCTTTCCTGGATGCACGAGGAAGGATAACTGTGCTTGTGGGAAGCAAATGCACAGTGGGCAGCGCTTTGGCCAACATAGGTACACCACCGGCACACAGTGCCCCCTTACTTGGCATCCAAAGTGACAGGATTTGTCTTTCCCCAGAGCTCTCCAGCCCTGGGGGAAGTGGCCCTGCCTTCGGCGCGCCGCCAGGGGGCAGCACTGCTGCTCTCTCACTGGCTACATCTGTGAGGACCCAGAGAGCAGCTCCTTTCTGCTGCTCTCCTCTCAGACTTCTGCCAGAAGCCTTGGCTCCTCCTGGATCCTCCCTTGATTCCCACTCTGCACCTTTGGGGACGCCCAGCCCATTAACTCTCTCCCATCCTTCCTTGCTGCCTCTTCTCCAGATGCCTGAGCTGGGCTTCAAGTAGTTGTAATGTTATGCTTAGGTGAGATGTGTTCAGCTTGTTTACTGTCTGTATACAAGAAAAGAGTGCAGCCCAAGACATCCACCCTTTTGTTCCTCTATGGAAAGCCTGTTACGTGTCATAGTCTTCTCTCTGTGCAGTGCTTTCCTCTGCTGCTGATGCTTTTACATGAAATAGGACTCGGTGTGTCACCGCTACAGGAAATTATCTCTGAAAAAATAATATGCCCAGAACTCAGAAACAGTGTCAGCTTGCATCTGGCATCATGGAAGCATCATGGGTGTGTTTCCATTCATTCGCTCCTGAGTGTCACATGTTAAACTCAGTGCATAGCATAAACAGCAGCAGGCACAAACTGAGACAAAGCACACCCTTTGCTGTGAAGCACATTCCGACTCCTGGCTGCCCCTGTGCCACAGAGTAGAACTGCCCCGCAGGGGCTCCCTAGCTGTCATCTTTACAGAGGCACATGGCCACACCTCCCTTTTGGGAAGCCACTGGGTAGGTTTGAACTTCAGGGTTGTAGTAGTTGATATTGTAGAGCCCTGGAGTCAGTTCGGATTCATAGGGGCCTGTGCACTAGAGAGAGAAACAAAGCCCAGTCCTGCGCCATCCTCGCACTTGTTACTGTATTTGAGCCGATTCTCGCAGCCACGGTGTCAATCCACCTAAGTAAGGGTCTTCCTCTTGTTTGCTAACCCTCTGCCAAAAATGATGCCCTTCTTGCAGGACTGGTTCCACCATAGTAATATGTCCAAAGTACCTGAGACAACGTCTCCGCATCCTCTTTCAGATCTCCTGCCTTTAGTTTGTCAGCTCAGTTCGATGGAGTCGATGCTGAGCCATAGCGACTCTATGAGATCAGAGCAGAACTATCTCTGTGGGTTTCCCAAAGGCTAACTCTATGGGAGTAGAACGCCTCATCCTTTTCTTCTGAGGACTGACTGGTGGTTCCCCACTGCTGACATTACAGTTGACACCCAAGGCATAAGCTACTATGCCACCAGAAGTCCCTTGCCCCTGTGCAATAACCAACACCACCTACACACAAAACCCACCCCTTCTCTGTCAGTTTGATGTATGGTGATGGCTTGAGTTGCTATGAAATTGGAAGCTACTAGGGGGAACCCGACAAAAACTACAATTTTTTCAAAACTATGCATTTAAATTTTTTATCCCCTTCATAGTACTCTCCATTACACTTCACACATTTGTCTAATCTGTGATTACATTCTTGGAAACAGTTTTCAAACTCAGCAGTTTGGGTGACACCCTTGTTTTTTTCCCCCCCTCTTCTGTGTTGTCAAACCACTGTCCTTCATTCATGGAAACAGAAAGAAGTCACATGGAGTGAGTTCAGGTGATTAGGATATGAGGGACAAGAGAGGCATGCTTTTTTTGGGGATGTTTTCATACTGTTATTTCTTTTCTCTTTTTTTATAATCATTTTTTGGGGCCTCATACAACTCTTATCACAATTGATACATACATCATATTTGTACATTCATTGCCCTCATCATTCTGAAAACATTTGCTCTCCACTTAATCCGCTGGCATCAGCTGATAATTATTCCCCATCCCTCATGAACCCTGAATAATTTCTAAATTATTTTGTCATATCTTACACTATACAATATCTCCCTTCAGCCACTTTTCTGTTGTCTGTCCCCCAGGGAGATGGTTATATGTAGATCCTTGTCATCGGTTTCCCCTTTCCATTCCTCCCTCCCTCTACCCTCCTCGTATCGCCACTCTCACCACTGGTCCTGAAGGGATCATCCGCCCTGGATTCCCTGTGTTTCCAGTTCCTATCTGTACCAGTGTACATCCTCAGGTCTAGCTAGATTTGTAAGGTAGAATGGGGATCATTTTAGTTGTGGGGGAAGAAGCATTTAGGAGCTAGAGGAAAGTTGTATGTTTCATTGTTGCTACAGTGCACCCTGACTGGCTCCTCTCCTTCCTGCTACCCTTCTGTAAGGGGATGTCCAATAATCTACAAATGAGCTTTGGGTTTTCACTCCACACTCCCCCGTATTCACAAAGATATGATTTTTTTGTTCCGATGATGTCTGATACCTGATTCTTCCGACACCTCGTGATCACACATGCTGGTGTGCTTCTTTCATGTGGGCTTTGTTGCTTCTCAGCTACATGACCACTTGTTTAACTTCAAGCTTTTAAGACCCCAGAATGTATAACTTTTGATAGCCGACCACCATCAACTTCAGTCACCACATTTGCTTATGCACCCATTTGCCTCCAGCAATTGTGTTGGGGAGGTGAGCATCACGGAATGCCACTTTAATACAACAAAGTATTTTTGCATTGAGGGAGTACTTGAATGGAGGCCCAATGTACATCTGTTACCTTAATACTAAACCTATAAATATATGCATATAGATCTATTTCCCCATCGTTATACATAAATATATTTACATATGCACATGCCTTTATTTAGACCTCTATAAATGCCCTTTGCTTCCTACCTCTTTCCTTGATTTCCTTTTACTTTCCGATTGTCCCACTCTCATGTTCAGCCTTCATTTGTGTTTCAGTAATTCCTCTCGGTTACATTACTCTTGGTTACACTCTACCAAGCCTCCTACACCCTCCTCACCATCTATTTGGATCACTTGGTGTTCCCTTGTCCCTGGGTTTGTTAACAGAACTTCCTTTTTCCCTACATCCCCCTTTCCCATCTCCCCCCCCCCACCAGCTGTCAGTCCCATTGTTTTCTCCTCCAGATTGTTCATCCAGCCTATCTCATTTAGACAGACCTGTGGAAATCATAGCATGCACAAAAACGAGACAGAGCAAACCCAAGCAACAAAATGAAACAAAAGAACAACACCACCACCAACAAGCCAATGACAAAAAGCAAAACAAAACACAAGAAAGAAAAGCTTTTAGTTAGTTCAAGGACTGTTTGTTGGCCTTTAGGAGTGTTTTCTCATAGAGTATGATGGGTCAGCTAGCCCTGGCCCCAAAGTCTATTTTTGGTATTCCCTGGGGACTTCGTTGCTCTGTTCCCCTTCCTGTTCTGTTGTACACCCTTAGTATTTTGCCTCGGTGTGCTGGGATCAGATCGGGCGATAGAGGCATGCTGTTTTTTTTTGTGTGAGCAGGTGCACTGTCATGGTGGCAAAACCAGTCCCCTGTCTACCACTAATCAGTCCTTTTTATTTTAAATAAATCATTTTATTGGGGGATCTTACAGCTCTTGTAACAATTCATACACCAATTTGTATGAAGCACATTTGTACATACATTGCTATCATCATTTCCAAACATGTTCTTTCTCCTTGAGCTCCTTTTTTCCCCTCCTCCCACCCACGTGAACCACTGATACTTTATACATACTTTTTATTTTTATATTTTACGCCTCTGCTGTATCCCTTCACCCAAACTTCTGCTGTTTGTTCCCCTGGGTGGTGGAGTGGGGCTGTATGTCCATCATTGAGATTGGTTTCCCCTTTCTTCTGCTTCTCCCCCCTACCTTCCCTCGTGGTGTTGCTACTCTCAGTATTGGTCCTGAGGGGTTTATCTGTCCTGGATTCTGTGTGTCGGAACTTCTAGTCAATAGCAGTGTGCAAGCTCTGGTCTAGCCAGACAACTCAGACCTTCTTACACAATATCTTCAGAACCTCTATATAGGAAGCTTGATTAACAGTCTGACCTAGTGCAATGACTAAACTCCAAATGCACTATCACCCTCACATCAACAAAACCAAACAAATGAGCATCTTCTTGAAGTTTGAGTTCACTTGACGAGGTGTATTTGAGTGAGGTGATGATGGCGTCTTACACTGACTTGATTTATGTTTGCATTCTGGCTTGTGAGAAGAGCACAAGGTCTTGTCACCAGCAATGACCTTGGGAAAAAAGTGTGGGTGCACTAGCTCAGAGCAAGTTGCCAGATGCCTGCCCAAACAGGAGAATGTATATTTTGAAATGTGTACCCAGTGGAGCTTTGTACCGCTTGGTTTTTTGGCGGGGGTGGGGTGGGGGTGGGGGGAAGGCCGGCTACTCCTTTGTAGGTTAGATAATCTGAGATGTGCTATTTGAAATTTCCTGGGGCCAGTTTTAGACAAAACTAGAAAAGTTAATTTTGCTGTATGGAAAAATCTGACAGTCTGGAAGTATCTAATTTTCCTCACATGCCATCATTCCCCTAGTAGCATTATTCCTAGTTAAAGCTCTCCTCTGTTCCTCCTTAGGGTTTCCCCCACTACCTGATGTTCCTTTTCTCCTACTCATCATCAAGGGACTTGTGTCCAAAGTGAGGACAGCAAATAAGAGACCCTCCTGACTCTCTGTTAAGAAGGGTGCTCTGGTGCATGCGTGTGTTTATGTGTGCACATACAATCGCATTTGAATTTTGTTGGAAGAGGCTTCATAGAGACCGAGAGTGACATGGTTAGAGCTGCTGCACATGTAGAGCACTGTACTCTATGGTGTTCTAATTCAAATGCATGTAAGGTCCAAGAGAGGTAATAGAAGCAAGTGACCAGGGTCAGGGAAGGCAGTAGGAGGAACTGAGGGAGCCTGAATGCCTCACACCCTGCTAGTTTCACTGATTCTTGGATGGGAGAGTACCAACCTAGTGCTGTGAAATCTTCGCAGTTTTCAGAGGCTTGGGGGATTTTAATTTTGTATGTAAAAAATAGACATCTAAATGCTTGTAATTTATTGATTTCGATAAACACACTGAATGCCAGTACTCAAGTCAAACAAACCAAACTGACAGCCATCGAGTCTTTGCCAACTCATAGTGACCCTATTAGACAGGGTAGAACTGCCCCTCAGTTCAGCTCCCAGCCCTGGAGGCCCACCAGTTCCTCGTTATTATCATGAGGAATACTATTTTCACAAGAGCGTTACATACCCCTAGAGACTAAACCATAAAGCCATATAGGCTTTGACCATCAATTCTGATATGCTTTTTCCTCAAACTGATGGGTCATTTGATGGAATCCTTGTATTACTTCCCTAACATAAAAATTAATCAAGCAAAGGAGATTCAGTGCTCAGTACTGCAGCCCCCTATTTAGAGATTAACTCTTAAAAACCACCACCACCACCACCACCACCACCACCACCACAGGCACCTTATCTATGTTGATAAAAACTTGAGTAGGCTGTATAAATATCTCAAGTATTTAGGATAAAATGGATTCTTTTTCTACTGTCACATATTTAGTTTGAGTTATGTGTTTCCATCTGAACACAAATTAAATAGACCTCATTGACATCTTTTCAAAATGCCATAAAAATTAAATGATTACCTTAAAAGATACTCAGTATAATTAGGCATCAGAAAAATGTACATCAACACTAGAGCGAGATAGTGTTTCAACCCATCAAGATGACACTAGCCAAGAATATTAAAAATACCATTGAGTGCTGGAAGAATGAACAGATTTGTGTCAGAAGAACAGTCTGAAAGGTCCTTAGAAGCAAGCACGGGGAGACTTCACATGCTTTGGATATGTTATCAGGAGATGCCAGTCCCTGGAAAAGGCTGAAATGTTAGGTTCAAGTATAACAACAGTTTTGAAGATGGTGTAGGACTGCGCAGTGGTTCATTCTGCCTTGAGTTGGAACTGACTCAATAGCACCTAATGCTAAAAGCTAGATGCTTTTGATCCTAAATGAAAAGTGGATGGTCCAGCCTCCATACCAGCTACGTGGACAACTGCCCCTCCCCCCAGAAGAATTTACCTTAGAAGACGGCACTGAACCTGTAGCTAGGGGAGATGCACATGTCTGATCAGAGCACACAGGGGCAAATGAAGGGGGAGGAAGAGAGTGGAGCACACACTGGTCCACCAGGCTTGGAGGATGATATTGGCACTCTGAACAGCCAATGTACAGAGTGGACCATATGGCTGATCCCACTATGAGACATGCCATCCCTTGCTGGCCCAGGGCCCTATGGGGACAATACCGGAGACTCTGTGTTGGGACTGACCCGGCTGGCCCTCCAACACGGAGGCAAATCACTAAAAGCATGCAGCAGAGCAACCATGGGAGCAGAGCGGGTAGCCCCTGAGGGAGTACAAAGGACAGACTCTGGGGCCAGAGCATGATACGCCATCAGACCTGACTGAAGGACACACCTATAGAAAAAAAAAATCAGACCTTGATCTATTTACAGGTTTTTCTTTCTTAAAAAAATTTTTTTGGCTTTTAATTAATTTACTCTTTTATTGATCATTGGTTTTCTGTTGTTGTTTTTTGTCATCACTGTGTTCTCACCCATCGCCTATCTTGCTATGGTTTGATTTTTGGTGCATATTATTATCTCAACAGATCTATCTAGATAAGATAGGCTGGAAGAATAGTCTGGAGGAGAAAACAACAGGACCAATGGTTCTCGGGGACATGGGAGAGAGAGAGGAGGGGGTAAGGAGGTGATGCTGACCAATCCAGCGACAGGGGAGCAACAAGTAATCCAAAATCCGTCGCAAGGAGGGTGTGAGAAGCCTGGTAGGTATTCAGCAAGGGTAATGTAACCAAGAGAAATTACTCAAACCCAAGTGAAAGCTGAGCACGATAGTCGGACAAGAGGAAAGTAAAAGTAAATAGAGGAAAGAACTAGGTGACAAAGGGTATTTCTAGAGGTCTACATACTGGCATGTACATATGTAAATATATTTATACAGGAGGGTTCGTAAATAGATCAACGTTCATATATTTATAGACTTAGTATTAAGGCAGTAGATGGACATTGTCAAGTACTTACTCAATGCAAGAACACGTTATATTAAATTGGCATTCCATGATGAACACCTTTCCAACATGATGGTTGAAGAAAAATGTGTGCACTAGCAAATGTGGTGAAGAAAGCTGATGGTGCCTGGCTATTAAAAGTTATAGCATCTGGGATCTTACAGGCTTGAAAATAAAGAAGCGGCCATCTAGCTCAGAAGCAACAAAGCCCACATGGAGGAAGCACACCAGCCTGTGTGACCATGAACTGTTGAAGGGATCAGATATCAAGCATCAAAGAACACAAAAATCATGTCATTGTAAATGAGGGTGAGTGCAGAGTGGAGACTCAAAGCCCATTGGTAGGTAACTGGACACCCCCTTCCTGAAGGGATGTGGGGAGGAGATAAGCCAGTCAGGGTGCAGGGTAGCAACAATGAAACATATGTTTCCTCTAGTTCCTAAATGCTTCCTCCCCCCACTATCATGACCCAATTCTACTTTACAAATCTGGCTAGACAAGGGGATGTACAGAGAGATCGCCTTGGAGATTGGGTGGATGTTCCCACAGTAGCGTGGAGCCCCACAAGTGCTGGTCAGGCGTTTCCCCCAGTCACTTGTAGGACCTCAGGATTTAGGCTGGGGATGCCCCCACTTTTTATAGGGGAGAACAACCTGTGGCCTGGTGTGTGGGAGAGGACCAGCGTGAATTCCCCAGCTGCTTGCCACACCAATAAGTGGGGGGTGGGAGCTCCCTCAGTTGGGCCTTCAGGTTTGCCCTAGGCAGAGGGGAGTGGCCTGGAGACCTCTATTGTCTTGTGATGGGAAAGAGAGTGAAAGGAGAGGAAAAAGAGAGAAAGAGGAAGACACAGACTGGGGCAATAATGCCAACCAGACTGACAACCACTCACCCACACACAACTAAAATGCACAGAGTAAATAAAGGTGACAACAGTAAAAAGAAAGAAAAGAAAACAACTAAAAAGGAGAACCAAATCTGTGGAGGCTGTGGTAGGAAGTAGAGAAGAGCTTGATGGAGCGGAGAAAAGCAGAAAACCTGTAAGAAGAGCCCAATAAAAGGGAAAAGAGAGAAGAGAAAAGGAAGGAGGAGGAGAGAGTATTTTTTAAATGGTTAAAGAAATAACTGACCCTGTGTTATGCTGTGTGTAGCTCTGACTCGTCCTGTGTGCAGTACTGTCTTAGGGGTCAGGCTGCCCACTAGGAGGACAGGGTTGCCCTAGGCTGAGTGTAGGGCTCTGGAAACCAGCAGTGGTATGTGCAAGCAATGAGAGGGAGCAGAGAGAATCGTACAAGCTAAGAGAGAGGTGAAGAAAGCAAAGACAGAAAGAGGAAAGAAAGAAAAAGAGAATAAAGAGAAAGAAGGAAATAAATCCAACTGAGTTCACTAAGGTTGGCTGTGATGGTAAAGAGCAAGGAGAGAGAGAAGGAGGAAATAAAGTATAAAGTAGTAGCTGATCCCTGATTGCTTGGATGAGGGGCCAGAGGGGTTTAGACACTGCTCCAACATGGCAGGTCAGTGTGCCCTTTTAATGCCGGGACCCAGTGGTGCTGGGCAGAATTGCCCTAGTTGACGAGATCACCTTAGAGGCATGACGGAGGTTTCTTCAACGGTGCAGCGCACTGTAGGTGTTTGTCCCAGGTGCCTTGTGTGGTGTACAGCACTCCCACAGAGGGCAGGCTGGAGTGCCTCCTGCTATTTGGGTTGATTTGCCCTAAGCGGAGGGAAGTGACCTGGAAGCCTTTAGTGGCATATGAGAGGAGAGAGTGGGAGAGAAGAGGAAAAAGAGGGGAAAAGGGGGAAAAAAGAGGGATAAAGAAGAAAGCGAGTAAATAAAAGCCCAACACCAACCTGAGCACGTTGAAACTGAGTGCGGTGGAAAAGTTAGAAGGGCTAGTGAATAAAGTGAGAATAAGTAGAGCAGTGGGTAAGGAGGTAATGATACTTGATCACCTGTCCTTGAGGCCAGAGGAATTCCAACTCTTCCTCAAGGTCACGGGGTCATGGACTTGTAAGGTCTCTCTCTCTGGCCTAAATTCCAACCCCAGTCCTTGGCTCCCCGCGAGAAAAATTTCATGCGGAAGCCGGGTTCGTGATCCAAGTGAATTTAATGAGAGTTAAAAGAAGCGTCAGGTTTTACAAGGCACCCATAGGATTCCTTTGACCATGGGGCCTGGCAGAGACTGCCTCAGGTCATGCAAGGATCTCTCTCCTCCCAGGAAGACGACCAGACCACCCCTCTCCCTTCTGGTCCCTGCCTTTTCAAGGGTTCCCGGGGAGGCTGGTGAAGGACCCCAGGTCAATCCCATTGGCTGAACTGCAATCATCTGGCCCAGGTGGGCTGCTCCAGGTGCAACATCCATCGGAGCCCACGGGCAGGAAAATCCAGCTTTCCTATGCTGGCTCTCCTGGGCATGCGTTAATGGACTTTCCCATCCCTGATGTAGGGTTCCACAGATGCTGTGTGAGATTACTTCAAAAGCAAGATCGCGCCCGTGGCCAGGGGTCACTTGGGTGCTGGAGTACCTGCCTTGTGCTGCATGTAGCACTGCAGCAGGGGCTGGGAGGGGGCACTGGGGGGCTCCCTCAGCCCCGTCTAGGGCTCCAAGACCGGCAGGGCCTCCCCAGCTATGTGTAGAATCACTGAGAGGGAAGCTTGTTGTCCTATCTAGACTGCTGATGCTTCCTAGATCAGAGGATTTTCTTTTTTATCCCTCTGGCCAGCTAGAATGAAATTGTCTCCCACAGTCTCTGGGCTACA
Source organism: Tenrec ecaudatus (assembly GCF_050624435.1). Taxonomy (NCBI): domain Eukaryota; kingdom Metazoa; phylum Chordata; class Mammalia; order Afrosoricida; family Tenrecidae; genus Tenrec; species Tenrec ecaudatus. Next base: position 183,942 of record NW_027457661.1, read on the forward strand.
GCTCAGTGCTGTTTAAGGCTGACACTGCTACAGCGGGTCTTTGTTATGGTAAAAGCTGCCAGGCCCTGTGGCTGAGTTCTGGCATTCCTTAGCTAGGTTGCTTCTTATGCTGATTTATGTTAAGGGACTCCCCTATGTGGTGCTTGGAGCTGAGCAACCAGACTTGGGTTTGAGTTTTAAACCAATCATTTATGTTTCACCCTTAAAAAAAATTCTACTTGTGATGTGCTCAGATTTGGTGGCTGTCAAGCTGACCCCCAGAGGGGGAGATCCAGCTTATCAGGGGGGTTGTTTACTAGTCGGCCAATTGGAACTAAATTTGCTCCCTGGACTCCCGACTTTCTGCCTTTTTCTCCCACACCATGATCTTCCTAAGGTAATAATATATTTTTTCTTCTACTCTAAATTATAGCTACCCACCACCAACCCCTGACCGTGAGCTCAAGGCATCCAACCGCATGGAGAGCTCAGTGTGGGGTTCCCCTCGTGTCTGAGATTCTGCCCCCTCTCAGGGCGTCCACCTGCAGGGATCCCTGCTCCAGGCAAGGGCATATCTGGCGCCTGCCACTTCGTCAAAATTATAGTGCTTTAAAGCATGCTTGGTTTGCTTTGTGAGTGGAAATCCCACAAAAGAAGGGGTTCAGGAGAAACCCTGTTACCCTAGTTCTAATTTCAGAACTCCACCTTCCCGTTTCCTTCACCTAATTTCCTATTTTTCTGGTCTGGCAGCAGGAGCTCCAGATAGATGGGTCCTATCTGGTCGCCATTTTCTCTGAATCCCTCCATCTATTTTTTTTACACTCTTAAAAAGTACAAAACATTTACTCTACAAGCGCAAACAGATTTTCAAAAGCAGGGAAAAACCTGAACGTTCAGTACATGGTTCAATCGTCTTTTCATCTCTGCGCCCTAACTATGCTGAGCTCCATGGAACTGCATGGAGGGGAGCTATTCTGGCGTCATCGAGCCAAGTGAGTGTTTTGAATTACCTCAAGTGAATATTTGACTGGAAAGCATAGGGTGTAAAAAAACCCTGAAATCAGATGGTGCACATCTATCACAAAGAACAGGGCCTTGTACTTAAACCTTTTTTCTGAAAATAAGCAGCCATCTAAGTGAGATGTCAACTAAGTCCGCCCAGGACAAGCAGCACAGCCAGTGTGATGCCAGGGTGATAAATAATAGAATCTCAATCTGCAGGTATGAACAAGAATCAGAGCTTAAGTTCGGAACACCCAGTTTGCAAAAGGACTCAAATGCACAGGCGGGGTGAATTCCCTCTGACCACAGTCCATGGACATGAACAGATACAGTTAAGTTCAAATGTAACACCTCATCATTTAATCTCTTCAGACTAATTTTAATTTGGTTCCAGTTTTTAGTATTTTTCACTTTCTGTTCGATTGAGGTTTTTCTCTCTTTTGTCATTGTTAGTTTTTCTTTTCTACTTGTTTCTTGATTTTGTTTTGTATTTTTTTTTAATACATATGAAATCCAGGAGAGGTAAATCCAGAGAGACACTAACAGAATTAACAATCACCTAGGGACAGGCAGGGAAGATTTGGGGGAGTGAGGGGGGGCGGCTAACAAAAATGAATATAAAAGAAGGAAATGATGTAAACCTGATTGTGGTGACGATTACACAAATCTTAATATGACTGAAGTATTGAATGATATATGTGAATTATATGAGAATTAAAATAAAACAAAAGCTGAGGTCAGAGATAGGGCAGCAATTTAGCCCTGAATCTCTTGGTGAAGATTAAATGTCATTTTGTGCCAAGAGCCCATTTTTCCACTCATGAAGTTTGGGGAACCGGCCATGCTCCTTCATCACTTTTCTTACCTCAATAAATGGGTGCAGTTCACTCTTCTCCCTTTTCTTCTCTGTCACATACTTTGCAGCAGTCAGGGGAACAGAACTTACAGTCCTGAAAGGGATCCATGAGTGTTAGTCCAGGTAGACTAGAGAAACAAATCCACACTCATATGTGTATAGGAAAGACCTTTATATACAAGAACAGTTGTATATTGAGAAAGCATTCCAGCCCAACCAAGATCAAGTCCATAAGTCCAATATTAGCCCATGTCTGATATCAATCTATAATGTTCTCTTCAGACTCATGAAACACCTTCAATGACCCCAAATGCAGGAAGATCACAGGTCAGTAGTTGCAAAGTCTTCTGCATCCAGTGGTGGTAGAAGCATCTCAGCTTTGGCAGGGTCTCCATGTGGCTCCTCCAGTTCCCAGGGCATGGGTTCTATCAGTGTGGTGCCATGTGTCTTGTTAGTAGGACATCTCTCAGGGAATGAGCAGAAAGATAGTCTGCTGCCTCCAAGGAGGAAATACCAGATTTCCCAGAACCCTGACGGGAAGGCCAGGCCCACAAAGAGGCCTCATTGGCCATAACCCAATAGAGAGACTAGAGTCTACCCCTTCACTCTTAATCCTCTCAAGTCCCAAATTGACACCAGATTGTATAACTACAACAGACCACCCCTTGTCCATTTGACATTTTCACAAAATTCTTTAGCCGTATATCATTTCAAAACAATAATAGAATCATATCAGTATCTAACAGTATAATATGAAAATGCATACATTTCACTCCGTGCCACCCTCCTTTAAACATAATATTCTGTAAGTGATGAAACAAAAATATCCTATGCTTAACAATTGCAGGTAAGGTACACCCACATATTAATCCTATAATTCTATGAATATATTCCAGTATCTATGAAATCTTGTAAGCTAGCCACTTCACGCCTTTATCTGGCCCATTTTGGCTATCCAGTTTCTCTACTGCCTACTTCCATCAACCCAGTGCTCTGAGGAGACCATCATATTCTTCAATATAAAGAGTCTTCATGCCAGTTGGAACCTTGTGAAGTCCACATCCACAAGAAAGTCAAAGCAGGACAGATCGTCTATACAGTCTGCAGCAGTATATACCAGTGCACAGGCTCAACATTCTTCTCTTCATCTGGTCGGGTTCGGGTCAAGTCAATGTGGGCTCCCTCTCTTGGCCTCACCTCAGTGTCCATTGGTCGCATTGCCTTTAGGCCTTGGCCCCATCACCAATTCTCCACAACTCTAGTCCCCTCAGAGTAGGTCATGGACTTCAAACCAGTCAACCTGCTCTCATCTTCTTCTCTACTGCCTGTAAACCAGGTCCACGAGTGTCAGTGGTCAGAATGAACCCACTGCTCTATTGCTGCTATTCTGCCACTTTCACTCAACAAGCAGATCCAGGTGGTCACCTAGCAATCATTTCAGGCTTCTACAGGCTCCCTTGAATGTTCAGTACTAGAAAGGAGTTTCTTCAGGCTTTGAGATTTTTTCCAGTTTCTGACAAAAACCACTATTCAAAATTCAAATATTACAAAAGTTCCCTTTTAATGCACATGAAGCTCTTCCTCACAGTGGGAGCAGTGCACAGAAACGGACCTTGATGCTGGGCTGCTCTGTGCGTGCTTTGGTCAGTTGGGAGCTGCTGATTCACAGATTCACTTCACGTGGATGAAGATGCTTGTTTGCTTCCCCGTGAGTTTATCGCGCTTCAACAGAGAAGAACCCTGTTCTTGGGTTTTGCCTCTGCCTTGCTCCTAGCACCGCTGGAATAGAAAGATTACAAATGATTTTTTTGTTGTTGTTTTAAAAAACAGAAAAGAAATGCCGTGTACCTGTTAGGTAAGTAGAGGCAGAACTGAGGGTGGTCGCTGTGCATGCCAAACCTCCTCCCCATCACAGACAGTTGAAAGCTGCTTCAGGCTGGAAAGATGCACACATTTAGGTCCTTGTGACAGGAAGCAGGTCAACCTGGGCGGGCCCCCATCTAGACCAGGTGGGCTTAATTCAGTCAATGGGGTCAAACAGTACCGTCAGCCATGCCTACCAACAGGGTATGGGTGGGGGCCTCAAACCAGCTGTCATGCAACCCAGCGTGCGTGGGCTGTCCAGTCCGCCCCCACCCCCCACGAGCATATTTGCCTCTTCTATCCTTTATAAAGTCACTTGGATCACAAACTAGGTTTCTGCGTCAATTGGTTCTTGTGTGAAGCCAAGGACAGAGGTACATTTCTCCCAGAGAGAGCCCTCACATAACCAAATCAGATTATAGCCTTCAGTGTTAGTGTTCCAACGAATTTTGGGGGAATATCTCAAGTGTTACTGGTAAGGACACAACTCAATCCATATTATCTCTTTATTTTGCTCAGCCAGATGCTTGCCCTTTGAGCCTGAATTGTTGCAAGGCTTATTACCCCATCAAGTGTTCCCAGAGCAAGCCCTAAATGGGCAGTAGTCACACACAAGGAAGATTTGCAGGGGACACTGTTAAGAATGATTAATGCTTAAGTGTTCCTTGTCTCCCCAAATGTACCATTTGGCAGAAAATTTGTTAGATCTCTCTCCTGGGAGAGATATACCTCAGCTCTTGAATAACTCTCCTGGTCATAGAAGTCAAATTCCAAGCTTTTCATCCAACATTCATAAAGCTAAATAAATGTTACATAAACCTAAGTTCTCTATCTTGGATAAGACAAAGTAAAACCATGACTTGAGAAGGTTTTCATTGAGGACAGAGACAACTTCAGATATTCTAAGCCTATGAAATTGGTCATGATTCAGGCAACTTGCCAAGGAAGCAGGTAATACCTAGGTGGGAGGTGGAATGAATAAGAACTTGCACTAAGATTCCATTCCATCAGGCGCAGCTGGTGACTTTGGAGGCCCAGAGCAGGCAGTGGGAGAGAGAAGACCAGAGCAGGGGAGGGATGTGATGAGCTGGAGGGTAGAGGGAGGGATTATGTGTTGTCCTGCTGTCACCTCCCACCCCACTGTGACCCTTTAGTGATGTGGGCCCAGGTTTGTGATGCAAGTGGGTTTGAAGCCAGAGGGGACTCAGAGTGCTCAGTTGCCTGAGTGCAACTGCTGTATCCAGAAGATGGAGGAGATTCTCTTTCTGCTGGAACAGAAAAGTGCTTCCTGGCTGACCTACCAATACCCCACCTGGTTCACTGTTTTGACCTTGGGCATCCTGTATGGAGTGGGTTGCTTCTTCCTGGTCCTCCCCTTCCTTCCAAATACTCCACCTGTGCGACCACCCAGGAAAAGGATAAAGGTAAGAAATTCTCAACCCAGCCATAGGAGAGATTGATTTTTCCTTGTTTTATAAATTTTTCCTTTCGTAATTAATTTCCTGATAGGGGAAATCTCAAGAAAGAAGAGACCATCAGCCCTGGCTTTGGAATGTTGATGAGGGCTGGTGCGTCCTTACTCACTGTTAGGACTTTGTTCACTGCATTGGTATCATTTTATCCTTGCCGGCTTATGTTGATTTTCATTATTTCTGTTGGCTTTCCCTGTTTGTGAAGCACAGGAGGCGTGGATGCATCATGATCATGGACACAAGGGTTGACAGAGTTGCAGGTGGAGAGATCTCATGGTAGAGGGAGGGATTGTGAGATCAGCAGTGTGGAGAACTCCCCCATCGGGATGCTAGAGAGTGAAGGGGGATTGATTTCAAGACGAAAAAATGAAGGAGGCCAGAGGGGACAGAGAGCTTTAGACCTGACTGTGATTACACAACTCCTTTTGAAGGCAATTTAACCATGGGGGGGGGGGTGTTGTTCTAAAATGGATATGGTAATCATTGATTGTACCATTGCCCTTGATCTGATTGAACGACTGAACTATTGACTCGTATGATATGTAAATCATTTGCCAGTAAGATGAGCATTCAAAAATATTTCTCTTTGAAGATCTCAGACCTCCCATCTCTAGTTGTTATAGAGGGCAATAGGTAAAAATCCCCAATATAGTGACGCAGTGGCTAAGGACTAGATGACTAGACGTTTCAAAGGGCAGCTCTCATCACTGGGTCCTCAGTCTCTTTCCTTGAGCTCCAGTCTCTGGGCCAAGGCTCCTTTTCTGTCTGGGCTAATTGAGAAAGCATGGCTGACCCCGGGGAGGAAGTGGTCAAGGGCTGGCCCAGAGCTTCAGCCTCCATAATCAAAATCTTTCCCACCAGAACACTGAGTGCTGAGAGTGTGTGCTCTCCGTGAGCAGAGGAAGGCTGACGGAAGAAATGCACTCTAGGTCTCACACAGAAGCTGGTTTCTGGGCTTTAGTCATTCCATGGAGATTGTCATTCTTCTAATCACCAGTAAATGCCTGCAGTTTGTCACAAAGAACAGACGCAGGATTGGATTCCAGCCTGACTTCCTCTCTTGTGCCCCAGCCTCAGGTGGAGACAAGGAGAAGCAGCAGGTCAAGGGACAAAGGTGACGCTCTGAAAGGTAAGGTTCTGCCCATTCAACCAACCTCTGTAAGCTCTCCTGTCCCCTCCTCTGCAGGATGCCAGTGGCAACAGCCCGTCTCTCTCAGGTAATAATCCTGAACAAAAGGATACTGGGGATGGAAACAGAACCCAGATATTTCCCAGATGTACAGGAGGGGCCTAGGATGGGATGAAGGCTGGCCAAGGTAGGACCCAGTAGGGAGCAGTGGGGGTGTCAGGAGCAGATTCTGGTGGATTTGGAGGTGGAACATTGAGGGGTAACAGCGATAAGCTGTGTAACTTTGCCAAGGTTCAGATTGCTCACTGAGACCCCACAGACAATATTGGAAACCGATGCTCCTTGAAATGCCAAAGCACCTCCTGCCCGTGGGAGTAAGCTATCGTTTGACCTTGAGCTCTGGAGAGTCCAACGTCCTAAGTGCACAGCCCGTGTGACATTCCTTTCGGTCCTCTGGGAGGGCTGCACCATAACGGTTCTCTTGATTTCCAGTTTTCCGAAGTTTCCTGCAAGAACTACATGGCGCTCAGAACCTGCGTTTGCGTCTTAGGCAGAAGTAAGTAACCTTCCTGCTTCACCGCGGGGTGCATCTTCCAACCAGGGTGCCTGTGTGGCCTCGGGCTGCAGAGCAGCTGGGATGCGCTGGTTTGGGGGACACTTTCAGGGATGGGCAGAGAATGACAGGAGTCCCGGGCAGTGGGGTGGGGCAGGAAGAGCAGGCCATCAAGGCTTGGGGAGGGGCTGAGCTTGCACCGACCCTTGCTAGCCTGCTAGGTCTCTTGCCCCTTCAGTCCTGGCTGTAATCTGGTCCTTCTGTCTCCTGCAGCCACTTGGGAAACCCACTTGACACTGGCAGCTTTGGTCAACAGAAAGCTCAAGCCCTCTCTGGTAGCTGGCGAAATAGAGGTACGGCTGAAGTCCATGTCGGTACGCGCGCCCCACACGGTTCTGCGGCTCATCCATTCTGGACACCTAGGTCTCAGAACTCCACCCTTCCACGGGCCCAGATGTGCATCTCAACTTCTCATGTCTTACCCGCCTTGAGTCAATCACCAGACTGCGCACATTCCCGTGAACCTGACAGTCTTTCACCCACACCACTGGCTCTTCCCTCACCCAGTGCCAAACCCCCGGATTCAAAGGCCTACCTGCAGCCTCCAAGCACTCTCTGGGACTCACCAGCCCCGCACCCCACAGGGACTCATTCTCAGAATGACTTGTTGGCAAGGCCCAGGCAGAGCCCATCTCCACACAACCGCTGCTCCACACCTGCCATGGCAGCCATCACAAGTCAGCATCCCACAGGCCTCCCTACTGCCTCCCCACCCCAGTGTTGGGCAGCTGCCAAGAACTTACAGCTTCCCTCCTTGGAATACTTTGGGTCTCTGAAAGAGCACTCTACCTGGCACCCCCAAGAAGACACCTTTCGGGAAGGACCCACAAAGAGGCAGGGGGAAGTAGGGAGGCCCACCTTGCTCAACCCCAATGTCCACAAGCTGCTGGAAATAGAAATCACAAAGGCAGAGAAATGGAATATTTGGGAAGAAAAAGGAAAGGGTGTATCAGAATACCATCTGCAGGCCTTAAATATGTTGAAGGCACTCGATGGGGAGCAGATCACTGCACCTCCCCAGCCCTTCTGGAATGCCAGCATCAAAGCAGAGCAGATACCCAGCCCTCAGAAGCATTTTCCACAAAAATTCAGTGAGTTTTTCTGGGGTCTACCTTTTCTGCACAGCGAGTCTCTGGCAGCTGCTCTCAGGGTCTCTGGATCCACCCTAGAGTTTCCCACTGTCTTATTTAATGAAATTCCTAATACCTTACCAGCTCAAATGCAAGCTAAAGAGTACCCACTCTTGTTGCAACGTCACTCCTTGCCCTACACTGAAGGCCGATTCCAACTTTTACTTCCAACTGCATGCCAAGCCCAGGCCCCACCGCCGGCTACAGTCCTGACTCCGCCCGGTCCACAGCCCCGTGGCCCACTCGCAGTACCTTTTCCTCCTCCTCACAAGAGTCCCTGTGATGAATCCTGTCTTACCGTCCACACTAAGTCCCAATCACGCATTCCAAATTAACTTCAACAGCTGGAAAGCCGTTTTTTAAAGAAACAACAGGAAAGTGAGAGTTCTTTACCCTTTATGATGCCACGACCCCAGGAAGCTTTTTGTCTTCGCAACCCCACTCATCCCCAGGACAATCAGAAGGTCCAGACCCCAAAGACAGACCCCAAGCTTCCTGGCTGCTTGAAGCAATCGGAGCTCCACCGCCAAGAGAACTTCCCTCAATTGCAGGGGCCCCTCGGCAATGGGACTCTTGAGTCTCTGACACTAAAGCAGCCTCAGGAAAAATGGCCAGGGACTTGTCTGGATATGAAGCAGCCCGAATGCTCCTGCTCCACACCTGGAGACAAGCAGGGGAAGAATGTAATGAAGACGGTGTCCCCAGGAAGATGCACACACCCTGGACCGTCGCTTGCGTGCTGCAGAGCCGGTGTCCAGCTGAGGAACAACTCGGTCCATGGACAAGGGAATTACTTGAGGAAAATATCCAAATGTAATCTATCTATCAATGGATCAGGAAACTACTGCCCAAAAGGAACTCCGGGAGCCGACTCAAAGGAGTTAAGTGATTTGAGGATACACAAGGGGATTAACGCAGGAACTTACACCCTAAGGGTTCCAAACAAAATCCTACTGGAAAACACCCTGAATGTCCACATGTGCAGGAAGGTGGAGCAGATTAGAAAGGATCAGATCCCTGGCATTGTTTGCCGTTCATGTCTTGCGACCACGCATGCTCTGTCTATTTCCCTGACCCACCCACATGTTGTCAATGTGGCCTCCTGGGGAGAGCTGGAAGATCTCCTGAACACAACGCAGAGCCTTTCCTTTCTCAGCCCGGGCACTCAACAGGTGCTGGACTCGCATATCGTAAGGCTCCAAATGAGGCAGAGGTGGTGCATGCCCCTCAAAGTCCTTGAGCCCACAAACCTCTGTAGGACAAGAAAAGACAACGCAATGTCCTTTCCACAGTCCACCTGCTTAGCCACCCCTAAGTCTTCAACTAACCCAGTAACTGAGGCTGTCAAGGTCCTGGGAGAACCCTGTCAGGCAGACTGGGGAGAGAGAGTGACCCCAAAGAAATCAAGCCCTACCCTGGAGAGTCCTTTTGCTGATTGCTCCCCTACAGAGGAGCCTGTTCAGGGAACCCCAGCCTACCCCCCACTTGATAATGACAGTGGATGCTCATTGGCCCTCAGGCAGCCGTTTCCAGCCTTCATGCCCAGTATCCTTGGCAGAACCTTCCAGAATGAAAGTGTCCAGAGAGAGAGCCTAGAGCAAACCTCAAATCCAGTACTGACCAGCAAGGGGTCAAGGAAAGAGGGTGCTAGTTGTGCCCCAGGAGGCCCCAGATTGGAAGTGAACTCTGAATGTCCATCTTCAAGAGCCAAAGAGACAGGGTTGGTGGTGGTCAAGAAGTCCTCTTCAATAGAGCTAGACGATAGAGACACTTTCAAAACCAGTGTGCTGGCAAAATCTCAAACCAATCATGTGGACCGGGGGTGCTTCGAGGCTCTAGGATGTAGTAAAAGTTTCCTGCTACCTGGAAAGTGTGCTCCAGTTCCTGAAAAGCCAAGCCTTACAGCACGAGTGTGCAGTGAGATTAAGCTCCAGGTGGAGGTAGAGGCAGAGGGTGGTTCTCCATGCTGTCCTGTTGACGGGCTCCTTCAGGACTGCACCACTGATGTGCTCACTGCCACCAATGTTTTGCCTTCTCAGGTGGTCCATTGCCGCCCCCAGCATTTGTTCACTGGGGATAAGCCAATATGTCAAGGGCCAAGTGGCTTCGTGGTGGCTAGAGCAAGTTACATGGGGCAGCAGAAGCTCAAAAGCCCCAACCTTCAGGACCCCTCGACAAGGAGAAGGAAGGATGCTGTTCCCACTGACAAGAGGGAGACTCATAAATGGCCCAATCCAGAAGAGCATGGAAAAGGATTAGCGGGAAGAGGCATCTCCCAAGTCTGTGGGTTAAGCCAGCCTGTGCAAGACAAGGCATTGGCTGAGTGCCTTGAGATCAAGTCCTCACAGCTCCCACCAGAGAAGGGACAGCTTCCTGCTGAGGGCCACTGCAAAAAATGGAGGAAGCACTTTGTCCAGTGGATTTGCTCCAGCAAAAAATCTACAGGACACGGTGATCCTTTGCAAAAAGGAAAGCCCGTATTACCCTGTGGTCACAGCCTTGGGCCCCTTCAAAGACAACCAGTGTCTCCTAACAAGGTCACGGAGGCTCAGGTGCTCACGACAGATGTTGGCCAAGTCCTAGAGGGGACACCAGGCTGTCATCAGGAGTATCTTGCGTCAACGTTATGTCCACGAAAAGAAACGCAGGCCTCAGTTAATGGATGTTCCTCCAGCTGCAGGGCTCCTCTCTTTGTAGAACACAGGAGAGTGGCAAGTGTGAGACCCTGCCTCCACCAGGCGATACCTGACTGCCAGAGCCTTCCCACCACGAGCACCTGTATCAGGGATGTATTCACAAATTTCTGTCCGTTCAGGGGATTCAGTGTCAGAAGCCACACTCAGCCATTGCCCCCCAGGGTGTTTGTGTGCCCAGTCAGCTTGCAGCAGCAGAGGCGGAGGAGGTGGGCTTACTCCAGTTACCCTTACCACTGCCCACGTCACTGTCTTCGAGAATATGTCTTATCTGGCAAATTAGAAGACGCTTCTTCTGCTCTGATTAGTAGGAAAGTATCCATGCCAGCCACTTTAGCCTGTTCTGCACAGGCTAATGGCTTCTCTCAGCCATGATATTCATTGTTCCATAATAGAGATTTTCCCCCTCCTACATTGAAGTGTGACTTCTGTGCTGCATGGCGGGATCTAGAGGGGGTGTCATGTGTGTTAGTCTGTGTAGACTAGAGAAACAAAATTCATACACTCATATTTTATGAGTTTTATATAAAGGTTAAGTGAACATTGAAAAGCATCCCAACCCAGTTCAATCTAAGACCACCAGTCCAATAGTATCCCATGTGTCTGACACCAATCTACAAAGTCCTCCTCACAATCCAAAAACACACGGGGAGACAATGACTGCAGGAGGAAATTGTAGTCCGTGCGCTGGCAGGTTCTCCATGAGGCTGCTGCAGAAACCAGGGCTGCAACAGGGTAGGTCCATGCGGCTTCTCCTCAGGGATCTCCCAGGAAATGAGTCTTTCCAGCTGCTTTAGGGACCTAACAAATGCATATCCACCCTGGTGGCACTATCAGAGAGCAAGAGACCAGAAAGGCTAGGCTCACAGAGCCATTGATCTCCCTGCCCTTCAATTAACCCCACATGAGTTCATTGACGAGGTTGGCATAATATACCTTTAACTATGTTAGATACTGCGTCTCCTTCTCTGAGTGCTAGCTTTGACTTCTCAAAGGGCAGGGCTCTGGAGGAGGTTTTCAGCAGTGTTTCCCACCCACTTCCATCCCAAGTTCTTCATTTTGCACCTCTTATGATTTATGGTAACACCCCTACTGTGAAAACCTCAGAAGGTCCCAACACAGTGAAGAATGTTCCCTGGTGCCATTACTTTGTCTTCAACGTTATGTGGCTGCAGTTGATAGGTTTTGAGAGGCGCAATCCAGCCAAGAAATTCCATCGCAGGCTCCAGAAGAGGTTTAGACCAAAGTAGCGTCTCATGGTACCAAGCAGGCATGAGACATGTGGCGGCCTGTCTAAGTCCCACATGTGCATTTGATGAAGGCTGCCAAGTTTGGCATGGAGGTTCCGCCTCAATACACCTGTCACAAAATGTGAAATGACATATTTTGCTACCTTTGCCTCTCTCCCAGCCTAGGGTAGCCTCCAGGATGGAAGTCCCAGGTCTGACACATGTGGGTGGGAACTGCTAGGGAGGCTGCCAGCGGGGGACTCTGCTCACCCACTGCACCAAGGGAAAATCCGGTTCACAGCTCACATGCCTTCCTCTGTATATAAACCCGGAGAAGGAGCAACAGCTTAGGCTGAGTGGTACAGGATGAGCGTCTGTGTAATAACCACTAATGGTTAGGCACCATGGACACAGGGTAGGGAAGGATACAGTGAAGAAGAATATGAAGCGTTGGACGTAGCAAAGGGGGCCAAAGAGCATGAGGATCCCCAGAAATGATGCAAGACACAAGCGGAGCTAACACAGGCTTACAAAGGGGAATCGGCCAGGTGCTTCACCCCAGCTTTAGCTAGCTGCCCCCACAGCAGAACTTTATCTCCTACAGAGAGCACTGGGTTGTATAGCAAAGGCACAGCTTTCAAGCAGGGAAGGTTACTTTCTCAATACTATCTTTAGTGGGGCGACAAACTGTTATTTTACTTGATTTCCATCTCCTGACTGGGGGAAGGATGAGTTGATAGCCAGGGTGGGGTAGAGTGGGGATGAGTCAATAACAGGGTGCCAGGACTCAGGAAACATGACCCCAGGCTTTTGGGCTTCACACATGCATACACACACGCGTCCGCGCTCTAGGAATGTTCTCACGAAACATGACCCCAGGCTGGTGGTCTTCACATGCACACACACGCGTGCGCACACACACGCATACATGCTCTAGGAATGTTCTCAGCAAACATGACCCCAGGCTGGTGGTCTTCACATACACACACACACACGCACACACACGCACACACACACACACGCTCTAGGAATGTTCTCAGGAAACATGATCCCAGGCTGGTGGTTTTCACACACACACTCACGCGCACACTCTAGGAATGTTCTCAGGAAACATGACCCCAGGCTGGTGACCTTCACACACACGCACACACACACACACACACACGCGCGTGCACGTGCTCTAGGAATGTTCTCCGGAGAGAGTGGCTTCTAAGGATTGAGTGCTGCAAAGAAAGTCACAACTGGGAGCAGCCTTCCCTTCCCCTAGAGACTCCTGGGAAATCAGGATGTGCATGGAGATTAGACATCACCTGTCTTGATAAGGGAAACCAGTTCAATAGTGGTCAGTGTTTCCTCTGTGCTTCTAACACAGGGTTTTATTTCCTGGGCACCAGATTATAGAAGGAGGCAGGAGGGCCCCCCAAAATATGATTAGTTGATCCGCTAGAGTAAATTCTCATGTGCTTAAAAGAACACCCCTGGTGGGCCAGGGTTTACTGTTTACTGAACTAAACAGTAAAGGATGGCGAGGAAGACATCCACTGAGCCTTGACCTCCATGCTTCAGTCAGGACACCAAGTGTGTGTGTGGGGTGGGTGGGGACTGACACCAATGGTGGAGGAGGGAAGTGGACATAGGCCCCAGAGACTGCTGGTACAGCAGCATGATGTTGTTTCTGGAGTCCTGATTGTGCCAAGGCAGCCTCTGGAGTGACTGTGGCAGTAAAAAATCAGATTCTGGATCTGCAGAGCCTGGATCTGGGGCCTCTTGGGTAGCAGGTAGCTTGGGTGTGTTCCTAGAGAGAGTGAAGAGCTGGACACCGGACTACCCGCTGCTGAACCCTACCGTTCGTGCTAGGTAAGTGCACGGAGATGGAGAGAAGACCCTGAAAGAACAGCAAGGGGTGCATGGACCAAGCCCCTTCCCTTTCCCCTGCCACCAGGTCCTCTTATATGGTGCTGTGAGGTCAAACAAAGGGAAGCCCACTCAGACCTGCAGAGACCTCAGCGAAACAACTGCCCCCCACCCCCCACAATTCAGCAGACATCTCACAAGGACACTCACACATACCCGAGAGAGAAACCTCACACACATACTTCCTTGGAGACTTCCAGAGAGACTCAGAGGCCTCGCACAGAGACTTCATATGAAGTTCTCAGCATCCTTTATGGAGACTTCTCAGAGACCCCACAGGGACCTCACACAAAGCCCTCCCACATAGCTCACTGCCAGCACGGGAGAATTAGCAGCCGCTGTCCACCCCTGAGCTCCTGGAAACTTTCACACATTGTCTGCAGTGCCCCCCATGCTTGTGCATCTTTGTCCTCATAGCCTTGCTTGGGAACAACAGAATCACAAACTGCACGTAGTTGTGTGCAAATTTTTTCCACTGAAACGTTTTCACTAGCCTGAACTCTGAAGTGTAGTTTACAATTGAAATACAAGTAAAACTGCCAACACCAAATGAGAGTGTGATTTTAGATGGTGTGCAGTCAAATGTCGTACGCCACACTTTTACTTTTGCTTCGGACAAATTCTCTAATTGGTGGGGAAGTGACTGACTACTTTGGAAGCAACAGAACAGTCCATCAAATGGGCTTCAGGACTCAAATATATAAATAGACATCTGATCTGAACTCAAACTCATTCCCCAAGGGGCTCATGAAACTAATTTTTTTGGAAGAGTGAAGGAACCCACATGAAAATAACAAAATTTACATCACATTGTGTCTGTCTGGCTTAATTTCTCAATGAAACAGCTGTCATATCTGAAGATATTCAGGGCAACATTCCTTTTATAGCTCTGTCGACATTATAATTAATATGATTTTTCTGTGAAATGTAATATTTCTAAGTTATGCAAAGTCCTAATGTTTATCTACCACAACAAACTGATAATATTTCGAAGGATTAAGAAATAGATGAAGAAGTAATAATTAATGAAATACACATTTTCAGGTAGTACCATTTACAATAGCCAAGCGTAAATGAAAATATCTATATCTATACTTGAATAAAAAAACAACAGATTTATATGAGGAAAACTACAGAAATTACAAGAAATCAAGAGTGACCTCAGCAAATGGGATAATATCCCATGCTCCTTGACCAGACGACTCAATGTAGTACAGTTATCAGTTCTACTCAAGGCACTAGACAAGTTTAATTCACTCCTGATAAAATTACCCTCATCTTTCTTCAAAGAATTGCAAAAACACTGATTACTAACTTCATATGGTAAGGGCATAGGTCAGGGGTTGAACCTACAAACTTCTCCTTGGTAGAAAGATAAAACTGTTCTCATAAAAGACTTGTAGGCTGGCTTTGAGTTGGAATTTTGGGGTCATTTAGGATTTTTTTGTGGCATGTGATTTTTAGGGCTTTAAGGTCATTTGGGGTCATTTAATTTTTTTGCGCATTAGGGTGGTTTGGGCTTTAAGGGTGTTTTATAAGGTTTAAGGGAGTTTTTAAGGGATTTAGGGGTGATTTTTTGGAGTGTATAGGTATTTTTTAGCAGGTAGGGGTGTTTTTAGTGATCTTACAGGGTTTCTTAGAGATTTTAGGGTATTTTAAAATATTTTATGTGTTTTTCCCCAGCATTTTATGTTTTGTTGGGGCTTTCATGTTGTCTTCAGGGCATTTATGTGGTTTTGGAAGTTCATGGTTTGGGAATCTTCTAGGGATATGATTTGGAAGTTCCACATGTTTTGGGAGGCATTTAGTGTGTTATTTGTGGCTTCAGAGTGTTATTTGAATTTTAGGGAATATTATGGCTTTTCAGACATTTTAAGGCTTTTAGGGTGATTTTAGTGTTTAAGGGTGTTTATTAGGCTTATATGTGTTTTTATGGCTTTTAGTGTTTTGTTAAAATTTTAGGGTGCTTCTTAAGGCCTTAGAGTGTTTGGGGGGATTAGGTTTTGGTTTTCAGGGCTTTAGGGTTTTGTTGGAATATTTTTTGCTTTCATGGTGAATTCATGTCTATTAGGTTGTTGGACTTTTACAGGGTTTTATAGTGCTTCGGGTTGCTTTGTAGGGATGTTCTTGGGGTTTTAAAAGACTTTTAGCGTGTTTTTAGGGCTTCACGTGTTCTTTATTTTGCGTTTTAAGGCATTTGCATAATATTAGGGCATTTATTATGTTTTTGGGACGTACGGAGTTTTTTTTTAAGACTTATGGTGCATTAGGGTGTTTTAGAAAGGCTTTTACCATGTATTTAATGGTCTTAAGATGTTTTAGAGAGTCTTTAGGGGTGGTCTTAGCATTTTAGAAATATTTTAGACGTTTTAGGGTTTTTAAGGCATTTATAGTGTTTTTACGACTTTTAAGGTGTTTTTAGAACACGCCTGACAGGTACACACTATTTCAATCAGGCTCTGGTTAGTGCCTCTCAATCAATTGGTGACATGGGAGTCTGGATAATGGATTACCTTTACTATGCAGATGAGAAAACTCACTCAAAAAGACACAGGTGTTGACCCACAGGCACACAACTGGTTAACAACAAAGACATATTCACAACCAGTGTTGGGAGCCAGAGCCCTAAGCCCCACATACCTGTCCCCAGCCGAACAGTCAATCTATCCTGAACCATCAAATGATCTGAGCAGATCCTCCCACCCAACTCCCCTTCCCATGCCAAATATTTTATTTCAGAAGGTGGCAGTGAATCTGCAGCTCTGAGAGAGGGACATATCTGATCGGAGCACATGGAGCAGATGAAGGGGGAGGAGGGGAGTGTGGAGCACATCCTGGCACACCAGGACTTGAGGATGATGTTCCCACTCAGAGAATCCAGTCCACATAGAAGACCACATGGCCAGCCCCACGATGAGACAAGACACCCCTCAAAGACCCATAGCCTTAGAGGGGACAACACTGAAGACACAGTGTGGGAAATGCGCCCGAACTAATCCTGCCACACCGAGGCATAACACTAAGGGGGTACAGCAGAAGAGCAAGAAAACGAAGCATCAAGGTCCCCAGGGAATGCCAAAGGATGACTTTGGGGCCAGTACTTGGTACACCACCAGACTGGACTGGAAAACACTCTTAAAGGCCAACAAACTTGGACTATCTAGGTTAACGAACGGTCACTTGGACTATGTAGGTAACCTAACGGGCACTTGGACTGTCTAGGTTACCTAGCGGGCACTTTGACTATCTAGGTTAACTAGCAGACCTTGGACTATGTAGGTTAACTAGCGGGCCCTTGGACTATGTAGGCTAACTAGCGGGCTCTTGGACTATCTAGGTTTCCTAGCAGGCACTTGGACTATGTACATACCATAGCGCGCACTTGGACTATCTAGGTTACCTAGCGGGAACTTGGATTATGTACGTTCCCTAGCGGGCACTTGGACTATCTATGTTAACTAGCGGGCACTTGGAATATGTAGGTTAACTAGCGGACACTTGCACTATGTAGGTTACCTAGCAGGCACTTGGACTATCTAGGTTAACTAGCGGGCACTTGGACTATCTAGGTTAACTAGCGTGCACTTGGACTATGTAGGTTCCCTAGTGGGCACTTTGACTCTGTATGTTCCCTACGGACACTTGAACTAGGTAAGTTAACTACCGGGCTCTTGGACTATGTAGGTTAAATAGCGGGCCCTTGGACTATCTAGGTTACCTAGCGGGCACTTGGACTATGTAGGTTAACTACCGGGCACTTGCACTATCTAGGTTTCCGAACGGGCATTTGGACTATGTAGGTAACCTAGCGGGCACTTGGAGAGTCTAGGTTACCTAGCGGCACTTGGACTTCTAGGTTAACGAACGGGCACTTGGACTATGTATGTTGCATAGCAGGCAATTGGACTCTCTAGGTTAGGTAACGGGCACTTGAACTATCTAGGTTTCTTAGCGGGCACTTGGACGATCTAGGTTAACTAGAGGGCACTTGGACTATCTAGGTTAACTAGCGTGCACTTGGACTATCTAGGTTTCTTAGCGGGTACTTGGACTATGTAGGTTAACTAGCGGGCCCTTGGACTATGTAGATTAACAAGCGACACTTGGACTATCTACGTTAACTAGCGGGCCCTTGGACTATGTAGATTCCCTAGCGGGCATTTGGACTATATAGATAACCTAGCGGCCATTTTGACTTTGTAGGTTACCTAGCGGCACATGGACTATCTAGGTTACCTAGCTGGCACGTGAACTATCTACGTTATAGCGGGTTCTTGGAGTATGTAGGTTACCTAGCTGGCTGTTGGACTATCTAGGTTACCTAGCGGGCACTTGGACTATCTAGGTTAACTAACGGGCACTTGCACTGTGTAGGTCCCCTAGCGGGCCCTTGGACTATGTAAGTTCCCTACCGGGCACTTGGACTATGTAGGTTCCCTAGCGGGTATTTGGACTATATAGGTTACCTAGCGGGAACTTGGACTATCTAGGTTACATAACGGGCACTTGGACTATCTAGGTTAACGAACGGGCACTTAGACTATGTAGGTAACCTAGTGGGCACTTGGACAGTCTAGGTTACCTAGCTGGCACTTAGACTATGTAGGTCAACTAGCAGGCCTTGGACTATCAAGGTTAGCTAACGGGCACTTAGATTATGTAGGTTACCTAGCGGGCACTTGGAGTAGGTAGGCTAACTAGGGGGCCCTTGGACGATCTAGGTTACCTAGCGGGTAACTGAACTATCTAGGTTAACTAGCGGGCACTTGCTCTATCTAGGTTACCTAGTGGGCACTTGGACTATGTAAGTTCCCTAGCGGGCACTTGGACTGTCTATTTTAACTAGCGGGCACTTGGAATATGTAGGTTAACTAGCGGACACTTGCACTATGTAGGTTACCTAGCAGGCACTTGGACTATCTAGGTTAACTAGCGGGCACTTGGACTATCTAGGTTAACTAGCGTGCACTTGGACTATGTAGGTTCCTTAGCGTGCCCTTGGACTATCTAGGTTACGTATCGGGCACTTGGACTATCTAGGTTACCTAGCGGGCACTTGGACTATGTAGGTTAACTAGAGGACACTTGGACTATCTAGGTTAACTAGCGGGCACTTGGACTATGTAGGTTAACTAGAAGGCACTTGGACAATCTAGGTTAACTAGCGGGCACTTGGACTATCAAAGTTAACAACTGAGCTCTTGGACTATGTAGGTTACCTAGCGGGCACTTGGACTATATAGGTTACCTAGCGGGCACTTTGACTATGTAGCTTACCTAGTGGGCACTTGGACTATCTAGGTTAACGAACGGACACTTGGAATATGCAGGTAACCTAGCGGGCACTTGGACGGTCTAGGTTTCCTAGCGGGCACTTGGACTTCTAGGTTAACGAACGGGCTCTTGGACTATGTAGGTTGCCTAGCGGGCACTTGGACTATCTAGGTTAGGTAACGGGCACTTGGACTATCTAGGTTACCTAGTGGGAACTTGTACAATGTAAGTTACCTAGCGGGCACTTGGATTATCTAGGTTACCTAACGGGCACTTTGACTATCTAGGTTACATAGCGGGCACTTGGACTATGTAGGTTAACTAGTGAGCACTTGGACTCTAAGTTACCTAGCGGGCACTTGGACTATCTAGGTTACCTAGCGGGCACTTGGACTATCTAGCTTACCTAGCAGGCCCTTGGACTATGTAGGTTTCCTAGCGGGCACTTGGACTATCTAGGTTAACGAACGGGCACTTGGACTATGTAGGTAACCTAGCGGGCACTTGGACAGTCTAGGTTACCTAGAGGGCACTTGGACTATCTAGGTTAACGAACGGGCACTTGGACTATGTAGGTTACCTAGCGGGCACTTGGACTATGTAGGATCCCTATCGGACATTTGGACTACTTAGGTTAACTAGCGGGCACTTGGACTATCTAGGTTACCTAGCTGGCACTTGAACTATCTACGTTGCCTAGCGGGTTCTTGGAGTATGTAGGTTACCTAGCGGGCTGTTGGATTATTCAGGTTACCTAGCGGGCACGTGGACTATGTAGGCTCCCTAGCGGGCCCTTGGACTATGTAAGTTCCCTAGCGGGCACATGGACTATGTGGGTTTCCTGGCGGGCATTTGGACTATCTAGGTTACCTAACTGGCACTTGGACTATGTAGGTTCCCTAGCAGGCACTTGGATTATGTTGGTTCCCTATCGGGCAGTTGGACTATGTAGGTTAACTAGAGGGTATTTGGACTATGTAAGTTACCTAGCGGGCACTTGGACTATGTAGGTTCCCTATCGGGCACTTGGAGAATGTAGGTTAACTAGGGGCACTAGGACTATGTAGGTTACCTATCGGGCACTTGGAGAATGTAGGTTAACTAGGGGCACTAGGACTATGTAGGTTACCTAGCGGGCCCTTGGACTATCTAGGTTACCTAGCGGGCATTTGGATTATGTAGGCTCCCTAGCGGGAATTTGGACTATATAGATTACCTAGCGGGCAATTAGACTTTGTAGGTTATCTAGCGGGCACTTTGACTATCTAGGTTACCTAGCTAGCACTTGAACTATCTACGTTACCTAGCGGTTACTTGGAGTATGTTGGTTACCTACCGGGCTGTTGGACTATCTAGGTTACCTAGCCGGTACTTGGACTATCTAGGTTAACTAACGGGCACTTGGACTATGTAGGTTCCCTAGCGGGCCCTTGGACTATGTAAGTTCCCAAGCGGGCACTTGGACTATGTGGGTTCCCTAGCGGGCATTAGGACTATCTGGGTTACCTAACGGGCACTTGGACTATGTAGGTTAACTAGCGGGCTTTGGACTATGTAGGTTACCTAGCGGACACTTGGACTATGTAGGTTCCCTATCGTTCACTTGGAGAATGTAGGTTAACTAAGGGGCACTAGGACAATGTAGGTTACCTAGCGGGCCTTGGGACTATCTAGGTTACCTAGGGGGAACTTGGACTATGTAGGTTTACTATTGGGCACTTGGACTATCTAGGTTACCTAGCAGGCACTTGGACTATGTAGGTTAACTAGCGGGCACTTGGACTATCTAGGTTACCTAGCAGGCACTTGGACTATGTACGTTTCCTAGCGGGTACTTGGACTATCTATGTTAACTAGCGGGCACTTGGACTATGTAGATTCCCTATCGGGCACTTGGACTATGTAGGTAACCTAGTGGTCACTTGAACTGTCTAGGTTACCTAGCGGGCATTTGGACTATGTAGGTTAACTAGCTAGCTCTTGGACTATCTAGGTTAACTAGCGGGCACTTGGACTATTAGGGTCCCTAGCGGGCATTTGGACTATATAGGTTACCTAGCGGGCACTTGGACTATGTAGGTTAACTAGCGGACACTTCGACTATCTAGGTTAGCTCACGGGCAATTGGACTATCTAGGTTACCTAGCGGGCACTTGGACTATGTAGGTTCCCTAGCGGGCACTTGGACTATTTAGGTTACCTAGCAGGCACTTTGACTATCTAGGTTAACTAACGGGCACTTGGACTATGGAAAGAAGTGCCTAATGGTCACCAGGACCCATGGTTAATCCAGGCGTGGTCATCTGATTCCAATCGATCAGACCTAGCTATAAATCACTTATATGTCTGGGTAATTAAAAGCAAATATAAATTTTCAAAAAAAATAACGTTGCATGGGATAGAAAGAGAATACATAACAACATCAGACATAAATATGCCTCAAGACAAACTCATTGTGCACATCCAGAATACATAATGGCTCTTGCTAAGATGCGTTTCCCACTAGACCCTACCCCAAGCCAGTAAAAGCCAGAAACTCTACAGTAAACTGTGGATTGTACTACTCTGAAATGGGAGCTGTGTCTCTAGACCTAATTTGGGGCTGTTCGTGCTGAGGACTCACCAATACCTGCTGCAGTGACAACAGTCCAGGTGAGAATAAGGAAATCTGGATGACAGCCAGGATATAGGAGCACTGAGACCTCAAATTGCTTCTAGGCGAGCATGGCCTAATGGGCTTCCATTTATGCACCTCTGGCAGGAGGAGTTTGTTCTGGAAAGTAATGGTTTCTAAGGAAGTATTTCTTAAACTTTCACATGCATGCACTTACCCAGGTTCCTGGAAATCGGGCTGGGGGGGGCAGATTCTGATTTTGTGGGTTCAGGGTGGGGGGTCTAGGATCCAGCAGTTCTAGAGGCCCTGGTACTCTTGGGCTGTTAACCACAAGGACAGTAGTCCTAAACCACCAGCCACTCCTTGGGAGAAATATGAGGCTGTAGACTCCGGGCAAGAGTGACAGTCTGGGAAACCCACAAGGGCAGTTCTACCCTGTCCTGTAGGGTCACTATGAGTCAGCATCAACTCGATGGCATTAGCATGGGAGAAGCTAATGCTGATGTTGCTGGTTCCTTGACCTATCATACTTTGAGTGGCAAAGTCCCAAGGGCCTTCCCGGATGTGATGGCCAAAAGCAGTAGTGTTCACCCTTGGTCATACTTTGGAATCCCTTAGGAGCTTTCAAGCCTCCCATTGGCCTGGCGCCATCCCAGACCAATGAAACAAGACTTAGTGGAAGCAGGATTCAGGTCACGGTAGTGAGAAAGCCCCCTTGGCAATACCAACGTACAGCCAGTGCAGAGTCGAACTGGTCGACGACTCCACATGACTCCATATACTTTGGTGAAGCCAGCTGTTTGGGCAAGGTTTTCAGAGTTACCACCCATGTAGACTTGTTGGTGATAGTGCATTAAATAGAGCACATGCAGTGCATTGCATGAGTGTCCTATGTCATGCAACCACATCAGGGGTATGTTGAGCCAATTTCTCTGGGAGACCAAGGGTGTTGGCTCCATCCTGAACGTTGGCAGGGTAATGGACTGACACAGAGGAAACTCATTCTCTTTGTGGTGGTGCACTAATGGGTTCTTCACAGAAGGCCAAGTCCATGGCTGCAGATGCTCACGGGGCTGAGGGAGCAGGTCAAATCCTAAGTCCGAGGTGGGTGTTTGCATATTTACATGCCCTCACTGCCATCAAGTCCATTCCAACTCACAGGCCCATGGGACTGAGTAAAATGGCCCCCGTGGGTTTCTGAGACTGTGATTCTTAGAGGAGTAGAAAATCTCCTCTTTCTCCAGAGGAGCGGTTGGTCATTCAAACTGCTGACCTTGAGATTAACAGTCCAACTCCTGACCACTCTTGCCGTCAGAATTCTATTTATTTACACAAGTATATATATATATCCTTTCCCAAAAGAACTCCACATTTTCAAATCATTCTTGACACTCATGGCCTTTTTTCCTTTATAGCCATGCCTTTGGTTGAAACACAGATATAAGAGAAATATTTATCTACTTATAGGGGTACAAAAGTAGCTTTGGTGGCATAGTGTTTGCATGTTGGGCTGCTAACACCAAAGTCAGCACTTTGAAACCACCAGCCACTCCGTGGGAAGAAGAGTCTGTCTACTCCTATAAAGATTTACAGTCTCAGAAACTCACAGGGACAGATCTACTCTGCCTCATAGGGTCACTATGAGTCAGCATCACCTCCCTGGCAGTGAGGTAGATTTTGGTTTCATAGAGATACAAGTCAGTCCTGAGCTGCTAAAGACAAGGTTGGCAGTTTGAACCCACCAGCTGCAGAGAAAGAGGAGGCTTTCTATTCCCATAAGGAGCTACAGTTTCAGAAATACCCACAGGGGAAATTTTAACCTCTCCTGTAGGATCAATATGAGTCAGAATCGACTTATCGGTGGTGAGCAAGTGGAGGGGACCCTAAACAGGTTCCGGTGGACCTTAAGAGTTCTACTAATTGTGCATGCTCTGTAAAATGTAAACCAAGATTTTACTTTTGCAAACATTATTTTTTCTAAACACGTCTAACTGTGAAACTATACTCGCATGCGGGTCTTTGAACCTGGTCTGTGGTCTGGGGAAGTGAAGGGGCCTGACATCCTTTGTTGTTGTTAGTGCTGTCCAGTCATTCTGACATCACAGGGACCTTCTTTGCAACACAAGGCAGCACTGCCCAGTCCTTTGCCAGCCTCAGGGGTAGTATGTTGGAGCCCATGGTTTCAGCTACCGTGTCCTCCAGTTCACCAAGGAGTTTCCTCTTTGTGCTGCTTACTAAACCCGTTTCTAAGGAGTCCATTCCAACTCACGGTGACGCCGTGTGGGTCAGCACCACGGGACCACACATAATGCCTTATACCATATATATATGGTATATATATATTGTGCATAATGCCTTATACCTGGTCCCTTTGGCACCTTGTGATCGCACAGGCTGGTGTGCTTATTCCATGTGGGCTTTTTTGCTTCTGAGCCAGATGGCCGTTTGCTCACCTTCAAGCCTTTAAGACCCCAGACACTATCTCTTTTGATAGCCTCTGGCCTTTACTTCGGGGTCTTCGGTCCCTGCAGAGTGGACACATGCCTGCTGTGCGGGTATGGGACGTGTCGGAGCGCAGCCTGGTGGCGGAGCTTCAGGAGCATAAGTATGGCATGGCATGTGTGGCCTTCTCATCCAGTGCCAAGTACATTGTCTCAGTGGGCTACCAGCATGACATGATCGTCAATGTCTGGGCCTGGAAGGTGAGTGGGCTGCTGGCCTCAGGACAGGCGGGGCCGGGAGGGGAGCCAAGAAACTGCTGACCGGTGGCCTTTACTTCCGCCTGCTGGCCTCAGTCCCTTTCTAGAGAACTCTGAGCAGAAAGGAGCAACTGGGTATCTAGGATGCTGAAGAAGGGGCAGAAGGAGAGGTCAAGTTCACAGCTTGTCTAACCTTCAGTGTGTAAGTTTCTTTTCCCTCAGCTCCTAGAAGCAGAGCCTTGATTTCCCTTGACTTTCTCTCCAGAAAAACATTGTAGTGTCTTCCAACAAGGTATCCAGTCAGGTGACAGCAGTATCCTTCTCTGAGGACTGCAGCTACTTTGTCACTGCAGGCAACCGGCACATCAAGTTCTGGTACTTCGATGACAGCAAGACCTCAAAGGTGAGGCAGCAAGTAGCCACTAGGGTGGGGTCTGCCCAGATATGTTCCACCTGCGCCCCCTTCTGCATGCTCAAAAGCCCCTTGGAAGTCTCAGCTGGGCCAGGTGCTATGTCAATATGCAAGGGAAGCCTTCTCCCTCCCTCCCCAGGGCCTGCTTTCCAGGGGGTAGCCTGCAGGGTGTGTGGGTGGCACCTGTGGTGGGTCTCCACAGGTGAATGCCACTGTACCCCTGCTGGGCCGCTCCGGGCTGCTGGGGGAACCTGCGGAACAACCTGTTCACTGATGTAGACTGTGGCCGCGGGAAGAAGACTGACAGCACCTTCTGTATCACATCCTCTGGGCAGCTGTGCGAGTTCAGTGACCCGGAGACTGTTGGACAAGTGGGTGGAGCTGAGTGTAAGTGAATGCTTTGTCGGCACCCTCCCGTCTGTCACCTCCGGGCTCCAGGGCACCTGAGTCTGCATGCACGCTGGGGGAGGCCCCAGGCGGAGGAAGGTGTTTGGGAACCTCTCTGCTTGCTCGCCCTCTCTGTCTCTGCCTCTTCCTCTGCTTTCCTCTTCTGCTCAGCACACAGACAGCATCACAGTAAGTGTGCTGGCCCTGTCCGCTGCCTCTGCTGCCTTTCTCTGGGCCGGCCTTTTCTGGGTGTGTCTTTGCCCAAACCTCAGGTGCCTTATAAGGCTTGCTGACTCCTTCCCCCTAATTGCACGGGGCTGTGGGCCCTCTGGCCAGCTGCTGTTAGAGGGAGGGGCATTGAGGGGCTCTGCCCAGGGCAGCTGGCCTGCCTTGCGCTTGTCCTTGCCTCTTGGCTCATGGCTGTTGAGGTGTCCGGTGAAGGAGTGGACAGACGCCCTTGCTGACTGTGGCTTCTGTGCTCACAGACCACAGTGGCCCACTGCATCTCGGTGAGCCAGGACTACATCTTCTGCGGCTGTGCTGACGGCACCGTGTGCCTTTTCAACCCCTTCAACCTGCACTTCCTCAGCACGCTGCCCCGGCCCCATGCCCTGGGCACAGACATTGCCAGCATCACAGAGGCCAGGTGAGCGGTGTGGGTGGGCCCCTGAGTCCTGTCAGAGCCCCACTCTGTGCCAGGCCGTCCCTGGCATGCTGCAAGGAGAGGAGGGCACACATAGACCTCTGGGAAGACCCTTGCAGTCAAGCACAGGTGGGTCTTTTAGTATTTGTTGCTCACTGTGGGCAACCGTGGTAATCTGAGTCTGCAGTGTGGTAATGCATTGTCCTGTAAACACCACAGCTAGGACAGACGGGCAGTTCCTTAGGGTTTCTGAGAGAGGCTGGAAACCTGACGGAGCAGGCCTTTCTCCCTCAGGGTGGTCCTGGGTAGCAGCTAAGGTAGGAGGGTCTTATTGTAGCCTCGGGCCTTGGGTTGGGTGATTGCAGGAAGTGAAGTTTTGCTCTGGTTTCAGTGCTGTCAGGAAGCGGGGCAGTTCTGCAGTTGGGTATATTAATTTCTCATTCAGGGAAGGAGTGGGCTAAATCTGCAAATGGCAGGAAATGATATATGACCATGACTGGTTTGCACAGTGCCCTTCCTTTTCCTCTGACGTGAGTCTAGAAGGGCCTGACATCTGCTTGGCTGCATCACGGCCACACACTGTCCCCGCCTGATGTTGGGGGCTATGAAATAGCTTGTGTTCTTTTGCAGAGCCCCATGGCAAGGAATGCCAGGCCAGCCGCTGCGTTCTTTCTCCAGTGACTGCTGGCCAACCTGCTGCTCCTCCCTTTAGTGCCCCTTTGCATTAGCGCTAACTCACCAGTTTGCCCTGTCTGCCCTGGACACCCTGACCCCCTCTTTCCTCAGTCGCCTTTTCGCTGGAGTGGCCAATGCGAAGTATCGGGACACCATCACCTTGACCTTTGATCCTGCAAATCCGTGGCTGTCTTGTGTGTACAATGACCATAGTACTTATGTCTGGGATGTGAAGGACCCCAAGAAAGTGGGCAAGGTGTATTCAGCTCTCTATCATTCCTCCTGCGTCTGGAGTGTAGAGGTACGTGGGCCGGGTCTGCTGAGACTGACCGTGTTTCCTGGCCTACCATTAGGAGCTGGGGTTCCTCAAGTGTGGAATTTGTTTCCTCCAGCACCCTTGCTCCCCAAGCTGTGCCCCTGGGTCCCTTCGTATCTGTTAATTGGCTCTGAGGATGGGAGGGGATTTTAGTGCTGACTCATCTCAGACGTTTTTCAGTATGCCCCTGTGCAGTCTTAGCTTGGCCTCTTTGGACATGTTCCTGAACTTGACCAAACCTTAGTTTCTGCAATTGTGAAATGACATACCTGATGCATTTGATTTTTACGAACAGGAGACAATGTAAGTGGGAGATTTAGAATGCCTAGTACTTACTAGGTGCTTGGTTAATGTATATTCCTTTACTTGTTAAAGACAAGAGCTAATCATTATGACTTGCTTGCTATGGGACAAGCCGTTGCCTCCAGGGGACAGGATGGGGGAACTTTAGGCCCCCAAGGACAGAGGTTCAGGAGGGTTTAGCTGAAAAGGGTTGGGGACAAAATTTATTATCTCCAAGGGAAAGATACTAACTTGACAATGAAGAAACGGCAAAACCCACCCTTAGCCAAGTCATTAAGGTTAACATCCCGTGGCAGCAGCATGAATCTGGTGAGAGGGTACACTGAGAGGTTTCAAAATGTTCCCAGAAAATGTTATGACTCTTAAGAACTCCCAATAAAATGTTGAACAACAACAACCAACGTTGATGGAAAGTTTCTTTTAGTTCTGTTTTTCCATGCAGCCTCCTCCTAGCATTGTGTCTGGTATTCTTGACCCAAATGTATAAGGAACTTAGGATAGTCATGAGGAAACATCAGGCAACCTTCATTTGAGGTACACCTGCCAGAGTAACTTATCACACTCTCCCAGGTGTCAGGGTAGGAAAGACAAGCAAAGACTGAAAGCCGTTCTAGACTGGGACAGATGACACCCATGTGCCGTGGGGGCTCCTGGGATCCTGGAGCAGAAGAAGTCCATTCGTGGGATAAAGAAACAAACTCATTGGCATTGGGTTGATTCCAACTCAGAGCAACCCCCGCTGGTGACATTTAAATAAAGTCTAATAATGTTGTACCAGTGTGACCTCCGTGGTCCTTATCACTGTGTACTGTAGTGCATAAAACATTAATACGAAGGGAGACCAGGTGAGAGAGTTGAATGTGACATATCTTGACTCATTTTTCTAAAGGTTCAACCCAAAAGGTAAAGTAAAACAGCTCTTGATGGAGAGGAAAAGGTGGAAGGGGGTGGGTGATGATTCTTTCCCCCCGCTGCCTGGCACTGAACGGGCTCTCCTCTCTTCTCATTTTGCAGGGTCTACGAATTGCAGTTCCTGAGTGAAATGCTGAAGGTGGAGGCCCATGAGTCAGAGATTCTGTGCCTGGAGTACTCGAAGCCAGACACAGGTACCTGGCCCTGGCCTGGAATGGCCTTGAGTGAGCCCCTCCAGTCTGGCCAGAGCCACTGATACTTGTCCTGCCTCTTGACTATGGGGCTGATCGTTCTTTTGGCTACCAAAAGAGTTAGTGATCCTTCTTGATGTCTCTGAAGGCTTCTTGTTGTTTCTGAAGGCTTTGGGGAGGACTGCATCTCAACTCTGCCCGACTCCATGGCTCATGTGGCTTAAGGATGTGGGGCTCAGTTTCTCTGGGTGCTCTTTGCTGGGCACTCATGTTGGGCTGCGATCCACAAGCTCAGCAGTTTGAAACTACCAGCCGCTCTGCAGGAGAAAGGTGGGCCTTTCTACTCCTGTAAACAGTTACAGTCTCAGAAGCCCATAGGGGGTATTCACTATGAGTCAGCATTAACTTGATAGCAGCAGATTTGATTTTTGTAAAGTCTTTTTAAAGCCAACCAAAAGCTGAATCAGTGAAGAAGATCTGCTTTAGACATTGTGCTCTTTTAAAGAATAATCTGTCTGTGATCAGATTGACACAGGAACTTGGAAGGTTAGGTGAAAAGTTTAAGGGGCAGTGAGCTTATGTGTGTGATGGAAATTTGGAATTGGAAAAGGACAGTGAGAATGGCTACATAATTTCAGAAATATAATGAATGTTAGCAAATTGTACATGTAGAAATGATCGAATTGGTATATATTTTTGTGTGCATTGTTTTAGATCAGGGAGAAGACTCGAAGTTCAAATATAATTTACAGAGACCCCCTTGTTAAATCTTGAATGGGACAAAGTCCAGAAAAAACAAATCATCTGGTTGAGGGAGACCGTAAGCATGAGGCCATAATGGGGACTGAAGGATTCACAACAGCTCGGTCACATGGAAAACAAAGGAAGCCCCTTTAAAAGTCAAGTTCCCAGCAGATCAGACCATCACAGTTGGAAATGTGACTACAGAAATGGGAAAGGGACCATGATTGGAGTAAATACATTATTGCAGACTAGAAAAGTTTACAGGACTGGTTCAGGGCCCTCCAACCATCTTGGTCAGGGCATGAACGTGCAACCTCAGTACCCCAATTCCCATCAAGGGCATACTCAGGCAAGTTCTTGAGGGCTAGACTACTCCTCACCAGGCTGGCCAGAGGAGTGGGTGGAAGCAAACAAACTCTGCCTGAGGGCAAAGCATTTTACGTTGCTAGTTCAGAGTCATGGAGCTCTAGTGCCATAGAAGGTTATGGGTTGGGCGGTTAACCACAAGGTTTCACTCTTCAAAACCACCAGCCAGCTCCAGGGAAGAAAGATGAGGCTTTCTACTCCAATAAAAATATATAGTCTGGAGATTAAAAGCCCCAATGTAAGTTAACTGGGTTGATTCCTACTAGAGGGATAATGTGTGTGGGCCAGATGCTTGCAAGGTCCCTCAAGGCAATGCTGCCAGACTGCAGTCTCTGCTCCCTGCTGGTGGAGACAATGGATTGCTTTTCTCTAAAACTTGGAACCATTAGCTTGGTTCCAGTAGGTGGAGTTCACACCCTACTGATAATGGTTCATATGGAGATCCAGAAAACAGGTCAAAGTTAAGCTGCCATTCTAAATGTAGGATCCGCCCATTTTGTCACCTGTATACCCCCAATCCCTCCTCTTCCTATTGCATGTATGCCCCTAGACCACCCCTTCTCACCGCTGTATAACATAGTCCAAGTCCTTCCTGTGATGTATGTCTTTACCCTCCCGTTTCCAATTCCCCTTGTCCTCCTTCCCTTCCCCCTCTCTCCATGTGGACCACCAAGTGGGGCTGAGGTGAGCAATGCTACCATGATATGTGTGTGACTGCATTATTGTAATATCTCTTCTATCTCTCATGCTCCCAATGACTTTAATATTTATATCTCAACCCTTTATGTTTCCAGGGCTTTCAATGACATTAGGCATCTTTTCAATGTTTATGAATCATGCTTATGAACCTCTCTTCTGTTAGTTGTCTGTGTGTATGCATTGCCTGTATTAAAAACATATAGAACCGAGCAATTTGTCTGGAAAAATAATTTATAGAAACTTTATGTTAGATTGCCATGCGTTTTGCATAGCCAATTGTTCTTTTAAAACACTTTTCTTGTCATTGTGATACCATGCTAAAAGGTAAAAACATCTGTATATAGTCAAATAGCTTTATCTTTCCTTTAAAGACATGAACCTTCGTGTCTTGCTTAAAGTTTCCACCTCACTAAAGCTAAATTGCTACCCTCGAAAATAAATCCCTCTAAGTTTTTAATGCTTTGAATATTTTATCGCTCTAATCCTCCTGGAGTTTATTTTTCAATGTAGTATGCTCCTTCCTTTGATTTCTTGTAAATTCAGCCAATTCAACCACTCATTAACCAAAGTATTCCTTTACCACTGGATTGTTTTGCCACCTTTGCTTTGCATAGCATATAGTTCTAAATTATATCCCAGACTACTGAATTATTTGCCAGAGTGGATTTACTAATTGTACACTGGCATCACAACACGCGGGAGCTTCGGAAAGATCGTGGGAGAAAGGAATGAAAAGAGAAGATAATTTCCCATGAATTTTTGAAGCTTCCTCGTACAGGTGCTTTACAGTAAGTCGACATTAGGGTTTATAATCAATAAAAAATTCAACTGTGATCCAAGAATGAGGGGCGTGACATTTCCTGGTTGAGACAAAAGCGAACAGGCGAGCAGAATACGAAAAGAATTGGTTAACCGATGAAACTGCAGCCAAGTGTTAGCTGTTATCACAAAAATGAACACACAGAATATTCTTGAACTTGGAAGTGGGAACTTCAGCCTTTCAACGGCCATCGACGGTGCGGGGCAACATCCCCGCACTCCTACGCTCAGGAAGGGGGTTCTGGGGTCTGCGGCGCCGCGGGGCACAAGTGGGGCGAAGGGCTGCGAGGGAACGCCGAGGCAGAGGGGTCCCCGCGAGGCGGCTGCGGGCCGCTCCAGAAGGCAGGGGTCCGGGGGCTCTGCGGTCCCTCAGGACCCTCCAGGAGAGGCTCCAGAAAGGCAGCTGGAGGCCCCGGCCGGCCGTGCAGCTCGCTGGGAGGCGCGGGCGCACGTGCTCCGCCGGTCCGGGCGGCGGGGGCGGCTGAACGGGCCCTGGCCGTGGGCGGCGGGCGGCGGGCGGGCGCAGTGCGGCGCCGGGCAGGCGGGAGGTGACCGCGCGGGGCGGTCGCGGCGGCTGGGGCTACTGACGGCACACGGATCCGGAGCGCACTGCGCGGGGCGGGGCGCCGCGCAGGTGAGAGCGGCAGCGGACCCGGATGCGGCGCGGCTGAGGGCGGCCGAGGGCGGGGGGTCGCGGCGGCTAGCTCTTGGAGATCCCGGCCGGAGGCTCCGGCGCCGGTGCTGCGCTTCCTGCCGGCTCGAAGAACGAGCCCGAGCCTGGCCGCCCTCGGGATGCCTTGCTGAGGCTCCGCCGGACGTCCCCAACAGGGGGGGGGGGGCGGGGCGGGGCGCGTTCGGGCGCCTCCTGAGGGCGCCTCAGCGGAGAGCGGCGTTGGCGCCATGGAGTCTACGCGGGCGGCCCAACCCGCCTGCCACTCAGGTGTCTTTTTGCACGGAAGTGAGTTTTAGGAGCGGGAAACCTGTGGTGGGCGTGACTGACGTGTTTTTAAATCATTTTCTATACATTTAAAGCTGTAAAGGCAAAACTTCATGATCCAATTAATATAGCCAAAAATTCAGGCTTGATAGAAACATTTAGAATCCAGGCACTGGGGGTAAAGTCCCCTTATTCCCATCTGTTATTGGAGGAAGGTATGAGAGAGATTGGATACTGCGGTGGGAAGAAATAGAGCCAAATAGGAATGTCTGCTTCTATAGGGAGAATGTATCAGCCATGCGCTCACTTTAAGGCAGCACAGCTTTAAGGGAGAATCTGTGGAAATGATAGATTACCGCAGGAACATGAACTTGGAGTATATCTCCAACTAACAGAGTGGTGGTCTTCCAGCCATGGAACATTAGTCTCCCAGATTCCCTCTGTACCAGTCAGGGAATAAGTCCCAGTATTATTTCCCTTGGTGCTAGTATCCCACATTTCCCCTCTCTGCATTATGTTTAAGATTCAATAGTGTCACGGAGGCAACATGGTCTCTTTTCATATCTATTAGCTTCCTATAGAAGTGACATGAGACTGCAAGCATCACAATTATGATAAAAAACACAGTCAGACTGGAACTTAAGCTATGTGAAGTACTTTGCCCCCAAGCTCGCGGGTCCAACCCTTCCATGCTACTCCTCAATTGCTTAATCACATCAGAGCCAGGAGAAGCCTCAAGCTTGTCTTTGAATGTATAGAAAATATCCTTTTTAAGCTGATCAATATCTAATGAAATGTTTCCCTTAAACCCTTGCAAATGTTTCCTAATCAAATTCCAATCATGCAATGTCTTATTATAAGGATAAGTGGTTATACAGAAATCAGTTACATTCCAATCACATTATAGCATTGACAAATTCAAAATCTTGATCTTTCAGCAAAGCAGTCTGCAGTAATGTAGGGACTTTATGGATGTGCTTTATACAATTGATGTATGTATACGTATGGATTGTGGTAAGAGTTGTATGAGTCCCTAATAAAATGTAAAAGAAGAAAAGAGAAAAAAAATGATTAGGGCAAAGACTGTACAGATGTGCTTTATACAATTGATGTATGTATATATATGAAGGGTGAAAAGAATTGTATGAGCCCCAATAAATTGTTAAAATTAAAAAAAAAATTCATTAAAAAAAAATTAAATTAAATTAAAAAAAAATGAGTAAATGAACTTTGTCACACATAAGATTCCTCTTCTCCTTCTGTTTTAACAATTTAAATAGTAAAGCATTGCTAGATCTTGAACCAGTAAAAGTACTAGTTAGATAACCTTCATTGTTATGTAAATACCGGCTCCCATCCCTCAGAGAATTAAGAGAGCTAACTAATTGGGAGAACTTCTTATCATACTTTGAAAGACTGAAAAAATTCTTAATAAATTTGTTCAGCTGATCTTGAAGTAACTTACCAAGCAGACATTTTTTCTCCAGGCTTACCAATAAGGTTATAGGCTCAATTGAGCCGTTTTGCCTTTCAGGCTTCTCACACTGTATGATTTTACCTTGCAATATTCTGTCTTGGTTAACTTCACTCATTCCCTCTATGCTGGCTTTAGGGGAAGT
Organism: Tenrec ecaudatus; assembly: GCF_050624435.1. Taxonomy (NCBI): domain Eukaryota; kingdom Metazoa; phylum Chordata; class Mammalia; order Afrosoricida; family Tenrecidae; genus Tenrec; species Tenrec ecaudatus. The sequence goes on from NW_027457661.1 coordinate 217,432, forward strand.
TAATGGGAGGGCCTTAGGCCCCCCTGAATGCCCTAAGGAAATGACCCGGCATCCACAGTTAACAAACCTTTTTCCTTCCATTTCTAATTCCATGTGGGGGCGCTGTTTCTCCACAACAGCAGTCCAGAAGACTGCTTGATTTATAGGGTGGTCAAACTTCTCAAGTACTCTTTCCTGATAGGTATAAATTTTTACTCTAGAAATGCAAGGAAGGGAAAATTGGCTTAAGCGATCCTACATTTTTACAAACCATGGTATATCAGAACTCATTACTGCCTTAATTTCTTCTTCACAATCCTGACCAATAACTCCAGCAACACCTTGAGAATTTATGTTGGACTTTCTTTTTTTTTTTTTTTTGACTTTCTTAATAAACATCCTATAGTTCTTTTAGGTAGTGGACCCCAATTACTGCTCTTCGTTTCTGATTCAATCACAATTTTGGGCTTTTTCTTACAACTCTTATCAACTCCAGTATCAATTTTAATTTCTTGAGTACTAAGGTTAAATCTTCCTGATAGAAACTGTATTAATCTTTCAATAAGAGGTCCCTGCTTTTGAGGATCAAGCTCCTGTGAAGGCTTCTGAGCCATCTCTTGGTTATTCAAACCAACTGCAGTGAGAACAGAGACTAGGTTTTTGCCTCTTTGGCTAGGTCTGTTCTCCTGCTGTGAGGCTGCTAGATAAAGGCGATTTCTCTCAAAGATCTTCTTTGCTCCAGTAGGCAGACACCTTGCCTACCACGCTCTGCTATGAGGGCTCTGCATCAAGCTTCTTCCACTATTTTCCCGCCGGGAAGTCTTTGCTAATGGCGACCCTTCACGGTTGATTTTTGAACGACATTGGCTCGCCCAATGAGTTCCCTTCCTACAATGGAGGCAGAGTTCAGGTTCGTTTAAACCCGATCTCCATGGTCCTGGCCCATGCTCTGACATTGGCCGCAGCCTGCTCTGCCTACACTCTTTTGAAGATGACTTGTCTTCCCACAACTAAAGCACTTTCTTCCAGGTCTGATATAGTTTGCCAATGAAGCTGCCATGAGGTCTGCCTTGTATTCCTCTGCCTCTACATTCCTGCATATCCTAAAATAACCCAGCAAAGTGCCCTGTTCGCTGTAGGGATGCAAGGCATTTTTACAGTGCTTATTAGAGAAATCATAAGATAGCTTGTGCACTAGGTCTCTTACTGCCTGAACATTCTTCACACATTTGGAAATAGCATCTTCCAGTCGGGACACAAAGTCAGCGTAACGCTCATCATATTCTGTTGTCTTATAGCCCTGTAACGCAGCGTTCTCTCTTCTGATGGAATTATCTTTTCCCAGGCCCTTAAGCAAACCTCATGTATCTGTCCTATTGTCTGTTCAGTAAACTGTAGTTGAGACTCAACTGTAATATAATTTGCATCCCCTAGCAATTGATGAATTCCTATATCTATCCCATCCTCAGCATTCTTCCCAGCTCTTGCAAGGGCTGCTTCCTTCCATAGCATTTGATATCACAAGCATTCTGAAGAGTAAAGACAAATTCTCACTAAAGCTTTCCAATCTGTAGGGGTCCAGCTGTCAGACTCTGCTAGAGCCCTTATCATGCTAATTACAAAATGTGAGTCTGGGCCGTAGTCATTGATTGCCTGCTTGAGATCTTTTAGCAACTTAAAAGGCAAAGGCACTGTGAATTCCTTTTGGTTCTAACAGGATAAGACATCTTGCATTCTAAATCTTCTTCTGCAATCCCTCTTCCTACTCTGGAGAGTAAAGGTGCTTTCCTATACTTTGCTTCTTTACGTCTATTCTCTGAGCTACTCTTTTCAATCTGGATATCTTGGAGTTCCACTTCCTGAACTTCACCTTCTGTGCTAGCTCTCCTAGTTTGCATTTCTTTGGAGCTAATCTCTCTACCTTCAGGGCTGGCTTGCTTGATTGTTTTACAATCTCTGGCCTTTCTTACACTAAATTCCAGCAGGAGAGCAGTTGCTTTTACTATGTCCCCTTCTGACTCAGGCTCATTCTTTTAGCTCTGCCTAAAATCTTCTCATCTGCCTGAAACCCGTTCTCACTGCTTCTCATCTGATTTAAATTTGGGCATCTTAGACGTTGCCTGTTCTGCTTCTTGGCTTTCTCTACCTTTGAAAGCAAGGGAGCTTCCTGGGATTGTTTAATAGCCATGCTTTGGATCTTGCAATCCACTGCCTCTAGTACTGTATCACCTTTAAACCTTCGGAGTCTGCAGTCTCGCGAGAGCATACAGGCTTTGGCAATGAGGTTCTGTTCTAGAATTGGAGGCTTGAGATAACAAACCAATCCCTGCCTTTTCAGTTTTTCCTAAAGTTTCATAACCTAAATCATGCTTATTCACAGACACTTTAGCTTGCTTTGCTAGATTTGAATAGACACAAGACTTCTCACTAGACTGTTCATCCTTATTCTCTTCCTCCTGCAAAAGTTTTAAAACCATCTTAACTTGTACCCACAGAGACCACTTCTCCATAGGGATACTCTCCCCATCTCTGTGCTTCCTTTAAGTTGACAATGACCTCCTCCCAGGTCTCTAAATCAAAAGTTCCTTCCTCTGAGAACCATGAATTATACCTTTTTACTACTTTTAGAAAACATTGTATCTTTTTCTTCGTTACTTTTACACCTTGTCTTTTCAGTAAGTAGAGAGCATGGTACCATAAGTTTCAGGTTTACTTTTACCTTGCTCCCATTATCCTCTTTAAAATTCTAATTCACTATTTCCACTACTTCTCTGTCAATCCCCACACCGGATCCTCACTTCACACAATTTTCAAATTCACTCTACATACCAATGGGGCCATATAATTGTTATATGGGATATAACTCATATTGTCCCACGTTGTGCGCCATTTGTCTGGGGAAGCCCGCCTTGTGCTGGGGCTCCAGCCTCCAGCCCAGTCCTTGAGCCTCCTGCCTGGTCTCCATCCCACCTCCCTTCGTCCACACTGAGCGTGGACCTGGCTGGTAAGATCATGGCCATCCAGGAGGTGAGCATGCTACCATGAATTGTGTCTGACTGCATTATTGTAATGTCTCTTCTATCGCTCATGCTCCCGGTGACTTTAATATAATATTTATATATCTCAACCATACAATTGTGCTTATTGAACCCAAGATTACTGGTGGGGGGCTGGCACCCCAACTCATACCACAGTACATACCATTTGTCTAGTTCTTCAATGCTTCCTCTCCCGCTCACTCCCTCCAACTATCATGACCTCAGCTCTACCTTACAAAGCCGGCTAGACCAGAGCATGTACACTGGTACAGATAAGAACTCTCAACACACAGAATCCAGGACAGATAAACCCTTCAGGAACAGTAATGGAAGTAGTGATAACATGAGGGTAGGGATGAGATAGAGGGAACTGATAGCAATGATTGATGTATTAACACTCACACCCCAGGGGGACAAGCAACAGAAACATTGGTGAAGTGAGACCTTGGACATTGTAAAATATGAAAGTATAATTTATCAAGGTTTCATGAGGGTGGGAGAGTGGGAGAGAAGGGGGGAAAAGGAGCTGATACCAAGGGGTCAAGTATAAAGAAAATGATGATGGTACCGTAGGTACAAATGTGCTTGATACAATTGATGTATGCATTGTTATAAGTGGTGTAAGAGCCCCCGATAAAATGACTTAATTTTTTAAAAGTGTTTAGGTAGATCTTGATGGAGGATAGATTGAGAAACAATAGTTTCAGAATTTGATAATTTTGCTTAATAATCAAACTGAAAACTCACTGCCATTGCATCTTTTGTGACTCACAGCAACCCTGACTTTCAGCAACCCTATTGGACAGGGTAGAGCAGCCCCTGTGAGTTTCTGAGACTGCAACTCTTTACAGGGGTAGAAAGCCCTAACGTTTCTCTCTCAGAGCGGGTGGTGGTTTTGAACTATGTGGGTAGCAGCCCAAGTGAAAACCACTATGCCACCAGGGCTCCCTGTGCCACATAGCGGGAGCTGTTGTTTTCCCAAACATTCACTTGGCTATTTCTTTTATAAGAAGCCAAGTAATTTGGCAGCTTATTTCTGTTCCAGTTTTCTTATATAGAAAATGTGGTGACAGTGTGAACCTGTTTGTTGTAGTTTATGTGAACATAATTGAGTGATCTAGACCAAGTGAGCTAGACCAAGTGAGCTGACTGGTCAAAAATCAGACCTGTGGATTGCCAAATTGGTTCTGCTGAGATTGGGGCTTTCCTGGATCCACAGGCTTCCTCCAAGCTGTGTCCGAGAAGCTCTGCATTTTAGAGCTACATTTTATAGTTGAAAGAGAGGCCTAAGGAGGGAGGGAGTCCTTAAGCTCTAAGACCTTAACGCTGTCATTGCTGTCCTCTTTTAGTGTACCTGCAGTTTCCACACTGCAGTGGGAACCATTGAAACAGCTGTTCTCATTCTCTGAGATGGTGTGCCACCCCACTCCATACCACCACCACCTCATCCCTTTCTCTTATTGTAGAGATAATGCCCCTTCCATATGTATCTCAGATATTCAATTAATGAAGAAAGACAAAAGTAGGAGAAATGATTTAGATGAAGGAGACCATAAGCATGAGGCCATAATGGGGTCCAAAGGCTGTGTGGCCATGTCGCTAATTATAGAAATGGATGAAATCTGCCACAAAAATGTGATTGGAGGCAGAGCAATTCATCACTCTCTCAGGCAGGACTACATAAGTGAGAATGGGGCCATTATGGAGACATGGAGACGATCACAGATTAGAAAGGCTTACTGGATTTGTTCTGGGGCCTTCCGACCACTATAACTCATGACCATAGGGTCTTAGACTTTCCCAATTTCCATTGAGGACCTTCCCAGGGAAGTCCCAGAGGGCAGATTGCTCCTCTCTGCTCTGGCTAGTTGTTGTTGCGTGCCATTGAGGACACTTGGACTCGTCGTGACCTCACATACAACCGAATGAAACACTGTAGGGTCGTGCACCATCCTCACAATTGTTCCTGTGCCTGAACCACCGATGAAGCCACTGAGTCCATCCACTTCTTCGAGGACCTCCTCTGTTTCATGGCTTCTCCACTGTACCAAATAGGATGTCCTTCTCCAGGGACTGGTCTCTCCTGACAACATGTCCAAAGTATGTAAGATGGCGTCTTGCCATCCTTGCCTCTAAGCAGCACTCTGGCCTTATTTCTTCTGATACAGATTGGTCAGTCCTTCAGCAGTCCATGGTACTGTCAGTAGTCTTCTGGTGGACCACAATTCGATGCATCTGTTCTTCTACAGCCTTCCTTATTCAGTGTCTAACTTTCACATGCATATGATGCAATGGAAAATAGCATGGCTTAGGTCATGTGCACCTTAGTCCTCAGAGTAACATCATTGTTCTTCAACACTATAAAGAGGTTTTCTGCAGCAGATTTACCCATTACAATACATCTTTTGATCGCCTGACTGCTGTTTCTATGAACATTGATAGTGGATCTAAGCAAGACAAAATCCTTGACAACTGAAGCCCTTTTCTCTGTTTATCACCTATTGGTCCAGTTTTGGGGATTTTGGTCTTCCTTATATTGAATTGTAACCCATATTGAAGGCTGCAATCCTTGATCTTCAGCAAGTGGTTCAATTCCTCCTCACTTTCAGCAAACAAATGGTGTCATATATGCACACAAGCAGGCTCCCAAAAGTTAGTGGAACAAGGAATCAAAAGAGAATGGAATTTTTCAGGGACTTTTTGAAATACCAGTGTGTGTGTGTGTGTGTGTGTGTGAGTGTGAGAGAGAGAGAGAGGAGATGTGGGCATAAAACAAACATCAAGCAACATAAGGGAGAATGCTGTTGGCTGCTGTTGAACTGATTCCGGTGCGCATGCACAGTGACCTGCTGTGTGCACCATAGTGACCCCTCAGAAGCAGATCATCAAGCCTACCTTTCAACTGAAATTCTGAGAATTCACAATTTTCAGAAGTATGTGGATAACAGTGAAAGCCAAAATTCTATTTGCACAGTCCCCACGTGGATTAAGCTTCCAGTGAATTCCTTCAGACCATTGACCAGGGATGTGAACACTCTTGCCACCAGGCAGAGGGCATTGGAAAGTGGATTACCCCTTAGGCAGCCCATGGTGGGGCTTAGAGACTTGCCTAAGTGTATCCTTGAATCGAGGCTGCCATTCTGGGCTGCACGGTCATGAGTCATGCCCCCAAAGCCTTGGTTGTTTGGCCCTGGACCACTCTTGTAAACTGTCCTGTTTAACACAGGTCCCAATCCTTGTCCTATTCTTGCTTCTGTAGTCCCACCTGGAACTGTGATGTTGGGATCTGCCGCCATGTCCTTTCAAGTCTGTGAATCTCAGATAACCCTTACATATCAATAAGACCTCTTGCTAATAGTTTCCCTCCCCTCATCTCGATGGCATGTGTTTGTCCTGTTTAAGATTTAATAAATTATCTTTGAGATTTGGGATATCCTCTTACCCTAAAACACAAGGCATCTCTGGGTGTATTCCAGCTGCCAACTTTTTAGGTAGTAGTCAAGAAGTTCGCTGTTATGTCACCCAGGAAGCTGGGGAAAGGATGATCACCAGAACAAATCCATTATTCCCTCCACTCGCTTCCTAGCCTTTGAATCTCCACCTTGGAGGCAACTATGGCCTTTCTGTTTCTTTTTGATGATCATGTACGCATGTCCAAGTAAAGCTTACTTTTTACTCTTTTGTATCGCCTATTTCATTAAATATTATATTTTGGAGATTCTTCCAAATGGATTCATACAGAATGACCTCATTCATTTAAGAGTGCATGCTGTTACACAATACAGCTATGATAAAATGCATCTAACCAACCTCTCTTTTTTCTCTGTGTATTTTACCAATTTTCCTGTCAAAATTGACCATATCTGAGTTTGCTTTCAGGGACACCTTAAGTCTAGTACCCCTTGAATCCTAGGGCCTGGAGTCCTCCTCCTCTTCAGAACCAATCTCTGTGCAGGTGTGCTGGTATGTGAACTGTGAACCCTCTCCCTAAAATCAAAAAATAAAACCCAAACTCACTGTCATCAAGTCACTGTTGACTTGCAGTGACCCTCTGAGTTTCTGAAACTCTGTCTATGGTAGTAGAAAAACCAGTCTTTCTCAGAGCTGCTGGTAGTTTTGAACTGCCAACCATGTGGATCACAGCATAACTGTTAGGTTTCTCGGGTGGGAAATACCTCAGTTCTTGGCATCACAGGAGAAAGAATTCATGTCGAAGACTGATTGTTGATCCAAATGGGTTTGTATTAAGGAGAGAAGGTGATAGAGGAGAAGAGAAGAGAAAGAGAGGAGAGAGGGGGAAGGGGAAAAGAAAGGATTGAGAGAGAGAGAGAGAGAGAGAGAGAGAGACCCCACAGAAAAACAGGGAGGTGGTCTCCAGGTTCGGCCTTTAGTGGCTTCGGCTGGGAGGCGTGGTTGACATTATTGGTTGACCCCATTGGCTGAATTAAGCCCACCTGGCCTGGTTTGCACCCACCTAAGTGCACTGCCTCCCTGCCTCATGTGCCTGAATTTGGAGCCTGCCCAGTAGACACCCTGGTCCCAGCTCTAGCTACCTAACATAAAACTACACCATAACACTACTCCCTCCTAAACAGCATAGCTAAAAATATGAGTTGAGCAGAGAAATTGGTTCTTAAAAGAATGCCTTCGCTTACAACCGATTGTCATTTTAAATTTCACTTGATGGTGTAGAGAGAACCAAGAGATCATTCCATCCCTCAGATTACTTGTAAAGTACTGCAGAAACCTCAGGAAAGCCAGCAATTGCCTGCAAGACTGAGGTAAGAATCTCAAGGTTGACTCCCAAAACCATACGCATTGCTATAGAGTTGATTCTGACCCATAGCAACCTTACACAGGACAGGGTAGAACTAACTACCTCTGAGTTTCCAAGTCTGAAACTCTCTATTTTTGTAAATCATTTTATTGGGGGCTCTTACAGGTCTTATAACAATCCATACATCAATTTTGTCAAGCACATTTGTACATATGTTGCAATCATCATTTTCTTTGTATGTGAGCCCTTGGTATCAACTCCTTTTATTTCCCTCCCTCCCAACCCTCCCTACCTCATGAACACTTGATAAATTATTAATTATTATTTTTCATATTGTACAGAATCCGCTGTCTCCATTCACCCAAGTTCTTGTTGTTCATGCCCCCCAGTCACCCCCTGGGGAGCGGCGTGGTTATACAGTGATCATTGCAGTCAGTTCCCCCTTTCACACCCCACCTCTCCCCCACCCTCATGGTATCACTACTCCCATTACTGTTCCTAGGGGGTTTATCTGTCCTGAATTCTGTGTGTCCAGAGCTCTTATCTGCACCAGTGTACATGCTTTGGTCTAGCCGGATTTGTAAGGTAGAACTGGAGTCATGATAGTGGGGTGAGGGCTGGGAGAGTCTGTAACTCTTTATAGGAGTAGAAAGCTTCACAGGAAAGTGAATTTGAGGCTGAGACCTTGGGAAAAGTTTGGTCAAGATAACCAGATGTGGAGTGGTGTAGGGAAGGAAAGATTAAAAATAACCTGGTCCAGGATCCTCACAAATTTTAAGTTCATTTGACGCTCCCTAGGGAGGAAGGAGGAAGAGCTATCAGCAGGCAGGCTGTGTCATGCCTACAGCCTCTACAAAAATGCTTCCTGACTCTTCTCAGAAATTCTGCCAGGTGCTACCAGCCTCCTGAGTCTGAGAATGGTTCCTCTATGTTCTTATTAAGCTGAGGAAGGTTGGCACAAAAATATTTGGGAATCCAAGGAGCATGGTGAGGTCATTTCAGGGGGTCATGAGGAATGACTAGTAGGGATTTCAGCCAAATTAAAGGGCTTAGCAATTTGAATACCAGCTGACTCTGACCTTGATCAAGCCTCTTTACCTTTCTGGGTCAATTAAAAAAATTATTTTTTACCAGGTTTCTACTATATGTCAGATATGGGGAAGCAGTAGACAAACCAATAGAAGCTAGGAAATTTGATCCCACCTGTACAGATGTTGCTTCTAAAGACAGCATTCTTTATGTATGAGTTTGCCAGTAGTAATAATTGTCGTTAATCGTGCACTCTTGCCTGAAGAAAAATCCAAGAATCTGTGTCTTTGTACCTCCCTTTTGACACCCTCAAGGAACCCAGTGGTGCTGTGAGGAAGGCATTGGCCTGCTAACCCAAATACTGGCAGTTCAAACCCACCTGATGCTCCAAAGAAGATGAGACTGTCTGTTCCCCTGAAGATATATCCTTTTGGAAACCCCACAGAGCAACTCTACTCTGTCCTATGAGAGTCAGAATAGACTAGTGAGGACAGTAGATGTGGTTTGGGTTTGGTTTCAACACCTCCTCCCTGATCGACCTCATTACATCACAGTGCCTTAATCAGCTCCCCAAGCTGGTTTGTTTTTATGGCAGATTTTCTTTCTCTCCCCAAGTGCCTGATTGTGGGAAACAGAGGGATTTCTCCCAAGCTGTCTACCCCAAATATATTCCAAACTCAGCTGCTTGCAAATGACTATGCACTTGGAGGTCATCAGGAATAGATCAGGGGTCATTCTCCCTAAGAGTTATCAGCTATCTAGTGCAAGCAGACACCACTGCTTATCCCACAACAAGTAGGATTCACTCCCTTCTGATAAGGATAGTAGTTGTCTGTTTCCTTGTAGGAGACACCAGAGAGGTCAAACCCATCCAAAGATGACCAAGGTTAGGCTGCCATCCTAAAACTAGAATCAGCCCATCTTGTCACATGTATACCCCCCAATCTCTACTCTTGCTATTGCATTTCCATAGACCATCCCCTCTCATTACTGTATCACCTATAGCACATCCCCTTCCTGTGACATGGGTCCTCACCTGTCATTAGGGGGCTTGCATGCCCCCAGAGAATATAAAAACCTGGGTTAGCATCAAATATCTCTCTTTCCACGTAGACCACCAAGCGGGGCTGAGCTGAGTATGCTACTATGAATTGTGTCTGACTCCATTTATTTCAATATTTCTCTTATGCTCTGTAACTTTACTATAATATTTATTTATTATCGCTATACAATTGCGCCCACCGGACTCATAATGATGTGTTAGGGGCTGGCTTCCCCTGACACCTGATGCTTATTCTTCTTCTGTCACCTCTGCCCCCCCCCACCCCCCACCTTTCTTCCCTTCCTTCTCTTCCCACTGTTGGCCACACCATTGCTGTGTGTGTTGCTCGACCTTTTTTGTGCAGGTCTCTGCAGGCAGTTGGGAGAAGAAGGGCAGTGAAAGGGACTGAACATGCCACTATCTGTGGGCAGGACAGGATGTCTGATGCTTTGCTGGCTCTTTGATATGTGAGACCAGCAGCCAAACCTACCCCTTTAAGAGCCTGGAGATGATGACTGAAGGCCTTATGCAAATATTTTTACCTTACTTTTATTGTTCTTTGTGTAAAGTGAGGGGCTGGGCAATATGTTTTTAAGACTCCAAGCTCGAACATTCCAAGAAAGTAAGCATTCAAATGTTAAATGCAGGAATTACAAATACTCCTTGACTGGGATGGGCATGCTCTGCTCCCTGCTGCTGGAGACAATGGATTAATTCTCCCTCAAGCTTGCAACCAATAGCTTGGTTCCTGTAGGTGGAGTTCACACCCTACTGAAATGGTTCATATGGAGATCCAGACCGGTCAAAGTTAAACTGCCATCCTAAATGTAGGATCCGCCCATCTTGTCACAAGTATACGCCCAATCCCTCCTCTTCCTATTGCGTGCATGGAAGGCGGGGGTCTGGGGGTCCCGGGGCCCTTCAGGGACCCGCCAGTCATACAGCTCGACGGGAGGCGCGGGCGCGCATGCTCCGACAGTCGGTGCGGCAGCGGGGACGACGACGACGGCGGCGCGGCGGCGGCGGGCAGGCGGAGTGCCAAGCCCGGCGGGCATGAGGTGACGAGCGGGGCGGGCAGCGGCTGGGGCTACTGACGGCTCACCGGATCCGGAGCGCACTGCGCGGGGCGCCGGGCAGGTGAGAGCGGCGGCGCGGGACCCGGATGCGGCGCGGCTGAGGGCGGCCAAGGGCGGTGGTCGCGGCGGCGCCTGGGCCCCGCGCTGGCCGGCGGCGAGTTCCCGGAGGTCCGGGCCGGCGGCTCCGGCGCCCGTGCCGCGCTTCCTGCCGGCTCGGAAGACGCGCGCCGAGCAGCCCACAGGACGCCTTGCTGAGGCGCGGCCGGATGTCCCTGGCGGGCGGGTGGCGCGTTCGGGCGCCTCCTGAGGGCGCCTGAGCGGAGAGCGGCGTTCGCGCCATCGCGTCTACGCGGGCGCCCCGGACCCGCCTGCCACTCAGGTGTCTCTTCACGCAGAAGTGTGTTTTAGGAGCGGGAAACCTGTGGTGGGCTTCACGGACGTGTTTTTAAATCCCAGCGCCGCCGAGGAGCCCTGGGGCCTCGCCCCTAACGCCCTACTTTGCCCAAGGGGGTAAGAATGCGTGTCCAAAAGGTTGCCTGGCCAGAGCGCAAGTGCTTGTGAATGGTAGCGACTGGGAAGGCTGCACCTCGCTCCGCTGGCCGAAGCCTGGCTGCTGGGCGGGTCACGTTTATTTCCGAGCTGCTGTGGTGTGGCTGCAAGCTCCGCTGGAGTAGCTCCTAATGTTGGAGCCTGTCGTCGGCGGGTAAAATAGCATCCCGGGGCCCCTTCCTAGAGTGCTTCCTAGCACAAGCACATGGCGACTCGGAATACCTGTCCCAGGTACCTGGGGGCTGAGGCAACCCAGTGAACGTAGGATAATTTACGGGAGGTCCCAAACTTGAAGTGCTTTGCTCTTTAAATAATCTCAAGTGTCACTTTATCACTGGTTGCAAACTATAAACACACCGAAAGTATGAAACACCCACCCCCCGCACCCCCCCCCCCACCAACTACATTGGTACTTCTAAAGGGAGTGACAAGTGCCTTTGTAAACATCATCTTGGGCTGTTACTGTCTGGTGAAGTCGTCATAATTAAATTAGATGAGTACTTATTTTGAAGCACTGAATGGCTGTTTGGAAGTAGTATTCCTAAAAAAATCATCTCCAGAGAGTCAGAATCGGGGTTTTTTTTTCTTCCAAAAGCTGCATTGTAAGGTTTCAGTGGAAAAGCAGAAGTGTTTGAGTGTAATGTAGCTAGCATAGGAGAATAGAATCTTAACCGAGTTTCCCAAGGCAGGTGTGAGCAAATCTAAACCTGAACCGAATTTACTTCTCTAAAGCACAAGTGATACACAAAATCAACAACTCTGCCTTACATCCCTGTTCATGGGGATGTTCTACTGGCAGGGGTGTTATTTAGAAGTGGGGAAAATGGGAGTTTTCATTTATTGTTGCTTTACACCGCTGACCTGTGTTTCTTGGAGACTTACCCATAAAGATTTTAGATCCATCTTGCTATGAATATCAACCAAACCGATTGGGAGTGGGGTGGTGGGCATATGAACCTTGTAGTCTATCCTGTGTTCCTCTTTGTGTTATTCAGACTGTCCTGTAAAAGGTGAAACGCCACAGCGGAAGCATTAATAGGCATTATAAAAGACACTGGTGTCTGAAGTCTGATCTTGGCTCAAGCTCTGGACTGGAGTTTAAACAATGTCACTCCATCTCTCTGTCTTTCTGGATATCTTTTTTTAACATTAATTAATTCAAACTGAAAAGGATACTTAATTAGCTTCCTTTCCTCGGGTCTTGCTCTCTTGGAGTTATTTAAGATTGCTTTCTTTTTTCTTGTTTAATCATTTTATTAGGGGCTCTTACCGCTCTTATCACAATTTCTGATTTCTTTCTTCCACTTTCATATAAGGTATATGAATATAGCGACTTTGTTTGCCTTCTAGAGTATCCCCAGCATCCAGAGTAGTGCCTGAATCATTTAACTAATGTTGAATATGAAATGAATGCCATGTGTAATAACATCTTCTGGTTCCACATATAGCATGTATTGAAAGGTCTCAGATTTGTACAACTGAGGAAATAACCAGGAGACCTAGAGTTAACCTCTTAGGTGTTCTTACTCAGTCTTCATTAACAGCTGCCACTTTTGTCTTCATAAAAGTACTCTATCCATGAAGAAGATAAGCATTTAGACGCTGTCCTTGATTACAAAAGCAAATGTGAATTTCTCAGTCATGCTCATGTATACTAGATTATTAGCATTTTGGCAGCCAAGGGACCAAACAAGCTTTATCAGTTTTGATTTTTTTGGGCATCAAATTTTGGTCTTGACAGTCGATTGGTTCTAGAGTGTGGTAATTTGATCAACATCACAATCCTATAGGAAACTTCAGATTTTTGCAGGGGGTAGATTTAGTTCACTTTCATTGTTTCTCTTTTCCATCTAAAAATTACCCACTGTGTGTGTATGTGTGTAACTGTGCTTGTGCACCTATGTATCCTTGGACCCACAGCCATTAAGGTGGCTCTGGTTCACAGCGACCCGATATACGAAGTGCTTCTTTGAGAGCTCTGTTTGGTTATAGTAGAGGCCCTGTGCAGCACAAACATGTACCCACTTAGCTACTACTAACTAGGCTAAGAATGGAAAGATTGGTGGATCAAACCAGTGGGAAGTGACTTGCAGGCAAAGGCCTGGCAGTGTACTTAAAGAGAATACAGTGATTGAGAATCATATGGAGCAAAGTTAGGAAGCTCACTGTAAATCAGAATCGACTTGTGGCGGTGTGACCCACAGGGGCAGTTCTACCCTGCCCAGTAGGGTCATTGTGAGTGGTAGCACTGAATTTGGTTTGTTTTTGATTCAGAGGAAGATTTAAAGAGGCTATCTACTTCCCTTTACAGTTACAATCTCAGAAACTCACAGGGGCAGGAGTTCTGCCTGTACAGGGTCCAAGTGAGTCAGCATGGACTCAATGGCTGTAAGTTTATATTAATTTAAATCAGGATTTTGATCCGATTTAATCATGTCTGAAGAAGCAAAATCAAAAGAGACTCCACATTTTAAAATTTAGATGAAGTCGAAAGAAAACCGGAATGGGAAATCTTGTAGATTTTATCCCTGGATTATAGGATTTGGCAGAGGGTTAGGGAGTCCTTTTAGGAACCTAATTTAGGAGATTGGATGGGTGGTTAATACACATTCAAAATGGTGCAGCTGCCATCTTTGAGCATGGCAGTGCTGTTTCTGATTGCAGGCTAAGAGATGTGGTGGCTAGGCGTTGATTGGGTTGCCCTTGTTTTCTAAGAGGCAGATTAACTTTCCAAAAGAGCATAGACAGTAATTCTTTCCAGTCTGTTTCAGTTTTGCTTCCTTGGTTATAACTGAACTGTGAAGACGGTTTCAAATCCCTGATTAAAAGTGTTATTTTAAAAATTTTTATTATTTTTAAAGTGTTATCTTAAAAAGTGTAATTAATAATCACCGTTTTCATTTTATGATACATATATATTTGTAAACAGGAAGGACTTTTCCAGTCAGTCAGCAACTTTCTCTCTGTCACCACTGTTAGGTTAATTGATCCATTTTTATAGATAAGAGTTAAGTAATAAATTAGGCATTTGATGTTAGTGTACCTTTGTTTGGAAGTATGATCAGCTTTCTCTTTGTTTTGGCCCGACTTTAAAAATAGAACGACTGTTTTAATGAATTTGTATATATATGTAATTAAGGAAAATGATTAATGTATGACATGATGTAGTTACATCTTGTAAGTTGTGTTGCTCATATGTATAGAATTTTCAAATAAAAACGGTCTAACCCAGTGGTTCTCAACCTGTGAGTCACCACCCCTTTCAGTGTTGAACAACACTTTGACAGGGGTTGTCTAGGACCATGGGAAAATACATGCTTCTGATCTGGTGAGAAAAAAGCTATCGCAAGCATCACATTGATGTTGGCCTTTTGTGCATACTTTTGCAAAATGTAGCATTTTATTTTACTTTTGGCACCCATGATATACCATACTTCAAGACAAAAATTCATTTATTTGTCATTAGAAAAAATATTTAGCAATATACAATTACATATTTTGTGATTAATCACTGCTTTAATTATGTTTAATTTGTCACAATGAAAATATATCCTGAATATCAGATATATACATTATGATTCATCAAAGTATCAAAATTACAATTACAATTACAAACCAACAGGGTAGATGTGGGCGCTCCCAGCCATCTTGCTTGGCGGAGCCGCAGCACACCACTGTGTCCCAGTCTTGGTGCAACAGACTCCATTTTGAGGCCTGCACCTCCATCTTAGCTCTCAAGACTGACCCCTAACCCACCTCCCCTCCCCTGCTCTACCCCAAATTCCTGGAACCAGCTCGTCCCAAAGCCAGAATGTTTTCTGAATATATGGTCACTCCAACCCTCCCTCACATATAGATAAGATTAACGACCCCTCTGAAGCACCTATGTGCGCAGATCCTCCCCAGCCATGATCGAAATACTCTACGGACAACCTTTTCTTTTCTCGCCTCTTCCTGCAACTGATTGCCCTCTGCTAGCTTCGTACCTTCCATACTTGTCCTTGCTCCGCAACCTTCTTAGACAACACGAAAACTCCCCCATCCCTGAACCATCTCCGACCTCTGCTGATCACCAAAAACCAGTGCATCCTGGAAAAGCTGTGTTAATTAAATCCCTAGCACCCAGACCCTTAGCACCCCGGTGGGAAGGCCCTTACACCGTAGTGCTCACCACTCCCTTGGCAGTCAAGGGTCTTGGAATAGATTCCTGGGTACATTTGTCCCGAGTCAAGGCAGCAGTGAACTCTGACCATGGCTCCCAGTGGTCTGGCTCAGTCTACTGGTCCTATGTCTCTCCGCCTCACTCGCCTCACCAAGCCAGCCAGCTAAACCTAATATAATTTCCCCTTTTGCTGGCGATTTTACTTGACTGAAAACTATACCAATTACGCCCGCACTAAGCGTTATGATTATTTGCTGGCCACCGCTGACTGCCCACCCACAGGGTGCAGAACACCCATGTACTTAAATTTCACTGACTTTAAGCGGCATCAAGGAAAAGCTGATCCCATCATTTGCTACCTGTATGACCAGAAGGCAACTACCCAATGTGCAAAAAGGTGAATACAGAAAAATGTAGGGTGTCCTTGGTCTTCCTGCCAGATACTTTACCTTTCCCTTTGTCCCCAGGGATGATTCTACTACCATCAATCTAAATACACTCTCACAATCCCAGACCCCTGGGATAGCCGCTGGACACCTCTGGTTCCAGGAGCGTGGTACGCCACTCGCCGAGAGAAATTTCCAGACGCCAAACTCTATGTATGGAGGTCGCTACTCCAGGTCCAATCCACCATCCACTGTAATATTCAGATCCAAGACCTTCAACTCACTAAGCAAATTTCTAAACCTTCTGAGTCTCCCTTCTCCCAGCTTACCCTGCTACAGCAGGGACTGGCCATTGCCACTTTGCTGGACTAGGCAACCTCTCCACCTGCTGCATGTGTGCAGCCCTAGAACGCCCTCCTCTGGTAGCAGTACCAGGTCCTGCCCTGTCATTTTCATCCAACGTAAAGACCACAAAACCCATAACCATCCCCAATATTCCTCTGTACATCCAACCAGAAAACACTCAAGTGCCCTTTTGCTACTCCAATCCATCGACACAGACATGTAATGTCACCCAAATCCCCTCCAAACCACTAACAGCGCCAGAAAAAAATTTTCTTTTGGTGCAACTATACACTAAGCATTTAAACATCAGTTCTACCTTACCCTTTTGTGCCTGCCCGTCACTCTGGTTCCGCAGCTCACTACATACACTCCGGCTGAGGTCCAGGACAAATACATCCAGGTATACAGTCGCCAAACTAAAAGAGCAGTTTTTCTTCCGATAGCAGTGAGAATCTCCTTAGCCTCAGCAGCAGGTGCAGTAGGACTCAGCGGCGGGACCCTTAGACCCTCTATCACCACAGCAGACAAGTTATCCACACGCTTCCAGCTGGCAGTCGATGCCTCTGCCAAATCTCTAGCCTCCCTGCAGAAACAAACAACCTCTGTTGCCCAAGTTGCCTTGCAGAGCCGTTGCACTTTAGACCTCATCACTGCTGAAAGAGGAGGAACCTGCTTATTCCTCCAGGAGGAATGCCGTTATTACATCAATAAGCTGGGAATTGTGGAAACTAGAGTCCAGACCCTCAACAAGCTAAACCGTGAGCTGCAAAACAACAGATTCAGAACAGACGGATCCTCTTCCTGGTGGAACTCTTCTCTGTACTCCTTCCTAGCCCCCATACTAGAACCCATAATTTTAGTAGTAATTTTGCTCTTAATTGCTCCTTGTCTCATTCAGCTCCTGCAAAGTCGACTCCGCGAAATCACCCGTATAGCAGTCCGCAAAATCACCCGTTTAGCAGTCCACCAGCAACAACAACCTCTCCACCCTGTGCCAGGCCGCAACTCCCAGTACTCTGCCTGGAAAAGCCCCTCCCCTTGCTCTTCGCCCACTACCCACAGGAAGCAGTTACAGAAATGGACTAATGTTGTCCCTTTTCCCTATAGGGTCAGTCTAAAACGTCCTGTCTTGGCACAACAGACTCCATTTTAGCTCTCAAGACTGACCCCTAACTGACCTCCCCTCCTCTGCTCAACCCCAAATTCCTGGAACCAGCTCCTCCCAAAGCCAGAAGGTTTTCTGAAGATATGGTCACTCCACGCGTCCCTGACATATATAGGTAAGATTAACGACCTTCTCCCTTCGGAAGCACCTGTGTGCGCAGATCCAAACCCCCCCCCACCAAGCTATGATTCTCCCCAGCTGTGCCTGCCAGCAGTGGGCATAAAAACGCCGCCAGGATTTTTTCCCTGGCGTGGCTTCAATAGCTCAATACCCTGAGTTGCTGAACCCGCCACAAGTTCGCAATAAAGCCTGCTTCTAAAACTTAATTAATTGGGTCTTTGATTCTGTTTTCGAGTCCAAATAAACTTTTACACTGAGCCTCGAGAAGGCTTTGGGAGTCAAAATACTCCCAGCCTCCAGGCAGCAGCGTCCCAGCCCCCTCCCTAATGCAGCCCGGGAAGGCAGGCACAGAGAGGCACATCAAGTCCCGCACACCAGCAAGGAACGGCGCAAAGACCGACACCAGCAAGAAACGGCGCAAAGACCGACACCAGCAAGAAACGGCCCAAAGTCCGACACCAGCAAGAAACGGCGCAAAGACCGACACCAGCAAGAAACGGCGCAAAGACCGACACCAGCAAGAAACGGCGCAAAGACCGACACCAGCAGGAAACGGCGCAAAGACCGACACCAGCAAGAAATGGCGCAAAGACCGACACAAAAGGCTGGGGCTGCGGCAATACGCTACAAGCGTCCCCAGGGGCCTCCACCGTATTGGGTGGGGCGCCACTTGGATTGGCTCACCTAGGCCAGTTGAACTCAACCCAACAATTCTCCCAAGGGTGGTGAGGTGAAAGGAGCCCAGAGGGGCCCACATCCCGTGAGACCAGCATGGGAAGGCCCACTCCTGGGGCCGGCTTACCTCATAGCTTCCAGTCACACAGCACCGCTTCTGTTCGAACATCACCGCTTCTGTTGGACCTCACCTGGGGCAGGTGTGCCTCGGTCCGCGGCTCCACGCCAGAAACAGCTCACGCCGAGGCCTGGTTTGGGATCCTCTTGAGTTTTGTGAGCGGTTAGGGAGGCGTGGTCGATGACGTAGTTCGACCTCATTGGCTGTATTGTTGAATTGAATTCACCTGGCCTAGGTGAGCCAATGCAGGTACAGCGCCCACCCAGGCGTAGCTCCCCCTGCTGGCTGGAAACCTGAACTTCTGAGCATGCAGTGAGCCTCTACTTCATGAGCCGGTAGCTCAGACCTCTGAGCTTGTGTAATGGGCCTGCCAGTCCCTATGCTAGCTCCCTAACAGGTTTTCCAGCCAAAGGTCTGCCTTCTGGGGCTGTTCTACAGAAAGCACTTGGTTCCTGACCCCTACGCATTCGGGGTGGTGGATGCCCTTGCTTCCATGCTTGCTTCTATGTAATTCTGGAATGGTCCTTGTTTCACACGGTCGGCGAGGTCAGGACTTCTGGACTGGTTGGCTACCAGGCACAAAATAAATAGCCAACGGATTGAAATCTCAACCCCTATATTGGTTTATTATGGACCACACAGACTTGTCTTCTGGAACTTCCCTCCTCAATTTCTGAACCCTTGAACTCCTTGCCACCTCTACGTGGAAAACAAGGATTCCAAACTCCGATCACCACATCTGCCTGCCCCCCCCCCAGTCCCTCTGTGGTCCCCCTTGTCTTCCAGAGGTGCATTGTCAACCAGCAAAGTCGGGCCTCTCCATTTCTCAGAAGCTGCAGATTGTTACGTGACATCACCCTGTGTTTAAATGTTAGTGATTATGCTATCTAAAAAACAAATCTGAGCCAACTGGGGACAAACAAAACTCATTTCAAACACCAGCTCTGTCTCCCATAAGGTCCCGTGTACAACTGCTACAACACAACAGTGGGTCCTGCTGGGTCTCCACTAGCATCTGGGAGGAAGGCTATTTATTACCGGGAATCCTACCTTGGTCCCTTGGTGTTAATTGCAGACTCACTGGGTGACGGATTGTATCTGACACGCACCATGTTTCCCGCAGCAAACACAACACTTTGTCAAACTCCGTTTGGTATTGCTCCATCCCTCCATCATTCTCCCTAATGACAAAAATAATTAACACATTCATATAAAAGCACAGGATGAGGAGGGCTTTAATTTATTCATCTAGTTCAGGGTCATCCCTGTTATCAATATATGACAAGTTAATGTCATATATTAATTAAAAAGCAACAGTGAAGCAATTTAGGAAACTGAGGGATTGTCATGGGTCCTGGTTGTGACAGCATGTTTTGGGCATCATGGAAGATTACAGATTTGCCTTCTGTGGTATCTCATATCCATCATCCAAAAACTACCTGCTCTTAAGGGTAGAGAGAGCGAGCTTGTCTTTGAAAAAGGTGCCTGGGTCTCTTTTCCGGTTGCCGCAGCGCTAGGAACCATGAGTACCAAAGTCTCTCGCGACACCCTCTACGAGGCGGTGCGGGAAGTCCTGCACAGGAACCAGCGCAAGCGCCGGAAGTTTTTGGAGACGGTGGAGCTGCAGAGCAGCCTGAAGAACTACGACCCTCAGAAGGACAAACGCTTCTCTGGCACCGTCAGGCTTAAGTCCACCCCGCGCCCCAAGTTCTCAGTGTGTGTCCTTGGGGACCAGCAGCACTGCGACAAGCGAAGGCCGTGGAGATCCCTCACATGGACATCGAGGCGCTCAAGAAGCTCAACAAGAATAAGAAGTTGGTCAAAAAGCTGGCCAAGAAGTATGATGCCTTTTTGGCCTCAGAGACCCTGATCAAGCAGATTCCTCGAATTCTGGGCCCGGGCCTGAACAAGGCCGGGAAATTCCCTTCCCTGCTGACCCACAATGAGAACATGGTGGCCAAGGTCGACGAGGTGAAGTCCACCTTCAAGTTCCAGATGAAGAAGGTGCTGTGTCTGGCAGTGGCAGTTGGCCATGTGAAGATGACAGATGATGAACTCGTGTACAACATCCACTTGGCTGTCAACTTTTTGGTTTCGCTGCTGAAGAAGAATTGGCAGAATATCCGTGCTTTGTACATTAAGAGCACCGTGGGGAAACCCCAGCGCCTGTACTAAGCTACGGTTCAATAAACTTTATTGTTCCTGTTTAAAAAAAAAAAAAGAAAGAAAAAAGTGCCTGGGTTTGGTAGCTGCTCACAGGATGGCAGGTGTAACGTATTATGAGAATTTAACAAGGCTCTGAGAAGACGGTTATTGGAAGTTCTGGCTGGAGGGCAAGGCCATGACTCCTGAAAGATTCTGGATCCAAAAGTCAAGTCAGAACTGGATGCCACAGACTTTCTCAATCCAGCCCTCTTTGCCCCTCCCCTAAGGCCAATACATTTCTTTTTTTTTTTCTTTCATTCTTTATTTATTTATTTTAATCGTTTTATTGGGGCTCATAAGGCTCTTATCACAATCTGTACATACATCAATTGAGCAAAGCACCCTTATACATTCGTTGCACTCATCACTCTGATAATTCACCTTCCACTTGGGTTCCTGGAATCAGCTCGGTTTCCCTTTTTTTCCCCCCATCCCCCTCCCTCCCCGATCCCACCCCTGGTCCCTTGATAATTTATAAATAATTATTATATCTTATCTTACACTCCCCGGCGTCTCCCCTCACCCGCCTCCCCCTTGCCAATCTCCCAGAGAGGAGGTAACACATAGATCTCTGAGATCGGTTCTCCCTTTCTACATGCCCTTCCCTCCTGGTGTCGCCACTCCCACAGCTGGTGTTGAGGGGTTCGTCTGTCCTAGATTCCCTGTGCCTCCAGATCCCCACTGCACCGCTGTACATCCTCTGGTATAACCAGGTCCGCAAGGCAAGGTAGGATTGGGGTCATGATGATTGGGAGGGGAGGAAGCATTCAGGAACTAGAGGAAGGTTTTGAGTTTCATTGTTGCTACACTGAACCCTGAGTGGCCCATCTCCTCCTCACTACCCCTCTGGAAGGGGTGTCCAGCTGTCTACAGGTGGGCGTTGGGTCCCCATCATGCACTCCCCCTCTTTCACGGTGATGTGATTCTCACCACCACCCCACCTTTGATGTTGGAGACCTGGTCTCCTCTGTCCTTCATGATCACCTATGTTGGTGTGCTGCTTCCGTGTGGGCTCGGTTGCTTCTGGGCTAGATGGCCGCTTGTTTGCATTCAAGCCTTTAAGTCCCCAGACGCTATATCTCTCAGTAGCCGGGCACCATCCGCCTTCTTCACCACACTTGCTTATGCACACTTTCGTCTTCAGCCATTATGTGAGGGAGGTGATCACACAATGATTGTTTTTGTTCCTTTGTATCTGCTACATGGTCCATTCAACACTTTGTATTCGCTTAGGCCGTGTGCTTCTTCTCTGTGGGCTTTGTTGCTTCTGAGCTAGATGGCCGCTTATTTGCCTTCAAGCCTTTAAGACCCCAGACGCTATATCTTTTTTTGATAAGCCGGGCACCATCAGCTTTCTTCACCACATTTGCTTACACACACGGCTGTCTTCAGTGATCATGTCGGGAAGATGGGTATCCTGCAATGGCTGCTTAGCAGGGCGAGGTGCTATTGTATTGGGGGATTATGCATGAGGAGGCCCAATGTCCATCTGCTACCCTACTACTGAACCTATAAATATATGCATATAAATCTATTGCCCCCATAATCATAAATATGTTTACATATGTACATGTCTGTATTTAGGCTTCTCTGTATGCACTTTGCCTCCTACTCCTTTCCTCTATTTCCTTTCACTTTCCTCCCGACCCATTACCATGTTTAGCCTTCATTCTGGATTCAGTAGTTCCTCTCAGTTACCTTGCTCTTGGTCACTCCCTTCCAGTCCTCCCCTCCCCTCCCTCCTCTGGTTTTGAACCATTCGCTGTTCCCTTGTCCCTGTGTTGGGCGACACCTCCTCCCTTCCCCTACCTCCCACGCTCTCATGTCCCTCCAGGACCGTTGGTCCTGTTGTTTTCTTCTCTCATTATTTGTCCAGCCTATCTTGTCTAGGTGGACCTGCTGACATAGTAATACGTGCATACAAATGGATATGACTTTGACTGCGCCCAAGTGGCCCATAAGAACATGGCTTTGACAGAAGCAACATCGACACGCTGATAAGCAGAAAAGCCACTAACATACAAAATTTACTGGGTAAAAAAACAAAACAAATTTTAAAAGACTAAACAAAAAGATAGCAAATATTAAAAGAAAAAATTGCTAGTAGTTCAAGGTCCTTTCATTGGCCTTTAGGAGTGTTTTCTAGGTGTAGCTTGTGAGGCGCCACGTCCTGGCCCAGAAGACCATCCTTTCTACTCCCTCGGGCTCCCTTTGCTCTGCTTCCTCCGCTGCTCCATTGCATGTCCCCAGTGTTTGCCTCAGTGTGGCGGGGTCAGCTCAGTTGCCCATCCCCCATTGTGTCTCAGGTGCTGTCCCGTGTAGGGCCATGTGTTGGTGCAGGATGTCATATCTCGTAGTGTGGTCAGCTGAATGGTCCTCTCTGTATGATGGGCTCTTCTAGCTGGTCTATCGACTTTGGGCTTGGTGGACCCAGGTGTACTCCACTATGTCCTTTCTCCTTCTTTTGTTTCAGCTTCCTTCTGGATGTGGTGTGGTGGGTCAGTTCCTTTCCCACTCCAGACAATCTATTTTTGTTTTCTGTGGTATTCCCTTCGAGTGTGGGGGTCGGCCTAATTCTGGTTTGGGCCGGCTTGTCGTCCAGCCTCTTTGTGTAGACCTCTGTACTTTGCGTTGTCCTCCTTGTTTGGTGTGTCGTGTTGGGGTCCGTATGCATGTTCCAAATCTGTGGGGACATAACCGATACTCTCCCCCGGGTGGGTTAGTACCCTGCCCCCCCCCATACCATCCATTCGGATTCTCCCCCTCCCGGTTCTCCCTCTCCCTACCCCACTACCCCTTCTTTATGCTGGACTCTTATGTACCTCCCTAGGTGTGGCCTGTCCTCCCTCCAACTATCTATGCTTCCTCCCGTTTATTGTGGGATGGATGTTTATTCTTCTATTTCTGTCATGCTGATTGTACTTACCTCAGGGGACTCATGTTGTACCTGTCCCTTTGGGTCTGGCTTACCTCGCTTAACATAATTCCTTCCAGCTCTTCCCATGAAATAACGTGTTTCATGTGCTCATCGGTGCTTTTCAGTGCTGCATAATACTCCATTGTGTGTATGTGCCAAAGTTTGCTAATCCACTCGTCTGTCGATGGAAACTTAGGCTGTTTCAAAGTCTTTGCCATTGTGAATTGTGCCGCAATAAACATTGGAGCGCATATGACTGGTCGTGTTTTATTTGCTGCTTCAACCGGGTATATGCCCAGTAGAGGGATGGCTGGGTCATGAGGTAGATCAATTTCCATTTTCTTTAGGTATCGCCAGATTGCTTTCCACAGTGGCTGTACAAATGTACACGACCACCAGCAGTGGAGGAGGGTTCCTACTTCACCACAGCCCCTCCAACACTTGTTGCTCTCTGATTTACTGATCTGGGCTAGCCTCAGGGGTGTTAGGTGGTATCTCATGGTTGTTTTGATTTGCATTTCTCCTATGGCAAGGGACTTCGAGCACTTTCTCATATGTTTATTGGCCATATTGATCTCCTCTCTAGTGAAAGTTCTTCTCATTTCTTTTGCCCACTTCCTTAGGGGGTTAACTGTTTTCCTCTTTTTGCAGGTCACGATGGTGTTGTAGATTTTAGTAATGAGCCCTTTGTCTGATGTGTCATTACTAAAAATCTTCTCCCAGTCTGTGGGTTGCCTTGTCACCCTCTTGGCAAAGTCTTTCGAGGTGCACATGCATTTTATTCTTATTAGATCCCATTTGTCGATTTCCAATTCACCTGTGTGTGTCCCCTTCCCTGTTGCAGTGAGCCTATGTGCTCCCTGGGCCAGTACTCTGAGATTAGTCCCGATTCCCTCCTTAATGGTCCTGATGGTTTGGGGTTTGACTTCTAGATCTGTGATCCACCTTGAGTGTATTCTTGTGCATGGGGTGAGGTAGACGTCTTATTTCAACTTTCTACATGTGGATATCCATTGTTTCCAGCACCACTTATTAAAGAGGGCATCTGCTTCCCACTTGACATTTTTGGGACCCTTGTCGAAGATCAGTTGTCTATATGCTGATGATTTTACTCCTGGGCTTTCTATTCTTTTCCACTGGTCTGAGTGTCTATCATTGTGCCAGTACCATGCTGTTTTGACCACTGTAGCTGTGTAGTAGGCATTGAAATCAGGTAGGGCGAGTCCTCCAATTGTGTCCTTCTTCTTGAGGAGTTCTCTGCTAATTCTGGGTTTCTTCCCTCTCCATATGAAGTTGGTGGTCAGTTTTTCCAATTCTTTGAAGAAGGTTGAGGGTAATTGGATTGGTATAGCAGGCCAATACATTTCTAAGGGTTATGGATTCTACTTCAGAATCATTCTCAACCTCAATCCCAGGGCCCTCTTCACCATTGCTGGCTAGACCTGTTCACCTCTTGCCATATATGTGTGTGTGTGTGTGTGTGTGTGTGTGTGTATCACACACACACAAACACACACACACACACACGGGTTTATTGTAAGTCTGGGTCTGTAGGTTTCTCGGGTGGGAAATGTCTCGGTCCTTGGCTACACACTAGAAAGAAATTCACACCAAAGCCTGGTTGGTGATCCGAGTGGGTTTATATACAGGAGAGAAGAAGGTTCCGGCGTTACAGTAAACTGAACACGGGCACCCTCATGACACTGTACACCCAGCCCTGCTGAGCGGAAGGCAGAGAAGCAGCTGAAGGGAAGGTTCCAGCCTTTTAAGGGCTTTCAGCTGTGAGGCGTCAATTAAGCTCTCCTGGCTTGGCCTTGAATTGGTGCATGCCCTTTAGCCTGTATTGGCTCCCAACCTCCTGTAGGGGGCCCCCTAAGCATGGAGAGGAACAACCCCTTGTCTTGCTACCTAACAGGTCTACATTCCTGTATGGTTACATTGAGATGGAAGTAGCCCCTTTAGACAGCCTGTGAGGTTCACCAGGAGCCACAGGCCCCAGCGTTCCCTGTTACCACCTTAACCTTAAACTACTGTTGGAGTTTATATTATCTGTGCGGGTCTGTGGACATGGAATGTTTCCATGCCAGACCCTGAAGTTGCACAAATAGGCATCCAGAACAGAACTCATACAGGCTCTAATAAGATGCTCAGATGCTTCTTGCTAGGATGAGAATTCATCGAAGTTTGTGAGCAGTTCAGATCTTGTAAGGGAGAACAGGTCAGTAGTGTATCCAGAGAAGAGAGCAAAGGTCAGGGGAAAGGGAGGAGGCCCACAGACATCTGTGCTCTGTGTTTGGCCACAAGACAAGAAACCAGGTCTCCCTGAAAAAGAAAGCAGAACAGCAAGTCCCTCGGAACTAGGACATCTTTAAACCTGACCTATACAACACTCGGCTCAGGGAGGCGCCTTGGAAAACCGTAAAAGCCCAAAAAGAGGGACAAGGAGGAAGCCCAAGTCTTTGGTTTTCCCTGCTGTGCTTTCAGTGTTGAAATGTCTGTGCACGGAGCCTTTGAAATTTCAGAATCAGAGAGTGGATTCATAAGCCAAGCTCCTGCTTTATTCTTCAATGCATTTTAGCCCAACTCCTCCTTGGTGACACATGTAACAGAAATTCTGGACTTAGGAGCCACTTGGTCCTTGGACACTAGGAGATTACAGTGGAATCTGAAACAGGGCTCTAACCACCAACTGGACTGGCCTAGGAAGCCCAAGTATTCAGTCTCCCAAACACCAACCTCCCGTTGCTCTTCATCTGCCTCCACCTTGTTCAGCTTTAGTTGTCCGTGGAAGCGTTTGGCACCCATCTGATGCTTCAGAACCCAGAAAGGAGGAAAGGTAAAACTGGGATTCAAATGAAACAAGATGTGCCCGGGGCTCCTCGTGGCATTTGTCACCTTCAGTTCCCTCTTCGGACGCAGATGTGGCAAGGTTCACAAACAAGCTTTACCAGAAAGAACAGCCTGCTTCCAAGTGAGAAAAAGCCCTTTACACATGAGTTCCTGAGGTCAGCCCAGCCCTGTGCGCCCCCCACCCCTCCCAGAGTCCCCTGCTCTCCGGCGAAGCATTAAAGCAAGTGGAAGCAGAGATTTGCTCAGAATAAAAAATCATTTTTCACAATAGCATGCCACATTCTGGATGGCAATCACGGCTGCACAAACCGTATCCGTCCCCCAGTCATAATGTTGCCGCCTCAGTGACCACACACACACATTGTGTGGTGAGACTCAGAGTCTATTCCATTTGTGATCAATTGTTTCCTCCCTCTCCACACTTTGCACTTAGGAGACATGCTCTCTGGAGGCGGTTGAGGCTTGTCTTGTGGCCAATAATCATCTCCTACGCCTTCCTTTCCAGTCACTAATTTGATGTCTTCACTCAAAGAAATGCCCATAAGTTGAGGTTTCAGAGGAGAGCTCCTTGAGCTCCCCAGACAACAAGGGGGCCGAGTGTCACCGTCATTATCCTGAGCTGGGAGGGAACACTAGTGTTCCGGAGGCTGGGAATCCGTCACTGCCTGCCCATCGCACAGACAGAGCAGGTGCTGGTTATAATTGCTTCTAGACGTCCTGCCATGCTCAGTTGAACGTCAAAGCCATAAACGCTGCCCGACTACAATAAAACTGGAGTACGCAGACATTTCTGCATCATTGCCGGGTGAAAATACACTGAGTGGAGTTGGATGAGATGGCAGCAAGCGCTTAAGGAGGGGGTGCTGTGGGAATACCAACAAGATGACTGCCAGTCTCCGTTTCCTCCTCTCGTCTGCTTTGTGTTTTCTTTCAGAACCAGAAGAAATGATGCATATGTAAGGATAAAAAAATTTTCCATTTCCAGAGGAGTTTTCCACCCCCCAATCTACCCGCAGCCTCCTTTGAGCAAGCCAGTAAAAGCTTTTTTTTTTTTTTCTTTTAAACCTGCCTTCTCACTATGGCAATTTCCGGAGCTGCTATGTGGCTGTGTTTAAAAGTCCCCCTTGGGATCCAGAGTGCAATCCATATCACAAAGGCATCCTCCCAGTCCCAAATAGCAATGCGACCTCAATTCAGAAGGTTGTTCTTGTTTCCATAGACCCAGAATGGAGTTTAAGCTGTTGATCTTGACTGTGGTTGTCGCGTCAGCCTCTCATGGGCACCTCATGGGCAGTGGAGCAAACTGTGCCTATCTGTGCTACCACCAGGACTGGGAGAGGAAGCCAACAGTGGTGGGCCATAGGTCAATGTGTGGATGGGGATGATCAGGTCTTTCTTCATTATTCTGTTTCAGTCTGGAAACACCACTGAAGCCTGCTCAGTGTCATAGCAACACACAAACCTTCACTGACAGTCTGGGGCACATTGGCTGCAAATCAAACCCGGGTCTTCCCGGTGAAAGTCGATGAGAGGTCTACCACTGAAGCACCGTGGCCCTCACCTCAAACCAGGGCAGTCATTTCCGGAGTTCAAACCAGACCACAATGCAGGATGACTGAGATTGCCACCAGAATCTGATACTGATGCAGAAAAAAACCTAACTACCATTTTATTGACTCCCAATAGGACAAAGATCTGCCCCTTTGGGGTTTTGAGACTTTAAATCCTTACAGCAGGGGTCGCAACCTGTGGGTCGCGACCCCTTTGGGGATCAAATAACCCTTTAACAGGGGTCATCCAATTCATAACGATAGCAAAATTACAGTTATAAAGTAGCAATGAAAGTAATTTTATGGTTGCAGGTGACCACAACATGAACTGTATTAAAGGGTGGCGGCATTCATAAGGTTGAGAACCATTGCCTTACAGAAATAGACAACCTCATATTTCTCCCACGGACGGGCTAGTCAGTTCAAACCCCTGACCTTGCGATTAGCAGGTTAATGCATAGTCCACTACACCACCAGGGCTCCTAATGATATAATAAGAGATACTATTGTTAGATCTCTCGTGGGAGAAATATACCTCAGTCCTTGGCTTCGCGTGAGAAAGAATTCACTCCGCAGCTTGGATTGTGATCCAAGGGAGTTTTTTGAGAGAAGAAGTTTCAGGTTTACACAGGCACCTCAGGGCCCCTCACCCCTGCACAGCTTGCCTAGAAGCTGCTGGAGAGAAAGTCACTACGTGGGCTCCAGGATCCTGCCTTTTTTTTTTTTAAATCGTTTTATTAGGGGCTCATACAATTCTTATCACAATCCATACATACATCAATTGTGTAAAGCACATTGTACACTCACTGCCCTCATTATTCTCAGAACATTTGCCTCCACTTAAGCCCCTGGCATCAATCAAGTCCTCATTTTTACCCCTTCCTCCCCGCTCCCCCATCCCTCAAGAAACCTTGATAATTTGTGAGTGGTAATAGTGGGAGGGTAGAGGGAGGGTGGATTGGAAAGAGGAAACCGATTACAAGTATCTACATGTGACCTCCTCCCTCCCTGGGGGACGGACAACAGAAAAGTGGGTGAAGGGAGACATCGGAGAGGTCAAGATCCTGCCTTTTCAATTCCTCCATAGGGAGGCATGGTTGATGGTCCTGGTCAACCCCATTGGCTGGATTGAATTCACCTGGCCCAGATGGGCCAATCCAGGTGTAACACCCACCTAGGTGTACCACCCCTTCCTGGCCGGAAGTTTGAACCTGAGCATATGTAATGGATGACCCAGTCCCTATGCTAAGCTACCTAACAGTATTTGCAAGATGCCGAGCAATGTTCTAAGCTTTTTGTATATAATAATTCAATTATTTCACTTAACAAGCCTATGTGTGGACTCTATTCTTGCCTCATTTTACAGATGAAAAATCAGTGGCACAGGATGATAAAGTCATGAGCCTATGACCACACAGTGAGGAAGTGGAAAGGAGAGATTTGAACCCAGGCTGCAGAGTCCATGCCTTGGGTGCCTACAGTGCCACATAGGACACAGGAAAGCATGGAGCAGACTCGGCGTAAGACCTAGCATGTATGTGCTAGCACTGCATGAGAGTAGCTGCTACTCAGATCCAGAAGAGAATACAAGGCTATTGCAAAAATTATTTTTTCCAAGAGAGGGTGGAATTCTGCATCTTGTGCGAAATCCCCCAACCTGCACATGGCACAGCTACTTCAGAAGGTTCCCAACAATGTGTGCTGTGTGGCAAACCAAACTGAGCTCAGGGGGAGCGGGTCTGTGGGTTATGTTACCCAGAAGGTGAGCAGTTTGAACTCACCAGCCACCACTCCAAGGGAGAAAGAGAAGGCTTTCTGCTCCCATGGACTTACAGTCTTTGAAGTGGCAGGGAGCATTTCCATGCAGCCTATGATTAGGATCTAGGAGGGTGAGGGTGGATGGAGTTGGTTGAGACCTGTCTTCAGGGCATTTCCCAGAAGGGCTTCCTGCAGTGACTCTGCCTTCAGGAATGTCTGGTGACCCTGAGGGCAGCAAAGTCCTAAGCACACTCAGGCAGTGGTTCTCAACCTTCCTAATACAGGTCCTTTTGTTGTGGTGACCCCCCGACCATTAAATGATTTTCTTGCTACTTCATCACTGTAATTTTGCTACAGTTATGAATTGGACGAGCCCTGTGAAAGGGTCATATGACTCCCAAAGGGGTCGCAACCCACAGGGTGAGAACCACTGCACTAAGGGTTCCCCTTCCGGGCAGCTCTACCAGTGTCTGGTGTGCATAGTTCTGTGAGGTGAGAGAAATGAACTTAGTGTCTGCTTCTGGTGACAGTTGATGTGGGTGGGCTTTCTCCCTATGTCAAATCCCTCTCAAGCCATTTGTCACCACAACATAAAGCAAGAAGAGGAGGCAGCATAGCAGGACGGTAAGCAGAACAAAGATTGAATAAACACAATTCACTTCAATCATGAATCGGGTGCCCTTGAGATGTGAGGAAGACCCCAGTCTAGTGACATTAGATCAGGTTTAGGGATTGAGTGACGGGACCCTCTTGGCTCCCCTCAGCCCCTATCTTGCTTTCCCTTTGACCCTGCCCCTTACATCGTGATTGGTCCTTATTCCAGCATGATGGTTGGTTTCATAAGCACGACATGTGGGAATGTGTTAGTCGATAGGTTATACAGGCACAGTCTCTGGAATGGGTAAGTGAGGAGGCGTGACTGGTGACATGACTGGTGGAATGGATCATGTGAAGTGATTTGAGATCGTTGTTCAGACCTGATAGGTCATCCAGGCCTCTAGTTGATCCTGGCAGTACTCTAGTTTAAGGAAACAGAATGTTAGGCATTTAAGTCATATTTGAGCTTAAATTTTGAGCAATAGGCTGTGGCTCACAGTGAGAGTCTATGTGGAGACCCTGAATCCATTTTGAGGGGCCACACATTCAGCCACCATTGAGTTCTTTCCTACTGCTGACTGGCAGTAGAAAGCTTGTCCATCAGGCAGTGTGCTTGCGTCCACTCCCCGGGCCAGACTCAGCGATATACGGTCGTGTGCACATCCCAATGAAGGTCCCGCTCATGCTCTCACAGGCCCTCCCGCAACTCCATGAATTGATCCGTCTTCAGGGACAGTTTTGTGACAAAGGTGTTTGTTTTCCATGTCTCATTTAAGCTTTCAGGAGCTCAGGTGGTGATGCTGGATAGTGTTGGACTATTAACAGCAAGGTCGCTGGTTCAAAGCCACTAGTCATTCCACAGGAGAAAGATGAGGTTATTGCTTCCTGTAAAGGTAGCAACTTCAGGATCCCTACACAGAGTCACTATGAGTCAGAGTCAGCAGGACAGAATGGGTGTCATTTTATTTAAGTAACTGTGGCTGTGGGTCCTTCCGACACCATTGGGGCCTCATGCGGATGCCCTCCTTCATCCAGAACAGCGGTTTGTGCCTTTTTCTTGTGTAAAACATAGCAAAGGAGTTCCTAATAAAATATAGTTGAATTGGGAGTCTTTTTTCCCTCAAACAAAGTAAATCCATAAATAGAAATGAGACTATGGTGCTAATAACCAGTTGGAGAGTTGAGAGAGCTGAACTCTCAATCCTGGTAGAAACCCATTGTGACTTTAAAAACTTGCTCAAGGTCATCCATAGCCTATGAGGTTGAGTTGAGCAGACACAAAACAGATGTGTTGGGGAGTAATTGTGTACATTAAGTAAACAATTTATCTTTCTAAAGATTCTGTCTAAAACTTACTTTAAATAGTAAGTTTTCCCCTGGGCTAGGGAAAGGTCAGGGAGCTTAACCCCCTAGTATCCACCCCCTCTCAGCATTCATCATGTTAGGCCAGAGGAGCCAAATCACACCCACTACCCAGGGAGCACTGCTTCCAAAAGCCCATTGCCTGTGCCGGGGCAGAGGGCAGGTACCCGGACCAGAAATGCTGACGGAGTGGAACCAGCGGGCTCAGCCCCCAGCTTCCTGAGAGAGCAGCTGTGATGGTTCACTTTTGGAAAAATGTCAATGCATGACTTGGGCAGCACGAAAAGCAGATGTGCAGAGGTTGTTCACTGTATTCCAGAAGTTCACACACTCTCCGGAGGCTCCTTGGCTCAATGGCAGGAAGTCGTTGGTGGCTTCCACCTTCAATCCCAAAAGGCCACTGCCGTCCAGTGGATTCCAACCACAGTGACCCTATATGGAGTTTTCAAGACTGTAAATCTTCATGGGAGCCAGCAGTCTCATTGTCCTCCTTGGGACAGGGAGCTAGCAGCCCGTTTCACCTCCAGCACCCCTTCCTCTCTAATTCTGGATCCAGTCCCTCCAAATATCCTGCCCTGCCCTTGTCTAGGCTTCTTAAATGCGTTCCGTGCTGCTTATGTTAGTCTGGGTGCCTTAGCGAAACAAATCCACAGAAACGCGTATGTATAAGAGAGAGTTTTATGTAAAGGGTGAGTGCACATCAAGAAAACATGCCCACATTTGCTTATGCACCCGCTTTGTCTTCAGCGATCATGTTGGGGTAGGCTGGTGTGCTTTTTCCATGTGGGCTTTGTTGTTTCTTAGCTAGATGGCCCCTTGTTTATCTTCCAGTCTTTAAGACCCTGGACACTATATCTTTTGATAGCCGGGCCCCAGGGTGCTTAACCAATACACCACAAGGGTTCATTAGCATGTGACTTATCTCCTGCCATTCACACTAGATGCTCAAAATAGCAGGAAACCAGGTTTCTCCTTTGTGGCCACACCAGGTACTGACAGAACCTAGAACAGAGACATGCTTAGTTATATATCTTGACTATCATTAGCATATTATATGCCAGGCAATCTGTAAGCCTTCGCTCCCCTGAACTCTCACAGCCTTGGTAAAATGAAGCTAACAAAAGTAGTGCTCTCACAAGCTTGGTAGGAGATTAAACAACTCATGTAAGGCTACACAGCCTATCAACGAGGAGGCGAGATGAGGCAGTGTGTGGCTGCTGAACCCACACCCTTCACAACACCTCCATTAAAATGACTGAGGGCTATGAGGAACCAGACAGAAGCAGGTTCACAGCCCAGATTGAGTCAATTTAACTGCCTATTGTGCCTGACCCTTCTATCTCTGATCTTAGAAATGGGGTTAACAACAACAAAACACTGTAGAAGAAATGTCCAGCAGATGACAGGCATGCGATTAAACAACAAAAAATAAATCACTTAAGTTGAAATTCGAACTCCTGGAAACCCCTCACATGCGTGCAGAGAAGGATTGAGCCCATACGGTGTTTCCAGTGCCCCCGTCCTTCCCACCTAAAATGAGCAGTTGATAAGGTAATGCCTGGATTGTTCCAAGCCCAAGACTGTGGAGAACTAAAGGAAAACCCAGCATTATGAATCTTTGAGCACAGCCCTGCTGGGAAACCGCCCTGCAGTCACTTGTTGAAGACTGGAGGAGGGACAAGAGTAGGGAGAAGAACGAGGACTGAATGTGACACATAAGCAGGGGTGGCCTACATTCCATAAAGGAAAAAACTCAAGGTCTGCTTTTCTGGTGCCGGAAAGTTAAAACCCATCTGGTGCAGTTGAAAAGGTGTGTGTGTGTAGTGGGGGAGGGGGGGTGTGTTAGGGAGGAGGGGCGATGAGTCCAAAGGATGAACTCCATCTGCAATTGTGTCCTCAACTGCTTTCCCCTGCTAGCCACACGATATTTGTGTCTGGCCTGCCCTGCTTTTGTTATCAAGCCCAGAGAGGGCAAGAGACTAGCTCGAAGTCACACTGCAAGTTGGCAGCAGAATCAGGCCGAGAACTCTGGATGCTTAGAAAGCTTCACACAGACCTGAGAAAGTACCAAGGGAAGACCTGTTCGCTAACTGGGCAGCACTCACTGCATGCCAGCGCTGTTCCAGTGCCCCAGCCAGGGCATTGCTCCCTGTGTCCGTGTGTCTTCAGTGATGCACACAGGTGACGGATTGGCTTTTAATAGCATGCTTGGAAGGTTGAGGCCACCCAGCGGCACGTAGAAAGAAGGGCCTGCAAATCTACTTCAGACCAAGCAGCCTTTCAAGACCCTGGGGAGCACAGTTCTTCTTGGACACACAAGGAGGCCAGGAGTTGAAGTTGATTCCATGCTGTAGTTGATTCCATGGTTACCGGTTGTAGCTATACCTAGAGTCACATCCACATTCATGTTTATATCTCTTCACTCCATGGGGTGTTCATGGCTCCAACTCTTCTGAAGCAGACCACCAGGATTTTGTTTAAGAGGCCTCTGGATAGGTTTGAACTGCCAACCTTTTAGTTTGTAGCTGAGTGCTAAACAACTTGTGCCATGCAGGGTGCTAAGCTCAGAAACTCAGTCGGTGCTTCATGATCTCAGTTGGAATTATAGAGAGGGTCAGTGATGACCCATTGACTGCTGGGTAATTGTTGATGTAGTCTCCCTGTGCAGACATGTAAAGTACCTGAAAACTTAAAATCCAACTCATTGAGTGCATCATCCTGCCATGCGCCAGCCCAGCAGCATGCTCTGCTGGGGACATTTGCCATGCCTGGAGACATTCTGAAGAAGGGAGCCCCACTGCCATCTAGTGGGCTGAGACCAGGGATGCTCGCTTAGCATCCTGGTGCAGGGAACAACACAGCCCCACAAAAATGATGTTGACCAAAATGTCAGCAGAGCTGCCACTGGGAAAATGGTCTAGTCCAAGCGCTGACCTTCATAGAGGAAGAAAGCCAATCCAGAGCAGCTAAGTGACCTGCTGTGGGTTGCACAGCCTGATTCCAAGCCCAGTACTATACCCATAGCTGTTACCACGCCCAAAATTAAACATCAATAGCTGCCCAAAGGCCTCTTAGTTTGAGGACCAAGTAAGACAGTAAATGAGAAAGCCCTTTGACAAATGTGGCATGCTGCACAAACATGAGATGTTATTACCCAGGATCTTTTGATATATGTAAATAGATCTTGTACCAGGTCAGTTAATTTTCCAACTGCTCTATCTGAGCTTTCAGATGGCAGCACCTCTGTCCAACCCAGGAAAGGACTCCTGTGCAGGCTGAGCAGCCCTGGAAAGCCTCATGCCTGGCTTCTCCCACCCCTCAGCTAATCTCCAAATGATTAATAAGGGCTCTCACTATGTTGTGGTTCCCAGCTGACAGATACTAGGCTATCAATGCATTTGTATCACCTCCTTCATGCCAGAGGGACTCAGTTATTCGAGGGGTTCCAAGGAGGACCCAGCCTGAAAGAGAAACGGGCGAGAGAGAGGAGCGAGACCAAGCAGATTCTTGTCAAGGTCTGAGTTTATTGCTACACTAGCCTCTCTATAAAGGGTGAGACAAACAAGGGAGTTCAAAGGGGAGATAAAAAAAAAGGAAGGGCGGGGGTGTAGAGCACACAGGGCAGGCGGCCGCAAGTCTGCAGTTGGAATGTCCGGTGCTGGAGCAGAAAAGGGTGGGCCATCTGGTGTGTGTCAGGGTAAGATAAGGTTGAGGTGACGTGGCTTTAGCCCTGCTGGGCAGGCAATATGGCCTTGGTTTTGTCAGGCTGATTATGTCCGGTTCCCAACATGAGAGAAGCCAGGAATATCTCCTCACAACTGTGCAGCAAATGAGATCAGATCTCCCAATCTGATTTTCAGCCCTCCTGTCTTTCCAAGTGAAGTGGATGGTCCATTTCACGTTGTCTCAAGTCTTTGCACATTGCATGCCAACATTGCAACACAGGGCGCGGCTGTGGGTCTTAGTAGACAAAGCCGCCACCCAGAACCCTGCCCCCAGAGCTCCTTAGTCACCCTTCACAACGCAGGTCCAGGCCGGGCTCCACACTGCAAGGCGATCAACCCTGACCCTCCAGTGTGGCCGTCCTCACACGCTCCCACATCCACCTAGAAGGACTGGAGATGAGAGATTCCGGAAGCTCCCTGCCTCATCTGCCTCCCTCTCCAGAGTGACAGAGCAACTGTAACTGATTAGGCAGGATGCAGCCTCGTTCCCAGTCCCCACCCTCTCTGGGAAAGCAGGGCTGTCTGGCACCTCATCCAAGGCCTTTCCCCTGTTATCTCATTACTGAGTAGCTGCTCCTCTACCACCCACCTCCGTCACCTCATCTAAATACGGGGGAGATGAGTATGTCTTCTTTGCTGCTCCTTCCCTGAGTCCACCCCAGGAGCTCCCTGAACAGATCATCAATCACTTCTCATTACCCCTGCAGCAGCCGTCAGATACTGCTGAACAGAGACAGGCGCCTCCCCTGCTGCTGCCAGGCTCCAGTGCACATGTGCACACACACGTGCACACACATTGTACAGGCCCACTCACATGGACACACAAGCATGCACACCCATGTGCACAAACTTTGTTCAGAGGTGGGAATTCTGCCCATTTTAGCCTCTAATATTGCAATCAGAGAGTGATAGAACAATGAAAGATGAAGGTGGATGAAGGAAGATCTATTTATTCCCTTACTTGTTACATAACCATTCAGGGCTCTTTTTTTATCCGTACAAACACACCACCACCACCATCAACAATCATCAAGTAGCTGTCATGTATGCAGTGCTGCCCTATTCAAGGCAGTGCTGAGTATGTGAGGAGGATTCTCTCTAAAGCACAGCTCTGAGGAAGTCTGTCTCCTTCGCACTTTTACACACACAGGGTGAGGAGCCTGCAGGAGGCTCCGTGCGTTGGGTGAAGCCACACGATGAGTGAGGAGACCGAGGGTGAAGCCAGGGGAGTGAGAGCGCAGAGTTCACCACTTCACCACCATGCTGGTGTGCACAATCGATGAAAGGGTGGCTGCCAGCAGCAGGACAGAAAAAAAGTAAAGCATGTAACTTGTGGTTTTAGCTCTGGCTTACTTCCAAAAGGAATTGTTTTTGTTGTTCTAAAAAGCTTTATACCAAAAAAAAAAAAAAGAAAGAAA
Organism: Tenrec ecaudatus; assembly: GCF_050624435.1. Lineage (NCBI taxonomy): Eukaryota > Metazoa > Chordata > Mammalia > Afrosoricida > Tenrecidae > Tenrec > Tenrec ecaudatus. The sequence goes on from NW_027457661.1 coordinate 254,275, forward strand.
GCTTTATACCTCTATAAAAACAAAAGGCTACTGCTGTCAAGCACCTTCAGACTCAAGCCAGAGGAGAGCTCTCCCAGTGGGCTTCCAAGCTGTATATCTTCACAGAAACACAGTACCTCCTGTGGAGTAGCTGGTTGGTTCAAGCCAGCAACCTGGCAGTTAACAAGTACGTCCCTTGTACCTGTAATACCTGTATAAAGTGTATTAAATATGAACTACTCCTGGTGTGTAATTTTAAATTGAATTATTGTGCCTGGAACTTTTTTTTTAATAGCTAAGAATGGTGAAATCAGACTCCTTTAGATGTTATGAGAAGAATAGACACTACACAGGGCTTGGACCCAACCCAGCTTAATTCAAAGGAAGGCAGATTTATTTTCTTCTGCTTCCCAGAAGGTTCCTCAGCAGAACGTGTGTTAAACAAAATTGTTTAGCTATGGAAAAGAGCAATCTCCTCTTGGGAAGATTCTGGTAGAAAGGGGCTTTGGTTACATATCCAGCTCAACCCAGCCCCAGAGCCCTCGTCATGTTTTATTTTGTTTTGCCCTTGACACTGATTGTCTTGGGAACTGTGGCCCCCGAGCAATGGCCAGGAAGTCAGGTCTTCTTGATGTAAATCCTCTAATATCCCCTACAATGATTTTCAGTGCCAATGGTAAGGCCCGCCCAGTGGCTGCCACATGCCCCTGAGCAGACACGTCAGAGCAGATGAGAGCATGAGACAGCATTTAAGAGAATGGTAGGCTGGCCTTGACTTAGCTGTTTGGCCTCTCCTCAGAAGTCATTTGTGACACTGACTGTCATGGGTTTCATTAAGAACAAGTCTATCTCTACCAAAGAAAACTGCAAGGTAAGAGGACTTTCAGCTCCAGCTACATATGTCTCCAAACTTACTTACATATTGTCCTGTTTTCAGAAGAAAAAAAATGTACTCAGTGCCTCCCGGGCAAATAAAAACTTTGGTACTACAACCTACAATCCCAGATAAAGTGTAGGTATCTGCTTTGGCAGCTCCCCTGGATCGAGCTGCTCCAGTAGCTCTCCACAAAAACCCTGTGAAGAGATGATCAGGCAGGGTAGCCTAGTCTGTTCTGCAGAAAGAAGCTACCCCTGGAACCTCAGTGGCTTAAAATCTAGAAGTTTATTCTTGTTCATGCAAATTCTGACACTGGAAGGGCAATTCTACAGGGTGTTTGTCCTGCACACCGTCCGTCAGTGATTCGGGCTGCTTCACAAATATGGTGCCACCAGATCAAAAGGTGGATTCCAGGTCATCACAGAAGAGGAAGAGAGAAGTGGGGGTTGTGGATCAGTCTTTACATGCTTTGACACTTTAGTTGACATAGATCGCTGGATAGGGCTGCTTATATAAAGGTTATCAGTTCAAACCACCTAGCTGTACCACAAAAGGAAGGAGTCATCTGCTTTCATAAAGGGTACAGCCTAGCCAACCTCATGCAACAATTGTACTCTGTACCACAAGGGGTGAGCATGAGTCAGAACTGACTTGAAGGCAACAGGATTTGGGGTTTTTTTTGTTTGTTTGGTTGGTTGGTTGGTTGATTGGTTTGGTTTGGTGAGTGGGAGCTGGTTCTACCTACAGCATATTAATCTGAAGTAGTCACTTTAGGTTTTTTTGTTTGTTTTTTGAGAGATGTGGAAAAGCTCATTGGCTTTAATGGGGAGTTAACTCTGCCGCAGACGGCCTCCTCAAAATTTCCCTCCCGCTTCAGAAACTAGCAGAGATTTTCAATGAAGGAGCCTGCTGGCACCCGCTGGACATCTCCTTGCAAGGTCAGTCCTTTGGAGCCATTGGGAGGGAGAAAAAAGAGACTTTTATTCCTGTAAAGAATTCCAGCCCCAGAAATCCTGAGGGGGAAATTCTGCCCTGTCCTCTCGGGTCGCTATGAGTCCGAATTGAATTTATGGCTATGAGTTGAGTTGTAATTCCATTCACTTACTGCTCTTGACAGGTTGCTAGATTAGGGCTTGTCTTCCCAAATGCCAGCACTAAACGAAAATGAGCTGTCCGGGCCACAATAAAGGGGTTGGAAATACATCAGGCACACTCATTAGACACCTATGGCAAAATTCAGAACTGAGCATGCTCTGACCCAAGTCATGTAGACCCAGGTGGAAGGTCCACCTGGTCATACAGAATAGGACTTCACAAAAGTGCACCGAAATCAACCAATACGATCGACCAATGTCCTCCAGTGGTGTTGGGAGGTGATAGAAGTAGGCCTGGGCTCCTTGTCGCCCTCCCTTGTTCACGTGCTCTGCAAGTGGAGGGTGAGGCCCTTGGGGGTTCCTGCCGTGGCTCCTCAGCTGGTTCTGCACTCCTGCTCAGGTATTCCTCCCATGAAACCGCCATATTCAGCTGCAAACTTTCCCCACCCCTGCCATGCAGCCCGGCGTGCTTTCCGGAGATACTGGGGACTTTTGGGGACTGCGATCGATACCTGAAACTTTCTTCCATAACATTCACTTGGATTTACAAAACTGCTTCTGCCATATGAATTCTTTCAGCGTTGCTAAGCAAGAACTGAGGTCAACCACCCCAGAAACCTAACACTATCAAGTCAATTCTGACTTATATCAATCTAGGGGGTCCTCAAACTATGGCCTGCGGGCCGCATGGCCCTCAGAGGACATTTATTCAGCGCGCCGGGTGTTTTTGCCCCGTTTTTTTTTTTAACTTCAAATTAGGTATGTGCAGTGCGCATAGGCATTTGTGCATAGTTTTATTTTTAAACTATCGTCCGGCCCTCCAGCGGGTTTGAGGGACAATGAACTGGCCTCCTGTTTAAAAAGTTTGAGGACCCCTGAAAGGACAACGTAGAACTATGCCTGTGGGTTCCCGAAGTTCTAAATCTTTACAGGAGCTGAGAACCGCATCTTTCTCTGTGAGCCACTAGCGGATTCCAACTGGCCGGCCTCATGGTCACACACATTCCACCAGGCTCCTTGAGCCTTAACTTGATAATTTAATGAAATGATACTTCTCCAAGTCACACTGTATCATGGTCTATAATCTTGCTATTCTAATATCAAATTTAAAATAAGGAATATAGTTAAGCTCCAAATCCATAAGCAATAAGATCATTGAATCTCTTTGGACACTATTACTTAAAAAAAGAAAAAACTCTGTCCAATTATTTTCAGCACAGCAAAGCTTCCAGTGTTTACAGCTTAGTATTTAATTGCTTTTTCTCTTCTTCTTTTGCATTGGTGAATCATTTTGAGCTTATAATAATGTCAAAATAAATAGTTTCCAGAGCCTCCAGGCATTCACTGTGTAATGATCATTTAAAAGATTTCTTGGTTAGAGGGTCCTCAAAAGAATAAAAAGCGTGTCCGCATCCCTGGTCATTTCTATATTCAAAAGAAGAAATTGCTCATCAAATGCTACAAGCCAATTTCTTTCTTCAGCCAAACTGCCCATTTTAGCATCACTGAATTAAGCAAATGGTTCTACATTTCAAAGTCAACAATGATACTCTTTTCCCTTTAACACGAGCATCTTAAACAGCTCAAAAAGTAGTCGAGCTCTTTATTATGGCTTTTCCTGAGAAAGCTGTTTCGTTGTTTATTTTATTTATTCATCTAGACTTTCATTTTAAGATTTGTGTATTTTAAGTTCTGCTAGTCAGGACATTTTAAATGGAGCCAGATTTTTTTTTATACTTTGTCTTTTAAAATATAATGAGGCTGAGCCGTACATCCCTTAATAAAATATAAAGTCTTCCTATTTCTGTTTGTTTGTAATTTCCCTAAGGATAACTCTTAAAGTAGTAAAACCAAAACCCGCCATAATGAATTACATTTGGTCTACTGGGGGTTGTGGCCAACCTTTAGATAGAAAAATCCAGAGACTCCCTTCTGCATCTCCTTTCCCAACCAAACCCCGGTGGCTGGAGGCTGGAAGGAAGAAAGAGGCTGGGCTGCTGGGGCAGGGTGGGGAAGGGGTAACCTTGCAGATTATTTCAAATTCTACTCTGAAGGCAGAAAGTTATCCCAATGAGATAGCTAGAGATTCACTTCCTTAGAAAAAGATTGAAATTAATGTGTCCCTTAGAAAAGCCAAAGGAAAAAAGTCGTTATTAATTTAGGCAATTGAAGAACTTTGAAAGCCATGTCTAGTACATAAAAACACCTGTCCCTAGAGCCCATCGGCCTAGGAAACTGAATTTTTATACCATGTAAAATAAAGGAAGGTCATTTCTTAGACTTGCTCAACAGAAGATTGTCATTTTAAACCGGTTACTGTAATGAGAAGCTGGGTTTTCGTAAAAAGGACTGAATGCTTGAGTCAGTGTGAAATGAAATTAGAGATGCATGTTCTGCGCATGGCAGCATTTCCGGAGGAGTCTGTGTTCCCGTGACTGCTCTCAATCTGTGTCGTGCCTTCTGGGAAACTCACAGCGTGGTGCCCACATCTAGTCTCTCGGACTTTCTTGCCAGCTTTGGAAAGGTGTTGAGTCTGTTGGATCTGCTGCACAGAGACAGCATGCAAGTGGACCCTTCCCACATTCCTCAGAGAGCAGCCCCCCAGTGTAAAGCTGTGGGTGAGGTTTGATGACCTTTGCCCCTTCATCATCCCGCATTCTTTGACGGACCCAAGCGCTCCCCCGAGGCATTACCGGAGAAGCAGCTACCCCATAGTTTCCAGATGGTGGGTATCAGCCTGTGTGCTCATTGGGATCGCCAGAGAGCTGTCCAAAAGACATCTTTGTCCCATCTCCACTGAGTCCGATTTTATTGGCCTGGAATGCAGCCTAGGTGCTTGGATATTTTTCTCTCTCATTAAGTTTTTATTGTGAATTGGGTGAAGGTTTACCAAGATCATCAGTTTTTTATTCAACAATTCATACACATTGTGTTTTATGCCACTTATTGCAATCTCCACAATATAATATGACTTATTCCACTCCCTACTTATGTCTTCTGTTTCCCTTCCTCCTCTCTTCCTACCCTTCTGAACTTGGGCCTTGGATTAATACTGCCCTTTTGAGATCAAATGGTTTGCTGTTTTCAGGTTTGTGTGCCTCACTTGTGTAATTGCTCCCATTGTAGACCAATCTATTATTTGGCTGAATATTGAACCACAGGTAGGAGTTCATTTTCAAACTTAGTGAATAAGGACCATCATTTCAGAGGTTCTGTTAGTCCCTATCCAGCCAATAAGCCTGGTCTCTTTTATGACTGTGAATTTTGCTTCACTATCTAGGACCTTTTGATGTGATCCCTTTCAAAGAAGTTGGAATTGATAGTTGGAGATCATCTAGTTATTCTGTGCTCAGAGTCATGAAGTCTAATGTTCATGTGGTCCACTCACCACTCTTTCCTCCAGAGTGAGGGTGACAATACTTGCCACCTAGATGGCCACTTGTGAGCTTCTGAGATCCAGCTGCTACTCACCAGCGTGGATGTCGACCATAGTCTTTACAGTCTAGGTAATGACAATTGTTCTTGGTGTCCTTCACAACTATAATCCCCAGCCCCCAAGCCCAATAAAGCACTCCCTCCAGTTGTTCGGTTATGCCTAAGGAGTTTTGATAACTTCATCTTCGGTGTGCTCCGGAATATTCAATTCCCTGGATGATCAGAATGCTCAGTCAGGGCTCAGAATCTTGGTGTTAAGGCTCCTGGTGAGATCCTGGCACATCAGACACAGAGGTTGTGAGGCTAGAGGATGGGCAGAAGGGGATCATACTGAGTCTAACAAGGAAAGAAAAGGAAATGAAGGATATAAGCAATTAAAAGCAAGCGCATAAATAGATACAAATACACAGATGGCCCTTGCAACATTATTCCCAATCTCGCAAACGTGTCAACGGTCTAAATACCCATCAATAGGTGAATGGATAAGTCAAACATGTTGCCTACGGTATATACAATGGACTACTACTCAGCCATAAAGAGAAATGAACTCTTGACACAGGCTACAAGAGGAATGAACCTCATAAGCATTATGCTGAGTGAAATAAATCAGCTTCAAAAAGGACACATTTTGCTTAATTCCACTTACAAGAAATATCTAGGCTAGGAAAATGAATAGAGACAAACATCTCCCAATTGTTTCCAGGGATAGGTAGGAAGGTAAGTATGGTTGTTACATAATGCCATGTCAATTGGACAAATAAGTGAGGTGGAGTCTTTCTTATACCTATATGAGTGTCCTTGGATTTATTTCTCTAGTCAACCCAGCCTAACCCAGTAGGGCCTGGAGGGGAAGTGCCATCCCTGAGACGATACTGAGCTTCCATAGGGTGATGACATAATTTTGGAATGGGTAAGGATGATAATATGAACAACATGCAGAATGCCACTTAGTTATAATCTTGTAGAGCGTGGAAGTGACGAATGTTTTGATGCATGTATATTTAGTACGATTTTTAAAGAGTGTACGCAAAAGAGCAATATGGCAAGTCTGTGTTGCCATTTGCTGTTGCTCAGCTAAAAGCGATTCGGGCCTGTGTAGTCCAAAGGGAACCACAGAGGCTCAGGAGGAAAGCTGGTACCATCTCCAACTAAGACTTGTCTGACCAAATGCAGAGTCTCCCTTCAAGTAACTGACAGGTCAGAGGCAGCTCATCTCTGCTGCAGAAGCAATGATTTGTCTCAATTCCCAGACCACTGTCACAACCATGTCTTGTTGCCCTCGGTGCCCCCCTTCCCCACCACAATAAGTCACTAGAAAGCCATGCTTCATTTAAAAACAAACAAATAAACCCCTTCTGCCTCCATCCTGGCACTGTTTCAGCTTATTTAGCATCATAACATATGTCATCTGTTTCCCTAAACAATCTAACATGGACATGGCACGATGGGACTGAGGAGTTAGGCAAATGAGTACCAGCCTGCCCTCTGAACACACACGATGGCATTTGACTTGCTGTCAGTAGATGCTGTCGCGTTTCTTCTCCTCTTTCCTGGAAAATAAATATAGAAAAGAAAGAGGCCATGAAAAGGGCTGCAAGATGTTTAGCTCTGGTCTTTCTAGAAAGTGTAGAAAAAAAGCATGTGACCCCTGCCTGCCTTTAGATGCCCCACTCCTCTGGCTAACAAGGATTGCGCACTGACCATGGACAAGACATCTGGATCTGGGGGGAGGATATAACAATTGCCCCCACCAGCAAAGAGTTTCCAGATTTACGGGACTGCACAGGCCAGGGAGCAGCTCATAAAAAGAACAAGAAGAATCGCAAAGGAGGGTGTGCTCCAGCACCACTTCGTCCAGCTGCAGACACATGAAGGCAAAGTTTCCTTTGCTTTCAGTCAAGTATATGATTTCCGCGGCATCCCTTACCAACACCTTCACAAAGATCTAGGTTCTTGGGTTGTTTCGTTCCAGGGCGGACATCACCTTGGTAAAGCCACACTTTATGGACAGCTCATGGTCCAAGAATTCCACCTATATGTTTTGAAAGGGGCCACGTTAAAACCCCTGGCTCAGACTTTCAGGACTGGGCACAATACAGCTAACCCACCATGGGGACAGCAGGATTTGGTAACACTCTCATCTCCATCACAACCTGGACCTGGCAAAGCTATTTTCTTCCACTCACCATCTTTCAATCAATATTTACTCAGCTATTAGTTGCTCCCCAGGCTCAGCATCAGAAAAGTGTTCAAACGTTACCGAATTGTCCATCTAATGGTAGAGGTCTGTGCAAGGGATATGAGAGCAAGAGGCTCAGAGATGATCAGTGGGTAACGAGAGAGGGATTCACCTTTATCATTTGTAGAAAGCCCCTGAGGCTTAGTCACATTGGCAGACTTTCCCTGGAGCAAGCAAATAAAGCTGCTCCCGGCTCAGCTCCATTCCTGATCTGGTCTTGCCATGAGACTATCCAGGCTTTGTCCCAACCCCACATTCTGGAAAGCACGAGTGGAAGGAGGTGGATCTTGGGGATACCATGGAAAAGAATGGGCATTGCACAACACTTCATTGTACTCATATGGAGCTTATACAAAGGCCAAGAGATAGAACCAGGTGAGACTGTGAAGAGGACAAGGTGATACTGCATGGTTTAAAATCAGAAAAGGTGTGCATCAGGGTTGTATCCTTTCACTGTTCTTATTCCATCTGTATGCTGAGCAATTTATACAAGAAGCTGGTCTATGTGAAAAAGAACATGGCATCAGGATTAGAGGAAGACCCAAGTAATGTCATTAGGAACATTTTCTCACTAAAAATTTTAGGTCATGGCATCAAAAAAGTGTCATTTTAACCTAAATGGGTTTTTAGACCAGTGAAATAACAGCGAGAGTGAGTCAGCATTGTGCACAGAATTGAGCGATACTGGTTCTTTGGGAAATTCATAATCCAACACTGACACTGCTGAGATAAAGGATGACAGTGAGGAAGATTCTACACCTGAGCTCTGTGATGGGCCAACGTGGTGCTCTACTCTCTTCAGGAATGGATGAGCCAGCTCCACCAAGATTCCCCTTTACTGGAGCACCTGCTATGTATGTAGACGTTGAACACAAGAACGCTTTGGCGTTCCTACAATGATTTCTGACCGATGAGGTCATCGAAAAATTGATTATGATAGCCCGGAGGTTTACTTTCAGGTTTTAACCCCTCTTCAGTTAATTTCTGTGCATGGGGGAAGGTTTGGGGCTTGCTTCATTTTCCTACATACGGTATCTCAGTTTGTCCAACACCATTTGTTGAGCAAGCAGAATTTGTCCCTTTGGATATTTCTGTGTCCTTTTTCGAAGGCTAGTTTCCTGTTGACTGGTGAATATATGTGTAGCTTTTCTGTTCGAATCCATTGATCTATATACCTCTCAGTGTACCAATACACTGCTCTCCCTTAGGGAAAAACAACAACAAAAGTTGTATGAGCCCCTATATAATGATTTTTTTAATGGACGATGAACTATTTTCCAGGCCAGCACTATCCTATGTTTGAGCACATTGCTGCAGCCACTGTGTCAATCCATCATGCCTTATAGCCTGCGGTACTCATGTTCAGGTATAGTGTTCTGCCATTCACAAGGTTCACACTGGCCAGTTCTTTCAGAAGTGGAAGACCAGGTCCTCGTCCCTCGTCTCTCTGTCTGGAAACTGCTGAAGTCTACCTGCAGTGAGTGACCCAGCAGGCATTTGAACTACTGGCTGCAAAATTTCCACCATTACAGCCAAATGCAGGCCACCACAGTACAACAGACAGTAACAGCATCTTAACACCACACAAAGGCTCCTCCCTGGGGAGACCACGTGTTCAGGCAATTGCTGCTGTTACACATGTAAGTGGGGGCTACATGAAGTCGCACCATCTCCCGTGGCCCTTCCAGGAACAGGCCATTCTTCTGTTGTTTCTACTGGACTTAGGCTCAGCTGCCAACCTGCCCTCTGCACGCATTCTTCTCCTTACCCTTCCATGTCACCTTCTCTTTGCCCAAGTCAATACTGCTGGTCAGTCACCTACTGGTGGATGCTTGCTTCTGAAGTTTCTGAACCACATTTCCCCATGGTTATGAGACATTGCTGCTGCCACTGCGAGCATTTAACAGGTTACTTTACACCTTCAATGAGAAATCTAGGGGAATAGAAAGAAAGCTTCTTCTTTCTCCCAAGGAGTGGGTGGTGGTTTTGAACCGTTTCCCTTGAGGTTAGCAGCCCAATGTGTAACCCACTACACCAGTAGAGCCTTGGTGGCACTGTCCAGCAATTATTAGACTGCTAAACATGAGGTCAGGGTTTCAAACCTACCAACTTCTCCTTGGGAGAACGATAAAGCTGTTCCCATAAAAGACTGACAGCTCCAGAAGCCCACTATAGGCTGGCTATGAGTTGGAATTTTGCGGTCATTTAGGGCTTTTTGGTGGCATGTGATTTTTTAGGGCTTTTAGGTTGTTTGTGGACGTTCAAGGTGTGTTTTGGGCATTCGGGTGGTTTGGGGTTTTTAGGGTGTTTTATAAGATTTTAGGGAGTGTTTAAGGGATTTAGGGGTGGTTTTTTAGAGTGTATAGGTATTTTTCAGCACAGTATGGTGTTTTTAGTGATGTTACAGAGTTCCTTAGGGATTTTAGGGTATTTTTAATATTATATGTGTTTTTTCCCCCCAGCATTTTAGGTTTTCTTAGGGCTTTCATGGTGTTTTCAGGGCATATATGGGGTTTAGGAATGTTTAGGGTTTGGGAATCTTCTAAGGATGATTTTTTGAAGTTTCACATGTTTGGGTGGGCATTTGGTGTTTTTTTGTGACTTTAGAGTGTTTATGGGATCCTGTCAATTTGCAGCTTTAATTCCACAAAGAAAAGTCAGACAGCAAGCCAGAAAGGAGCAGGAAATGAAGGGGAAGCCCAGGCCACATGTTACAGCTGCCAAGTCCGGAGAACCTAGGTGTGGTCGTTGGCTACCTGGGACCGGGAGTGGGGCTGTGCTCCTGCCCAAGGGTGCTAGGGAGTAAACCAATCTCAGCTGGACGTTTGGCTTTTCTACTACTTAGCCGACTCCATGAACTTTCCCAAGGGCAGCTGGCGAATTGCCAGGGGAACCCAGCTAGACCCCCCACACAAAAGCACAGGGATGGTTACAGGAACAGGAGGTTTCACACAGTGGATGTGCAGGGCTTGGGGTCGGGATTGGGGGCCAAGGTGAGGAAGGGGCAGCAATAAGGCCTGGTCCCAAATAATCAGACACTGAGCAATAAAAGTACAAGGACTGCCAAGAGAACATGGGGACAAAGGATGGCTGGACTTCATTTGATATCTTTGGACGTGCTGTCAGGAGAGACCAGTCCCTGAAGGGACATCAAGTCCATGAAGGACATGATGCTTGGCAAAAAGTGGAGGACGGGCAATAAAACAGCTCGAACCAGCGGCTACATCAGTGGGCATAGTAACAATGGTGAGGATGGTTCGAGACCTGGCAGTGTTTTATTTTACTGCTTGTGTTTTTCTAGAACTGTCTTTCCTGGATGCACGAGGAAGGATAACTGTGCTTGTGGGAAGCAAATGCACAGTGGGCAGCGCTTTGGCCAACATAGGTACACCACCGGCACACAGTGCCCCCTTACTTGGCATCCAAAGTGACAGGATTTGTCTTTCCCCAGAGCTCTCCAGCCCTGGGGGAAGTGGCCCTGCCTTCGGCACGCCGCCAGGGGGCAGCACTGCTGCTCTCTCACTGGCTACATCTGTGAGGACCCAGAGAGCAGCTCCTTTCTGCTGCTCTCCTCTCAGACTTCTGCCAGAAGCCTTGGCTCCTCCTGGATCCTCCCTTGATTCCCACTCTGCACCTTTGGGGACGCCCAGCCCATTAACTCTCTCCCATCCTTCCTTGCTGCCTCTTCTCCAGATGCCTGAGCGGGGCTTCAAGTAGTTGTAATGTTATGCTTAGGTGAGATGTGTTCAGCTTGTTTACTGTCTGTATACAAGAAAAGAGTGCAGCCCAAGACATCCACCCTTTTGTTCCTCTATGGAAAGCCTGTTACGTGTCATAGTCTTCTCTCTGTGCAGTGCTTTCCTCTGCTGCTGATGCTTTTACATGAAATAGGACTCGGTGTGTCACCGCTACAGGAAATCATCTCTGAAAAAATAATATGCCCAGAACTCAGAAACAGTGTCAGCTTGCATCTGGCATCATGGAAGCATCATGGGTGTGTTTCCATTCATTCGCTCCTGAGTGTCACATGTTAAACTCAGTGCATAGCATAAACAGCAGCAGGCACAAACTGAGACAAAGCACACCCTTTGCTGTGAAGCACATTCCGACTCCTGGCTGCCCCTGTGCCACAGAGTAGAACTGCCCCGCAGGGGCTCCCTAGCTGTCATCTTTACAGAGGCACATGGCCACACCTCCCTTTTGGGAAGCCACTGGGTAGGTTTGAACTTCAGGGTTGTAGTAGTTGATATTGTAGAGCCCTGGAGTCAGTTCGGATTCATAGGGGCCTGTGCACTAGAGAGAGAAACAAAGCCCAGTCCTGCGCCATCCTCGCACTTGTTACTGTATTTGAGCCGATTCTCGCAGCCACGGTGTCAATCCACCTAAGTAAGGGTCTTCCTCTTGTTTGCTAACCCTCTGCCAAAAATGATGCCCTTCTTGCAGGACTGGTTCCACCATAGTAATATGTCCAAAGTACCTGAGACAACGTCTCCGCATCCTCTTTCAGATCTCCTGCCTTTAGTTTGTCAGCTCACTTCGATGGAGTCGATGCTGAGCCATAGCGACTCTATGAGATCAGAGCAGAACTATCTCTGTGGGTTTCCCAAAGGCTAACTCTATGGGAGTAGAACGCCTCATCCTTTTCTTCTGAGGACTGACTGGTGGTTCCCCACTGCTGACATTACAGTTGACACCCAAGGCATAAGCTACTATGCCACCAGAAGTCCCTTGCCCCTGTGCAATAACCAACACCACCTACACACAAAACCCACCCCTTCTCTGTCAGTTTGATGTATGGTGATGGCTTGAGTTGCTATGAAATTGGAAGCTACTAGGGGGAACCCGACAAAAACTACAATTTTTTCAAAACTATGCATTTAAATTTTTTATCCCCTTCATAGTACTCTCCATTACACTTCACACATTTGTCTAATCTGTGATTACATTCTTGGAAACATTTTTCAAACTCAGCAGTTTGGGTGACACCCTTGTTTCCCACCCCCCCCTCTTCTGTGTTGTCAAACCACTGTCCTTCATTCATGGAAACAGAAAGAAGTCACATGGAGTGAGTTCAGGTGATTAAGATATGAGGGACAAGAGAGGCATGCTTTTTTGGGGGATGTTTTCATACTGTTATTTCTTTTCTCTTTTTTTATAATCATTTTTTGGGGCCTCATACAACTCTTATCACAATTGATACATACATCATATTTGTACATTCATTGCCCTCATCATTCTGAAAACATTTGCTCTCCACTTAATCCGCTGGCATCAGCTGATAATTATTCCCCATCCCTCATGAACCCTGAATAATTTCTAAATTATTTTGTCATATCTTACACTATACAATATCTCCCTTCAGCCACTTTTCTGTTGTCTGTCCCCCAGGGAGATGGTTATATGTAGATCCTTGTCATCGGTTTCCCCTTTCCATTCCTCCCTCCCTCTACCCTCCTCGTATCGCCACTCTCACCACTGGTCCTGAAGGGATCATCCGCCCTGGATTCCCTGTGTTTCCAGTTCCTATCTGTACCAGTGTACATCCTCAGGTCTAGCTAGATTTGTAAGGTAGAATGGGGATCATTTTAGTTGTGGGGGAAGAAGCATTTAGGAGCTAGAGGAAAGTTGTATGTTTCATTGTTGCTACAGTGCACCCTGACTGGCTCCTCTCCTCCCTGCTACCCTTCTGTAAGGGGATGTCCAATAATCTACAAATGAGCTTTGGGTTTTCACTCCACACTCCCCCGTATTCACAAAGATATGATTTTTTTGTTCCGATGATGTCTGATACCTGATTCTTCCGACACCTCGTGATCACACATGCTGGTGTGCTTCTTTCATGTGGGCTTTGTTGCTTCTCAGCTACATGACCACTTGTTTAACTTCAAGCTTTTAAGACCCCAGAATGTATAACTTTTGATAGCCGACCACCATCAACTTCAGTCACCACATTTGCTTATGCACCCATTTGCCTCCAGCAATTGTGTTGGGGAGGTGAGCATCACGGAATGCCACTTTAATACAACAAAGTATTTTTGCATTGAGGGAGTACTTGAATGGAGGCCCAATGTACATCTGTTACCTTAATACTAAACCTATAAATATATGCATATAGATCTATTTCCCCATCGTTATACATAAATATATTTACATATGCACATGCCTTTATTTAGACCTCTATAAATGCCCTTTGCTTCCTACCTCTTTCCTTGATTTCCTTTTACTTTCCGATTGTCCCACTCTCATGTTCAGCCTTCATTTGTGTTTCAGTAATTCCTCTCGGTTACATTACTCTTGGTTACACTCTACCAAGCCTCCTACACCCTCCTCACCATCTATTTGGATCACTTGGTGTTCCCTTGTCCCTGGGTTTGTTAACAGAACTTCCTTTTTCCCTACATCCCCCTTTCCCATCTCCCCCCCCCCCACCAGCTGTCAGTCCCATTGTTTTCTCCTCCAGATTGTTCATCCAGCCTATCTCATTTAGACAGACCTGTGGAAATCATAGCATGCACAAAAACGAGACAGAGCAAACCCAAGCAACAAAATGAAACAAAAGAACAACACCACCACCAACAAGCCAATGACAAAAAGCAAAACAAAACACAAGAAAGAAAAGCTTTTAGTTAGTTCAAGGACTGTTTGTTGGCCTTTAGGAGTGTTTTCTCATAGAGTATGATGGGTCAGCTAGCCCTGGCCCCAAAGTCTATTTTTGGTATTCCCTGGGGACTTCGTTGCTCTGTTCCCCTTCCTGTTCTGTTGTACACCCTTAGTATTTTGCCTCGGTGTGCTGGGATCAGATCGGGCGATAGAGGCATGCTGTTTTTTTTGTGTGAGCAGGTGCACTGTCATGGTGGCAAAACCAGTCCCCTGTCTACCACTAATCAGTCCTTTTTATTTTAAATAAATCATTTTATTGGGGGATCTTACAGCTCTTGTAACAATGCATACACCAATTTGTATGAAGCACATTTGTACATACATTGCTATCATCATTTCCAAACATGTTCTTTCTCCTTGAGCTCCTTTTTTCCCCTCCTCCCACCCACGTGAACCACTGATACTTTATACATACTTTTTATTTTTATATTTTACGCCTCTGCTGTATCCCTTCACCCAAACTTCTGCTGTTTGTTCCCCTGGTTGGTGGAGTGGGGCTGTATGTCCATCATTGAGATTGGTTTCCCCTTTCTTCTGCTTCTCCCCCCTACCTTCCCTCGTGGTGTTGCTACTCTCAGTATTGGTCCTGAGGGGTTTATCTGTCCTGGATTCTGTGTGTCGGAACTTCTAGTCAATAGCAGTGTGCAAGCTCTGGTCTAGCCAGACAACTCAGACCTTCTTACACAATATCTTCAGAACCTCTATATAGGAAGCTTGATTAACAGTCTGACCTAGTGCAATGACTAAACTCCAAATGCACTATCACCCTCACATCAACAAAACCAAACAAATGAGCATCTTCTTGAAGTTTGAGTTCACTTGACGAGGTGTATTTGAGTGAGGTGATGATGGCGTCTTACACTGACTTGATTTATGTTTGCATTCTGGCTTGTGAGAAGAGCACAAGGTCTTGTCACCAGCAATGACCTTGGGAAAAAAGTGTGGGTGCACTAGCTCAGAGCAAGTTGCCAGATGCCTGCCCAAACAGGAGAATGTATATTTTGAAATGTGTACCCAGTGGAGCTTTGTACCGCTTGGTTTTTTGGCGGGGGTGGGGTGGGGGTGGGGGGAAGGCCGGCTACTCCTTTGTAGGTTAGATAATCTGAGATGTGCTATTTGAAATTTCCTGGGGCCAGTTTTAGACAAAACTAGAAAAGTTAATTTTGCTGTATGGAAAAATCTGACAGTCTGGAAGTATCTAATTTTCCTCACATGCCATCATTCCCCTAGTAGCATTATTCCTAGTTAAAGCTCTCCTCTGTTCCTCCTTAGGGTTTCCCCCACTACCTGATGTTCCTTTTCTCCTACTCATCATCAAGGGACTTGTGTCCAAAGTGAGGACAGCAAATAAGAGACCCTCCTGACTCTCTGTTAAGAAGGGTGCTCTGGTGCATGCATGTGTTTATGTGTGCACATACAATCGCATTTGAATTTTGTTGGAAGAGGCTTCATAGAGACCGAGAGTGACATGGTTAGAGCTGCTGCACATGTAGAGCACTGTACTCTATGGTGTTCTAATTCAAATGCATGTAAGGTCCAAGAGAGGTAATAGAAGCAAGTGACCAGGGTCAGGGAAGGCAGTAGGAGGAACTGAGGGAGCCTGAATGCCTCACACCCTGCCAGTTTCACTGATTCTTGGATGGGAGAGTACCAACCTAGTGCTGTGAAATCTTCGCAGTTTTCAGAGGCTTGGGGGATTTTAATTTTGTATGTAAAAAATAGACATCTAAATGCTTGTAATTTATTGATTTCGATAAACACACTGAATGCCAGTACTCAAGTCAAACAAACCAAACTGACAGCCATCGAGTCTTTGCCAACTCATAGTGACCCTATTAGACAGGGTAGAACTGCCCCTCAGTTCAGCTCCCAGCCCTGGAGGCCCACCAGTTCCTCGTTATTATCATGAGGAATACTATTTTCACAAGAGCGTTACATACCCCTAGAGACTAAACCATAAAGCCATATAGGCTTTGACCATCAATTCTGATATGCTTTTTCCTCAAACTGATGGGTCATTTGATGGAATCCTTGTATTACTTCCCTAACATAAAAATTAATCAAGCAAAGGAGATTCAGTGCTCAGTACTGCAGCCCCCTATTTAGAGATTAACTCTTAAAAACCACCACCACCACCACCACCACCACCACCACCACAGGCACCTTATCTATGTTGATAAAAACTTGAGTAGGCTGTATAAATATCTCAAGTATTTAGGATAAAATGGATTCTTTTTCTACTGTCACATATTTAGTTTGAGTTATGTGTTTCCATCTGAACACAAATTAAATAGACCTCATTGACATCTTTTCAAAATGCCATAAAAATTAAATGATTACCTTAAAAGATACTCAGTATAATTAGGCATCAGAAAAATGTACATCAACACTAGAGCGAGATAGTGTTTCAACCCATCAAGATGACACTAGCCAAGAATATTAAAAATACCATTGAGTGCTGGAAGAATGAACAGATTTGTGTCAGAAGAACAGTCTGAAAGGTCCTTAGAAGCAAGCACGGGGAGACTTCACATGCTTTGGATATGTTATCAGGAGATGCCAGTCCCTGGAAAAGGCTGAAATGTTAGGTTCAAGTAAAGCAACAGTTTTGAAGATGGTGTAGGACTGCGCAGTGGTTCATTCTGCCTTGAGTTGGAACTGACTCAATAGCACCTAATGCTAAAAGCTAGATGCTTTTGATCCTAAATGAAAAGTGGATGGTCCAGCCTCCATACCAGCTACGTGGACAACTGCCCCTCCCCCCAGAAGAATTTACCTTAGAAGACGGCACTGAACCTGTAGCTAGGGGAGATGCACATGTCTGATCAGAGCACACAGGGGCAAATGAAGGGGGAGGAAGAGAGTGGAGCACACACTGGTCCACCAGGCTTGGAGGATGATATTGGCACTCTGAACAGCCAATGTACAGAGTGGACCATATGGCTGATCCCACTATGAGACATGCCATCCCTTGCTGGCCCAGGGCCCTATGGGGACAATACCGGAGACTCTGTGTTGGGACTGACCCGGCTGGCCCTCCAACACGGAGGCAAATCACTAAAAGCATGCAGCAGAGCAACCATGGGAGCAGAGCGGGTAGCCCCTGAGGGAGTACAAAGGACAGACTCTGGGGCCAGAGCATGATACGCCATCAGACCTGACTGAAGGACACACCTATAGAAAAAAAAAAAATCAGACCTTGATCTATTTACAGGTTTTTCTTTCTTAAAAAAATTTTTTTGGCTTTTAATTAATTTACTCTTTTATTGATCATTGGTTTTCTGTTGTTGTTTTTTGTCATCACTGTGTTCTCACCCATCGCCTATCTTGCTATGGTTTGATTTTTGGTGCATATTATTATCTCAACAGATCTATCTAGATAAGATAGGCTGGAAAAATAGGCTGGAGGAGAAAACAACAGGACCAATGGTTCCCGGGGACATGGGAGAGAGAGAGGAGGGGGTAAGGAGGTGATGCTGACCAATCCAGCGACAGGGGAGCAACAAGTAATCCAAAATCCGTCGCAAGGAGGGTGTGAGAAGCCTGGTAGGTATTCAGCAAGGGTAATGTAACCAAGAGAAATTACTCAAACCCAAGTGAAAGCTGAGCACGATAGTCGGACAAGAGGAAAGTAAAAGTAAATAGAGGAAAGAACTAGGTGACAAAGGGTATTTCTAGAGGTCTACATACTGGCATGTACATATGTAAATATATTTATACAGGAGGGTTCGTAAATAGATCAACGTTCATATATTTATAGACTTAGTATTAAGGCAGTAGATGGACATTGTCAAGTACTTACTCAATGCAAGAACACGTTATATTAAATTGGCATTCCATGATGAACACCTTTCCAACATGATGGTTGAAGAAAAATGTGTGCACTAGCAAATGTGGTGAAGAAAGCTGATGGTGCCTGGCTATTAAAAGTTATAGCATCTGGGATCTTACAGGCTTGAAAATAAAGAAGCGGCCATCTAGCTCAGAAGCAACAAAGCCCACATGGAGGAAGCACACCAGCCTGTGTGACCATGAACTGTTGAAGGGATCAGATATCAAGCATCAAAGAACACAAAAATCATGTCATTGTAAATGAGGGTGAGTGCAGAGTGGAGACTCAAAGCCCATTGGTAGGTAACTGGACACCCCCTTCCTGAAGGGATGTGGGGAGGAGATAAGCCAGTCAGGGTGCAGGGTAGCAACAATGAAACATATGTTTCCTCTAGTTCCTAAATGCTTCCTCCCCCCACTATCATGACCCAATTCTACTTTACAAATCTGGCTAGACAAGGAGATGTACAGAGAGATCGCCTTGGAGATTGGGTGGATGTTCCCACAGTAGCGTGGAGCCCCACAAGTGCTGGTCAGGCGTTTCCCCCAGTCACTTGTAGGACCTCAGGATTTAGGCTGGGGATGCCCCCACTTTTTATAGGGGAGAACAACCTGTGGCCTGGTGTGTGGGAGAGGACCAGCGTGAATTCCCCAGCTGCTTGCCACACCAATAAGTGGGGGGTGGGAGCTCCCTCAGTTGGGCCTTCAGGTTTGCCCTAGGCAGAGGGGAGTGGCCTGGAGACCTCTATTGTCTTGTGATGGGAAAGAGAGTGAAAGGAGAGGAAAAAGAGAGAAAGAGGAAGACACAGACTGGGGCAATAATGCCAACCAGACTGACAACCACTCACCCACACACAACTAAAATGCACAGAGTAAATAAAGGTGACAACAGTAAAAAGAAAGAAAAGAAAACAACTAAAAAGGAGAACCAAATCTGTGGAGGCTGTGGTAGGAAGTAGAGAAGAGCTTGATGGAGCGGAGAAAAGCAGAAAACCTGTAAGAAGAGCCCAATAAAAGGGAAAAGAGAGAAGAGAAAAGGAAGGAGGAGGAGAGAGTATTTTTTAAATGGTTAAAGAAATAACTGACCCTGTGTTATGCTGTGTGTAGCTCTGACTCGTCCTGTGTGCAGTACTGTCTTAGGGGTCAGGCTGCCCACTAGGAGGACAGGGTTGCCCTAGGCTGAGTGTAGGGCTCTGGAAACCAGCAGTGGTATGTGCAAGCAATGAGAGGGAGCAGAGAGAATCGTACAAGCTAAGAGAGAGGTGAAGAAAGCAAAGACAGAAAGAGGAAAGAAAGAAAAAGAGAATAAAGAGAAAGAAGGAAATAAATCCAACTGAGTTCACTAAGGTTGGCTGTGATGGTAAAGAGCAAGGAGAGAGAGAAGGAGGAAATAAAGTATAAAGTAGTAGCTGATCCCTGATTGCTTGGATGAGGGGCCAGAGGGGTTTAGACACTGCTCCAACATGGCAGGTCAGTGTGCCCTTTTAATGCCGGGACCCAGTGGTGCTGGGCAGAATTGCCCTAGTTGACGAGATCACCTTAGAGGCATGACGGAGGTTTCTTCAACGGTGCAGCGCACTGTAGGTGTTTGTCCCAGGTGCCTTGTGTGGTGTACAGCACTCCCACAGAGGGCAGGCTGGAGTGCCTCCTGCTATTTGGGTTGATTTGCCCTAAGCGGAGGGAAGTGACCTGGAAGCCTTTAGTGGCATATGAGAGGAGAGAGTGGGAGAGAAGAGGAAAAAGAGGGGAAAAGGGGGAAAAAAGAGGGATAAAGAAGAAAGCGAGTAAATAAAAGCCCAACACCAACCTGAGCACGTTGAAACTGAGTGCGGTGGAAAAGTTAGAAGGGCTAGTGAATAAAGTGAGAATAAGTAGAGCAGTGGGTAAGGAGGTAATGATACTTGATCACCTGTCCTTGAGGCCAGAGGAATTCCAACTCTTCCTCAAGGTCACGGGGTCATGGACTTGTAAGGTCTCTCTCTCTGGCCTAAATTCCAACCCCAGTCCTTGGCTCCCCGCGAGAAAAATTTCATGCGGAAGCCGGGTTCGTGATCCAAGTGAATTTAATGAGAGTTAAAAGAAGCGTCAGGTTTTACAAGGCACCCATAGGATTCCTTTGACCATGGGGCCTGGCAGAGACTGCCTCAGGTCATGCAAGGATCTCTCTCCTCCCAGGAAGACGACCAGACCACCCTTCTCCCTTCTGGTCCCTGCCTTTTCAAGGGTTCCCGGGGAGGCTGGTGAAGGACCCCAGGTCAATCCCATTGGCTGAACTGCAATCATCTGGCCCAGGTGGGCTGCTCCAGGTGCAACATCCATCGGAGCCCACGGGCAGGAAAATCCAGCTTTCCTATTGCTGGCTCTCCTGGGCATGCGTTAATGGACTTTCCCATCCCTGATGTAGGGTTCCACAGATGCTGTGTGAGATTACTTCAAAAGCAAGATCGCGCCCGTGGCCAGGGGTCACTTGGGTGCTGGAGTACCTGCCTTGTGCTGCATGTAGCACTGCAGCAGGGGCTGGGAGGGGGCACTGGGGGGCTCCCTCAGCCCCGTCTAGGGCTCCAAGACCGGCAGGGCCTCCCCAGCTATGTGTAGAATCACTGAGAGGGAAGCTTGTTGTCCTATCTAGACTGCTGATGCTTCCTAGATCAGAGGATTTTCTTTTTTATCCCTCTGGCCAGCTAGAATGAAATTGTCTCCCACAGTCTCTGGGCTACAGCTCAGTGCTGTTTAAGGCTGACACTGCTACAGCGGGTCTTTGTTATGGTAAAAGCTGCCAGGCCCTGTGGCTGAGTTCTGGCATTCCTTAGCTAGGTTGCTTCTTATGCTGATTTATGTTAAGGGACTCCCCTATGTGGTGCTTGGAGCTGAGCAACCAGACTTGGGTTTGAGTTTTAAACCAATCATTTATGTTTCACCCTTAAAAAAAATTCTACTTGTGATGTGCTCAGATTTGGTGGCTGTCAAGCTGACCCCCAGAGGGGGAGATCCAGCTTATCAGGGGGGTTGTTTACTAGTCGGCCAATTGGAACTAAATTTGCTCCCTGGACTCCCGACTTTCTGCCTTTTTCTCCCACACCATGATCTTCCTAAGGTAATAATATATTTTTTCTTCTACTCTAAATTATAGCTACCCACCACCAACCCCTGACCGTGAGCTCAAGGCATCCAACCGCATGGAGAGCTCAGTGTGGGGTTCCCCTCGTGTCTGAGATTCTGCCCCCTCTCAGGGCGTCCACCTGCAGGGATCCCTGCTCCAGGCAAGGGCATATCTGGCGCCTGCCACTTCGTCAAAATTATAGTGCTTTAAAGCATGCTTGGTTTGCTTTGTGAGTGGAAATCCCACAAAAGAAGGGGTTCAGGAGAAACCCTGTTACCCTAGTTCTAATTTCAGAACTCCACCTTCCCGTTTCCTTCACCTAATTTCCTATTTTTCTGGTCTGGCAGCAGGAGCTCCAGATAGATGGATCCTATCTGGTCGCCATTTTCTCTGAATCCCTCCATCTATTTTTTTTACACTCTTAAAAAGTACAAAACATTTACTCTACAAGCGCAAACAGATTTTCAAAAGCAGGGAAAAACCTGAACGTTCAGTACATGGTTCAATCGTCTTTTCATCTCTGCGCCCTAACTATGCTGAGCTCCATGGAACTGCATGGAGGGGAGCTATTCTGGCGTCATCGAGCCAAGTGAGTGTTTTGAATTACCTCAAGTGAATATTTGACTGGAAAGCATAGGGTGTAAAAAAACCCTGAAATCAGATGGTGCACATCTATCACAAAGAACAGGGCCTTGTACTTAAACCTTTTTTCTGAAAATAAGCAGCCATCTAAGTGAGATGTCAACTAAGTCCGCCCAGAACAAGCAGCACAGCCAGTGTGATGCCAGGGTGATAAATAATAGAATCTCAATCTGCAGGTATGAACAAGAATCAGAGCTTAAGTTCGGAACACCCAGTTTGCAAAAGGACTCAAATGCACATGCGGGGTGAATTCCCTCTGACCACAGTCCATGGACATGAACAGATACAGTTAAGTTCAAATGTAACACCTCATCATTTGATCTCTTCAGACTAATTTTAATTTGGTTCCAGTTTTTAGTATTTTTCACTTTCTGTTCGATTGAGGTTTTTCTCTCTTTTGTCATTGTTAGTTTTTCTTTTCTACTTGTTTCTTGATTTTGTTTTGTATTTTTTTTTAATACATATGAAATCCAGGAGAGGTAAATCCAGAGAGACACTAACAGAATTAACAATCACCTAGGGACAGGCAGGGAAGATTTGGGGGAGTGAGGGGGGGGGGCTAACAAAAATGAATATAAAAGAAGGAAATGATGTAAACCTGATTGTGGTGACGATTACACAAATCTTAATATGACTGAAGTATTGAATGATATATGTGAATTATATGAGAATTAAAATAAAACAATAGCTGAGGTCAGAGATAGGGCAGCAATTTAGCCCTGAATCTCTTGGTGAAGATTAAATGTCATTTTGTGCCAAGAGCCCATTTTTCCACTCATGAAGTTTGGGGAACCGGCCATGCTCCTTCATCACTTTTCTTACCTCAATAAATGGGTACAGTTCACTCTTCTCCCTTTTTTTCTCTGTCACATACTTTGCAGCAGTCAGAGGAACAGAACTTACAGTCCTGAAAGGGATCCATGAGTGTTAGTCCAGGTAGACTAGAGAAACAAATCCACACTCATATGTGTATAGGAAAGACCTTTATATACAAGAACAGTTGTATATTGAGAAAGCATTCCAGCCCAACCAAGATCAAGTCCATAAGTCCAATATTAGCCCATGTCTGATATCAATCTATAATGTTCTCTTCAGACTCATGAAACACCTTCAATGACCCCAAATGCAGGAAGATGACAGGTCAGTAGTTGCAAAGTCTTCTGCATCCAGTGGTGGTAGAAGCATCTCAGCTTTGGCAGGGTCTCCATGTGGCTCCTCCAGTTCCCAGGGCATGGGTTCTATCAGTGTGGTGCCATGTGTCTTGTTAGTAGGACATCTCTCAGGGAATGAGCAGAAAGATAGTCTGCTGCCTCCAAGGAGGAAATACCAGATTTCCCAGAACCCTGACGGGAAGGCCAGGCCCACAAAGAGGCCTCATTGGCCATAACCCAATAGAGAGACTAGAGTCTACCCCTTCACTCTTAATCCTCTCAAGTCCCAAATTGACACCAGATTGTATAACTACAACAGACCACCCCTTGTCCATTTGACATTTTCACAAAATTCTTTAGCCGTATATCATTTCAAAACAATAATAGAATCATATCAGTATCTAACAGTATAATATGAAAATGCATACATTTCACTCCGTGCCACCCTCCTTTAAACATAATATTCTGTAAGTGATGAAACAAAAATATCCTATGCTTAACAATTGCAGTTAAGGTACACCCACATATTAATCCTATAATTCTATGAATATATTCCAGTATCTATGAAATCTTGTAAGCTAGCCACTTCACGCCTTTATCTGGCCCATTTTGGCTATCCAGTTTCTCTACTGCCTACTTCCATCAACCCAGTGCTCTGAGGAGACCATCATATTCTTCAATATAAAGAGTCTTCATGCCAGTTGGAACCTTGTGAAGTCCACATCCACAAGAAAGTCAAAGCAGGACAGATCGTCTATACAGTCTGCAGCAGTATATACCAGTGCACAGGCTCAACATTCTTCTCTTCATCTGGTCGGGTTCGGGTCAAGTCAATGTGGGCTCCCTCTCTTGGCCTCACCTCAGTGTCCATTGGTCGCATTGCCTTTAGGCCTTGGCCCCATCACCAATTCTCCACAACTCTAGTCCCCTCAGAGTAGGTCATGGACTTCAAACCAGTCAACCTGCTCTCATCTTCTTCTCTACTGCCTGTAAACCAGGTCCACGAGTGTCAGTGGTCAGAATGAACCCACTGCTCTATTGCTGCTATTCTGCCACTTTCACTCAACAAGCAGATCCAGGTGGTCACCTAGCAATCATTTCAGGCTTCTACAGGCTCCCTTGAATGTTCAGTACTAGAAAGGAGTTTCTTCAGGCTTTGAGATTTTTTCCAGTTTCTGACAAAAACCACTATTCAAAATTCAAATATTACAAAAGTTCCCTTTTAATGCACATGAAGCTCTTCCTCACAGTGGGAGCAGTGCACAGAAACGGACCTTGATGCTGGGCTGCTCTGTGCGTGCTTTGGTCAGTTGGGAGCTGCTGATTCACAGATTCACTTCACGTGGATGAAGATGCTTGTTTGCTTCCCCGTGAGTTTATCGCGCTTCAACAGAGAAGAACCCTGTTCTTGGGTTTTGCCTCTGCCTTGCTCCTAGCACCGCTGGAATAGAAAGATTACAAATGATTTTTTTGTTGTTGTTTTAAAAAACAGAAAAGAAATGCCGTGTACCTGTTAGGTAAGTAGAGGCAGAACTGAGGGTGGTCGCTGTGCATGCCAAACCTCCTCCCCATCACAGACAGTTGAAAGCTGCTTCAGGCTGGAAAGATGCACACATTTAGGTCCTTGTGACAGGAAGCAGGTCAACCTGGGCGGGCCCCCATCTAGACCAGGTGGGCTTAATTCAGTCAATGGGGTCAAACAGTACCGTCAGCCATGCCTACCAACAGGGTATGGGTGGGGGCCTCAAACCAGCTGTCATGCAACCCAGCGTGCGTGGGCTGTCCAGTCCGCCCCCACCCCCCACGAGCATATTTGCCTCTTCTATCCTTTATAAAGTCACTTGGATCACAAACTAGGTTTCTGCGTCAATTGGTTCTTGTGTGAAGCCAAGGACAGAGGTACATTTCTCCCAGAGAGAGCCCTCACATAACCAAATCAGATTATAGCCTTCAGTGTTAGTGTTCCAATGAATTTTGGGGGAATATCTCAAGTGTTAGTGGTAAGGACACAACTCAATCCATATTATCTCTTTATTTTGCTCAGCCAGATGCTTGCCCTTTGAGCCTGAATTGTTGCAAGGCTTATTACCCCATCAAGTGTTCCCAGAGCAAGCCCTAAATGGGCAGTAGTCACACACAAGGAAGATTTGCAGGGGACACTGATAAGAATGATTAATGCTTAAGTGTTCCTTGTCTCCCCAAATGTACCATTTGGCAGAAAATTTGTTAGATCTCTCTCCTGGGAGAGATATACCTCAGCTCTTGAATAACTCTCCTGGTCATAGAAGTCAAATTCCAAGCTTTTCATCCAACATTCATAAAGCTAAATAAATGTTACATAAACCTAAGTTCTCTATCTTGGATAAGACAAAGTAAAACCATGACTTGAGAAGGTTTTCATTGAGGACAGAGACAACTTCAGATATTCTAAGCCTATGAAATTGGTCATGATTCAGGCAACTTGCCAAGGAAGCAGGTAATACCTAGGTGGGAGGTGGAATGAATAAGAACTTGCACTAAGATTCCATTCCATCAGGCGCAGCTGGTGACTTTGGAGGCCCAGAGCAGGCAGTGGGAGAGAGAAGACCAGAGCAGGGGAGGGATGTGATGAGCTGGAGGGTAGAGGGAGGGATTATGTGTTGTCCTGCTGTCACCTCCCACCCCACTGTGACCCTTTAGTGATGTGGGCCCAGGTTTGTGATGCAAGTGGGTTTGAAGCCAGAGGGGACTCAGAGTGCTCAGTTGCCTGAGTGCAACCGCTGTATCCAGAAGATGGAGGAGATTCTCTTTCTGCTGGAACAGAAAAGTGCTTCCTGGCTGACCTACCAATACCCCACCTGGTTCACTGTTTTGACCTTGGGCATCCTGTATGGAGTGGGTTGCTTCTTCCTGGTCCTCCCCTTCCTTCCAAATACTCCACCTGTGCGACCACCCAGGAAAAGGATAAAGGTAAGAAATTCTCAACCCAGCCATAGGAGAGATTGATTTTTCCTTGTTTTATAAATTTTTCCTTTCGTAATTAATTTCCTGATAGGGGAAATCTCAAGAAAGAAGAGACCATCAGCCCTGGCTTTGGAATGTTGATGAGGGCTGGTGCGTCCTTACTCACTGTTAGGACTTTGTTCACTGCATTGGTATCATTTTATCCTTGCCGGCTTATGTTGATTTTCATTATTTCTGTTGGCTTTCCCTGTTTGTGAAGCACAGGAGGCGTGGATGCATCATGATCATGGACACAAGGGTTGACAGAGTTGCAGGTGGAGAGATCTCATGGTAGAGGGAGGGATTGTGAGATCAGCAGTGTGGAGAACTCCCCCATCGGGATGCTAGAGAGTGAAGGGGGATTGATTTCAAGACGAAAAAATGAAGGAGGCCAGAGGGGACAGAGAGCTTTAGACCTGACTGTGATTACACAACTCCTTTTGAAGGCAATTTAACCATGGGGGGGGGGGTGTTGTTCTAAAATGGATATGGTAATCATTGATTGTACCATTGCCCTTGATCTGATTGAACGACTGAACTATTGACTCGTATGATATGTAAATCATTTGCCAGTAAGATGAGCATTCAAAAATATTTCTCTTTGAAGATCTCAGACCTCCCATCTCTAGTTGTTATAGAGGGCAATAGGTAAAAATCCCCAATATAGTGACGCAGTGGCTAAGGACTAGATGACTAGACGTTTCAAAGGGCAGCTCTCATCACTGGGTCCTCAGTCTCTTTCCTTGAGCTCCAGTCTCTGGGCCAAGGCTCCTTTTCTGTCTGGGCTAATTGAGAAAGCATGGCTGACCCCGGGGAGGAAGTGGTCAAGGGCTGGCCCAGAGCTTCAGCCTCCATAATCAAAATCTTTCCCACCAGAACACTGAGTGCTGAGAGTGTGTGCTCTCCGTGAGCAGAGGAAGGCTGACGGAAGAAATGCACTCTAGGTCTCACACAGAAGCTGGTTTCTGGGCTTTAGTCATTCCATGGAGATTGTCATTCTTCTAATCACCAGTAAATGCCTGCAGTTTGTCACAAAGAACAGACGCAGGATTGGATTCCAGCCTGACTTCCTCTCTTGTGCCCCAGCCTCAGGTGGAGACAAGGAGAAGCAGCAGGTCAAGGGACAAAGGTGACGCTCTGAAAGGTAAGGTTCTGCCCATTCAACCAACCTCTGTAAGCTCTCCTGTCCCCTCCTCTGCAGGATGCCAGTGGCAACAGCCCGTCTCTCTCAGGTAATAATCCTGAACAAAAGGATACTGGGGATGGAAACAGAACCCAGATATTTCCCAGATGTACAGGAGGGGCCTAGGATGGGATGAAGGCTGGCCAAGGTAGGACCCAGTAGGGAGCAGTGGGGGTGTCAGGAGCAGATTCTGGTGGATTTGGAGGTGGAACATTGAGGGGTAACAGCGATAAGCTGTGTAACTTTGCCAAGGTTCAGATTGCTCACTGAGACCCCACAGACAATATTGGAAACCGATGCTCCTTGAAATGCCAAAGCACCTCCTGCCCGTGGGAGTAAGCTATCGTTTGACCTTGAGCTCTGGAGAGTCCAACGTCCTAAGTGCACAGCCCGTGTGACATTCCTTTCGGTCCTCTGGGAGGGCTGCACCATAACGGTTCTCTTGATTTCCAGTTTTCCGAAGTTTCCTGCAAGAACTACATGGCGCTCAGAACCTGCGTTTGCGTCTTAGGCAGAAGTAAGTAACCTTCCTGCTTCACCGCGGGGTGCATCTTCCAACCAGGGTGCCTGTGTGGCCTCGGGCTGCAGAGCAGCTGGGATGCGCTGGTTTGGGGTACACTTTCAGGGATGGGCAGAGAATGACAGGAGTCCCGGGCAGTGGGGTGGGGCAGGAAGAGCAGGCCATCAAGGCTTGGGGAGGGGCTGAGCTTGCACCGACCCTTGCTAGCCTGCTAGGTCTCTTGCCCCTTCAGTCCTGGCTGTAATCTGGTCCTTCTGTCTCCTGCAGCCACTTGGGAAACCCACTAGACACTGGCAGCTTTGGTCAACAGAAAGCTCAAGCCCTCTCTGGTAGCTGGCGAAATAGAGGTACGGCTGAAGTCCATGTCGGTACGCGCGCCCCACACGGTTCTGCGGCTCATCCATTCTGGACACCTAGGTCTCAGAACTCCACCCTTCCACGGGCCCAGATGTGCATCTCAACTTCTCATGTCTTACCCGCCTTGAGTCAATCACCAGACTGCGCACATTCCCGTGAACCTGACAGTCTTTCACCCACACCACTGGCTCTTCCCTCACCCAGTGCCAAACCCCCGGATTCAAAGGCCTACCTGCAGCCTCCAAGCACTCTCTGGGACTCACCAGCCCCGTACCCCACAGGGACTCATTCTCAGAATGACTTGTTGGCAAGGCCCAGGCAGAGCCCATCTCCACACAACCGCTGCTCCACACCTGCCATGGCAGCCATCACAAGTCAGGATCCCACAGGCCTCCCTACTGCCTCCCCACCCCAGTGTTGGGCAGCTGCCAAGAACTTACAGCTTCCCTCCTTGGAATACTTTGGGTCTCTGAAAGAGCACTCTACCTGGCACCCCCAAGAAGACACCTTTCGGGAAGGACCCACAAAGAGGCAGGGGGAAGTAGGGAGGCCCACCTTGCTCAACCCCAATGTCCACAAGCTGCTGGAAATAGAAATCACAAAGGCAGAGAAATGGAATATTTGGGAAGAAAAAGGAAAGGGTGTATCAGAATACCATCTGCAGGCCTTAAATATGTTGAAGGCACTCGATGGGGAGCAGATCACTGCACCTCCCCAGCCCTTCTGGAATGCCAGCATCAAAGCAGAGCAGATACCCAGCCCTCAGAAGCATTTTCCACAAAAATTCAGTGAGTTTTTCTGGGGTCTACCTTTTCTGCACAGCGAGTCTCTGGCAGCTGCTCTCAGGGTCTCTGGATCCACCCTAGAGTTTCCCACTGTCTTATTTAATGAAATTCCTAATACCTTACCAGCTCAAATGCAAGCTAAAGAGTACCCACTCTTGTTGCAACGTCACTCCTTGCCTTACACTGAAGGCCGATTCCAACTTTTACTTCCAACTGCATGCCAAGCCCAGGCCCCACCGCCGGCTACAGTCCTGACTCCGCCCGGTCCACAGCCCCGTGGCCCACTCGCAGTACCTTTTCCTCCTCCTCACAAGAGTCCCTGTGATGAATCCTGTCTTACCGTCCACACTAAGTCCCAATCACGCATTCCAAATTAACTTCAACAGCTGGAAAGCCGTTTTTTAAAGAAACAACAGGAAAGTGAGAGTTCTTTACCCTTTATGATGCCACGACCCCAGGAAGCTTTTTGTCTTCGCAACCCCACTCATCCCCAGGACAATCAGAAGGTCCAGACCCCAAAGACAGACCCCAAGCTTCCTGGCTGCTTGAAGCAATCGGAGCTCCACCGCCAAGAGAACTTCCCTCAATTGCAGGGGCCCCTCGGCAATGGGACTCTTGAGTCTCTGACACTAAAGCAGCCTCAGGAAAAATGGCCAGGGACTTGTCTGGATATGAAGCAGCCCGAATGCTCCTGCTCCACACCTGGAGACAAGCAGGGGAAGAATGTAATGAAGACGGTGTCCCCAGGAAGATGCACACACCCTGGACCGTCGCTTGCGTGCTGCAGAGCCGGTGTCCAGCTGAGGAACAACTCGGTCCATGGACAAGGGAATTACTTGAGGAAAATATCCAAATGTAATCTATCTATCAATGGATCAGGAAACTACTGCCCAAAAGGAACTCCGGGAGCCGACTCAAAGGAG
Source organism: Tenrec ecaudatus (assembly GCF_050624435.1). Taxonomy (NCBI): domain Eukaryota; kingdom Metazoa; phylum Chordata; class Mammalia; order Afrosoricida; family Tenrecidae; genus Tenrec; species Tenrec ecaudatus. The sequence continues at coordinate 284,033 of NW_027457661.1, forward strand.
TTAAGTGATTTGAGGATACACAAGGGGATTAACGCAGGAACTTACACCCTAAGGGTTCCAAACAAAATCCTACTGGAAAACACCCTGAATGTCCACATGTGCAGGAAGGTGGAGCAGATTAGAAAGGATCAGATCCCTGGCATTGTTTGCCGTTCATGTCTTGCGACCACGCATGCTCTGTCTATTTCCCTGACCCACCCACATGTTGTCAATGTGGCCTCCTGGGGAGAGCTGGAAGATCTCCTGAACACAACGCAGAGCCTTTCCTTTCTCAGCCCGGGCACTCAACAGGTGCTGGACTCGCATATCGTAAGGCTCCAAATGAGGCAGAGGTGGTGCATGCCCCTCAAAGTCCTTGAGCCCACAAACCTCTGTAGGACAAGAAAAGACAACGCAATGTCCTTTCCACAGTCCACCTGCTTAGCCACCCCTAAGTCTTCAACTAACCCAGTAACTGAGGCTGTCAAGGTCCTGGGAGAACCCTGTCAGGCAGACTGGGGAGAGAGAGTGACCCCAAAGAAATCAAGCCCTACCCTGGAGAGTCCTTTTGCTGATTGCTCCCCTACAGAGGAGCCTGTTCAGGGAACCCCAGCCTACCCCCCACTTGATAATGACAGTGGATGCTCATTGGCCCTCAGGCAGCCGTTTCCAGCCTTCATGCCCAGTATCCTTGGCAGAACCTTCCAGAATGAAAGTGTCCAGAGAGAGAGCCTAGAGCAAACCTCAAATCCAGTACTGACCAGCAAGGGGTCAAGGAAAGAGGGTGCTAGTTGTGCCCCAGGAGGCCCCAGATTGGAAGTGAACTCTGAATGTCCATCTTCAAGAGCCAAAGAGACAGGGTTGGTGGTGGTCAAGAAGTCCTCTTCAATAGAGCTAGACGATAGAGACACTTTCAAAACCAGTGTGCTGGCAAAATCTCAAACCAATCATGTGGACCGGGGGTGCTTCGAGGCTCTAGGATGTAGTAAAAGTTTCCTGCTACCTGGAAAGTGTGCTCCAGTTCCTGAAAAGCCAAGCCTTACAGCACGAGTGTGCAGTGAGATTAAGCTCCAGGTGGAGGTAGAGGCAGAGGGTGGTTCTCCATGCTGTCCTGTTGACGGGCTCCTTCAGGACTGCACCACTGATGTGCTCACTGCCACCAATGTTTTGCCTTCTCAGGTGGTCCATTGCCGCCCCCAGCATTTGTTCACTGGGGATAAGCCAATATGTCAAGGGCCAAGTGGCTTCGTGGTGGCTAGAGCAAGTTACATGGGGCAGCAGAAGCTCAAAAGCCCCAACCTTCAGGACCCCTCGACAAGGAGAAGGAAGGATGCTGTTCCCACTGACAAGAGGGAGACTCATAAATGGCCCAATCCAGAAGAGCATGGAAAAGGATTAGCGGGAAGAGGCATCTCCCAAGTCTGTGGGTTAAGCCAGCCTGTGCAAGACAAGGCATTGGCTGAGTGCCTTGAGATCAAGTCCTCACAGCTCCCACCAGAGAAGGGACAGCTTCCTGCTGAGGGCCACTGCAAAAAATGGAGGAAGCACTTTGTCCAGTGGATTTGCTCCAGCAAAAAATCTACAGGACACGGTGATCCTTTGCAAAAAGGAAAGCCCGTATTACCCTGTGGTCACAGCCTTGGGCCCCTTCAAAGACAACCAGTGTCTCCTAACAAGGTCACGGAGGCTCAGGTGCTCACGACAGATGTTGGCCAAGTCCTAGAGGGGACACCAGGCTGTCATCAGGAGTATCTTGCGTCAACGTTATGTCCACGAAAAGAAACGCAGGCCTCAGTTAATGGATGTTCCTCCAGCTGCAGGGCTCCTCTCTTTGTAGAACACAGGAGAGTGGCAAGTGTGAGACCCTGCCTCCACCAGGCGATACCTGACTGCCAGAGCCTTCCCACCACGAGCACCTGTATCAGGGATGTATTCACAAATTTCTGTCCGTTCAGGGGATTCAGTGTCAGAAGCCACACTCAGCCATTGCCCCCCAGGGTGTTTGTGTGCCCAGTCAGCTTGCAGCAGCAGAGGCGGAGGAGGTGGGCTTACTCCAGTTACCCTTACCACTGCCCACGTCACTGTCTTCGAGAATATGTCTTATCTGGCAAATTAGAAGACGCTTCTTCTGCTCTGATTAGTAGGAAAGTATCCATGCCAGCCACTTTAGCCTGTTCTGCACAGGCTAATGGCTTCTCTCAGCCATGATATTCATTGTTCCATAATAGAGATTTTCCCCCTCCTACATTGAAGTGTGACTTCTGTGCTGCATGGCGGGATCTAGAGGGGGTGTCATGTGTGTTAGTCTGTGTAGACTAGAGAAACAAAATTCATACACTCATATTTTATGAGTTTTATATAAAGGTTAAGTGAACATTGAAAAGCATCCCAACCCAGTTCAATCTAAGACCACCAGTCCAATAGTATCCCATGTGTCTGACACCAATCTACAAAGTCCTCCTCACAATCCAAAAACACACGGGGAGACAATGACTGCAGGAGGAAATTGTAGTCCGTGCGCTGGCAGGTTCTCCATGAGGCTGCTGCAGAAACCAGGGCTGCAACAGGGTAGGTCCATGCGGCTTCTCCTCAGGGATCTCCCAGGAAATGAGTCTTTCCAGCTGCTTTAGGGACCTAACAAATGCATATCCACCCTGGTGGCACTATCAGAGAGCAAGAGACCAGAAAGGCTAGGCTCACAGAGCCATTGATCTCCCTGCCCTTCAATTAACCCCACATGAGTTCATTGACGAGGTTGGCATAATATACCTTTAACTATGTTAGATACTGCGTCTCCTTCTCTGAGTGCTAGCTTTGACTTCTCAAAGGGCAGGGCTCTGGAGGAGGTTTTCAGCAGTGTTTCCCACCCACTTCCATCCCAAGTTCTTCATTTTGCACCTCTTATGATTTATGGTAACACCCCTACTGTGAAAACCTCAGAAGGTCCCAACACAGTGAAGAATGTTCCCTGGTGCCATTACTTTGTCTTCAACGTTATGTGGCTGCAGTTGATAGGTTTTGAGAGGCGCAATCCAGCCAAGAAATTCCATCGCAGGCTCCAGAAGAGGTTTAGACCAAAGTAGCGTCTCATGGTACCAAGCAGGCATGAGACATGTGGCGGCCTGTCTAAGTCCCACATGTGCATTTGATGAAGGCTGCCAAGTTTGGCATGGAGGTTCCGCCTCAATACACCTGTCACAAAATGTGAAATGACATATTTTGCTACCTTTGCCTCTCTCCCAGCCTAGGGTAGCCTCCAGGATGGAAGTCCCAGGTCTGACACATGTGGGTGGGAACTGCTAGGGAGGCTGCCAGCGGGGGACTCTGCTCACCCACTGCACCAAGGGAAAATCCGGTTCACAGCTCACATGCCTTCCTCTGTATATAAACCCGGAGAAGGAGCAACAGCTTAGGCTGAGTGGTACAGGATGAGCGTCTGTGTAATAACCACTAATGGTTAGGCACCATGGACACAGGGTAGGGAAGGATACAGTGAAGAAGAATATGAAGCGTTGGACGTAGCAAAGGGGGCCAAAGAGCATGAGGATCCCCAGAAATGATGCAAGACACAAGCGGAGCTAACACAGGCTTACAAAGGGGAATCGGCCAGGTGCTTCACCCCAGCTTTAGCTAGCTGCCCCCACAGCAGAACTTTATCTCCTACAGAGAGCACTGGGTTGTATAGCAAAGGCACAGCTTTCAAGCAGGGAAGGTTACTTTCTCAATACTATCTTTAGTGGGGCGACAAACTGTTATTTTACTTGATTTCCATCTCCTGACTGGGGGAAGGATGAGTTGATAGCCAGGGTGGGGTAGAGTGGGGATGAGTCAATAACAGGGTGCCAGGACTCAGGAAACATGACCCCAGGCTTTTGGGCTTCACACATGCATACACACACGCGTCCGCGCTCTAGGAATGTTCTCACGAAACATGACCCCAGGCTGGTGGTCTTCACATGCACACACACGCGTGCGCACACACACACATACATGCTCTAGGAATGTTCTCAGCAAACATGACCCCAGGCTGGTGGTCTTCACATACACACACACACACGCACACACACGCACACACACACACACGCTCTAGGAATGTTCTCAGGAAACATGATCCCAGGCTGGTGGTTTTCACACACACACTCACGCGCACACTCTAGGAATGTTCTCAGGAAACATGACCCCAGGCTGGTGATCTTCACACACACGCACACACACACACACACACACACGCGTGCACGTGCTCTAGGAATGTTCTCCGGAGAGAGTGGCTTCTAAGGATTGAGTGCTGCAAAGAAAGTCACAACTGGGAGCAGCCTTCCCTTCCCCTAGAGACTCCTGGGAAATCAGGATGTGCATGGAGATTAGACATCACCTGTCTTGATAAGGGAAACCAGTTCAATAGTGGTCAGTGTTTCCTCTGTGCTTCTAACACAGGGTTTTATTTCCTGGGCACCAGATTATAGAAGGAGGCAGGAGGGCCCCCCAAAATATGATTAGTTGATCCGCTAGAGTAAATTCTCATGTGCTTAAAAGAACACCCCTGGTGGGCCAGGGTTTACTGTTTACTGAACTAAACAGTAAAGGATGGCGAGGAAGACATCCACTGAGCCTTGACCTCCATGCTTCAGTCAGGACACCAAGTGTGTGTGTGGGGTGGGTGGGGACTGACACCAATGGTGGAGGAGGGAAGTGGACATAGGCCCCAGAGACTGCTGGTACAGCAGCATGATGTTGTTTCTGGAGTCCTGATTGTGCCAAGGCAGCCTCTGGAGTGACTGTGGCAGTAAAAAATCAGATTCTGGATCTGCAGAGCCTGGATCTGGGGCCTCTTGGGTAGCAGGTAGCTTGGGTGTGTTCCTAGAGAGAGTGAAGAGCTGGACACCGGACTACCCGCTGCTGAACCCTACCGTTCGTGCTAGGTAAGTGCACGGAGATGGAGAGAAGACCCTGAAAGAACAGCAAGGGGTGCATGGACCAAGCCCCTTCCCTTTCCCCTGCCACCAGGTCCTCTTATATGGTGCTGTGAGGTCAAACAAAGGGAAGCCCACTCAGACCTGCAGAGACCTCAGCGAAACAACTGCCCCCCACCCCCCACAATTCAGCAGACATCTCACAAGGACACTCACACATACCCGAGAGAGAAACCTCACACACATACTTCCTTGGAGACTTCCAGAGAGACTCAGAGGCCTCGCACAGAGACTTCATATGAAGTTCTCAGCATCCTTTATGGAGACTTCTCAGAGACCCCACAGGGACCTCACACAAAGCCCTCCCACATAGCTCACTGCCAGCACGGGAGAATTAGCAGCCGCTGTCCACCCCTGAGCTCCTGGAAACTTTCACACATTGTCTGCAGTGCCCCCCATGCTTGTGCATCTTTGTCCTCATAGCCTTGCTTGGGAACAACAGAATCACAAACTGCACGTAGTTGTGTGCAAATTTTTTCCACTGAAACGTTTTCACTAGCCTGAACTCTGAAGTGTAGTTTACAATTGAAATACAAGTAAAACTGCCAACACCAAATGAGAGTGTGATTTTAGATGGTGTGCAGTCAAATGTCGTACGCCACACTTTTACTTTTGCTTCGGACAAATTCTCTAATTGGTGGGGAAGTGACTGACTACTTTGGAAGCAACAGAACAGTCCATCAAATGGGCTTCAGGACTCAAATATATAAATAGACATCTGATCTGAACTCAAACTCATTCCCCAAGGGGCTCATGAAACTATTTTTTTTGGAAGAGTGAAGGAACCCACATGAAAATAACAAAATTTACATCACATTGTGTCTGTCTGGCTTAATTTCTCAATGAAACAGCTGTCATATCTGAAGATATTCAGGGCAACATTCCTTTTACAGCTCTGTCGACATTATAATTAATATGATTTTTCTGTGAAATGTAATATTTCTAAGTTATGCAAAGTCCTAATGTTTATCTACCACAACAAACTGATAATATTTCGAAGGATTAAGAAATAGATGAAGAAGTAATAATTAATGAAATACACATTTTCAGGTAGTACCATTTACAATAGCCAAGCGTAAATGAAAATATCTATATCTATACTTGAATAAAAAAACAACAGATTTATATGAGGAAAACTACAGAAATTACAAGAAATCAAGAGTGACCTCAGCAAATGGGATAATATCCCATGCTCCTTGACCAGACGACTCAATGTAGTACAGTTATCAGTTCTACTCAAGGCACTAGACAAGTTTAATTCACTCCTGATAAAATTACCCTCATCTTTCTTCAAAGAATTGCAAAAACACTGATTACTAACTTCATATGGTAAGGGCATAGGTCAGCGGTTGAACCTACAAACTTCTCCTTGGTAGAAAGATAAAACTGTTCTCATAAAAGACTTGTAGGCTGGCTTTGAGTTGGAATTTTGGGGTCATTTAGGATTTTTTTGTGGCATGTGATTTTTAGGGCTTTAAGGTCATTTGGGGTCATTTAATTTTTTTGCGCATTAGGGTGGTTTGGGCTTTAAGGGTGTTTTATAAGGTTTAAGGGAGTTTTTAAGGGATTTAGGGGTGATTTTTTGGAGTGTATAGGTATTTTTTAGCAGGTAGGGGTGTTTTTAGTGATCTTACAGGGTTTCTTAGAGATTTTAGGGTATTTTAAAATATTTTATGTGTTTTTCCCCAGCATTTTATGTTTTGTTGGGGCTTTCATGTTGTCTTCAGGGCATTTATGTGGTTTTGGAAGTTCATGGTTTGGGAATCTTCTAGGGATATGATTTGGAAGTTCCACATGTTTTGGGAGGCATTTAGTGTGTTATTTGTGGCTTCAGAGTGTTATTTGAATTTTAGGGAATATTATGGCTTTTCAGACATTTTAAGGCTTTTAGGGTGATTTTAGTGTTTAAGGGTGTTTATTAGGCTTATATGTGTTTTTATGGCTTTTAGTGTTTTGTTAAAATTTTAGGGTGCTTCTTAAGGCCTTAGAGTGTTTGGGGGGATTAGGTTTTGGTTTTCAGGGCTTTAGGGTTTTGTTGGAATATTTTTTGCTTTCATGGTGAATTCATGTCTATTAGGTTGTTGGACTTTTACAGGGTTTTATAGTGCTTCGGGTTGCTTTGTAGGGATGTTCTTGGGGTTTTAAAAGACTTTTAGCGTGTTTTTAGGGCTTCACGTGTTCTTTATTTTGCGTTTTAAGGCATTTGCATAATATTAGGGCATTTCTTATGTTTTTGGGACGTACGGAGTTTTTTTTTAAGACTTATGGTGCATTAGGGTGTTTTAGAAAGGCTTTTACCATGTATTTAATGGTCTTAAGATGTTTTAGAGAGTCTTTAGGGATGGTCTTAGCATTTTAGAAATATTTTAGACGTTTTAGGGTTTTTAAGGCATTTATAGTGTTTTTACGACTTTTAAGGTGTTTTTAGAACACGCCTGACAGGTACACACTATTTCAATCAGGCTCTGGTTAGTGCCTCTCAATCAATTGGTGACATGGGAGTCTGGATAATGGATTACCTTTACTATGCAGATGAGAAAACTCACTCAAAAAGACACAGGTGTTGACCCACAGGCACACAACTGGTTAACAACAAAGACATATTCACAACCAGTGTTGGGAGCCAGAGCCCTAAGCCCCACATACCTGTCCCCAGCCGAACAGTCAATCTATCCTGAACCATCAAATGATCTGAGCAGATCCTCCCACCCAACTCCCCTTCCCATGCCAAATATTTTATTTCAGAAGGTGGCAGTGAATCTGCAGCTCTGAGAGAGGGACATATCTGATCGGAGCACATGGAGCAGATGAAGGGGGAGGAGGGGAGTGTGGAGCACATCCTGGCACACCAGGACTTGAGGATGATGTTCCCACTCAGAGAATCCAGTCCACATAGAAGACCACATGGCCAGCCCCACGATGAGACAAGACACCCCTCAAAGACCCATAGCCTTAGAGGGGACAACACTGAAGACACAGTGTGGGAAATGCGCCCGAACTAATCCTGCCACACCGAGGCATAACACTAAGGGGGTACAGCAGAAGAGCAAGAAAACGAAGCATCAAGGTCCCCAGGGAATGCCAAAGGATGACTTTGGGGCCAGTACTTGGTACACCACCAGACTGGACTGGAAAACACTCTTAAAGGCCAACAAACTTGGACTATCTAGGTTAACGAACGGTCACTTGGACTATGTAGGTAACCTAACGGGCACTTGGACTGTCTAGGTTACCTAGCGGGCACTTTGACTATCTAGGTTAACTAGCAGACCTTGGACTATGTACGTTAACTAGCGGGCCCTTGGACTATGTAGGCTAACTAGCGGGCTCTTGGACTATCTAGGTTTCCTAGCAGGCACTTGGACTATGTACATACCATAGCGCGCACTTGGACTATCTAGGTTACCTAGCGGGAACTTGGATTATGTACGTTCCCTAGCGGGCACTTGGACTATCTATGTTAACTAGCGGGCACTTGGAATATGTAGGTTAACTAGCGGACACTTGTACTATGTAGGTTACCTAGCAGGCACTTGGACTATCTAGGTTAACTAGCGGGCACTTGGACTATCTAGGTTAACTAGCGTGCACTTGGACTATGTAGGTTCCCTAGTGGGCACTTTGACTCTGTATGTTCCCTACGGACACTTGAACTAGGTAAGTTAACTACCGGGCTCTTGGACTATGTAGGTTAAATAGCGGGCCCTTGGACTATCTAGGTTACCTAGCGGGCACTTGGACTATGTAGGTTAACTACCGGGCACTTGCACTATCTAGGTTTCCGAACGGGCATTTGGACTATGTAGGTAACCTAGCGGGCACTTGGAGAGTCTAGGTTACCTAGCGGCACTTGGACTTCTAGGTTAACGAACGGGCACTTGGACTATGTATGTTGCATAGCAGGCAATTGGACTCTCTAGGTTAGGTAACGGGCACTTGAACTATCTAGGTTTCTTAGCGGGCACTTGGACGATCTAGGTTAACTAGAGGGCACTTGGACTATCTAGGTTAACTAGCGTGCACTTGGACTATCTAGGTTTCTTAGCGGGTACTTGGACTATGTAGGTTAACTAGCGGGCCCTTGGACTATGTAGATTAACAAGCGACACTTGGACTATCTACGTTAACTAGCGGGCCCTTGGACTATGTAGATTCCCTAGCGGGCATTTGGACTATATAGATAACCTAGCGGCCATTTTGACTTTGTAGGTTACCTAGCGGCACATGGACTATCTAGGTTACCTAGCTGGCACGTGAACTATCTACGTTATAGCGGGTTCTTGGAGTATGTAGGTTACCTAGCTGGCTGTTGGACTATCTAGGTTACCTAGCGGGCACTTGGACTATCTAGGTTAACTTACGGGCACTTGCACTGTGTAGGTCCCCTAGCGGGCCCTTGGACTATGTAAGTTCCCTACCGGGCACTTGGACTATGTAGGTTCCCTAGCGGGTATTTGGACTATATAGGTTACCTAGCGGGAACTTGGACTATCTAGGTTACCTAGCGGGCACTTGGACTATGTAGGTTAACTACCGGGCACTTGCACTATCTAGGTTTCCGAACGGGCATTTGGACTATGTAGGTAACCTAGCGGGCACTTGGACTATATAGGTTACCTAGCGGGCACTTTGACTATGTAGCTTACCTAGTGGGCACTTGGACTATCTAGGTTAACGAACGGACACTTGGAATATGCAGGTAACCTAGCGGGCACTTGGACGGTCTAGGTTTCCTAGCGGGCACTTGGACTTCTAGGTTAACGAACGGGCTCTTGGACTATGTAGGTTGCCTAGCGGGCACTTGGACTATCTAGGTTAGGTAATGGGCACTTGGACTATCTAGGTTACCTAGTGGGAACTTGTACAATGTAAGTTACCTAGCGGGCACTTGGATTATCTAGGTTACCTAACGGGCACTTTGACTATCTAGGTTACATAGCGGGCACTTGGACTATGTAGGTTAACTAGTGAGCACTTGGACTCTAAGTTACCTAGCGGGCACTTGGACTATCTAGGTTACCTAGCGGGCACTTGGACTATCTAGGTTACCTAGCAGGCCCTTGGACTATGTAGGTTTCCTAGCGGGCACTTGGACTATCTAGGTTAACGAACGGGCACTTGGACTATGTAGGTAACCTAGCGGGCACTTGGACAGTCTAGGTTACCTAGAGGGCACTTGGACTATCTAGGTTAACGAACGGGCACTTGGACTATGTAGGTTACCTAGCGGGCACTTGGACTATGTAGGATCCCTATCGGACATTTGGACTACTTAGGTTAACTAGCGGGCACTTGGACTATCTAGGTTACCTAGCTGGCACTTGAACTATCTACGTTGCCTAGCGGGTTCTTGGAGTATGTAGGTTACCTAGCGGGCTGTTGGATTATCTAGGTTACCTAGCGGGCACGTGGACTATGTAGGCTCCCTAGCGGGCCCTTGGACTATGTAAGTTCCCTAGCGGGCACATGGACTATGTGGGTTTCCTGGCGGGCATTTGGACTATCTAGGTTACCTAACTGGCACTTGGACTATGTAGGTTCCCTAGCAGGCACTTGGATTATGTTGGTTCCCTATCGGGCAGTTGGACTATGTAGGTTAACTAGAGGGTATTTGGACTATGTAAGTTACCTAGCGGGCACTTGGACTATGTAGGTTCCCTATCGGGCACTTGGAGAATGTAGGTTAACTAGGGGCACTAGGACTATGTAGGTTACCTATCGGGCACTTGGAGAATGTAGGTTAACTAGGGGCACTAGGACTATGTAGGTTACCTAGCGGGCCCTTGGACTATCTAGGTTACCTAGCGGGCATTTGGATTATGTAGGCTCCCTAGCGGGAATTTGGACTATATAGATTACCTAGCGGGCAATTAGACTTTGTAGGTTATCTAGCGGGCACTTTGACTATCTAGGTTACCTAGCTAGCACTTGAACTATCTAAGTTACCTAGCGGTTACTTGGAGTATGTTGGTTACCTACCGGGCTGTTGGACTATCTAGGTTACCGAGCCGGTACTTGGACTATCTAGGTTAACTAACGGGCACTTGGACTATGTAGGTTCCCTAGCGGGCCCTTGGACTATGTAAGTTCCCTAGCGGGCACTTGGACTATGTGGGTTCCCTAGCGGGCATTAGGACTATCTGGGTTACCTAACGGGCACTTGGACTATGTAGGTTAACTAGCGGGCTTTGGACTATGTAGGTTACCTAGCGGACACTTGGACTATGTAGGTTCCCTATCGTTCACTTGGAGAATGTAGGTTAACTAAGGGGCACTAGGACAATGTAGGTTACCTAGTGGGCCTTGGGACTATCTAGGTTACCTAGGGGGAACTTGGACTATGTAGGTTTACTATTGGGCACTTGGACTATCTAGGTTACCTAGCAGGCACTTGGACTATGTAGGTTAACTAGCGGGCACTTGGACTATCTAGGTTACCTAGCAGGCACTTGGACTATGTACGTTTCCTAGCGGGTACTTGGACTATCTATGTTAACTAGCGGGCACTTGGACTATGTAGATTCCCTATCGGGCACTTGGACTATGTAGGTAACCTAGTGGTCACTTGAACTGTCTAGGTTACCTAGCGGGCATTTGGACTATGTAGGTTAACTAGCGAGCTCTTGGACTATCTAGGTTAACTAGCGGGCACTTGGACTATTAGGGTCCCTAGCGGGCATTTGGACTATATAGGTTACCTAGCGGGCACTTGGACTATGTAGGTTAACTAGCGGACACTTCGACTATCTAGGTTAGCTAACGGGCAATTGGACTATCTAGGTTACCTAGCGGGCACTTGGACTATGTAGGTTCCCTAGCGGGCACTTGGACTATTTAGGTTACCTAGCAGGCACTTTGACTATCTAGGTTAACTAACGGGCACTTGGACTATGGAAAGAAGTGCCTAATGGTCACCAGGACCCATGGTTAATCCAGGCGTGGTCATCTGATTCCAATCGATCAGACCTAGCTATAAATCACTTATATGTCTGGGTAATTAAAAGCAAATATAAATTTTCAAAAAAATAACGTTGCATGGGATAGAAAGAGAATACATAACAACATCAGACATAAATATGCCTCAAGACAAACTCATTGTGCACATCCAGAATACATAATGGCTCTTGCTAAGATGCGTTTCCCACTAGACCCTACCCCAAGCCAGTAAAAGCCAGAAACTCTACAGTAAACTGTGGATTGTACTACTCTGAAATGGGAGCTGTGTCTCTAGACCTAATTTGGGGCTGTTCGTGCTGAGGACTCACCAATACCTGCTGCAGTGACAACAGTCCAGGTGAGATTAAGGAAATCTGGATGACAGCCAGGATATAGGAGCACTGAGACCTCAAATTGCTTCTAGGCGAGCATGGCCTAATGGGCTTCCATTTATGCACCTCTGGCAGGAGGAGTTTGTTCTGGAAAGTAATGGTTTCTAAGGAAGTATTTCTTAAACTTTCACATGCATGCACTTACCCAGGTTCCTGGAAATCGGGCTGGGGGGCAGATTCTGATTTTGTGGGTTCAGGGTGGGGGGTCTAGGATCCAGCAGTTCTAGAGGCCCTGGTACTCTTGGGCTGTTAACCACAAGGACAGTAGTCCTAAACCACCAGCCACTCCTTGGGAGAAATATGAGGCTGTAGACTCCGGGCAAGAGTGACAGTCTGGGAAACCCACAAGGGCAGTTCTACCCTGTCCTGTAGGGTCACTATGAGTCAGCATCAACTCGATGGCATTAGCATGGGAGAAGCTAATGCTGATGTTGCTGGTTCCTTGACCTATCATACTTTGAGTGGCAAAGTCCCAAGGGCCTTCCCGGATGTGATGGCCAAAAGCAGTAGTGTTCACCCTTGGTCATACTTTGGAATCCCTTAGGAGCTTTCAAGCCTCCCATTGGCCTGGCGCCATCCCAGACCAATGAAACAAGACTTAGTGGAAGCAGGATTCAGGTCACGGTAGTGAGAAAGCCCCCTTGGCAATACCAACGTACAGCCAGTGCAGAGTCGAACTGGTCGACGACTCCACATGACTCCATATACTTTGGTGAAGCCAGCTGTTTGGGCAAGGTTTTCAGAGTTACCACCCATGTAGACTTGTTGGTGATAGTGCATTAAATAGAGCACATGCAGTGCATTGCATGAGTGTCCTATGTCATGCAACCACATCAGGGGTATGTTGAGCCAATTTCTCTGGGAGACCAAGGGTGTTGGCTCCATCCTGAACGTTGGCAGGGTAATGGACTGACACAGAGGAAACTCATTCTCTTTGTGGTGGTGCACTAATGGGTTCTTCACAGAAGGCCAAGTCCATGGCTGCAGATGCTCACGGGGCTGAGGGAGCAGGTCAAATCCTAAGTCCGAGGTGGGTGTTTGCATATTTACATGCCCTCACTGCCATCAAGTCCATTCCAACTCACAGGCCCATGGGACTGAGTAAAATGGCCCCCGTGGGTTTCTGAGACTGTGATTCTTAGAGGAGTAGAAAATCTCCTCTTTCTCCAGAGGAGCGGTTGGTCATTCAAACTGCTGACCTTGAGATTAACAGTCCAACTCCTGACCACTCTTGCCGTCAGAATTCTATTTATTTACACAAGTATATATATATCCTTTCCCAAAAGAACTCCACATTTTCAAATCATTCTTGACACTCATGGCCTTTTTTCCTTTATAGCCATGCCTTTGGTTGAAACACAGATATAAGAGAAATATTTATCTACTTATAGGGGTACAAAAGTAGCTTTGGTGGCATAGTGTTTGCATGTTGGGCTGCTAACACCAAAGTCAGCACTTTGAAACCACCAGCCACTCCGTGGGAAGAAGAGTCTGTCTACTCCTATAAAGAGTTACAGTCTCAGAAACTCACAGGGACAGATCTACTCTGCCTCATAGGGTCACTATGAGTCAGCATCACCTCCCTGGCAGTGAGGTAGATTTTGGTTTCATAGAGATACAAGTCAGTCCTGAGCTGCTAAAGACAAGGTTGGCAGTTTGAACCCACCAGCTGCAGAGAAAGAGGAGGCTTTCTATTCCCATAAGGAGCAAGTTTCAGAAATACCCACAGGGGAAATTTTAACCTCTCCTGTAGGATCAATATGAGTCAGAATCGACTTATCGGTGGTGAGCAAGTGGAGGGGACCCTAAAAAGGTTCCGGTGGACCTTAAGAGTTCTACTAATTGTGCATGCTCTGTAAAATGTAAACCAAGATTTTACTTTTGCAAACATTATTTTTTCTAAACACGTCTAACTGTGAAACTATACTCGCATGCGGGTCTTTGAACCTGGTCTGTGGTCTGGGGAAGTGAAGGGGCCTGACATCCTTTGTTGTTGTTAGTGCTGTCCAGTCATTCTAACATCACAGGGACCTTCTTTGCAACACAAGGCAGCACTGCCCAGTCCTTTGCCAGCCTCAGGGGTAGTATGTTGGAGCCCATGGTTTCAGCTACCGTGTCCTCCAGTTCACCAAGGAGTTTCCTCTTTGTGCTGCTTACTAAACCCGTTTCTAAGGAGTCCATTCCAACTCATGGTGACGCCGTGTGGGTCAGCACCACGGGACCACACATAATGCCTTATACCATATATATATGGTATATATATATTGTGCATAATGCCTTATACCTGGTCCCTTTGGCACCTTGTGATCGCACAGGCTGGTGTGCTTATTCCATGTGGGCTTTTTTGCTTCTGAGCCAGATGGCCGTTTGCTCACCTTCAAGCCTTTAAGACCCCAGACACTATCTCTTTTGATAGCCTCTGGCCTTTACTTCGGGGTCTTCGGTCCCTGCAGAGTGGACACATGCCTGCTGTGCGGGTATGGGACGTGTCGGAGCGCAGCCTGGTGGCGGAGCTTCAGGAGCATAAGTATGGCATGGCATGTGTGGCCTTCTCATCCAGTGCCAAGTACATTGTCTCAGTGGGCTACCAGCATGACATGATCGTCAATGTCTGGGCCTGGAAGGTGAGTGGGCTGCTGGCCTCAGGACAGGCGGGGCCGGGAGGGGAGCCAAGAAACTGCTGACCGGTGGCCTTTACTTCCGCCTGCTGGCCTCAGTCCCTTTCTAGAGAACTCTGAGCAGAAAGGAGCAACTGGGTATCTAGGATGCTGAAGAAGGGGCAGAAGGAGAGGTCAAGTTCACAGCTTGTCTAACCTTCAGTGTGTAAGTTTCTTTTCCCTCAGCTCCTAGAAGCAGAGCCTTGATTTCCCTTGACTTTCTCTCCAGAAAAACATTGTAGTGTCTTCCAACAAGGTATCCAGTCAGGTGACAGCAGTATCCTTCTCTGAGGACTGCAGCTACTTTGTCACTGCAGGCAACCGGCACATCAAGTTCTGGTACCTCGATGACAGCAAGACCTCAAAGGTGAGGCAGCAAGTAGCCACTAGGGTGGGGTCTGCCCAGATATGTTCCACCTGCGCCCCCTTCTGCATGCTCAAAAGCCCCTTGGAAGTCTCAGCTGGGCCAGGTGCTATGTCAATATGCAAGGGAAGCCTTCTCCCTCCCTCCCCAGGGCCTGCTTTCCAGGGGGTAGCCTGCAGGGTGTGTGGGTGGCACCTGTGGTGGGTCTCCACAGGTGAATGCCACTGTACCCCTGCTGGGCCGCTCCGGGCTGCTGGGGGAACCTGCGGAACAACCTGTTCACTGATGTAGACTGTGGCCGCGGGAAGAAGACTGACAGCACCTTCTGTATCACATCCTCTGGGCAGCTGTGCGAGTTCAGTGACCCGGAGACTGTTGGACAAGTGGGTGGAGCTGAGTGTAAGTGAATGCTTTGTCGGCACCCTCCCGTCTGTCACCTCCGGGCTCCAGGGCACCTGAGTCTGCATGCACGCTGGGGGAGGCCCCAGGCGGAGGAAGGTGTTTGGGAACCTCTCTGCTTGCTCGCCCTCTCTGTCTCTGCCTCTTCCTCTGCTTTCCTCTTCTGCTCAGCACACAGACAGCATCACAGTAAGTGTGCTGGCCCTGTCCGCTGCCTCTGCTGCCTTTCTCTGGGCCGGCCTTTTCTGGGTGTGTCTTTGCCCAAACCTCAGGTGCCTTATAAGGCTTGCTGACTCCTTCCCCCTAATTGCACGGGGCTGTGGGCCCTCTGGCCAGCTGCTGTTAGAGGGAGGGGCATTGAGGGGCTCTGCCCAGGGCAGCTGGCCTGCCTTGCGCTTGTCCTTGCCTCTTGGCTCATGGCTGTTGAGGTGTCCGGTGAAGGAGTGGACAGACGCCCTTGCTGACTGTGGCTTCTGTGCTCACAGACCACAGTGGCCCACTGCATCTCGGTGAGCCAGGACTACATCTTCTGCGGCTGTGCTGACGGCACCGTGTGCCTTTTCAACCCCTTCAACCTGCACTTCCTCAGCACGCTGCCCCGGCCCCATGCCCTGGGCACAGACATTGCCAGCATCACAGAGGCCAGGTGAGCGGTGTGGGTGGGCCCCTGAGTCCTGTCAGAGCCCCACTCTGTGCCAGGCCGTCCCTGGCATGCTGCAAGGAGAGGAGGGCACACATAGACCTCTGGGAAGACCCTTGCAGTCAAGCACAGGTGGGTCTTTTAGTATTTGTTGCTCACTGTGGGCAACCGTGGTAATCTGAGTCTGCAGTGTGGTAATGCATTGTCCTGTAAACACCACAGCTAGGACAGACGGGCAGTTCCTTAGGGTTTCTGAGAGAGGCTGGAAACCTGACGGAGCAGGCCTTTCTCCCTCAGGGTGGTCCTGGGTAGCAGCTAAGGTAGGAGGGTCTTATTGTAGCCTCGGGCCTTGGGTTGGGTGATTGCAGGAAGTGAAGTTTTGCTCTGGTTTCAGTGCTGTCAGGAAGCGGGGCAGTTCTGCAGTTGGGTATATTAATTTCTCATTCAGGGAAGGAGTGGGCTAAATCTGCAAATGGCAGGAAATGATATATGACCATGACTGGTTTGCACAGTGCCCTTCCTTTTCCTCTGACGTGAGTCTAGAAGGGCCTGACATCTGCTTGGCTGCATCACGGCCACACACTGTCCCCGCCTGATGTTGGGGGCTATGAAATAGCTTGTGTTCTTTTGCAGAGCCCCATGGCAAGGAATGCCAGGCCAGCCGCTGCGTTCTTTCTCCAGTGACTGCTGGCCAACCTGCTGCTCCTCCCTTTAGTGCCCCTTTGCATTAGCGCTAACTCACCAGTTTGCCCTGTCTGCCCTGGACACCCTGACCCCCTCTTTCCTCAGTCGCCTTTTCGCTGGAGTGGCCAATGCGAAGTATCGGGACACCATCACCTTGACCTTTGATCCTGCAAATCCGTGGCTGTCTTGTGTGTACAATGACCATAGTACTTATGTCTGGGATGTGAAGGACCCCAAGAAAGTGGGCAAGGTGTATTCAGCTCTCTATCATTCCTCCTGCGTCTGGAGTGTAGAGGTACGTGGGCCGGGTCTGCTGAGACTGACCGTGTTTCCTGGCCTACCATTAGGAGCTGGGGTTCCTCAAGTGTGGAATTTGTTTCCTCCAGCACCCTTGCTCCCCAAGCTGTGCCCCTGGGTCCCTTCGTATCTGTTAATTGGCTCTGAGGATGGGAGGGGATTTTAGTGCTGACTCATCTCAGACGTTTTTCAGTATGCCCCTGTGCAGTCTTAGCTTGGCCTCTTTGGACATGTTCCTGAACTTGACCAAACCTTAGTTTCTGCAATTGTGAAATGACATACCTGATGCATTTGATTTTTACGAACAGGAGACAATGTAAGTGGGAGATTTAGAATGCCTAGTACTTACTAGGTGCTTGGTTAATGTATATTCCTTTACTTGTTAAAGACAAGAGCTAATCATTATGACTTGCTTGCTATGGGACAAGCCGTTGCCTCCAGGGGACAGGATGGGGGAACTTTAGGCCCCCAAGGACAGAGGTTCAGGAGGGTTTAGCTGAAAAGGGTTGGGGACAAAATTTATTATCTCCAAGGGAAAGATACTAACTTGACAATGAAGAAACGGCAAAACCCACCCTTAGCCAAGTCATTAAGGTTAACATCCCGTGGCAGCAGCATGAATCTGGTGAGAGGGTACACTGAGAGGTTTCAAAATATTCCCAGAAAATGTTATGACTCTTAAGAACTCCCAATAAAATGTTGAACAACAACAACCAACGTTGATGGAAAGTTTCTTTTAGTTCTGTTTTTCCATGCAGCCTCCTCCTAGCATTGTGTCTGGTATTCTTGACCCAAATGTATAAGGAACTTAGGATAGTCATGAGGAAACATCAGGCAACCTTCATTTGAGGTACACCTGCCAGAGTAACTTATCACACTCTCCCAGGTGTCAGGGTAGGAAAGACAAGCAAAGACTGAAAGCCGTTCTAGACTGGGACAGATGACACCCATGTGCCGTGGGGGCTCCTGGGATCCTGGAGCAGAAGAAGTACATTCGTGGGATAAAGAAACAAACTCATTGGCATTGGGTTGATTCCAACTCAGAGCAACCCCCGCTGGTGACATTTAAATAAAGTCTAATAATGTTGTACCAGTGTGACCTCCGTGGTCCTTATCACTGTGTACTGTAGTGCATAAAACATTAATACGAAGGGAGACCAGGTGAGAGAGTTGAATGTGACATATCTTGACTCATTTTTCTAAAGGTTCAACCCAAAAGGTAAAGTAAAACAGCTCTTGATGGAGAGGAAAAGGTGGAAGGGGGTGGGTGATGATTCTTTCCCCCCGCTGCCTGGCACTGAACGGGCTCTCCTCTCTTCTCATTTTGCAGGGTCTACGAATTGCAGTTCCTGAGTGAAATGCTGAAGGTGGAGGCCCATGAGTCAGAGATTCTGTGCCTGGAGTACTCGAAGCCAGACACAGGTACCTGGCCCTGGCCTGGAATGGCCTTGAGTGAGCCCCTCCAGTCTGGCCAGAGCCACTGATACTTGTCCTGCCTCTTGACTATGGGGCTGATCGTTCTTTTGGCTACCAAAAGAGTTAGTGATCCTTCTTGATGTCTCTGAAGGCTTCTTGTTGTTTCTGAAGGCTTTGGGGAGGACTGCATCTCAACTCTGCCCGACTCCATGGCTCATGTGGCTTAAGGATGTGGGGCTCAGTTTCTCTGGGTGCTCTTTGCTGGGCACTCATGTTGGGCTGCGATCCACAAGCTCAGCAGTTTGAAACTACCAGCCGCTCTGCAGGAGAAAGGTGGGCCTTTCTACTCCTGTAAACAGTTACAGTCTCAGAAGCCCATAGGGGGTATTCACTATGAGTCAGCATTAACTTGATAGCAGCAGATTTGATTTTTGTAAAGTCTTTTTAAAGCCAACCAAAAGCTGAATCAGTGAAGAAGATCTGCTTTAGACATTGTGCTCTTTTAAAGAATAATCTGTCTGTGATCAGATTGACACAGGAACTTGGAAGGTTAGGTGAAAAGTTTAAGGGGCAGTGAGCTTATGTGTGTGATGGAAATTTGGAATTGGAAAAGGACAGTGAGAATGGCTACATAATTTCAGAAATATAATGAATGTTAGCAAATTGTACATGTAGAAATGATCGAATTGGTATATATTTTTGTGTGCATTGTTTTAGATCAGGGAGAAGACTCGAAGTTCAAATATAATTTACAGAGACCCCCTTGTTAAATCTTGAATGGGACAAAGTCCAGAAAAAACAAATCATCTGGTTGAGGGAGACCGTAAGCATGAGGCCATAATGGGGACTGAAGGATTCACAACAGCTCGGTCACATGGAAAACAAAGGAAGCCCCTTTAAAAGTCAAGTTCCCAGCAGATCAGACCATCACAGTTGGAAATGTGACTACAGAAATGGGAAAGGGACCATGATTGGAGTAAATACATTATTGCAGACTAGAAAAGTTTACAGGACTGGTTCAGGGCCCTCCAACCATCTTGGTCAGGGCATGAACGTGCAACCTCAGTACCCCAATTCCCATCAAGGGCATACTCAGGCAAGTTCTTGAGGGCTAGACTACTCCTCACCAGGCTGGCCAGAGGAGTGGGTGGAAGCAAACAAACTCTGCCTGAGGGCAAAGCATTTTACGTTGCTAGTTCAGAGTCATGGAGCTCTAGTGCCATAGAAGGTTATGGGTTGGGCGGTTAACCACAAGGTTTCACTCTTCAAAACCACCAGCCAGCTCCAGGGAAGAAAGATGAGGCTTTCTACTCCAATAAAAATATATAGTCTGGAGATTAAAAGCCCCAATGTAAGTTAACTGGGTTGATTCCTACTAGAGGGATAATGTGTGTGGGCCAGATGCTTGCAAGGTCCCTCAAGGCAATGCTGCCAGACTGCAGTCTCTGCTCCCTGCTGGTGGAGACAATGGATTGCTTTTCTCTAAAACTTGGAACCATTAGCTTGGTTCCAGTAGGTGGAGTTCACACCCTACTGATAATGGTTCATATGGAGATCCAGAAAACAGGTCAAAGTTAAGCTGCCATTCTAAATGTAGGATCCGCCCATTTTGTCACCTGTATACCCCCAATCCCTCCTCTTCCTATTGCATGTATGCCCCTAGACCACCCCTTCTCACCGCTGTATAACATAGTCCAAGTCCTTCCTGTGATGTATGTCTTTACCCTCCCGTTTCCAATTCCCCTTGTCCTCCTTCCCTTCCCCCTCTCTCCATGTGGACCACCAAGTGGGGCTGAGGTGAGCAATGCTACCATGATATGTGTGTGACTGCATTATTGTAATATCTCTTCTATCTCTCATGCTCCCAATGACTTTAATATTTATATCTCAACCCTTTATGTTTCCAGGGCTTTCAATGACATTAGGCATCTTTTCAATGTTTATGAATCATGCTTATGAACCTCTCTTCTGTTAGTTGTCTGTGTGTATGCATTGCCTGTATTAAAAACATATAGAACCGAGCAATTTGTCTGGAAAAATAATTTATAGAAACTTTATGTTAGATTGCCATGCGTTTTGCATAGCCAATTGTTCTTTTAAAACACTTTTCTTGTCATTGTGATACCATGCTAAAAGGTAAAAACATCTGTATATAGTCAAATAGCTTTATCTTTCCTTTAAAGACATGAACCTTCGTGTCTTGCTTAAAGTTTCCACCTCACTAAAGCTAAATTGCTACCCTCGAAAATAAATCCCTCTAAGTTTTTAATGCTTTGAATATTTTATCGCTCTAATCCTCCTGGAGTTTATTTTTCAATGTAGTATGCTCCTTCCTTTGATTTCTTGTAAATTCAGCCAATTCAACCACTCATTAACCAAAGTATTCCTTTACCACTGGATTGTTTTGCCACCTTTGCTTTGCATAGCATATAGTTCTAAATTATATCCCAGACTACTGAATTATTTGCCAGAGTGGATTTACTAATTGTACACTGGCATCACAACACGCGGGAGCTTCGGAAAGATCGTGGGAGAAAGGAATGAAAAGAGAAGATAATTTCCCATGAATTTTTGAAGCTTCCTCGTACAGGTGCTTTACAGTAAGTCGACATTAGGGTTTATAATCAATAAAAAATTCAACTGTGATCCAAGAATGAGGGGCGTGACATTTCCTGGTTGAGACAAAAGCGAACAGGCGAGCAGAATACGAAAAGAATTGGTTAACCGATGAAACTGCAGCCAAGTGTTAGCTGTTATCACAAAAATGAACACACAGAATATTCTTGAACTTGGAAGTGGGAACTTCAGCCTTTCAACGGCCATCGACGGTGCGGGGCAACATCCCCGCACTCCTACGCTCAGGAAGGGGGTTCTGGGGTCTGCGGCGCCGCGGGGCACAAGTGGGGCGAAGGGCTGCGAGGGAACGCCGAGGCAGAGGGGTCCCCGCGAGGCGGCTGCGGGCCGCTCCAGAAGGCAGGGGTCCGGGGGCTCTGCGGTCCCTCAGGACCCTCCAGGAGAGGCTCCAGAAAGGCAGCTGGAGGCCCCGGCCGGCCGTGCAGCTCGCTGGGAGGCGCGGGCGCACGTGCTCCGCCGGTCCGGGCGGCGGGGGCGGCTGAACGGGCCCTGGCCGTGGGCGGCGGGCGGCGGGCGGGCGCAGTGCGGCGCCGGGCAGGCGGGAGGTGACCGCGCGGGGCGGTCGCGGCGGCTGGGGCTACTGACGGCACACGGATCCGGAGCGCACTGCGCGGGGCGGGGCGCCGCGCAGGTGAGAGCGGCAGCGGACCCGGATGCGGCGCGGCTGAGGGCGGCCGAGGGCGGGGGGTCGCGGCGGCTAGCTCTTGGAGATCCCGGCCGGAGGCTCCGGCGCCGGTGCTGCGCTTCCTGCCGGCTCGAAGAACGAGCCCGAGCCTGGCCGCCCTCGGGATGCCTTGCTGAGGCTCCGCCGGACGTCCCCAACAGGGGGGGGGGCGGGGCGGGGCGCGTTCGGGCGCCTCCTGAGGGCGCCTCAGCGGAGAGCGGCGTTGGCGCCGTGGAGTCTACGCGGGCGGCCCAACCCGCCTGCCACTCAGGTGTCTTTTTGCACGGAAGTGAGTTTTAGGAGCGGGAAACCTGTGGTGGGCGTGACTGACGTGTTTTTAAATCATTTTCTATACATTTAAAGCTGTAAAGGCAAAACTTCATGATCCAATTAATATAGCCAAAAATTCAGGCTTGATAGAAACATTTAGAATCCAGCCACTGGGGGTAAAGTCCCCTTATTCCCATCTGTTATTGGAGGAAGGTATGAGAGAGATTGGATACTGCGGTGGGAAGAAATAGAGCCAAATAGGAATGTCTGCTTCTATAGGGAGAATGTATCAGCCATGCGCTCACTTTAAGGCAGCACAGCTTTAAGGGAGAATCTGTGGAAATGATAGATTACCGCAGGAACATGAACTTGGAGTATATCTCCAACTAACAGAGTGGTGGTCTTCCAGCCATGGAACATTAGTCTCCCAGATTCCCTCTGTACCAGTCAGGGAATAAGTCCCAGTATTATTTCCCTTGGTGCTAGTATCCCACATTTCCCCTCTCTGCATTATGTTTAAGATTCAATAGTGTCACGGAGGCAACATGGTCTCTTTTCATATCTATTAGCTTCCTATAGAAGTGACATGAGACTGCAAGCATCACAATTATGATAAAAAACACAGTCAGACTGGAACTTAAGCTATGTGAAGTACTTTGCCCCCAAGCTCGCGGGTCCAACCCTTCCATGCTACTCATCAATTGCTTAATCACATCAGAGCCAGGAGAAGCCTCAAGCTTGTCTTTGAATGTATAGAAAATATCCTTTTTAAGCTGATCAATATCTAATGAAATGTTTCCCTTAAACCCTTGCAAATGTTTCCTAATCAAATTCCAATCATGCAATGTCTTATTATAAGGATAAGTGGTTATACAGAAATCAGTTACATTCCAATCACATTATAGCATTGACAAATTCAAAATCTTGATCTTTCAGCAAAGCAGTCTGCAGTAATGTAGGGACTTTATGGATGTGCTTTATACAATTGATGTATGTATACGTATGGATTGTGGTAAGAGTTGTATGAGTCCCTAATAAAATGTAAAAGAAGAAAAGAGAAAAAAAGTGATTAGGGCAAAGACTGTACAGATGTGCTTTATACAATTGATGTATGTATATATATGAACGGTGAAAAGAATTGTATGAGCCCCAATAAATTGTTAAAATTAAAAAAAATTCATTAAAAAAAAATTAAATTAAATTAAAAAAAAATGAGTAAATGAACTTTGTCACACATAAGATTCCTCTTCTCCTTCTGTTTTAACAATTTAAATAGTAAAGCATTGCTAGATCTTGAACCAGTAAAAGTACTAGTTAGATAACCTTCATTGTTATGTAAATACCGGCTCCCATCCCTCAGAGAATTAAGAGAGCTAACTAATTGGGAGAACTTCTTATCATACTTTGAAAGACTGAAAAAATTCTTAATAAATTTGTTCAGCTGATCTTGATGTAACTTACCAAGCAGACATTTTTTCTCCAGGCTTACCAATAAGGTTATAGGCTCAATTGAGCCGTTTTGCCTTTCAGGCTTCTCACACTGTATGATTTTACCTTGCAATATTCTGTCTTGGTTAACTTCACTCATTCCCTCTATGCTGGCTTTAGGGGAAGTTAATGGGAGGGCCTTAGGCCCCCCTGAATGCCCTAAGGAAATGACCCGGCATCCACAGTTAACAAACCTTTTTCCTTCCATTTCTAATTCCATGTGGGGGCGCTGTTTCTCCACAACAGCAGTCCAGAAGACTGCTTGATTTATAGGGTGGTCAAACTTCTCAAGTACTCTTTCCTGATAGGTATAAATTTTTACTCTAGAAATGCAAGGAAGGGAAAATTGGCTTAAGCGATCCTACATTTTTACAAACCATGGTATATCAGAACTCATTACTGCCTTAATTTCTTCTTCACAATCCTGACCAATAACTCCAGCAACACCTTGAGAATTTATGTTGGACTTTCTTTTTTTTTTTTTTTTGACTTTCTTAATAAACTTCCTATAGTTCTTTTAGGTAGTGGACCCCAATTACTGCTCTTCGTTTCTGATTCAATCACAGTTTTGGGCTTTTTCTTACAACTCTTATCAACTCCAGTATCAATTTTAATTTCTTGAGTACTAAGGTTAAATCTTCCTGATAGAAACTGTATTAATCTTTCAAGAAGAGGTCCCTGCTTTTGAGGATCAAGCTCCTGTGAAGGCTTCTGAGCCATCTCTTGGTTATTCAAACCAACTGCAGTGAGAACAGAGACTAGGTTTTTGCCTCTTTGGCTAGGTCTGTTCTCCTGCTGTGAGGCTGCTAGATAAAGGCGATTTCTCTCAAAGATCTTCTTTGCTCCAGTAGGCAGACACCTTGCCTACCACGCTCTGCTATGAGGGCTCTGCATCAAGCTTCTTCCACTATTTTCCCGCCGGGAAGTCTTTGCTAATGGCGACCCTTCACGGTTGATTTTTGAACGACATTGGCTCGCCCAATGAGTTCCCTTCCTACAATGGAGGCAGAGTTCAGGTTCGTTTAAACCCGATCTCCATGGTCCTGGCCCATGCTCTGACATTGGCCGCAGCCTGCTCTGCCTACACTCTTTTGAAGATGACTTGTCTTCCCACAACTAAAGCACTTTCTTCCAGGTCTGATATAGTTTGCCAATGAAGCTGCCATGAGGTCTGCCTTGTATTCCTCTGCCTCTACATTCCTGCATATCCTAAAATAACCCAGCAAAGTGCCCTGTTCGCTGTAGGGATGCAAGGCATTTTTACAGTGCTTATTAGAGAAATCATAAGATAGCTTGTGCACTAGGTCTCTTACTGCCTGAACATTCTTCACACATTTGGAAATAGCATCTTCCAGTCGGGACACAAAGTCAGCGTAACGCTCATCATATTCTGTTGTCTTATAGCCCTGTAACGCGGCGTTCTCTCTTCTGATGGAATTATCTTTTCCCAGGCCCTTAAGCAAACCTCATGTATCTGTCCTATTGTCTGTTCAGTAAACTGTAGTTGAGACTCAACTGTAATATAATTTGCATCCCCTAGCAATTGATGAATTCCTATATCTATCCCATCCTCAGCATTCTTCCCAGCTCTTGCAAGGGCTGCTTCCTTCCATAGCATTTGATATCACAAGCATTCTGAAGAGTAAAGACAAATTCTCACTAAAGCTTTCCAATCTGTAGGGGTCCAGCTGTCAGACTCTGCTAGAGCCCTTATCATGCTAATTACAAAATGTGAGTCTGGGCCGTAGTCATTGATTGCCTGCTTGAGATCTTTTAGCAACTTAAAAGGCAAAGGCACTGTGAATTCCTTTTGGTTCTAACAGGATAAGACATCTTGCATTCTAAATCTTCTTCTGCAATCCCTCTTCCTACTCTGGAGAGTAAAGGTGCTTTCCTATACTTTGCTTCTTTACGTCTATTCTCTGAGCTACTCTTTTCAATCTGGATATCTTGGAGTTCCACTTCCTGAACTTCACCTTCTGTGCTAGCTCTCCTAGTTTGCATTTCTTTGGAGCTAATCTCTCTACCTTCAGGGCTGGCTTGCTTGATTGTTTTACAATCTCTGGCCTTTCTTACACTAAATTCCAGCAGGAGAGCAGTTGCTTTTACTATGTCCCCTTCTGACTCAGGCTCATTCTTTTAGCTCTGCCTAAAATCTTCTCATCTGCCTGAAACCCGTTCTCACTGCTTCTCATCTGATTTAAATTTGGGCATCTTAGACGTTGCCTGTTCTGCTTCTTGGCTTTCTCTACCTTTGAAAGCAAGGGAGCTTCCTGGGATTGTTTAATAGCCATGCTTTGGATCTTGCAATCCACTGCCTCTAGTACTGTATCACCTTTAAACCTTCGGAGTCTGCAGTCTCGCGAGAGCATACAGGCTTTGGCAATGAGGTTCTGTTCTAGAATTGGAGGCTTTAGATAACAAACCAATCCCTGCCTTTTCAGTTTTTCCTAAAGTTTCATAACCTAAATCATGCTTATTCACAGACACTTTAGCTTGCTTTGCTAGATTTGAATAGACACAAGACTTCTCACTAGACTGTTCATCCTTATTCTCTTCCTCCTGCAAAAGTTTTAAAACCATCTTAACTTGTACCCACAGAGACCACTTCTCCATAGGGATACTCTCCCCATCTCTGTGCTTCCTTTAAGTTGACAATGACCTCCTCCCAGGTCTCTAAATCAAAAGTTCCTTCCTCTGAGAACCATGAATTATACCTTTTTACTACTTTTAGAAAACATTGTATCTTTTTCTTCGTTACTTTTACACCTTGTCTTTTCAGTAAGTAGAGAGCATGGTACCATAAGTTTCAGGTTTACTTTTACCTTGCTCCCATTATCCTCTTTAAAATTCTAATTCACTATTTCCACTACTTCTCTGTCAATTCCCACACCGGATCCTCACTTCGCACAATTTTCAAATTCACTCTACGTACCAATGGGGCCATATAATTGTTATATGGGATATAACTCATATTGTCCCACGTTGTGCGCCATTTGTCTGGGGAAGCCCGCCTTGTGCTGGGGCTCCAGCCTCCAGCCCAGTCCTTGAGCCTCCTGCCTGGTCTCCATCCCACCTCCCTTCGTCCACACTGAGCGTGGGCCTGGCTGGTAAGATCATGGCCATCCAGGAGGTGAGCATGCTACCATGAATTGTGTCTGACTGCATTATTGTAATGTCTCTTCTATCGCTCATGCTCCCGGTGACTTTAATATAATATTTATATATCTCAACCATACAATTGTGCTTATTGAACCCAAGATTACTGGTGGGGGGCTGGCACCCCAACTCATACCACAGTACATACCATTTGTCTAGTTCTTCAATGCTTCCTCTCCCGCTCACTCCCTCCAACTATCATGACCTCAGCTCTACCTTACAAAGCCGGCTAGACCAGAGCATGTACACTGGTACAGATAAGAACTCTCAACACACAGAATCCAGGACAGATAAACCCTTCAGGAACAGTAATGGAAGTAGTGATAACATGAGGGTAGGGATGAGATAGAGGGAACTGATAGCAATGATTGATGTATTAACGCTCACACCCCAGGGGGACAAGCAACAGAAACATTGGTGAAGTGAGACCTTGGACATTGTAAAATATGAAAGTATAATTTATCAAGGTTTCATGAGGGTGGGAGAGTGGGAGAGAAGGGGGGAAAAGGAGCTGATACCAAGGGGTCAAGTATAAAGAAAATGATGATGGTACCGTAGGTACAAATGTGCTTGATACAATTGATGTATGCATTGTTATAAGTGGTGTAAGAGCCCCCGATAAAATGACTTAATTTTTTAAAAGTGTTTAGGTAGATCTTGATGGAGGATAGATTGAGAAACAATAGTTTCAGAATTTGATAATTTTGCTTAATAATCAAACTGAAAACTCACTGCCATTGCATCTTTTGTGACTCACAGCAACCCTGACTTTCAGCAACCCTATTGGACAGGGTAGAGCAGCCCCTGTGAGTTTCTGAGACTGCAACTCTTTACAGGGGTAGAAAGCCCTAACGTTTCTCTCTCAGAGCGGGTGGTGGTTTTGAACTATGTGGGTAGCAGCCCAAGTGAAAACCACTATGCCACCAGGGCTCCCTGTGCCACATAGCGGGAGCTGTTGTTTTCCCTAACATTCACTTGGCTATTTCTTTTATAAGAAGCCAAGTAATTTGGCAGCTTATTTCTGTTCCAGTTTTCTTATATAGAAAATGTGGTGACAGTGTGAACCTGTTTGTTGTAGTTTATGTGAACATAATTGAGTGATCTAGACCAAGTGAGCTAGACCAAGTGAGCTGACTGGTCAAAAATCAGACCTGTGGATTGCCAAATTGGTTCTGCTGAGATTGGGGCTTTCCTGGATCCACAGGCTTCCTCCAAGCTGTGTCCGAGAAGCTCTGCATTTTAGAGCTACATTTTATAGTTGAAAGAGAGGCCTAAGGAGGGAGGGAGTCCTTAAGCTCTAAGACCTTAATGCTGTCATTGCTGTCCTCTTTTAGTGTACCTGCAGTTTCCACACTGCAGTGGGAACCATTGAAACAGCTGTTCTCATTCTCTGAGATGGTGTGCCACCCCACTCCATACCACCACCACCTCATCCCTTTCTCTTATTGTAGAGATAATGCCCCTTCCATATGTATCTCAGATATTCAATTAATGAAGAAAGACAAAAGTAGGAGAAATGATTTAGATGAAGGAGACCATAAGCATGAGGCCATAATGGGGTCCAAAGGCTGTGTGGCCATGTCGCTAATTATAGAAATGGATGAAATCTGCCACAAAAATGTGATTGGAGGCAGAGCAATTCATCACTCTCTCAGGCAGGACTACATAAGTGAGAATGGGGCCATTATGGAGACATGGAGACGATCACAGATTAGAAAGGCTTACTGGATTTGTTCTGGGGCCTTCCGACCACTATAACTCATGACCATAGGGTCTTAGACTTTCCCAATTTCCATTGAGGACCTTCCCAGGGAAGTCCCAGAGGGCAGATTGCTCCTCTCTGCTCTGGCTAGTTGTTGTTGCGTGCCATTGAGGACACTTGGACTCGTCGTGACCTCACATACAACCGAATGAAACACTGTAGGGTCGTGCACCATCCTCACAATTGTTCCTGTGCCTGAACCACCGATGAAGCCACTGAGTCCATCCACTTCTTCGAGGACCTCCTCTGTTTCATGGCTTCTCCACTGTACCAAATAGGATGTCCTTCTCCAGGGACTGGTCTCTCCTGACAACATGTCCAAAGTATGTAAGATGGCGTCTTGCCATCCTTGCCTCTAAGCAGCACTCTGGCCTTATTTCTTCTGATACAGATTGGTCAGTCCTTCAGCAGTCCATGGTACTGTCAGTAGTCTTCTGGTGGACCACAATTCGATGCATCTGTTCTTCTACAGCCTTCCTTATTCAGTGTCTAACTTTCACATGCATATGATGCAATGGAAAATAGCATGGCTTAGGTCATGTGCACCTTAGTCCTCAGAGTAACATCATTGTTCTTCAACACTATAAAGAGGTTTTCTGCAGCAGATTTACCCATTACAATACATCTTTTGATCGCCTGACTGCTGTTTCTATGAACATTGATAGTGGATCTAAGCAAGACAAAATCCTTGACAACTGAAGCCCTTTTCTCTGTTTATCACCTATTGGTCCAGTTTTGGGGATTTTGGTCTTCCTTATATTGAATTGTAACCCATATTGAAGGCTGCAATCCTTGATCTTCAGCAAGTGGTTCAATTCCTCCTCACTTTCAGCAAACAAATGGTGTCATATATGCACACAAGCAGGCTCCCAAAAGTTAGTGGAACAAGGAATCAAAAGAGAATGGAATTTTTCAGGGACTTTTTGAAATACCAGTGTGTGTGTGTGTGTGTGTGTGTGTGAGAGAGAGAGAGAGAGAGAGAGAGAGGAGATGTGGGCATAAAACAAACA
The DNA here is from genome assembly GCF_050624435.1 of Tenrec ecaudatus. Classification (NCBI taxonomy): domain Eukaryota; kingdom Metazoa; phylum Chordata; class Mammalia; order Afrosoricida; family Tenrecidae; genus Tenrec; species Tenrec ecaudatus. Next base: position 313,754 of record NW_027457661.1, read on the forward strand.
TCAAGCAACATAAGGGAGAATGCTGTTGGCTGCTGTTGAACTGATTCCGGTGCGCATGCACAGTGACCTGCTGTGTGCACCATAGTGACCCCTCAGAAGCAGATCATCAAGCCTACCTTTCAACTGAAATTCTGAGAATTCACAATTTTCAGAAGTATGTGGATAACAGTGAAAGCCAAAATTCTATTTGCACAGTCCCCACGTGGATTAAGCTTCCAGTGAATTCCTTCAGACCATTGACCAGGGATGTGAACACTCTTGCCACCAGGCAGAGGGCATTGGAAAGTGGATTACCCCTTAGGCAGCCCATGGTGGGGCTTAGAGACTTGCCTAAGTGTATCCTTGAATCGAGGCTGCCATTCTGGGCTGCACGGTCATGAGTCATGCCCCCAAAGCCTTGGTTGTTTGGCCCTGGACCACTCTTGTAAACTGTCCTGTTTAACACAGGTCCCAATCCTTGTCCTATTCTTGCTTCTGTAGTCCCACCTGGAACTGTGATGTTGGGATCTGCCGCCATGTCCTTTCAAGTCTGTGAATCTCAGATAACCCTTACATATCAATAAGACCTCTTGCTAATAGTTTCCCTCCCCTCATCTCGATGGCATGTGTTGGCCCTTGGACTATCTAGGTTACCTAGCGGGCATTTGGATTATGTAGGCTCCCTAGCGGGAATTTGGACTATATAGATTACCTAGCGGGCAATTAGACTTTGTAGGTTATCTAGCGGGCACTTTGACTATCTAGGTTACCTAGCTAGCACTTGAACTATCTACGTTACCTAGCGGTTACTTGGAGTATGTTGGTTACCTACCGGGCTGTTGGACTATCTAGGTTACCTAGCCGGCACTTGGGCTATCTAGGTTAACTAACGGGCACTTGGACTATGTAGGTTCCCTAGCGGGCCCTTGGACTATGTAAGTTCCCTAGCGGGCACTTGGACTATGTGGGTTCCCTAGCGGGCATTAGGACTATCTGGGTTACCTAACGGGCACTTGGACTATGTAGGTTAACTAGCGGGCTTTGGACTATGTAGGTTACCTAGCGGACACTTGGACTATGTAGGTTCCCTATCGTTCACTTGGAGAATGTAGGTTAACTAAGGGGCACTAGGACAATGTAGGTTACCTAGCGGGCCTTGGGACTATCTAGGTTACCTAGGGGGAACTTGGACTATGTAGGTTTACTATTGGCCACTTGGACTATCTAGGTTACCTAGCAGGCACTTGGACTATGTAGGTTAACTAGCGGGCACTTGGACTATCTAGGTTACCTAGCAGGCACTTGGACTATGTACGTTTCCTAGCGGGTACTTGGACTATCTATGTTAACTAGCGGGCACTTGGACTATGTAGATTCCCTATCAGGCACTTGGACTATGTAGGTAACCTAGTGGTCACTTGAACTGTCTAGGTTACCTAGCGGGCATTTGGACTATGTAGGTTAACTAGCGAGCTCTTGGACTATCTAGGTTAACTAGCGGGCACTTGGACTATTAGGGTCCCTAGCGGGCATTTGGACTATATAGGTTACCTAGCGGGCACTTGGACTATGTAGGTTAACTAGCGGACACTTCGACTATCTAGGTTAGCTAACGGGCAATTGGACTATCTAGGTTACCTAGCGGGCACTTGGACTATGTAGGTTCCCTAGCGGGCACTTGGACTATTTAGGTTACCTAGCAGGCACTTTGACTATCTAGGTTAACTAACGGGCACTTGGACTATGGAAAGAAGTGCCTAATGGTCACCAGGACCCATGGTTAATCCAGGCGTGGTCATCTGATTCCAATCGATCAGACCTAGCTATAAATCACTTATATGTCTGGGTAATTAAAAGCAAATATAAATTTTCAAAAAAAATAACGTTGCATGGGATAGAAAGAGAATACATAACAACATCAGACATAAATATGCCTCAAGACAAACTCATTGTGCACATCCAGAATACATAATGGCTCTTGCTAAGATGCATTTCCCACTAGACCCTACCCCAAGCCAGTAAAAGCCAGAAACTCTACAGTAAACTGTGGATTGTACTACTCTGAAATGGGAGGTGTGTCTCTAGACCTAATTTGGGGCTGTTCGTGCTGAGGACTCACCAATACCTGCTGCAGTGACAACAGTCCAGGTGAGAATAAGGAAATCTGGATGACAGCCAGGATATAGGAGCACTGAGACCTCAAATTGCTTCTAGGCGAGCATGGCCTAATGGGCTTCCATTTATGCACCTCTGGCAGGAGGAGTTTGTTCTGGAAAGTAATGGTTTCTAAGGAAGTATTTCTTAAACTTTCACATGCATGCACTTACCCAGGTTCCTGGAAATCGGGCTGGGGGGCAGATTCTGATTTTGTGGGTTCAGGGTGGGGGGTCTAGGATCCAGCAGTTCTAGAGGCCCTGGTACTCTTGGGCTGTTAACCACAAGGACAGTAGTCCTAAACCACCAGCCACTCCTTGGGAGAAATATGAGGCTGTAGACTCCGGGCAAGAGTGACAGTCTGGGAAACCCACAAGGGCAGTTCTACCCTGTCCTGTAGGGTCACTATGAGTCAGCATCAACTCGATGGCATTAGCATGGGAGAAGCTAATGCTGATGTTGCTGGTTCCTTGACCTATCATACTTTGAGTGGCAAAGTCCCAAGGGCCTTCCCGGATGTGATGGCCAAAAGCAGTAGTGTTCACCCTTGGTCATACTTTGGAATCCCTTAGGAGCTTTCAAGCCTCCCATTGGCCTGGCGCCATCCCAGACCAATGAAGCAAGACTTAGTGGAAGCAGGATTCAGGTCACGGTCAGTGAGAAAGCCCCCTTGGCAATGCCAACGTACAGCCAGTGCAGAGTCGAACTGGTCGACGACTCCACATGACTCCATATACTTTGGTGAAGCCAGCTGTTTGGGCAAGGTTTTCAGAGTTACCACCCATGTAGACTTGTTGGTGATAGTGCATTAAATAGAGCACATGCAGTGCATTGCATGAGTGTCCTATGTCATGCAACCACATCAGGGGTATGTTGAGCCAATTTCTCTGGGAGACCAAGGGTGTTGGCTCCATCCTGAACGTTGGCAGGGTAATGGACTGACACAGAGGAAACTCATTCTCTTTGTGGTGGTGCACTAATGGGTTCTTCACAGAAGGCCAAGTCCATGGCTGCAGATGCTCACGGGGCTGAGGGAGCAGGTCAAATCCTAAGTCCGAGGTGGGTGTTTGCATATTTACATGCCCTCACTGCCATCAAGTCCATTCCAACTCACAGGCCCATGGGACTGAGTAAAATGGCCCCCGTGGGTTTCTGAGACTGTGATTCTTTAGAGGAGTAGAAAATCTCCTCTTTCTCCAGAGGAGCGGTTGGTCATTCAAACTGCTGACCTTGAGATTAACAGTCCAACTCCTGACCACTCTTGCCGTCAGAATTCTATTTATTTACACAAGTATATATATATCCTTTCCCAAAAGAACTCCACATTTTCAAATCATTCTTGACACTCATGGCCTTTTTTCCTTTATAGCCATGCCTTTGGTTGAAACACAGATATAAGAGAAATATTTATCTACTTATAGGGGTACAAAAGTAGCTTTGGTGGCATAGTGTTTGCATGTTGGGCTGCTAACACCAAAGTCAGCACTTTGAAACCACCAGCCACTCCGTGGGAAGAAGAGTCTGTCTACTCCTATAAAGAGTTACAGTCTCAGAAACTCACAGGGACAGATCTACTCTGCCTCATAGGGTCACTATGAGTCAGCATCACCTCCCTGGCAGTGAGGTAGATTTTGGTTTCATAGAGATACAAGTCAGTCCTGAGCTGCTAAAGACAAGGTTGGCAGTTTGAACCCACCAGCGGCAGAGAAAGAGGAGGCTTTCTATTCCCATAAGGAGCTACAGTTTCAGAAATACCCACAGGGGAAATTTTAACCTCTCCTGTAGGATCAATATGAGTCAGAATCGACTTATCGGTGGTGAGCAAGTGGAGGGGACCCTAAACAGGTTCCGGTGGACCTTAAGAGTTCTACTAATTGTGCATGCTCTGTAAAATGTAAACCAAGATTTTACTTTTGCAAACATTATTTTTTCTAAACACGTCTAACTGTGAAACTATACTCGCATGCGGGTCTTTGAACCTGGTCAGTGGTCTGGGGAAGTGAAGGGGCCTGACATCCTTTGTTGTTGTTAGTGCTGTCCAGTCATTCTGACATCACAGGGACCTTCTTTGCAACACAAGGCAGCACTGCCCAGTCCTTTGCCAGCCTCAGGGGTAGTATGTTGGAGCCCATGGTTTCAGCTACCGTGTCCTCCAGTTCACCAAGGAGTTTCCTCTTTGTGCTGCTTACTAAACCCGTTTCTAAGGAGTCCATTCCAACTCACGGTGACGCCGTGTGGGTCAGCACCACGGGACCACACATAATGCCTTATACCATATATATATATATATATATATATATATATATATTGTGCATAATGCCTTATACCTGGTCCCTTTGGCACCTTGTGATCGCACAGGCTGGTGTGCTTATTCCATGTGGGCTTTTTTGCTTCTGAGCCAGATGGCCGTTTGCTCACCTTCAAGCCTTTAAGACCCCAGACACTATCTCTTTTGATAGCCTCTGGCCTTTACTTCGGGGTCTTCGGTCCCTGCAGAGTGGACACATGCCTGCTGTGCGGGTATGGGACGTGTCGGAGCGCAGCCTGGTGGCGGAGCTTCAGGAGCATAAGTATGGCATGGCATGTGTGGCCTTCTCATCCAGTGCCAAGTACATTGTCTCAGTGGGCTACCAGCATGACATGATCGTCAATGTCTGGGCCTGGAAGGTGAGTGGGCTGCTGGCCTCAGGACAGGCGGGGCCGGGAGGGGAGCCAAGAAACTGCTGACCGGTGGCCTTTACTTCCGCCTGCTGGCCTCAGTCCCTTTCTAGAGAACTCTGAGCAGAAAGGAGCAACTGGGTATCTAGGATGCTGAAGAAGGGGCAGAAGGAGAGGTCAAGTTCACAGCTTGTCTAACCTTCAGTGTGTAAGTTTCTTTTCCCTCAGCTCCTAGAAGCAGAGCCTTGATTTCCCTTGACTTTCTCTCCAGAAAAACATTGTAGTGGCTTCCAACAAGGTGTCCAGTCAGGTGACAGCAGTATCCTTCTCTGAGGACTGCAGCTACTTTGTCACTGCAGGCAACCGGCACATCAAGTTCTGGTACCTCGATGACAGCAAGACCTCAAAGGTGAGGCAGCAAGTAGCCACTAGGGTGGGGTCTGCCCAGATATGTTCCACCTGCGCCCCCTTCTGCATGCTCAAAAGCCCCTTGGAAGTCTCAGCTGGGCCAGGTGCTATGTCAATATGCAAGGGAAGCCTTCTCCCTCCCTCCCCAGGGCCTGCTTTCCAGGGGGTAGCCTGCAGGGTGTGTGGGTGGCACCTGTGGTGTGTCTCCACAGGTGAATGCCACTGTACCCCTGCTGGGCCGCTCTGGGCTGCTGGGGGAACCTGCGGAACAACCTGTTCACTGATGTAGACTGTGGCTGCGGGAAGAAGACTGACAGCACCTTCTGTATCACATCCTCTGGGCAGCTGTGCGAGTTCAGTGACCCGGAGACTGTTGGACAAGTGGGTGGAGCTGAGTGTAAGTGAATGCTTTGTCGGCACCCTCCCGTCTGTCACCTCCGGGCTCCAGGGCACCTGAGTCTGCATGCACGCTGGGGGAGGCCCCAGGCGGAGGAATGTGTTTGGGAACCTCTCTGCTTGCTCGCCCTCTCTGTCTCTGCCTCTTCCTCTGCTTTCCTCTTCTGCTCAGCACACAGACAGCATCACAGTAAGTGTGCTGGCCCTGTCCGCTGCCTCTGCTGCCTTTCTCTGGGCCGGCCTTTTCTGGGTGTGTCTTTGCCCAAACCTCAGGTGCCTTATAAGGCTTGCTGACTCCTTCCCCCTAATTGCACGGGGCTGTGGGCCCTCTGGCCAGCTGCTGTTAGAGGGAGGGGCATTGAGGGGCTCTGCCCAGGGCAGCTGGCCTGCCTTGCGCTTGTCCTTGCCTCTTGGCTCATGGCTGTTGTGGTGTCCGGTGAAGGAGTGGACAGACGCCCTTGCTGACTGTGGCTTCTGTGCTCACAGACCACAGTGGCCCACTGCATCTCGGTGAGCCAGGACTACATCTTCTGCGGCTGTGCTGACGGCACCGTGTGCCTTTTCAACCCCTTCAACCTGCACTTCCTCAGCACGCTGCCCCGGCCCCATGCCCTGGGCACAGACATTGCCAGCATCACAGAGGCCAGGTGAGCGGTGTGGGTGGGCCCCTGAGTCCTGTCAGAGCCCCACTCTGTGCCAGGCCGTCCCTGGCATGCTGCAAGGAGAGGAGGGCACACATAGACCTCTGGGAAGACCCTTGCAGTCAAGCACAGGTGGGTCTTTTAGCATTTGTTGCTCACTGTGGGCAACCGTGGTAATCTGAGTCTGCAGTGTGGTAATGCATTGTCCTGTAAACACCACAGCTAGGACAGACGGGCAGTTCCTTAGGGTTTCTGAGAGAGGCTGGAAACCTGACGGAGCAGGCCTTTCTCCCTCAGGGTGGTCCTGGGTAGCAGCTAAGGTAGGAGGGTCTTATTGTAGCCTCGGGCCTTGGGTTGGGTGATTGCAGGAAGTGAAGTTTTGCTCTGGTTTCAGTGCTGCCAGGAAGCGGGGCAGTTCTGCAGTTGGGTATATTAATTTCTCATTCAGGGAAGGAGTGGGCTAAATCTGCAAATGGCAGGAAATGATATATGACCATGACTGGTTTGCACAGTGCCCTTCCTTTTCCTCTGACGTGAGTCTAGAAGGGCCTGACATCTGCTTGGCTGCATCACGGCCACACACTGTCCCCGCCTGATGTTGGGGGCTATGAAATAGCTTGTGTTCTTTTGCAGAGCCCCATGGCAAGGAATGCCAGGCCAGCCGCTGCGTTCTTTCTCCAGTGACTGCTGGCCAACCTGCTGCTCCTCCCTTTAGTGCCCCTTTGCATTAGCGCTAACTCACCAGTTTGCCCTGTCTGCCCTGGACACCCTGACCCCCTCTTTCCTCAGTCGCCTTTTCGCTGGAGTGGCCAATGCGAAGTATCGGGACACCATCACCTTGACCTTTGATCCTGCAAATCCGTGGCTGTCTTGTGTGTACAATGACCATAGTACTTATGTCTGGGATGTGAAGGACCCCAAGAAAGTGGGCAAGGTGTATTCAGCTCTCTATCATTCCTCCTGCGTCTGGAGTGTAGAGGTACGTGGGCCAGGTCTGCTGAGACTGACCGTGTTTCCTGGCCTACCATTAGGAGCTGGGGTTCCTCAAGTGTGGAATTTGTTTCCTCCAGCACCCTTGCTCCCCAAGCTGTGCCCCTGGGTCCCTTCGTATCTGTTAATTGGCTCTGAGGATGGGAGGGGATTTTAGTGCTGACTCATCTCAGACGTTTTTCAGTATGCCCCTGTGCAGTCTTAGCTTGGCCTCTTTGGACATGTTCCTGAACTTGACCAAACCTTAGTTTCTGCAATTGTGAAATGACATACCTGATGCATTTGATTTTTACGAACAGGAGACAATGTAAGTGGGAGATTTAGAATGCCTAGTACTTACTAGGTGCTTGGTTAATGTATATTCCTTTACTTGTTAAAGACAAGAGCTAATCATTATGACTTGCTTGCTATGGGATAAGCTGTTGCCTCCAGGGGACAGGATGGGGGAACTTTAGGCCCCCAAGGACAGAGGTTCAGGAGGGTTTAGCTGAAAAGGGTTGGGGACAAAATTTATTATCTCCAAGGGAAAGATACTAACTTGACAATGAAGAAACGGCAAAACCCACCCTTAGCCAAGTCATTAAGGTTAACATCCCGTGGCAGCAGCATGAATCTGGTGAGAGGGTACACTGAGAGGTTTCAAAATGTTCCCAGAAAATGTTATGACTCTTAAGAACTCCCAATAAAATGTTGAACAACAACAACCAACGTTGATGGAAAGTTTCTTTTAGTTCTGTTTTTCCATGCAGCCTCCTCCTAGCATTGTGTCTGGTATTCTTGACCCAAATGTATAAGGAACTTAGGATAGTCATGAGGAAACATCAGGCAACCTTCATTTGAGGTACACCTGCCAGAGTAACTTATCACACTCTCCCAGGTGTCAGGGTAGGAAAGACAAGCAAAGACTGAAAGCCGTTCTAGACTGGGACAGATGACACCCATGTGCCGTGGGGGCTCCTAGGATCCTGGAGCAGAAGAAGTCCATTCGTGGGATAAACAAACAAACTCATTGGCATTGGGTTGATTCCAACTCAGAGCAACCCCCGCTGGTGACATTTAAATAAAGTCTAATAATGTTGTACCAGTGTGACCTCCGTGGTCCTTATCACTGTGTACTGTAGTGCATAAAACATTAATACGAAGGGAGACCAGGTGAGAGAGTTGAATGTGACATATCTTGACTCATTTTTCTAAAGGTTCAACCCAAAAGGTAAAGTAAAACAGCTCTTGATGGAGAGGAAAAGGTGGAAGGGGGTGGGTGATGATTCTTTCCCCCCGCTGCCTGGCACTGAACGGGCTCTCCTCTCTTCTCATTTTGCAGGGTCTACGAATTGCAGTTCCTGAATGAAATGCTGAAGGTGGAGGCCCATGAGTCAGAGATTCTGTGCCTGGAGTACTCGAAGCCAGACACAGGTACCTGGCCCTGGCCTGGAATGGCCTTGAGTGAGCCCCTCCAGTCTGGCCAGAGCCACTGATACTTGTCCTGCCTCTTGACTATGGGGCTGATCGTTCTTTTGGCTACCAAAAGAGTTAGTGATCCTTCTTGATGTCTCTGAAGGCTTCTTGTTGTTTCTGAAGGCTTTGGGGAGGACTGCATCTCAACTCTGCCCGACTCCATGGCTCATGTGGCTTAAGGATGTGGGGCTCAGTTTCTCTGGGTGCTCTTTGCTGGGCACTCATGTTGGGCTGCGATCCACAAGCTCAGCAGTTTGAAACTACCAGCCGCTCTGCAGGAGAAAGGTGGGCCTTTCTACTCCTGTAAACAGTTACAGTCTCAGAAGCCCATAGGGGGTATTCACTATGAGTCAGCATTAACTTGATAGCAGCAGATTTGATTTTTGTAAAGTCTTTTTAAAGCCAACCAAAAGCTGAATCAGTGAAGAAGATCTGCTTTAGACATTGTGCTCTTTTAAAGAATAATCTGTCTGTGATCAGATTGACACAGGAACTTGGAAGGTTAGGTGAAAAGTTTAAGGGGCAGTGAGCTTATGTGTGTGATGGAAATTTGGAATTGGAAAAGGACAGTGAGAATGGCTACATAATTTCAGAAATATAATGAATGTTAGCAAATTGTACATGTAGAAATGATCGAATTGGTATATATTTTTGTGTGCATTGTTTTAGATCAGGGAGAAGACTCGAAGTTCAAATATAATTTACAGAGACCCCCTTGTTAAATCTTGAATGGGACAAAGTCCAGAAAAAACAAATCATCTGGTTGAGGGAGACCGTAAGCATGAGGCCATAATGGGGACTGAAGGATTCACAACAGCTCGGTCACATGGAAAACAAAGGAAGCCCCTTTAAAAGTCAAGTTCCCAGCAGATCAGACCATCACAGTTGGAAATGTGACTACAGAAATGGGAAAGGGACCATGATTGGAGTAAATACATTATTGCAGACTAGAAAAGTTTACAGGACTGGTTCAGGGCCCTCCAACCATCTTGGTCAGGGCATGAACGTGCAACCTCAGTACCCCAATTCCCATCAAGGGCATACTCAGGCAAGTTCTTGAGGGCTAGACTACTCCTCACCAGGCTGGCCAGAGGAGTGGGTGGAAGCAAACAAACTCTGCCTGAGGGCAAAGCATTTTACGTTGCTAGTTCAGAGTCATGGAGCTCTAGTGCCATAGAAGGTTATGGGTTGGGCGGTTAACCACAAGGTTTCACTCTTCAAAACCACCAGCCAGCTCCAGGGAAGAAAGATGAGGCTTTCTACTCCAATAAAAATATATAGTCTGGAGATTAAAAGCCCCAATGTAAGTTAACTGGGTTGATTCCTACTAGAGGGATAATGTGTGTGGGCCAGATGCTTGCAAGGTCCCTCAAGGCAATGCTGCCAGACTGCAGTCTCTGCTCCCTGCTGGTGGAGACAATGGATTGCTTTTCTCTAAAACTTGGAACCATTAGCTTGGTTCCAGTAGGTGGAGTTCACACCCTACTGATAATGGTTCATATGGAGATCCAGAAAACAGGTCAAAGTTAAGCTGCCATTCTAAATGTAGGATCCGCCCATTTTGTCACCTGTATACCCCCAATCCCTCCTCTTCCTATTGCATGTATGCCCCTAGACCACCCCTTCTCACCGCTGTATAACATAGTCCAAGTCCTTCCTGTGATGTATGTCTTTACCCTCCCGTTTCCAATTCCCCTTGTCCTCCTTCCCTTCCCCCTCTCTCCATGTGGACCACCAAGTGGGGCTGAGGTGAGCAATGCTACCATGATATGTGTGTGACTGCATTATTGTAATATCTCTTCTATCTCTCATGCTCCCAATGACTTTAATATTTATATCTCAACCCTTTATGTTTCCAGGGCTTTCAATGACATTAGGCATCTTTTCAATGTTTATGAATCATGCTTATGAACCTCTCTTCTGTTAGTTGTCTGTGTGTATGCATTGCCTGTATTAAAAACATATAGAACCGAGCAATTTGTCTGGAAAAATAATTTATAGAAACTTTATGTTAGATTGCCATGCGTTTTGCATAGCCAATTGTTCTTTTAAAACACTTTTCTTGTCATTGTGATACCATGCTAAAAGGTAAAAACATCTGTATATAGTCAAATAGCTTTATCTTTCCTTTAAAGACATGAACCTTCGTGTCTTGCTTAAAGTTTCCACCTCACTAAAGCTAAATTGCTACCCTCGAAAATAAATCCCTCTAAGTTTTTAATGCTTTGAATATTTTATCGCTCTAATCCTCCTGGAGTTTATTTTTGAATGTAGTATGCTCCTTCCTTTGATTTCTTGTAAATTCAGCCAATTCAACCACTCATTAACCAAAGTATTCCTTTACCACTGGATTGTTTTGCCACCTTTGCTTTGCATAGCATATAGTTCTAAATTATATCCCAGACTACTGAATTATTTGCCAGAGTGGCTTTACTAATTGTACACTGGCATCACAACACGCGGGAGCTTCGGAAAGATCGTGGGAGAAAGGAATGAAAAGAGAAGATAATTTCCCATGAATTTTTGAAGCTTCCTCGTACAGGTGCTTTACAGTAAGTCGACATTAGGGTTTATAATCAATAAAAAATTCAACTGTGATCCAAGAATGAGGGGCGTGACATTTCCTGGTTGAGACAAAAGCGAACAGGCGAGCAGAATACGAAAAGAATTGGTTAACCGATGAAACTGCAGCCAAGTGTTAGCTGTTATCACAAAAATGAACACACAGAATATTCTTGAACTTGGAAGTGGGAACTTCAGCCTTTCAACGGCCATCGACGGTGCGGGGCAACATCCCCGCACTCCTACGCTCAGGAAGGGGGTTCTGGGGTCTGCGGCGCCGCGGGGCACAAGTGGGGCGAAGGGCTGCGAGGGAACGCCGAGGCAGAGGGGTCCCCGCGAGGCGGCTGCGGGCCGCTCCAGAAGGCAGGGGTCCGGGGGCTCTGCGGTCCCTCAGGACCCTCCAGGAGAGGCTCCAGAAAGGCAGCTGGAGGCCCCGGCCGGCCGTGCAGCTCGCTGGGAGGCGCGGGCGCACGTGCTCCGCCAGTCCGGGCGGCGGGGGCGGCTGAACGGGCCCTGGCCGTGGGCGGCGGGCGGCGGGCGGGTGCAGTGCAGCGCCGGGCAGGCGGGAGGTGACCGCGCGGGGCGGTCGCGGCGGCTGGGGCTACTGACGGCACACGGATCCGGAGCGCACTGCGCGGGGCGGGGCGCCGCGCAGGTGAGAGCGGCAGCGGACCCGGATGCGGCGCGGCTGAGGGCGGCCGAGGGCGGGGGGTCGCGGCGGCTAGCTCTTGGAGATCCCGGCCGGAGGCTCCGGCGCCGGTGCTGCGCTTCCTGCCGGCTCGAAGAAGGAGCCCGAGCCTGGCCGCCCTCGGGATGCCTTGCTGAGGCTCCGCCGGACGTCCCCAACAGGGGGGGGGGCGGGGCGGGGCGCGTTCGGGCGCCTCCTGAGGGCGCCTCAGCGGAGAGCGGCGTTGGCGCCGTGGAGTCTACGCGGGCGGCCCAACCCGCCTGCCACTCAGGTGTCTTTTTGCACGGAAGTGAGTTTTAGGAGCGGGAAACCTGTGGTGGGCGTGACTGACGTGTTTTTAAATCATTTTCTATACATTTAAAGCTGTAAAGGCAAAAACTTCATGATCCAATTAATATAGCCAAAAATTCAGGCTTGATAGAAACATTTAGAATCCAGCCACTGGGGGTAAAGTCCCCTTATTCCCATCTATTATTGGAGGAAGGTATGAGAGAGATTGGATACTGCGGTGGGAAGAAATAGAGCCAAATAGGAATGTCTGCTTCTATAGGGAGAATGTATCAGCCATGCGCTCACTTTAAGGCAGCACAGCTTTAAGGGAGAATCTGTGGAAATGATAGATTACCGCAGGAACATGAACTTGGAGTATATCTCCAACTAACAGAGTGGTGGTCTTCCAGCCATGGAACATTAGTCTCCCAGATTCCCTCTGTACCAGTCAGGGAATAAGTCCCAGTATTATTTCCCTTGGTGCTAGTATCCCACATTTCCCCTCTCTGCATTATGTTTAAGATTCAATAGTGTCACGGAGGCAACATGGTCTCTTTTCATATCTATTAGCTTCCTATAGAAGTGACATGAGACTGCAAGCATCACAATTATGATAAAAAACACAGTCAGACTGGAACTTAAGCTATGTGAAGTACTTTGCCCCCAAGCTCGCGGGTCCAACCCTTCCATGCTACTCCTCAATTGCTTAATCACATCAGAGCCAGGAGAAGCCTCAAGCTTGTCTTTGAATGTATAGAAAATATCCTTTTTAAGCTGATCAATATCTAATGAAATGTTTCCCTTAAACCCTTGCAAATGTTTCCTAATCAAATTCCAATCATGCAATGTCTTATTATAAGGATAAGTGGTTATACAGAAATCAGTTACATTCCAATCACATTATAGCATTGACAAATTCAAAATCTTGATCTTTCAGCAAAGCAGTCTGCAGTAATGTAGGGACTTTATGGATGTGCTTTATACAATTGATGTATGTATACGTATGGATTGTGGTAAGAGTTGTATGAGTCCCTAATAAAATGTAAAAGAAGAAAAGAGAAAAAAAGTGATTAGGGCAAAGACTGTACAGATGTGCTTTATACAATTGATGTATGTATATATATGAACGGTGAAAAGAATTGTATGAGCCCCAATAAATTGTTAAAATTTAAAAAAAATTCATTAAAAAAAAATTAAATTAAATTTAAAAAAAATGAGTAAATGAACTTTGTCACACATAAGATTCCTCTTCTCCTTCTGTTTTAACAATTTAAATAGTAAAGCATTGCTAGATCTTGAACCAGTAAAAGTACTAGTTAGATAACCTTCATTGTTATGTAAATACCGGCTCCCATCCCTCAGAGAATTAAGAGAGCTAACTAATTGGGAGAACTTCTTATCATACTTTGAAAGACTGAAAAAATTCTTAATAAATTTGTTCAGCTGATCTTGATGTAACTTACCAAGCAGACATTTTTTCTCCAGGCTTACCAATAAGGTTATAGGCTCAATTGAGCCGTTTTGCCTTTCAGGCTTCTCACACTGTATGATTTTACCTTGCAATATTCTGTCTTGGTTAACTTCACTCATTCCCTCTATGCTGGCTTTAGGGGAAGTTAATGGGAGGGCCTTAGGCCCCCCTGAATGCCCTAAGGAAATGACCCGGCATCCACAGTTAACAAACCTTTTTCCTTCCATTTCTAATTCCATGTGGGGGCGCTGTTTCTCCACAACAGCAGTCCAGAAGACTGCTTGATTTATAGGGTGGTCAAACTTCTCAAGTACTCTTTCCTGATAGGTATAAATTTTTACTCTAGAAATGCAAGGAAGGGAAAATTGGCTTAAGCGATCCTACATTTTTACAAACCATGGTATATCAGAACTCATTACTGCCTTAATTTCTTCTTCACAATCCTGACCAATAACTCCAGCAACACCTTGAGAATTTATGTTGGACTTTCTTTTTTTTTTTTTTTTGACTTTCTTAATAAACTTCCTATAGTTCTTTTAGGTAGTGGACCCCAATTACTGCTCTTCGTTTCTGATTCAATCACAGTTTTGGGCTTTTTCTTACAACTCTTATCAACTCCAGTATCAATTTTAATTTCTTGAGTACTAAGGTTAAATCTTCCTGATAGAAACTGTATTAATCTTTCAAGAAGAGGTCCCTGCTTTTGAGGATCAAGCTCCTGTGAAGGCTTCTGAGCCATCTCTTGGTTATTCAAACCAACTGCAGTGAGAACAGAGACTAGGTTTTTGCCTCTTTGGCTAGGTCTGTTCTCCTGCTGTGAGGCTGCTAGATAAAGGCGATTTCTCTCAAAGATCTTCTTTGCTCCAGTAGGCAGACACCTTGCCTACCACGCTCTGCTATGAGGGCTCTGCATCAAGCTTCTTCCACTATTTTCCCGCCGGGAAGTCTTTGCTAATGGCGACCCTTCACGGTTGATTTTTGAACGACATTGGCTCGCCCAATGAGTTCCCTTCCTACAATGGAGGCAGAGTTCAGGTTCGTTTAAACCCGATCTCCATGGTCCTGGCCCATGCTCTGACATTGGCCGCAGCCTGCTCTGCCTACACTCTTTTGAAGATGACTTGTCTTCCCACAACTAAAGCACTTTCTTCCAGGTCTGATATAGTTTGCCAATGAAGCTGCCATGAGGTCTGCCTTGTATTCCTCTGCCTCTACATTCCTGCATATCCTAAAATAACCCAGCAAAGTGCCCTGTTCGCTGTAGGGATGCAAGGCATTTTTACAGTGCTTATTAGAGAAATCATAAGATAGCTTGTGCACTAGGTCTCTTACTGCCTGAACATTCTTCACACATTTGGAAATAGCATCTTCCAGTCGGGACACAAAGTCAGCGTAACGCTCATCATATTCTGTTGTCTTATAGCCCTGTAACGCGGCGTTCTCTCTTCTGATGGAATTATCTTTTCCCAGGCCCTTAAGCAAACCTCATGTATCTGTCCTATTGTCTGTTCAGTAAACTGTAGTTGAGACTCAACTGTAATATAATTTGCATCCCCTAGCAATTGATGAATTCCTATATCTATCCCATCCTCAGCATTCTTCCCAGCTCTTGCAAGGGCTGCTTCCTTCCATAGCATTTGATATCACAAGCATTCTGAAGAGTAAAGACAAATTCTCACTAAAGCTTTCCAATCTGTAGGGGTCCAGCTGTCAGACTCTGCTAGAGCCCTTATCATGCTAATTACAAAATGTGAGTCTGGGCCGTAGTCATTGATTGCCTGCTTGAGATCTTTTAGCAACTTAAAAGGCAAAGGCACTGTGAATTCCTTTTGGTTCTAACAGGATAAGACATCTTGCATTCTAAATCTTCTTCTGCAATCCCTCTTCCTACTCTGGAGAGTAAAGGTGCTTTCCTATACTTTGCTTCTTTACGTCTATTCTCTGAGCTACTCTTTTCAATCTGGATATCTTGGAGTTCCACTTCCTGAACTTCACCTTCTGTGCTAGCTCTCCTAGTTTGCATTTCTTTGGAGCTAATCTCTCTACCTTCAGGGCTGGCTTGCTTGATTGTTTTACAATCTCTGGCCTTTCTTACACTAAATTCCAGCAGGAGAGCAGTTGCTTTTACTATGTCCCCTTCTGACTCAGGCTCATTCTTTTAGCTCTGCCTAAAATCTTCTCATCTGCCTGAAACCCGTTCTCACTGCTTCTCATCTGATTTAAATTTGGGCATCTTAGACGTTGCCTGTTCTGCTTCTTGGCTTTCTCTACCTTTGAAAGCAAGGGAGCTTCCTGGGATTGTTTAATAGCCATGCTTTGGATCTTGCAATCCACTGCCTCTAGTACTGTATCACCTTTAAACCTTCGGAGTCTGCAGTCTCGCGAGAGCATACAGGCTTTGGCAATGAGGTTCTGTTCTAGAATTGGAGGCTTTAGATAACAAACCAATCCCTGCCTTTTCAGTTTTTCCTAAAGTTTCATAACCTAAATCATGCTTATTCACAGACACTTTAGCTTGCTTTGCTAGATTTGAATAGACACAAGACTTCTCACTAGACTGTTCATCCTTATTCTCTTCCTCCTGCAAAAGTTTTAAAACCATCTTAACTTGTACCCACAGAGACCACTTCTCCATAGGGATACTCTCCCCATCTCTGTGCTTCCTTTAAGTTGACAATGACCTCCTCCCAGGTCTCTAAATCAAAAGTTCCTTCCTCTGAGAACCATGAATTATACCTTTTTACTACTTTTAGAAAACATTGTATCTTTTTCTTCGTTACTTTTACACCTTGTCTTTTCAGTAAGTAGAGAGCATGGTACCATAAGTTTCAGGTTTACTTTTACCTTGCTCCCATTATCCTCTTTAAAATTCTAATTCACTATTTCCACTACTTCTCTGTCAATCCCCACACCGGATCCTCACTTCGCACAATTTTCAAATTCACTCTACGTACCAATGGGGCCATATAATTGTTATATGGGATATAACTCATATTGTCCCACGTTGTGCGCCATTTGTCTGGGGAAGCCCGCCTTGTGCTGGGGCTCCAGCCTCCAGCCCAGTCCTTGAGCCTCCTGCCTGGTCTCCATCCCACCTCCCTTCGTCCACACTGAGCGTGGGCCTGGCTGGTAAGATCATGGCCATCCAGGAGGTGAGCATGCTACCATGAATTGTGTCTGACTGCATTATTGTAATGTCTCTTCTATCGCTCATGCTCCCGGTGACTTTAATATAATATTTATATATCTCAACCATACAATTGTGCTTATTGAACCCAAGATTACTGGTGGGGGGCTGGCACCCCAACTCATACCACAGTACATACCATTTGTCTAGTTCTTCAATGCTTCCTCTCCCGCTCACTCCCTCCAACTATCATGACCTCAGCTCTACCTTACAAAGCCGGCTAGACCAGAGCATGTACACTGGTACAGATAAGAACTCTCAACACACAGAATCCAGGACAGATAAACCCTTCAGGAACAGTAATGGAAGTAGTGATAACATGAGGGTAGGGATGAGATAGAGGGAACTGATAGCAATGATTGATGTATTAACGCTCACACCCCAGGGGGACAAGCAACAGAAACATTGGTGAAGTGAGACCTTGGACATTGTAAAATATGAAAGTATAATTTATCAAGGTTTCATGAGGGTGGGAGAGTGGGAGAGAAGGGGGGAAACGGAGCTGATACCAAGGGGTCAAGTATAAAGAAAATGATGATGGTACCGTAGGTACAAATGTGCTTGATACAATTGATGTATGCATTGTTATAAGTGGTGTAAGAGCCCCCGATAAAATGACTTAATTTTTTAAAAGTGTTTAGGTAGATCTTGATGGAGGATAGATTGAGAAACAATAGTTTCAGAATTTGATAATTTTGCTTAATAATCAAACTGAAAACTCACTGCCATTGCATCTTTTGTGACTCACAGCAACCCTGACTTTCAGCAACCCTATTGGACAGGGTAGAGCAGCCCCTGTGAGTTTCTGAGACTGCAACAGGGGTAGAAAGCCCTAACGTTTCTCTCTCAGAGCGGGTGGTGGTTTTGAACTATGTGGGTAGCAGCCCAAGTGAAAACCACTATGCCACCAGGGCTCCCTGTGCCACATAGCGGGAGCTGTTGTTTTCCCAAACATTCACTTGGCTATTTCTTTTATAAGAAGCCAAGTAATTTGGCAGCTTATTTCTGTTCCAGTTTTCTTATATAGAAAATGTGGTGACAGTGTGAACCTGTTTGTTGTAGTTTATGTGAACATAATTGAGTGATCTAGACCAAGTGAGCTAGACCAAGTGAGCTGACTGGTCAAAAATCAGACCTGTGGATTGCCAAATTGGTTCTGCTGAGATTGGGGCTTTCCTGGATCCACAGGCTTCCTCCAAGCTGTGTCCGAGAAGCTCTGCATTTTAGAGCTACATTTTATAGTTGAAAGAGAGGCCTAAGGAGGGAGGGAGTCCTTAAGCTCTAAGACCTTAATGCTGTCATTGCTGTCCTCTTTTAGTGTACCTGCAGTTTCCACACTGCAGTGGGAACCATTGAAACAGCTGTTCTCATTCTCTGAGATGGTGTGCCACCCCACTCCATACCACCACCCCCTCATCCCTTTCTCTTATTGTAGAGATAATGCCCCTTCCATATGTATCTCAGATATTCAATTAATGAAGAAAGACAAAAGTAGGAGAAATGATTTAGATGAAGGAGACCATAAGCATGAGGCCATAATGGGGTCCAAAGGCTGTGTGGCCATGTCGCTAATTATAGAAATGGATGAAATCTGCCACAAAAATGTGATTGGAGGCAGAGCAATTCATCACTCTCTCAGGCAGGACTACATAAGTGAGAATGGGGCCATTATGGAGACATGGAGACGATCACAGATTAGAAAGGCTTACTGGATTTGTTCTGGGGCCTTCCGACCACTATAACTCATGACCATAGGGTCTTAGACTTTCCCAATTTCCATTGAGGACCTTCCCAGGGAAGTCCCAGAGGGCAGATTGCTCCTCTCTGCTCTGGCTAGTTGTTGTTGCGTGCCATTGAGGACACTTGGACTCGTCGTGACCTCACATACAACCGAATGAAACACTGTAGGGTCGTGCACCATCCTCACAATTGTTCCTGTGCCTGAACCACCGATGAAGCCACTGAGTCCATCCACTTCTTCGAGGACCTCCTCTGTTTCATGGCTTCTCCACTGTACCAAATAGGATGTCCTTCTCCAGGGACTGGTCTCTCCTGACAACATGTCCAAAGTATGTAAGATGGCGTCTTGCCATCCTTGCCTCTAAGCAGCACTCTGGCCTTATTTCTTCTGATACAGATTGGTCAGTCCTTCAGCAGTCCATGGTACTGTCAGTAGTCTTCTGGTGGACCACAATTCGATGCATCTGTTCTTCTACAGCCTTCCTTATTCAGTGTCTAACTTTCACATGCATATGATGCAATGGAAAATAGCATGGCTTAGGTCATGTGCACCTTAGTCCTCAGAGTAACATCATTGTTCTTCAACACTATAAAGAGGTTTTCTGCAGCAGATTTACCCATTACAATACATCTTTTGATCGCCTGACTGCTGTTTCTATGAACATTGATAGTGGATCTAAGCAAGACAAAATCCTTGACAACTGAAGCCCTTTTCTCTGTTTATCACCTATTGGTCCAGTTTTGGGGATTTTGGTCTTCCTTATATTGAATTGTAACCCATATTGAAGGCTGCAATCCTTGATCTTCAGCAAGTGGTTCAATTCCTCCTCACTTTCAGCAAACAAATGGTGTCATATATGCACACAAGCAGGCTCCCAAAAGTTAGTGGAACAAGGAATCAAAAGAGAATGGAATTTTTCAGGGACTTTTTGAAATACCAGTGTGTGTGTGTGTGTGTGTGTGTGTGAGAGAGAGAGAGAGAGAGAGAGAGAGAGAGGAGATGTGGGCATAAAACAAACATCAAGCAACATAAGGGAGAATGCTGTTGGCTGCTGTTGAACTGATTCCGGTGCGCATGCACAGTGACCTGCTGTGTGCACCATAGTGACCCCTCAGAAGCAGATCATCAAGCCTACCTTTCAACTGAAATTCTGAGAATTCACAATTTTCAGAAGTATGTGGATAACAGTGAAAGCCAAAATTCTATTTGCACAGTCCCCACGTGGATTAAGCTTCCAGTGAATTCCTTCAGACCATTGACCAGGGATGTGAACACTCTTGCCACCAGGCAGAGGGCATTGGAAAGTGGATTACCCCTTAGGCAGCCCATGGTGGGGCTTAGAGACTTGCCTAAGTGTATCCTTGAATCGAGGCTGCCATTCTGGGCTGCACGGTCATGAGTCATGCCCCCAAAGCCTTGGTTGTTTGGCCCTGGACCACTCTTGTAAACTGTCCTGTTTAACACAGGTCCCAATCCTTGTCCTATTCTTGCTTCTGTAGTCCCACCTGGAACTGTGATGTTGGGATCTGCCGCCATGTCCTTTCAAGTCTGTGAATCTCAGATAACCCTTACATATCAATAAGACCTCTTGCTAATAGTTTCCCTCCCCTCATCTCGATGGCATGTGTTGGCCCTTGGACTATCTAGGTTACCTAGCGGGCATTTGGATTATGTAGGCTCCCTAGCGGGAATTTGGACTATATAGATTACCTAGCGGGCAATTAGACTTTGTAGGTTATCTAGCGGGCACTTTGACTATCTAGGTTACCTAGCTAGCACTTGAACTATCTACGTTACCTAGCGGTTACTTGGAGTATGTTGGTTACCTACCGGGCTGTTGGACTATCTAGGTTACCTAGCCGGCACTTGGGCTATCTAGGTTAACTAACGGGCACTTGGACTATGTAGGTTCCCTAGCGGGCCCTTGGACTATGTAAGTTCCCTAGCGGGCACTTGGACTATGTGGGTTCCCTAGCGGGCATTAGGACTATCTGGGTTACCTAACGGGCACTTGGACTATGTAGGTTAACTAGCGGGCTTTGGACTATGTAGGTTACCTAGCGGACACTTGGACTATGTAGGTTCCCTATCGTTCACTTGGAGAATGTAGGTTAACTAAGGGGCACTAGGACAATGTAGGTTACCTAGCGGGCCTTGGGACTATCTAGGTTACCTAGGGGGAACTTGGACTATGTAGGTTTACTATTGGCCACTTGGACTATCTAGGTTACCTAGCAGGCACTTGGACTATGTAGGTTAACTAGCGGGCACTTGGACTATCTAGGTTACCTAGCAGGCACTTGGACTATGTACGTTTCCTAGCGGGTACTTGGACTATCTATGTTAACTAGCGGGCACTTGGACTATGTAGATTCCCTATCGGGCACTTGGACTATGTAGGTAACCTAGTGGTCACTTGAACTGTCTAGGTTACCTAGCGGGCATTTGGACTATGTAGGTTAACTAGCGAGCTCTTGGACTATCTAGGTTAACTAGCGGGCACTTGGACTATTAGGGTCCCTAGCGGGCATTTGGACTATATAGGTTACCTAGCGGGCACTTGGACTATGTAGGTTAACTAGCGGACACTTTGACTATCTAGGTTAGCCAACGGGCAATTGGACTATCTAGGTTACCTAGCGGGCACTTGGACTATGTAGGTTCCCTAGCGGGCACTTGGACTATTTAGGTTACCTAGCAGGCACTTTGACTATCTAGGTTAACTAACGGGCACTTGGACTATGGAAAGAAGGGCCTAATGGTCACCAGGACCCATGGTTAATCCAGGCGTGGTCATCTGATTCCAATCGATCAGACCTAGCTATAAATCACTTATATGTCTGGGTAATTAAAAGCAAATATAAATTTTCAAAAAAAATAACGTTGCATGGGATAGAAAGAGAATACATAACAACATCAGACATAAATATGCCTCAAGACAAACTCATTGTGCACATCCAGAATACATAATGGCTCTTGCTAAGATGCATTTCCCACTAGACCCTACCCCAAGCCAGTAAAAGCCAGAAACTCTACAGTAAACTGTGGATTGTACTACTCTGAAATGGGAGCTGTGTCTCTAGACCTAATTTGGGGCTGTTCGTGCTGAGGACTCACCAATACCTGCTGCAGTGACAACAGTCCAGGTGAGAATAAGGAAATCTGGATGACAGCCAGGATATAGGAGCACTGAGACCTCAAATTGCTTCTAGGTGAGCATGGCCTAATGGGCTTCCATTTATGCACCTCTGGCAGGAGGAGTTTGTTCTGGAAAGTAATGGTTTCTAAGGAAGTATTTCTTAAACTTTCACATGCATGCACTTACCCAGGTTCCTGGAAATCGGGCTGGGGGGCAGATTCTGATTTTGTGGGTTCAGGGTGGGGGGTCTAGGATCCAGCAGTTCTAGAGGCCCTGGTACTCTTGGGCTGTTAACCACAAGGACAGTAGTCCTAAACCACCAGCCACTCCTTGGGAGAAATATGAGGCTGTAGACTCCGGGCAAGAGTGACAGTCTGGGAAACCCACAAGGGCAGTTCTACCCTGTCCTGTAGGGTCACTATGAGTCAGCATCAACTCGATGGCATTAGCATGGGAGAAGCTAATGCTGATGTTGCTGGTTCCTTGACCTATCATACTTTGAGTGGCAAAGTCCCAAGGGCCTTCCCGGATGTGATGGCCAAAAGCAGTAGTGTTCACCCTTGGTCATACTTTGGAATCCCTTAGGAGCTTTCAAGCCTCCCATTGGCCTGGCGCCATCCCAGACCAATGAAGCAAGACTTAGTGGAAGCAGGATTCAGGTCACGGTCAGTGAGAAAGCCCCCTTGGCAATGCCAACGTACAGCCAGTGCAGAGTCGAACTGGTCGACGACTCCACATGACTCCATATACTTTGGTGAAGCCAGCTGTTTGGGCAAGGTTTTCAGAGTTACCACCCATGTAGACTTGTTGGTGATAGTGCATTAAATAGAGCACATGCAGTGCATTGCATGAGTGTCCTATGTCATGCAACCACATCAGGGGTATGTTGAGCCAATTTCTCTGGGAGACCAAGGGTGTTGGCTCCATCCTGAACGTTGGCAGGGTAATGGACTGACACAGAGGAAACTCATTCTCTTTGTGGTGGTGCACTAATGGGTTCTTCACAGAAGGCCAAGTCCATGGCTGCAGATGCTCACGGGGCTGAGGGAGCAGGTCAAATCCTAAGTCCGAGGTGGGTGTTTGCATATTTACATGCCCTCACTGCCATCAAGTCCATTCCAACTCACAGGCCCATGGGACTGAGTAAAATGGCCCCCGTGGGTTTCTGAGACTGTGATTCTTTAGAGGAGTAGAAAATCTCCTCTTTCTCCAGAGGAGCGGTTGGTCATTCAAACTGCTGACCTTGAGATTAACAGTCCAACTCCTGACCACTCTTGCCGTCAGAATTCTATTTATTTACACAAGTATATATATATCCTTTCCCAAAAGAACTCCACATTTTCAAATCATTCTTGACACTCATGGCCTTTTTTCCTTTATAGCCATGCCTTTGGTTGAAACACAGATATAAGAGAAATATTTATCTACTTATAGGGGTACAAAAGTAGCTTTGGTGGCATAGTGTTTGCAGGTTGGGCTGCTAACACCAAAGTCAGCACTTTGAAACCACCAGCCACTCCGTGGGAAGAAGAGTCTGTCTACTCCTATAAAGAGTTACAGTCTCAGAAACTCACAGGGACAGATCTACTCTGCCTCATAGGGTCACTATGAGTCAGCATCACCTCCCTGGCAGTGAGGTAGATTTTGGTTTCATAGAGATACAAGTCAGTCCTGAGCTGCTAAAGACAAGGTTGGCAGTTTGAACCCACCAGCGGCAGAGAAAGAGGAGGCTTTCTATTCCCATAAGGAGCTACAGTTTCAGAAATACCCACAGGGGAAATTTTAACCTCTCCTGTAGGATCAATATGAGTCAGAATCGACTTATCGGTGGTGAGCAAGTGGAGGGGACCCTAAACAGGTTCCGGTGGACCTTAAGAGTTCTACTAATTGTGCATGCTCTGTAAAATGTAAACCAAGATTTTACTTTTGCAAACATTATTTTTTCTAAACACGTCTAACTGTGAAACTATACTCGCATGCGGGTCTTTGAACCTGGTCAGTGGTCTGGGGAAGTGAAGGGGCCTGACATCCTTTGTTGTTGTTAGTGCTGTCCAGTCATTCTGACATCACAGGGACCTTCTTTGCAACACAAGGCAGCACTGCCCAGTCCTTTGCCAGCCTCAGGGGTAGTATGTTGGAGCCCATGGTTTCAGCTACCGTGTCCTCCAGTTCACCAAGGAGTTTCCTCTTTGTGCTGCTTACTAAACCCGTTTCTAAGGAGTCCATTCCAACTCACGGTGACGCCGTGTGGGTCAGCACCACGGGACCCCACATAATGCCTTATACCATATATATATATATATATATACATATATTGTGCATAATGCCTTATACCTGGTCCCTTTGGCACCTTGTGATCGCACAGGCTGGTGTGCTTATTCCATGTGGGCTTTTTTGCTTCTGAGCCAGATGGCCGTTTGCTCACCTTCAAGCCTTTAAGACCCCAGACACTATCTCTTTTGATAGCCTCTGGCCTTTACTTCGGGGTCTTCGGTCCCTGCAGAGTGGACACATGCCTGCTGTGCGGGTATGGGACGTGTCGGAGCGCAGCCTGGTGGCGGAGCTTCAGGAGCATAAGTATGGCATGGCATGTGTGGCCTTCTCATCCAGTGCCAAGTACATTGTCTCAGTGGGCTACCAGCATGACATGATCGTCAATGTCTGGGCCTGGAAGGTGAGTGGGCTGCTGGCCTCAGGACAGGCGGGGCCGGGAGGGGAGCCAAGAAACTGCTGACCGGTGGCCTTTACTTCCGCCTGCTGGCCTCAGTCCCTTTCTAGAGAACTCTGAGCAGAAAGGAGCAACTGGGTATCTAGGATGCTGAAGAAGGGGCAGAAGGAGAGGTCAAGTTCACAGCTTGTCTAACCTTCAGTGTGTAAGTTTCTTTTCCCTCAGCTCCTAGAAGCAGAGCCTTGATTTCCCTTGACTTTCTCTCCAGAAAAACATTGTAGTGGCTTCCAACAAGGTGTCCAGTCAGGTGACAGCAGTATCCTTCTCTGAGGACTGCAGCTACTTTGTCACTGCAGGCAACCGGCACATCAAGTTCTGGTACCTCGATGACAGCAAGACCTCAAAGGTGAGGCAGCAAGTAGCCACTAGGGTGGGGTCTGCCCAGATATGTTCCACCTGCGCCCCCTTCTGCATGCTCAAAAGCCCCTTGGAAGTCTCAGCTGGGCCAGGTGCTATGTCAATATGCAAGGGAAGCCTTCTCCCTCCCTCCCCAGGGCCTGCTTTCCAGGGGGTAGCCTGCAGGGTGTGTGGGTGGCACCTGTGGTGGGTCTCCACAGGTGAATGCCACTGTACCCCTGCTGGGCCGCTCTGGGCTGCTGGGGGAACCTGCGGAACAACCTGTTCACTGATGTAGACTGTGGCTGCGGGAAGAAGACTGACAGCACCTTCTGTATCACATCCTCTGGGCAGCTGTGCGAGTTCAGTGACCCGGAGACTGTTGGACAAGTGGGTGGAGCTGAGTGTAAGTGAATGCTTTGTCGGCACCCTCCCGTCTGTCACCTCCGGGCTCCAGGGCACCTGAGTCTGCATGCACGCTGGGGGAGGCCCCAGGCGGAGGAATGTGTTTGGGAACCTCTCTGCTTGCTCGCCCTCTCTGTCTCTGCCTCTTCCTCTGCTTTCCTCTTCTGCTCAGCACACAGACAGCATCACAGTAAGTGTGCTGGCCCTGTCCGCTGCCTCTGCTGCCTTTCTCTGGGCCGGCCTTTTCTGGGTGTGTCTTTGCCCAAACCTCAGGTGCCTTATAAGGCTTGCTGACTCCTTCCCCCTAATTGCACGGGGCTGTGGGCCCTCTGGCCAGCTGCTGTTAGAGGGAGGGGCATTGAGGGGCTCTGCCCAGGGCAGCTGGCCTGCCTTGCGCTTGTCCTTGCCTCTTGGCTCATGGCTGTTGAGGTGTCCGGTGAAGGAGTGGACAGACGCCCTTGCTGACTGTGGCTTCTGTGCTCACAGACCACAGTGGCCCACTGCATCTCGGTGAGCCAGGACTACATCTTCTGCGGCTGTGCTGACGGCACCGTGTGCCTTTTCAACCCCTTCAACCTGCACTTCCTCAGCACGCTGCCCCGGCCCCATGCCCTGGGCACAGACATTGCCAGCATCACAGAGGCCAGGTGAGCGGTGTGGGTGGGCCCCTGAGTCCTGTCAGAGCCCCACTCTGTGCCAGGCCGTCCCTGGCATGCTGCAAGGAGAGGAGGGCACACATAGACCTCTGGGAAGACCCTTGCAGTCAAGCACAGGTGGGTCTTTTAGCATTTGTTGCTCACTGTGGGCAACCGTGGTAATCTGAGTCTGCAGTGTGGTAATGCATTGTCCTGTAAACACCACAGCTAGGACAGACGGGCAGTTCCTTAGGGTTTCTGAGAGAGGCTGGAAACCTGACGGAGCAGGCCTTTCTCCCTCAGGGTGGTCCTGGGTAGCAGCTAAGGTAGGAGGGTCTTATTGTAGCCTCGGGCCTTGGGTTGGGTGATTGCAGGAAGTGAAGTTTTGCTCTGGTTTCAGTGCTGCCAGGAAGCGGGGCAGTTCTGCAGTTGGGTATATTAATTTCTCATTCAGGGAAGGAGTGGGCTAAATCTGCAAATGGCAGGAAATGATATATGACCATGACTGGTTTGCACAGTGCCCTTCCTTTTCCTCTGACGTGAGTCTAGAAGGGCCTGACATCTGCTTGGCTGCATCACGGCCACACACTGTCCCCGCCTGATGTTGGGGGCTATGAAATAGCTTGTGTTCTTTTGCAGAGCCCCATGGCAAGGAATGCCAGGCCAGCCGCTGCGTTCTTTCTCCAGTGACTGCTGGCCAACCTGCTCTTCCTCCCTTTAGTGCCCCTTTTCATTAGCGCTAACTCACCAGTTTGCCCTGTCTGCCCTGGACACCCTGACCCCCTCTTTCCTCAGTCGCCTTTTCGCTGGAGTGGCCAATGCGAAGTATCGGGACACCATCACCTTGACCTTTGATCCTGCAAATCCGTGGCTGTCTTGTGTGTACAATGACCATAGTACTTATGTCTGGGGTGTGAAGGGCCCCAAGAAAGTGGGCAAGGTGTATTCAGCTCTGTATCATTCCTCCTGCGTCTGGAGTGTAGAGGTACGTGGGCCAGGTCTGCTGAGACTGACCGTGTTTCCTGGCCTACCATTAGGAGCTGGGGTTCCTCAAGTGTGGAATTTGTTTCCTCCAGCACCCTTGCTCCCCAAGCTGTGCCCCTGGGTCCCTTCGTATCTGTTAATTGGCTCTGAGGATGGGAGGGGATTTTAGTGCTGACTCATCTCAGACGTTTTTCAGTATGCCCCTGTGCAGTCTTAGCTTGGCCTCTTTGGACATGTTCCTGAACTTGACCAAACCTTAGTTTCTGCAATTGTGAAATGACATACCTGATGCATTTGATTTTTACGAACAGGAGACAATGTAAGTGGGAGATTTAGAATGCCTAGTACTTACTAGGTGCTTGGTTAATGTATATTCCTTTACTTGTTAAAGACAAGAGCTAATCATTATGACTTGCTTGCTATGGGACAAGCCGTTGCCTCCAGGGGACAGGATGGGGGAACTTTAGGCCCCCAAGGACAGAGGTTCAGGAGGGTTTAGCTGAAAAGGGTTGGGGACAAAATTTATTATCTCCAAGGGAAAGATACTAACTTGACAATGAAGAAACGGCAAAACCCACCCTTAGCCAAGTCATTAAGGTTAACATCCCGTGGCAGCAGCATGAATCTGGTGAGAGGGTACACTGAGAGGTTTCAAAATGTTCCCAGAAAATGTTATGACTCTTAAGAACTCCCAATAAAATGTTGAACAACAACAACCAACGTTGATGGAAAGTTTCTTTTAGTTCTGTTTTTCCATGCAGCCTCCTCCTAGCATTGTGTCTGGTATTCTTGACCCAAATGTATAAGGAACTTAGGATAGTCATGAGGAAACATCAGGCAACCTTCATTTGAGGTACACCTGCCAGAGTAACTTATCACACTCTCCCAGGTGTCAGGGTAGGAAAGACAAGCAAAGACTGAAAGCCGTTCTAGACTGGGACAGATGACACCCATGTGCCGTGGGGGCTCCTGGGATCCTGGAGCAGAAGAAGTACATTCGTGGGATAAAGAAACAAACTCATTGGCATTGGGTTGATTCCAACTCAGAGCAACCCCCGCTGGTGACATTTAAATAAAGTCTAATAATGTTGTACCAGTGTGACCTCCGTGGTCCTTATCACTGTGTACTGTAGTGCATAAAACATTAATACGAAGGGAGACCAGGTGAGAGAGTTGAATGTGACATATCTTGACTCATTTTTCTAAAGGTTCAACCCAAAAGGTAAAGTAAAACAGCTCTTGATGGAGAGGAAAAGGTGGAAGGGGGTGGGTGATGATTCTTTCCCCCCGCTGCCTGGCACTGAACGGCCTCTCCTCTCTTCTCATTTTGCAGGGTCCACGAATTGCAGTTCCTGAGTGAAATGCTGAAGGTGGAGGCCCATGAGTCAGAGATTCTGTGCCTGGAGTACTCGAAGCCAGACACAGTTACCTGGCCCTGGCCTGGAATGGCCTTGAGTGAGCCCCTCCAGTCTGGCCAGAGCCACTGATACTTGTCCTGCCTCTTGACTATGGGGCTGATCGTTCTTTTGGCTACCAAAAGAGTTAGTGATCCTTCTTGATGTCTCTGAAGGCTTCTTGTTGTTTCTGAAGGCTTTGGGGAGGACTGCATCTCAACTCTGCCCGACTCCATGGCTCATGTGGCTTAAGGATGTGGGGCTCAGTTTCTCTGGGTGCTCTTTGCTGGGCACTCATGTTGGGCTGCGATCCACAAGCTCAGCAGTTTGAAACTACCAGCCGCTCTGCAGGAGAAAGGTGGGCCTTTCTACTCCTGTAAACAGTTACAGTCTCAGAAGCCCATAGGGGGTATTCACTATGAGTCAGCATTAACTTGATAGCAGCAGATTTGATTTTTGTAAAGTCTTTTTAAAGCCAACCAAAAGCTGAATCAGTGAAGAAGATCTGCTTTAGACATTGTGCTCTTTTAAAGAATAATCTGTCTGTGATCAGATTGACACAGGAACTTGGAAGGTTAGGTGAAAAGTTTAAGGGGCAGTGAGCTTATGTGTGTGATGGAAATTTGGAATTGGAAAAGGACAGTGAGAATGGCTATATAATTTCAGAAATATAATGAATGTTAGCAAATTGTACATGTAGAAATGATCGAATTGGTATATATTTTTGTGTGCATTGTTTTAGATCAGGGAGAAGACTCGAAGTTCAAATATAATTTACAGAGACCCCCTTGTTAAATCTTGAATGGGACAAAGTCCAGAAAAAACAAATCATCTGGTTGAGGGAGACCGTAAGCATGAGGCCATAATGGGGACTGAAGGATTCACAACAGCTCGGTCACATGGAAAACAAAGGAAGCCCCTTTAAAAGTCAAGTTCCCAGCAGATCAGACCATCACAGTTGGAAATGTGACTACAGAAATGGGAAAGGGACCATGATTGGAGTAAATACATTATTGCAGACTAGAAAAGTTTACAGGACTGGTTCAGGGCCCTCCAACCATCTTGGTCAGGGCATGAACGTGCAACCTCAGTACCCCAATTCCCATCAAGGGCATACTCAGGCAAGTTCTTGAGGGCTAGACTACTCCTCACCAGGCTGGCCAGAGGAGTGGGTGGAAGCAAACAAACTCTGCCTGAGGGCAAAGCATTTTACGTTGCTAGTTCAGAGTCATGGAGCTCTAGTGCCATAGAAGGTTATGGGTTGGGCGGTTAACCACAAGGTTTCACTCTTCAAAACCACCAGCCAGCTCCAGGGAAGAAAGATGAGGCTTTCTACTCCAATAAAAATATATAGTCTGGAGATTAAAAGCCCCAATGTAAGTTAACTGGGTTGATTCCTACTAGAGGGATAATGTGTGTGGGCCAGATGCTTGCAAGGTCCCTCAAGGCAATGCTGCCAGACTGCAGTCTCTGCTCCCTGCTGGTGGAGACAATGGATTGCTTTTCTCTAAAACTTGGAACCATTAGCTTGGTTCCAGTAGGTGGAGTTCACACCCTACTGATAATGGTTCATATGGAGATCCAGAAAACAGGTCAAAGTTAAGCTGCCATTCTAAATGTAGGATCCGCCCATTTTGTCACCTGTATACCCCCAATCCCTCCTCTTCCTATTGCATGTATGCCCCTAGACCACCCCTTCTCACTGCTGTATAACATAGTCCAAGTCCTTCCTGTGATGTATGTCTTTACCCTCCCGTTTCCAATTCCCCTTGTCCTCCTTCCCTTCCCCCTCTCTCCATGTGGACCACCAAGTGGGGCTGAGGTGAGCAATGCTACCATGATATGTGTGTGACTGCATTATTGTAATATCTCTTCTATCTCTCATGCTCCCAATGACTTTAATATTTATATCTCAACCCTTTATGTTTCCAGGGCTTTCAATGACATTAGGCATCTTTTCAATGTTTATGAATCATGCTTATGAACCTCTCTTCTGTTAGTTGTCTGTGTGTATGCATTGCCTGTATTAAAAACATATAGAACCGAGCAATTTGTCTGGAAAAATAATTTATAGAAACTTTATGTTAGATTGCCATGCGTTTTGCATAGCCAATTGTTCTTTTAAAACACTTTTCTTGTCATTGTGATACCATGCTAAAAGGTAAAAACATCTGTATATAGTCAAATAGCTTTATCTTTCCTTTAAAGACATGAACCTTCGTGTCTTGCTTAAAGTTTCCACCTCACTAAAGCTAAATTGCTACCCTCGAAAATAAATCCCTCTAAGTTTTTAATGCTTTGAATATTTTATCGCTCTAATCCTCCTGGAGTTTATTTTTGAATGTAGTATGCTCCTTCCTTTGATTTCTTGTAAATTCAGCCAATTCAACCACTCATTAACCAAAGTATTCCTTTACCACTGGATTGTTTTGCCACCTTTGCTTTGCATAGCATATAGTTCTAAATTATATCCCAGACTACTGAATTATTTGCCAGAGTGGCTTTACTAATTGTACACTGGCATCACAACACGCGGGAGCTTCGGAAAGATCGTGGGAGAAAGGAATGAAAAGAGAAGATAATTTCCCATGAATTTTTGAAGCTTCCTCGTACAGGTGCTTTACAGTAAGTCGACATTAGGGTTTATAATCAATAAAAAATTCAACTGTGATCCAAGAATGAGGGGCGTGACATTTCCTGGTTGAGACAAAAGCGAACAGGCGAGCAGAATACGAAAAGAATTGGTTAACCGATGAAACTGCAGCCAAGTGTTAGCTGTTATCACAAAAATGAACACACAGAATATTCTTGAACTTGGAAGTGGGAACTTCAGCCTTTCAACGGCCATCGACGGTGCGGGGCAACATCCCCGCACTCCTACGCTCAGGAAGGGGGTTCTGGGGTCTGCGGCGCCGCGGGGCACAAGTGGGGCGAAG
This sequence comes from Tenrec ecaudatus, assembly GCF_050624435.1. NCBI lineage: Eukaryota > Metazoa > Chordata > Mammalia > Afrosoricida > Tenrecidae > Tenrec > Tenrec ecaudatus. The sequence goes on from NW_027457661.1 coordinate 344,911, forward strand.
GGCTGCGAGGGAACGCCGAGGCAGAGGGGTCCCCGCGAGGCGGCTGCGGGCCGCTCCAGAAGGCAGGGGTCCGGGGGCTCTGCGGTCCCTCAGGACCCTCCAGGAGAGGCTCCAGAAAGGCAGCTGGAGGCCCCGGCCGGCCGTGCAGCTCGCTGGGAGGCGCGGGCGCACGTGCTCCGCCGGTCCGGGCGGCGGGGGCGGCTGAACGGGCCCTGGCCGTGGGCGGCGGGCGGCGGGCGGGCGCAGTGCGGCGCCGGGCAGGCGGGAGGTGACCGCGCGGGGCGGTCGCGGCGGCTGGGGCTACTGACGGCACACGGATCCGGAGCGCACTGCGCGGGGCGGGGCGCCGCGCAGGTGAGAGCGGCAGCGGACCCGGATGCGGCGCGGCTGAGGGCGGCCGAGGGCGGGGGGTCGCGGCGGCTAGCTCTTGGAGATCCCGGCCGGAGGCTCCGGCGCCGGTGCTGCGCTTCCTGCCGGCTCGAAGAACGAGCCCGAGCCTGGCCGCCCTCGGGATGCCTTGCTGAGGCTCCGCCGGACGTCCCCAACAGGGGGGGGGGCGGGGCGGGGCGCGTTCGGGCGCCTCCTGAGGGCGCCTCAGCGGAGAGCGGCGTTGGCGCCGTGGAGTCTACGCGGGCGGCCCAACCCGCCTGCCACTCAGGTGTCTTTTTGCACGGAAGTGAGTTTTAGGAGCGGGAAACCTGTGGTGGGCGTGACTGACGTGTTTTTAAATCATTTTCTATACATTTAAAGCTGTAAAGGCAAAACTTCATGATCCAATTAATATAGCCAAAAATTCAGGCTTGATAGAAACATTTAGAATCCAGCCACTGGGGGTAAAGTCCCCTTATTCCCATCTGTTATTGGAGGAAGGTATGAGAGAGATTGGATACTGCGGTGGGAAGAAATAGAGCCAAATAGGAATGTCTGCTTCTATAGGGAGAATGTATCAGCCATGCGCTCACTTTAAGGCAGCACAGCTTTAAGGGAGAATCTGTGGAAATGATAGATTACCGCAGGAACATGAACTTGGAGTATATCTCCAACTAACAGAGTGGTGGTCTTCCAGCCATGGAACATTAGTCTCCCAGATTCCCTCTGTACCAGTCAGGGAATAAGTCCCAGTATTATTTCCCTTGGTGCTAGTATCCCACATTTCCCCTCTCTGCATTATGTTTAAGATTCAATAGTGTCACGGAGGCAACATGGTCTCTTTTCATATCTATTAGCTTCCTATAGAAGTGACATGAGACTGCAAGCATCACAATTATGATAAAAAACACAGTCAGACTGGAACTTAAGCTATGTGAAGTACTTTGCCCCCAAGCTCGCGGGTCCAACCCTTCCATGCTACTCCTCAATTGCTTAATCACATCAGAGCCAGGAGAAGCCTCAAGCTTGTCTTTGAATGTATAGAAAATATCCTTTTTAAGCTGATCAATATCTAATGAAATGTTTCCCTTAAACCCTTGCAAATGTTTCCTAATCAAATTCCAATCATGCAATGTCTTATTATAAGGATAAGTGGTTATACAGAAATCAGTTACATTCCAATCACATTATAGCATTGACAAATTCAAAATCTTGATCTTTCAGCAAAGCAGTCTGCAGTAATGTAGGGACTTTATGGATGTGCTTTATACAATTGATGTATGTATACGTATGGATTGTGGTAAGAGTTGTATGAGTCCCTAATAAAATGTAAAAGAAGAAAAGAGAAAAAAAGTGATTAGGGCAAAGACTGTACAGATGTGCTTTATACAATTGATGTATGTATATATATGAACGGTGAAAAGAATTGTATGAGCCCCAATAAATTGTTAAAATAAAAAAAAAATTCATTAAAAAAAATAAATAAAATAAAATTAAAAAAAATGAGTAAATGAACTTTGTCACACATAAGATTCCTCTTCTCCTTCTGTTTTAACAATTTAAATAGTAAAGCATTGCTAGATCTTGAACCAGTAAAAGTACTAGTTAGATAACCTTCATTGTTATGTAAATACCGGCTCCCATCCCTCAGAGAATTAAGAGAGCTAACTAATTGGGAGAACTTCTTATCATACTTTGAAAGACTGAAAAAATTCTTAATAAATTTGTTCAGCTGATCTTGAAGTAACTTACCAAGCAGACATTTTTTCTCCAGGCTTACCAATAAGGTTATAGGCTCAATTGAGCCGTTTTGCCTTTCAGGCTTCTCACACTGTATGATTTTACCTTGCAATATTCTGTCTTGGTTAACTTCACTCATTCCCTCTATGCTGGCTTTAGGGGAAGTTAATGGGAGGGCCTTAGGCCCCCCTGAATGCCCTAAGGAAATGACCCGGCATCCACAGTTAACAAACCTTTTTCCTTCCATTTCTAATTCCATGTGGGGGCGCTGTTTCTCCACAACAGCAGTCCAGAAGACTGCTTGATTTATAGGGTGGTCAAACTTCTCAAGTACTCTTTCCTGATAGGTATAAATTTTTACTCTAGAAATGCAAGGAAGGGAAAATTGGCTTAAGCGATCCTACATTTTTACAAACCATGGTATATCAGAACTCATTACTGCCTTAATTTCTTCTTCACAATCCTGACCAATAACTCCAGCAACACCTTGAGAATTTATGTTGGACTTTCTTTTTTTTTTTTTTTTGACTTTCTTAATAAACTTCCTATAGTTCTTTTAGGTAGTGGACCCCAATTACTGCTCTTCGTTTCTGATTCAATCACAGTTTTGGGCTTTTTCTTACAACTCTTATCAACTCCAGTATCAATTTTAATTTCTTGAGTACTAAGGTTAAATCTTCCTGATAGAAACTGTATTAATCTTTCAAGAAGAGGTCCCTGCTTTTGAGGATCAAGCTCCTGTGAAGGCTTCTGAGCCATCTCTTGGTTATTCAAACCAACTGCAGTGAGAACAGAGACTAGGTTTTTGCCTCTTTGGCTAGGTCTGTTCTCCTGCTGTGAGGCTGCTAGATAAAGGCGATTTCTCTCAAAGATCTTCTTTGCTCCAGTAGGCAGACACCTTGCCTACCACGCTCTGCTATGAGGGCTCTGCATCAAGCTTCTTCCACTATTTTCCCGCCGGGAAGTCTTTGCTAATGGCGACCCTTCACGGTTGATTTTTGAACGACATTGGCTCGCCCAATGAGTTCCCTTCCTACAATGGAGGCAGAGTTCAGGTTCGTTTAAACCCGATCTCCATGGTCCTGGCCCATGCTCTGACATTGGCCGCAGCCTGCTCTGCCTACACTCTTTTGAAGATGACTTGTCTTCCCACAACTAAAGCACTTTCTTCCAGGTCTGATATAGTTTGCCAATGAAGCTGCCATGAGGTCTGCCTTGTATTCCTCTGCCTCTACATTCCTGCATATCCTAAAATAACCCAGCAAAGTGCCCTGTTCGCTGTAGGGATGCAAGGCATTTTTACAGTGCTTATTAGAGAAATCATAAGATAGCTTGTGCACTAGGTCTCTTACTGCCTGAACATTCTTCACACATTTGGAAATAGCATCTTCCAGTCGGGACACAAAGTCAGCGTAACGCTCATCATATTCTGTTGTCTTATAGCCCTGTAACGCGGCGTTCTCTCTTCTGATGGAATTATCTTTTCCCAGGCCCTTAAGCAAACCTCATGTATCTGTCCTATTGTCTGTTCAGTAAACTGTAGTTGAGACTCAACTGTAATATAATTTGCATCCCCTAGCAATTGATGAATTCCTATATCTATCCCATCCTCAGCATTCTTCCCAGCTCTTGCAAGGGCTGCTTCCTTCCATAGCATTTGATATCACAAGCATTCTGAAGAGTAAAGACAAATTCTCACTAAAGCTTTCCAATCTGTAGGGGTCCAGCTGTCAGACTCTGCTAGAGCCCTTATCATGCTAATTACAAAATGTGAGTCTGGGCCGTAGTCATTGATTGCCTGCTTGAGATCTTTTAGCAACTTAAAAGGCAAAGGCACTGTGAATTCCTTTTGGTTCTAACAGGATAAGACATCTTGCATTCTAAATCTTCTTCTGCAATCCCTCTTCCTACTCTGGAGAGTAAAGGTGCTTTCCTATACTTTGCTTCTTTACGTCTATTCTCTGAGCTACTCTTTTCAATCTGGATATCTTGGAGTTCCACTTCCTGAACTTCACCTTCTGTGCTAGCTCTCCTAGTTTGCATTTCTTTGGAGCTAATCTCTCTACCTTCAGGGCTGGCTTGCTTGATTGTTTTACAATCTCTGGCCTTTCTTACACTAAATTCCAGCAGGAGAGCAGTTGCTTTTACTATGTCCCCTTCTGACTCAGGCTCATTCTTTTAGCTCTGCCTAAAATCTTCTCATCTGCCTGAAACCCGTTCTCACTGCTTCTCATCTGATTTAAATTTGGGCATCTTAGACGTTGCCTGTTCTGCTTCTTGGCTTTCTCTACCTTTGAAAGCAAGGGAGCTTCCTGGGATTGTTTAATAGCCATGCTTTGGATCTTGCAATCCACTGCCTCTAGTACTGTATCACCTTTAAACCTTCGGAGTCTGCAGTCTCGCGAGAGCATACAGGCTTTGGCAATGAGGTTCTGTTCTAGAATTGGAGGCTTTAGATAACAAACCAATCCCTGCCTTTTCAGTTTTTCCTAAAGTTTCATAACCTAAATCATGCTTATTCACAGACACTTTAGCTTGCTTTGCTAGATTTGAATAGACACAAGACTTCTCACTAGACTGTTCATCCTTATTCTCTTCCTCCTGCAAAAGTTTTAAAACCATCTTAACTTGTACCCACAGAGACCACTTCTCCATAGGGATACTCTCCCCATCTCTGTGCTTCCTTTAAGTTGACAATGACCTCCTCCCAGGTCTCTAAATCAAAAGTTCCTTCCTCTGAGAACCATGAATTATACCTTTTTACTACTTTTAGAAAACATTGTATCTTTTTCTTCGTTACTTTTACACCTTGTCTTTTCAGTAAGTAGAGAGCATGGTACCATAAGTTTCAGGTTTACTTTTACCTTGCTCCCATTATCCTCTTTAAAATTCTAATTCACTATTTCCACTACTTCTCTGTCAATCCCCACACCGGATCCTCACTTCACACAATTTTCAAATTCACTCTACATACCAATGGGGCCATATAATTGTTATATGGGATATAACTCATATTGTCCCACGTTGTGCGCCATTTGTCTGGGGAAGCCCGCCTTGTGCTGGGGCTCCAGCCTCCAGCCCAGTCCTTGAGCCTCCTGCCTGGTCTCCATCCCACCTCCCTTCGTCCACACTGAGCGTGGACCTGGCTGGTAAGATCATGGCCATCCAGGAGGTGAGCATGCTACCATGAATTGTGTCTGACTGCATTATTGTAATGTCTCTTCTATCGCTCATGCTCCCGGTGACTTTAATATAATATTTATATATCTCAACCATACAATTGTGCTTATTGAACCCAAGATTACTGGTGGGGGGCTGGCACCCCAACTCATACCACAGTACATACCATTTGTCTAGTTCTTCAATGCTTCCTCTCCCGCTCACTCCCTCCAACTATCATGACCTCAGCTCTACCTTACAAAGCCGGCTAGACCAGAGCATGTACACTGGTACAGATAAGAACTCTCAACACACAGAATCCAGGACAGATAAACCCTTCAGGAACAGTAATGGAAGTAGTGATAACATGAGGGTAGGGATGAGATAGAGGGAACTGATCGCAATGATTGATGTATTAACACTCACACCCCAGGGGGACAAGCAACAGAAACATTGGTGAAGTGAGACCTTGGACATTGTAAAATATGAAAGTATAATTTATCAAGGTTTCATGAGGGTGGGAGAGTGGGAGAGAAGGGGGGAAAAGGAGCTGATACCAAGGGGTCAAGTATAAAGAAAATGATGATGGTACCGTAGGTACAAATGTGCTTGATACAATTGATGTATGCATTGTTATAAGTGGTGTAAGAGCCCCCGATAAAATGACTTAATTTTTTAAAAGTGTTTAGGTAGATCTTGATGGAGGATAGATTGAGAAACAATAGTTTCAGAATTTGATAATTTTGCTTAATAATCAAACTGAAAACTCACTGCCATTGCATCTTTTGTGACTCACAGCAACCCTGACTTTCAGCAACCCTATTGGACAGGGTAGAGCAGCCCCTGTGAGTTTCTGAGACTGCAACTCTTTACAGGGGTAGAAAGCCCTAACGTTTCTCTCTCAGAGCGGGTGGTGGTTTTGAACTATGTGGGTAGCAGCCCAAGTGAAAACCACTATGCCACCAGGGCTCCCTGTGCCACATAGCGGGAGCTGTTGTTTTCCCTAACATTCACTTGGCTATTTCTTTTATAAGAAGCCAAGTAATTTGGCAGCTTATTTCTGTTCCAGTTTTCTTATATAGAAAATGTGGTGACAGTGTGAACCTGTTTGTTGTAGTTTATGTGAACATAATTGAGTGATCTAGACCAAGTGAGCTAGACCAAGTGAGCTGACTGGTCAAAAATCAGACCTGTGGATTGCCAAATTGGTTCTGCTGAGATTGGGGCTTTCCTGGATCCACAGGCTTCCTCCAAGCTGTGTCCGAGAAGCTCTGCATTTTAGAGCTACATTTTATAGTTGAAAGAGAGGCCTAAGGAGGGAAGGAGTCCTTAAGCTCTAAGACCTTAATGCTGTCATTGATGTCCTCTTTTAGTGTACCTGCAGTTTCCACACTGCAGTGGGAACCATTGAAACAGCTGTTCTCATTCTCTGAGATGGTGTGCCACCCCACTCCATACCACCACCCCCTCATCCCTTTCTCTTATTGTAGAGATAATGCCCCTTCCATATGTATCTCAGATATTCAATTAATGAAGAAAGACAAAAGTAGGAGAAATGATTTAGATGAAGGAGACCATAAGCATGAGGCCATAATGGGGTCCAAAGGCTGTGTGGCCATGTCGCTAATTATAGAAATGGATGAAATCTGCCACAAAAATGTGATTGGAGGCAGAGCAATTCATCACTCTCTCAGGCAGGACTACATAAGTGAGAATGGGGCCATTATGGAGACATGGAGACGATCACAGATTAGAAAGGCTTACTGGATTTGTTCTGGGGCCTTCCGACCACTATAACTCATGACCATAGGGTCTTAGACTTTCCCAATTTCCATTGAGGACCTTCCCAGGGAAGTCCCAGAGGGCAGATTGCTCCTCTCTGCTCTGGCTAGTTGTTGTTGCGTGCCATTGAGGACACTTGGACTCGTCGTGACCTCACATACAACCGAATGAAACACTGTAGGGTCGTGCACCATCCTCACAATTGTTCCTGTGCCTGAACCACCGATGAAGCCACTGAGTCCATCCACTTCTTCGAGGACCTCCTCTGTTTCATGGCTTCTCCACTGTACCAAATAGGATGTCCTTCTCCAGGGACTGGTCTCTCCTGACAACATGTCCAAAGTATGTAAGATGGCGTCTTGCCATCCTTGCCTCTAAGCAGCACTCTGGCCTTATTTCTTCTGATACAGATTGGTCAGTCCTTCAGCAGTCCATGGTACTGTCAGTAGTCTTCTGGTGGACCACAATTCGATGCATCTGTTCTTCTACAGCCTTCCTTATTCAGTGTCTAACTTTCACATGCATATGATGCAATGGAAAATAGCATGGCTTAGGTCATGTGCACCTTAGTCCTCAGAGTAACATCATTGTTCTTCAACACTATAAAGAGGTTTTCTGCAGCAGATTTACCCATTACAATACATCTTTTGATCGCCTGACTGCTGTTTCTATGAACATTGATAGTGGATCTAAGCAAGACAAAATCCTTGACAACTGAAGCCCTTTTCTCTGTTTATCACCTATTGGTCCAGTTTTGGGGATTTTGGTCTTCCTTATATTGAATTGTAAGCCATATTGAAGGCTGCAATCCTTGATCTTCAGCAAGTGGTTCAATTCCTCCTCACTTTCAGCAAACAAATGGTGTCATATATGCACACAAGCAGGCTCCCAAAAGTTAGTGGAACAAGGAATCAAAAGAGAATGGAATTTTTCAGGGACTTTTTGAAATACCAGTGTGTGTGTGTGTGTGTGTGTGTGTGTGTGTGAGAGAGAGAGAGAGAGAGAGAGAGAGAGAGAGAGAGAGAGAGAGAGAGAGGGAGAGAGGGAGAGAGAGGAGATGTGGGCATAAAACAAACATCAAGCAACATAAGGGAGAATGCTGTTGGCTGCTGTTGAACTGATTCCGGTGCGCATGCACAGTGACCTGCTGTGTGCACCATAGTGACCCCTCAGAAGCAGATCATCAAGCCTACCTTTCAACTGAAATTCTGAGAATTCACAATTTTCAGAAGTATGTGGATAACAGTGAAAGCCAAAATTCTATTTGCACAGTCCCCACGTGGATTAAGCTTCCAGTGAATTCCTTCAGACCATTGACCAGGGATGTGAACACTCTTGCCACCAGGCAGAGGGCATTGGAAAGTGGATTACCCCTTAGGCAGCCCATGGTGGGGCTTAGAGACTTGCCTAAGTGTATCCTTGAATCGAGGCTGCCATTCTGGGCTGCACGGTCATGAGTCATGCCCCCAAAGCCTTGGTTGTTTGGCCCTGGACCACTCTTGTAAACTGTCCTGTTTAACACAGGTCCCAATCCTTGTCCTATTCTTGCTTCTGTAGTCCCACCTGGAACTGTGATGTTGGGATCTGCCGCCATGTCCTTTCAAGTCTGTGAATCTCAGATAACCCTTACATATCAATAAGACCTCTTGCTAATAGTTTCCCTCCCCTCATCTCGATGGCATGTGTTTGTCCTGTTTAAGATTTAATAAATTATCTTTGAGATTTGGGATATCCTCTTACCCTAAAACACAAGGCATCTCTGGGTGTATTCCAGCTGCCAACTTTTTAGGTAGTAGTCAAGAAGTTCGCTGTTATGTCACCCAGGAAGCTGGGGAAAGGATGATCACCAGAACAAATCCATTATTCCCTCCACTCGCTTCCTAGCCTTTGAATCTCCACCTTGGAGGCAACTATGGCCTTTCTGTTTCTTTTTGATGATCATGTACGCATGTCCAAGTAAAGCTTACTTTTTACTCTTTTGTATCGCCTATTTCATTAAATATTATATTTTGGAGATTCTTCCAAATGGATTCATACAGAATGACCTCATTCATTTAAGAGTGCATGCTGTTACACAATACAGCTATGATAAAATGCATCTAACCAACCTCTCTTTTTTCTCTGTGTATTTTACCAATTTTCCTGTCAAAATTGACCATATCTGAGTTTGCTTTCAGGGACACCTTAAGTCTAGTACCCCTTGAATCCTAGGGCCTGGAGTCCTCCTCCTCTTCAGAACCAATCTCTGTGCAGGTGTGCTGGTATGTGAACTGTGAACCCTCTCCCTAAAATCAAAAAATAAAACCCAAACTCACTGTCATCAAGTCACTGTTGACTTGCAGTGACCCTCTGAGTTTCTGAAACTCTGTCTATGGTAGTAGAAAAACCAGTCTTTCTCAGAGCTGCTGGTAGTTTTGAACTGCCAACCATGTGGATCACAGCATAACTGTTAGGTTTCTCGGGTGGGAAATACCTCAGTTCTTGGCATCACAGGAGAAAGAATTCATGTCGAAGACTGATTGTTGATCCAAATGGGTTTGTATTAAGGAGAGAAGGTGATAGAGGAGAAGAGAAGAGAAAGAGAGGAGAGAGGGGGAAGGGGAAAAGAAAGGATTGAGAGAGAGAGAGAGAGAGAGAGAGAGAGACCCCACAGAAAAACAGGGAGGTGGTCTCCAGGTTCGGCCTTTAGTGGCTTCGGCTGGGAGGCGTGGTTGACATTATTGGTTGACCCCATTGGCTGAATTAAGCCCACCTGGCCTGGTTTGCACCCACCTAAGTGCACTGCCTCCCTGCCTCATGTGCCTGAATTTGGAGCCTGCCCAGTAGACACCCTGGTCCCAGCTCTAGCTACCTAACATAAAACTACACCATAACACTACTCCCTCCTAAACAGCATAGCTAAAAATATGAGTTGAGCAGAGAAATTGGTTCTTAAAAGAATGCCTTCGCTTACAACCGATTGTCATTTTAAATTTCACTTGATGGTGTAGAGAGAACCAAGAGATCATTCCATCCCTCAGATTACTTGTAAAGTACTGCAGAAACCTCAGGAAAGCCAGCAATTGCCTGCAAGACTGAGGTAAGAATCTCAAGGTTGACTCCCAAAACCATACGCATTGCTATAGAGTTGATTCTGACCCATAGCAACCTTACACAGGACAGGGTAGAACTAACTACCTCTGAGTTTCCAAGTCTGAAACTCTCTATTTTTGTAAATCATTTTATTGGGGGCTCTTACAGGTCTTATAACAATCCATACATCAATTTTGTCAAGCACATTTGTACATATGTTGCAATCATCATTTTCTTTGTATGTGAGCCCTTGGTATCAACTCCTTTTATTTCCCTCCCTCCCAACCCTCCCTACCTCATGAACACTTGATAAATTATTAATTATTATTTTTCATATTGTACAGAATCCGCTGTCTCCATTCACCCAAGTTCTTGTTGTTCATGCCCCCCAGTCACCCCCTGGGGAGCGGCGTGGTTATACAGTGATCATTGCAGTCAGTTCCCCCTTTCACACCCCACCTCTCCCCCACCCTCATGGTATCACTACTCCCATTACTGTTCCTAGGGGGTTTATCTGTCCTGAATTCTGTGTGTCCAGAGCTCTTATCTGCACCAGTGTACATGCTTTGGTCTAGCCGGATTTGTAAGGTAGAACTGGAGTCATGATAGTGGGGTGAGGGCTGGGAGAGTCTGTAACTCTTTATAGGAGTAGAAAGCTTCACAGGAAAGTGAATTTGAGGCTGAGACCTTGGGAAAAGTTTGGTCAAGATAACCAGATGTGGAGTGGTGTAGGGAAGGAAAGATTAAAAATAACCTGGTCCAGGATCCTCACAAATTTTAAGTTCATTTGACGCTCCCTAGGGAGGAAGGAGGAAGAGCTATCAGCAGGCAGGCTGTGTCATGCCTACAGCCTCTACAAAAATGCTTCCTGACTCTTCTCAGAAATTCTGCCAGGTGCTACCAGCCTCCTGAGTCTGAGAATGGTTCCTCTATGTTCTTATTAAGCTGAGGAAGGTTGGCACAAAAATATTTGGGAATCCAAGGAGCATGGTGAGGTCATTTCAGGGGGTCATGAGGAATGACTAGTAGGGATTTCAGCCAAATTAAAGGGCTTAGCAATTTGAATACCAGCTGACTCTGACCTTGATCAAGCCTCTTTACCTTTCTGGGTCAATTAAAAAAATTATTTTTTACCAGGTTTCTACTATATGTCAGATATGGGGAAGCAGTAGACAAACCAATAGAAGCTAGGAAATTTGATCCCACCTGTACAGATGTTGCTTCTAAAGACAGCATTCTTTATGTATGAGTTTGCCAGTAGTAATAATTGTCGTTAATCGTGCACTCTTGCCTGAAGAAAAATCCAAGAATCTGTGTCTTTGTACCTCCCTTTTGACACCCTCAAGGAACCCAGTGGTGCTGTGAGGAAGGCATTGGCCTGCTAACCCAAATACTGGCAGTTCAAACCCACCTGATGCTCCAAAGAAGATGAGACTGTCTGTTCCCCTGAAGATATATCCTTTTGGAAACCCCACAGAGCAACTCTACTCTGTCCTATGAGAGTCAGAATAGACTAGTGAGGACAGTAGATGTGGTTTGGGTTTGGTTTCAACACCTCCTCCCTGATCTACCTCATTACATCACAGTGCCTTAATCAGCTCCCCAAGCTGGTTTGTTTTTATGGCAGATTTTCTTTCTCTCCCCAAGTGCCTGATTGTGGGAAACAGAGGGATTTCTCCCAAGCTGTCTACCCCAAATATATTCCAAACTCAGCTGCTTGCAAATGACTATGCACTTGGAGGTCATCAGGAATAGATCAGGGGTCATTCTCCCTAAGAGTTATCAGCTATCTAGTGCAAGCAGACACCACTGCTTATCCCACAACAAGTAGGATTCACTCCCTTCTGATAAGGATAGTAGTTGTCTGTTTCCTTGTAGGAGACACCAGAGAGGTCAAACCCATCCAAAGATGACCAAGGTTAGGCTGCCATCCTAAAACTAGAATCAGCCCATCTTGTCACATGTATACCCCCCAATCTCTACTCTTGCTATTGCATTTCCATAGACCATCCCCTCTCATTACTGTATCACCTATAGCACATCCCCTTCCTGTGACATGGGTCCTCACCTGTCATTAGGGGGCTTGCATGCCCCCAGAGAATATAAAAACCTGGGTTAGCATCAAATATCTCTCTTTCCACGTAGACCACCAAGCGGGGCTGAGCTGAGTATGCTACTATGAATTGTGTCTGACTCCATTTATTTCAATATTTCTCTTATGCTCTGTAACTTTACTATAATATTTATTTATTATCGCTATACAATTGCGCCCACCGGACTCATAATGATGTGTTAGGGGCTGGCTTCCCCTGACACCTGATGCTTATTCTTCTTCTGTCACCTCTGCCCCCCCCCACCCCCCACCTTTCTTCCCTTCCTTCTCTTCCCACTGTTGGCCACACCATTGCTGTGTGTGTTGCTCGACCTTTTTTGTGCAGGTCTCTGCAGGCAGTTGGGAGAAGAAGGGCAGTGAAAGGGACTGAACATGCCACTATCTGTGGGCAGGACAGGATGTCTGATGCTTTGCTGGCTCTTTGATATGTGAGACCAGCAGCCAAACCTACCCCTTTAAGAGCCTGGAGATGATGACTGAAGGCCTTATGCAAATATTTTTACCTTACTTTTATTGTTCTTTGTGTAAAGTGAGGGGCTGGGCAATATGTTTTTAAGACTCCAAGCTCGAACATTCCAAGAAAGTAAGCATTCAAATGTTAAATGCAGGAATTACAAATACTCCTTGACTGGGATGGGCATGCTCTGCTCCCTGCTGCTGGAGACAATGGATTAATTCTCCCTCAAGCTTGCAACCAATAGCTTGGTTCCTGTAGGTGGAGTTCACACCCTACTGAAATGGTTCATATGGAGATCCAGACCGGTCAAAGTTAAACTGCCATCCTAAATGTAGGATCCGCCCATCTTGTCACAAGTATACGCCCAATCCCTCCTCTTCCTATTGCGTGCATGGAAGGCGGGGGTCTGGGGGTCCCGGGGCCCTTCAGGGACCCGCCAGTCATACAGCTCGACGGGAGGCGCGGGCGCGCATGCTCCGACAGTCGGTGCGGCAGCAGGGACGACGACGACGGCGGTGCGGCGGCGGCGGGCAGGCGGAGTGCCAAGCCCGGCGGGCATGAGGTGACGAGCGGGGCGGGCAGCGGCTGGGGCACTGACGGCTCACCGGATCCGGAGCGCACTGCGCGGGGCGCCGGGCAGGTGAGAGCGGCGGCGCGGGACCCGGATGCGGCGCGGCTGAGGGCGGCCAAGGGCGGTGGTCGCGGCGGCGCCTGGGCCCCGCGCTGGCCGGCGGCGAGTTCCCGGAGGTCCGGGCCGGCGGCTCCGGCGCCCGTGCCGCGCTTCCTGCCGGCTCGGAAGACGCGCGCCGAGCAGCCCACAGGACGCCTTGCTGAGGCGCGGCCGGATGTCCCTGGCGGGCGGGTGGCGCGTTCGGGCGCCTCCTGAGGGCGCCTGAGCGGAGAGCGGCGTTCGCGCCATCGCGTCTACGCGGGCGCCCCAGACCCGCCTGCCACTCAGGTGTCTCTTCACGCAGAAGTGTGTTTTAGGAGCGGGAAACCTGTGGTGGGCTTCACGGACGTGTTTTTAAATCCCAGCGCCGCCGAGGAGCCCTGGGGCCTCGCCCCTAACGCCCTACTTTGCCCAAGGGGGTAAGAATGCGTGTCCAAAAGGTTGCCTGGCCAGAGCGCAAGTGCTTGTGAATGGTAGCGACTGGGAAGGCTGCACCTCGCTCCGCTGGCCGAAGCCTGGCTGCTGGGCGGGTCACGTTTATTTCCGAGCTGCTGTGGTGTGGCTGCAAGCTCCGCTGGAGTAGCTCCTAATGTTGGAGCCTGTCGTCGGCGGGTAAAATAGCATCCCGGGGCCCCTTCCTAGAGTGCTTCCTAGCACAAGCACATGGCGACTCGGAATACCTGTCCCAGGTACCTGGGGGCTGAGGCAACCCAGTGAACGTAGGATAATTTACGGGAGGTCCCAAACTTGAAGTGCTTTGCTCTTTAAATAATCTCAAGTGTCACTTTATCACTGGTTGCAGACTATAAACACACCGAAAGTATGAAACACCCACTCCCCGCACCCCCCCCCCCCCACCAACTACATTGGTACTTCTAAAGGGAGTGACAAGTGCCTTTGTAAACATCATCTTGGGCTGTTACTGTCTGGTGAAGTCGTCATAATTAAATTAGATGAGTACTTATTTTGAAGCACTGAATGGCTGTTTGGAAGTAGTATTCCTAAAAAAATCATCTCCAGAGAGTCAGAATCGGGGTTTTTTTTTCTTCCAAAAGCTGCATTGTAAGGTTTCAGTGGAAAAGCAGAAGTGTTTGAGTGTAATGTAGCTAGCATAGGAGAATAGAATCTTAACCGAGTTTCCCAAGGCAGGTGTGAGCAAATCTAAACCTGAACCGAATTTACTTCTCTAAAGCACAAGTGATACACAAAATCAACAACTCTGCCTTACATCCCTGTTCATGGGGATGTTCTACTGGCAGGGGTGTTATTTAGAAGTGGGGAAAATGGGAGTTTTCATTTATTGTTGCTTTACACCGCTGACCTGTGTTTCTTGGAGACTTATCCATAAAGATTTTAGATCCATCTTGCTATGAATATCAACCAAACCGATTGGGAGTGGGGTGGTGGGCATATGAACCTTGTAGTCTATCCTGTGTTCCTCTTTGTGTTATTCAGACTGTCCTGTAAAAGGTGAAACGCCACAGCGGAAGCATTAATAGGCATTATAAAAGACACTGGTGTCTGAAGTCTGATCTTGGCTCAAGCTCTGGACTGGAGTTTAAACAATGTCACTCCATCTCTCTGTCTTTCTGGATATCTTTTTTTAACATTAATTAATTCAAACTGAAAAGGATACTTAATTAGCTTCCTTTCCTCGGGTCTTGCTCTCTTGGAGTTATTTAAGATTGCTTTCTTTTTTCTTGTTTAATCATTTTATTAGGGGCTCTTACCGCTCTTATCACAATTTCTGATTTCTTTCTTCCACTTTCATATAAGGTATATGAATATAGCGACTTTGTTTGCCTTCTAGAGTATCCCCAGCATCCAGAGTAGTGCCTGAATCATTTAACTAATGTTGAATATGAAATGAATGCCATGTGTAATAACATCTTCTGGTTCCACATATAGCATGTATTGAAAGGTCTCAGATTTGTACAACTGAGGAAATAACCAGGAGACCTAGAGTTAACCTCTTAGGTGTTCTTACTCAGTCTTCATTAACAGCTGCCACTTTTGTCTTCATAAAAGTACTCTATCCATGAAGAAGATAAGCATTTAGACGCTGTCCTTGATTACAAAAGCAAATGTGAATTTCTCAGTCATGCTCATGTATACTAGATTATTAGCATTTTGGCAGCCAAGGGACCAAACAAGCTTTATCAGTTTTGATTTTTTTGGGCATCAAATTTTGGTCTTGACAGTCGATTGGTTCTAGAGTGTGGTAATTTGATCAACATCACAATCCTATAGGAAACTTCAGATTTTTGCAGGGGGTAGATTTAGTTCACTTTCATTGTTTCTCTTTTCCATCTAAAAATTACCCACTGTGTGTGTATGTGTGTAACTGTGCTTGTGCACCTATGTATCCTTGGACCCACAGCCATTAAGGTGGCTCTGGTTCACAGCGACCCGATATACGAAGTGCTTCTTTGAGAGCTCTGTTTGGTTATAGTAGAGGCCCTGTGCAGCACAAACATGTACCCACTTAGCTACTACTAACTAGGCTAAGAATGGAAATATTGGTGGATCAAACCAGTGGGAAGTGACTTGCAGGCAAAGGCCTGGCAGTGTACTTAAAGAGAATACAGTGATTGAGAATCATATGGAGCAAAGTTAGGAAGCTCACTGTGAATCAGAATCGACTTGTGGCGGTGTGACCCACAGGGGCAGTTCTACCCTGCCCAGTAGGGTCATTGTGAGTGGTAGCACTGAATTTGGTTTGTTTTTGATTCAGAGGAAGATTTAAAGAGGCTATCTACTTCCCTTTACAGTTACAATCTCAGAAACTCACAGGGGCAGGAGTTCTGCCTGTACAGGGTCCAAGTGAGTCAGCATGGACTCATTGGCTGTAAGTTTATATTAATTTAAATCAGGATTTTGATCCGATTCAATCATGTCTGAAGAAGCAAAATCAAAAGAGACTCCACATTTTAAAATTTGGATGAAGTCGAAAGAAAACCGGAATGGGAAATCTTGTAGATTTTATCCCTGGATTATAGGATTTGGCAGAGGGTTAGGGAGTCCTTTTAGGAACCTAATTTAGGAGATTGGATGGGTGGTTAATACACATTCAAAATGGTGCAGCTGCCATCTTTGAGCATGGCAGTGCTGTTTCTGATTGCAGGCTAAGAGATGTGGTGGCTAGGCGTTGATTGGGCTGCCCTTGTTTTCTAAGAGGCAGATTAACTTTCCAAAAGAGCATAGACAGTAATTCTTTCCAGTCTGTTTCAGTTTTGCTTCCTTGGTTATAACTGAACTGTGAAGACGGTTTCAAATCCCTGATTAAAAGTGTTATTTTTAAAATTTTTATTATTTTTAAAGTGTTATCTTAAAAAGTGTAATTAATAATCACCGTTTTCATTTTATGATACATATATATTTGTAAACAGGAAGGACTTTTCCAGTCAGTCAGCAACTTTCTCTCTGTCACCACTGTTAGGTTAATTGATCCATTTTTATAGATAAGAGTTAAGTAATAAATTAGGCATTTTTTGCTAGTGTACCTTTGTTTGGAAGTATGATCAGCTTTCTCTTTGTTTTGGCCCGACTTTAAAAATAGAACGACTGTTTTAATGAATTTGTATATATATGTAATTAAGGAAAATGATTAATGTATGACATGATGTAGTTACATCTTGTAAGTTGTGTTGCTCATATGTATAGAATTTTCAAATAAAAACGGTCTAACCCAGTGTTTCTCAACCTGTGAGTCACCACCCCTTTCAGTGTTGAACAACACTTTGACAGGGGTTGTCTAGGACCATGGGAAAATACATGTTTCTGATCTGGTGAGAAAAAAGCTATCGCAAGCATCACATTGATGTTGGCCTTTTGTGCATACTTTTGCAAAATGTAGCATTTTATTTTACTTTTGGCACCCATGATATACCATACTTCAAGACAAAAATTCATTTATTTGTCATTAGAAAAAATATTTAGCAATATACAATTACATATTTTTGTGATTAATCACTGCTTTAATTATGTTTAATTTGTCACAATGAAAATATATCCTGAATATCAGATATATACATTATGATTCATCAAAGTATCAAAATTACAATTACAAACCAACAGGGTAGATGTGGGCGCTCCCAGCCATCTTGCTTGGCGGAGCCGCAGCACACCACTGTGTCCCAGTCTTGGTGCAACAGACTCCATTTTGAGGCCTGCACCTCCATCTTAGCTCTCAAGACTGACCCCTAACCCACCTCCCCTCCCCTGCTCTACCCCAAATTCCTGGAACCAGCTCGTCCCAAAGCCAGAATGTTTTCTGAATATATGGTCACTCCAACCCTCCCTCACATATAGATAAGATTAACGACCCCTCTGAAGCACCTATGTGCGCAGATCCTCCCCAGCCATGATCGAAATACTCTACGGACAACCTTTTCTTTTCTCGCCTCTTCCTGCAACTGATTGCCCTCTGCTAGCTTCGTACCTTCCATACTTGTCCTTGCTCCGCAACCTTCTTAGACAACATGAAAACTCCCCCATCCCTGAACCATCTCCGACCTCTGCTGATCACCAAAAACCAGTGCATCCTGGAAAAGCTGTGTTAATTAAATCCCTAGCACCCAGACCCTTAGCACCCCGGTGGGAAGGCCCTTACACCGTAGTGCTCACCACTCCCTTGGCAGTCAAGGGTCTTGGAATAGATTCCTGGGTACATTTGTCCCGAGTCAAGGCAGCAGTGAACTCTGACCATGGCTCCCAGTGGTCTGGCTCAGTCTACTGGTCCTATGTCTCTCCGCCTCACTCGCCTCACCAAGCCAGCCAGCTAAACCTAATATAATTTCCCCTTTTGCTGGCGATTTTACTTGACTGAAAACTATACCAATTACGCCCGCACTAAGCGTTATGATTATTTGCTGGCCACCGCTGACTGCCCACCCACAGGGTGCAGAACACCCATGTACTTAAATTTCACTGACTTTAAGCGGCATCAAGGAAAAGCTGATCCCATCATTTGCTACCTGTATGACCAGAAGGCAACTACCCAATGTGCAAAAAGGTGAATACAGAAAAATGTAGGGTGTCCTTGGTCTTCCTGCCAGATACTTTACCTTTCCCTTTGTCCCCAGGGATGATTCTACTACCATCAATCTAAATACACTCTCACAATCCCAGACCCCTGGGATAGCCGCTGGACACCTCTGGTTCCAGGAGCGTGGTACGCCACTCGCCGAGAGAAATTTCCAGACGCCAAACTCTATGTATGGAGGTCGCTACTCCAGGTCCAATCCACCATCCACTGTAATATTCAGATCCAAGACCTTCAACTCACTAAGCAAATTTCTAAACCTTCTGAGTCTCCCTTCTCCCAGCTTACCCTGCTACAGCAGGGACTGGCCATTGCCACTTTGCTGGACTAGGCAACCTCTCCACCTGCTGCATGTGTGCAGCCCTAGAACGCCCTCCTCTGGTAGCAGTACCAGGTCCTGCCCTGTCATTTTCATCCAACGTAAAGACCACAAAACCCATAACCATCCCCAATATTCCTCTGTACATCCAACCAGAAAACACTCAAGTGCCCTTTTGCTACTCCAATCCATCGACACAGACATGTAATGTCACCCAAATCCCCTCCAAACCACTAACAGCGCCAGAAAAAAATTTTCTTTTGGTGCAACTATACACTAAGCATTTAAACATCAGTTCTACCTTACCCTTTTGTGCCTGCCCGTCACTCTGGTTCCGCAGCTCACTACATACACTCCGGCTGAGGTCCAGGACAAATACATCCAGGTATACAGTCGCCAAACTAAAAGAGCAGTTTTTCTTCCGATAGCAGTGAGAATCTCCTTAGCCTCAGCAGCAGGTGCAGTAGGACTCAGCGGCGGGACCCTTAGACCCTCTATCACCACAGCAGACAAGTTATCCACACGCTTCCAGCTGGCAGTCGATGCCTCTGCCAAATCTCTACCCTCCCTGCAGAAACAAACAACCTCTGTTGCCCAAGTTGCCTTGCAGAGCCGTTGCACTTTAGACCTCATCACTGCTGAAAAAGGAGGAACCTGCTTATTCCTCCAGGAGGAATGCCGTTATTACATCAATAAGCTGGGAATTGTGGAAACTAGAGTCCAGACCCTCAACAAGCTAAACCGTGAGCTGCAAAACAACAGATTCAGAACAGACGGATCCTCTTCCTGGTGGAACTCTTCTCTGTACTCCTTCCTAGCCCCCATACTAGAACCCATAATTTTAGTAGTAATTTTGCTCTTAATTGCTCCTTGTCTCATTCAGCTCCTGCAAAGTCGACTCCGCGAAATCCCTCGTATAGCAGTCCGCAAAATCACCCGTATAGCAGTCCACCAGCAACAACAAACTCTCCACCCTGTGCAGGCCGCAACTCCCAGTACTCTGCCTGGAAAAGCCCCTCCCCTTGCTCTTCGCCCACTACCCACAGGAAGCAGTTACAGAAATGGACTAATGTTGTCCCTTTTCCCTATAGGGTCAGTCTAAAACGTCCTGTCTTGGCACAACAGACTCCATTTTAGCTCTCAAGAGTGACCCCTAACTGACCTCCCCTCCTCTGCTCAACCCCAAATTCCTGGAACCAGCTCCTCCCAAAGCCAGAAGGTTTTCTGAAGATATGGTCACTCCACGCGTCCCTGACATATATAGGTAAGATTAACGACCTTCTCCCTTCGGAAGCACCTGTGTGCGCAGATCCAAACCCCCCCCCCCCAAGCTATGATTCTCCCCAGCTGTGCCTGCCAGCAGTGGGCATAAAAACGCCGCCAGGATTTTTTCCCTGGCGTGGCTTCAATAGCTCAATACCCTGAGTTGCTGAACCCGCCACAAGTTCGCAATAAAGCCTGCTTCTAAAACTTAATTAATTGGGTCTTTGATTCTGTTTTCGAGTCCAAATAAACTTTTACACTGAGCCTCGAGAAGGCTTTGGGAGTCAAAATACTCCCAGCCTCCAGGCAGCAGCGTCCCAGCCCCCTCCCTAATGCAGCCCGGAAAGGCAGGCACAGAGAGGCACATCAAGTCCCGCACACCAGCAAGGAACGGCGCAAAGACCGACACCAGCAAGGAACGGCGCAAAGACCGACACCAGCAAGAAACGGCGCAAAGACCGACACCAGCAAGAAACGGCCCAAAGTCCGACACCAGCAAGAAACGGCGCAAAGACCGACACCAGCAAGAAACGGCGCAAAGACCGACACCAGCAAGAAACGGCGCAAAGACCGACACCAGCAAGAAACGGCGCAAAGACCGACACCAGCAGGAAACGGCGCAAAGACTGACACCAGCATGTACCAGTGTACATGCTCTGGTCTAGCCGGCTTTGTAAGGTAGAGCTGAGGTCATGATAGTTGGAGGGAGTGAGCGGGAGAGGAAGCATTGAAGAACTAGACAAATGGTATGTACTGTGGTATGAGTTGGGGTGCCAGCCCCCCACCAGTAATCTTGGGTTCAATAAGCACAATTGTATGGTTGAGATATATAAATATTATATTAAAGTCACCGGGAGCATGAGCGATAGAAGAGACATTACAATAATGCAGTCAGACACAATTCATGGTAGCATGCTCACCTCCTGGATGGCCATGATCTTACCAGCCAGGCCCACGCTCAGTGTGGACGAAGGGAGGTGGGATGGAGACCAGGCAGGAGGCTCAAGGACTGGGCTGGAGGCTGGAGCCCCAGCACAAGGCGGGCTTCCCCAGACAAATGGCGCACAACGTGGGACAATATGAGTTATATCCCATATAACAATTATATGGCCCCATTGGTACGTAGAGTGAATTTGAAAATTGTGCGAAGTGAGGATCCGGTGTGGGGATTGACAGAGAAGTAGTGGAAATAGTGAATTAGAATTTTAAAGAGGATAATGGGAGCAAGGTAAAAGTAAACCTGAAACTTATGGTACCATGCTCTCTACTTACTGAAAAGACAAGGTGTAAAAGTAACGAAGAAAAAGATACAATGTTTTCTAAAAGTAGTAAAAAGGTATAATTCATGGTTCTCAGAGGAAGGAACTTTTGATTTAGAGACCTGGGAGGAGGTCATTGTCAACTTAAAGGAAGCACAGAGATGGGGAGAGTATCCCTATGGAGAAGTGGTCTCTGTGGGTACAAGTTAAGATGGTTTTAAAACTTTTGCAGGAGGAA
Organism: Tenrec ecaudatus; assembly: GCF_050624435.1. NCBI lineage: Eukaryota > Metazoa > Chordata > Mammalia > Afrosoricida > Tenrecidae > Tenrec > Tenrec ecaudatus. The sequence goes on from NW_027457661.1 coordinate 366,396, forward strand.
GAGAATAAGGATGAACAGTCTAGTGAGAAGTCTTGTGTCTATTCAAATCTAGCAAAGCAAGCTAAAGTGTCTGTGAATAAGCATGATTTAGGTTATGAAACTTTAGGAAAAACTGAAAAGGCAGGGATTGGTTTGTTATCTAAAGCCTCCAATTCTAGAACAGAACCTCATTGCCAAAGCCTGTATGCTCTCGCGAGACTGCAGACTCCGAAGGTTTAAAGGTGATACAGTACTAGAGGCAGTGGATTGCAAGATCCAAAGCATGGCTATTAAACAATCCCAGGAAGCTCCCTTGCTTTCAAAGGTAGAGAAAGCCAAGAAGCAGAACAGGCAACGTCTAAGATGCCCAAATTTAAATCAGATGAGAAGCAGTGAGAACGGGTTTCAGGCAGATGAGAAGATTTTAGGCAGAGCTAAAAGAATGAGCCTGAGTCAGAAGGGGACATAGTAAAAGCAACTGCTCTCCTGCTGGAATTTAGTGTAAGAAAGGCCAGAGATTGTAAAACAATCAAGCAAGCCAGCCCTGAAGGTAGAGAGATTAGCTCCAAAGAAATGCAAACTAGGAGAGCTAGCACAGAAGGTGAAGTTCAGGAAGTGGAACTCCAAGATATCCAGATTGAAAAGAGTAGCTCAGAGAATAGACGTAAAGAAGCAAAGTATAGGAAAGCACCTTTACTCTCCAGAGTAGGAAGAGGGATTGCAGAAGAAGATTTAGAATGCAAGATGTCTTATCCTGTTAGAACCAAAAGGAATTCACAGTGCCTTTGCCTTTTAAGTTGCTAAAAGATCTCAAGCAGGCAATCAATGACTACGGCCCAGACTCACATTTTGTAATTAGCATGATAAGGGCTCTAGCAGAGTCTGACAGCTGGACCCCTACAGATTGGAAAGCTTTAGTGAGAATTTGTCTTTACTCTTCAGAATGCTTGTGATATCAAATGCTATGGAAGGAAGCAGCCCTTGCAAGAGCTGGGAAGAATGCTGAGGATGGGATAGATATAGGAATTCATCAATTGCTAGGGGATGCAAATTATATTACAGTTGAGTCTCAACTACAGTTTACTGAACAGACAATAGGACAGATACATGAGGTTTGCTTAAGGGCCTGGGAAAAGATAATTCCATCAGAAGAGAGAACGCTGCGTTACAGGGCTATAAGACAACAGAATATGATGAGCGTTACGCTGACTTTGTGTCCCGACTGGAAGATGCTATTTCCAAATGTGTGAAGAATGTTCAGGCAGTAAGAGACCTAGTGCACAAGCTATCTTATGATTTCTCTAATAAGCACTGTAAAAATGCCTTGCATCCCTACAGCGAACAGGGCACTTTGCTGGGTTATTTTAGGATATGCAGGAATGTAGAGGCAGAGGAATACAAGGCAGACCTCATGGCAGCTTCATTGGCAAACTATATCAGACCTGGAAGAAAGTGCTTTAGTTGTGGGAAGACAAGTCATCTTCAAAAGAGTGTAGGCAGAGCAGGCTGCGGCCAATGTCAGAGCATGGGCCAGGACCATGGAGATCGGGTTTAAACGAACCTGAACTCTGCCTCCATTGTAGGAAGGGAACTCATTGGGCGAGCCAATGTCGTTCAAAAATCAACCGTGAAGGGTCGCCATTAGCAAAGACTTCCCGGCGGGAAAATAGTGGAAGAAGCTTGATGCAGAGCCCTCATAGCAGAGCGTGGTAGGCAAGGTGTCTGCCTACTGGAGCAAAGAAGATCTTTGAGAGAAATCGCCTTTATCTAGCAGCCTCACAGCAGGAGAACAGACCTAGCCAAAGAGGCAAAAACCTAGTCTCTGTTCTCACTGCAGTTGGTTTGAATAACCAAGAGATGGCTCAGAAGCCTTCACAGGAGCTTGATCCTCAAAAGCAGGGACCTCTTATTGAAAGATTAATACAGTTTCTATCAGGAAGATTTAACCTTAGTACTCAAGAAATTAAAATTGATACTGGAGTTGATAAGAGTTGTAAGAAAAAGCCCAAAACTGTGATTGAATCAGAAACGAAGAGCAGTAATTGGGGTCCACTACCTAAAAGAACTATAGGAAGTTTATTAAGAAAGTCCAAAAAAAAAAAAAAAAGAAAGTTCAACATAAATTCTCAAGGTGTTGCTGGAGTTATTGGTCAGGATTGTGAAGAAGAAATTAAGGCAGTAATGAGTTCTGATATACCATGGTTTGTAAAAATGTAGGATCGCTTAAGCCAATTTTCCCTTCCTTGCATTTCTAGAGTAAAAATTTATACCTATCAGGAAAGAGTACTTGAGAAGTTTGACCACCCTATAAATCAAGCAGTCTTCTGGACTGCTGTTGTGGAGAAACAGCGCCCCCACATGGAATTAGAAATGGAAGGAAAAAGGTTTGTTAACTGTGGATGCCGGGTCATTTCCTTAGGGCATTCAGGGGGGCCTAAGGCCCTCCCATTAACTTCCCCTAAAGCCAGCATAGAGGGAATGAGTGAAGTTAACCAAGACAGAATATTGCAAGGTAAAATCATACAGTGTGAGAAGCCTGAAAGGCAAAACGGCTCAATTGAGCCTATAACCTTATTGGTAAGCCTGGAGAAAAAATGTCTGCTTGGTAAGTTACTTCAAGATCAGCTGAACAAATTTATTAAGAATTTTTTCAGTCTTTCAAAGTATGATAAGAAGTTCTCCCAATTAGTTAGCTCTCTTAATTCTCTGAGGGATGGGAGCCAGTATTTACATAACAATGAAGGTTATCTAACTAGTACTTTTACTGGTTCAAGATCTAGCAATGCTTTACTATTTAAATTGTTAAAACAGAAGGAGGAGAAGAGGAATCTTATGTGTGACAAAGTTCATTTACTCATTTTAACTAAAAAATTTTTCTCCTTACTAAAAGCTTGTAATAAAATTAGGGAAGATAAACACGTTTTCAATTCTACAGAGAAAATTGATCCTAAGAAATCTGAGGATGATGGAAACTGTGTTTGGGATCCAGGTCCATTCACCTGGAGAAAAGGCTATGCATGTATGTTTTTTACAGAATAAAACTGATGGACTCCCTTTAAAAGGACGCAACCACCTTTGGAGAAAGATGGACAAGGAAGAGATGGAGAGGCCAACCAATATTAATCATAAATCCTTTTTTCAGGTTAATGATACCCCAAAGAGAGGGGCTATTTCTTTATATTTTCACAGGCAAAGGAGATAGGTGGATTTCTCTTCAGCCAGCAAGTTCCAGAAGAAAGCGGGTCACTGTTATTGAAGTTATTCAAAACGGCAAGAAGACCTCGAAGATTCCTGAGAATGGCGATTGCTGACTGCTGAGATATTTCTTCCATTGCTGACGCTGTCTAAGAGACACTCTGGGATGCTATCATAACTGAACATTTTATACAATGTGACTGGAATATTACTGCAGACTGCTTTGCTGAAAGGTCAAGATTTTGAATTTGTCAATGCTATAATGTGATTGGAATGTAACTGATTTCTGTATAACCACTTATCCTTATAATAAGACATTGCATGATTGGAATTTGATTAGGAAACATTTGCAAGGGTTTAAGGGAAACATTTCATTAGATATTGATCAGCTTAAAAAGGATATTTTCTATACATTCAAAGACAAGCTTGAGGCTTCTCCTGGCTCTGATGTGATTAAGCAATTGAGGAGTAGCATGGAAGGGTTGGACCCGCGAGCTTGGGGGCAAAGTACTTCACATAGCTTAAGTTCCAGTCTGACTGTGTTTTTTATCATAATTGTGATGCTTGCAGTCTCATGTCACTTCTATAGGAAGCTAATAGATATGAAAAGAGACCATGTTGCCTCCGTGACACTATTGAATCTTAAACATAATGCAGAGAGGGGAAATGTGGGATACTAGCACCAAGGGAAATAATACTGGGACTTATTCCCTGACTGGTACAGAGGGAATCTGGGAGACTAATGTTCCATGGCTGGAAGACCACCACTCTGTTAGTTGGAGATATACTCCAAGTTCATGTTCCTGCGGTAATCTATCATTTCCACAGATTCTCCCTTAAAACTGTGCTGCCTTAAAGTGAGCGCATGGCTGATACATTCTCCCTATAGAAGCAGACATTCCTATTTGGCTCTATTTCTTCCCACCGCAGTATCCAATCTCTCTCATACCTTCCTCCAATAACAGATGGGAATAAGGGGACTTTACCCCCAGTGGCTGGATTCTAAATGTTTCTATCAAGCCTGAATTTTTGGCTATATTAATTGGATCATGAAGTTTTGCCTTTACAGCTTTAAATGTATAGAAAATGATTTAAAAACACGTCAGTCACGCCCACCACAGGTTTCCCGCTCCTAAAACTCACTTCCGTGCAAAAAGACACCTGAGTGGCAGGCGGGTTGGGCCGCCCGCGTAGACTCCACGGCGCCCACGCCGCTCTCCGCTGAGGCGCCCTCAGGAGGCGCCCGAACGCGCCCCGCCCCGCCCCCCCCCCTGTTGGGGACGTCCGGCGGAGCCTCAGCAAGGCATCCCGAGGGCGGCCAGGCTCGGGCTCGTTCTTCGAGCCGGCAGGAAGCGCAGCACCGGCGCCGGAGCCTCCGGCCGGGATCTCCAAGAGCTAGCCGCCGCGACCCCCCGCCCTCGGCCGCCCTCAGCCGCGCCGCATCCGGGTCCGCTGCCGCTCTCACCTGCGCGGCGCCCCGCCCCGCGCAGTGCGCTCCGGATCCGTGTGCCGTCAGTAGCCCCAGCCGCCGCGACCGCCCCGCGCGGTCACCTCCCGCCCGCCCGCCGCCCGCCGCCCGCCGCCCACGGCCAGGGCCCGTTCAGCCGCCCCCGCCGCCCGGACCGGCGGAGCACGTGCGCCCGCGCCTCCCAGCGAGCTGCACGGCCGGCCGGGGCCTCCAGCTGCCTTTCTGGAGCCTCTCCTGGAGGGTCCTGAGGGACCGCAGAGCCCCCGGACCCCTGCCTTCTGGAGCGGCCCGCAGCCGCCTCGCGGGGACCCCTCTGCCTCGGCGTTCCCTCGCAGCCCTTCGCCCCACTTGTGCCCCGCGGCGCCGCAGACCCCAGAACCCCCTTCCTGAGCGTAGGAGTGCGGGGATGTTGCCCCGCACCGTCGATGGCCGTTGAAAGGCTGAAGTTCCCACTTCCAAGTTCAAGAATATTCTGTGTGTTCATTTTTGTGATAACAGCTAACACTTGGCTGCAGTTTCATCGGTTAACCAATTCTTTTCGTATTCTGCTCGCCTGTTCGCTTTTGTCTCAACCAGGAAATGTCACGCCCCTCATTCTTGGATCACAGTTGAATTTTTTATTGATTATAAACCCTAATGTCGACTTACTGTAAAGCACCTGTACGAGGAAGCTTCAAAAATTCATGGGAAATTATCTTCTCTTTTCATTCCTTTCTCCCACGATCTTTCCGAAGCTCCCGCGTGTTGTGATGCCAGTGTACAATTAGTAAAGCCACTCTGGCAAATAATTCAGTAGTCTGGGATATAATTTAGAACTATATGCTATGCAAAGCAAAGGTGGCAAAACAATCCAGTGGTAAAGGAATACTTTGGTTAATGAGTGGTTGAATTGGCTGAATTTACAAGAAATCAAAGGAAGGAGCATACTACATTCAAAAATAAACTCCAGGAGGATTAGAGCGATAAAATATTCAAAGCATTAAAAACTTAGAGGGATTTATTTTCGAGGGTAGCAATTTAGCTTTAGTGAGGTGGAAACTTTAAGCAAGACACGAAGGTTCATGTCTTTAAAGGAAAGATAAAGCTATTTGACTATATACAGATGTTTTTACCTTTTAGCATGGTATCACAATGACAAGAAAAGTGTTTTAAAAGAACAATTGGCTATGCAAAACGCATGGCAATCTAACATAAAGTTTCTATAAATTATTTTTCCAGACAAATTGCTCGGTTCTATATGTTTTTAATACAGGCAATGCATACACACAGACAACTAACAGAAGAGAGGTTCATAAGCATGATTCATAAACATTGAAAAGATGCCTAATGTCATTGAAAGCCCTGGAAACATAAAGGGTTGAGATATAAATATTAAAGTCATTGGGAGCATGAGAGATAGAAGAGATATTACAATAATGCAGTCACACACATATCATGGTAGCATTGCTCACCTCAGCCCCACTTGGTGGTCCACATGGAGAGAGGGGGAAGGGAAGGAGGACAAGGGGAATTGGAAACGGGAGGGTAAAGACATACATCACAGGAAGGACTTGGACTATGTTATACAGCGGTGAGAAGGGGTGGTCTAGGGGCATACATGCAATAGGAAGAGGAGGGATTGGGGGTATACAGGTGACAAAATGGGCGGATCCTACATTTAGAATGGCAGCTTAACTTTGACCTGTTTTCTGGATCTCCATATGAACCATTATCAGTAGGGTGTGAACTCCACCTACTGGAACCAAGCTAATGGTTCCAAGTTTTAGAGAAAAGCAATCCATTGTCTCCACCAGCAGGGAGCAGAGACTGCAGTCTGGCAGCATTGCCTTGAGGGACCTTGCAAGCATCTGGCCCACACACATTATCCCTCTAGTAGGAATCAACCCAGTTAACTTACATTGGGGCTTTTAATCTCCAGACTATATATTTTTATTGGAGTAGAAAGCCTCATCTTTCTTCCCTGGAGCTGGCTGGTGGTTTTGAAGAGTGAAACCTTGTGGTTAACCGCCCAACCCATAACCTTCTATGGCACTAGAGCTCCATGACTCTGAACTAGCAACGTAAAATGCTTTGCCCTCAGGCAGAGTTTGTTTGCTTCCACCCACTCCTCTGGCCAGCCTGGTGAGGAGTAGTCTAGCCCTCAAGAACTTGCCTGAGTATGCCCTTGATGGGAATTGGGGTACTGAGGTTGCACGTTCATGCCCTGACCAAGATGGTTGGAGGGCCCTGAACCAGTCCTGTAAACTTTTCTAGTCTGCAATAATGTATTTACTCCAATCATGGTCCCTTTCCCATTTCTGTAGTCACATTTCCAACTGTGATGGTCTGATCTGCTGGGAACTTGACTTTTAAAGGGGCTTCCTTTGTTTTCCATGTGACCGAGCTGTTGTGAATCCTTCAGTCCCCATTATGGCCTCATGCTTACGGTCTCCCTCAACCAGATGATTTGTTTTTTCTGGACTTTGTCCCATTCAAGATTTAACAAGGGGGTCTCTGTAAATTATATTTGAACTTCGAGTCTTCTCCCTGATCTAAAACAATGCACACAAAAATATATACCAATTCGATCATTTCTACATGTACAATTTGCTAACATTCATTATATTTCTGAAATTATGTAGCCATTCTCACTGTCCTTTTCCAATTCCAAATTTCCATCACACACATAAGCTCACTGCCCCTTAAACTTTTCACCTAACCTTCCAAGTTCCTGTGTCAATCTGATCACAGACAGATTATTCTTTAAAAGAGCACAATGTCTAAAGCAGATCTTCTTCACTGATTCAGCTTTTGGTTGGCTTTAAAAAGACTTTACAAAAATCAAATCTGCTGCTATCAAGTTAATGCTGACTCATAGTGAATACCCCCTATGGGCTTCTGAGACTGTAACTGTTTACAGGAGTAGAAAGGCCCACCTTTCTCCTGCAGAGCGGCTGGTAGTTTCAAACTGCTGAGCTTGTGGATCGCAGCCCAACATGAGTGCCCAGCAAAGAGCACCCAGAGAAACTGAGCCCCACATCCTTAAGCCACATGAGCCATGGAGTCGGGCAGAGTTGAGATGCAGTCCTCCCCAAAGCCTTCAGAAACAACAAGAAGCCTTCAGAGACATCAAGAAGGATCACTAACTCTTTTGGTAGCCAAAAGAACGATCAGCCCCATAGTCAAGAGGCAGGACAAGTATCAGTGGCTCTGGCCAGACTGGAGGGGCTCACTCAAGGCCATTCCAGGCCAGGGCCAGGTACCTGTGTCTGGCTTCGAGTACTCCAGGCACAGAATCTCTGACTCATGGGCCTCCACCTTCAGCATTTCACTCAGGAACTGCAATTCGTAGACCCTGCAAAATGAGAAGAGAGGAGAGCCCGTTCAGTGCCAGGCAGCGGGGGGAAAGAATCATCACCCACCCCCTTCCACCTTTTCCTCTCCATCAAGAGCTGTTTTACTTTACCTTTTGGGTTGAACCTTTAGAAAAATGAGTCAAGATATGTCACATTCAACTCTCTCACCTGGTCTCCCTTCGTATTAATGTTTTATGCACTACAGTACACAGTGATAAGGACCACGGAGGTCACACTGGTACAACATTATTAGACTTTATTTAAATGTCACCAGCGGGGGTTGCTCTGAGTTGGAATCAACCCAATGCCAATGAGTTTGTTTGTTTATCCCACGAATGGACTTCTTCTGCTCCAGGATCCTAGGAGCCCCCACGGCACATGGGTGTCATCTGTCCCAGTCTAGAACGGCTTTCAGTCTTTGCTTGTCTTTCCTACCCTGACACCTGGGAGAGTGTGATAAGTTACTCTGGCAGGTGTACCTCAAATGAAGGTTGCCTGATGTTTCCTCATGACTATCCTAAGTTCCTTATACATTTGGGTCAAGAATACCAGACACAATGCTAGGAGGAGGCTGCATGGAAAAACAGAACTAAAAGAAACTTTCCATCAACGTTGGTTGTTGTTGTTCAACATTTTATTGGGAGTTCTTAAGAGTCATAACATTTTCTGGGAACATTTTGAAACCTCTCAGTGTACCCTCTCACCAGATTCATGCTGCTGCCACGGGATGTTAACCTTAATGACTTGGCTAAGGGTGGGTTTTGCCGTTTCTTCATTGTCAAGTTAGTATCTTTCCCTTGGAGATAATAAATTTTGTCCCCAACCCTTTTCAGCTAAACCCTCCTGAACCTCTGTCCTTGGGGGCCTAAAGTTCCCCCATCCTGTCCCCTGGAGGCAACAGCTTATCCCATAGCAAGCAAGTCATAATGATTAGCTCTTGTCTTTAACAAGTAAAGGAATATACATTAACCAAGCACCTAGTAAGTACTAGGCATTCTAAATCTCCCACTTACATTGTCTCCTGTTCGTAAAAATCAAATGCATCAGGTATGTCATTTCACAATTGCAGAAACTAAGGTTTGGTCAAGTTCAGGAACATGTCCAAAGAGGCCAAGCTAAGACTGCACAGGGGCATACTGAAAAACGTCTGAGATGAGTCAGCACTAAAATCCCCTCCCATCCTCAGAGCCAATTAACAGATACGAAGGGACCCAGGGGCACAGCTTGGGGAGCAAGGGTGCTGGAGGAAACAAATTCCACACTTGAGGAACCCCAGCTCCTAATGGTAGGCCAGGAAACACGGTCAGTCTCAGCAGACCTGGCCCACGTACCTCTACACTCCAGACGCAGGAGGAATGATAGAGAGCTGAATACACCTTGCCCACTTTCTTGGGGTCCTTCACATCCCAGACATAAGTACTATGGTCATTGTACACACAAGACAGCCACGGATTTGCAGGATCAAAGGTCAAGGTGATGGTGTCCCGATACTTCGCATTGGCCACTCCAGCGAAAAGGCGACTGAGGAAAGAGGGGGTCAGGGTGTCCAGGGCAGACAGGGCAAACTGGTGAGTTAGCGCTAATGCAAAGGGGCACTAAAGGGAGGAGCAGCAGGTTGGCCAGCAGTCACTGGAGAAAGAACGCAGCGGCTGGCCTGGCATTCCTTGCCATGGGGCTCTGCAAAAGAACACAAGCTATTTCATAGCCCCCAACATCAGGCGGGGACAGTGTGTGGCCGTGATGCAGCCAAGCAGATGTCAGGCCCTTCTAGACTCACGTCAGAGGAAAAGGAAGGGCACTGTGCAAACCAGTCATGGTCATATATCATTTCCTGCCATTTGCAGATTTAGCCCACTCCTTCCCTGAATGAGAAATTAATATACCCAACTGCAGAACTGCCCCGCTTCCTGGCAGCACTGAAACCAGAGCAAAACTTCACTTCCTGCAATCACCCAACCCAAGGCCCGAGGCTACAATAAGACCCTCCTACCTTAGCTGCTACCCAGGACCACCCTGAGGGAGAAAGGCCTGCTCCGTCAGGTTTCCAGCCTCTCTCAGAAACCCTAAGGAACTGCCCGTCTGTCCTAGCTGTGGTGTTTACAGGACAATGCATTACCACACTGCAGACTCAGATTACCACGGTTGCCCACAGTGAGCAACAAATGCTAAAAGACCCACCTGTGCTTGACTGCAAGGGTCTTCCCAGAGGTCTATGTGTGCCCTCCTCTCCTTGCAGCATGCCAGGGACGGCCTGGCACAGAGTGGGGCTCTGACAGGACTCAGGGGCCCACCCACACCGCTCACCTGGCCTCTGTGATGCTGGCAATGTCTGTGCCCAGGGCATGGGGCCGGGGCAGCGTGCTGAGGAAGTGCAGGTTGAAGGGGTTGAAAAGGCACACGGTGCCGTCAGCACAGCCGCAGAAGATGTAGTCCTGGCTCACCGAGATGCAGTGGGCCACTGTGGTCTGTGAGCACAGAAGCCACAGTCAGCAAGGGCGTCTGTCCACTCCTTCACCGGACACCTCAACAGCCATGAGCCAAGAGGCAAGGACAAGCGCAAGGCAGGCCAGCTGCCCTGGGCAGAGCCCCTCAATGCCCCTCCCTCTAACAGCAGCTGGCCAGAGGGCCCACAGCCCCGTGCAATTAGGGGGAAGGAGTCAGCAAGCCTTATAAGGCACCTGAGGTTTGGGCAAAGACACACCCAGAAAAGGCCGGCCCAGAGAAAGGCAGCAGAGGCAGCGGACAGGGCCAGCACACTTACTGTGATGCTGTCTGTGTGCTGAGCAGAAGAGGAAAGCAGAGGAAGAGGCAGAGACAGAGAGGGCGAGCAAGCAGAGAGGTTCCCAAACACATTCCTCCGCCTGGGGCCTCCCCCAGCGTGCATGCAGACTCAGGTGCCCTGGAGCCCGGAGGTGACAGACGGGAGGGTGCCGACAAAGCATTCACTTACACTCAGCTCCACCCACTTGTCCAACAGTCTCCGGGTCACTGAACTCGCACAGCTGCCCAGAGGATGTGATACAGAAGGTGCTGTCAGTCTTCTTCCCGCAGCCACAGTCTACATCAGTGAACAGGTTGTTCCGCAGGTTCCCCCAGCAGCCCAGAGCGGCCCAGCAGGGGTACAGTGGCATTCACCTGTGGAGACCCAACACAGGTGCCACCCACACACCCTGCAGGCTACCCCCTGGAAAGCAGGCCCTGGGGAGGGAGGGAGAAGGCTTCCCTTGCATATTGACATAGCACCTGGCCCAGCTGAGACTTCCAAGGGGCTTTTGAGCATGCAGAAGGGGGCGCAGGTGGAACATATCTGGGCAGACCCCACCCTAGTGGCTACTTGCTGCCTCACCTTTGAGGTCTTGCTGTCATCGAGGTACCAGAACTTGATGTGCCGGTTGCCTGCAGTGACAAAGTAGCTGCAGTCCTCAGAGAAGGATACTGCTGTCACCTGACTGGACACCTTGTTGGAAGCCACTACAATGTTTTTCTGGAGAGAAAGTCAAGGGAAATCAAGGCTCTGCTTCTAGGAGCTGAGGGAAAAGAAACTTACACACTGAAGGTTAGACAAGCTGTGAACTTGACCTCTCCTTCTGCCCCTTCTTCAGCATCCTAGATACCCAGTTGCTCCTTTCTGCTCAGAGTTCTCTAGAAAGGGACTGAGGCCAGCAGGCGGAAGTAAAGGCCACCGGTCAGCAGTTTCTTGGCTCCCCTCCCGGCCCCGCCTGTCCTGAGGCCAGCAGCCCACTCACCTTCCAGGCCCAGACATTGACGATCATGTCATGCTGGTAGCCCACTGAGACAATGTACTTGGCACTGGATGAGAAGGCCACACATGCCATGCCATACTTATGCTCCTGAAGCTCCGCCACCAGGCTGCGCTCCGACACGTCCCATACCCGCACAGCAGGCATGTGTCCACTCTGCAGGGACCGAAGACCCCGAAGTAAAGGCCAGAGGCTATCAAAAGAGATAGTGTCTGGGGTCTTAAAGGCTTGAAGGTGAGCAAACGGCCATCTGGCTCAGAAGCAAAAAAGCCCACATGGAATAAGCACACCAGCCTGTGCGATCACAAGGTGCCAAAGGGACCAGGTATAAGGCATTATGCACAATATATATATATATATATATATATATATATATATATATGGTATAAGGCATTATGTGTGGTCCCGTGGTGCTGACCCACACGGCGTCACCGTGAGTTGGAATGGACTCCTTAGAAACGGGTTTAGTAAGCAGCACAAAGAGGAAACTCCTTGGTGAACTGGAGGACACGGTAGCTGAAACCATGGGCTCCAACATACTACCCCTGAGGCTGGCAAAGGACTGGGCAGTGCTGCCTTGTGTTGCAAAGAAGGTCCCTGTGATGTCAGAATGACTGGACAGCACTAACAACAACAAAGGATGTCAGGCCCCTTCACTTCCCCAGACCACAGACCAGGTTCAAAGACCCGCATGCGAGTATAGTTTCACAGTTAGACGTGTTTAGAAAAAATAATGTTTGCAAAAGTAAAATCTTGGTTTACATTTTACAGAGCATGCACAATTAGTAGAACTCTTAAGGTCCACCGGAACCTGTTTAGGGTCCCCTCCACTTGCTCACCACCGATAAGTCGATTCTGACTCATATTGATCCTACAGGAGAGGTTAAAATTTCCCCTGTGGGTATTTCTGAAACTGTAGCTCCTTATGGGAATAGAAAGCCTCCTCTTTCTCTGCCGCTGGTGGGTTCAAACTGCCAACCTTGTCTTTAGCAGCTCAGGACTGACTTGTATCTCTATGAAACCAAAATCTACCTCACTGCCAGGGAGGTGATGCTGACTCATAGTGACCCTATGAGGCAGAGTAGATCTGTCCCTGTGAGTTTCTGAGACTGTAACTCTTTATAGGAGTAGACAGACTCTTCTTCCCACGGAGTGGCTGGTGGTTTCAAAGTGCTGACTTTGGTGTTAGCAGCCCAACATGCAAACACTATGCCACCAAAGCTACTTTTGTACCCCTATAAGTAGATAAATATTTCTCTTATATCTGTGTTTCAACCAAAGGCATGGCTATAAAGGAAAAAAGGCCATGAGTGTCAAGAATGATTTGAAAATGTGGAGTTCTTTTGGGAAAGGATATATATATACTTGTGTAAATAAATAGAATTCTGACGGCAAGAGTGGTCAGGAGTTGGACTGTTAATCTCAAGGTCAGCAGTTTGAATGACCAACCGCTCCTCTGGAGAAAGAGGAGATTTTCTACTCCTCTAAAGAATCACAGTCTCAGAAACCCACGGGGGCCATTTTACTCAGTCCCATGGGCCTGTGAGTTGGAATGGACTTGATGGCAGTGAGGGCATGTAAATATGCAAACACCCACCTCGGACTTAGGATTTGACCTGCTCCCTCAGCCCCGTGAGCATCTGCAGCCATGGACTTGGCCTTCTGTGAAGAACCCATTAGTGCACCACCACAAAGAGAATGAGTTTCCTCTGTGTCAGTCCATTACCCTGCCAACGTTCAGGATGGAGCCAACACCCTTGGTCTCCCAGAGAAATTGGCTCAACATACCCCTGATGTGGTTGCATGACATAGGACACTCATGCAATGCACTGCATGTGCTCTATTTAATGCACTATCACCAACAAGTCTACATGGGTGGTAACTCTGAAAACCTTGCCCAAACAGCTGGCTTCACCAAAGTATATGGAGTCATGTGGAGTCGTCGACCAGTTCGACTCTGCACTGGCTGTACGTTGGCATTGCCAAGGGGGCTTTCTCACTGACCGTGACCTGAATCCTGCTTCCACTAAGTCTTGCTTCATTGGTCTGGGATGGCGCCAGGCCAATGGGAGGCTTGAAAGCTCCTAAGGGATTCCAAAGTATGACCAAGGGTGAACACTACTGCTTTTGGCCATCACATCCGGGAAGGCCCTTGGGACTTTGCCACTCAAAGTATGATAGGTCAAGGAACCAGCAACATCAGCATTAGCTTCTCCCATGCTAATGCCATCGAGTTGATGCTGACTCATAGTGACCCTACAGGACAGGGTAGAACTGCCCTTGTGGGTTTCCCAGACTGTCACTCTTGCCCGGAGTCTACAGCCTCATATTTCTCCCAAGGAGTGGCTGGTGGTTTAGGACTACTGTCCTTGTGGTTAACAGCCCAAGAGTACCAGGGCCTCTAGAACTGCTGGATCCTAGACCCCCCACCCTGAACCCACAAAATCAGAATCTGCCCCCCAGCCCGATTTCCAGGAACCTGGGTAAGTGCATGCATGTGAAAGTTTAAGAAATACTTCCTTAGAAACCATTACTTTCCAGAACAAACTCCTCCTGCCAGAGGTGCATAAATGGAAGCCCATTAGGCCATGCTCGCCTAGAAGCAATTTGAGGTCTCAGTGCTCCTATATCCTGGCTGTCATCCAGATTTCCTTATTCTCACCTGGACTGTTGTCACTGCAGCAGGTATTGGTGAGTCCTCAGCACGAACAGCCCCAAATTAGGTCTAGAGACACAGCTCCCATTTCAGAGTAGTACAATCCACAGTTTACTGTAGAGTTTCTGGCTTTTACTGGCTTGGGGTAGGGTCTAGTGGGAAATGCATCTTAGCAAGAGCCATTATGTATTCTGGATGTGCACAATGAGTTTGTCTTGAGGCATATTTATGTCTGATGTTGTTATGTATTCTCTTTCTATCCCATGCAACGTTATTTTTTTTGAAAATTTATATTTGCTTTTAATTACCCAGACATATAAGTGATTTATAGCTAGGTCTGATCGATTGGAATCAGATGACCACGCCTGGATTAACCATGGGTCCTGGTGACCATTAGGCACTTCTTTCCATAGTCCAAGTGCCCGTTAGTTAACCTAGATAGTCAAAGTGCCTGCTAGGTAACCTAAATAGTCCAAGTGCCCGCTAGGGAACCTACATAGTCCAAGTGCCCGCTAGGTAACCTAGATAGTCCAATTGCCCGTTAGCTAACCTAGATAGTCGAAGTGTCCGCTAGTTAACCTACATAGTCCAAGTGCCCGCTAGGTAACCTATATAGTCCAAATGCCCGCTAGGGACCCTAATAGTCCAAGTGCCCGCTAGTTAACCTAGATAGTCCAAGAGCTCGCTAGTTAACCTACATAGTCCAAATGCCCGCTAGGTAACCTAGACAGTTCAAGTGACCACTAGGTTACCTACATAGTCCAAGTGCCCGATAGGGAATCTACATAGTCCAAGTGCCCGCTAGTTAACATAGATAGTCCAAGTACCCGCTAGGAAACGTACATAGTCCAAGTGCCTGCTAGGTAACCTAGATAGTCCAAGTGCCCGCTAGTTAACCTACATAGTCCAAGTGCCTGCTAGGTAACCTAGATAGTCCAAGTGGCCAATAGTAAACCTACATAGTCCAAGTTCCCCCTAGGTAACCTAGATAGTCCCAAGGCCCGCTAGGTAACCTACATTGTCCTAGTGCCCCTTAGTTAACCTACATTCTCCAAGTGAACGATAGGGAACCTACATAGTCCAAGTGTCCGCTAGGTAACCTACATAGTCCAAAGCCCGCTAGTTAACCTACATAGTCCAAGTGCCCGTTAGGTAACCCAGATAGTCCTAATGCCCGCTAGGGAACCCACATAGTCCAAGTGCCCGCTAGGGAACTTACATAGTCCAAGGGCCCGCTAGGGAACCTACATAGTCCAAGTGCCCGTTAGTTAACCTAGATAGCCCAAGTGCCGGCTAGGTAACCTAGATAGTCCAACAGCCCGGTAGGTAACCAACATACTCCAAGTAACCGCTAGGTAACGTAGATAGTTCAAGTGCTAGCTAGGTAACCTAGATAGTCAAAGTGCCCGCTAGATAACCTACAAAGTCTAATTGCCCGCTAGGTAATCTATATAGTCCAAATTCCCGCTAGGGAGCCTACATAATCCAAATGCCCGCTAGGTAACCTAGATAGTCCAAGGGCCAACACATGCCATCGAGATGAGGGGAGGGAAACTATTAGCAAGAGGTCTTATTGATATGTAAGGGTTATCTGAGATTCACAGACTTGAAAGGACATGGCGGCAGATCCCAACATCACAGTTCCAGGTGGGACTACAGAAGCAAGAATAGGACAAGGATTGGGACCTGTGTTAAACAGGACAGTTTACAAGAGTGGTCCAGGGCCAAACAACCAAGGCTTTGGGGGCATGACTCATGACCGTGCAGCCCAGAATGGCAGCCTCGATTCAAGGATACACTTAGGCAAGTCTCTAAGCCCCACCATGGGCTGCCTAAGGGGTAATCCACTTTCCAATGCCCTCTGCCTGGTGGCAAGAGTGTTCACATCCCTGGTCAATGGTCTGAAGGAATTCACTGGAAGCTTAATCCACGTGGGGACTGTGCAAATAGAATTTTGGCTTTCACTGTTATCCACATACTTCTGAAAATTGTGAATTCTCAGAATTTCAGTTGAAAGGTAGGCTTGATGATCTGCTTCTGAGGGGTCACTATGGTGCACACAGCAGGTCACTGTGCATGCGCACCGGAATCAGTTCAACAGCAGCCAACAGCATTCTCCCTTATGTTGCTTGATGTTTGTTTTATGCCCACATCTCCTCTCTCTCTCTCTCTCTCTCTCTCTCTCTCACACACACACACACACACACACACTGGTATTTCAAAAAGTCCCTGAAAAATTCCATTCTCTTTTGATTCCTTGTTCCACTAACTTTTGGGAGCCTGCTTGTGTGCATATATGACACCATTTGTTTGCTGAAAGTGAGGAGGAATTGAACCACTTGCTGAAGATCAAGGATTGCAGCCTTCAATATGGGTTACAATTCAATATAAGGAAGACCAAAATCCCCAAAACTGGACCAATAGGTGATAAACAGAGAAAAGGGCTTCAGTTGTCAAGGATTTTGTCTTGCTTAGATCCACTATCAATGTTCATAGAAACAGCAGTCAGGCGATCAAAAGATGTATTGTAATGGGTAAATCTGCTGCAGAAAACCTCTTTATAGTGTTGAAGAACAATGATGTTACTCTGAGGACTAAGGTGCACATGACCTAAGCCATGCTATTTTCCATTGCATCATATGCATGTGAAAGTTAGACACTGAATAAGGAAGGCTGTAGAAGAACAGATGCATCGAATTGTGGTCCACCAGAAGACTACTGACAGTACCATGGACTGCTGAAGGACTGACCAATCTGTATCAGAAGAAATAAGGCCAGAGTGCTGCTTAGAGGCAAGGATGGCAAGACGCCATCTTACATACTTTGGACATGTTGTCAGGAGAGACCAGTCCCTGGAGAAGGACATCCTATTTGGTACAGTGGAGAAGCCATGAAACAGAGGAGGTCCTCGAAGAAGTGGATGGACTCAGTGGCTTCATCGGTGGTTCAGGCACAGGAACAATTGTGAGGATGGTGCACGACCCTACAGTGTTTCATTCGGTTGTATGTGAGGTCACGACGAGTCCAAGTGTCCTCAATGGCACGCAACAACAACTAGCCAGAGCAGAGAGGAGCAATCTGCCCTCTGGGACTTCCCTGGGAAGGTCCTCAATGGAAATTGGGAAAGTCTAAGACCCTATGGTCATGAGTTATAGTGGTCAGAAGGCCCCAGAACAAATCCAGTAAGCCTTTCTAATCTGTGATCGTCTCCATGTCTCCATAATGGCCCCATTCTCACTTATGTAGTCCTGCCTGAGAGAGTGATGAATTGCTCTGCCTCCAATCACATTTTTGTGGCAGATTTCATCCATTTCTATAATTAGCGACATGGCCACACAGCCTTTGGACCCCATTATGGCCTCATGCTTATGGTCTCCTTCATCTAAATCATTTCTCCTACTTTTGTCTTTCTTCATTAATTGAATATCTGAGATACATATGGAAGGGGCATTATCTCTACAATAAGAGAAAGGGATGAGGTGGTGGTGGTATGGAGTGGGGTGGCACACCATCTCAGAGAATGAGAACAGCTGTTTCAATGGTTCCCACTGCAGTGTGGAAACTGCAGGTACACTAAAAGAGGACAGCAATGACAGCATTAAGGTCTTAGAGCTTAAGGACTCCCTCCCTCCTTAGGCCTCTCTTTCAACTATAAAATGTAGCTCTAAAATGCAGAGCTTCTCGGACACAGCTTGGAGGAAGCCTGTGGATCCAGGAAAGCCCCAATCTCAGCAGAACCAATTTGGCAATCCACAGGTCTGATTTTTGACCAGTCAGCTCACTTGGTCTAGCTCACTTGGTCTAGATCACTCAATTATGTTCACATAAACTACAACAAACAGGTTCACACTGTCACCACATTTTCTATATAAGAAAACTGGAACAGAAATAAGCTGCCAAATTACTTGGCTTCTTATAAAAGAAATAGCCAAGTGAATGTTAGGGAAAACAACAGCTCCCGCTATGTGGCACAGGGAGCCCTGGTGGCATAGTGGTTTTCACTTGGGCTGCTACCCACATAGTTCAAAACCACCACCCGCTCTGAGAGAGAAACGTTAGGGCTTTCTACCCCTGTAAAGAGTTGCAGTCTCAGAAACTCACAGGGGCTGCTCTACCCTGTCCAATAGGGTTGCTGAAAGTCAGGGTTGCTGTGAGTCACAAAAGATGCAATGGCAGTGAGTTTTCAGTTTGATTATTAAGCAAAATTATCAAATTCTGAAACTATTGTTTCTCAATCTATCCTCCATCAAGATCTACCTAAACACTTTTAAAAAATTAAGTCATTTTATCGGGGGCTCTTACACCACTTATAACAATGCATACATCAATTGTATCAAGCACATTTGTACCTACGGTACCATCATCATTTTCTTTATACTTGACCCCTTGGTATCAGCTCCTTTTCCCCCCTTCTC
Source organism: Tenrec ecaudatus (assembly GCF_050624435.1). Taxonomy (NCBI): domain Eukaryota; kingdom Metazoa; phylum Chordata; class Mammalia; order Afrosoricida; family Tenrecidae; genus Tenrec; species Tenrec ecaudatus. The sequence continues at coordinate 385,205 of NW_027457661.1, forward strand.
TCCCACTCTCCCACCCTCATGAAACCTTGATAAATTATACTTTCATATTTTACAATGTCCAAGGTCTCACTTCACCAATGTTTCTGTTGCTTGTCCCCCTGGGGTGTGAGCGTTAATACATCAATCATTGCTATCAGTTCCCTCTATCTCATCCCTACCCTCATGTTATCACTACTTCCATTACTGTTCCTGAAGGGTTTATCTGTCCTGGATTCTGTGTGTTGAGAGTTCTTATCTGTACCAGTGTACATGCTCTGGTCTAGCCGGCTTTGTAAGGTAGAGCTGAGGTCATGATAGTTGGAGGGAGTGAGCGGGAGAGGAAGCATTGAAGAACTAGACAAATGGTATGTACTGTGGTATGAGTTGGGGTGCCAGCCCCCCACCAGTAATCTTGGGTTCAATAAGCACAATTGTATGGTTGAGATATATAAATATTATATTAAAGTCACCGGGAGCATGAGCGATAGAAGAGACATTACAATAATGCAGTCAGACACAATTCATGGTAGCATGCTCACCTCCTGGATGGCCATGATCTTACCAGCCAGGCCCACGCTCAGTGTGGACGAAGGGAGGTGGGATGGAGACCAGGCAGGAGGCTCAAGGACTGGGCTGGAGGCTGGAGCCCCAGCACAAGGCGGGCTTCCCCAGACAAATGGCGCACAACGTGGGACAATATGAGTTATATCCCATATAACAATTATATGGCCCCATTGGTACGTAGAGTGAATTTGAAAATTGTGCGAAGTGAGGATCCGGTGTGGGAATTGACAGAGAAGTAGTGGAAATAGTGAATTAGAATTTTAAAGAGGATAATGGGAGCAAGGTAAAAGTAAACCTGAAACTTATGGTACCATGCTCTCTACTTACTGAAAAGACAAGGTGTAAAAGTAACGAAGAAAAAGATACAATGTTTTCTAAAAGTAGTAAAAAGGTATAATTCATGGTTCTCAGAGGAAGGAACTTTTGATTTAGAGACCTGGGAGGAGGTCATTGTCAACTTAAAGGAAGCACAGAGATGGGGAGAGTATCCCTATGGAGAAGTGGTCTCTGTGGGTACAAGTTAAGATGGTTTTAAAACTTTTGCAGGAGGAAGAGAATAAGGATGAACAGTCTAGTGAGAAGTCTTGTGTCTATTCAAATCTAGCAAAGCAAGCTAAAGTGTCTGTGAATAAGCATGATTTAGGTTATGAAACTTTAGGAAAAACTGAAAAGGCAGGGATTGGTTTGTTATCTAAAGCCTCCAATTCTAGAACAGAACCTCATTGCCAAAGCCTGTATGCTCTCGCGAGACTGCAGACTCCGAAGGTTTAAAGGTGATACAGTACTAGAGGCAGTGGATTGCAAGATCCAAAGCATGGCTATTAAACAATCCCAGGAAGCTCCCTTGCTTTCAAAGGTAGAGAAAGCCAAGAAGCAGAACAGGCAACGTCTAAGATGCCCAAATTTAAATCAGATGAGAAGCAGTGAGAACGGGTTTCAGGCAGATGAGAAGATTTTAGGCAGAGCTAAAAGAATGAGCCTGAGTCAGAAGGGGACATAGTAAAAGCAACTGCTCTCCTGCTGGAATTTAGTGTAAGAAAGGCCAGAGATTGTAAAACAATCAAGCAAGCCAGCCCTGAAGGTAGAGAGATTAGCTCCAAAGAAATGCAAACTAGGAGAGCTAGCACAGAAGGTGAAGTTCAGGAAGTGGAACTCCAAGATATCCAGATTGAAAAGAGTAGCTCAGAGAATAGACGTAAAGAAGCAAAGTATAGGAAAGCACCTTTACTCTCCAGAGTAGGAAGAGGGATTGCAGAAGAAGATTTAGAATGCAAGATGTCTTATCCTGTTAGAACCAAAAGGAATTCACAGTGCCTTTGCCTTTTAAGTTGCTAAAAGATCTCAAGCAGGCAATCAATGACTACGGCCCAGACTCACATTTTGTAATTAGCATGATAAGGGCTCTAGCAGAGTCTGACAGCTGGACCCCTACAGATTGGAAAGCTTTAGTGAGAATTTGTCTTTACTCTTCAGAATGCTTGTGATATCAAATGCTATGGAAGGAAGCAGCCCTTGCAAGAGCTGGGAAGAATGCTGAGGATGGGATAGATATAGGAATTCATCAATTGCTAGGGGATGCAAATTATATTACAGTTGAGTCTCAACTACAGTTTACTGAACAGACAATAGGACAGATACATGAGGTTTGCTTAAGGGCCTGGGAAAAGATAATTCCATCAGAAGAGAGAACGCCGCGTTACAGGGCTATAAGACAACAGAATATGATGAGCGTTACGCTGACTTTGTGTCCCGACTGGAAGATGCTAGTTCCAAATGTGTGAAGAATGTTCAGGCAGTAAGAGACCTAGTGCACAAGCTATCTTATGATTTCTCTAATAAGCACTGTAAAAATGCCTTGCATCCCTACAGCGAACAGGGCACTTTGCTGGGTTATTTTAGGATATGCAGGAATGTAGAGGCAGAGGAATACAAGGCAGACCTCATGGCAGCTTCATTGGCAAACTATATCAGACCTGGAAGAAAGTGCTTTAGTTGTGGGAAGACAAGTCATCTTCAAAAGAGTGTAGGCAGAGCAGGCTGCGGCCAATGTCAGAGCATGGGCCAGGACCATGGAGATCGGGTTTAAACGAACCTGAACTCTGCCTCCATTGTAGGAAGGGAACTCATTGGGCGAGCCAATGTCGTTCAAAAATCAACCGTGAAGGGTCGCCATTAGCAAAGACTTCCCGGCGGGAAAATAGTGGAAGAAGCTTGATGCAGAGCCCTCATAGCAGAGCGTGGTAGGCAAGGTGTCTGCCTACTGGAGCAAAGAAGATCTTTGAGAGAAATCGCCTTTATCTAGCAGCCTCACAGCAGGAGAACAGACCTAGCCAAAGAGGCAAAAACCTAGTCTCTGTTCTCACTGCAGTTGGTTTGAATAACCAAGAGATGGCTCAGAAGCCTTCACAGGAGCTTGATCCTCAAAAGCAGGGACCTCTTATTGAAAGATTAATACAGTTTCTATCAGGAAGATTTAACCTTAGTACTCAAGAAATTAAAATTGATACTGGAGTTGATAAGAGTTGTAAGAAAAAGCCCAAAACTGTGATTGAATCAGAAACGAAGAGCAGTAATTGGGGTCCACTACCTAAAAGAACTATAGGAAGTTTATTAAGAAAGTCAAAAAAAAAAAAAAAAGAAAGTCCAACATAAATTCTCAAGGTGTTGCTGGAGTTATTGGTCAGGATTGTGAAGAAGAAATTAAGGCAGTAATGAGTTCTGATATACCATGGTTTGTAAAAATGTAGGATCGCTTAAGCCAATTTTCCCTTCCTTGCATTTCTAGAGTAAAAATTTATACCTATCAGGAAAGAGTACTTGAGAAGTTTGACCACCCTATAAATCAAGCAGTCTTCTGGACTGCTGTTGTGGAGAAACAGCGCCCCCACATGGAATTAGAAATGGAAGGAAAAAGGTTTGTTAACTGTGGATGCCGGGTCATTTCCTTAGGGCATTCAGGGGGGCCTAAGGCCCTCCCATTAACTTCCCCTAAAGCCAGCATAGAGGGAATGAGTGAAGTTAACCAAGACAGAATATTGCAAGGTAAAATCATACAGTGTGAGAAGCCTGAAAGGCAAAACGGCTCAATTGAGCCTATAACCTTATTGGTAAGCCTGGAGAAAAAATGTCTGCTTGGTAAGTTACATCAAGATCAGCTGAACAAATTTATTAAGAATTTTTTCAGTCTTTCAAAGTATGATAAGAAGTTCTCCCAATTAGTTAGCTCTCTTAATTCTCTGAGGGATGGGAGCCGGTATTTACATAACAATGAAGGTTATCTAACTAGTACTTTTACTGGTTCAAGATCTAGCAATGCTTTACTATTTAAATTGTTAAAACAGAAGGAGAAGAGGAATCTTATGTGTGACAAAGTTCATTTACTCATTTTTTTTTAATTTAATTTAATTTTTTTTTAATGAATTTTTTTTTAATTTTAACAATTTATTGGGGCTCATACAATTCTTTTCACCGTTCATATATATACATACATCAATTGTATAAAGCACATCTGTACAGTCTTTGCCCTAATCACTTTTTTTCTCTTTTCTTCTTTTACATTTTATTAGGGACTCATACAACTCTTACCACAATCCATACGTATACATACATCAATTGTATAAAGCACATCCATAAAGTCCCTACATTACTGCAGACTGCTTTGCTGAAAGATCAAGATTTTGAATTTGTCAATGCTATAATGTGATTGGAATGTAACTGATTTCTGTATAACCACTTATCCTTATAATAAGACATTGCATGATTGGAATTTGATTAGGAAACATTTGCAAGGGTTTAAGGGAAACATTTCATTAGATATTGATCAGCTTAAAAAGGATATTTTCTATACATTCAAAGACAAGCTTGAGGCTTCTCCTGGCTCTGATGTGATTAAGCAATTGATGAGTAGCATGGAAGGGTTGGACCCGCGAGCTTGGGGGCAAAGTACTTCACATAGCTTAAGTTCCAGTCTGACTGTGTTTTTTATCATAATTGTGATGCTTGCAGTCTCATGTCACTTCTATAGGAAGCTAATAGATATGAAAAGAGACCATGTTGCCTCCGTGACACTATTGAATCTTAAACATAATGCAGAGAGGGGAAATGTGGGATACTAGCACCAAGGGAAATAATACTGGGACTTATTCCCTGACTGGTACAGAGGGAATCTGGGAGACTAATGTTCCATGGCTGGAAGACCACCACTCTGTTAGTTGGAGATATACTCCAAGTTCATGTTCCTGCGGTAATCTATCATTTCCACAGATTCTCCCTTAAAGCTGTGCTGCCTTAAAGTGAGCGCATGGCTGATACATTCTCCCTATAGAAGCAGACATTCCTATTTGGCTCTATTTCTTCCCACCGCAGTATCCAATCTCTCTCATACCTTCCTCCAATAACAGATGGGAATAAGGGGACTTTACCCCCAGTGGCTGGATTCTAAATGTTTCTATCAAGCCTGAATTTTTGGCTATATTAATTGGATCATGAAGTTTTGCCTTTACAGCTTTAAATGTATAGAAAATGATTTAAAAACACGTCAGTCACGCCCACCACAGGTTTCCCGCTCCTAAAACTCACTTCCGTGCAAAAAGACACCTGAGTGGCAGGCGGGTTGGGCCGCCCGCGTAGACTCCACGGCGCCAACGCCGCTCTCCGCTGAGGCGCCCTCAGGAGGCGCCCGAACGCGCCCCGCCCCGCCCCCCCCCCTGTTGGGGACGTCCGGTGGAGCCTCAGCAAGGCATCCCGAGGGCGGCCAGGCTCGGGCTCGTTCTTCGAGCCGGCAGGAAGCGCAGCACCGGCGCCGGAGCCTCCGGCCGGGATCTCCAAGAGCTAGCCGCCGCGACCCCCCGCCCTCGGCCGCCCTCAGCCGCGCCGCATCCGGGTCCGCTGCCGCTCTCACCTGCGCGGCGCCCCGCCCCGCGCAGTGCGCTCCGGATCCGTGTGCCGTCAGTAGCCCCAGCCGCCGCGACCGCCCCGCGCGGTCACCTCCCGCCTGCCCGGCGCCGCACTGCGCCCGCCCGCCGCCCGCCGCCCATTGCCAGGGCCCGTTCAGCCGCCCCCGCCGCCCGGACCGGCGGAGCACGTGCGCCCGCGCCTCCCAGCGAGCTGCACGGCCGGCCGGGGCCTCCAGCTGCCTTTCTGGAGCCTCTCCTGGAGGGTCCTGAGGGACCGCAGAGCCCCCGGACCCCTGCCTTCTGGAGCGGCCCGCAGCCGCCTCGCGGGGACCCCTCTGCCTCGGCGTTCCCTCGCAGCCCTTCGCCCCACTTGTGCCCCGCGGCGCCGCAGACCCCAGAACCCCCTTCCTGAGCGTAGGAGTGCGGGGATGTTGCCCCGCACCGTCGATGGCCGTTGAAAGGCTGAAGTTCCCACTTCCAAGTTCAAGAATATTCTGTGTGTTCATTTTTGTGATAACAGCTAACACTTGGCTGCAGTTTCATCGGTTAACCAATTCTTTTCGTATTCTGCTCGCCTGTTCGCTTTTGTCTCAACCAGGAAATGTCACGCCCCTCATTCTTGGATCACAGTTGAATTTTTTATTGATTATAAACCCTAATGTCGACTTACTGTAAAGCACCTGTACGAGGAAGCTTCAAAAATTCATGGGAAATTATCTTCTCTTTTCATTCCTTTCTCCCACGATCTTTCCGAAGCTCCCGCGTGTTGTGATGCCAGTGTACAATTAGTAAAGCCACTCTGGCAAATAATTCAGTAGTCTGGGATATAATTTAGAACTATATGCTATGCAAAGCAAAGGTGGCAAAACAATCCAGTGGTAAAGGAATACTTTGGTTAATGAGTGGTTGAATTGGCTGAATTTACAAGAAATCAAAGGAAGGAGCATACTACATTCAAAAATAAACTCCAGGAGGATTAGAGCGATAAAATATTCAAAGCATTAAAAACTTAGAGGGATTTATTTTCGAGGGTAGCAATTTAGCTTTAGTGAGGTGGAAACTTTAAGCAAGACACGAAGGTTCATGTCTTTAAAGGAAAGATAAAGCTATTTGACTATATACAGATGTTTTTACCTTTTAGCATGGTATCACAATGACAAGAAAAGTGTTTTAAAAGAACAATTGGCTATGCAAAACGCATGGCAATCTAACATAAAGTTTCTATAAATTATTTTTCCAGACAAATTGCTCGGTTCTATATGTTTTTAATACAGGCAATGCATACACACAGACAACTAACAGAAGAGAGGTTCATAAGCATGATTCATAAACATTGAAAAGATGCCTAATGTCATTGAAAGCCCTGGAAACATAAAGGGTTGAGATATAAATATTAAAGTCATTGGGAGCATGAGAGATAGAAGAGATATTACAATAATGCAGTCACACACATATCATGGTAGCATTGCTCACCTCAGCCCCACTTGGTGGTCCACATGGAGAGAGGGGGAAGGGAAGGAGGACAAGGGGAATTGGAAACGGGAGGGTAAAGACATACATCACAGGAAGGACTTGGACTATGTTATACAGCGGTGAGAAGGGGTGGTCTAGGGGCATACATGCAATAGGAAGAGGAGGGATTGGGGGTATACAGGTGACAAAATGGGCGGATCCTACATTTAGAATGGCAGCTTAACTTTGACCTGTTTTCTGGATCTCCATATGAACCATTATCAGTAGGGTGTGAACTCCACCTACTGGAACCAAGCTAATGGTTCCAAGTTTTAGAGAAAAGCAATCCATTGTCTCCACCAGCAGGGAGCAGAGACTGCAGTCTGGCAGCATTGCCTTGAGGGACCTTGCAAGCATCTGGCCCACACACATTATCCCTCTAGTAGGAATCAACCCAGTTAACTTACATTGGGGCTTTTAATCTCCAGACTATATATTTTTATTGGAGTAGAAAGCCTCATCTTTCTTCCCTGGAGCTGGCTGGTGGTTTTGAAGAGTGAAACCTTGTGGTTAACCGCCCAACCCATAACCTTCTATGGCACTAGAGCTCCATGACTCTGAACTAGCAACGTAAAATGCTTTGCCCTCAGGCAGAGTTTGTTTGCTTCCACCCACTCCTCTGGCCAGCCTGGTGAGGAGTAGTCTAGCCCTCAAGAACTTGCCTGAGTATGCCCTTGATGGGAATTGGGGTACTGAGGTTGCACGTTCATGCCCTGACCAAGATGGTTGGAGGGCCCTGAACCAGTCCTGTAAACTTTTCTAGTCTGCAATAATGTATTTACTCCAATCATGGTCCCTTTCCCATTTCTGTAGTCACATTTCCAACTGTGATGGTCTGATCTGCTGGGAACTTGACTTTTAAAGGGGCTTCCTTTGTTTTCCATGTGACCGAGCTGTTGTGAATCCTTCAGTCCCCATTATGGCCTCATGCTTACGGTCTCCCTCAACCAGATGATTTGTTTTTTCTGGACTTTGTCCCATTCAAGATTTAACAAGGGGGTCTCTGTAAATTATATTTGAACTTCGAGTCTTCTCCCTGATCTAAAACAATGCACACAAAAATATATACCAATTCGATCATTTCTACATGTACAATTTGCTAACATTCATTATATTTCTGAAATTATGTAGCCATTCTCACTGTCCTTTTCCAATTCCAAATTTCCATCACACACATAAGCTCACTGCCCCTTAAACTTTTCACCTAACCTTCCAAGTTCCTGTGTCAATCTGATCACAGACAGATTATTCTTTAAAAGAGCACAATGTCTAAAGCAGATCTTCTTCACTGATTCAGCTTTTGGTTGGCTTTAAAAAGACTTTACAAAAATCAAATCTGCTGCTATCAAGTTAATGCTGACTCATAGTGAATACCCCCTATGGGCTTCTGAGACTGTAACTGTTTACAGGAGTAGAAAGGCCCACCTTTCTCCTGCAGAGCGGCTGGTAGTTTCAAACTGCTGAGCTTGTGGATCGCAGCCCAACATGAGTGCCCAGCAAAGAGCACCCAGAGAAACTGAGCCCCACATCCTTAAGCCACATGAGCCATGGAGTCGGGCAGAGTTGAGATGCAGTCCTCCCCAAAGCCTTCAGAAACAACAAGAAGCCTTCAGAGACATCAAGAAGGATCACTAACTCTTTTGGTAGCCAAAAGAACGATCAGCCCCATAGTCAAGAGGCAGGACAAGTATCAGTGGCTCTGGCCAGACTGGAGGGGCTCACTCAAGGCCATTCCAGGCCAGGGCCAGGTACCTGTGTCTGGCTTCGAGTACTCCAGGCACAGAATCTCTGACTCATGGGCCTCCACCTTCAGCATTTCACTCAGGAACTGCAATTCGTAGACCCTGCAAAATGAGAAGAGAGGAGAGCCCGTTCAGTGCCAGGCAGCGGGGGGAAAGAATCATCACCCACCCCCTTCCACCTTTTCCTCTCCATCAAGAGCTGTTTTACTTTACCTTTTGGGTTGAACCTTTAGAAAAATGAGTCAAGATATGTCACATTCAACTCTCTCACCTGGTCTCCCTTCGTATTAATGTTTTATGCACTACAGTACACAGTGATAAGGACCACGGAGGTCACACTGGTACAACATTATTAGACTTTATTTAAATGTCACCAGCGGGGGTTGCTCTGAGTTGGAATCAACCCAATGCCAATGAGTTTGTTTCTTTATCCCACGAATGTACTTCTTCTGCTCCAGGATCCCAGGAGCCCCCACGGCACATGGGTGTCATCTGTCCCAGTCTAGAACGGCTTTCAGTCTTTGCTTGTCTTTCCTACCCTGACACCTGGGAGAGTGTGATAAGTTACTCTGGCAGGTGTACCTCAAATGAAGGTTGCCTGATGTTTCCTCATGACTATCCTAAGTTCCTTATACATTTGGGTCAAGAATACCAGACACAATGCTAGGAGGAGGCTGCATGGAAAAACAGAACTAAAAGAAACTTTCCATCAACGTTGGTTGTTGTTGTTCAACATTTTATTGGGAGTTCTTAAGAGTCATAACATTTTCTGGGAACATTTTGAAACCTCTCAGTGTACCCTCTCACCAGATTCATGCTGCTGCCACGGGATGTTAACCTTAATGACTTGGCTAAGGGTGGGTTTTGCCGTTTCTTCATTGTCAAGTTAGTATCTTTCCCTTGGAGATAATAAATTTTGTCCCCAACCCTTTTCAGCTAAACCCTCCTGAACCTCTGTCCTTGGGGGCCTAAAGTTCCCCCATCCTGTCCCCTGGAGGCAACGGCTTGTCCCATAGCAAGCAAGTCATAATGATTAGCTCTTGTCTTTAACAAGTAAAGGAATATACATTAACCAAGCACCTAGTAAGTACTAGGCATTCTAAATCTCCCACTTACATTGTCTCCTGTTCGTAAAAATCAAATGCATCAGGTATGTCATTTCACAATTGCAGAAACTAAGGTTTGGTCAAGTTCAGGAACATGTCCAAAGAGGCCAAGCTAAGACTGCACAGGGGCATACTGAAAAACGTCTGAGATGAGTCAGCACTAAAATCCCCTCCCATCCTCAGAGCCAATTAACAGATACGAAGGGACCCAGGGGCATAGCTTGGGGAGCAAGGGTGCTGGAGGAAACAAATTCCACACTTGAGGAACCCCAGCTCCTAATGGTAGGCCAGGAAACACGGTCAGTCTCAGCAGACCTGGCCCACGTACCTCTACACTCCAGACGCAGGAGGAATGATAGAGAGCTGAATACACCTTGCCCACTTTCTTGGGGTCCTTCACATCCCAGACATAAGTACTATGGTCATTGTACACACAAGACAGCCACGGATTTGCAGGATCAAAGGTCAAGGTGATGGTGTCCCGATACTTCGCATTGGCCACTCCAGCGAAAAGGCGACTGAGGAAAGAGGGGGTCAGGGTGTCCAGGGCAGACAGGGCAAACTGGTGAGTTAGCGCTAATGCAAAGGGGCACTAAAGGGAGGAGCAGCAGGTTGGCCAGCAGTCACTGGAGAAAGAACGCAGCGGCTGGCCTGGCATTCCTTGCCATGGGGCTCTGCAAAAGAACACAAGCTATTTCATAGCCCCCAACATCAGGCGGGGACAGTGTGTGGCCGTGATGCAGCCAAGCAGATGTCAGGCCCTTCTAGACTCACGTCAGAGGAAAAGGAAGGGCACTGTGCAAACCAGTCATGGTCATATATCATTTCCTGCCATTTGCAGATTTAGCCCACTCCTTCCCTGAATGAGAAATTAATATACCCAACTGCAGAACTGCCCCGCTTCCTGGCAGCACTGAAACCAGAGCAAAACTTCACTTCCTGCAATCACCCAACCCAAGGCCCGAGGCTACAATAAGACCCTCCTACCTTAGCTGCTACCCAGGACCACCCTGAGGGAGAAAGGCCTGCTCCGTCAGGTTTCCAGCCTCTCTCAGAAACCCTAAGGAACTGCCCGTCTGTCCTAGCTGTGGTGTTTACAGGACAATGCATTACCACACTGCAGACTCAGATTACCACGGTTGCCCACAGTGAGCAACAAATGCTAAAAGACCCACCTGTGCTTGACTGCAAGGGTCTTCCCAGAGGTCTATGTGTGCCCTCCTCTCCTTGCAGCATGCCAGGGACGGCCTGGCACAGAGTGGGGCTCTGACAGGACTCAGGGGCCCACCCACACCGCTCACCTGGCCTCTGTGATGCTGGCAATGTCTGTGCCCAGGGCATGGGGCCGGGGCAGCGTGCTGAGGAAGTGCAGGTTGAAGGGGTTGAAAAGGCACACGGTGCCGTCAGCACAGCCGCAGAAGATGTAGTCCTGGCTCACCGAGATGCAGTGGGCCACTGTGGTCTGTGAGCACAGAAGCCACAGTCAGCAAGGGCGTCTGTCCACTCCTTCACCGGACACCTCAACAGCCATGAGCCAAGAGGCAAGGACAAGCGCAAGGCAGGCCAGCTGCCCTGGGCAGAGCCCCTCAATGCCCCTCCCTCTAACAGCAGCTGGCCAGAGGGCCCACAGCCCCGGGCAATTAGGGGGAAGGAGTCAGCAAGCCTTATAAGGCACCTGAGGTTTGGGCAAAGACACACCCAGAAAAGGCCGGCCCAGAGAAAGGCAGCAGAGGCAGCGGACAGGGCCAGCACACTTACTGTGATGCTGTCTGTGTGCTGAGCAGAAGAGGAAAGCAGAGGAAGAGGCAGAGACAGAGAGGGCGAGCAAGCAGAGAGGTTCCCAAACACATTCCTCCGCCTGGGGCCTCCCCCAGCGTGCATGCAGACTCAGGTGCCCTGGAGCCCGGAGGTGACAGACGGGAGGGTGCCGACAAAGCATTCACTTACACTCAGCTCCACCCACTTGTCCAACAGTCTCCGGGTCACTGAACTCGCACAGCTGCCCAGAGGATGTGATACAGAAGGTGCTGTCAGTCTTCTTCCCGCAGCCACAGTCTACATCAGTGAACAGGTTGTTCCGCAGGTTCCCCCAGCAGCCCAGAGCGGCCCAGCAGGGGTACAGTGGCATTCACCTGTGGAGACACACCACAGGTGCCACCCACACACCCTGCAGGCTACCCCCTGGAAAGCAGGCCCTGGGGAGGGAGGGAGAAGGCTTCCCTTGCATATTGACATAGCACCTGGCCCAGCTGAGACTTCCAAGGGGCTTTTGAGCATGCAGAAGGGGGCGCAGGTGGAACATATCTGGGCAGACCCCACCCTAGTGGCTACTTGCTGCCTCACCTTTGAGGTCTTGCTGTCATCGAGGTACCAGAACTTGATGTGCCGGTTGCCTGCAGTGACAAAGTAGCTGCAGTCCTCAGAGAAGGATACTGCTGTCACCTGACTGGACACCTTGTTGGAAGCCACTACAATGTTTTTCTGGAGAGAAAGTCAAGGGAAATCAAGGCTCTGCTTCTAGGAGCTGAGGGAAAAGAAACTTACACACTGAAGGTTAGACAAGCTGTGAACTTGACCTCTCCTTCTGCCCCTTCTTCAGCATCCTAGATACCCAGTTGCTCCTTTCTGCTCAGAGTTCTCTAGAAAGGGACTGAGGCCAGCAGGCGGAAGTAAAGGCCACCGGTCAGCAGTTTCTTGGCTCCCCTCCCGGCCCCGCCTGTCCTGAAGCCAGCAGCCCACTCACCTTCCAGGCCCAGACATTGACGATCATGTCATGCTGGTAGCCCACTGAGACAATGTACTTGGCACTGGATGAGAAGGCCACACATGCCATGCCATACTTATGCTCCTGAAGCTCCGCCACCAGGCTGCGCTCCGACACGTCCCATACCCGCACAGCAGGCATGTGTCCACTCTGCAGGGACCGAAGACCCCGAAGTAAAGGCCAGAGGCTATCAAAAGAGATAGTGTCTGGGGTCTTAAAGGCTTGAAGGTGAGCAAACGGCCATCTGGCTCAGAAGCAAAAAAGCCCACATGGAATAAGCACACCAGCCTGTGCGATCACAAGGTGCCAAAGGGACCAGGTATAAGGCATTATGCACAATATATGTATATATATATATATATATATATATGGTATAAGGCATTATGTGGGGTCCCGTGGTGCTGACCCACACGGCGTCACCGTGAGTTGGAATGGACTCCTTAGAAACGGGTTTAGTAAGCAGCACAAAGAGGAAACTCCTTGGTGAACTGGAGGACACGGTAGCTGAAACCATGGGCTCCAACATACTACCCCTGAGGCTGGCAAAGGACTGGGCAGTGCTGCCTTGTGTTGCAAAGAAGGTCCCTGTGATGTCAGAATGACTGGACAGCACTAACAACAACAAAGGATGTCAGGCCCCTTCACTTCCCCAGACCACTGACCAGGTTCAAAGACCCGCATGCGAGTATAGTTTCACAGTTAGACGTGTTTAGAAAAAATAATGTTTGCAAAAGTAAAATCTTGGTTTACATTTTACAGAGCATGCACAATTAGTAGAACTCTTAAGGTCCACCGGAACCTGTTTAGGGTCCCCTCCACTTGCTCACCACCGATAAGTCGATTCTGACTCATATTGATCCTACAGGAGAGGTTAAAATTTCCCCTGTGGGTATTTCTGAAACTGTAGCTCCTTATGGGAATAGAAAGCCTCCTCTTTCTCTGCCGCTGGTGGGTTCAAACTGCCAACCTTGTCTTTAGCAGCTCAGGACTGACTTGTATCTCTATGAAACCAAAATCTACCTCACTGCCAGGGAGGTGATGCTGACTCATAGTGACCCTATGAGGCAGAGTAGATCTGTCCCTGTGAGTTTCTGAGACTGTAACTCTTTATAGGAGTAGACAGACTCTTCTTCCCACGGAGTGGCTGGTGGTTTCAAAGTGCTGACTTTGGTGTTAGCAGCCCAACATGCAAACACTATGCCACCAAAGCTACTTTTGTACCCCTATAAGTAGATAAATATTTCTCTTATATCTGTGTTTCAACCAAAGGCATGGCTATAAAGGAAAAAAGGCCATGAGTGTCAAGAATGATTTGAAAATGTGGAGTTCTTTTGGGAAAGGATATATATATACTTGTGTAAATAAATAGAATTCTGACGGCAAGAGTGGTCAGGAGTTGGACTGTTAATCTCAAGGTCAGCAGTTTGAATGACCAACCGCTCCTCTGGAGAAAGAGGAGATTTTCTACTCCTCTAAAGAATCACAGTCTCAGAAACCCACGGGGGCCATTTTACTCAGTCCCATGGGCCTGTGAGTTGGAATGGACTTGATGGCAGTGAGGGCATGTAAATATGCAAACACCCACCTCGGACTTAGGATTTGACCTGCTCCCTCAGCCCCGTGAGCATCTGCAGCCATGGACTTGGCCTTCTGTGAAGAACCCATTAGTGCACCACCACAAAGAGAATGAGTTTCCTCTGTGTCAGTCCATTACCCTGCCAACGTTCAGGATGGAGCCAACACCCTTGGTCTCCCAGAGAAATTGGCTCAACATACCCCTGATGTGGTTGCATGACATAGGACACTCATGCAATGCACTGCATGTGCTCTATTTAATGCACTATCACCAACAAGTCTACATGGGTGGTAACTCTGAAAACCTTGCCCAAACAGCTGGCTTCACCAAAGTATATGGAGTCATGTGGAGTCGTCGACCAGTTCGACTCTGCACTGGCTGTACGTTGGCATTGCCAAGGGGGCTTTCTCACTGACCGTGACCTGAATCCTGCTTCCACTAAGTCTTGCTTCATTGGTCTGGGATGGCGCCAGGCCAATGGGAGGCTTGAAAGCTCCTAAGGGATTCCAAAGTATGACCAAGGGTGAACACTACTGCTTTTGGCCATCACATCCGGGAAGGCCCTTGGCACTTTGCCACTCAAAGTATGATAGGTCAAGGAACCAGCAACATCAGCATTAGCTTCTCCCATGCTAATGCCATCGAGTTGATGCTGACTCATAGTGACCCTACAGGACAGGGTAGAACTGCCCTTGTGGGTTTCCCAGACTGTCACTCTTGCCCGGAGTCTACAGCCTCATATTTCTCCCAAGGAGTGGCTGGTGGTTTAGGACTACTGTCCTTGTGGTTAACAGCCCAAGAGTACCAGGGCCTCTAGAACTGCTGGATCCTAGACCCCCCACCCTGAACCCACAAAATCAGAATCTGCCCCCCAGCCCGATTTCCAGGAACCTGGGTAAGTGCATGCATGTGAAAGTTTAAGAAATACTTCCTTAGAAACCATTACTTTCCAGAACAAACTCCTCCTGCCAGAGGTGCATAAATGGAAGCCCATTAGGCCATGCTCGCCTAGAAGCAATTTGAGGTCTCAGTGCTCCTATATCCTGGCTGTCATCCAGATTTCCTTATTCTCACCTGGACTGTTGTCACTGCAGCAGGTATTGGTGAGTCCTCAGCACGAACAGCCCCAAATTAGGTCTAGAGACACACCTCCCATTTCAGAGTAGTACAATCCACAGTTTACTGTAGAGTTTCTGGCTTTTACTGGCTTGGGGTAGGGTCTAGTGGGAAATGCATCTTAGCAAGAGCCATTATGTATTCTGGATGTGCACAATGAGTTTGTCTTGAGGCATATTTATGTCTGATGTTGTTATGTATTCTCTTTCTATCCCATGCAACGTTATTTTTTTTGAAAATTTATATTTGCTTTTAATTACCCAGACATATAAGTGATTTATAGCTAGGTCTGATCGATTGGAATCAGATGACCACGCCTGGATTAACCATGGGTCCTGGTGACCATTAGGCACTTCTTTCCATAGTCCAAGTGCCCGTTAGTTAACCTAGATAGTCAAAGTGCCTGCTAGGTAACCTAAATAGTCCAAGTGCCCGCTAGGGAACCTACATAGTCCAAGTGCCCGCTAGGTAACCTAGATAGTCCAATTGCCCGTTAGCTAACCTAGATAGTCAAAGTGTCCGCTAGTTAACCTACATAGTCCAAGTGCCTGCTAGGTAACCTATATAGTCCAAATGCCCGCTAGGGACCCTAATAGTCCAAGTGCCCGCTAGTTAACCTAGATAGTCCAAGAGCTCGCTAGTTAACCTACATAGTCCAAATGCCCGCTAGGTAACCTAGACAGTTCAAGTGACCACTAGGTTACCTACATAGTCCAAGTGCCCGATAGGGAATCTACATAGTCCAAGTGCCCGCTAGTTAACATAGATAGTCCAAGTACCCGCTAGGAAACGTACATAGTCCAAGTGCCTGCTAGGTAACCTAGATAGTCCAAGTGCCCGCTAGTTAACCTACATAGTCCAAGTGCCTGCTAGGTAACCTAGATAGTCCAAGTGGCCAATAATAAACCTACATAGTCCAAGTTCCCCCTAGGTAACCTAGATAGTCCCAAGGCCCGCTAGGTAACCTACATTGTCCTAGTGCCCCTTAGTTAACCTACATTCTCCAAGTGAACGATAGGGAACCTACATAGTCCAAGTGTCCGCTAGGTAACCTACATAGTCCAAAGCCCGCTAGTTAACCTACATAGTCCAAGTGCCCGTTAGGTAACCCAGATAGTCCTAATGCCCGCTAGGGAACCCACATAGTCCAAGTGCCCGCTAGGGAACTTACATAGTCCAAGGGCCCGCTAGGGAACCTACATAGTCCAAGTGCCCGTTAGTTAACCTAGATAGCCCAAGTGCCGGCTAGGTAACCTAGATAGTCCAACAGCCCGGTAGGTAACCAACATACTCCAAGTAACCGCTAGGTAACGTAGATAGTTCAAGTGCTAGCTAGGTAACCTAGATAGTCAAAGTGCCCGCTAGATAACCTACAAAGTCTAATTGCCCGCTAGGTAATCTATATAGTCCAAATTCCCGCTAGGGAGCCTACATAATCCAAATGCCCGCTAGGTAACCTAGATAGTCCAAGGGCCAACACATGCCATTGAGATGAGGGGAGGGAAACTATTAGCAAGAGGTCTTATTGATATGTAAGGGTTATCTGAGATTCACAGACTTGAAAGGACATGGCGGCAGATCCCAACATCACAGTTCCAGGTGGGACTACAGAAGCAAGAATAGGACAAGGATTGGGACCTGTGTTAAACAGGACAGTTTACAAGAGTGGTCCAGGGCCAAACAACCAAGGCTTTGGGGGCATGACTCATGACCGTGCAGCCCAGAATGGCAGCCTCGATTCAAGGATACACTTAGGCAAGTCTCTAAGCCCCACCATGGGCTGCCTAAGGGGTAATCCACTTTCCAATGCCCTCTGCCTGGTGGCAAGAGTGTTCACATCCCTGGTCAATGTTCTGAAGGAATTCACTGGAAGCTTAATCCACGTGGGGACTGTGCAAATAGAATTTTGGCTTTCACTGTTATCCACATACTTCTGAAAATTGTGAATTCTCAGAATTTCAGTTGAAAGGTAGGCTTGATGATCTGCTTCTGAGGGGTCACTATGGTGCACACAGCAGGTCACTGTGCATGCGCACCGGAATCAGTTCAACAGCAGCCAACAGCATTCTCCCTTATGTTGCTTGATGTTTGTTTTATGCCCACATCTCCTCTCTCTCTCTCTCTCTCTCTCTCACACACACACACACACACACACACACTGGTATTTCAAAAAGTCCCTGAAAAATTCCATTCTCTTTT
Organism: Tenrec ecaudatus; assembly: GCF_050624435.1. Classification (NCBI taxonomy): domain Eukaryota; kingdom Metazoa; phylum Chordata; class Mammalia; order Afrosoricida; family Tenrecidae; genus Tenrec; species Tenrec ecaudatus. The sequence goes on from NW_027457661.1 coordinate 402,658, forward strand.
GATTCCTTGTTCCACTAACTTTTGGGAGCCTGCTTGTGTGCATATATGACACCATTTGTTTGCTGAAAGTGAGGAGGAATTGAACCACTTGCTGAAGATCAAGGATTGCAGCCTTCAATATGGGTTACAATTCAATATAAGGAAGACCAAAATCCCCAAAACTGGACCAATAGGTGATAAACAGAGAAAAGGGCTTCAGTTGTCAAGGATTTTGTCTTGCTTAGATCCACTATCAATGTTCATAGAAACAGCAGTCAGGCGATCAAAAGATGTATTGTAATGGGTAAATCTGCTGCAGAAAACCTCTTTATAGTGTTGAAGAACAATGATGTTACTCTGAGGACTAAGGTGCACATGACCTAAGCCATGCTATTTTCCATTGCATCATATGCATGTGAAAGTTAGACACTGAATAAGGAAGGCTGTAGAAGAACAGATGCATCGAATTGTGGTCCACCAGAAGACTACTGACAGTACCATGGACTGCTGAAGGACTGACCAATCTGTATCAGAAGAAATAAGGCCAGAGTGCTGCTTAGAGGCAAGGATGGCAAGACGCCATCTTACATACTTTGGACATGTTGTCAGGAGAGACCAGTCCCTGGAGAAGGACATCCTATTTGGTACAGTGGAGAAGCCATGAAACAGAGGAGGTCCTCGAAGAAGTGGATGGACTCAGTGGCTTCATCGGTGGTTCAGGCACAGGAACAATTGTGAGGATGGTGCACGACCCTACAGTGTTTCATTCGGTTGTATGTGAGGTCACGACGAGTCCAAGTGTCCTCAATGGCACGCAACAACAACTAGCCAGAGCAGAGAGGAGCAATCTGCCCTCTGGGACTTCCCTGGGAAGGTCCTCAATGGAAATTGGGAAAGTCTAAGACCCTATGGTCATGAGTTATAGTGGTCGGAAGGCCCCAGAACAAATCCAGTAAGCCTTTCTAATCTGTGATCGTCTCCATGTCTCCATAATGGCCCCATTCTCACTTATGTAGTCCTGCCTGAGAGAGTGATGAATTGCTCTGCCTCCAATCACATTTTTGTGGCAGATTTCATCCATTTCTATAATTAGCGACATGGCCACACAGCCTTTGGACCCCATTATGGCCTCATGCTTATGGTCTCCTTCATCTAAATCATTTCTCCTACTTTTGTCTTTCTTCATTAATTGAATATCTGAGATACATATGGAAGGGGCATTATCTCTACAATAAGAGAAAGGGATGAGGGGGTGGTGGTATGGAGTGGGGTGGCACACCATCTCAGAGAATGAGAACAGCTGTTTCAATGGTTCCCACTGCAGTGTGGAAACTGCAGGTACACTAAAAGAGGACAGCAATGACAGCATTAAGGTCTTAGAGCTTAAGGACTCCCTCCCTCCTTAGGCCTCTCTTTCAACTATAAAATGTAGCTCTAAAATGCAGAGCTTCTCGGACACAGCTTGGAGGAAGCCTGTGGATCCAGGAAAGCCCCAATCTCAGCAGAACCAATTTGGCAATCCACAGGTCTGATTTTTGACCAGTCAGCTCACTTGGTCTAGCTCACTTGGTCTAGATCACTCAATTATGTTCACATAAACTACAACAAACAGGTTCACACTGTCACCACATTTTCTATATAAGAAAACTGGAACAGAAATAAGCTGCCAAATTACTTGGCTTCTTATAAAAGAAATAGCCAAGTGAATGTTTGGGAAAACAACAGCTCCCGCTATGTGGCACAGGGAGCCCTGGTGGCATAGTGGTTTTCACTTGGGCTGCTACCCACATAGTTCAAAACCACCACCCGCTCTGAGAGAGAAACGTTAGGGCTTTCTACCCCTGTAAAGAGTTGCAGTCTCAGAAACTCACAGGGGCTGCTCTACCCTGTCCAATAGGGTTGCTGAAAGTCAGGGTTGCTGTGAGTCACAAAAGATGCAATGGCAGTGAGTTTTCAGTTTGATTATTAAGCAAAATTATCAAATTCTGAAACTATTGTTTCTCAATCTATCCTCCATCAAGATCTACCTAAACACTTTTAAAAAATTAAGTCATTTTATCGGGGGCTCTTACACCACTTATAACAATGCATACATCAATTGTATCAAGCACATTTGTACCTACGGTACCATCATCATTTTCTTTATACTTGACCCCTTGGTATCAGCTCCTTTTCCCCCCTTCTCTCCCACTCTCCCACCCTCATGAAACCTTGATAAATTATACTTTCATATTTTACAATGTCCAAGGTCTCACTTCACCAATGTTTCTGTTGCTTGTCCCCCTGGGGTGTGAGCGTTAATACATCAATCATTGCTATCAGTTCCCTCTATCTCATCCCTACCCTCATGTTATCACTACTTCCATTACTGTTCCTGAAGGGTTTATCTGTCCTGGATTCTGTGTGTTGAGAGTTCTTATCTGTACCAGTGTACCTGCTCTGGTCTAGCCGGCTTTGTAAGGTAGAGCTGAGGTCATGATAGTTGGAGGGAGTGAGCGGGAGAGGAAGCATTGAAGAACTAGACAAATGGTATGTACTGTGGTATGAGTTGGGGTGCCAGCCCCCCACCAGTAATCTTGGGTTCAATAAGCACAATTGTATGGTTGAGATATATAAATATTATATTAAAGTCACCGGGAGCATGAGCGATAGAAGAGACATTACAATAATGCAGTCAGACACAATTCATGGTAGCATGCTCACCTCCTGGATGGCCATGATCTTACCAGCCAGGCCCACGCTCAGTGTGGACGAAGGGAGGTGGGATGGAGACCAGGCAGGAGGCTCAAGGACTGGGCTGGAGGCTGGAGCCCCAGCACAAGGCGGGCTTCCCCAGACAAATGGCGCACAACGTGGGACAATATGAGTTATATCCCATATAACAATTATATGGCCCCATTGGTACGTAGAGTGAATTTGAAAATTGTGCGAAGTGAGGATCCGGTGTGGGGATTGACAGAGAAGTAGTGGAAATAGTGAATTAGAATTTTAAAGAGGATAATGGGAGCAAGGTAAAAGTAAACCTGAAACTTATGGTACCATGCTCTCTACTTACTGAAAAGACAAGGTGTAAAAGTAACGAAGAAAAAGATACAATGTTTTCTAAAAGTAGTAAAAAGGTATAATTCATGGTTCTCAGAGGAAGGAACTTTTGATTTAGAGACCTGGGAGGAGGTCATTGTCAACTTAAAGGAAGCACAGAGATGGGGAGAGTATCCCTATGGAGAAGTGGTCTCTGTGGGTACAAGTTAAGATGGTTTTAAAACTTTTGCAGGAGGAAGAGAATAAGGATGAACAGTCTAGTGAGAAGTCTTGTGTCTATTCAAATCTAGCAAAGCAAGCTAAAGTGTCTGTGAATAAGCATGATTTAGGTTATGAAACTTTAGGAAAAACTGAAAAGGCAGGGATTGGTTTGTTATCTAAAGCCTCCAATTCTAGAACAGAACCTCATTGCCAAAGCCTGTATGCTCTCGCGAGACTGCAGACTCCGAAGGTTTAAAGGTGATACAGTACTAGAGGCAGTGGATTGCAAGATCCAAAGCATGGCTATTAAACAATCCCAGGAAGCTCCCTTGCTTTCAAAGGTAGAGAAAGCCAAGAAGCAGAACAGGCAACGTCTAAGATGCCCAAATTTAAATCAGATGAGAAGCAGTGAGAACGGGTTTCAGGCAGATGAGAAGATTTTAGGCAGAGCTAAAAGAATGAGCCTGAGTCAGAAGGGGACATAGTAAAAGCAACTGCTCTCCTGCTGGAATTTAGTGTAAGAAAGGCCAGAGATTGTAAAACAATCAAGCAAGCCAGCCCTGAAGGTAGAGAGATTAGCTCCAAAGAAATGCAAACTAGGAGAGCTAGCACAGAAGGTGAAGTTCAGGAAGTGGAACTCCAAGATATCCAGATTGAAAAGAGTAGCTCAGAGAATAGACGTAAAGAAGCAAAGTATAGGAAAGCACCTTTACTCTCCAGAGTAGGAAGAGGGATTGCAGAAGAAGATTTAGAATGCAAGATGTCTTATCCTGTTAGAACCAAAAGGAATTCACAGTGCCTTTGCCTTTTAAGTTGCTAAAAGATCTCAAGCAGGCAATCAATGACTACGGCCCAGACTCACATTTTGTAATTAGCATGATAAGGGCTCTAGCAGAGTCTGACAGCTGGACCCCTACAGATTGGAAAGCTTTAGTGAGAATTTGTCTTTACTCTTCAGAATGCTTGTGATATCAAATGCTATGGAAGGAAGCAGCCCTTGCAAGAGCTGGGAAGAATGCTGAGGATGGGATAGATATAGGAATTCATCAATTGCTAGGGGATGCAAATTATATTACAGTTGAGTCTCAACTACAGTTTACTGAACAGACAATAGGACAGATACATGAGGTTTGCTTAAGGGCCTGGGAAAAGATAATTCCATCAGAAGAGAGAACGCCGCGTTACAGGGCTATAAGACAACAGAATATGATGAGCGTTACGCTGACTTTGTGTCCCGACTGGAAGATGCTATTTCCAAATGTGTGAAGAATGTTCAGGCAGTAAGAGACCTAGTGCACAAGCTATCTTATGATTTCTCTAATAAGCACTGTAAAAATGCCTTGCATCCCTACAGCGAACAGGGCACTTTGCTGGGTTATTTTAGGATATGCAGGAATGTAGAGGCAGAGGAATACAAGGCAGACCTCATGGCAGCTTCATTGGCAAACTATATCAGACCTGGAAGAAAGTGCTTTAGTTGTGGGAAGACAAGTCATCTTCAAAAGAGTGTAGGCAGAGCAGGCTGCGGCCAATGTCAGAGCATGGGCCAGGACCATGGAGATCGGGTTTAAACGAACCTGAACTCTGCCTCCATTGTAGGAAGGGAACTCATTGGGCGAGCCAATGTCGTTCAAAAATCAACCGTGAAGGGTCGCCATTAGCAAAGACTTCCCGGCGGGAAAATAGTGGAAGAAGCTTGATGCAGAGCCCTCATAGCAGAGCGTGGTAGGCAAGGTGTCTGCCTACTGGAGCAAAGAAGATCTTTGAGAGAAATCGCCTTTATCTAGCAGCCTCACAGCAGGAGAACAGACCTAGCCAAAGGGGCAAAAACCTAGTCTCTGTTCTCACTGCAGTTGGTTTGAATAACCAAGAGATGGCTCAGAAGCCTTCACAGGAGCTTGATCCTCAAAAGCAGGGACCTCTTATTGAAAGATTAATACAGTTTCTATCAGGAAGATTTAACCTTAGTACTCAAGAAATTAAAATTGATACTGGAGTTGATAAGAGTTGTAAGAAAAAGCCCAAAACTGTGATTGAATCAGAAACGAAGAGCAGTAATTGGGGTCCACTACCTAAAAGAACTATAGGAAGTTTATTAAGAAAGTCCAAAAAAAAAAAAAAAAGAAAGTCCAACATAAATTCTCAAGGTGTTGCTGGAGTTATTGGTCAGGATTGTGAAGAAGAAATTAAGGCAGTAATGAGTTCTGATATACCATGGTTTGTAAAAATGTAGGATCGCTTAAGCCAATTTTCCCTTCCTTGCATTTCTAGAGTAAAAATTTATACCTATCAGGAAAGAGTACTTGAGAAGTTTGACCACCCTATAAATCAAGCAGTCTTCTGGACTGCTGTTGTGGAGAAACAGCGCCCCCACATGGAATTAGAAATGGAAGGAAAAAGGTTTGTTAACTGTGGATGCCGGGTCATTTCCTTAGGGCATTCAGGGGGGCCTAAGGCCCTCCCATTAACTTCCCCTAAAGCCAGCATAGAGGGAATGAGTGAAGTTAACCAAGACAGAATATTGCAAGGTAAAATCATACAGTGTGAGAAGCCTGAAAGGCAAAACGGCTCAATTGAGCCTATAACCTTATTGGTAAGCCTGGAGAAAAAATGTCTGCTTGGTAAGTTACATCAAGATCAGCTGAACAAATTTATTAAGAATTTTTTCAGTCTTTCAAAGTATGATAAGAAGTTCTCCCAATTAGTTAGCTCTCTTAATTCTCTGAGGGATGGGAGCCGGTATTTACATAACAATGAAGGTTATCTAACTAGTACTTTTACTGGTTCAAGATCTAGCAATGCTTTACTATTTAAATTATTAAAACAGAAGGAGAAGAGGAATCTTATGTGTGACAAAGTTCATTTACTCATTTTTTTTTTAATTTAATTTAATTTTTTTTTAATGAATTTTTTTTTTAATTTTAACAATTTATTGGGGCTCATACAATTCTTTTCACCGTTCATATATATACATACATCAATTGTATAAAGCACATCTGTACAGTCTTTGCCCTAATCACTTTTTTTCTCTTTTCTTCTTTTACATTTTATTAGGGACTCATACAACTCTTACCACAATCCATACGTATACATACATCAATTGTATAAAGCACATCCATAAAGTCCCTACATTACTGCAGACTGCTTTGCTGAAAGATCAAGATTTTGAATTTGTCAATGCTATAATGTGATTGGAATGTAACTGATTTCTGTATAACCACTTATCCTTATAATAAGACATTGCATGATTGGAATTTGATTAGGAAACATTTGCAAGGGTTTAAGGGAAACATTTCATTAGATATTGATCAGCTTAAAAAGGATATTTTCTATACATTCAAAGACAAGCTTGAGGCTTCTCCTGGCTCTGATGTGATTAAGCAATTGAGGAGTAGCATGGAAGGGTTGGACCCGCGAGCTTGGGGGCAAAGTACTTCACATAGCTTAAGTTCCAGTCTGACTGTGTTTTTTATCATAATTGTGATGCTTGCAGTCTCATGTCACTTCTATAGGAAGCTAATGGATATGAAAAGAGACCATGTTGCCTCCGTGACACTATTGAATCTTAAACATAATGCAGAGAGGGGAAATGTGGGATACTAGCACCAAGGGAAATAATACTGGGACTTATTCCCTGACTGGTACAGAGGGAATCTGGGAGACTAATGTTCCATGGCTGGAAGACCACCACTCTGTTAGTTGGAGATATACTCCAAGTTCATGTTCCTGCGGTAATCTATCATTTCCACAGATTCTCCCTTAAAGCTGTGCTGCCTTAAAGTGAGCGCATGGCTGATACATTCTCCCTATAGAAGCAGACATTCCTATTTGGCTCTATTTCTTCCCACCGCAGTATCCAATCTCTCTCATACCTTCCTCCAATAACAGATGGGAATAAGGGGACTTTACCCCCAGTGGCTGGATTCTAAATGTTTCTATCAAGCCTGAATTTTTGGCTATATTAATTGGATCATGAAGTTTTGCCTTTACAGCTTTAAATGTATAGAAAATGATTTAAAAACACGTCAGTCACGCCCACCACAGGTTTCCCGCTCCTAAAACTCACTTCCGTGCAAAAAGACACCTGAGTGGCAGGCGGGTTGGGCCGCCCGCGTAGACTCCACGGCGCCAACGCCGCTCTCCGCTGAGGCGCCCTCAGGAGGCGCCCGAACGCGCCCCGCCCCGCCCCCCCCCCCTGTTGGGGACGTCCGGCGGAGCCTCAGCAAGGCATCCCGAGGGCGGCCAGGCTCGGGCTCGTTCTTCGAGCCGGCAGGAAGCGCAGCACCGGCGCCGGAGCCTCCGGCCGGGATCTCCAAGAGCTAGCCGCCGCGACCCCCCGCCATCGGCCGCCCTCAGCCGCGCCGCATCCGGGTCCGCTGCCGCTCTCACCTGCGCGGCGCCCCGCCCCGCGCAGTGCGCTCCGGATCCGTGTGCCGTCAGTAGCCCCAGCCGCCGCGACCGCCCCGCGCGGTCACCTCCCGCCTGCCCGGCGCCGCACTGCGCCCGCCCGCCGCCCGCCGCCCACGGCCAGGGCCCGTTCAGCCCACCCCGCCGCCCGGACCGGCGGAGCACGTGCGCCCGCGCCTCCCAGCGAGCTGCACGGCCGGCCGGGGCCTCCAGCTGCCTTTCTGGAGCCTCTCCTGGAGGGTCCTGAGGGACCGCAGAGCCCCCGGACCCCTGCCTTCTGGAGCGGCCCGCAGCCGCCTCGCGGGGACCCCTCTGCCTCGGCGTTCCCTCGCAGCCCTTCGCCCCACTTGTGCCCCGCGGCGCCGCAGACCCCAGAACCCCCTTCCTGAGCGTAGGAGTGCGGGGATGTTGCCCCGCACCGTCGATGGCCGTTGAAAGGCTGAAGTTCCCACTTCCAAGTTCAAGAATATTCTGTGTGTTCATTTTTGTGATAACAGCTAACACTTGGCTGCAGTTTCATCGGTTAACCAATTCTTTTCGTATTCTGCTCGCCTGTTCGCTTTTGTCTCAACCAGGAAATGTCACGCCCCTCATTCTTGGATCACAGTTGAATTTTTTATTGATTATAAACCCTAATGTCGACTTACTGTAAAGCACCTGTACGAGGAAGCTTCAAAAATTCATGGGAAATTATCTTCTCTTTTCATTCCTTTCTCCCACGATCTTTCCGAAGCTCCCGCGTGTTGTGATGCCAGTGTACAATTAGTAAAGCCACTCTGGCAAATAATTCAGTAGTCTGGGATATAATTTAGAACTATATGCTATGCAAAGCAAAGGTGGCAAAACAATCCAGTGGTAAAGGAATACTTTGGTTAATGAGTGGTTGAATTGGCTGAATTTACAAGAAATCAAAGGAAGGAGCATACTACATTCAAAAATAAACTCCAGGAGGATTAGAGCGATAAAATATTCAAAGCATTAAAAATTTAGAGGGATTTATTTTCGAGGGTAGCAATTTAGCTTTAGTGAGGTGGAAACTTTAAGCAAGACACGAAGGTTCATGTCTTTAAAGGAAAGATAAAGCTATTTGACTATATACAGATGTTTTTACCTTTTAGCATGGTATCACAATGACAAGAAAAGTGTTTTAAAAGAACAATTGGCTATGCAAAACGCATGGCAATCTAACATAAAGTTTCTATAAATTATTTTTCCAGACAAATTGCTCGGTTCTATATGTTTTTAATACAGGCAATGCATACACACAGACAACTAACAGAAGAGAGGTTCATAAGCATGATTCATAAACATTGAAAAGATGCCTAATGTCATTGAAAGCCCTGGAAACATAAAGGGTTGAGATATAAATATTAAAGTCATTGGGAGCATGAGAGATAGAAGAGATATTACAATAATGCAGTCACACACATATCATGGTAGCATTGCTCACCTCAGCCCCACTTGGTGGTCCACATGGAGAGAGGGGGAAGGGAAGGAGGACAAGGGGAATTGGAAACGGGAGGGTAAAGACATACATCACAGGAAGGACTTGGACTATGTTATACAGCGGTGAGAAGGGGTGGTCTAGGGGCATACATGCAATAGGAAGAGGAGGGATTGGGGGTATACAGGTGACAAAATGGGCGGATCCTACATTTAGAATGGCAGCTTAACTTTGACCTGTTTTCTGGATCTCCATATGAACCATTATCAGTAGGGTGTGAACTCCACCTACTGGAACCAAGCTAATGGTTCCAAGTTTTAGAGAAAAGCAATCCATTGTCTCCACCAGCAGGGAGCAGAGACTGCAGTCTGGCAGCATTGCCTTGAGGGACCTTGCAAGCATCTGGCCCACACACATTATCCCTCTAGTAGGAATCAACCCAGTTAACTTACATTGGGGCTTTTAATCTCCAGACTATATATTTTTATTGGAGTAGAAAGCCTCATCTTTCTTCCCTGGAGCTGGCTGGTGGTTTTGAAGAGTGAAACCTTGTGGTTAACCGCCCAACCCATAACCTTCTATGGCACTAGAGCTCCATGACTCTGAACTAGCAACGTAAAATGCTTTGCCCTCAGGCAGAGTTTGTTTGCTTCCACCCACTCCTCTGGCCAGCCTGGTGAGGAGTAGTCTAGCCCTCAAGAACTTGCCTGAGTATGCCCTTGATGGGAATTGGGGTACTGAGGTTGCACGTTCATGCCCTGACCAAGATGGTTGGAGGGCCCTGAACCAGTCCTGTAAACTTTTCTAGTCTGCAATAATGTATTTACTCCAATCATGGTCCCTTTCCCATTTCTGTAGTCACATTTCCAACTGTGATGGTCTGATCTGCTGGGAACTTGACTTTTAAAGGGGCTTCCTTTGTTTTCCATGTGACCGAGCTGTTGTGAATCCTTCAGTCCCCATTATGGCCTCATGCTTACGGTCTCCCTCAACCAGATGATTTGTTTTTTCTGGACTTTGTCCCATTCAAGATTTAACAAGGGGGTCTCTGTAAATTATATTTGAACTTCGAGTCTTCTCCCTGATCTAAAACAATGCACACAAAAATATATACCAATTCGATCATTTCTACATGTACAATTTGCTAACATTCATTATATTTCTGAAATTATGTAGCCATTCTCACTGTCCTTTTCCAATTCCAAATTTCCATCACACACATAAGCTCACTGCCCCTTAAACTTTTCACCTAACCTTCCAAGTTCCTGTGTCAATCTGATCACAGACAGATTATTCTTTAAAAGAGCACAATGTCTAAAGCAGATCTTCTTCACTGATTCAGCTTTTGGTTGGCTTTAAAAAGACTTTACAAAAATCAAATCTGCTGCTATCAAGTTAATGCTGACTCATAGTGAATACCCCCTATGGGCTTCTGAGACTGTAACTGTTTACAGGAGTAGAAAGGCCCACCTTTCTCCTGCAGAGCGGCTGGTAGTTTCAAACTGCTGAGCTTGTGGATCGCAGCCCAACATGAGTGCCCAGCAAAGAGCACCCAGAGAAACTGAGCCCCACATCCTTAAGCCACATGAGCCATGGAGTCGGGCAGAGTTGAGATGCAGTCCTCCCCAAAGCCTTCAGAAACAACAAGAAGCCTTCAGAGACATCAAGAAGGATCACTAACTCTTTTGGTAGCCAAAAGAACGATCAGCCCATAGTCAAGAGGCAGGACAAGTATCAGTGGCTCTGGCCAGACTGGAGGGGCTCACTCAAGGCCATTCCAGGCCAGGGCCAGGTACCTGTGTCTGGCTTCGAGTACTCCAGGCACAGAATCTCTGACTCATGGGCCTCCACCTTCAGCATTTCACTCAGGAACTGCAATTCGTAGACCCTGCAAAATGAGAAGAGAGGAGAGCCCGTTCAGTGCCAGGCAGCGGGGGGAAAGAATCATCACCCACCCCCTTCCACCTTTTCCTATCCATCAAGAGCTGTTTTACTTTACCTTTTGGGTTGAACCTTTAGAAAAATGAGTCAAGATATGTCACATTCAACTCTCTCACCTGGTCTCCCTTCGTATTAATGTTTTATGCACTACAGTACACAGTGATAAGGACCACGGAGGTCACACTGGTACAACATTATTAGACTTTATTTAAATGTCACCAGCGGGGGTTGCTCTGAGTTGGAATCAACCCAATGCCAATGAGTTTGTTTGTTTATCCCACGAATGGACTTCTTCTGCTCCAGGATCCTAGGAGCCCCCACGGCACATGGGTGTCATCTGTCCCAGTCTAGAACGGCTTTCAGTCTTTGCTTGTCTTTCCTACCCTGACACCTGGGAGAGTGTGATAAGTTACTCTGGCAGGTGTACCTCAAATGAAGGTTGCCTGATGTTTCCTCATGACTATCCTAAGTTCCTTATACATTTGGGTCAAGAATACCAGACACAATGCTAGGAGGAGGCTGCATGGAAAAACAGAACTAAAAGAAACTTTCCATCAACGTTGGTTGTTGTTGTTCAACATTTTATTGGGAGTTCTTAAGAGTCATAACATTTTCTGGGAACATTTTGAAACCTCTCAGTGTACCCTCTCACCAGATTCATGCTGCTGCCACGGGATGTTAACCTTAATGACTTGGCTAAGGGTGGGTTTTGCCGTTTCTTCATTGTCAAGTTAGTATCTTTCCCTTGGAGATAATAAATTTTGTCCCCAACCCTTTTCAGCTAAACCCTCCTGAACCTCTGTCCTTGGGGGCCTAAAGTTCCCCCATCCTGTCCCCTGGAGGCAACAGCTTATCCCATAGCAAGCAAGTCATAATGATTAGCTCTTGTCTTTAACAAGTAAAGGAATATACATTAACCAAGCACCTAGTAAGTACTAGGCATTCTAAATCTCCCACTTACATTGTCTCCTGTTCGTAAAAATCAAATGCATCAGGTATGTCATTTCACAATTGCAGAAACTAAGGTTTGGTCAAGTTCAGGAACATGTCCAAAGAGGCCAAGCTAAGACTGCACAGGGGCATACTGAAAAACGTCTGAGATGAGTCAGCACTAAAATCCCCTCCCATCCTCAGAGCCAATTAACAGATACGAAGGGACCCAGGGGCACAGCTTGGGGAGCAAGGGTGCTGGAGGAAACAAATTCCACACTTGAGGAACCCCAGCTCCTAATGGTAGGCCAGGAAACACGGTCAGTCTCAGCAGACCTGGCCCACGTACCTCTACACTCCAGACGCAGGAGGAATGATAGAGAGCTGAATACACCTTGCCCACTTTCTTGGGGTCCTTCACATCCCAGACATAAGTACTATGGTCATTGTACACACAAGACAGCCACGGATTTGCAGGATCAAAGGTCAAGGTGATGGTGTCCCGATACTTCGCATTGGCCACTCCAGCGAAAAGGCGACTGAGGAAAGAGGGGGTCAGGGTGTCCAGGGCAGACAGGGCAAACTGGTGAGTTAGCGCTAATGCAAAGGGGCACTAAAGGGAGGAGCAGCAGGTTGGCCAGCAGTCACTGGAGAAAGAACGCAGCGGCTGGCCTGGCATTCCTTGCCATGGGGCTCTGCAAAAGAACACAAGCTATTTCATAGCCCCCAACATCAGGCGGGGACAGTGTGTGGCCGTGATGCAGCCAAGCAGATGTCAGGCCCTTCTAGACTCACGTCAGAGGAAAAGGAAGGGCACTGTGCAAACCAGTCATGGTCATATATCATTTCCTGCCATTTGCAGATTTAGCCCACTCCTTCCCTGAATGAGAAATTAATATACCCAACTGCAGAACTGCCCCGCTTCCTGGCAGCACTGAAACCAGAGCAAAACTTCACTTCCTGCAATCACCCAACCCAAGGCCCGAGGCTACAATAAGACCCTCCTACCTTAGCTGCTACCCAGGACCACCCTGAGGGAGAAAGGCCTGCTCCGTCAGGTTTCCAGCCTCTCTCAGAAACCCTAAGGAACTGCCCGTCTGTCCTAGCTGTGGTGTTTACAGGACAATGCATTACCACACTGCAGACTCAGATTACCACGGTTGCCCACAGTGAGCAACAAATGCTAAAAGACCCACCTGTGCTTGACTGCAAGGGTCTTCCCAGAGGTCTATGTGTGCCCTCCTCTCCTTGCAGCATGCCAGGGACGGCCTGGCACAGAGTGGGGCTCTGACAGGACTCAGGGGCCCACCCACACCGCTCACCTGGCCTCTGTGATGCTGGCAATGTCTGTGCCCAGGGCATGGGGCCGGGGCAGCGTGCTGAGGAAGTGCAGGTTGAAGGGGTTGAAAAGGCACACGGTGCCGTCAGCACAGCCGCAGAAGATGTAGTCCTGGCTCACCGAGATGCAGTGGGCCACTGTGGTCTGTGAGCACAGAAGCCACAGTCAGCAAGGGCGTCTGTCCACTCCTTCACCGGACACCACAACAGCCATGAGCCAAGAGGCAAGGACAAGCGCAAGGCAGGCCAGCTGCCCTGGGCAGAGCCCCTCAATGCCCCTCCCTCTAACAGCAGCTGGCCAGAGGGCCCACAGCCCCGTGCAATTAGGGGGAAGGAGTCAGCAAGCCTTATAAGGCACCTGAGGTTTGGGCAAAGACACACCCAGAAAAGGCCGGCCCAGAGAAAGGCAGCAGAGGCAGCGGACAGGGCCAGCACACTTACTGTGATGCTGTCTGTGTGCTGAGCAGAAGAGGAAAGCAGAGGAAGAGGCAGAGACAGAGAGGGCGAGCAAGCAGAGAGGTTCCCAAACACATTCCTCCGCCTGGGGCCTCCCCCAGCGTGCATGCAGACTCAGGTGCCCTGGAGCCCGGAGGTGACAGACGGGAGGGTGCCGACAAAGCATTCACTTACACTCAGCTCCACCCACTTGTCCAACAGTCTCCGGGTCACTGAACTCGCACAGCTGCCCAGAGGATGTGATACAGAAGGTGCTGTCAGTCTTCTTCCCGCAGCCACAGTCTACATCAGTGAACAGGTTGTTCCGCAGGTTCCCCCAGCAGCCCAGAGCGGCCCAGCAGGGGTACAGTGGCATTCACCTGTGGAGACCCACCACAGGTGCCACCCACACACCCTGCAGGCTACCCCCTGGAAAGCAGGCCCTGGGGAGGGAGGGAGAAGGCTTCCCTTGCATATTGACATAGCACCTGGCCCAGCTGAGACTTCCAAGGGGCTTTTGAGCATGCAGAAGGGGGCGCAGGTGGAACATATCTGGGCAGACCCCACCCTAGTGGCTACTTGCTGCCTCACCTTTGAGGTCTTGCTGTCATCGAGGTACCAGAACTTGATGTGCCGGTTGCCTGCAGTGACAAAGTAGCTGCAGTCCTCAGAGAAGGATACTGCTGTCACCTGACTGGACACCTTGTTGGAAGCCACTACAATGTTTTTCTGGAGAGAAAGTCAAGGGAAATCAAGGCTCTGCTTCTAGGAGCTGAGGGAAAAGAAACTTACACACTGAAGGTTAGACAAGCTGTGAACTTGACCTCTCCTTCTGCCCCTTCTTCAGCATCCTAGATACCCAGTTGCTCCTTTCTGCTCAGAGTTCTCTAGAAAGGGACTGAGGCCAGCAGGCGGAAGTAAAGGCCACCGGTCAGCAGTTTCTTGGCTCCCCTCCCGGCCCCGCCTGTCCTGAAGCCAGCAGCCCACTCACCTTCCAGGCCCAGACATTGACGATCATGTCATGCTGGTAGCCCACTGAGACAATGTACTTGGCACTGGATGAGAAGGCCACACATGCCATGCCATACTTATGCTCCTGAAGCTCCGCCACCAGGCTGCGCTCCGACACGTCCCATACCCGCACAGCAGGCATGTGTCCACTCTGCAGGGACCGAAGACCCCGAAGTAAAGGCCAGAGGCTATCAAAAGAGATAGTGTCTGGGGTCTTAAAGGCTTGAAGGTGAGCAAACGGCCATCTGGCTCAGAAGCAAAAAAGCCCACATGGAATAAGCACACCAGCCTGTGCGATCACAAGGTGCCAAAGGGACCAGGTATAAGGCATTATGCACAATATATGTATATATATATATATATATATATATATGGTATAAGGCATTATGTGGGGTCCCGTGGTGCTGACCCACACGGCGTCACCGTGAGTTGGAATGGACTCCTTAGAAACGGGTTTAGTAAGCAGCACAAAGAGGAAACTCCTTGGTGAACTGGAGGACACGGTAGCTGAAACCATGGGCTCCAACATACTACCCCTGAGGCTGGCAAAGGACTGGGCAGTGCTGCCTTGTGTTGCAAAGAAAGTCCCTGTGATGTCAGAATGACTGGACAGCACTAACAACAACAAAGGATGTCAGGCCCCTTCACTTCCCCAGACCACTGACCAGGTTCAAAGACCCGCATGCGAGTATAGTTTCACAGTTAGACGTGTTTAGAAAAAATAATGTTTGCAAAAGTAAAATCTTGGTTTACATTTTACAGAGCATGCACAATTAGTAGAACTCTTAAGGTCCACCGGAACCTGTTTAGGGTCCCCTCCACTTGCTCACCACCGATAAGTCGATTCTGACTCATATTGATCCTACAGGAGAGGTTAAAATTTCCCCTGTGGGTATTTCTGAAACTGTAGCTCCTTATGGGAATAGAAAGCCTCCTCTTTCTCTGCCGCTGGTGGGTTCAAACTGCCAACCTTGTCTTTAGCAGCTCAGGACTGACTTGTATCTCTATGAAACCAAAATCTACCTCACTGCCAGGGAGGTGATGCTGACTCATAGTGACCCTATGAGGCAGAGTAGATCTGTCCCTGTGAGTTTCTGAGACTGTAACTCTTTATAGGAGTAGACAGACTCTTCTTCCCACGGAGTGGCTGGTGGTTTCAAAGTGCTGACTTTGGTGTTAGCAGCCCAACATGCAAACACTATGCCACCAAAGCTACTTTTGTACCCCTATAAGTAGATAAATATTTCTCTTATATCTGTGTTTCAACCAAAGGCATGGCTATAAAGGAAAAAAGGCCATGAGTGTCAAGAATGATTTGAAAATGTGGAGTTCTTTTGGGAAAGGATATATATATACTTGTGTAAATAAATAGAATTCTGACGGCAAGAGTGGTCAGGAGTTGGACTGTTAATCTCAAGGTCAGCAGTTTGAATGACCAACCGCTCCTCTGGAGAAAGAGGAGATTTTCTACTCCTCTAAAGAATCACAGTCTCAGAAACCCACGGGGGCCATTTTACTCAGTCCCATGGGCCTGTGAGTTGGAATGGACTTGATGGCAGTGAGGGCATGTAAATATGCAAACACCCACCTCGGACTTAGGATTTGACCTGCTCCCTCAGCCCCGTGAGCATCTGCAGCCATGGACTTGGCCTTCTGTGAAGAACCCATTAGTGCACCACCACAAAGAGAATGAGTTTCCTCTGTGTCAGTCCATTACCCTGCCAACGTTCAGGATGGAGCCAACACCCTTGGTCTCCCAGAGAAATTGGCTCAACATACCCCTGATGTGGTTGCATGACATAGGACACTCATGCAATGCACTGCATGTGCTCTATTTAATGCACTATCACCAACAAGTCTACATGGGTGGTAACTCTGAAAACCTTGCCCAAACAGCTGGCTTCACCAAAGTATATGGAGTCATGTGGAGTCGTCGACCAGTTCGACTCTGCACTGGCTGTACGTTGGCATTGCCAAGGGGGCTTTCTCACTGACCGTGACCTGAATCCTGCTTCCACTAAGTCTTGCTTCATTGGTCTGGGATGGCGCCAGGCCAATGGGAGGCTTGAAAGCTCCTAAGGGATTCCAAAGTATGACCAAGGGTGAACACTACTGCTTTTGGCCATCACATCCGGGAAGGCCCTTGGCACTTTGCCACTCAAAGTATGATAGGTCAAGGAACCAGCAACATCAGCATTAGCTTCTCCCATGCTAATGCCATCGAGTTGATGCTGACTCATAGTGACCCTACAGGACAGGGTAGAACTGCCCTTGTGGGTTTCCCAGACTGTCACTCTTGCCCGGAGTCTACAGCCTCATATTTCTCCCAAGGAGTGGCTGGTGGTTTAGGACTACTGTCCTTGTGGTTAACAGCCCAAGAGTACCAGGGCCTCTAGAACTGCTGGATCCTAGACCCCCCACCCTGAACCCACAAAATCAGAATCTGCCCCCCAGCCCGATTTCCAGGAACCTGGGTAAGTGCATGCATGTGAAAGTTTAAGAAATACTTCCTTAGAAACCATTACTTTCCAGAACAAACTCCTCCTGCCAGAGGTGCATAAATGGAAGCCCATTAGGCCATGCTCGCCTAGAAGCAATTTGAGGTCTCAGTGCTCCTATATCCTGGCTGTCATCCAGATTTCCTTATTCTCACCTGGACTGTTGTCACTGCAGCAGGTATTGGTGAGTCCTCAGCACGAACAGCCCCAAATTAGGTCTAGAGACACACCTCCCATTTCAGAGTAGTACAATCCACAGTTTACTGTAGAGTTTCTGGCTTTTACTGGCTTGGGGTAGGGTCTAGTGGGAAATGCATCTTAGCAAGAGCCATTATGTATTCTGGATGTGCACAATGAGTTTGTCTTGAGGCATATTTATGTCTGATGTTGTTATGTATTCTCTTTCTATCCCATGCAACGTTATTTTTTTTGAAAATTTATATTTGCTTTTAATTACCCAGACATATAAGTGATTTATAGCTAGGTCTGATCGATTGGAATCAGATGACCACGCCTGGATTAACCATGGGTCCTGGTGACCATTAGGCACTTCTTTCCATAGTCCAAGTGCCCGTTAGTTAACCTAGATAGTCAAAGTGCCTGCTAGGTAACCTAAATAGTCCAAGTGCCCGCTAGGGAACCTACATAGTCCAAGTGCCCGCTAGGTAACCTAGATAGTCCAATTGCCCGTTAGCTAACCTAGATAGTCAAAGTGTCCGCTAGTTAACCTACATAGTCCAAGTGCCTGCTAGGTAACCTATATAGTCCAAATGCCCGCTAGGGACCCTAATAGTCCAAGTGCCCGCTAGTTAACCTAGATAGTCCAAGAGCTCGCTAGTTAACCTACATAGTCCAAATGCCCGCTAGGTAACCTAGACAGTTCAAGTGACCACTAGGTTACCTACATAGTCCAAGTGCCCGATAGGGAATCTACATAGTCCAAGTGCCCGCTAGTTAACATAGATAGTCCAAGTACCCGCTAGGAAACGTACATAGTCCAAGTGCCTGCTAGGTAACCTAGATAGTCCAAGTGCCCGCTAGTTAACCTACATAGTCCAAGTGCCTGCTAGGTAACCTAGATAGTCCAAGTGGCCAATAGTAAACCTACATAGTCCAAGTTCCCCCTAGGTAACCTAGATAGTCCCAAGGCCCGCTAGGTAACCTACATTGTCCTAGTGCCCCTTAGTTAACCTACATTCTCCAAGTGAACGATAGGGAACCTACATAGTCCAAGTGTCCGCTAGGTAACCTACATAGTCCAAAGCCCGCTAGTTAACCTACATAGTCCAAGTGCCCGTTAGGTAACCCAGATAGTCCTAATGCCCGCTAGGGAACTTACATAGTCCAAGGGCCCGCTAGGGAACCTACATAGTCCAAGTGCCCGTTAGTTAACCTAGATAGCCCAAGTGCCGGCTAGGTAACCTAGATAGTCCAACAGCCCGGTAGGTAACCAACATACTCCAAGTAACCGCTAGGTAACGTAGATAGTTCAAGTGCTAGCTAGGTAACCTAGATAGTCAAAGTGCCCGCTAGATAACCTACAAAGTCTAATTGCCCGCTAGGTAATCTATATAGTCCAAATTCCCGCTAGGGAGCCTACATAATCCAAATGCCCGCTAGGTAACCTAGATAGTCCAAGGGCCAACACATGCCATCGAGATGAGGGGAGGGAAACTATTAGCAAGAGGTCTTATTGATATGTAAGGGTTATCTGAGATTCACAGACTTGAAAGGACATGGCGGCAGATCCCAACATCACAGTTCCAGGTGGGACTACAGAAGCAAGAATAGGACAAGGATTGGGACCTGTGTTAAACAGGACAGTTTACAAGAGTGGTCCAGGGCCAAACAACCAAGGCTTTGGGGGCATGACTCATGACCGTGCAGCCCAGAATGGCAGCCTCGATTCAAGGATACACTTAGGCAAGTCTCTAAGCCCCACCATGGGCTGCCTAAGGGGTAATCCACTTTCCAATGCCCTCTGCCTGGTGGCAAGAGTGTTCACATCCCTGGTCAATGTTCTGAAGGAATTCACTGGAAGCTTAATCCACGTGGGGACTGTGCAAATAGAATTTTGGCTTTCACTGTTATCCACATACTTCTGAAAATTGTGAATTCTCAGAATTTCAGTTGAAAGGTAGGCTTGATGATCTGCTTCTGAGGGGTCACTATGGTGCACACAGCAGGTCACTGTGCATGCGCACCGGAATCAGTTCAACAGCAGCCAACAGCATTCTCCCTTATGTTGCTTGATGTTTGTTTTATGCCCACATCTCCTCTCTCTCTCTCTCTCTCTCTCTCACACACACACACACACACACACACACTGGTATTTCAAAAAGTCCCTGAAAAATTCCATTCTCTTTTGATTCCTTGTTCCACTAACTTTTGGGAGCCTGCTTGTGTGCATATATGACACCATTTGTTTGCTGAAAGTGAGGAGGAATTGAACCACTTGCTGAAGATCAAGGATTGCAGCCTTCAATATGGGTTACAATTCAATATAAGGAAGACCAAAATCCCCAAAACTGGACCAATAGGTGATAAACAGAGAAAAGGGCTTCAGTTGTCAAGGATTTTGTCTTGCTTAGATCCACTATCAATGTTCATAGAAACAGCAGTCAGGCGATCAAAAGATGTATTGTAATGGGTAAATCTGCTGCAGAAAACCTCTTTATAGTGTTGAAGAACAATGATGTTACTCTGAGGACTAAGGTGCACATGACCTAAGCCATGCTATTTTCCATTGCATCATATGCATGTGAAAGTTAGACACTGAATAAGGAAGGCTGTAGAAGAACAGATGCATCGAATTGTGGTCCACCAGAAGACTACTGACAGTACCATGGACTGCTGAAGGACTGACCAATCTGTATCAGAAGAAATAAGGCCAGAGTGCTGCTTAGAGGCAAGGATGGCAAGACGCCATCTTACATACTTTGGACATGTTGTCAGGAGAGACCAGTCCCTGGAGAAGGACATCCTATTTGGTACAGTGGAGAAGCCATGAAACAGAGGAGGTCCTCGAAGAAGTGGATGGACTCAGTGGCTTCATCGGTGGTTCAGGCACAGGAACAATTGTGAGGATGGTGCACGACCCTACAGTGTTTCATTCGGTTGTATGTGAGGTCACGACGAGTCCAAGTGTCCTCAATGGCACGCAACAACAACTAGCCAGAGCAGAGAGGAGCAATCTGCCCTCTGGGACTTCCCTGGGAAGGTCCTCAATGGAAATTGGGAAAGTCTAAGACCCTATGGTCATGAGTTATAGTGGTCGGAAGGCCCCAGAACAAATCCAGTAAGCCTTTCTAATCTGTGATCGTCTCCATGTCTCCATAATGGCCCCATTCTCACTTATGTAGTCCTGCCTGAGAGAGTGATGAATTGCTCTGCCTCCAATCACATTTTTGTGGCAGATTTCATCCATTTCTATAATTAGCGACATGGCCACACAGCCTTTGGACCCCATTATGGCCTCATGCTTATGGTCTCCTTCATCTAAATCATTTCTCCTACTTTTGTCTTTCTTCATTAATTGAATATCTGAGATACATATGGAAGGGGCATTATCTCTACAATAAGAGAAAGGGATGAGGGGGTGGTGGTATGGAGTGGGGTGGCACACCATCTCAGAGAATGAGAACAGCTGTTTCAATGGTTCCCACTGCAGTGTGGAAACTGCAGGTACACTAAAAGAGGACAGCAATGACAGCATTAAGGTCTTAGAGCTTAAGGACTCCCTCCCTCCTTAGGCCTCTCTTTCAACTATAAAATGTAGCTCTAAAATGCAGAGCTTCTCGGACACAGCTTGGAGGAAGCCTGTGGATCCAGGAAAGCCCCAATCTCAGCAGAACCAATTTGGCAATCCACAGGTCTGATTTTTGACCAGTCAGCTCACTTGGTCTAGCTCACTTGGTCTAGATCACTCAATTATGTTCACATAAACTACAACAAACAGGTTCACACTGTCACCACATTTTCTATATAAGAAAACTGGAACAGAAATAAGCTGCCAAATTACTTGGCTTCTTATAAAAGAAATAGCCAAGTGAATGTTTGGGAAAACAACAGCTCCCGCTATGTGGCACAGGGAGCCCTGGTGGCATAGTGGTTTTCACTTGGGCTGCTACCCACATAGTTCAAAACCACCACCCGCTCTGAGAGAGAAACGTTAGGGCTTTCTACCCCTGTAAAGAGTTGCAGTCTCAGAAACTCACAGGGGCTGCTCTACCCTGTCCAATAGGGTTGCTGAAAGTCAGGGTTGCTGTGAGTCACAAAAGATGCAATGGCAGTGAGTTTTCAGTTTGATTATTAAGCAAAATTATCAAATTCTGAAACTATTGTTTCTCAATCTATCCTCCATCAAGATCTACCTAAACACTTTTAAAAAATTAAGTCATTTTATCGGGGGCTCTTACACCACTTATAACAATGCATACATCAATTGTATCAAGCACATTTGTACCTACGGTACCATCATCATTTTCTTTATACTTGACCCCTTGGTATCAGCTCCTTTTCCCCCCTTCTCTCCCACTCTCCCACCCTCATGAAACCTTGATAAATTATACTTTCATATTTTACAATGTCCAAGGTCTCACTTCACCAATGTTTCTGTTGCTTGTCCCCCTGGGGTGTGAGCGTTAATACATCAATCATTGCTATCAGTTCCCTCTATCTCATCCCTACCCTCATGTTATCACTACTTCCATTACTGTTCCTGAAGGGTTTATCTGTCCTGGATTCTGTGTGTTGAGAGTTCTTATCTGTACCAGTGTACCTGCTCTGGTCTAGCCGGCTTTGTAAGGTAGAGCTGAGGTCATGATAGTTGGAGGGAGTGAGCGGGAGAGGAAGCATTGAAGAACTAGACAAATGGTATGTACTGTGGTATGAGTTGGGGTGCCAGCCCCCCACCAGTAATCTTGGGTTCAATAAGCACAATTGTATGGTTGAGATATATAAATATTATATTAAAGTCACCGGGAGCATGAGCGATAGAAGAGACATTACAATAATGCAGTCAGACACAATTCATGGTAGCATGCTCACCTCCTGGATGGCCATGATCTTACCAGCCAGGCCCACGCTCAGTGTGGACGAAGGGAGGTGGGATGGAGACCAGGCAGGAGGCTCAAGGACTGGGCTGGAGGCTGGAGCCCCAGCACAAGGCGGGCTTCCCCAGACAAATGGCGCACAACGTGGGACAATATGAGTTATATCCCATATAACAATTATATGGCCCCATTGGTACGTAGAGTGAATTTGAAAATTGTGCGAAGTGAGGATCCGGTGTGGGGATTGACAGAGAAGTAGTGGAAATAGTGAATTAGAATTTTAAAGAGGATAATGGGAGCAAGGTAAAAGTAAACCTGAAACTTATGGTACCATGCTCTCTACTTACTGAAAAGACAAGGTGTAAAAGTAACGAAGAAAAAGATACAATGTTTTCTAAAAGTAGTAAAAAGGTATAATTCATGGTTCTCAGAGGAAGGAACTTTTGATTTAGAGACCTGGGAGGAGGTCATTGTCAACTTAAAGGAAGCACAGAGATGGGGAGAGTATCCCTATGGAGAAGTGGTCTCTGTGGGTACAAGTTAAGATGGTTTTAAAACTTTTGCAGGAGGAAGAGAATAAGGATGAACAGTCTAGTGAGAAGTCTTGTGTCTATTCAAATCTAGCAAAGCAAGCTAAAGTGTCTGTGAATAAGCATGATTTAGGTTATGAAACTTTAGGAAAAACTGAAAAGGCAGGGATTGGTTTGTTATCTAAAGCCTCCAATTCTAGAACAGAACCTCATTGCCAAAGCCTGTATGCTCTCGCGAGACTGCAGACTCCGAAGGTTTAAAGGTGATACAGTACTAGAGGCAGTGGATTGCAAGATCCAAAGCATGGCTATTAAACAATCCCAGGAAGCTCCCTTGCTTTCAAAGGTAGAGAAAGCCAAGAAGCAGAACAGGCAACGTCTAAGATGCCCAAATTTAAATCAGATGAGAAGCAGTGAGAACGGGTTTCAGGCAGATGAGAAGATTTTAGGCAGAGCTAAAAGAATGAGCCTGAGTCAGAAGGGGACATAGTAAAAGCAACTGCTCTCCTGCTGGAATTTAGTGTAAGAAAGGCCAGAGATTGTAAAACAATCAAGCAAGCCAGCCCTGAAGGTAGAGAGATTAGCTCCAAAGAAATGCAAACTAGGAGAGCTAGCACAGAAGGTGAAGTTCAGGAAGTGGAACTCCAAGATATCCAGATTGAAAAGAGTAGCTCAGAGAATAGACGTAAAGAAGCAAAGTATAGGAAAGCACCTTTACTCTCCAGAGTAGGAAGAGGGATTGCAGAAGAAGATTTAGAATGCAAGATGTCTTATCCTGTTAGAACCAAAAGGAATTCACAGTGCCTTTGCCTTTTAAGTTGCTAAAAGATCTCAAGCAGGCAATCAATGACTACGGCCCAGACTCACATTTTGTAATTAGCATGATAAGGGCTCTAGCAGAGTCTGACAGCTGGACCCCTACAGATTGGAAAGCTTTAGTGAGAATTTGTCTTTACTCTTCAGAATGCTTGTGATATCAAATGCTATGGAAGGAAGCAGCCCTTGCAAGAGCTGGGAAGAATGCTGAGGATGGGATAGATATAGGAATTCATCAATTGCTAGGGGATGCAAATTATATTACAGTTGAGTCTCAACTACAGTTTACTGAACAGACAATAGGACAGATACATGAGGTTTGCTTAAGGGCCTGGGAAAAGATAATTCCATCAGAAGAGAGAACGCCGCGTTACAGGGCTATAAGACAACAGAATATGATGAGCGTTACGCTGACTTTGTGTCCCGACTGGAAGATGCTAGTTCCAAATGTGTGAAGAATGTTCAGGCAGTAAGAGACCTAGTGCACAAGCTATCTTATGATTTCTCTAATAAGCACTGTAAAAATGCCTTGCATCCCTACAGCGAACAGGGCACTTTGCTGGGTTATTTTAGGATATGCAGGAATGTAGAGGCAGAGGAATACAAGGCAGACCTCATGGCAGCTTCATTGGCAAACTATATCAGACCTGGAAGAAAGTGCTTTAGTTGTGGGAAGACAAGTCATCTTCAAAAGAGTGTAGGCAGAGCAGGCTGCGGCCAATGTCAGAGCATGGGCCAGGACCATGGAGATCGGGTTTAAACGAACCTGAACTCTGCCTCCATTGTAGGAAGGGAACTCATTGGGCGAGCCAATGTCGTTCAAAAATCAACCGTGAAGGGTCGCCATTAGCAAAGACTTCCCGGCGGGAAAATAGTGGAAGAAGCTTGATGCAGAGCCCTCATAGCAGAGCGTGGTAGGCAAGGTGTCTGCCTACTGGAGCAAAGAAGATCTTTGAGAGAAATCGCCTTTATCTAGCAGCCTCACAGCAGGAGAACAGACCTAGCCAAAGAGGCAAAAACCTAGTCTCTGTTCTCACTGCAGTTGGTTTGAATAACCAAGAGATGGCTCAGAAGCCTTCACAGGAGCTTGATCCTCAAAAGCAGGGACCTCTTATTGAAAGATTAATACAGTTTCTATCAGGAAGATTTAACCTTAGTACTCAAGAAATTAAAATTGATACTGGAGTTGATAAGAGTTGTAAGAAAAAGCCCAAAACTGTGATTGAATCAGAAACGAAGAGCAGTAATTGGGGTCCACTACCTAAAAGAACTATAGGAAGTTTATTAAGAAAGTCCAAAAAAAAAAGAAAGTCCAACATAAATTCTCAAGGTGTTGCTGGAGTTATTGGTCAGGATTGTGAAGAAGAAATTAAGGCAGTAATGAGTTCTGATATACCATGGTTTGTAAAAATGTAGGATCGCTTAAGCCAATTTTCCCTTCCTTGCATTTCTAGAGTAAAAATTTATACCTATCAGGAAAGAGTACTTGAGAAGTTTGACCACCCTATAAATCAAGCAGTCTTCTGGACTGCTGTTGTGGAGAAACAGCGCCCCCACATGGAATTAGAAATGGAAGGAAAAAGGTTTGTTAACTGTGGATGCCGGGTCATTTCCTTAGGGCATTCAGGGGGGCCTAAGGCCCTCCCATTAACTTCCCCTAAAGCCAGCATAGAGGGAATGAGTGAAGTTAACCAAGACAGAATATTGCAAGGTAAAATCATACAGTGTGAGAAGCCTGAAAGGCAAAACGGCTCAATTGAGCCTATAACCTTATTGGTAAGCCTGGAGAAAAAATGTCTGCTTGGTAAGTTACTTCAAGATCAGCTGAACAAATTTATTAAGAATTTTTTCAGTCTTTCAAAGTATGATAAGAAGTTCTCCCAATTAGTTAGCTCTCTTAATTCTCTGAGGGATGGGAGCCAGTATTTACATAACAATGAAGGTTATCTAACTAGTACTTTTACTGGTTCAAGATCTAGCAATGCTTTACTATTTAAATTGTTAAAACAGAAGGAGGAGAAGAGGAATCTTATGTGTGACAAAGTTCATTTACTCATTTTAACTAAAAAATTTTTCTCCTTACTAAAAGCTTGTAATAAAATTAGGGAAGATAAACACGTTTTCAATTCTACAGAGAAAATTGATCCTAAGAAATCTGAGGATGATGGAAACTGTGTTTGGGATCCAGGTCCATTCACCTGGAGAAAAGGCTATGCATGTATGTTTTTTACAGAATAAAACTGATGGACTCCCTTTAAAAGGACGCAACCACCTTTGGAGAAAGATGGACAAGGAAGAGATGGAGAGGCCAACCAATATTAATCATAAATCCTTTTTTCAGGTTAATGATACCCCAAAGAGAGGGGCTATTTCTTTATATTTTCACAGGCAAAGGAGATAGGTGGATTTCTCTTCAGCCAGCAAGGCCCAGAAGAAAGCGGGTCACTATTATTGAAGTTATTCAAAACGGCAAGAAGACCTCGAAGATTCCTGAGAATGGCGATTGCTGACTGCTGAGACATTTCTTCCATTGCTGACGCTGTCTAAGAGACACTCTGGGATGCTATCATAACTGAACATTTTATACAATGTGACTGGAATATTACTGCAGACTGCTTTGCTGAAAGGTCAAGATTTTGAATTTGTCAATGCTATAATGTGATTGGAATGTAACTGATTTCTGTATAACCACTTATCCTTATAATAAGACATTGCATGATTGGAATTTGATTAGGAAACATTTGCAAGGGTTTAAGGGAAACATTTCATTAGATATTGATCAGCTTAAAAAGGATATTTTCTATACATTCAAAGACAAGCTTGAGGCTTCTCCTGGCTCTGATGTGATTAAGCAATTGATGAGTAGCATGGAAGGGTTGGACCCGCGAGCTTGGGGGCAAAGTACTTCACATAGCTTAAGTTCCAGTCTGACTGTGTTTTTTATCATAATTGTGATGCTTGCAGTCTCATGTCACTTCTATAGGAAGCTAATAGATATGAAAAGAGACCATGTTGCCTCCGTGACACTATTGAATCTTAAACATAATGCAGAGAGGGGAAATGTGGGATACTAGCACCAAGGGAAATAATACTGGGACTTATTCCCTGACTGGTACAGAGGGAATCTGGGAGACTAATGTTCCATGGCTGGAAGACCACCACTCTGTTAGTTGGAGATATACTCCAAGTTCATGTTCCTGCGGTAATCTATCATTTCCACAGATTCTCCCTTAAAGCTGTGCTGCCTTAAAGTGAGCGCATGGCTGATACATTCTCCCTATAGAAGCAGACATTCCTATTTGGCTCTATTTCTTCCCACCGCAGTATCCAATCTCTCTCATACCTTCCTCCAATAACAGATGGGAATAAGGGGACTTTACCCCCAGTGGCTGGATTCTAAATGTTTCTATCAAGCCTGAATTTTTGGCTATATTAATTGGATCATGAAGTTTTGCCTTTACAGCTTTAAATGTATAGAAAATGATTTAAAAACACGTCAGTCACGCCCACCACAGGTTTCCCGCTCCTAAAACTCACTTCCGTGCAAAAAGACACCTGAGTGGCAGGCGGGTCGGGCCGCCCGCGTAGACTCCACGGCGCCAACGCCGCTCTCCGCTGAGGCGCCCTCAGGAGGCGCCCGAACGCGCCCCGCCCCGCCCCCCCCCCTGTTGGGGACGTCCGGCAGAGCCTCAGCAAGGCATCCCGAGGGCGGCCAGGCTCGGGCTCGTTCTTCGAGCCGGCAGGAAGCGCAGCACCGGCGCCGGAGCCTCCGGCCGGGATCTCCAAGAGCTAGCCGCCGCGACCCCCCGCCATCGGCCGCCCTCAGCCGCGCCGCATCCGGGTCCGCTGCCGCTCTCACCTGCGCGGCGCCCCGCCCCGCGCAGTGCGCTCCGGTTCCGTGTGCCGTCAGTAGCCCCATCCGCCGCGACCGCCCCGCGCGGTCACCTCCCGCCTGCCCGGCGCCGCACTGCGCCCGCCCGCCGCCCGCCGCCCACGGCCAGGGCCCGTTCAGCCGCCCCCGCCGCCCGGACCGGCGGAGCACGTGCGCCCGCGCCTCCCAGCGAGCTGCACGGCCGGCCGGGGCCTCCAGCTGCCTTTCTGGAGCCTCTCCTGGAGGGTCCTGAGGGACCGCAGAGCCCCCGGACCCCTGCCTTCTGGAGCGGCCCGCAGCCGCCTCGCGGGGACCCCTCTGCCTCGGCGTTCCCTCGCAGCCCTTCGCCCCACTTGTGCCCCGCGGCGCCGCAGACCCCAGAACCCCCTTCCTGAGCGTAGGAGTGCGGGGATGTTGCCCCGCACCGTCGATGGCCGTTGAAAGGCTGAAGTTCCCACTTCCAAGTTCAAGAATATTCTGTGTGTTCATTTTTGTGATAACAGCTAACACTTGGCTGCAGTTTCATCGGTTAACCAATTCTTTTCGTATTCTGCTCGCCTGTTCGCTTTTGTCTCAACCAGGAAATGTCACGCCCCTCATTCTTGGATCACAGTTGAATTTTTTATTGATTATAAACCCTAATGTCGACTTACTGTAAAGCACCTGTACGAGGAAGCTTCAAAAATTCATGGGAAATTATCTTCTCTTTTCATTCCTTTCTCCCACGATCTTTCCGAAGCTCCCGCGTGTTGTGATGCCAGTGTACAATTAGTAAAGCCACTCTGGCAAATAATTCAGTAGTCTGGGATATAATTTAGAACTATATGCTATGCAAAGCAAAGGTGGCAAAACAATCCAGTGGTAAAGGAATACTTTGGTTAATGAGTGGTTGAATTGGCTGAATTTACAAGAAATCAAAGGAAGGAGCATACTACATTCAAAAATAAACTCCAGGAGGATTAGAGCGATAAAATATTCAAAGCATTAAAAACTTAGAGGGATTTATTTTCGAGGGTAGCAATTTAGCTTTAGTGAGGTGGAAACTTTAAGCAAGACACGAAGGTTCATGTCTTTAAAGGAAAGATAAAGCTATTTGACTATATACAGATGTTTTTACCTTTTAGCATGGTATCACAATGACAAGAAAAGTGTTTTAAAAGAACAATTGGCTATGCAAAACGCATGGCAATCTAACATAAAGTTTCTATAAGTTATTTTTCCAGACAAATTGCTCGGTTCTATATGTTTTTAATACAGGCAATGCATACACACAGACAACTAACAGAAGAGAGGTTCATAAGCATGATTCATAAACATTGAAAAGATGCCTAATGTCATTGAAAGCCCTGGAAACATAAAGGGTTGAGATATAAATATTAAAGTCATTGGGAGCATGAGAGATAGAAGAGATATTACAATAATGCAGTCACACACATATCATGGTAGCATTGCTCACCTCAGCCCCACTTGGTGGTCCACATGGAGAGAGGGGGAAGGGAAGGAGGACAAGGGGAATTGGAAACGGGAGGGTAAAGACATACATCACAGGAAGGACTTGGACTATGTTATACAGCAGTGAGAAGGGGTGGTCTAGGGGCATACATGCAATAGGAAGAGGAGGGATTGGGGGTATACAGGTGACAAAATGGGCGGATCCTACATTTAGAATGGCAGCTTAACTTTGACCTGTTTTCTGGATCTCCATATGAACCATTATCAGTAGGGTGTGAACTCCACCTACTGGAACCAAGCTAATGGTTCCAAGTTTTAGAGAAAAGCAATCCATTGTCTCCACCAGCAGGGAGCAGAGACTGCAGTCTGGCAGCATTGCCTTGAGGGACCTTGCAAGCATCTGGCCCACACACATTATCCCTCTAGTAGGAATCAACCCAGTTAACTTACATTGGGGCTTTTAATCTCCAGACTATATATTTTTATTGGAGTAGAAAGCCTCATCTTTCTTCCCTGGAGCTGGCTGGTGGTTTTGAAGAGTGAAACCTTGTGGTTAACCGCCCAACCCATAACCTTCTATGGCACTAGAGCTCCATGACTCTGAACTAGCAACGTAAAATGCTTTGCCCTCAGGCAGAGTTTGTTTGCTTCCACCCACTCCTCTGGCCAGCCTGGTGAGGAGTAGTCTAGCCCTCAAGAACTTGCCTGAGTATGCCCTTGATGGGAATTGGGGTACTGAGGTTGCACGTTCATGCCCTGACCAAGATGGTTGGAGGGCCCTGAACCAGTCCTGTAAACTTTTCTAGTCTGCAATAATGTATTTACTCCAATCATGGTCCCTTTCCCATTTCTGTAGTCACATTTCCAACTGTGATGGTCTGATCTGCTGGGAACTTGACTTTTAAAGGGGCTTCCTTTGTTTTCCATGTGACCGAGCTGTTGTGAATCCTTCAGTCCCCATTATGGCCTCATGCTTACGGTCTCCCTCAACCAGATGATTTGTTTTTTCTGGACTTTGTCCCATTCAAGATTTAACAAGGGGGTCTCTGTAAATTATATTTGAACTTCGAGTCTTCTCCCTGATCTAAAACAATGCACACAAAAATATATACCAATTCGATCATTTCTACATGTACAATTTGCTAACATTCATTATATTTCTGAAATTATGTAGCCATTCTCACTGTCCTTTTCCAATTCCAAATTTCCATCACACACATAAGCTCACTGCCCCTTAAACTTTTCACCTAACCTTCCAAGTTCCTGTGTCAATCTGATCACAGACAGATTATTCTTTAAAAGAGCACAATGTCTAAAGCAGATCTTCTTCACTGATTCAGCTTTTGGTTGGCTTTAAAAAGACTTTACAAAAATCAAATCTGCTGCTATCAAGTTAATGCTGACTCATAGTGAATACCCCCTATGGGCTTCTGAGACTGTAACTGTTTACAGGAGTAGAAAGGCCCACCTTTCTCCTGCAGAGCGGCTGGTAGTTTCAAACTGCTGAGCTTGTGGATCGCAGCCCAACATGAGTGCCCAGCAAAGAGCACCCAGAGAAACTGAGCCCCACATCCTTAAGCCACATGAGCCATGGAGTCGGGCAGAGTTGAGATGCAGTCCTCCCCAAAGCCTTCAGAAACAACAAGAAGCCTTCAGAGACATCAAGAAGGATCACTAACTCTTTTGGTAGCCAAAAGAACGATCAGCCCCATAGTCAAGAGGCAGGACAAGTATCAGTGGCTCTGGCCAGACTGGAGGGGCTCACTCAAGGCCATTCCAGGCCAGGGCCAGGTACCTGTGTCTGGCTTCGAGTACTCCAGGCACAGAATCTCTGACTCATGGGCCTCCACCTTCAGCATTTCACTCAGGAACTGCAATTCGTAGACCCTGCAAAATGAGAAGAGAGGAGAGCCCGTTCAGTGCCAGGCAGCGGGGGGAAAGAATCATCACCCACCCCCTTCCACCTTTTCCTCTCCATCAAGAGCTGTTTTACTTTACCTTTTGGGTTGAACCTTTAGAAAAATGAGTCAAGATATGTCACATTCAACTCTCTCACCTGGTCTCCCTTCGTATTAATGTTTTATGCACTACAGTACACAGTGATAAGGACCACGGAGGTCACACTGGTACAACATTATTAGACTTTATTTAAATGTCACCAGCGGGGGTTGCTCTGAGTTGGAATCAACCCAATGCCAATGAGTTTGTTTGTTTATCCCACGAATGGACTTCTTCTGCTCCAGGATCCCAGGAGCCCCCACGGCACATGGGTGTCATCTGTCCCAGTCTAGAACGGCTTTCAGTCTTTGCTTGTCTTTCCTACCCTGACACCTGGGAGAGTGTGATAAGTTACTCTGGCAGGTGTACCTCAAATGAAGGTTGCCTGATGTTTCCTCATGACTATCCTAAGTTCCTTATACATTTGGGTCAAGAATACCAGACACAATGCTAGGAGGAGGCTGCATGGAAAAACAGAACTAAAAGAAACTTTCCATCAACGTTGGTTGTTGTTGTTCAACATTTTATTGGGAGTTCTTAAGAGTCATAACATTTTCTGGGAACATTTTGAAACCTCTCAGTGTACCCTCTCACCAGATTCATGCTGCTGCCACGGGATGTTAACCTTAATGACTTGGCTAAGGGTGGGTTTTGCCGTTTCTTCATTGTCAAGTTAGTATCTTTCCCTTGGAGATAATAAATTTTGTCCCCAACCCTTTTCAGCTAAACCCTCCTGAACCTCTGTCCTTGGGGGCCTAAAGTTCCCCCATCCTGTCCCCTGGAGGCAACGGCTTATCCCATAGCAAGCAAGTCATAATGATTAGCTCTTGTCTTTAACAAGTAAAGGAATATACATTAACCAAGCACCTAGTAAGTACTAGGCATTCTAAATCTCCCACTTACATTGTCTCCTGTTCGTAAAAATCAAATGCATCAGGTATGTCATTTCACAATTGCAGAAACTAAGGTTTGGTCAAGTTCAGGAACATGTCCAAAGAGGCCAAGCTAAGACTGCACAGGGGCATACTGAAAAACGTCTGAGATGAGTCAGCACTAAAATCCCCTCCCATCCTCAGAGCCAATTAACAGATACGAAGGGACCCAGGGGCACAGCTTGGGGAGCAAGGGTGCTGGAGGAAACAAATTCCACACTTGAGGAACCCCAGCTCCTAATGGTAGGCCAGGAAACACGGTCAGTCTCAGCAGACCTGGCCCACGTACCTCTACACTCCAGACGCAGGAGGAATGATACAGAGCTGAATACACCTTGCCCACTTTCTTGGGGTCCTTCACATCCCAGACATAAGTACTATGGTCATTGTACACACAAGACAGCCACGGATTTGCAGGATCAAAGGTCAAGGTGATGGTGTCCCGATACTTCGCATTGGCCACTCCAGCGAAAAGGCGACTGAGGAAAGAGGGGGTCAGGGTGTCCAGGGCAGACAGGGCAAACTGGTGAGTTAGCGCTAATGCAAAGGGGCACTAAAGGGAGGAGCAGCAGGTTGGCCAGCAGTCACTGGAGAAAGAACGCAGCGGCTGGCCTGGCATTCCTTGCCATGGGGCTCTGCAAAAGAACACAAGCTATTTCATAGCCCCCAACATCAGGCGGGGACAGTGTGTGGCCGTGATGCAGCCAAGCAGATGTCAGGCCCTTCTAGACTCACGTCAGAGGAAAAGGAAGGGCACTGTGCAAACCAGTCATGGTCATATATCATTTCCTGCCATTTGCAGATTTAGCCCACTCCTTCCCTGAATGAGAAATTAATATACCCAACTGCAGAACTGCCCCGCTTCCTGGCAGCACTGAAACCAGAGCAAAACTTCACTTCCTGCAATCACCCAACCCAAGGCCCGAGGCTACAATAAGACCCTCCTACCTTAGCTGCTACCCAGGACCACCCTGAGGGAGAAAGGCCTGCTCCGTCAGGTTTCCAGCCTCTCTCAGAAACCCTAAGGAACTGCCCGTCTGTCCTAGCTGTGGTGTTTACAGGACAATGCATTACCACACTGCAGACTCAGATTACCACGGTTGCCCACAGTGAGCAACAAATGCTAAAAGACCCACCTGTGCTTGACTGCAAGGGTCTTCCCAGAGGTCTATGTGTGCCCTCCTCTCCTTGCAGCATGCCAGGGACGGCCTGGCACAGAGTGGGGCTCTGACAGGACTCAGGGGCCCACCCACACCGCTCACCTGGCCTCTGTGATGCTGGCAATGTCTGTGCCCAGGGCATGGGGCCGGGGCAGCGTGCTGAGGAAGTGCAGGTTGAAGGGGTTGAAAAGGCACACGGTGCCGTCAGCACAGCCGCAGAAGATGTAGTCCTGGCTCACCGAGATGCAGTGGGCCACTGTGGTCTGTGAGCACAGAAGCCACAGTCAGCAAGGGCGTCTGTCCACTCCTTCACCGGACACCACAACAGCCATGAGCCAAGAGGCAAGGACAAGCGCAAGGCAGGCCAGCTGCCCTGGGCAGAGCCCCTCAATGCCCCTCCCTCTAACAGCAGCTGGCCAGAGGGCCCACAGCCCCGTGCAATTAGGGGGAAGGAGTCAGCAAGCCTTATAAGGCACCTGAGGTTTGGGCAAAGACACACCCAGAAAAGGCCGGCCCAGAGAAAGGCAGCAGAGGCAGCGGACAGGGCCAGCACACTTACTGTGATGCTGTCTGTGTGCTGAGCAGAAGAGGAAAGCAGAGGAAGAGGCAGAGACAGAGAGGGCGAGCAAGCAGAGAGGTTCCCAAACACCTTCCTCCGCCTGGGGCCTCCCCCAGCGTGCATGCAGACTCAGGTGCCCTGGAGCCCGGAGGTGACAGACGGGAGGGTGCCGACAAAGCATTCACTTACACTCAGCTCCACCCACTTGTCCAACAGTCTCCGGGTCACTGAACTCGCACAGCTGCCCAGAGGATGTGATACAGAAGGTGCTGTCAGTCTTCTTCCCGCAGCCACAGTCTACATCAGTGAACAGGTTGTTCCGCAGGTTCCCCCAGCAGCCCAGAGCGGCCCAGCAGGGGTACAGTGGCATTCACCTGTGGAGACCCACCACAGGTGCCACCCACACACCCTGCAGGCTACCCCCTGGAAAGCAGGCCCTGGGGAGGGAGGGAGAAGGCTTCCCTTGCATATTGACATAGCACCTGGCCCAGCTGAGACTTCCAAGGGGCTTTTGAGCATGCAGAAGGGGGCGCAGGTGGAACATATCTGGGCAGACCCCACCCTAGTGGCTACTTGCTGCCTCACCTTTGAGGTCTTGCTGTCATCGAGGTACCAGAACTTGATGTGCCGGTTGCCTGCAGTGACAAAGTAGCTGCAGTCCTCAGAGAAGGATACTGCTGTCACCTGACTGGACACCTTGTTGGAAGCCACTACAATGTTTTTCTGGAGAGAAAGTCAAGGGAAATCAAGGCTCTGCTTCTAGGAGCTGAGGGAAAAGAAACTTACACACTGAAGGTTAGACAAGCTGTGAACTTGACCTCTCCTTCTGCCCCTTCTTCAGCATCCTAGATACCCAGTTGCTCCTTTCTGCTCAGAGTTCTCTAGAAAGGGACTGAGGCCAGCAGGCGGAAGTAAAGGCCACCGGTCAGCAGTTTCTTGGCTCCCCTCCCGGCCCCGCCTGTCCTGAGGCCAGCAGCCCACTCACCTTCCAGGCCCAGACATTGACGATCATGTCATGCTGGTAGCCCACTGAGACAATGTACTTGGCACTGGATGAGAAGGCCACACATGCCATGCCATACTTATGCTCCTGAAGCTCCGCCACCAGGCTGCGCTCCGACACGTCCCATACCCGCACAGCAGGCATGTGTCCACTCTGCAGGGACCGAAGACCCCGAAGTAAAGGCCAGAGGCTATCAAAAGAGATAGTGTCTGGGGTCTTAAAGGCTTGAAGGTGAGCAAACGGCCATCTGGCTCAGAAGCAAAAACGCCCACATGGAATAAGCACACCAGCCTGTGCGATCACAAGGTGCCAAAGGGACCAGGTATAAGGCATTATGCACAATATATATATATATATATATATATATATATATATATATATATATATATATATATATATATATATATATGGTATAAGGCATTATGTGGGGTCCCGTGGTGCTGACCCACACGGCGTCACCGTGAGTTGGAATGGACTCCTTAGAAACGGGTTTAGTAAGCAGCACAAAGAGGAAACTCCTTGGTGAACTGGAGGACACGGTAGCTGAAACCATGGGCTCCAACATACTACCCCTGAGGCTGGCAAAGGACTTGGCAGTGCTGCCTTGTGTTGCAAAGAAGGTCCCTGTGATGTCAGAATGACTGGACAGCACTAACAACAACAAAGGATGTCAGGCCCCTTCACTTCCCCAGACCACAGACCAGGTTCAAAGACCCGCATGCGAGTATAGTTTCACAGTTAGACGTGTTTAGAAAAAATAATGTTTGCAAAAGTAAAATCTTGGTTTACATTTTACAGAGCATGCACAATTAGTAGAACTCTTAAGGTCCACCGGAACCTGTTTAGGGTCCCCTCCACTTGCTCACCACCGATAAGTCGATTCTGACTCATATTGATCCTACAGGAGAGGTTAAAATTTCCCCTGTGGGTATTTCTGAAACTGTAGCTCCTTATGGGAATAGAAAGCCTCCTCTTTCTCTGCCGCTGGTGGGTTCAAACTGCCAACCTTGTCTTTAGCAGCTCAGGACTGACTTGTATCTCTATGAAACCAAAATCTACCTCACTGCCAGGGAGGTGATGCTGACTCATAGTGACCCTATGAGGCAGAGTAGATCTGTCCCTGTGAGTTTCTGAGACTGTAACTCTTTATAGGAGTAGACAGACTCTTCTTCCCACGGAGTGGCTGGTGGTTTCAAAGTGCTGACTTTGGTGTTAGCAGCCCAACATGCAAACACTATGCCACCAAAGCTACTTTTGTACCCCTATAAGTAGATAAATATTTCTCTTATATCTGTGTTTCAACCAAAGGCATGGCTATAAAGGAAAAAAGGCCATGAGTGTCAAGAATGATTTGAAAATGTGGAGTTCTTTTGGGAAAGGATATATATATACTTGTGTAAATAAATAGAATTCTGACGGCAAGAGTGGTCAGGAGTTGGACTGTTAATCTCAAGGTCAGCAGTTTGAATGACCAACCGCTCCTCTGGAGAAAGAGGAGATTTTCTACTCCTCTAAAGAATCACAGTCTCAGAAACCCACGGGGGCCATTTTACTCAGTCCCATGGGCCTGTGAGTTGGAATGGACTTGATGGCAGTGAGGGCATGTAAATATGCAAACACCCACCTCGGACTTAGGATTTGACCTGCTCCCTCAGCCCCGTGAGCATCTGCAGCCATGGACTTGGCCTTCTGTGAAGAACCCATTAGTGCACCACCACAAAGAGAATGAGTTTCCTCTGTGTCAGTCCATTACCCTGCCAACGTTCAGGATGGAGCCAACACCCTTGGTCTCCCAGAGAAATTGGCTCAACATACCCCTGATGTGGTTGCATGACATAGGACACTCATGCAATGCACTGCATGTGCTCTATTTAATGCACTATCACCAACAAGTCTACATGGGTGGTAACTCTGAAAACCTTGCCCAAACAGCTGGCTTCACCAAAGTATATGGAGTCATGTGGAGTCGTCGACCAGTTCGACTCTGCACTGGCTGTACGTTGGCATTGCCAAGGGGGCTTTCTCACTGACCGTGACCTGAATCCTGCTTCCACTAAGTCTTGCTTCATTGGTCTGGGATGGCGCCAGGCCAATGGGAGGCTTGAAAGCTCCTAAGGGATTCCAAAGTATGACCAAGGGTGAACACTACTGCTTTTGGCCATCACATCCGGGAAGGCCCTTGGGACTTTGCCACTCAAAGTATGATAGGTCAAGGAACCAGCAACATCAGCATTAGCTTCTCCCATGCTAATGCCATCGAGTTGATGCTGACTCATAGTGACCCTACAGGACAGGGTAGAACTGCCCTTGTGGGTTTCCCAGACTGTCACTCTTGCCCGGAGTCTACAGCCTCATATTTCTCC
Source organism: Tenrec ecaudatus (assembly GCF_050624435.1). Classification (NCBI taxonomy): domain Eukaryota; kingdom Metazoa; phylum Chordata; class Mammalia; order Afrosoricida; family Tenrecidae; genus Tenrec; species Tenrec ecaudatus. The sequence continues at coordinate 439,622 of NW_027457661.1, forward strand.
CAAGGAGTGGCTGGTGGTTTAGGACTACTGTCCTTGTGGTTAACAGCCCAAGAGTACCAGGGCCTCTAGAACTGCTGGATCCTAGACCCCCCACCCTGAACCCACAAAATCAGAATCTGCCCCCCAGCCCGATTTCCAGGAACCTGGGTAAGTGCATGCATGTGAAAGTTTAAGAAATACTTCCTTAGAAACCATTACTTTCCAGAACAAACTCCTCCTGCCAGAGGTGCATAAATGGAAGCCCATTAGGCCATGCTCGCCTAGAAGCAATTTGAGGTCTCAGTGCTCCTATATCCTGGCTGTCATCCAGATTTCCTTATTCTCACCTGGACTGTTGTCACTGCAGCAGGTATTGGTGAGTCCTCAGCACGAACAGCCCCAAATTAGGTCTAGAGACACAGCTCCCATTTCAGAGTAGTACAATCCACAGTTTACTGTAGAGTTTCTGGCTTTTACTGGCTTGGGGTAGGGTCTAGTGGGAAATGCATCTTAGCAAGAGCCATTATGTATTCTGGATGTGCACAATGAGTTTGTCTTGAGGCATATTTATGTCTGATGTTGTTATGTATTCTCTTTCTATCCCATGCAACGTTATTTTTTTTGAAAATTTATATTTGCTTTTAATTACCCAGACATATAAGTGATTTATAGCTAGGTCTGATCGATTGGAATCAGATGACCACGCCTGGATTAACCATGGGTCCTGGTGACCATTAGGCACTTCTTTCCATAGTCCAAGTGCCCGTTAGTTAACCTAGATAGTCAAAGTGCCTGCTAGGTAACCTAAATAGTCCAAGTGCCCGCTAGGGAACCTACATAGTCCAAGTGCCCGCTAGGTAACCTAGATAGTCCAATTGCCCGTTAGCTAACCTAGATAGTCAAAGTGTCCGCTAGTTAACCTACATAGTCCAAGTGCCCGCTAGGTAACCTATATAGTCCAAATGCCCGCTAGGGACCCTAATAGTCCAAGTGCCCGCTAGTTAACCTAGATAGTCCAAGAGCTCGCTAGTTAACCTACATAGTCCAAATGCCCGCTAGGTAACCTAGACAGTTCAAGTGACCACTAGGTTACCTACATAGTCCAAGTGCCCGATAGGGAATCTACATAGTCCAAGTGCCCGCTAGTTAACATAGATAGTCCAAGTACCCGCTAGGAAACGTACATAGTCCAAGTGCCTGCTAGGTAACCTAGATAGTCCAAGTGCCCGCTAGTTAACCTACATAGTCCAAGTGCCTGCTAGGTAACCTAGATAGTCCAAGTGGCCAATAGTAAACCTACATAGTCCAAGTTCCCCCTAGGTAACCTAGATAGTCCCAAGGCCCGCTAGGTAACCTACATTGTCCTAGTGCCCCTTAGTTAACCTACATTCTCCAAGTGAACGATAGGGAACCTACATAGTCCAAGTGTCCGCTAGGTAACCTACATAGTCCAAAGCCCGCTAGTTAACCTACATAGTCCAAGTGCCCGTTAGGTAACCCAGATAGTCCTAATGCCCGCTAGGGAACCCACATAGTCCAAGTGCCCGCTAGGGAACTTACATAGTCCAAGGGCCCGCTAGGGAACCTACATAGTCCAAGTGCCCGTTAGTTAACCTAGATAGCCCAAGTGCCGGCTAGGTAACCTAGATAGTCCAACAGCCCGGTAGGTAACCAACATACTCCAAGTAACCGCTAGGTAACGTAGATAGTTCAAGTGCTAGCTAGGTAACCTAGATAGTCAAAGTGCCCGCTAGATAACCTACAAAGTCTAATTGCCCGCTAGGTAATCTATATAGTCCAAATTCCCGCTAGGGAGCCTACATAATCCAAATGCCCGCTAGGTAACCTAGATAGTCCAAGGGCCAACACATGCCATCGAGATGAGGGGAGGGAAACTATTAGCAAGAGGTCTTATTGATATGTAAGGGTTATCTGAGATTCACAGACTTGAAAGGACATGGCGGCAGATCCCAACATCACAGTTCCAGGTGGGACTACAGAAGCAAGAATAGGACAAGGATTGGGACCTGTGTTAAACAGGACAGTTTACAAGAGTGGTCCAGGGCCAAACAACCAAGGCTTTGGGGGCATGACTCATGACCGTGCAGCCCAGAATGGCAGCCTCGATTCAAGGATACACTTAGGCAAGTCTCTAAGCCCCACCATGGGCTGCCTAAGGGGTAATCCACTTTCCAATGCCCTCTGCCTGGTGGCAAGAGTGTTCACATCCCTGGTCAATGGTCTGAAGGAATTCACTGGAAGCTTAATCCACGTGGGGACTGTGCAAATAGAATTTTGGCTTTCACTGTTATCCACATACTTCTGAAAATTGTGAATTCTCAGAATTTCAGTTGAAAGGTAGGCTTGATGATCTGCTTCTGAGGGGTCACTATGGTGCACACAGCAGGTCACTGTGCATGCGCACCGGAATCAGTTCAACAGCAGCCAACAGCATTCTCCCTTATGTTGCTTGATGTTTGTTTTATGCCCACATCACCTCTCTCTCTCTCTCTCTCTCTCTCTCTCTCTCTCTCTCTCTCTCTCTCTCTCTCTCTCTCTCTCTCTCACACACACACACACACACACTGGTATTTCAAAAAGTCCCTGAAAAATTCCATTCTCTTTTGATTCCTTGTTCCACTAACTTTTGGGAGCCTGCTTGTGTGCATATATGACACCATTTGTTTGCTGAAAGTGAGGAGGAATTGAACCACTTGCTGAAGATCAAGGATTGCAGCCTTCAATATGGGTTACAATTCAATATAAGGAAGACCAAAATCCCCAAAACTGGACCAATAGGTGATAAACAGAGAAAAGGGCTTCAGTTGTCAAGGATTTTGTCTTGCTTAGATCCACTATCAATGTTCATAGAAACAGCAGTCAGGCGATCAAAAGATGTATTGTAATGGGTAAATCTGCTGCAGAAAACCTCTTTATAGTGTTGAAGAACAATGATGTTACTCTGAGGACTAAGGTGCACATGACCTAAGCCATGCTATTTTTCATTGCATCATATGCATGTGAAAGTTAGACACTGAATAAGGAAGGCTGTAGAAGAACAGATGCATCGAATTGTGGTCCACCAGAAGACTACTGACAGTACCATGGACTGCTGAAGGACTGACCAATCTGTATCAGAAGAAATAAGGCCAGAGTGCTGCTTAGAGGCAAGGATGGCAAGACGCCATCTTACATACTTTGGACATGTTGTCAGGAGAGACCAGTCCCTGGAGAAGGACATCCTATTTGGTACAGTGGAGAAGCCATGAAACAGAGGAGGTCCTCGAAGAAGTGGATGGACTCAGTGGCTTCATCGGTGGTTCAGGCACAGGAACAATTGTGAGGATGGTGCACGACCCTACAGTGTTTCATTCGGTTGTATGTGAGGTCACGACGAGTCCAAGTGTCCTCAATGGCACGCAACAACAACTAGCCAGAGCAGAGAGGAGCAATCTGCCCTCTGGGACTTCCCTGGGAAGGTCCTCAATGGAAATTGGGAAAGTCTAAGACCCTATGGTCATGAGTTATAGTGGTCGGAAGGCCCCAGAACAAATCCAGTAAGCCTTTCTAATCTGTGATCGTCTCCATGTCTCCATAATGGCCCCATTCTCACTTATGTAGTCCTGCCTGAGAGAGTGATGAATTGCTCTGCCTCCAATCACATTTTTGTGGCAGATTTCATCCATTTCTATAATTAGCGACATGGCCACACAGCCTTTGGACCCCATTATGGCCTCATGCTTATGGTCTCCTTCATCTAAATCATTTCTCCTACTTTTGTCTTTCTTCATTAATTGAATATCTGAGATACATATGGAAGGGGCATTATCTCTACAATAAGAGAAAGGGATGAGGGGGTGGTGGTATGGAGTGGGGTGGCACACCATCTCAGAGAATGAGAACAGCTGTTTCAATGGTTCCCACTGCAGTGTGGAAACTGCAGGTACACTAAAAGAGGACAGCAATGACAGCATTAAGGTCTTAGAGCTTAAGGACTCCCTCCCTCCTTAGGCCTCTCTTTCAACTATAAAATGTAGCTCTAAAATGCAGAGCTTCTCGGACACAGCTTGGAGGAAGCCTGTGGATCCAGGAAAGCCCCAATCTCAGCAGAACCAATTTGGCAATCCACAGGTCTGATTTTTGACCAGTCAGCTCACTTGGTCTAGCTCACTTGGTCTAGATCACTCAATTATGTTCACATAAACTACAACAAACAGGTTCACACTGTCACCACATTTTCTATATAAGAAAACTGGAACAGAAATAAGCTGCCAAATTACTTGGCTTCTTATAAAAGAAATAGCCAAGTGAATGTTTGGGAAAACAACAGCTCCCGCTATGTGGCACAGGGAGCCCTGGTGGCATAGTGGTTTTCACTTGGGCTGCTACCCACATAGTTCAAAACCACCACCCGCTCTGAGAGAGAAACGTTAGGGCTTTCTACCCCTGTAAAGAGTTGCAGTCTCAGAAACTCACAGGGGCTGCTCTACCCTGTCCAATAGGGTTGCTGAAAGTCAGGGTTGCTGTGAGTCACAAAAGATGCAATGGCAGTGAGTTTTCAGTTTGATTATTAAGCAAAATTATCAAATTCTGAAACTATTGTTTCTCAATCTATCCTCCATCAAGATCTACCTAAACACTTTTAAAAAATTAAGTCATTTTATCGGGGGCTCTTACACCACTTATAACAATGCATACATCAATTGTATCAAGCACATTTGTACCTACGGTACCATCATCATTTTCTTTATACTTGACCCCTTGGTATCAGCTCCTTTTCCCCCCTTCTCTCCCACTCTCCCACCCTCATGAAACCTTGATAAATTATACTTTCATATTTTACAATGTCCAAGGTCTCACTTCACCAATGTTTCTGTTGCTTGTCCCCCTGGGGTGTGAGCGTTAATACATCAATCATTGCTATCAGTTCCCTCTATCTCATCCCTACCCTCATGTTATCACTACTTCCATTACTGTTCCTGAAGGGTTTATCTGTCCTGGATTCTGTGTGTTGAGAGTTCTTATCTGTACCAGTGTACATGCTCTGGTCTAGCCGGCTTTGTAAGGTAGAGCTGAGGTCATGATAGTTGGAGGGAGTGAGCGGGAGAGGAAGCATTGAAGAACTAGACAAATGGTATGTACTGTGGTATGAGTTGGGGTGCCAGCCCCCCACCAGTAATCTTGGGTTCAATAAGCACAATTGTATGGTTGAGATATATAAATATTATATTAAAGTCACCGGGAGCATGAGCGATAGAAGAGACATTACAATAATGCAGTCAGACACAATTCATGGTAGCATGCTCACCTCCTGGATGGCCATGATCTTACCAGCCAGGCCCACGCTCAGTGTGGACGAAGGGAGGTGGGATGGAGACCAGGCAGGAGGCTCAAGGACTGGGCTGGAGGCTGGAGCCCCAGCACAAGGCGGGCTTCCCCAGACAAATGGCGCACAACGTGGGACAATATGAGTTATATCCCATATAACAATTATATGGCCCCATTGGTACGTAGAGTGAATTTGAAAATTGTGCGAAGTGAGGATCCGGTGTGGGGATTGACAGAGAAGTAGTGGAAATAGTGAATTAGAATTTTAAAGAGGATAATGGGAGCAAGGTAAAAGTAAACCTGAAACTTATGGTACCATGCTCTCTACTTACTGAAAAGACAAGGTGTAAAAGTAACGAAGAAAAAGATACAATGTTTTCTAAAAGTAGTAAAAAGGTATAATTCATGGTTCTCAGAGGAAGGAACTTTTGATTTAGAGACCTGGGAGGAGGTCATTGTCAACTTAAAGGAAGCACAGAGATGGGGAGAGTATCCCTATGGAGAAGTGGTCTCTGTGGGTACAAGTTAAGATGGTTTTAAAACTTTTGCAGGAGGAAGAGAATAAGGATGAACAGTCTAGTGAGAAGTCTTGTGTCTATTCAAATCTAGAAAAGCAAGCTAAAGTGTCTGTGAATAAGCATGATTTAGGTTATGAAACTTTAGGAAAAACTGAAAAGGCAGGGATTGGTTTGTTATCTAAAGCCTCCAATTCTAGAACAGAACCTCATTGCCAAAGCCTGTATGCTCTCGCGAGACTGCAGACTCCGAAGGTTTAAAGGTGATACAGTACTAGAGGCAGTGGATTGCAAGATCCAAAGCATGGCTATTAAACAATCCCAGGAAGCTCCCTTGCTTTCAAAGGTAGAGAAAGCCAAGAAGCAGAACAGGCAACGTCTAAGATGCCCAAATTTAAATCAGATGAGAAGCAGTGAGAACGGGTTTCAGGCAGATGAGAAGATTTTAGGCAGAGCTAAAAGAATGAGCCTGAGTCAGAAGGGGACATAGTAAAAGCAACTGCTCTCCTGCTGGAATTTAGTGTAAGAAAGGCCAGAGATTGTAAAACAATCAAGCAAGCCAGCCCTGAAGGTAGAGAGATTAGCTCCAAAGAAATGCAAACTAGGAGAGCTAGCACAGAAGGTGAAGTTCAGGAAGTGGAACTCCAAGATATCCAGATTGAAAAGAGTAGCTCAGAGAATAGACGTAAAGAAGCAAAGTATAGGAAAGCACCTTTACTCTCCAGAGTAGGAAGAGGGATTGCAGAAGAAGATTTAGAATGCAAGATGTCTTATCCTGTTAGAACCAAAAGGAATTCACAGTGCCTTTGCCTTTTAAGTTGCTAAAAGATCTCAAGCAGGCAATCAATGACTACGGCCCAGACTCACATTTTGTAATTAGCATGATAAGGGCTCTAGCAGAGTCTGACAGCTGGACCCCTACAGATTGGAAAGCTTTAGTGAGAATTTGTCTTTACTCTTCAGAATGCTTGTGATATCAAATGCTATGGAAGGAAGCAGCCCTTGCAAGAGCTGGGAAGAATGCTGAGGATGGGATAGATATAGGAATTCATCAATTGCTAGGGGATGCAAATTATATTACAGTTGAGTCTCAACTACAGTTTACTGAACAGACAATAGGACAGATACATGAGGTTTGCTTAAGGGCCTGGGAAAAGATAATTCCATCAGAAGAGAGAACGCCGCGTTACAGGGCTATAAGACAACAGAATATGATGAGCGTTACGCTGACTTTGTGTCCCGACTGGAAGATGCTATTTCCAAATGTGTGAAGAATGTTCAGGCAGTAAGAGACCTAGTGCACAAGCTATCTTATGATTTCTCTAATAAGCACTGTAAAAATGCCTTGCATCCCTACAGCGAACAGGGCACTTTGCTGGGTTATTTTAGGATATGCAGGAATGTAGAGGCAGAGGAATACAAGGCAGACCTCATGGCAGCTTCATTGGCAAACTATATCAGACCTGGAAGAAAGTGCTTTAGTTGGGGGAAGACAAGTCATCTTCAAAAGAGTGTAGGCAGAGCAGGCTGCGGCCAATGTCAGAGCATGGGCCAGGACCATGGAGATCGGGTTTAAACGAACCTGAACTCTGCCTCCATTGTAGGAAGGGAACTCATTGGGCGAGCCAATGTCGTTCAAAAATCAACCGTGAAGGGTCGCCATTAGCAAAGACTTCCCGGCGGGAAAATAGTGGAAGAAGCTTGATGCAGAGCCCTCATAGCAGAGCGTGGTAGGCAAGGTGTCTGCCTACTGGAGCAAAGAAGATCTTTGAGAGAAATCGCCTTTATCTAGCAGCCTCACAGCAGGAGAACAGACCTAGCCAAAGAGGCAAAAACCTAGTCTCTGTTCTCACTGCAGTTGGTTTGAATAACCAAGAGATGGCTCAGAAGCCTTCACAGGAGCTTGATCCTCAAAAGCAGGGACCTCTTATTGAAAGATTAATACAGTTTCTATCAGGAAGATTTAACCTTAGTACTCAAGAAATTAAAATTGATACTGGAGTTGATAAGAGTTGTAAGAAAAAGCCCAAAACTGTGATTGAATCAGAAACGAAGAGCAGTAATTGGGGTCCACTACCTAAAAGAACTATAGGAAGTTTATTAAGAAAGTCCAAAAAAAAAAAAAAAAAGAAAGTCCAACATAAATTCTCAAGGTGTTGCTGGAGTTATTGGTCAGGATTGTGAAGAAGAAATTAAGGCAGTAATGAGTTCTGATATACCATGGTTTGTAAAAATGTAGGATCGCTTAAGCCAATTTTCCCTTCCTTGCATTTCTAGAGTAAAAATTTATACCTATCAGGAAAGAGTACTTGAGAAGTTTGACCACCCTATAAATCAAGCAGTCTTCTGGACTGCTGTTGTGGAGAAACAGCGCCCCCACATGGAATTAGAAATGGAAGGAAAAAGGTTTGTTAACTGTGGATGCCGGGTCATTTCCTTAGGGCATTCAGGGGGGCCTAAGGCCCTCCCATTAACTTCCCCTAAAGCCAGCATAGAGGGAATGAGTGAAGTTAACCAAGACAGAATATTGCAAGGTAAAATCATACAGTGTGAGAAGCCTGAAAGGCAAAACGGCTCAATTGAGCCTATAACCTTATTGGTAAGCCTGGAGAAAAAATGTCTGCTTGGTAAGTTACTTCAAGATCAGCTGAACAAATTTATTAAGAATTTTTTCAGTCTTTCAAAGTATGATAAGAAGTTCTCCCAATTAGTTAGCTCTCTTAATTCTCTGAGGGATGGGAGCCAGTATTTACATAACAATGAAGGTTATCTAACTAGTACTTTTACTGGTTCAAGATCTAGCAATGCTTTACTATTTAAATTGTTAAAACAGAAGGAGGAGAAGAGGAATCTTATGTGTGACAAAGTTCATTTACTCATTTTAACTAAAAAATTTTTCTCCTTACTAAAAGCTTGTAATAAAATTAGGGAAGATAAACACGTTTTCAATTCTACAGAGAAAATTGATCCTAAGAAATCTGAGGATGATGGAAACTGTGTTTGGGATCCAGGTCCATTCACCTGGAGAAAAGGCTATGCATGTATGTTTTTTACAGAATAAAACTGATGGACTCCCTTTAAAAGGACGCAACCACCTTTGGAGAAAGATGGACAAGGAAGAGATGGAGAGGCCAACCAATATTAATCATAAATCCTTTTTTCAGGTTAATGATACCCCAAAGAGAGGGGCTATTTCTTTATATTTTCACAGGCAAAGGAGATAGGTGGATTTCTCTTCAGCCAGCAAGGCCCAGAAGAAAGCGGGTCACTATTATTGAAGTTATTCAAAACGGCAAGAAGACCTCGAAGATTCCTGAGAATGGCGATTGCTGACTGCTGAGACATTTCTTCCATTGCTGACGCTGTCTAAGAGACACTCTGGGATGCTATCATAACTGAACATTTTATACAATGTGACTGGAATATTACTGCAGACTGCTTTGCTGAAAGGTCAAGATTTTGAATTTGTCAATGCTATAATGTGATTGGAATGTAACTGATTTCTGTATAACCACTTATCCTTATAATAAGACATTGCATGATTGGAATTTGATTAGGAAACATTTGCAAGGGTTTAAGGGAAACATTTCATTAGATATTGATCAGCTTAAAAAGGATATTTTCTATACATTCAAAGACAAGCTTGAGGCTTCTCCTGGCTCTGATGTGATTAAGCAATTGATGAGTAGCATGGAAGGGTTGGACCCGCGAGCTTGGGGGCAAAGTACTTCACATAGCTTAAGTTCCAGTCTGACTGTGTTTTTTATCATAATTGTGATGCTTGCAGTCTCATGTCACTTCTATAGGAAGCTAATAGATATGAAAAGAGACCATGTTGCCTCCGTGACACTATTGAATCTTAAACATAATGCAGAGAGGGGAAATGTGGGATACTAGCACCAAGGGAAATAATACTGGGACTTATTCCCTGACTGGTACAGAGGGAATCTGGGAGACTAATGTTCCATGGCTGGAAGACCACCACTCTGTTAGTTGGAGATATACTCCAAGTTCATGTTCCTGCGGTAATCTATCATTTCCACAGATTCTCCCTTAAAGCTGTGCTGCCTTAAAGTGAGCGCATGGCTGATACATTCTCCCTATAGAAGCAGACATTCCTATTTGGCTCTATTTCTTCCCACCGCAGTATCCAATCTCTCTCATACCTTCCTCCAATAACAGATGGGAATAAGGGGACTTTACCCCCAGTGGCTGGATTCTAAATGTTTCTATCAAGCCTGAATTTTTGGCTATATTAATTGGATCATGAAGTTTTGCCTTTACAGCTTTAAATGTATAGAAAATGATTTAAAAACACGTCAGTCACGCCCACCACAGGTTTCCCGCTCCTAAAACTCACTTCCGTGCAAAAAGACACCTGAGTGGCAGGCGGGTTGGGCCGCCCGCGTAGACTCCACGGCGCCAACGCCGCTCTCCGCTGAGGCGCCCTCAGGAGGCGCCCGAACGCGCCCCGCCCCGCCCCCCCCCCTGTTGGGGACGTCCGGCGGAGCCTCAGCAAGGCATCCCGAGGGCGGCCAGGCTCGGGCTCGTTCTTCGAGCCGGCAGGAAGCGCAGCACCGGCGCCGGAGCCTCCGGCCGGGATCTCCAAGAGCTAGCCGCCGCGACCCCCCGCCCTCGGCCGCCCTCAGCCGCGCCGCATCCGGGTCCGCTGCCGCTCTCACCTGCGCGGCGCCCCGCCCCGCGCAGTGCGCTCCGGATCCGTGTGCCGTCAGTAGCCCCAGCCGCCGCGACCGCCCCGCGCGGTCACCTCCCGCCTGCCCGGCGCCGCACTGCGCCCGCCCGCCGCCCGCCGCCCACGGCCAGGGCCCGTTCAGCCGCCCCCGCCGCCCGGACCGGCGGAGCACGTGCGCCCGCGCCTCCCAGCGAGCTGCACGGCCGGCCGGGGCCTCCAGCTGCCTTTCTGGAGCCTCTCCTGGAGGGTCCTGAGGGACCGCAGAGCCCCCGGACCCCTGCCTTCTGGAGCGGCCCGCAGCCGCCTCGCGGGGACCCCTCTGCCTCGGCGTTCCCTCGCAGCCCTTCGCCCCACTTGTGCCCCGCGGCGCCGCAGACCCCAGAACCCCCTTCCTGAGCGTAGGAGTGCGGGGATGTTGCCCCGCACCGTCGATGGCCGTTGAAAGGCTGAAGTTCCCACTTCCAAGTTCAAGAATATTCTGTGTGTTCATTTTTGTGATAACAGCTAACACTTGGCTGCAGTTTCATCGGTTAACCAATTCTTTTCGTATTCTGCTCGCCTGTTCGCTTTTGTCTCAACCAGGAAATGTCACGCCCCTCATTCTTGGATCACAGTTGAATTTTTTATTGATTATAAACCCTAATGTCGACTTACTGTAAAGCACCTGTACGAGGAAGCTTCAAAAATTCATGGGAAATTATCTTCTCTTTTCATTCCTTTCTCCCACGATCTTTCCGAAGCTCCCGCGTGTTGTGATGCCAGTGTACAATTAGTAAAGCCACTCTGGCAAATAATTCAGTAGTCTGGGATATAATTTAGAACTATATGCTATGCAAAGCAAAGGTGGCAAAACAATCCAGTGGTAAAGGAATACTTTGGTTAATGAGTGGTTGAATTGGCTGAATTTACAAGAAATCAAAGGAAGGAGCATACTACATTCAAAAATAAACTCCAGGAGGATTAGAGCGATAAAATATTCAAAGCATTAAAAACTTAGAGGGATTTATTTTCGAGGGTAGCAATTTAGCTTTAGTGAGGTGGAAACTTTAAGCAAGACACGAAGGTTCATGTCTTTAAAGGAAAGATAAAGCTATTTGACTATATACAGATGTTTTTACCTTTTAGCATGGTATCACAATGACAAGAAAAGTGTTTTAAAAGAACAATTGGCTATGCAAAACGCATGGCAATCTAACATAAAGTTTCTATAAATTATTTTTCCAGACAAATTGCTCGGTTCTATATGTTTTTAATACAGGCAATGCATACACACAGACAACTAACAGAAGAGAGGTTCATAAGCATGATTCATAAACATTGAAAAGATGCCTAATGTCATTGAAAGCCCTGGAAACATAAAGGGTTGAGATATAAATATTAAAGTCATTGGGAGCATGAGAGATAGAAGAGATATTACAATAATGCAGTCACACACATATCATGGTAGCATTGCTCACCTCAGCCCCACTTGGTGGTCCACATGGAGAGAGGGGGAAGGGAAGGAGGACAAGGGGAATTGGAAACGGGAGGGTAAAGACATACATCACAGGAAGGACTTGGACTATGTTATACAGCAGTGAGAAGGGGTGGTCTAGGGGCATACATGCAATAGGAAGAGGAGGGATTGGGGGTATACAGGTGACAAAATGGGCGGATCCTACATTTAGAATGGCAGCTTAACTTTGACCTGTTTTCTGGATCTCCATATGAACCATTATCAGTAGGGTGTGAACTCCACCTACTGGAACCAAGCTAATGGTTCCAAGTTTTAGAGAAAAGCAATCCATTGTCTCCACCAGCAGGGAGCAGAGACTGCAGTCTGGCAGCATTGCCTTGAGGGACCTTGCAAGCATCTGGCCCACACACATTATCCCTCTAGTAGGAATCAACCCAGTTAACTTACATTGGGGCTTTTAATCTCCAGACTATATATTTTTATTGGAGTAGAAAGCCTCATCTTTCTTCCCTGGAGCTGGCTGGTGGTTTTGAAGAGTGAAACCTTGTGGTTAACCGCCCAACCCATAACCTTCTATGGCACTAGAGCTCCATGACTCTGAACTAGCAACGTAAAATGCTTTGCCCTCAGGCAGAGTTTGTTTGCTTCCACCCACTCCTCTGGCCAGCCTGGTGAGGAGTAGTCTAGCCCTCAAGAACTTGCCTGAGTATGCCTTTGATGGGAATTGGGGTACTGAGGTTGCACGTTCATGCCCTGACCAAGATGGTTGGAGGGCCCTGAACCAGTCCTGTAAACTTTTCTAGTCTGCAATAATGTATTTACTCCAATCATGGTCCCTTTCCCATTTCTGTAGTCACATTTCCAACTGTGATGGTCTGATCTGCTGGGAACTTGACTTTTAAAGGGGCTTCCTTTGTTTTCCATGTGACCGAGCTGTTGTGAATCCTTCAGTCCCCATTATGGCCTCATGCTTACGGTCTCCCTCAACCAGATGATTTGTTTTTTCTGGACTTTGTCCCATTCAAGATTTAACAAGGGGGTCTCTGTAAATTATATTTGAACTTCGAGTCTTCTCCCTGATCTAAAACAATGCACACAAAAATATATACCAATTCGATCATTTCTACATGTACAATTTGCTAACATTCATTATATTTCTGAAATTATATAGCCATTCTCACTGTCCTTTTCCAATTCCAAATTTCCATCACACACATAAGCTCACTGCCCCTTAAACTTTTCACCTAACCTTCCAAGTTCCTGTGTCAATCTGATCACAGACAGATTATTCTTTAAAAGAGCACAATGTCTAAAGCAGATCTTCTTCACTGATTCAGCTTTTGGTTGGCTTTAAAAAGACTTTACAAAAATCAAATCTGCTGCTATCAAGTTAATGCTGACTCATAGTGAATACCCCCTATGGGCTTCTGAGACTGTAACTGTTTACAGGAGTAGAAAGGCCCACCTTTCTCCTGCAGAGCGGCTGGTAGTTTCAAACTGCTGAGCTTGTGGATCGCAGCCCAACATGAGTGCCCAGCAAAGAGCACCCAGAGAAACTGAGCCCCACATCCTTAAGCCACATGAGCCATGGAGTCGGGCAGAGTTGAGATGCAGTCCTCCCCAAAGCCTTCAGAAACAACAAGAAGCCTTCAGAGACATCAAGAAGGATCACTAACTCTTTTGGTAGCCAAAAGAACGATCAGCCCCATAGTCAAGAGGCAGGACAAGTATCAGTGGCTCTGGCCAGACTGGAGGGGCTCACTCAAGGCCATTCCAGGCCAGGGCCAGGTAACTGTGTCTGGCTTCGAGTACTCCAGGCACAGAATCTCTGACTCATGGGCCTCCACCTTCAGCATTTCACTCAGGAACTGCAATTCGTGGACCCTGCAAAATGAGAAGAGAGGAGAGGCCGTTCAGTGCCAGGCAGCGGGGGGAAAGAATCATCACCCACCCCCTTCCACCTTTTCCTCTCCATCAAGAGCTGTTTTACTTTACCTTTTGGGTTGAACCTTTAGAAAAATGAGTCAAGATATGTCACATTCAACTCTCTCACCTGGTCTCCCTTCGTATTAATGTTTTATGCACTACAGTACACAGTGATAAGGACCACGGAGGTCACACTGGTACAACATTATTAGACTTTATTTAAATGTCACCAGCGGGGGTTGCTCTGAGTTGGAATCAACCCAATGCCAATGAGTTTGTTTCTTTATCCCACGAATGTACTTCTTCTGCTCCAGGATCCCAGGAGCCCCCACGGCACATGGGTGTCATCTGTCCCAGTCTAGAACGGCTTTCAGTCTTTGCTTGTCTTTCCTACCCTGACACCTGGGAGAGTGTGATAAGTTACTCTGGCAGGTGTACCTCAAATGAAGGTTGCCTGATGTTTCCTCATGACTATCCTAAGTTCCTTATACATTTGGGTCAAGAATACCAGACACAATGCTAGGAGGAGGCTGCATGGAAAAACAGAACTAAAAGAAACTTTCCATCAACGTTGGTTGTTGTTGTTCAACATTTTATTGGGAGTTCTTAAGAGTCATAACATTTTCTGGGAACATTTTGAAACCTCTCAGTGTACCCTCTCACCAGATTCATGCTGCTGCCACGGGATGTTAACCTTAATGACTTGGCTAAGGGTGGGTTTTGCCGTTTCTTCATTGTCAAGTTAGTATCTTTCCCTTGGAGATAATAAATTTTGTCCCCAACCCTTTTCAGCTAAACCCTCCTGAACCTCTGTCCTTGGGGGCCTAAAGTTCCCCCATCCTGTCCCCTGGAGGCAACGGCTTGTCCCATAGCAAGCAAGTCATAATGATTAGCTCTTGTCTTTAACAAGTAAAGGAATATACATTAACCAAGCACCTAGTAAGTACTAGGCATTCTAAATCTCCCACTTACATTGTCTCCTGTTCGTAAAAATCAAATGCATCAGGTATGTCATTTCACAATTGCAGAAACTAAGGTTTGGTCAAGTTCAGGAACATGTCCAAAGAGGCCAAGCTAAGACTGCACAGGGGCATACTGAAAAACGTCTGAGATGAGTCAGCACTAAAATCCCCTCCCATCCTCAGAGCCAATTAACAGATACGAAGGGACCCAGGGGCACAGCTTGGGGAGCAAGGGTGCTGGAGGAAACAAATTCCACACTTGAGGAACCCCAGCTCCTAATGGTAGGCCAGGAAACACGGTCAGTCTCAGCAGACCTGGCCCACGTACCTCTACACTCCAGACGCAGGAGGAATGATACAGAGCTGAATACACCTTGCCCACTTTCTTGGGGCCCTTCACACCCCAGACATAAGTACTATGGTCATTGTACACACAAGACAGCCACGGATTTGCAGGATCAAAGGTCAAGGTGATGGTGTCCCGATACTTCGCATTGGCCACTCCAGCGAAAAGGCGACTGAGGAAAGAGGGGGTCAGGGTGTCCAGGGCAGACAGGGCAAACTGGTGAGTTAGCGCTAATGCAAAGGGGCACTAAAGGGAGGAGCAGCAGGTTGGCCAGCAGTCACTGGAGAAAGAACGCAGCGGCTGGCCTGGCATTCCTTGCCATGGGGCTCTGCAAAAGAACACAAGCTATTTCATAGCCCCCAACATCAGGCGGGGACAGTGTGTGGCCGTGATGCAGCCAAGCAGATGTCAGGCCCTTCTAGACTCACGTCAGAGGAAAAGGAAGGGCACTGTGCAAACCAGTCATGGTCATATATCATTTCCTGCCATTTGCAGATTTAGCCCACTCCTTCCCTGAATGAGAAATTAATATACCCAACTGCAGAACTGCCCCGCTTCCTGGCAGCACTGAAACCAGAGCAAAACTTCACTTCCTGCAATCACCCAACCCAAGGCCCGAGGCTACAATAAGACCCTCCTACCTTAGCTGCTACCCAGGACCACCCTGAGGGAGAAAGGCCTGCTCCGTCAGGTTTCCAGCCTCTCTCAGAAACCCTAAGGAACTGCCCGTCTGTCCTAGCTGTGGTGTTTACAGGACAATGCATTACCACACTGCAGACTCAGATTACCACGGTTGCCCACAGTGAGCAACAAATGCTAAAAGACCCACCTGTGCTTGACTGCAAGGGTCTTCCCAGAGGTCTATGTGTGCCCTCCTCTCCTTGCAGCATGCCAGGGACGGCCTGGCACAGAGTGGGGCTCTGACAGGACTCAGGGGCCCACCCACACCGCTCACCTGGCCTCTGTGATGCTGGCAATGTCTGTGCCCAGGGCATGGGGCCGGGGCAGCGTGCTGAGGAAGTGCAGGTTGAAGGGGTTGAAAAGGCACACGGTGCCGTCAGCACAGCCGCAGAAGATGTAGTCCTGGCTCACCGAGATGCAGTGGGCCACTGTGGTCTGTGAGCACAGAAGCCACAGTCAGCAAGGGCGTCTGTCCACTCCTTCACCGGACACCTCAACAGCCATGAGCCAAGAGGCAAGGACAAGCGCAAGGCAGGCCAGCTGCCCTGGGCAGAGCCCCTCAATGCCCCTCCCTCTAACAGCAGCTGGCCAGAGGGCCCACAGCCCCGTGCAATTAGGGGGAAGGAGTCAGCAAGCCTTATAAGGCACCTGAGGTTTGGGCAAAGACACACCCAGAAAAGGCCGGCCCAGAGAAAGGCAGCAGAGGCAGCGGACAGGGCCAGCACACTTACTGTGATGCTGTCTGTGTGCTGAGCAGAAGAGGAAAGCAGAGGAAGAGGCAGAGACAGAGAGGGCGAGCAAGCAGAGAGGTTCCCAAACACATTCCTCCGCCTGGGGCCTCCCCCAGCGTGCATGCAGACTCAGGTGCCCTGGAGCCCGGAGGTGACAGACGGGAGGGTGCCGACAAAGCATTCACTTACACTCAGCTCCACCCACTTGTCCAACAGTCTCCGGGTCACTGAACTCGCACAGCTGCCCAGAGGATGTGATACAGAAGGTGCTGTCAGTCTTCTTCCCGCAGCCACAGTCTACATCAGTGAACAGGTTGTTCCGCAGGTTCCCCCAGCAGCCCAGAGCGGCCCAGCAGGGGTACAGTGGCATTCACCTGTGGAGACCCACCACAGGTGCCACCCACACACCCTGCAGGCTACCCCCTGGAAAGCAGGCCCTGGGGAGGGAGGGAGAAGGCTTCCCTTGCATATTGACATAGCACCTGGCCCAGCTGAGACTTCCAAGGGGCTTTTGAGCATGCAGAAGGGGGCGCAGGTGGAACATATCTGGGCAGACCCCACCCTAGTGGCTACTTGCTGCCTCACCTTTGAGGTCTTGCTGTCATCGAGGTACCAGAACTTGATGTGCCGGTTGCCTGCAGTGACAAAGTAGCTGCAGTCCTCAGAGAAGGATACTGCTGTCACCTGACTGGACACCTTGTTGGAAGCCACTACAATGTTTTTCTGGAGAGAAAGTCAAGGGAAATCAAGGCTCTGCTTCTAGGAGCTGAGGGAAAAGAAACTTACACACTGAAGGTTAGACAAGCTGTGAACTTGACCTCTCCTTCTGCCCCTTCTTCAGCATCCTAGATACCCAGTTGCTCCTTTCTGCTCAGAGTTCTCTAGAAAGGGACTGAGGCCAGCAGGCGGAAGTAAAGGCCACCGGTCAGCAGTTTCTTGGCTCCCCTCCCGGCCCCGCCTGTCCTGAGGCCAGCAGCCCACTCACCTTCCAGGCCCAGACATTGACGATCATGTCATGCTGGTAGCCCACTGAGACAATGTACTTGGCACTGGATGAGAAGGCCACACATGCCATGCCATACTTATGCTCCTGAAGCTCCGCCACCAGGCTGCGCTCCGACACGTCCCATACCCGCACAGCAGGCATGTGTCCACTCTGCAGGGACCGAAGACCCCGAAGTAAAGGCCAGAGGCTATCAAAAGAGATAGTGTCTGGGGTCTTAAAGGCTTGAAGGTGAGCAAACGGCCATCTGGCTCAGAAGCAAAAAAGCCCACATGGAATAAGCACACCAGCCTGTGCGATCACAAGGTGCCAAAGGGACCAGGTATAAGGCATTATGCACAATATATGTATATATATATATATATATATGGTATAAGGCATTATGTGGGGTCCCGTGGTGCTGACCCACACGGCGTCACCGTGAGTTGGAATGGACTCCTTAGAAACGGGTTTAGTAAGCAGCACAAAGAGGAAACTCCTTGGTGAACTGGAGGACACGGTAGCTGAAACCATGGGCTCCAACATACTACCCCTGAGGCTGGCAAAGGACTGGGCAGTGCTGCCTTGTGTTGCAAAGAAGGTCCCTGTGATGTCAGAATGACTGGACAGCACTAACAACAACAAAGGATGTCAGGCCCCTTCACTTCCCCAGACCACTGACCAGGTTCAAAGACCCGCATGCGAGTATAGTTTCACAGTTAGACGTGTTTAGAAAAAATAATGTTTGCAAAAGTAAAATCTTGGTTTACATTTTACAGAGCATGCACAATTAGTAGAACTCTTAAGGTCCACCGGAACCTGTTTAGGGTCCCCTCCACTTGCTCACCACCGATAAGTCGATTCTGACTCATATTGATCCTACAGGAGAGGTTAAAATTTCCCCTGTGGGTATTTCTGAAACTGTAGCTCCTTATGGGAATAGAAAGCCTCCTCTTTCTCTGCCGCTGGTGGGTTCAAACTGCCAACCTTGTCTTTAGCAGCTCAGGACTGACTTGTATCTCTATGAAACCAAAATCTACCTCACTGCCAGGGAGGTGATGCTGACTCATAGTGACCCTATGAGGCAGAGTAGATCTGTCCCTGTGAGTTTCTGAGACTGTAACTCTTTATAGGAGTAGACAGACTCTTCTTCCCACGGAGTGGCTGGTGGTTTCAAAGTGCTGACTTTGGTGTTAGCAGCCCAACCTGCAAACACTATGCCACCAAAGCTACTTTTGTACCCCTATAAGTAGATAAATATTTCTCTTATATCTGTGTTTCAACCAAAGGCATGGCTATAAAGGAAAAAAGGCCATGAGTGTCAAGAATGATTTGAAAATGTGGAGTTCTTTTGGGAAAGGATATATATATACTTGTGTAAATAAATAGAATTCTGACGGCAAGAGTGGTCAGGAGTTGGACTGTTAATCTCAAGGTCAGCAGTTTGAATGACCAACCGCTCCTCTGGAGAAAGAGGAGATTTTCTACTCCTCTAAAGAATCACAGTCTCAGAAACCCACGGGGGCCATTTTACTCAGTCCCATGGGCCTGTGAGTTGGAATGGACTTGATGGCAGTGAGGGCATGTAAATATGCAAACACCCACCTCGGACTTAGGATTTGACCTGCTCCCTCAGCCCCGTGAGCATCTGCAGCCATGGACTTGGCCTTCTGTGAAGAACCCATTAGTGCACCACCACAAAGAGAATGAGTTTCCTCTGTGTCAGTCCATTACCCTGCCAACGTTCAGGATGGAGCCAACACCCTTGGTCTCCCAGAGAAATTGGCTCAACATACCCCTGATGTGGTTGCATGACATAGGACACTCATGCAATGCACTGCATGTGCTCTATTTAATGCACTATCACCAACAAGTCTACATGGGTGGTAACTCTGAAAACCTTGCCCAAACAGCTGGCTTCACCAAAGTATATGGAGTCATGTGGAGTCGTCGACCAGTTCGACTCTGCACTGGCTGTACGTTGGCATTGCCAAGGGGGCTTTCTCACTGACCGTGACCTGAATCCTGCTTCCACTAAGTCTTGCTTCATTGGTCTGGGATGGCGCCAGGCCAATGGGAGGCTTGAAAGCTCCTAAGGGATTCCAAAGTATGACCAAGGGTGAACACTACTGCTTTTGGCCATCACATCCGGGAAGGCCCTTGGGACTTTGCCACTCAAAGTATGATAGGTCAAGGAACCAGCAACATCAGCATTAGCTTCTCCCATGCTAATGCCATCGAGTTGATGCTGACTCATAGTGACCCTACAGGACAGGGTAGAACTGCCCTTGTGGGTTTCCCAGACTGTCACTCTTGCCCGGAGTCTACAGCCTCATATTTCTCCCAAGGAGTGGCTGGTGGTTTAGGACTACTGTCCTTGTGGTTAACAGCCCAAGAGTACCAGGGCCTCTAGAACTGCTGGATCCTAGACCCCCCACCCTGAACCCACAAAATCAGAATCTGCCCCCCAGCCCGATTTCCAGGAACCTGGGTAAGTGCATGCATGTGAAAGTTTAAGAAATACTTCCTTAGAAACCATTACTTTCCAGAACAAACTCCTCCTGCCAGAGGTGCATAAATGGAAGCCCATTAGGCCATGCTCGCCTAGAAGCAATTTGAGGTCTCAGTGCTCCTATATCCTGGCTGTCATCCAGATTTCCTTATTCTCACCTGGACTGTTGTCACTGCAGCAGGTATTGGTGAGTCCTCAGCACGAACAGCCCCAAATTAGGTCTAGAGACACAGCTCCCATTTCAGAGTAGTACAATCCACAGTTTACTGTAGAGTTTCTGGCTTTTACTGGCTTGGGGTAGGGTCTAGTGGGAAATGCATCTTAGCAAGAGCCATTATGTATTCTGGATGTGCACAATGAGTTTGTCTTGAGGCATATTTATGTCTGATGTTGTTATGTATTCTCTTTCTATCCCATGCAACGTTATTTTTTTTGAAAATTTATATTTGCTTTTAATTACCCAGACATATAAGTGATTTATAGCTAGGTCTGATCGATTGGAATCAGATGACCACGCCTGGATTAACCATGGGTCCTGGTGACCATTAGGCCCTTCTTTCCATAGTCCAAGTGCCCGTTAGTTAACCTAGATAGTCAAAGTGCCTGCTAGGTAACCTAAATAGTCCAAGTGCCCGCTAGGGAACCTACATAGTCCAAGTGCCCGCTAGGTAACCTAGATAGTCCAATTGCCCGTTGGCTAACCTAGATAGTCAAAGTGTCCGCTAGTTAACCTACATAGTCCAAGTGCCCGCTAGGTAACCTATATAGTCCAAATGCCCGCTAGGGACCCTAATAGTCCAAGTGCCCGCTAGTTAACCTAGATAGTCCAAGAGCTCGCTAGTTAACCTACATAGTCCAAATGCCCGCTAGGTAACCTAGACAGTTCAAGTGACCACTAGGTTACCTACATAGTCCAAGTGCCCGATAGGGAATCTACATAGTCCAAGTGCCCGCTAGTTAACATAGATAGTCCAAGTACCCGCTAGGAAACGTACATAGTCCAAGTGCCTGCTAGGTAACCTAGATAGTCCAAGTGCCCGCTAGTTAACCTACATAGTCCAAGTGCCTGCTAGGTAACCTAGATAGTCCAAGTGGCCAATAGTAAACCTACATAGTCCAAGTTCCCCCTAGGTAACCTAGATAGTCCCAAGGCCCGCTAGGTAACCTACATTGTCCTAGTGCCCCTTAGTTAACCTACATTCTCCAAGTGAACGATAGGGAACCTACATAGTCCAAGTGTCCGCTAGGTAACCTACATAGTCCAAAGCCCGCTAGTTAACCTACATAGTCCAAGTGCCCGTTAGGTAACCCAGATAGTCCTAATGCCCGCTAGGGAACCCACATAGTCCAAGTGCCCGCTAGGGAACTTACATAGTCCAAGGGCCCGCTAGGGAACCTACATAGTCCAAGTGCCCGTTAGTTAACCTAGATAGCCCAAGTGCCGGCTAGGTAACCTAGATAGTCCAACAGCCCGGTAGGTAACCAACATACTCCAAGTAACCGCTAGGTAACGTAGATAGTTCAAGTGCTAGCTAGGTAACCTAGATAGTCAAAGTGCCCGCTAGATAACCTACAAAGTCTAATTGCCCGCTAGGTAATCTATATAGTCCAAATTCCCGCTAGGGAGCCTACATAATCCAAATGCCCGCTAGGTAACCTAGATAGTCCAAGGGCCAACACATGCCATCGAGATGAGGGGAGGGAAACTATTAGCAAGAGGTCTTATTGATATGTAAGGGTTATCTGAGATTCACAGACTTGAAAGGACATGGCGGCAGATCCCAACATCACAGTTCCAGGTGGGACTACAGAAGCAAGAATAGGACAAGGATTGGGACCTGTGTTAAACAGGACAGTTTACAAGAGTGGTCCAGGGCCAAACAACCAAGGCTTTGGGGGCATGACTCATGACCGTGCAGCCCAGAATGGCAGCCTCGATTCAAGGATACACTTAGGCAAGTCTCTAAGCCCCACCATGGGCTGCCTAAGGGGTAATCCACTTTCCAATGCCCTCTGCCTGGTGGCAAGAGTGTTCACATCCCTGGTCAATGGTCTGAAGGAATTCACTGGAAGCTTAATCCACGTGGGGACTGTGCAAATAGAATTTTGGCTTTCACTGTTATCCACATACTTCTGAAAATTGTGAATTCTCAGAATTTCAGTTGAAAGGTAGGCTTGATGATCTGCTTCTGAGGGGTCACTATGGTGCACACAGCAGGTCACTGTGCATGCGCACCGGAATCAGTTCAACAGCAGCCAACAGCATTCTCCCTTATGTTGCTTGATGTTTGTTTTATGCCCACATCTCCTCTCTCTCTCTCTCTCTCTCTCTCTCTCACACACACACACACACACACACACACACTGGTATTTCAAAAAGTCCCTGAAAAATTCCATTCTCTTTTGATTCCTTGTTCCACTAACTTTTGGGAGCCTGCTTGTGTGCATATATGACACCATTTGTTTGCTGAAAGTGAGGAGGAATTGAACCACTTGCTGAAGATCAAGGATTGCAGCCTTCAATATGGGTTACAATTCAATATAAGGAAGACCAAAATCCCCAAAACTGGACCAATAGGTGATAAACAGAGAAAAGGGCTTCAGTTGTCAAGGATTTTGTCTTGCTTAGATCCACTATCAATGTTCATAGAAACAGCAGTCAGGTGATCAAAAGATGTATTGTAATGGGTAAATCTGCTGCAGAAAACCTCTTTATAGTGTTGAAGAACAATGATGTTACTCTGAGGACTAAGGTGCACATGACCTAAGCCATGCTATTTTCCATTGCATCATATGCATGTGAAAGTTAGACACTGAATAAGGAAGGCTGTAGAAGAACAGATGCATCGAATTGTGGTCCACCAGAAGACTACTGACAGTACCATGGACTGCTGAAGGACTGACCAATCTGTATCAGAAGAAATAAGGCCAGAGTGCTGCTTAGAGGCAAGGATGGCAAGACGCCATCTTACATACTTTGGACATGTTGTCAGGAGAGACCAGTCCCTGGAGAAGGACATCCTATTTGGTACAGTGGAGAAGCCATGAAACAGAGGAGGTCCTCGAAGAAGTGGATGGACTCAGTGGCTTCATCGGTGGTTCAGGCACAGGAACAATTGTGAGGATGGTGCACGACCCTACAGTGTTTCATTCGGTTGTATGTGAGGTCACGACGAGTCCAAGTGTCCTCAATGGCACGCAACAACAACTAGCCAGAGCAGAGAGGAGCAATCTGCCCTCTGGGACTTCCCTGGGAAGGTCCTCAATGGAAATTGGGAAAGTCTAAGACCCTATGGTCATGAGTTATAGTGGTCGGAAGGCCCCAGAACAAATCCAGTAAGCCTTTCTAATCTGTGATCGTCTCCATGTCTCCATAATGGCCCCATTCTCACTTATGTAGTCCTGCCTGAGAGAGTGATGAATTGCTCTGCCTCCAATCACATTTTTGTGGCAGATTTCATCCATTTCTATAATTAGCGACATGGCCACACAGCCTTTGGACCCCATTATGGCCTCATGCTTATGGTCTCCTTCATCTAAATCATTTCTCCTACTTTTGTCTTTCTTCATTAATTGAATATCTGAGATACATATGGAAGGGGCATTATCTCTACAATAAGAGAAAGGGATGAGGGGGTGGTGGTATGGAGTGGGGTGGCACACCATCTCAGAGAATGAGAACAGCTGTTTCAATGGTTCCCACTGCAGTGTGGAAACTGCAGGTACACTAAAAGAGGACAGCAATGACAGCATTAAGGTCTTAGAGCTTAAGGACTCCCTCCCTCCTTAGGCCTCTCTTTCAACTATAAAATGTAGCTCTAAAATGCAGAGCTTCTCGGACACAGCTTGGAGGAAGCCTGTGGATCCAGGAAAGCCCCAATCTCAGCAGAACCAATTTGGCAATCCACAGGTCTGATTTTTGACCAGTCAGCTCACTTGGTCTAGCTCACTTGGTCTAGATCACTCAATTATGTTCACATAAACTACAACAAACAGGTTCACACTGTCACCACATTTTCTATATAAGAAAACTGGAACAGAAATAAGCTGCCAAATTACTTGGCTTCTTATAAAAGAAATAGCCAAGTGAATGTTTGGGAAAACAACAGCTCCCGCTATGTGGCACAGGGAGCCCTGGTGGCATAGTGGTTTTCACTTGGGCTGCTACCCACATAGTTCAAAACCACCACCCGCTCTGAGAGAGAAACGTTAGGGCTTTCTACCCCTGTAAAGAGTTGCAGTCTCAGAAACTCACAGGGGCTGCTCTACCCTGTCCAATAGGGTTGCTGAAAGTCAGGGTTGCTGTGAGTCACAAAAGATGCAATGGCAGTGAGTTTTCAGTTTGATTATTAAGCAAAATTATCAAATTCTGAAACTATTGTTTCTCAATCTATCCTCCATCAAGATCTACCTAAACACTTTTAAAAAATTAAGTCATTTTATCGGGGGCTCTTACACCACTTATAACAATGCATACATCAATTGTATCAAGCACATTTGTACCTACGGTACCATCATCATTTTCTTTATACTTGACCCCTTGGTATCAGCTCCTTTTCCCCCCTTCTCTCCCACTCTCCCACCCTCATGAAACCTTGATAAATTATACTTTCATATTTTACAATGTCCAAGGTCTCACTTCACCAATGTTTCTGTTGCTTGTCCCCCTGGGGTGTGAGCGTTAATACATCAATCATTGCTATCAGTTCCCTCTATCTCATCCCTACCCTCATGTTATCACTACTTCCATTACTGTTCCTGAAGGGTTTATCTGTCCTGGATTCTGTGTGTTGAGAGTTCTTATCTGTACCAGTGTACATGCTCTGGTCTAGCCGGCTTTGTAAGGTAGAGCTGAGGTCATGATAGTTGGAGGGAGTGAGCGGGAGAGGAAGCATTGAAGAACTAGACAAATGGTATGTACTGTGGTATGAGTTGGGGTGCCAGCCCCCCACCAGTAATCTTGGGTTCAATAAGCACAATTGTATGGTTGAGATATATAAATATTATATTAAAGTCACCGGGAGCATGAGCGATAGAAGAGACATTACAATAATGCAGTCAGACACAATTCATGGTAGCATGCTCACCTCCTGGATGGCCATGATCTTACCAGCCAGGCCCACGCTCAGTGTGGACGAAGGGAGGTGGGATGGAGACCAGGCAGGAGGCTCAAGGACTGGGCTGGAGGCTGGAGCCCCAGCACAAGGCGGGCTTCCCCAGACAAATGGCGCACAACGTGGGACAATATGAGTTATATCCCATATAACAATTATATGGCCCCATTGGTACGTAGAGTGAATTTGAAAATTGTGCGAAGTGAGGATCCGGTGTGGGGATTGACAGAGAAGTAGTGGAAATAGTGAATTAGAATTTTAAAGAGGATAATGGGAGCAAGGTAAAAGTAAACCTGAAACTTATGGTACCATGCTCTCTACTTACTGAAAAGACAAGGTGTAAAAGTAACGAAGAAAAAGATACAATGTTTTCTAAAAGTAGTAAAAAGGTATAATTCATGGTTCTCAGAGGAAGGAACTTTTGATTTAGAGACCTGGGAGGAGGTCATTGTCAACTTAAAGGAAGCACAGAGATGGGGAGAGTATCCCTATGGAGAAGTGGTCTCTGTGGGTACAAGTTAAGATGGTTTTAAAACTTTTGCAGGAGGAAGAGAATAAGGATGAACAGTCTAGTGAGAAGTCTTGTGTCTATTCAAATCTAGCAAAGCAAGCTAAAGTGTCTGTGAATAAGCATGATTTAGGTTATGAAACTTTAGGAAAAACTGAAAAGGCAGGGATTGGTTTGTTATCTAAAGCCTCCAATTCTAGAACAGAACCTCATTGCCAAAGCCTGTATGCTCTCGCGAGACTGCAGACTCCGAAGGTTTAAAGGTGATACAGTACTAGAGGCAGTGGATTGCAAGATCCAAAGCATGGCTATTAAACAATCCCAGGAAGCTCCCTTGCTTTCAAAGGTAGAGAAAGCCAAGAAGCAGAACAGGCAACGTCTAAGATGCCCAAATTTAAATCAGATGAGAAGCAGTGAGAACGGGTTTCAGGCAGATGAGAAGATTTTAGGCAGAGCTAAAAGAATGAGCCTGAGTCAGAAGGGGACATAGTAAAAGCAACTGCTCTCCTGCTGGAATTTAGTGTAAGAAAGGCCAGAGATTGTAAAACAATCAAGCAAGCCAGCCCTGAAGGTAGAGAGATTAGCTCCAAAGAAATGCAAACTAGGAGAGCTAGCACAGAAGGTGAAGTTCAGGAAGTGGAACTCCAAGATATCCAGATTGAAAAGAGTAGCTCAGAGAATAGACGTAAAGAAGCAAAGTATAGGAAAGCACCTTTACTCTCCAGAGTAGGAAGAGGGATTGCAGAAGAAGATTTAGAATGCAAGATGTCTTATCCTGTTAGAACCAAAAGGAATTCACAGTGCCTTTGCCTTTTAAGTTGCTAAAAGATCTCAAGCAGGCAATCAATGACTACGGCCCAGACTCACATTTTGTAATTAGCATGATAAGGGCTCTAGCAGAGTCTGACAGCTGGACCCCTACAGATTGGAAAGCTTTAGTGAGAATTTGTCTTTACTCTTCAGAATGCTTGTGATATCAAATGCTATGGAAGGAAGCAGCCCTTGCAAGAGCTGGGAAGAATGCTGAGGATGGGATAGATATAGGAATTCATCAATTGCTAGGGGATGCAAATTATATTACAGTTGAGTCTCAACTACAGTTTACTGAACAGACAATAGGACAGATACATGAGGTTTGCTTAAGGGCCTGGGAAAAGATAATTCCATCAGAAGAGAGAACGCCGCGTTACAGGGCTATAAGACAACAGAATATGATGAGCGTTACGCTGACTTTGTGTCCCGACTGGAAGATGCTATTTCCAAATGTGTGAAGAATGTTCAGGCAGTAAGAGACCTAGTGCACAAGCTATCTTATGATTTCTCTAATAAGCACTGTAAAAATGCCTTGCATCCCTACAGCGAACAGGGCACTTTGCTGGGTTATTTTAGGATATGCAGGAATGTAGAGGCAGAGGAATACAAGGCAGACCTCATGGCAGCTTCATTGGCAAACTATATCAGACCTGGAAGAAAGTGCTTTAGTTGTGGGAAGACAAGTCATCTTCAAAAGAGTGTAGGCAGAGCAGGCTGCGGCCAATGTCAGAGCATGGGCCAGGACCATGGAGATCGGGTTTAAACGAACCTGAACTCTGCCTCCATTGTAGGAAGGGAACTCATTGGGCGAGCCAATGTCGTTCAAAAATCAACCGTGAAGGGTCGCCATTAGCAAAGACTTCCCGGCGGGAAAATAGTGGAAGAAGCTTGATGCAGAGCCCTCATAGCAGAGCGTGGTAGGCAAGGTGTCTGCCTACTGGAGCAAAGAAGATCTTTGAGAGAAATCGCCTTTATCTAGCAGCCTCACAGCAGGAGAACAGACCTAGCCAAAGAGGCAAAAACCTAGTCTCTGTTCTCACTGCAGTTGGTTTGAATAACCAAGAGATGGCTCAGAAGCCTTCACAGGAGCTTGATCCTCAAAAGCAGGGACCTCTTATTGAAAGATTAATACAGTTTCTATCAGGAAGATTTAACCTTAGTACTCAAGAAATTAAAATTGATACTGGAGTTGATAAGAGTTGTAAGAAAAAGCCCAAAACTGTGATTGAATCAGAAACGAAGAGCAGTAATTGGGGTCCACTACCTAAAAGAACTATAGGAAGTTTATTAAGAAAGTCCAAAAAAAAAAAAAAAAGAAAGTCCAACATAAATTCTCAAGGTGTTGCTGGAGTTATTGGTCAGGATTGTGAAGAAGAAATTAAGGCAGTAATGAGTTCTGATATACCATGGTTTGTAAAAATGTAGGATCGCTTAAGCCAATTTTCCCTTCCTTGCATTTCTAGAGTAAAAATTTATACCTATCAGGAAAGAGTACTTGAGAAGTTTGACCACCCTATAAATCAAGCAGTCTTCTGGACTGCTGTTGTGGAGAAACAGCGCCCCCACATGGAATTAGAAATGGAAGGAAAAAGGTTTGTTAACTGTGGATGCCGGGTCATTTCCTTAGGGCATTCAGGGGGGCCTAAGGCCCTCCCATTAACTTCCCCTAAAGCCAGCATAGAGGGAATGAGTGAAGTTAACCAAGACAGAATATTGCAAGGTAAAATCATACAGTGTGAGAAGCCTGAAAGGCAAAACGGCTCAATTGAGCCTATAACCTTATTGGTAAGCCTGGAGAAAAAATGTCTGCTTGGTAAGTTACTTCAAGATCAGCTGAACAAATTTATTAAGAATTTTTTCAGTCTTTCAAAGTATGATAAGAAGTTCTCCCAATTAGTTAGCTCTCTTAATTCTCTGAGGGATGGGAGCCAGTATTTACATAACAATGAAGGTTATCTAACTAGTACTTTTACTGGTTCAAGATCTAGCAATGCTTTACTATTTAAATTGTTAAAACAGAAGGAGGAGAAGAGGAATCTTATGTGTGACAAAGTTCATTTACTCATTTTAACTAAAAAATTTTTCTCCTTACTAAAAGCTTGTAATAAAATTAGGGAAGATAAACACGTTTTCAATTCTACAGAGAAAATTGATCCTAAGAAATCTGAGGATGATGGAAACTGTGTTTGGGATCCAGGTCCATTCACCTGGAGAAAAGGCTATGCATGTATGTTTTTTACAGAATAAAACTGATGGACTCCCTTTAAAAGGACGCAACCACCTTTGGAGAAAGATGGACAAGGAAGAGATGGAGAGGCCAACCAATATTAATCATA
This sequence comes from Tenrec ecaudatus, assembly GCF_050624435.1. NCBI lineage: Eukaryota > Metazoa > Chordata > Mammalia > Afrosoricida > Tenrecidae > Tenrec > Tenrec ecaudatus. The sequence goes on from NW_027457661.1 coordinate 468,504, forward strand.
AATCCTTTTTTCAGGTTAATGATACCCCAAAGAGAGGGGCTATTTCTTTATATTTTCACAGGCAAAGGAGATAGGTGGATTTCTCTTCAGCCAGCAAGGCCCAGAAGAAAGCGGGTCACTATTATTGAAGTTATTCAAAACGGCAAGAAGACCTCGAAGATTCCTGAGAATGGCGATTGCTGACTGCTGAGACATTTCTTCCATTGCTGACGCTGTCTAAGAGACACTCTGGGATGCTATCATAACTGAACATTTTATACAATGTGACTGGAATATTACTGCAGACTGCTTTGCTGAAAGGTCAAGATTTTGAATTTGTCAATGCTATAATGTGATTGGAATGTAACTGATTTCTGTATAACCACTTATCCTTATAATAAGACATTGCATGATTGGAATTTGATTAGGAAACATTTGCAAGGGTTTAAGGGAAACATTTCATTAGATATTGATCAGCTTAAAAAGGATATTTTCTATACATTCAAAGACAAGCTTGAGGCTTCTCCTGGCTCTGATGTGATTAAGCAATTGATGAGTAGCATGGAAGGGTTGGACCCGCGAGCTTGGGGGCAAAGTACTTCACATAGCTTAAGTTCCAGTCTGACTGTGTTTTTTATCATAATTGTGATGCTTGCAGTCTCATGTCACTTCTATAGGAAGCTAATAGATATGAAAAGAGACCATGTTGCCTCCGTGACACTATTGAATCTTAAACATAATGCAGAGAGGGGAAATGTGGGATACTAGCACCAAGGGAAATAATACTGGGACTTATTCCCTGACTGGTACAGAGGGAATCTGGGAGACTAATGTTCCATGGCTGGAAGACCACCACTCTGTTAGTTGGAGATATACTCCAAGTTCATGTTCCTGCGGTAATCTATCATTTCCACAGATTCTCCCTTAAAGCTGTGCTGCCTTAAAGTGAGCGCATGGCTGATACATTCTCCCTATAGAAGCAGACATTCCTATTTGGCTCTATTTCTTCCCACCGCAGTATCCAATCTCTCTCATACCTTCCTCCAATAACAGATGGGAATAAGGGGACTTTACCCCCAGTGGCTGGATTCTAAATGTTTCTATCAAGCCTGAATTTTTGGCTATATTAATTGGATCATGAAGTTTTGCCTTTACAGCTTTAAATGTATAGAAAATGATTTAAAAACACGTCAGTCACGCCCACCACAGGTTTCCCGCTCCTAAAACTCACTTCCGTGCAAAAAGACACCTGAGTGGCAGGCGGGTTGGGCCGCCCGCGTAGACTCCACGGCGCCAACGCCGCTCTCCGCTGAGGCGCCCTCAGGAGGCGCCCGAACGCGCCCCGCCCCGCCCCCCCCCCTGTTGGGGACGTCCGGCGGAGCCTCAGCAAGGCATCCCGAGGGCGGCCAGGCTCGGGCTCGTTCTTCGAGCCGGCAGGAAGCGCAGCACCGGCGCCGGAGCCTCCGGCCGGGATCTCCAAGAGCTAGCCGCCGCGACCCCCCGCCCTCGGCCGCCCTCAGCCGCGCCGCATCCGGGTCCGCTGCCGCTCTCACCTGCGCGGAGCCCCGCCCCGCGCAGTGCGCTCCGGATCCGTGTGCCGTCAGTAGCCCCAGCCGCCGCGACCGCCCCGCGCGGTCACCTCCCGCCTGCCCGGCGCCGCACTGCGCCCGCCCGCCGCCCACGGCCAGGGCCCGTTCAGCCGCCCCCGCCGCCCGGACCGGCGGAGCACGTGCGCCCGCGCCTCCCAGCGAGCTGCACGGCCGGCCGGGGCCTCCAGCTGCCTTTCTGGAGCCTCTCCTGGAGGGTCCTGAGGGACCGCAGAGCCCCCGGACCCCTGCCTTCTGGAGCGGCCCGCAGCCGCCTCGCGGGGACCCCTCTGCCTCGGCGTTCCCTCGCAGCCCTTCGCCCCACTTGTGCCCCGCGGCGCCGCAGACCCCAGAACCCCCTTCCTGAGCGTAGGAGTGCGGGGATGTTGCCCCGCACCGTCGATGGCCGTTGAAAGGCTGAAGTTCCCACTTCCAAGTTCAAGAATATTCTGTGTGTTCATTTTTGTGATAACAGCTAACACTTGGCTGCAGTTTCATCGGTTAACCAATTCTTTTCGTATTCTGCTCGCCTGTTCGCTTTTGTCTCAACCAGGAAATGTCACGCCCCTCATTCTTGGATCACAGTTGAATTTTTTATTGATTATAAACCCTAATGTCGACTTACTGTAAAGCACCTGTACGAGGAAGCTTCAAAAATTCATGGGAAATTATCTTCTCTTTTCATTCCTTTCTCCCACGATCTTTCCGAAGCTCCCGCGTGTTGTGATGCCAGTGTACAATTAGTAAAGCCACTCTGGCAAATAATTCAGTAGTCTGGGATATAATTTAGAACTATATGCTATGCAAAGCAAAGGTGGCAAAACAATCCAGTGGTAAAGGAATACTTTGGTTAATGAGTGGTTGAATTGGCTGAATTTACAAGAAATCAAAGGAAGGAGCATACTACATTCAAAAATAAACTCCAGGAGGATTAGAGCGATAAAATATTCAAAGCATTAAAAACTTAGAGGGATTTATTTTCGAGGGTAGCAATTTAGCTTTAGTGAGGTGGAAACTTTAAGCAAGACACGAAGGTTCATGTCTTTAAAGGAAAGATAAAGCTATTTGACTATATACAGATGTTTTTACCTTTTAGCATGGTATCACAATGACAAGAAAAGTGTTTTAAAAGAACAATTGGCTATGCAAAACGCATGGCAATCTAACATAAAGTTTCTATAAATTATTTTTCCAGACAAATTGCTCGGTTCTATATGTTTTTAATACAGGCAATGCATACACACAGACAACTAACAGAAGAGAGGTTCATAAGCATGATTCATAAACATTGAAAAGATGCCTAATGTCATTGAAAGCCCTGGAAACATAAAGGGTTGAGATATAAATATTAAAGTCATTGGGAGCATGAGAGATAGAAGAGATATTACAATAATGCAGTCACACACATATCATGGTAGCATTGCTCACCTCAGCCCCACTTGGTGGTCCACATGGAGAGAGGGGGAAGGGAAGGAGGACAAGGGGAATTGGAAACGGGAGGGTAAAGACATACATCACAGGAAGGACTTGGACTATGTTATACAGCGGTGAGAAGGGGTGGTCTAGGGGCATACATGCAATAGGAAGAGGAGGGATTGGGGGTATACAGGTGACAAAATGGGCGGATCCTACATTTAGAATGGCAGCTTAACTTTGACCTGTTTTCTGGATCTCCATATGAACCATTATCAGTAGGGTGTGAACTCCACCTACTGGAACCAAGCTAATGGTTCCAAGTTTTAGAGAAAAGCAATCCATTGTCTCCACCAGCAGGGAGCAGAGACTGCAGTCTGGCAGCATTGCCTTGAGGGACCTTGCAAGCATCTGGCCCACACACATTATCCCTCTAGTAGGAATCAACCCAGTTAACTTACATTGGGGCTTTTAATCTCCAGACTATATATTTTTATTGGAGTAGAAAGCCTCATCTTTCTTCCCTGGAGCTGGCTGGTGGTTTTGAAGAGTGAAACCTTGTGGTTAACCGCCCAACCCATAACCTTCTATGGCACTAGAGCTCCATGACTCTGAACTAGCAACGTAAAATGCTTTGCCCTCAGGCAGAGTTTGTTTGCTTCCACCCACTCCTCTGGCCAGCCTGGTGAGGAGTAGTCTAGCCCTCAAGAACTTGCCTGAGTATGCCTTTGATGGGAATTGGGGTACTGAGGTTGCACGTTCATGCCCTGACCAAGATGGTTGGAGGGCCCTGAACCAGTCCTGTAAACTTTTCTAGTCTGCAATAATGTATTTACTCCAATCATGGTCCCTTTCCCATTTCTGTAGTCACATTTCCAACTGTGATGGTCTGATCTGCTGGGAACTTGACTTTTAAAGGGGCTTCCTTTGTTTTCCATGTGACCGAGCTGTTGTGAATCCTTCAGTCCCCATTATGGCCTCATGCTTACGGTCTCCCTCAACCAGATGATTTGTTTTTTCTGGACTTTGTCCCATTCAAGATTTAACAAGGGGGTCTCTGTAAATTATATTTGAACTTCGAGTCTTCTCCCTGATCTAAAACAATGCACACAAAAATATATACCAATTCGATCATTTCTACATGTACAATTTGCTAACATTCATTATATTTCTGAAATTATATAGCCATTCTCACTGTCCTTTTCCAATTCCAAATTTCCATCACACACATAAGCTCACTGCCCCTTAAACTTTTCACCTAACCTTCCAAGTTCCTGTGTCAATCTGATCACAGACAGATTATTCTTTAAAAGAGCACAATGTCTAAAGCAGATCTTCTTCACTGATTCAGCTTTTGGTTGGCTTTAAAAAGACTTTACAAAAATCAAATCTGCTGCTATCAAGTTAATGCTGACTCATAGTGAATACCCCCTATGGGCTTCTGAGACTGTAACTGTTTACAGGAGTAGAAAGGCCCACCTTTCTCCTGCAGAGCGGCTGGTAGTTTCAAACTGCTGAGCTTGTGGATCGCAGCCCAACATGAGTGCCCAGCAAAGAGCACCCAGAGAAACTGAGCCCCACATCCTTAAGCCACATGAGCCATGGAGTCGGGCAGAGTTGAGATGCAGTCCTCCCCAAAGCCTTCAGAAACAACAAGAAGCCTTCAGAGACATCAAGAAGGATCACTAACTCTTTTGGTAGCCAAAAGAACGATCAGCCCCATAGTCAAGAGGCAGGACAAGTATCAGTGGCTCTGGCCAGACTGGAGGGGCTCACTCAAGGCCATTCCAGGCCAGGGCCAGGTAACTGTGTCTGGCTTCGAGTACTCCAGGCACAGAATCTCTGACTCATGGGCCTCCACCTTCAGCATTTCACTCAGGAACTGCAATTCGTGGACCCTGCAAAATGAGAAGAGAGGAGAGGCCGTTCAGTGCCAGGCAGCGGGGGGAAAGAATCATCACCCACCCCCTTCCACCTTTTCCTCTCCATCAAGAGCTGTTTTACTTTACCTTTTGGGTTGAACCTTTAGAAAAATGAGTCAAGATATGTCACATTCAACTCTCTCACCTGGTCTCCCTTCGTATTAATGTTTTATGCACTACAGTACACAGTGATAAGGACCACGGAGGTCACACTGGTACAACATTATTAGACTTTATTTAAATGTCACCAGCGGGGGTTGCTCTGAGTTGGAATCAACCCAATGCCAATGAGTTTGTTTCTTTATCCCACGAATGTACTTCTTCTGCTCCAGGATCCCAGGAGCCCCCACGGCACATGGGTGTCATCTGTCCCAGTCTAGAACGGCTTTCAGTCTTTGCTTGTCTTTCCTACCCTGACACCTGGGAGAGTGTGATAAGTTACTCTGGCAGGTGTACCTCAAATGAAGGTTGCCTGATGTTTCCTCATGACTATCCTAAGTTCCTTATACATTTGGGTCAAGAATACCAGACACAATGCTAGGAGGAGGCTGCATGGAAAAACAGAACTAAAAGAAACTTTCCATCAACGTTGGTTGTTGTTGTTCAACATTTTATTGGGAGTTCTTAAGAGTCATAACATTTTCTGGGAACATTTTGAAACCTCTCAGTGTACCCTCTCACCAGATTCATGCTGCTGCCACGGGATGTTAACCTTAATGACTTGGCTAAGGGTGGGTTTTGCCGTTTCTTCATTGTCAAGTTAGTATCTTTCCCTTGGAGATAATAAATTTTGTCCCCAACCCTTTTCAGCTAAACCCTCCTGAACCTCTGTCCTTGGGGGCCTAAAGTTCCCCCATCCTGTCCCCTGGAGGCAACGGCTTGTCCCATAGCAAGCAAGTCATAATGATTAGCTCTTGTCTTTAACAAGTAAAGGAATATACATTAACCAAGCACCTAGTAAGTACTAGGCATTCTAAATCTCCCACTTACATTGTCTCCTGTTCGTAAAAATCAAATGCATCAGGTATGTCATTTCACAATTGCAGAAACTAAGGTTTGGTCAAGTTCAGGAACATGTCCAAAGAGGCCAAGCTAAGACTGCACAGGGGCATACTGAAAAACGTCTGAGATGAGTCAGCACTAAAATCCCCTCCCATCCTCAGAGCCAATTAACAGATACGAAGGGACCCAGGGGCACAGCTTGGGGAGCAAGGGTGCTGGAGGAAACAAATTCCACACTTGAGGAACCCCAGCTCCTAATGGTAGGCCAGGAAACACGGTCAGTCTCAGCAGACCTGGCCCACGTACCTCTACACTCCAGACGCAGGAGGAATGATACAGAGCTGAATACACCTTGCCCACTTTCTTGGGGCCCTTCACACCCCAGACATAAGTACTATGGTCATTGTACACACAAGACAGCCACGGATTTGCAGGATCAAAGGTCAAGGTGATGGTGTCCCGATACTTCGCATTGGCCACTCCAGCGAAAAGGCGACTGAGGAAAGAGGGGGTCAGGGTGTCCAGGGCAGACAGGGCAAACTGGTGAGTTAGCGCTAATGCAAAGGGGCACTAAAGGGAGGAGCAGCAGGTTGGCCAGCAGTCACTGGAGAAAGAACGCAGCGGCTGGCCTGGCATTCCTTGCCATGGGGCTCTGCAAAAGAACACAAGCTATTTCATAGCCCCCAACATCAGGCGGGGACAGTGTGTGGCCGTGATGCAGCCAAGCAGATGTCAGGCCCTTCTAGACTCACGTCAGAGGAAAAGGAAGGGCACTGTGCAAACCAGTCATGGTCATATATCATTTCCTGCCATTTGCAGATTTAGCCCACTCCTTCCCTGAATGAGAAATTAATATACCCAACTGCAGAACTGCCCCGCTTCCTGGCAGCACTGAAACCAGAGCAAAACTTCACTTCCTGCAATCACCCAACCCAAGGCCCGAGGCTACAATAAGACCCTCCTACCTTAGCTGCTACCCAGGACCACCCTGAGGGAGAAAGGCCTGCTCCGTCAGGTTTCCAGCCTCTCTCAGAAACCCTAAGGAACTGCCCGTCTGTCCTAGCTGTGGTGTTTACAGGACAATGCATTACCACACTGCAGACTCAGATTACCACGGTTGCCCACAGTGAGCAACAAATGCTAAAAGACCCACCTGTGCTTGACTGCAAGGGTCTTCCCAGAGGTCTATGTGTGCCCTCCTCTCCTTGCAGCATGCCAGGGACGGCCTGGCACAGAGTGGGGCTCTGACAGGACTCAGGGGCCCACCCACACCGCTCACCTGGCCTCTGTGATGCTGGCAATGTCTGTGCCCAGGGCATGGGGCCGGGGCAGCGTGCTGAGGAAGTGCAGGTTGAAGGGGTTGAAAAGGCACACGGTGCCGTCAGCACAGCCGCAGAAGATGTAGTCCTGGCTCACCGAGATGCAGTGGGCCACTGTGGTCTGTGAGCACAGAAGCCACAGTCAGCAAGGGCGTCTGTCCACTCCTTCACCGGACACCTCAACAGCCATGAGCCAAGAGGCAAGGACAAGCGCAAGGCAGGCCAGCTGCCCTGGGCAGAGCCCCTCAATGCCCCTCCCTCTAACAGCAGCTGGCCAGAGGGCCCACAGCCCCGTGCAATTAGGGGGAAGGAGTCAGCAAGCCTTATAAGGCACCTGAGGTTTGGGCAAAGACACACCCAGAAAAGGCCGGCCCAGAGAAAGGCAGCAGAGGCAGCGGACAGGGCCAGCACACTTACTGTGATGCTGTCTGTGTGCTGAGCAGAAGAGGAAAGCAGAGGAAGAGGCAGAGACAGAGAGGGCGAGCAAGCAGAGAGGTTCCCAAACACATTCCTCCGCCTGGGGCCTCCCCCAGCGTGCATGCAGACTCAGGTGCCCTGGAGCCCGGAGGTGACAGACGGGAGGGTGCCGACAAAGCATTCACTTACACTCAGCTCCACCCACTTGTCCAACAGTCTCCGGGTCACTGAACTCGCACAGCTGCCCAGAGGATGTGATACAGAAGGTGCTGTCAGTCTTCTTCCCGCAGCCACAGTCTACATCAGTGAACAGGTTGTTCCGCAGGTTCCCCCAGCAGCCCAGAGCGGCCCAGCAGGGGTACAGTGGCATTCACCTGTGGAGACCCACCACAGGTGCCACCCACACACCCTGCAGGCTACCCCCTGGAAAGCAGGCCCTGGGGAGGGAGGGAGAAGGCTTCCCTTGCATATTGACATAGCACCTGGCCCAGCTGAGACTTCCAAGGGGCTTTTGAGCATGCAGAAGGGGGCGCAGGTGGAACATATCTGGGCAGACCCCACCCTAGTGGCTACTTGCTGCCTCACCTTTGAGGTCTTGCTGTCATCGAGGTACCAGAACTTGATGTGCCGGTTGCCTGCAGTGACAAAGTAGCTGCAGTCCTCAGAGAAGGATACTGCTGTCACCTGACTGGACACCTTGTTGGAAGCCACTACAATGTTTTTCTGGAGAGAAAGTCAAGGGAAATCAAGGCTCTGCTTCTAGGAGCTGAGGGAAAAGAAACTTACACACTGAAGGTTAGACAAGCTGTGAACTTGACCTCTCCTTCTGCCCCTTCTTCAGCATCCTAGATACCCAGTTGCTCCTTTCTGCTCAGAGTTCTCTAGAAAGGGACTGAGGCCAGCAGGCGGAAGTAAAGGCCACCGGTCAGCAGTTTCTTGGCTCCCCTCCCGGCCCCGCCTGTCCTGAGGCCAGCAGCCCACTCACCTTCCAGGCCCAGACATTGACGATCATGTCATGCTGGTAGCCCACTGAGACAATGTACTTGGCACTGGATGAGAAGGCCACACATGCCATGCCATACTTATGCTCCTGAAGCTCCGCCACCAGGCTGCGCTCCGACACGTCCCATACCCGCACAGCAGGCATGTGTCCACTCTGCAGGGACCGAAGACCCCGAAGTAAAGGCCAGAGGCTATCAAAAGAGATAGTGTCTGGGGTCTTAAAGGCTTGAAGGTGAGCAAACGGCCATCTGGCTCAGAAGCAAAAAAGCCCACATGGAATAAGCACACCAGCCTGTGCGATCACAAGGTGCCAAAGGGACCAGGTATAAGGCATTATGCACAATATATGTATATATATATATATATATATGGTATAAGGCATTATGTGGGGTCCCGTGGTGCTGACCCACACGGCGTCACCGTGAGTTGGAATGGACTCCTTAGAAACGGGTTTAGTAAGCAGCACAAAGAGGAAACTCCTTGGTGAACTGGAGGACACGGTAGCTGAAACCATGGGCTCCAACATACTACCCCTGAGGCTGGCAAAGGACTGGGCAGTGCTGCCTTGTGTTGCAAAGAAGGTCCCTGTGATGTCAGAATGACTGGACAGCACTAACAACAACAAAGGATGTCAGGCCCCTTCACTTCCCCAGACCACTGACCAGGTTCAAAGACCCGCATGCGAGTATAGTTTCACAGTTAGACGTGTTTAGAAAAAATAATGTTTGCAAAAGTAAAATCTTGGTTTACATTTTACAGAGCATGCACAATTAGTAGAACTCTTAAGGTCCACCGGAACCTGTTTAGGGTCCCCTCCACTTGCTCACCACCGATAAGTCGATTCTGACTCATATTGATCCTACAGGAGAGGTTAAAATTTCCCCTGTGGGTATTTCTGAAACTGTAGCTCCTTATGGGAATAGAAAGCCTCCTCTTTCTCTGCCGCTGGTGGGTTCAAACTGCCAACCTTGTCTTTAGCAGCTCAGGACTGACTTGTATCTCTATGAAACCAAAATCTACCTCACTGCCAGGGAGGTGATGCTGACTCATAGTGACCCTATGAGGCAGAGTAGATCTGTCCCTGTGAGTTTCTGAGACTGTAACTCTTTATAGGAGTAGACAGACTCTTCTTCCCACGGAGTGGCTGGTGGTTTCAAAGTGCTGACTTTGGTGTTAGCAGCCCAACCTGCAAACACTATGCCACCAAAGCTACTTTTGTACCCCTATAAGTAGATAAATATTTCTCTTATATCTGTGTTTCAACCAAAGGCATGGCTATAAAGGAAAAAAGGCCATGAGTGTCAAGAATGATTTGAAAATGTGGAGTTCTTTTGGGAAAGGATATATATATACTTGTGTAAATAAATAGAATTCTGACGGCAAGAGTGGTCAGGAGTTGGACTGTTAATCTCAAGGTCAGCAGTTTGAATGACCAACCGCTCCTCTGGAGAAAGAGGAGATTTTCTACTCCTCTAAAGAATCACAGTCTCAGAAACCCACGGGGGCCATTTTACTCAGTCCCATGGGCCTGTGAGTTGGAATGGACTTGATGGCAGTGAGGGCATGTAAATATGCAAACACCCACCTCGGACTTAGGATTTGACCTGCTCCCTCAGCCCCGTGAGCATCTGCAGCCATGGACTTGGCCTTCTGTGAAGAACCCATTAGTGCACCACCACAAAGAGAATGAGTTTCCTCTGTGTCAGTCCATTACCCTGCCAACGTTCAGGATGGAGCCAACACCCTTGGTCTCCCAGAGAAATTGGCTCAACATACCCCTGATGTGGTTGCATGACATAGGACACTCATGCAATGCACTGCATGTGCTCTATTTAATGCACTATCACCAACAAGTCTACATGGGTGGTAACTCTGAAAACCTTGCCCAAACAGCTGGCTTCACCAAAGTATATGGAGTCATGTGGAGTCGTCGACCAGTTCGACTCTGCACTGGCTGTACGTTGGCATTGCCAAGGGGGCTTTCTCACTGACCGTGACCTGAATCCTGCTTCCACTAAGTCTTGCTTCATTGGTCTGGGATGGCGCCAGGCCAATGGGAGGCTTGAAAGCTCCTAAGGGATTCCAAAGTATGACCAAGGGTGAACACTACTGCTTTTGGCCATCACATCCGGGAAGGCCCTTGGGACTTTGCCACTCAAAGTATGATAGGTCAAGGAACCAGCAACATCAGCATTAGCTTCTCCCATGCTAATGCCATCGAGTTGATGCTGACTCATAGTGACCCTACAGGACAGGGTAGAACTGCCCTTGTGGGTTTCCCAGACTGTCACTCTTGCCCGGAGTCTACAGCCTCATATTTCTCCCAAGGAGTGGCTGGTGGTTTAGGACTACTGTCCTTGTGGTTAACAGCCCAAGAGTACCAGGGCCTCTAGAACTGCTGGATCCTAGACCCCCCACCCTGAACCCACAAAATCAGAATCTGCCCCCCAGCCCGATTTCCAGGAACCTGGGTAAGTGCATGCATGTGAAAGTTTAAGAAATACTTCCTTAGAAACCATTACTTTCCAGAACAAACTCCTCCTGCCAGAGGTGCATAAATGGAAGCCCATTAGGCCATGCTCGCCTAGAAGCAATTTGAGGTCTCAGTGCTCCTATATCCTGGCTGTCATCCAGATTTCCTTATTCTCACCTGGACTGTTGTCACTGCAGCAGGTATTGGTGAGTCCTCAGCACGAACAGCCCCAAATTAGGTCTAGAGACACAGCTCCCATTTCAGAGTAGTACAATCCACAGTTTACTGTAGAGTTTCTGGCTTTTACTGGCTTGGGGTAGGGTCTAGTGGGAAATGCATCTTAGCAAGAGCCATTATGTATTCTGGATGTGCACAATGAGTTTGTCTTGAGGCATATTTATGTCTGATGTTGTTATGTATTCTCTTTCTATCCCATGCAACGTTATTTTTTTTGAAAATTTATATTTGCTTTTAATTACCCAGACATATAAGTGATTTATAGCTAGGTCTGATCGATTGGAATCAGATGACCACGCCTGGATTAACCATGGGTCCTGGTGACCATTAGGCCCTTCTTTCCATAGTCCAAGTGCCCGTTAGTTAACCTAGATAGTCAAAGTGCCTGCTAGGTAACCTAAATAGTCCAAGTGCCCGCTAGGGAACCTACATAGTCCAAGTGCCCGCTAGGTAACCTAGATAGTCCAATTGCCCGTTGGCTAACCTAGATAGTCAAAGTGTCCGCTAGTTAACCTACATAGTCCAAGTGCCCGCTAGGTAACCTATATAGTCCAAATGCCCGCTAGGGACCCTAATAGTCCAAGTGCCCGCTAGTTAACCTAGATAGTCCAAGAGCTCGCTAGTTAACCTACATAGTCCAAATGCCCGCTAGGTAACCTAGACAGTTCAAGTGACCACTAGGTTACCTACATAGTCCAAGTGCCCGATAGGGAATCTACATAGTCCAAGTGCCCGCTAGTTAACATAGATAGTCCAAGTACCCGCTAGGAAACGTACATAGTCCAAGTGCCTGCTAGGTAACCTAGATAGTCCAAGTGCCCGCTAGTTAACCTACATAGTCCAAGTGCCTGCTAGGTAACCTAGATAGTCCAAGTGGCCAATAGTAAACCTACATAGTCCAAGTTCCCCCTAGGTAACCTAGATAGTCCCAAGGCCCGCTAGGTAACCTACATTGTCCTAGTGCCCCTTAGTTAACCTACATTCTCCAAGTGAACGATAGGGAACCTACATAGTCCAAGTGTCCGCTAGGTAACCTACATAGTCCAAAGCCCGCTAGTTAACCTACATAGTCCAAGTGCCCGTTAGGTAACCCAGATAGTCCTAATGCCCGCTAGGGAACCCACATAGTCCAAGTGCCCGCTAGGGAACTTACATAGTCCAAGGGCCCGCTAGGGAACCTACATAGTCCAAGTGCCCGTTAGTTAACCTAGATAGCCCAAGTGCCGGCTAGGTAACCTAGATAGTCCAACAGCCCGGTAGGTAACCAACATACTCCAAGTAACCGCTAGGTAACGTAGATAGTTCAAGTGCTAGCTAGGTAACCTAGATAGTCAAAGTGCCCGCTAGATAACCTACAAAGTCTAATTGCCCGCTAGGTAATCTATATAGTCCAAATTCCCGCTAGGGAGCCTACATAATCCAAATGCCCGCTAGGTAACCTAGATAGTCCAAGGGCCAACACATGCCATCGAGATGAGGGGAGGGAAACTATTAGCAAGAGGTCTTATTGATATGTAAGGGTTATCTGAGATTCACAGACTTGAAAGGACATGGCGGCAGATCCCAACATCACAGTTCCAGGTGGGACTACAGAAGCAAGAATAGGACAAGGATTGGGACCTGTGTTAAACAGGACAGTTTACAAGAGTGGTCCAGGGCCAAACAACCAAGGCTTTGGGGGCATGACTCATGACCGTGCAGCCCAGAATGGCAGCCTCGATTCAAGGATACACTTAGGCAAGTCTCTAAGCCCCACCATGGGCTGCCTAAGGGGTAATCCACTTTCCAATGCCCTCTGCCTGGTGGCAAGAGTGTTCACATCCCTGGTCAATGGTCTGAAGGAATTCACTGGAAGCTTAATCCACGTGGGGACTGTGCAAATAGAATTTTGGCTTTCACTGTTATCCACATACTTCTGAAAATTGTGAATTCTCAGAATTTCAGTTGAAAGGTAGGCTTGATGATCTGCTTCTGAGGGGTCACTATGGTGCACACAGCAGGTCACTGTGCATGCGCACCGGAATCAGTTCAACAGCAGCCAACAGCATTCTCCCTTATGTTGCTTGATGTTTGTTTTATGCCCACATCTCCTCTCTCTCTCTCTCTCTCTCTCTCTCTCTCTCACACACACACACACACACACACACACTGGTATTTCAAAAAGTCCCTGAAAAATTCCATTCTCTTTTGATTCCTTGTTCCACTAACTTTTGGGAGCCTGCTTGTGTGCATATATGACACCATTTGTTTGCTGAAAGTGAGGAGGAATTGAACCACTTGCTGAAGATCAAGGATTGCAGCCTTCAATATGGGTTACAATTCAATATAAGGAAGACCAAAATCCCCAAAACTGGACCAATAGGTGATAAACAGAGAAAAGGGCTTCAGTTGTCAAGGATTTTGTCTTGCTTAGATCCACTATCAATGTTCATAGAAACAGCAGTCAGGCGATCAAAAGATGTATTGTAATGGGTAAATCTGCTGCAGAAAACCTCTTTATAGTGTTGAAGAACAATGATGTTACTCTGAGGACTAAGGTGCACATGACCTAAGCCATGCTATTTTCCATTGCATCATATGCATGTGAAAGTTAGACACTGAATAAGGAAGGCTGTAGAAGAACAGATGCATCGAATTGTGGTCCACCAGAAGACTACTGACAGTACCATGGACTGCTGAAGGACTGACCAATCTGTATCAGAAGAAATAAGGCCAGAGTGCTGCTTAGAGGCAAGGATGGCAAGACGCCATCTTACATACTTTGGACATGTTGTCAGGAGAGACCAGTCCCTGGAGAAGGACATCCTATTTGGTACAGTGGAGAAGCCATGAAACAGAGGAGGTCCTCGAAGAAGTGGATGGACTCAGTGGCTTCATCGGTGGTTCAGGCACAGGAACAATTGTGAGGATGGTGCACGACCCTACAGTGTTTCATTCGGTTGTATGTGAGGTCACGACGAGTCCAAGTGTCCTCAATGGCACGCAACAACAACTAGCCAGAGCAGAGAGGAGCAATCTGCCCTCTGGGACTTCCCTGGGAAGGTCCTCAATGGAAATTGGGAAAGTCTAAGACCCTATGGTCATGAGTTATAGTGGTCGGAAGGCCCCAGAACAAATCCAGTAAGCCTTTCTAATCTGTGATCGTCTCCATGTCTCCATAATGGCCCCATTCTCACTTATGTAGTCCTGCCTGAGAGAGTGATGAATTGCTCTGCCTCCAATCACATTTTTGTGGCAGATTTCATCCATTTCTATAATTAGCGACATGGCCACACAGCCTTTGGACCCCATTATGGCCTCATGCTTATGGTCTCCTTCATCTAAATCATTTCTCCTACTTTTGTCTTTCTTCATTAATTGAATATCTGAGATACATATGGAAGGGGCATTATCTCTACAATAAGAGAAAGGGATGAGGGGGTGGTGGTATGGAGTGGGGTGGCACACCATCTCAGAGAATGAGAACAGCTGTTTCAATGGTTCCCACTGCAGTGTGGAAACTGCAGGTACACTAAAAGAGGACAGCAATGACAGCATTAAGGTCTTAGAGCTTAAGGACTCCCTCCCTCCTTAGGCCTCTCTTTCAACTATAAAATGTAGCTCTAAAATGCAGAGCTTCTCGGACACAGCTTGGAGGAAGCCTGTGGATCCAGGAAAGCCCCAATCTCAGCAGAACCAATTTGGCAATCCACAGGTCTGATTTTTGACCAGTCAGCTCACTTGGTCTAGCTCACTTGGTCTAGATCACTCAATTATGTTCACATAAACTACAACAAACAGGTTCACACTGTCACCACATTTTCTATATAAGAAAACTGGAACAGAAATAAGCTGCCAAATTACTTGGCTTCTTATAAAAGAAATAGCCAAGTGAATGTTTGGGAAAACAACAGCTCCCGCTATGTGGCACAGGGAGCCCTGGTGGCATAGTGGTTTTCACTTGGGCTGCTACCCACATAGTTCAAAACCACCACCCGCTCTGAGAGAGAAACGTTAGGGCTTTCTACCCCTGTAAAGAGTTGCAGTCTCAGAAACTCACAGGGGCTGCTCTACCCTGTCCAATAGGGTTGCTGAAAGTCAGGGTTGCTGTGAGTCACAAAAGATGCAATGGCAGTGAGTTTTCAGTTTGATTATTAAGCAAAATTATCAAATTCTGAAACTATTGTTTCTCAATCTATCCTCCATCAAGATCTACCTAAACACTTTTAAAAAATTAAGTCATTTTATCGGGGGCTCTTACACCACTTATAACAATGCATACATCAATTGTATCAAGCACATTTGTACCTACGGTACCATCATCATTTTCTTTATACTTGACCCCTTGGTATCAGCTCCTTTTCCCCCCTTCTCTCCCACTCTCCCACCCTCATGAAACCTTGATAAATTATACTTTCATATTTTACAATGTCCAAGGTCTCACTTCACCAATGTTTCTGTTGCTTGTCCCCCTGGGGTGTGAGCGTTAATACATCAATCATTGCTATCAGTTCCCTCTATCTCATCCCTACCCTCATGTTATCACTACTTCCATTACTGTTCCTGAAGGGTTTATCTGTCCTGGATTCTGTGTGTTGAGAGTTCTTATCTGTACCAGTGTACATGCTCTGGTCTAGCCGGCTTTGTAAGGTAGAGCTGAGGTCATGATAGTTGGAGGGAGTGAGCGGGAGAGGAAGCATTGAAGAACTAGACAAATGGTATGTACTGTGGTATGAGTTGGGGTGCCAGCCCCCCACCAGTAATCTTGGGTTCAATAAGCACAATTGTATGGTTGAGATATATAAATATTATATTAAAGTCACCGGGAGCATGAGCGATAGAAGAGACATTACAATAATGCAGTCAGACACAATTCATGGTAGCATGCTCACCTCCTGGATGGCCATGATCTTACCAGCCAGGCCCACGCTCAGTGTGGACGAAGGGAGGTGGGATGGAGACCAGGCAGGAGGCTCAAGGACTGGGCTGGAGGCTGGAGCCCCAGCACAAGGCGGGCTTCCCCAGACAAATGGCGCACAATGTGGGACAATATGAGTTATATCCCATATAACAATTATATGGCCCCATTGGTACGTAGATTGAATTTGAAAATTGTGCGAAGTGAGGATCCGGTGTGGGGATTGACAGAGAAGTAGTGGAAATAGTGAATTAGAATTTTAAAGAGGATAATGGGAGCAAGGTAAAAGTAAACCTGAAACTTATGGTACCATGCTCTCTACTTACTGAAAAGACAAGGTGTAAAAGTAACGAAGAAAAAGATACAATGTTTTCTAAAAGTAGTAAAAAGGTATAATTCATGGTTCTCAGAGGAAGGAACTTTTGATTTAGAGACCTGGGAGGAGGTCATTGTCAACTTAAAGGAAGCACAGAGATGGGGAGAGTATCCCTATGGAGAAGTGGTCTCTGTGGGTACAAGTTAAGATGGTTTTAAAACTTTTGCAGGAGGAAGAGAATAAGGATGAACAGTCTAGTGAGAAGTCTTGTGTCTATTCAAATCTAGCAAAGCAAGCTAAAGTGTCTGTGAATAAGCATGATTTAGGTTATGAAACTTTAGGAAAAACTGAAAAGGCAGGGATTGGTTTGTTATCTAAAGCCTCCAATTCTAGAACAGAACCTCATTGCCAAAGCCTGTATGCTCTCGCGAGACTGCAGACTCCGAAGGTTTAAAGGTGATACAGTACTAGAGGCAGTGGATTGCAAGATCCAAAGCATGGCTATTAAACAATCCCAGGAAGCTCCCTTGCTTTCAAAGGTAGAGAAAGCCAAGAAGCAGAACAGGCAACGTCTAAGATGCCCAAATTTAAATCAGATGAGAAGCAGTGAGAACGGGTTTCAGGCAGATGAGAAGATTTTAGGCAGAGCTAAAAGAATGAGCCTGAGTCAGAAGGGGACATAGTAAAAGCAACTGCTCTCCTGCTGGAATTTAGTGTAAGAAAGGCCAGAGATTGTAAAACAATCAAGCAAGCCAGCCCTGAAGGTAGAGAGATTAGCTCCAAAGAAATGCAAACTAGGAGAGCTAGCACAGAAGGTGAAGTTCAGGAAGTGGAACTCCAAGATATCCAGATTGAAAAGAGTAGCTCAGAGAATAGACGTAAAGAAGCAAAGTATAGGAAAGCACCTTTACTCTCCAGAGTAGGAAGAGGGATTGCAGAAGAAGATTTAGAATGCAAGATGTCTTATCCTGTTAGAACCAAAAGGAATTCACAGTGCCTTTGCCTTTTAAGTTGCTAAAAGATCTCAAGCAGGCAATCAATGACTACGGCCCAGACTCACATTTTGTAATTAGCATGATAAGGGCTCTAGCAGAGTCTGACAGCTGGACCCCTACAGATTGGAAAGCTTTAGTGAGAATTTGTCTTTACTCTTCAGAATGCTTGTGATATCAAATGCTATGGAAGGAAGCAGCCCTTGCAAGAGCTGGGAAGAATGCTGAGGATGGGATAGATATAGGAATTCATCAATTGCTAGGGGATGCAAATTATATTACAGTTGAGTCTCAACTACAGTTTACTGAACAGACAATAGGACAGATACATGAGGTTTGCTTAAGGGCCTGGGAAAAGATAATTCCATCAGAAGAGAGAACGCCGCGTTACAGGGCTATAAGACAACAGAATATGATGAGCGTTACGCTGACTTTGTGTCCCGACTGGAAGATGCTATTTCCAAATGTGTGAAGAATGTTCAGGCAGTAAGAGACCTAGTGCACAAGCTATCTTATGATTTCTCTAATAAGCACTGTAAAAATGCCTTGCATCCCTACAGCGAACAGGGCACTTTGCTGGGTTATTTTAGGATATGCAGGAATGTAGAGGCAGAGGAATACAAGGCAGACCTCATGGCAGCTTCATTGGCAAACTATATCAGACCTGGAAGAAAGTGCTTTAGTTGTGGGAAGACAAGTCATCTTCAAAAGAGTGTAGGCAGAGCAGGCTGCGGCCAATGTCAGAGCATGGGCCAGGACCATGGAGATCGGGTTTAAACGAACCTGAACTCTGCCTCCATTGTAGGAAGGGAACTCATTGGGCGAGCCAATGTCGTTCAAAAATCAACCGTGAAGGGTCGCCATTAGCAAAGACTTCCCGGCGGGAAAATAGTGGAAGAAGCTTGATGCAGAGCCCTCATAGCAGAGCGTGGTAGGCAAGGTGTCTGCCTACTGGAGCAAAGAAGATCTTTGAGAGAAATCGCCTTTATCTAGCAGCCTCACAGCAGGAGAACAGACCTAGCCAAAGAGGCAAAAACCTAGTCTCTGTTCTCACTGCAGTTGGTTTGAATAACCAAGAGATGGCTCAGAAGCCTTCACAGGAGCTTGATCCTCAAAAGCAGGGACCTCTTATTGAAAGATTAATACAGTTTCTATCAGGAAGATTTAACCTTAGTACTCAAGAAATTAAAATTGATACTGGAGTTGATAAGAGTTGTAAGAAAAAGCCCAAAACTGTGATTGAATCAGAAACGAAGAGCAGTAATTGGGGTCCACTACCTAAAAGAACTATAGGAAGTTTATTAAGAAAGTCAAAAAAAAAAAAAAAGAAAGTCCAACATAAATTCTCAAGGTGTTGCTGGAGTTATTGGTCAGGATTGTGAAGAAGAAATTAAGGCAGTAATGAGTTCTGATATACCATGGTTTGTAAAAATGTAGGATCGCTTAAGCCAATTTTCCCTTCCTTGCATTTCTAGAGTAAAAATTTATACCTATCAGGAAAGAGTACTTGAGAAGTTTGACCACCCTATAAATCAAGCAGTCTTCTGGACTGCTGTTGTGGAGAAACAGCGCCCCCACATGGAATTAGAAATGGAAGGAAAAAGGTTTGTTAACTGTGGATGCCGGGTCATTTCCTTAGGGCATTCAGGGGGGCCTAAGGCCCTCCCATTAACTTCCCCTAAAGCCAGCATAGAGGGAATGAGTGAAGTTAACCAAGACAGAATATTGCAAGGTAAAATCATACAGTGTGAGAAGCCTGAAAGGCAAAACGGCTCAATTGAGCCTATAACCTTATTGGTAAGCCTGGAGAAAAAATGTCTGCTTGGTAAGTTACATCAAGATCAGCTGAACAAATTTATTAAGAATTTTTTCAGTCTTTCAAAGTATGATAAGAAGTTATCCCAATTAGTTAGCTCTCTTAATTCTCTGAGGGATGGGAGCCGGTATTTACATAACAATGAAGGTTATCTAACTAGTACTTTTACTGGTTCAAGATCTAGCAATGCTTTACTATTTAAATTGTTAAAACAGAAGGAGAAGAGGAATCTTATGTGTGACAAAGTTCATTTACTCATTTTTTTTTAATTTAATTTAATTTTTTTTTAATGAATTTTTTTTTAATTTTAACAATTTATTGGGGCTCATACAATTCTTTTCACCGTTCATATATATACATACATCAATTGTATAAAGCACATCTGTACAGTCTTTGCCCTAATCACTTTTTTTCTCTTTTCTTCTTTTACATTTTATTAGGGACTCATACAACTCTTACCACAATCCATACGTATACATACATCAATTGTATAAAGCACATCCATAAAGTCCCTACATTACTGCAGACTGCTTTGCTGAAAGATCAAGATTTTGAATTTGTCAATGCTATAATGTGATTGGAATGTAACTGATTTCTGTATAACCACTTATCCTTATAATAAGACATTGCATGATTGGAATTTGATTAGGAAACATTTGCAAGGGTTTAAGGGAAACATTTCATTAGATATTGATCAGCTTAAAAAGGATATTTTCTATACATTCAAAGACAAGCTTGAGGCTTCTCCTGGCTCTGATGTGATTAAGCAATTGATGAGTAGCATGGAAGGGTTGGACCCGCGAGCTTGGGGGCAAAGTACTTCACATAGCTTAAGTTCCAGTCTGACTGTGTTTTTTATCATAATTGTGATGCTTGCAGTCTCATGTCACTTCTATAGGAAGCTAATAGATATGAAAAGAGACCATGTTGCCTCCGTGACACTATTGAATCTTAAACATAATGCAGAGAGGGGAAATGTGGGATACTAGCACCAAGGGAAATAATACTGGGACTTATTCCCTGACTGGTACAGAGGGAATCTGGGAGACTAATGTTCCATGGCTGGAAGACCACCACTCTGTTAGTTGGAGATATACTCCAAGTTCATGTTCCTGCGGTAATCTATCATTTCCACAGATTCTCCCTTAAAGCTGTGCTGCCTTAAAGTGAGCGCATGGCTGATACATTCTCCCTATAGAAGCAGACATTCCTATTTGGCTCTATTTCTTCCCACCGCAGTATCCAATCTCTCTCATACCTTCCTCCAATAACAGATGGGAATAAGGGGACTTTACCCCCAGTGGCTGGATTCTAAATGTTTCTATCAAGCCTGAATTTTTGGCTATATTAATTGGATCATGAAGTTTTGCCTTTACAGCTTTAAATGTATAGAAAATGATTTAAAAACACGTCAGTCACGCCCACCACAGGTTTCCCGCTCCTAAAACTCACTTCCGTGCAAAAAGACACCTGAGTGGCAGGCGGGTTGGGCCGCCCGCGTAGACTCCACGGCGCCAACGCCGCTCTCCGCTGAGGCGCCCTCAGGAGGCGCCCGAACGCGCCCCGCCCCGCCCCCCCCCTTGTTGGGGACGTCCGGTGGAGCCTCAGCAAGGCATCCCGAGGGCGGCCAGGCTCGGGCTCGTTCTTCGAGCCGGCAGGAAGCGCAGCACCGGCGCCGGAGCCTCCGGCCGGGATCTCCAAGAGCTAGCCGCCGCGACCCCCCGCCCTCGGCCGCCCTCAGCCGCGCCGCATCCGGGTCCGCTGCCGCTCTCACCTGCGCGGCGCCCCGCCCCGCGCAGTGCGCTCCGGATCCGTGTGCCGTCAGTAGCCCCAGCCGCCGCGACCGCCCCGCGCGGTCACCTCCCGCCTGCCCGGCGCCGCACTGCGCCCGCCCGCCGCCCGCCGCCCACGGCCAGGGCCCGTTCAGCCGCCCCCGCCGCCCGGACCGGCGGAGCACGTGCGCCCGCGCCTCCCAGCGAGCTGCACGGCCGGCCGGGGCCTCCAGCTGCCTTTCTGGAGCCTCTCCTGGAGGGTCCTGAGGGACCGCAGAGCCCCCGGACCCCTGCCTTCTGGAGCGGCCCGCAGCCGCCTCGCGGGGACCCCTCTGCCTCGGCGTTCCCTCGCAGCCCTTCGCCCCACTTGTGCCCCGCGGCGCCGCAGACCCCAGAACCCCCTTCCTGAGCGTAGGAGTGCGGGGATGTTGCCCCGCACCGTCGATGGCCGTTGAAAGGCTGAAGTTCCCACTTCCAAGTTCAAGAATATTCTGTGTGTTCATTTTTGTGATAACAGCTAACACTTGGCTGCAGTTTCATCGGTTAACCAATTCTTTTCGTATTCTGCTCGCCTGTTCGCTTTTGTCTCAACCAGGAAATGTCACGCCCCTCATTCTTGGATCACAGTTGAATTTTTTATTGATTATAAACCCTAATGTCGACTTACTGTAAAGCACCTGTACGAGGAAGCTTCAAAAATTCATGGGAAATTATCTTCTCTTTTCATTCCTTTCTCCCACGATCTTTCCGAAGCTCCCGCGTGTTGTGATGCCAGTGTACAATTAGTAAAGCCACTCTGGCAAATAATTCAGTAGTCTGGGATATAATTTAGAACTATATGCTATGCAAAGCAAAGGTGGCAAAACAATCCAGTGGTAAAGGAATACTTTGGTTAATGAGTGGTTGAATTGGCTGAATTTACAAGAAATCAAAGGAAGGAGCATACTACATTCAAAAATAAACTCCAGGAGGATTAGAGCGATAAAATATTCAAAGCATTAAAAACTTAGAGGGATTTATTTTCGAGGGTAGCAATTTAGCTTTAGTGAGGTGGAAACTTTAAGCAAGACACGAAGGTTCATGTCTTTAAAGGAAAGATAAAGCTATTTGACTATATACAGATGTTTTTACCTTTTAGCATGGTATCACAATGACAAGAAAAGTGTTTTAAAAGAACAATTGGCTATGCAAAACGCATGGCAATCTAACATAAAGTTTCTATAAATTATTTTTCCAGACAAATTGCTCGGTTCTATATGTTTTTAATACAGGCAATGCATACACACAGACAACTAACAGAAGAGAGGTTCATAAGCATGATTCATAAACATTGAAAAGATGCCTAATGTCATTGAAAGCCCTGGAAACATAAAGGGTTGAGATATAAATATTAAAGTCATTGGGAGCATGAGAGATAGAAGAGATATTACAATAATGCAGTCACACACATATC
This sequence comes from Tenrec ecaudatus, assembly GCF_050624435.1. Taxonomy (NCBI): domain Eukaryota; kingdom Metazoa; phylum Chordata; class Mammalia; order Afrosoricida; family Tenrecidae; genus Tenrec; species Tenrec ecaudatus. Next base: position 491,100 of record NW_027457661.1, read on the forward strand.
ATGGTAGCATTGCTCACCTCAGCCCCACTTGGTGGTCCACATGGAGAGAGGGGGAAGGGAAGGAGGACAAGGGGAATTGGAAACGGGAGGGTAAAGACATACATCACAGGAAGGACTTGGACTATGTTATACAGCGGTGAGAAGGGGTGGTCTAGGGGCATACATGCAATAGGAAGAGGAGGGATTGGGGGTATACAGGTGACAAAATGGGCGGATCCTACATTTAGAATGGCAGCTTAACTTTGACCTGTTTTCTGGATCTCCATATGAACCATTATCAGTAGGGTGTGAACTCCACCTACTGGAACCAAGCTAATGGTTCCAAGTTTTAGAGAAAAGCAATCCATTGTCTCCACCAGCAGGGAGCAGAGACTGCAGTCTGGCAGCATTGCCTTGAGGGACCTTGCAAGCATCTGGCCCACACACATTATCCCTCTAGTAGGAATCAACCCAGTTAACTTACATTGGGGCTTTTAATCTCCAGACTATATATTTTTATTGGAGTAGAAAGCCTCATCTTTCTTCCCTGGAGCTGGCTGGTGGTTTTGAAGAGTGAAACCTTGTGGTTAACCGCCCAACCCATAACCTTCTATGGCACTAGAGCTCCATGACTCTGAACTAGCAACGTAAAATGCTTTGCCCTCAGGCAGAGTTTGTTTGCTTCCACCCACTCCTCTGGCCAGCCTGGTGAGGAGTAGTCTAGCCCTCAAGAACTTGCCTGAGTATGCCCTTGATGGGAATTGGGGTACTGAGGTTGCACGTTCATGCCCTGACCAAGATGGTTGGAGGGCCCTGAACCAGTCCTGTAAACTTTTCTAGTCTGCAATAATGTATTTACTCCAATCATGGTCCCTTTCCCATTTCTGTAGTCACATTTCCAACTGTGATGGTCTGATCTGCTGGGAACTTGACTTTTAAAGGGGCTTCCTTTGTTTTCCATGTGACCGAGCTGTTGTGAATCCTTCAGTCCCCATTATGGCCTCATGCTTACGGTCTCCCTCAACCAGATGATTTGTTTTTTCTGGACTTTGTCCCATTCAAGATTTAACAAGGGGGTCTCTGTAAATTATATTTGAACTTCGAGTCTTCTCCCTGATCTAAAACAATGCACACAAAAATATATACCAATTCGATCATTTCTACATGTACAATTTGCTAACATTCATTATATTTCTGAAATTATATAGCCATTCTCACTGTCCTTTTCCAATTCCAAATTTCCATCACACACATAAGCTCACTGCCCCTTAAACTTTTCACCTAACCTTCCAAGTTCCTGTGTCAATCTGATCACAGACAGATTATTCTTTAAAAGAGCACAATGTCTAAAGCAGATCTTCTTCACTGATTCAGCTTTTGGTTGGCTTTAAAAAGACTTTACAAAAATCAAATCTGCTGCTATCAAGTTAATGCTGACTCATAGTGAATACCCCCTATGGGCTTCTGAGACTGTAACTGTTTACAGGAGTAGAAAGGCCCACCTTTCTCCTGCAGAGCGGCTGGTAGTTTCAAACTGCTGAGCTTGTGGATCGCAGCCCAACATGAGTGCCCAGCAAAGAGCACCCAGAGAAACTGAGCCCCACATCCTTAAGCCACATGAGCCATGGAGTCGGGCAGAGTTGAGATGCAGTCCTCCCCAAAGCCTTCAGAAACAACAAGAAGCCTTCAGAGACATCAAGAAGGATCACTAACTCTTTTGGTAGCCAAAAGAACGATCAGCCCCATAGTCAAGAGGCAGGACAAGTATCAGTGGCTCTGGCCAGACTGGAGGGGCTCACTCAAGGCCATTCCAGGCCAGGGCCAGGTAACTGTGTCTGGCTTCGAGTACTCCAGGCACAGAATCTCTGACTCATGGGCCTCCACCTTCAGCATTTCACTCAGGAACTGCAATTCGTGGACCCTGCAAAATGAGAAGAGAGGAGAGGCCGTTCAGTGCCAGGCAGCGGGGGGAAAGAATCATCACCCACCCCCTTCCACCTTTTCCTCTCCATCAAGAGCTGTTTTACTTTACCTTTTGGGTTGAACCTTTAGAAAAATGAGTCAAGATATGTCACATTCAACTCTCTCACCTGGTCTCCCTTCGTATTAATGTTTTATGCACTACAGTACACAGTGATAAGGACCACGGAGGTCACACTGGTACAACATTATTAGACTTTATTTAAATGTCACCAGCGGGGGTTGCTCTGAGTTGGAATCAACCCAATGCCAATGAGTTTGTTTCTTTATCCCACGAATGTACTTCTTCTGCTCCAGGATCCCAGGAGCCCCCACGGCACATGGGTGTCATCTGTCCCAGTCTAGAACGGCTTTCAGTCTTTGCTTGTCTTTCCTACCCTGACACCTGGGAGAGTGTGATAAGTTACTCTGGCAGGTGTACCTCAAATGAAGGTTGCCTGATGTTTCCTCATGACTATCCTAAGTTCCTTATACATTTGGGTCAAGAATACCAGACACAATGCTAGGAGGAGGCTGCATGGAAAAACAGAACTAAAAGAAACTTTCCATCAAGGTTGGTTGTTGTTGTTCAACATTTTATTGGGAGTTCTTAAGAGTCATAACATTTTCTGGGAACATTTTGAAACCTCTCAGTGTACCCTCTCACCAGATTCATGCTGCTGCCACGGGATGTTAACCTTAATGACTTGGCTAAGGGTGGGTTTTGCCGTTTCTTCATTGTCAAGTTAGTATCTTTCCCTTGGAGATAATAAATTTTGTCCCCAACCCTTTTCAGCTAAACCCTCCTGAACCTCTGTCCTTGGGGGCCTAAAGTTCCCCCATCCTGTCCCCTGGAGGCAACGGCTTGTCCCATAGCAAGCAAGTCATAATGATTAGCTCTTGTCTTTAACAAGTAAAGGAATATACATTAACCAAGCACCTAGTAAGTACTAGGCATTCTAAATCTCCCACTTACATTGTCTCCTGTTCGTAAAAATCAAATGCATCAGGTATGTCATTTCACAATTGCAGAAACTAAGGTTTGGTCAAGTTCAGGAACATGTCCAAAGAGGCCAAGCTAAGACTGCACAGGGGCATACTGAAAAACGTCTGAGATGAGTCAGCACTAAAATCCCCTCCCATCCTCAGAGCCAATTAACAGATACGAAGGGACCCAGGGGCACAGCTTGGGGAGCAAGGGTGCTGGAGGAAACAAATTCCACACTTGAGGAACCCCAGCTCCTAATGGTAGGCCAGGAAACACGGTCAGTCTCAGCAGACCTGGCCCACGTACCTCTACACTCCAGACGCAGGAGGAATGATACAGAGCTGAATACACCTTGCCCACTTTCTTGGGGCCCTTCACACCCCAGACATAAGTACTATGGTCATTGTACACACAAGACAGCCACGGATTTGCAGGATCAAAGGTCAAGGTGATGGTGTCCCGATACTTCGCATTGGCCACTCCAGCGAAAAGGCGACTGAGGAAAGAGGGGGTCAGGGTGTCCAGGGCAGACAGGGCAAACTGGTGAGTTAGCGCTAATGAAAAGGGGCACTAAAGGGAGGAAGAGCAGGTTGGCCAGCAGTCACTGGAGAAAGAACGCAGCGGCTGGCCTGGCATTCCTTGCCATGGGGCTCTGCAAAAGAACACAAGCTATTTCATAGCCCCCAACATCAGGCGGGGACAGTGTGTGGCCGTGATGCAGCCAAGCAGATGTCAGGCCCTTCTAGACTCACGTCAGAGGAAAAGGAAGGGCACTGTGCAAACCAGTCATGGTCATATATCATTTCCTGCCATTTGCAGATTTAGCCCACTCCTTCCCTGAATGAGAAATTAATATACCCAACTGCAGAACTGCCCCGCTTCCTGGCAGCACTGAAACCAGAGCAAAACTTCACTTCCTGCAATCACCCAACCCAAGGCCCGAGGCTACAATAAGACCCTCCTACCTTAGCTGCTACCCAGGACCACCCTGAGGGAGAAAGGCCTGCTCCGTCAGGTTTCCAGCCTCTCTCAGAAACCCTAAGGAACTGCCCGTCTGTCCTAGCTGTGGTGTTTACAGGACAATGCATTACCACACTGCAGACTCAGATTACCACGGTTGCCCACAGTGAGCAACAAATGCTAAAAGACCCACCTGTGCTTGACTGCAAGGGTCTTCCCAGAGGTCTATGTGTGCCCTCCTCTCCTTGCAGCATGCCAGGGACGGCCTGGCACAGAGTGGGGCTCTGACAGGACTCAGGGGCCCACCCACACCGCTCACCTGGCCTCTGTGATGCTGGCAATGTCTGTGCCCAGGGCATGGGGCCGGGGCAGCGTGCTGAGGAAGTGCAGGTTGAAGGGGTTGAAAAGGCACACGGTGCCGTCAGCACAGCCGCAGAAGATGTAGTCCTGGCTCACCGAGATGCAGTGGGCCACTGTGGTCTGTGAGCACAGAAGCCACAGTCAGCAAGGGCGTCTGTCCACTCCTTCACCGGACACCTCAACAGCCATGAGCCAAGAGGCAAGGACAAGCGCAAGGCAGGCCAGCTGCCCTGGGCAGAGCCCCTCAATGCCCCTCCCTCTAACAGCAGCTGGCCAGAGGGCCCACAGCCCCGTGCAATTAGGGGGAAGGAGTCAGCAAGCCTTATAAGGCACCTGAGGTTTGGGCAAAGACACACCCAGAAAAGGCCGGCCCAGAGAAAGGCAGCAGAGGCAGCGGACAGGGCCAGCACACTTACTGTGATGCTGTCTGTGTGCTGAGCAGAAGAGGAAAGCAGAGGAAGAGGCAGAGACAGAGAGGGCGAGCAAGCAGAGAGGTTCCCAAACACATTCCTCCGCCTGGGGCCTCCCCCAGCGTGCATGCAGACTCAGGTGCCCTGGAGCCCGGAGGTGACAGACGGGAGGGTGCCGACAAAGCATTCACTTACACTCAGCTCCACCCACTTGTCCAACAGTCTCCGGGTCACTGAACTCGCACAGCTGCCCAGAGGATGTGATACAGAAGGTGCTGTCAGTCTTCTTCCCGCAGCCACAGTCTACATCAGTGAACAGGTTGTTCCGCAGGTTCCCCCAGCAGCCCAGAGCGGCCCAGCAGGGGTACAGTGGCATTCACCTGTGGAGACCCACCACAGGTGCCACCCACACACCCTGCAGGCTACCCCCTGGAAAGCAGGCCCTGGGGAGGGAGGGAGAAGGCTTCCCTTGCATATTGACATAGCACCTGGCCCAGCTGAGACTTCCAAGGGGCTTTTGAGCATGCAGAAGGGGGCGCAGGTGGAACATATCTGGGCAGACCCCACCCTAGTGGCTACTTGCTGCCTCACCTTTGAGGTCTTGCTGTCATCGAGGTACCAGAACTTGATGTGCCGGTTGCCTGCAGTGACAAAGTAGCTGCAGTCCTCAGAGAAGGATACTGCTGTCACCTGACTGGACACCTTGTTGGAAGCCACTACAATGTTTTTCTGGAGAGAAAGTCAAGGGAAATCAAGGCTCTGCTTCTAGGAGCTGAGGGAAAAGAAACTTACACACTGAAGGTTAGACAAGCTGTGAACTTGACCTCTCCTTCTGCCCCTTCTTCAGCATCCTAGATACCCAGTTGCTCCTTTCTGCTCAGAGTTCTCTAGAAAGGGACTGAGGCCAGCAGGCGGAAGTAAAGGCCACCGGTCAGCAGTTTCTTGGCTCCCCTCCCGGCCCCGCCTGTCCTGAGGCCAGCAGCCCACTCACCTTCCAGGCCCAGACATTGACGATCATGTCATGCTGGTAGCCCACTGAGACAATGTACTTGGCACTGGATGAGAAGGCCACACATGCCATGCCATACTTATGCTCCTGAAGCTCCGCCACCAGGCTGCGCTCCGACACGTCCCATACCCGCACAGCAGGCATGTGTCCACTCTGCAGGGACCGAAGACCCCGAAGTAAAGGCCAGAGGCTATCAAAAGAGATAGTGTCTGGGGTCTTAAAGGCTTGAAGGTGAGCAAACGGCCATCTGGCTCAGAAGCAAAAAAGCCCACATGGAATAAGCACACCAGCCTGTGCGATCACAAGGTGCCAAAGGGACCAGGTATAAGGCATTATGCACAATATATGTATATATATATATATATATATGGTATAAGGCATTATGTGGGGTCCCGTGGTGCTGACCCACACGGCGTCACCGTGAGTTGGAATGGACTCCTTAGAAACGGGTTTAGTAAGCAGCACAAAGAGGAAACTCCTTGGTGAACTGGAGGACACGGTAGCTGAAACCATGGGCTCCAACATACTACCCCTGAGGCTGGCAAAGGACTGGGCAGTGCTGCCTTGTGTTGCAAAGAAGGTCCCTGTGATGTCAGAATGACTGGACAGCACTAACAACAACAAAGGATGTCAGGCCCCTTCACTTCCCCAGACCACTGACCAGGTTCAAAGACCCGCATGCGAGTATAGTTTCACAGTTAGACGTGTTTAGAAAAAATAATGTTTGCAAAAGTAAAATCTTGGTTTACATTTTACAGAGCATGCACAATTAGTAGAACTCTTAAGGTCCACCGGAACCTGTTTAGGGTCCCCTCCACTTGCTCACCACCGATAAGTCGATTCTGACTCATATTGATCCTACAGGAGAGGTTAAAATTTCCCCTGTGGGTATTTCTGAAACTGTAGCTCCTTATGGGAATAGAAAGCCTCCTCTTTCTCTGCCGCTGGTGGGTTCAAACTGCCAACCTTGTCTTTAGCAGCTCAGGACTGACTTGTATCTCTATGAAACCAAAATCTACCTCACTGCCAGGGAGGTGATGCTGACTCATAGTGACCCTATGAGGCAGAGTAGATCTGTCCCTGTGAGTTTCTGAGACTGTAACTCTTTATAGGAGTAGACAGACTCTTCTTCCCACGGAGTGGCTGGTGGTTTCAAAGTGCTGACTTTGGTGTTAGCAGCCCAACCTGCAAACACTATGCCACCAAAGCTACTTTTGTACCCCTATAAGTAGATAAATATTTCTCTTATATCTGTGTTTCAACCAAAGGCATGGCTATAAAGGAAAAAAGGCCATGAGTGTCAAGAATGATTTGAAAATGTGGAGTTCTTTTGGGAAAGGATATATATATACTTGTGTAAATAAATAGAATTCTGACGGCAAGAGTGGTCAGGAGTTGGACTGTTAATCTCAAGGTCAGCAGTTTGAATGACCAACCGCTCCTCTGGAGAAAGAGGAGATTTTCTACTCCTCTAAAGAATCACAGTCTCAGAAACCCACGGGGGCCATTTTACTCAGTCCCATGGGCCTGTGAGTTGGAATGGACTTGATGGCAGTGAGGGCATGTAAATATGCAAACACCCACCTCGGACTTAGGATTTGACCTGCTCCCTCAGCCCCGTGAGCATCTGCAGCCATGGACTTGGCCTTCTGTGAAGAACCCATTAGTGCACCACCACAAAGAGAATGAGTTTCCTCTGTGTCAGTCCATTACCCTGCCAACGTTCAGGATGGAGCCAACACCCTTGGTCTCCCAGAGAAATTGGCTCAACATACCCCTGATGTGGTTGCATGACATAGGACACTCATGCAATGCACTGCATGTGCTCTATTTAATGCACTATCACCAACAAGTCTACATGGGTGGTAACTCTGAAAACCTTGCCCAAACAGCTGGCTTCACCAAAGTATATGGAGTCATGTGGAGTCGTCGACCAGTTCGACTCTGCACTGGCTGTACGTTGGCATTGCCAAGGGGGCTTTCTCACTGACCGTGACCTGAATCCTGCTTCCACTAAGTCTTGCTTCATTGGTCTGGGATGGCGCCAGGCCAATGGGAGGCTTGAAAGCTCCTAAGGGATTCCAAAGTATGACCAAGGGTGAACACTACTGCTTTTGGCCATCACATCCGGGAAGGCCCTTGGGACTTTGCCACTCAAAGTATGATAGGTCAAGGAACCAGCAACATCAGCATTAGCTTCTCCCATGCTAATGCCATCGAGTTGATGCTGACTCATAGTGACCCTACAGGACAGGGTAGAACTGCCCTTGTGGGTTTCCCAGACTGTCACTCTTGCCCGGAGTCTACAGCCTCATATTTCTCCCAAGGAGTGGCTGGTGGTTTAGGACTACTGTCCTTGTGGTTAACAGCCCAAGAGTACCAGGGCCTCTAGAACTGCTGGATCCTAGACCCCCCACCCTGAACCCACAAAATCAGAATCTGCCCCCCAGCCCGATTTCCAGGAACCTGGGTAAGTGCATGCATGTGAAAGTTTAAGAAATACTTCCTTAGAAACCATTACTTTCCAGAACAAACTCCTCCTGCCAGAGGTGCATAAATGGAAGCCCATTAGGCCATGCTCACCTAGAAGCAATTTGAGGTCTCAGTGCTCCTATATCCTGGCTGTCATCCAGATTTCCTTATTCTCACCTGGACTGTTGTCACTGCAGCAGGTATTGGTGAGTCCTCAGCACGAACAGCCCCAAATTAGGTCTAGAGACACACCTCCCATTTCAGAGTAGTACAATCCACAGTTTACTGTAGAGTTTCTGGCTTTTACTGGCTTGGGGTAGGGTCTAGTGGGAAATGCATCTTAGCAAGAGCCATTATGTATTCTGGATGTGCACAATGAGTTTGTCTTGAGGCATATTTATGTCTGATGTTGTTATGTATTCTCTTTCTATCCCATGCAACGTTATTTTTTTTGAAAATTTATATTTGCTTTTAATTACCCAGACATATAAGTGATTTATAGCTAGGTCTGATCGATTGGAATCAGATGACCACGCCTGGATTAACCATGGGTCCTGGTGACCATTAGGCCCTTCTTTCCATAGTCCAAGTGCCCGTTAGTTAACCTAGATAGTCAAAGTGCCTGCTAGGTAACCTAAATAGTCCAAGTGCCCGCTAGGGAACCTACATAGTCCAAGTGCCCGCTAGGTAACCTAGATAGTCCAATTGCCCGTTGGCTAACCTAGATAGTCAAAGTGTCCGCTAGTTAACCTACATAGTCCAAGTGCCCGCTAGGTAACCTATATAGTCCAAATGCCCGCTAGGGACCCTAATAGTCCAAGTGCCCGCTAGTTAACCTAGATAGTCCAAGAGCTCGCTAGTTAACCTACATAGTCCAAATGCCCGCTAGGTAACCTAGACAGTTCAAGTGACCACTAGGTTACCTACATAGTCCAAGTGCCCGATAGGGAATCTACATAGTCCAAGTGCCCGCTAGTTAACATAGATAGTCCAAGTACCCGCTAGGAAACGTACATAGTCCAAGTGCCTGCTAGGTAACCTAGATAGTCCAAGTGCCCGCTAGTTAACCTACATAGTCCAAGTGCCTGCTAGGTAACCTAGATAGTCCAAGTGGCCAATAGTAAACCTACATAGTCCAAGTTCCCCCTAGGTAACCTAGATAGTCCCAAGGCCCGCTAGGTAACCTACATTGTCCTAGTGCCCCTTAGTTAACCTACATTCTCCAAGTGAACGATAGGGAACCTACATAGTCCAAGTGTCCGCTAGGTAACCTACATAGTCCAAAGCCCGCTAGTTAACCTACATAGTCCAAGTGCCCGTTAGGTAACCCAGATAGTCCTAATGCCCGCTAGGGAACCCACATAGTCCAAGTGCCCGCTAGGGAACTTACATAGTCCAAGGGCCCGCTAGGGAACCTACATAGTCCAAGTGCCCGTTAGTTAACCTAGATAGCCCAAGTGCCGGCTAGGTAACCTAGATAGTCCAACAGCCCGGTAGGTAACCAACATACTCCAAGTAACCGCTAGGTAACGTAGATAGTTCAAGTGCTAGCTAGGTAACCTAGATAGTCAAAGTGCCCGCTAGATAACCTACAAAGTCTAATTGCCCGCTAGGTAATCTATATAGTCCAAATTCCCGCTAGGGAGCCTACATAATCCAAATGCCCGCTAGGTAACCTAGATAGTCCAAGGGCCAACACATGCCATCGAGATGAGGGGAGGGAAACTATTAGCAAGAGGTCTTATTGATATGTAAGGGTTATCTGAGATTCACAGACTTGAAAGGACATGGCGGCAGATCCCAACATCACAGTTCCAGGTGGGACTACAGAAGCAAGAATAGGACAAGGATTGGGACCTGTGTTAAACAGGACAGTTTACAAGAGTGGTCCAGGGCCAAACAACCAAGGCTTTGGGGGCATGACTCATGACCGTGCAGCCCAGAATGGCAGCCTCGATTCAAGGATACACTTAGGCAAGTCTCTAAGCCCCACCATGGGCTGCCTAAGGGGTAATCCACTTTCCAATGCCCTCTGCCTGGTGGCAAGAGTGTTCACATCCCTGGTCAATGGTCTGAAGGAATTCACTGGAAGCTTAATCCACGTGGGGACTGTGCAAATAGAATTTTGGCTTTCACTGTTATCCACATACTTCTGAAAATTGTGAATTCTCAGAATTTCAGTTGAAAGGTAGGCTTGATGATCTGCTTCTGAGGGGTCACTATGGTGCACACAGCAGGTCACTGTGCATGCGCACCGGAATCAGTTCAACAGCAGCCAACAGCATTCTCCCTTATGTTGCTTGATGTTTGTTTTATGCCCACATCTCCTCTCTCTCTCTCTCTCTCTCTCTCTCTCTCACACACACACACACACACACACACACTGGTATTTCAAAAAGTCCCTGAAAAATTCCATTCTCTTTTGATTCCTTGTTCCACTAACTTTTGGGAGCCTGCTTGTGTGCATATATGACACCATTTGTTTGCTGAAAGTGAGGAGGAATTGAACCACTTGCTGAAGATCAAGGATTGCAGCCTTCAATATGGGTTACAATTCAATATAAGGAAGACCAAAATCCCCAAAACTGGACCAATAGGTGATAAACAGAGAAAAGGGCTTCAGTTGTCAAGGATTTTGTCTTGCTTAGATCCACTATCAATGTTCATAGAAACAGCAGTCAGGCGATCAAAAGATGTATTGTAATGGGTAAATCTGCTGCAGAAAACCTCTTTATAGTGTTGAAGAACAATGATGTTACTCTGAGGACTAAGGTGCACATGACCTAAGCCATGCTATTTTCCATTGCATCATATGCATGTGAAAGTTAGACACTGAATAAGGAAGGCTGTAGAAGAACAGATGCATCGAATTGTGGTCCACCAGAAGACTACTGACAGTACCATGGACTGCTGAAGGACTGACCAATCTGTATCAGAAGAAATAAGGCCAGAGTGCTGCTTAGAGGCAAGGATGGCAAGACGCCATCTTACATACTTTGGACATGTTGTCAGGAGAGACCAGTCCCTGGAGAAGGACATCCTATTTGGTACAGTGGAGAAGCCATGAAACAGAGGAGGTCCTCGAAGAAGTGGATGGACTCAGTGGCTTCATCGGTGGTTCAGGCACAGGAACAATTGTGAGGATGGTGCACGACCCTACAGTGTTTCATTCGGTTGTATGTGAGGTCACGACGAGTCCAAGTGTCCTCAATGGCACGCAACAACAACTAGCCAGAGCAGAGAGGAGCAATCTGCCCTCTGGGACTTCCCTGGGAAGGTCCTCAATGGAAATTGGGAAAGTCTAAGACCCTATGGTCATGAGTTATAGTGGTCGGAAGGCCCCAGAACAAATCCAGTAAGCCTTTCTAATCTGTGATCGTCTCCATGTCTCCATAATGGCCCCATTCTCACTTATGTAGTCCTGCCTGAGAGAGTGATGAATTGCTCTGCCTCCAATCACATTTTTGTGGCAGATTTCATCCATTTCTATAATTAGCGACATGGCCACACAGCCTTTGGACCCCATTATGGCCTCATGCTTATGGTCTCCTTCATCTAAATCATTTCTCCTACTTTTGTCTTTCTTCATTAATTGAATATCTGAGATACATATGGAAGGGGCATTATCTCTACAATAAGAGAAAGGGATGAGGGGGTGGTGGTATGGAGTGGGGTGGCACACCATCTCAGAGAATGAGAACAGCTGTTTCAATGGTTCCCACTGCAGTGTGGAAACTGCAGGTACACTAAAAGAGGACAGCAATGACAGCATTAAGGTCTTAGAGCTTAAGGACTCCCTCCCTCCTTAGGCCTCTCTTTCAACTATAAAATGTAGCTCTAAAATGCAGAGCTTCTCGGACACAGCTTGGAGGAAGCCTGTGGATCCAGGAAAGCCCCAATCTCAGCAGAACCAATTTGGCAATCCACAGGTCTGATTTTTGACCAGTCAGCTCACTTGGTCTAGCTCACTTGGTCTAGATCACTCAATTATGTTCACATAAACTACAACAAACAGGTTCACACTGTCACCACATTTTCTATATAAGAAAACTGGAACAGAAATAAGCTGCCAAATTACTTGGCTTCTTATAAAAGAAATAGCCAAGTGAATGTTTGGGAAAACAACAGCTCCCGCTATGTGGCACAGGGAGCCCTGGTGGCATAGTGGTTTTCACTTGGGCTGCTACCCACATAGTTCAAAACCACCACCCGCTCTGAGAGAGAAACGTTAGGGCTTTCTACCCCTGTTGCAGTCTCAGAAACTCACAGGGGCTGCTCTACCCTGTCCAATAGGGTTGCTGAAAGTCAGGGTTGCTGTGAGTCACAAAAGATGCAATGGCAGTGAGTTTTCAGTTTGATTATTAAGCAAAATTATCAAATTCTGAAACTATTGTTTCTCAATCTATCCTCCATCAAGATCTACCTAAACACTTTTAAAAAATTAAGTCATTTTATCGGGGGCTCTTACACCACTTATAACAATGCATACATCAATTGTATCAAGCACATTTGTACCTACGGTACCATCATCATTTTCTTTATACTTGACCCCTTGGTATCAGCTCCGTTTCCCCCCTTCTCTCCCACTCTCCCACCCTCATGAAACCTTGATAAATTATACTTTCATATTTTACAATGTCCAAGGTCTCACTTCACCAATGTTTCTGTTGCTTGTCCCCCTGGGGTGTGAGCGTTAATACATCAATCATTGCTATCAGTTCCCTCTATCTCATCCCTACCCTCATGTTATCACTACTTCCATTACTGTTCCTGAAGGGTTTATCTGTCCTGGATTCTGTGTGTTGAGAGTTCTTATCTGTACCAGTGTACATGCTCTGGTCTAGCCGGCTTTGTAAGGTAGAGCTGAGGTCATGATAGTTGGAGGGAGTGAGCGGGAGAGGAAGCATTGAAGAACTAGACAAATGGTATGTACTGTGGTATGAGTTGGGGTGCCAGCCCCCCACCAGTAATCTTGGGTTCAATAAGCACAATTGTATGGTTGAGATATATAAATATTATATTAAAGTCACCGGGAGCATGAGCGATAGAAGAGACATTACAATAATGCAGTCAGACACAATTCATGGTAGCATGCTCACCTCCTGGATGGCCATGATCTTACCAGCCAGGCCCACGCTCAGTGTGGACGAAGGGAGGTGGGATGGAGACCAGGCAGGAGGCTCAAGGACTGGGCTGGAGGCTGGAGCCCCAGCACAAGGCGGGCTTCCCCAGACAAATGGCGCACAACGTGGGACAATATGAGTTATATCCCATATAACAATTATATGGCCCCATTGGTACGTAGAGTGAATTTGAAAATTGTGCGAAGTGAGGATCCGGTGTGGGGATTGACAGAGAAGTAGTGGAAATAGTGAATTAGAATTTTAAAGAGGATAATGGGAGCAAGGTAAAAGTAAACCTGAAACTTATGGTACCATGCTCTCTACTTACTGAAAAGACAAGGTGTAAAAGTAACGAAGAAAAAGATACAATGTTTTCTAAAAGTAGTAAAAAGGTATAATTCATGGTTCTCAGAGGAAGGAACTTTTGATTTAGAGACCTGGGAGGAGGTCATTGTCAACTTAAAGGAAGCACAGAGATGGGGAGAGTATCCCTATGGAGAAGTGGTCTCTGTGGGTACAAGTTAAGATGGTTTTAAAACTTTTGCAGGAGGAAGAGAATAAGGATGAACAGTCTAGTGAGAAGTCTTGTGTCTATTCAAATCTAGCAAAGCAAGCTAAAGTGTCTGTGAATAAGCATGATTTAGGTTATGAAACTTTAGGAAAAACTGAAAAGGCAGGGATTGGTTTGTTATCTAAAGCCTCCAATTCTAGAACAGAACCTCATTGCCAAAGCCTGTATGCTCTCGCGAGACTGCAGACTCCGAAGGTTTAAAGGTGATACAGTACTAGAGGCAGTGGATTGCAAGATCCAAAGCATGGCTATTAAACAATCCCAGGAAGCTCCCTTGCTTTCAAAGGTAGAGAAAGCCAAGAAGCAGAACAGGCAACGTCTAAGATGCCCAAATTTAAATCAGATGAGAAGCAGTGAGAACGGGTTTCAGGCAGATGAGAAGATTTTAGGCAGAGCTAAAAGAATGAGCCTGAGTCAGAAGGGGACATAGTAAAAGCAACTGCTCTCCTGCTGGAATTTAGTGTAAGAAAGGCCAGAGATTGTAAAACAATCAAGCAAGCCAGCCCTGAAGGTAGAGAGATTAGCTCCAAAGAAATGCAAACTAGGAGAGCTAGCACAGAAGGTGAAGTTCAGGAAGTGGAACTCCAAGATATCCAGATTGAAAAGAGTAGCTCAGAGAATAGACGTAAAGAAGCAAAGTATAGGAAAGCACCTTTACTCTCCAGAGTAGGAAGAGGGATTGCAGAAGAAGATTTAGAATGCAAGATGTCTTATCCTGTTAGAACCAAAAGGAATTCACAGTGCCTTTGCCTTTTAAGTTGCTAAAAGATCTCAAGCAGGCAATCAATGACTACGGCCCAGACTCACATTTTGTAATTAGCATGATAAGGGCTCTAGCAGAGTCTGACAGCTGGACCCCTACAGATTGGAAAGCTTTAGTGAGAATTTGTCTTTACTCTTCAGAATGCTTGTGATATCAAATGCTATGGAAGGAAGCAGCCCTTGCAAGAGCTGGGAAGAATGCTGAGGATGGGATAGATATAGGAATTCATCAATTGCTAGGGGATGCAAATTATATTACAGTTGAGTCTCAACTACAGTTTACTGAACAGACAATAGGACAGATACATGAGGTTTGCTTAAGGGCCTGGGAAAAGATAATTCCATCAGAAGAGAGAACGCCGCGTTACAGGGCTATAAGACAACAGAATATGATGAGCGTTACGCTGACTTTGTGTCCCGACTGGAAGATGCTATTTCCAAATGTGTGAAGAATGTTCAGGCAGTAAGAGACCTAGTGCACAAGCTATCTTATGATTTCTCTAATAAGCACTGTAAAAATGCCTTGCATCCCTACAGCGAACAGGGCACTTTGCTGGGTTATTTTAGGATATGCAGGAATGTAGAGGCAGAGGAATACAAGGCAGACCTCATGGCAGCTTCATTGGCAAACTATATCAGACCTGGAAGAAAGTGCTTTAGTTGTGGGAAGACAAGTCATCTTCAAAAGAGTGTAGGCAGAGCAGGCTGCGGCCAATGTCAGAGCATGGGCCAGGACCATGGAGATCGGGTTTAAACGAACCTGAACTCTGCCTCCATTGTAGGAAGGGAACTCATTGGGCGAGCCAATGTCGTTCAAAAATCAACCGTGAAGGGTCGCCATTAGCAAAGACTTCCCGGCGGGAAAATAGTGGAAGAAGCTTGATGCAGAGCCCTCATAGCAGAGCGTGGTAGGCAAGGTGTCTGCCTACTGGAGCAAAGAAGATCTTTGAGAGAAATCGCCTTTATCTAGCAGCCTCACAGCAGGAGAACAGACCTAGCCAAAGAGGCAAAAACCTAGTCTCTGTTCTCACTGCAGTTGGTTTGAATAACCAAGAGATGGCTCAGAAGCCTTCACAGGAGCTTGATCCTCAAAAGCAGGGACCTCTTATTGAAAGATTAATACAGTTTCTATCAGGAAGATTTAACCTTAGTACTCAAGAAATTAAAATTGATACTGGAGTTGATAAGAGTTGTAAGAAAAAGCCCAAAACTGTGATTGAATCAGAAACGAAGAGCAGTAATTGGGGTCCACTACCTAAAAGAACTATAGGAAGTTTATTAAGAAAGTCAAAAAAAAAAAAAAAGAAAGTCCAACATAAATTCTCAAGGTGTTGCTGGAGTTATTGGTCAGGATTGTGAAGAAGAAATTAAGGCAGTAATGAGTTCTGATATACCATGGTTTGTAAAAATGTAGGATCGCTTAAGCCAATTTTCCCTTCCTTGCATTTCTAGAGTAAAAATTTATACCTATCAGGAAAGAGTACTTGAGAAGTTTGACCACCCTATAAATCAAGCAGTCTTCTGGACTGCTGTTGTGGAGAAACAGCGCCCCCACATGGAATTAGAAATGGAAGGAAAAAGGTTTGTTAACTGTGGATGCCGGGTCATTTCCTTAGGGCATTCAGGGGGGCCTAAGGCCCTCCCATTAACTTCCCCTAAAGCCAGCATAGAGGGAATGAGTGAAGTTAACCAAGACAGAATATTGCAAGGTAAAATCATACAGTGTGAGAAGCCTGAAAGGCAAAACGGCTCAATTGAGCCTATAACCTTATTGGTAAGCCTGGAGAAAAAATGTCTGCTTGGTAAGTTACTTCAAGATCAGCTGAACAAATTTATTAAGAATTTTTTCAGTCTTTCAAAGTATGATAAGAAGTTCTCCCAATTAGTTAGCTCTCTTAATTCTCTGAGGGATGGGAGCCGGTATTTACATAACAATGAAGGTTATCTAACTAGTACTTTTACTGGTTCAAGATCTAGCAATGCTTTACTATTTAAATTGTTAAAACAGAAGGAGAAGAGGAATCTTATGTGTGACAAAGTTCATTTACTCATTTTTTTTTTAATTTAATTTAATTTTTTTTTAATGAATTTTTTTTAAATTTTAACAATTTATTGGGGCTCATACAATTCTTTTCACCGTTCATATATATACATACATCAATTGTATAAAGCACATCTGTACAGTCTTTGCCCTAATCACTTTTTTTCTCTTTTCTTCTTTTACATTTTATTAGGGACTCATACAACTCTTACCACAATCCATACGTATACATACATCAATTGTATAAAGCACATCCATAAAGTCCCTACATTACTGCAGACTGCTTTGCTGAAAGATCAAGATTTTGAATTTGTCAATGCTATAATGTGATTGGAATGTAACTGATTTCTGTATAACCACTTATCCTTATAATAAGACATTGCATGATTGGAATTTGATTAGGAAACATTTGCAAGGGTTTAAGGGAAACATTTCATTAGATATTGATCAGCTTAAAAAGGATATTTTCTATACATTCAAAGACAAGCTTGAGGCTTCTCCTGGCTCTGATGTGATTAAGCAATTGAGGAGTAGCATGGAAGGGTTGGACCCGCGAGCTTGGGGGCAAAGTACTTCACATAGCTTAAGTTCCAGTCTGACTGTGTTTTTTATCATAATTGTGATGCTTGCAGTCTCATGTCACTTCTATAGGAAGCTAATAGATATGAAAAGAGACCATGTTGCCTCCGTGACACTATTGAATCTTAAACATAATGCAGAGAGGGGAAATGTGGGATACTAGCACCAAGGGAAATAATACTGGGACTTATTCCCTGACTGGTACAGAGGGAATCTGGGAGACTAATGTTCCATGGCTGGAAGACCACCACTCTGTTAGTTGGAGATATACTCCAAGTTCATGTTCCTGCGGTAATCTATCATTTCCACAGATTCTCCCTTAAAGCTGTGCTGCCTTAAAGTGAGCGCATGGCTGATACATTCTCCCTATAGAAGCAGACATTCCTATTTGGCTCTATTTCTTCCCACCGCAGTATCCAATCTCTCTCATACCTTCCTCCAATAATAGATGGGAATAAGGGGACTTTACCCCCAGTGGCTGGATTCTAAATGTTTCTATCAAGCCTGAATTTTTGGCTATATTAATTGGATCATGAAGTTTTGCCTTTACAGCTTTAAATGTATAGAAAATGATTTAAAAACACGTCAGTCACGCCCACCACAGGTTTCCCGCTCCTAAAACTCACTTCCGTGCAAAAAGACACCTGAGTGGCAGGCGGGTTGGGCCGCCCG
This sequence comes from Tenrec ecaudatus, assembly GCF_050624435.1. NCBI lineage: Eukaryota > Metazoa > Chordata > Mammalia > Afrosoricida > Tenrecidae > Tenrec > Tenrec ecaudatus. The sequence continues at coordinate 508,985 of NW_027457661.1, forward strand.
CGTAGACTCCACGGCGCCAACGCCGCTCTCCGCTGAGGCGCCCTCAGGAGGCGCCCGAACGCGCCCCGCCCCGCCCCCCCCCCCTGTTGGGGACGTCCGGCGGAGCCTCAGCAAGGCATCCCGAGGGCGGCCAGGCTCGGGCTCGTTCTTCGAGCCGGCAGGAAGCGCAGCACCGGCGCCGGAGCCTCCGGCCGGGATCTCCAAGAGCTAGCCGCCGCGACCCCCCGCCCTCGGCCGCCCTCAGCCGCGCCGCATCCGGGTCCGCTGCCGCTCTCACCTGCGCGGCGCCCCGCCCCGCGCAGTGCGCTCCGGATCCGTGTGCCGTCAGTAGCCCCAGCCGCCGCGACCGCCCCGCGCGGTCACCTCCCGCCTGCCCGGCGCTGCACTGCACCCGCCCGCCGCCCGCCGCCCACGGCCAGGGCCCGTTCAGCCGCCCCCGCCGCCCGGACTGGCGGAGCACGTGCGCCCGCGCCTCCCAGCGAGCTGCACGGCCGGCCGGGGCCTCCAGCTGCCTTTCTGGAGCCTCTCCTGGAGGGTCCTGAGGGACCGCAGAGCCCCCGGACCCCTGCCTTCTGGAGCGGCCCGCAGCCGCCTCGCGGGGACCCCTCTGCCTCGGCGTTCCCTCGCAGCCCTTCGCCCCACTTGTGCCCCGCGGCGCCGCAGACCCCAGAACCCCCTTCCTGAGCGTAGGAGTGCGGGGATGTTGCCCCGCACCGTCGATGGCCGTTGAAAGGCTGAAGTTCCCACTTCCAAGTTCAAGAATATTCTGTGTGTTCATTTTTGTGATAACAGCTAACACTTGGCTGCAGTTTCATCGGTTAACCAATTCTTTTCGTATTCTGCTCGCCTGTTCGCTTTTGTCTCAACCAGGAAATGTCACGCCCCTCATTCTTGGATCACAGTTGAATTTTTTATTGATTATAAACCCTAATGTCGACTTACTGTAAAGCACCTGTACGAGGAAGCTTCAAAAATTCATGGGAAATTATCTTCTCTTTTCATTCCTTTCTCCCACGATCTTTCCGAAGCTCCCGCGTGTTGTGATGCCAGTGTACAATTAGTAAAGCCACTCTGGCAAATAATTCAGTAGTCTGGGATATAATTTAGAACTATATGCTATGCAAAGCAAAGGTGGCAAAACAATCCAGTGGTAAAGGAATACTTTGGTTAATGAGTGGTTGAATTGGCTGAATTTACAAGAAATCAAAGGAAGGAGCATACTACATTCAAAAATAAACTCCAGGAGGATTAGAGCGATAAAATATTCAAAGCATTAAAAACTTAGAGGGATTTATTTTCGAGGGTAGCAATTTAGCTTTAGTGAGGTGGAAACTTTAAGCAAGACACGAAGGTTCATGTCTTTAAAGGAAAGATAAAGCTATTTGACTATATACAGATGTTTTTACCTTTTAGCATGGTATCACAATGACAAGAAAAGTGTTTTAAAAGAACAATTGGCTATGCAAAACGCATGGCAATCTAACATAAAGTTTCTATAAATTATTTTTCCAGACAAATTGCTCGGTTCTATATGTTTTTAATACAGGCAATGCATACACACAGACAACTAACAGAAGAGAGGTTCATAAGCATGATTCATAAACATTGAAAAGATGCCTAATGTCATTGAAAGCCCTGGAAACATAAAGGGTTGAGATATAAATATTAAAGTCATTGGGAGCATGAGAGATAGAAGAGATATTACAATAATGCAGTCACACACATATCATGGTAGCATTGCTCACCTCAGCCCCACTTGGTGGTCCACATGGAGAGAGGGGGAAGGGAAGGAGGACAAGGGGAATTGGAAACGGGAGGGTAAAGACATACATCACAGGAAGGACTTGGACTATGTTATACAGCGGTGAGAAGGGGTGGTCTAGGGGCATACATGCAATAGGAAGAGGAGGGATTGGGGGTATACAGGTGACAAAATGGGCGGATCCTACATTTAGAATGGCAGCTTAACTTTGACCTGTTTTCTGGATCTCCATATGAACCATTATCAGTAGGGTGTGAACTCCACCTACTGGAACCAAGCTAATGGTTCCAAGTTTTAGAGAAAAGCAATCCATTGTCTCCACCAGCAGGGAGCAGAGACTGCAGTCTGGCAGCATTGCCTTGAGGGACCTTGCAAGCATCTGGCCCACACACATTATCCCTCTAGTAGGAATCAACCCAGTTAACTTACATTGGGGCTTTTAATCTCCAGACTATATATTTTTATTGGAGTAGAAAGCCTCATCTTTCTTCCCTGGAGCTGGCTGGTGGTTTTGAAGAGTGAAACCTTGTGGTTAACCGCCCAACCCATAACCTTCTATGGCACTAGAGCTCCATGACTCTGAACTAGCAACGTAAAATGCTTTGCCCTCAGGCAGAGTTTGTTTGCTTCCACCCACTCCTCTGGCCAGCCTGGTGAGGAGTAGTCTAGCCCTCAAGAACTTGCCTGAGTATGCCCTTGATGGGAATTGGGGTACTGAGGTTGCACGTTCATGCCCTGACCAAGATGGTTGGAGGGCCCTGAACCAGTCCTGTAAACTTTTCTAGTCTGCAATAATGTATTTACTCCAATCATGGTCCCTTTCCCATTTCTGTAGTCACATTTCCAACTGTGATGGTCTGATCTGCTGGGAACTTGACTTTTAAAGGGGCTTCCTTTGTTTTCCATGTGACCGAGCTGTTGTGAATCCTTCAGTCCCCATTATGGCCTCATGCTTACGGTCTCCCTCAACCAGATGATTTGTTTTTTCTGGACTTTGTCCCATTCAAGATTTAACAAGGGGGTCTCTGTAAATTATATTTGAACTTCGAGTCTTCTCCCTGATCTAAAACAATGCACACAAAAATATATACCAATTCGATCATTTCTACATGTACAATTTGCTAACATTCATTATATTTCTGAAATTATGTAGCCATTCTCACTGTCCTTTTCCAATTCCAAATTTCCATCACACACATAAGCTCACTGCCCCTTAAACTTTTCACCTAACCTTCCAAGTTCCTGTGTCAATCTGATCACAGACAGATTATTCTTTAAAAGAGCACAATGTCTAAAGCAGATCTTCTTCACTGATTCAGCTTTTGGTTGGCTTTAAAAAGACTTTACAAAAATCAAATCTGCTGCTATCAAGTTAATGCTGACTCATAGTGAATACCCCCTATGGGCTTCTGAGACTGTAACTGTTTACAGGAGTAGAAAGGCCCACCTTTCTCCTGCAGAGCGGCTGGTAGTTTCAAACTGCTGAGCTTGTGGATCGCAGCCCAACATGAGTGCCCAGCAAAGAGCACCCAGAGAAACTGAGCCCCACATCCTTAAGCCACATGAGCCATGGAGTCGGGCAGAGTTGAGATGCAGTCCTCCCCAAAGCCTTCAGAAACAACAAGAAGCCTTCAGAGACATCAAGAAGGATCACTAACTCTTTTGGTAGCCAAAAGAACGATCAGCCCCATAGTCAAGAGGCAGGACAAGTATCAGTGGCTCTGGCCAGACTGGAGGGGCTCACTCAAGGCCATTCCAGGCCAGGGCCAGGTACCTGTGTCTGGCTTCGAGTACTCCAGGCACAGAATCTCTGACTCATGGGCCTCCACCTTCAGCATTTCACTCAGGAACTGCAATTCGTAGACCCTGCAAAATGAGAAGAGAGGAGAGCCCGTTCAGTGCCAGGCAGCGGGGGGAAAGAATCATCACCCACCCCCTTCCACCTTTTCCTATCCATCAAGAGCTGTTTTACTTTACCTTTTGGGTTGAACCTTTAGAAAAATGAGTCAAGATATGTCACATTCAACTCTCTCACCTGGTCTCCCTTCGTATTAATGTTTTATGCACTACAGTACACAGTGATAAGGACCACGGAGGTCACACTGGTACAACATTATTAGACTTTATTTAAATGTCACCAGCGGGGGTTGCTCTGAGTTGGAATCAACCCAATGCCAATGAGTTTGTTTGTTTATCCCACGAATGGACTTCTTCTGCTCCAGGATCCTAGGAGCCCCCACGGCACATGGGTGTCATCTGTCCCAGTCTAGAACGGCTTTCAGTCTTTGCTTGTCTTTCCTACCCTGACACCTGGGAGAGTGTGATAAGTTACTCTGGCAGGTGTACCTCAAATGAAGGTTGCCTGATGTTTCCTCATGACTATCCTAAGTTCCTTATACATTTGGGTCAAGAATACCAGACACAATGCTAGGAGGAGGCTGCATGGAAAAACAGAACTAAAAGAAACTTTCCATCAACGTTGGTTGTTGTTGTTCAACATTTTATTGGGAGTTCTTAAGAGTCATAACATTTTCTGGGAACATTTTGAAACCTCTCAGTGTACCCTCTCACCAGATTCATGCTGCTGCCACGGGATGTTAACCTTAATGACTTGGCTAAGGGTGGGTTTTGCCGTTTCTTCATTGTCAAGTTAGTATCTTTCCCTTGGAGATAATAAATTTTGTCCCCAACCCTTTTCAGCTAAACCCTCCTGAACCTCTGTCCTTGGGGGCCTAAAGTTCCCCCATCCTGTCCCCTGGAGGCAACAGCTTATCCCATAGCAAGCAAGTCATAATGATTAGCTCTTGTCTTTAACAAGTAAAGGAATATACATTAACCAAGCACCTAGTAAGTACTAGGCATTCTAAATCTCCCACTTACATTGTCTCCTGTTCGTAAAAATCAAATGCATCAGGTATGTCATTTCACAATTGCAGAAACTAAGGTTTGGTCAAGTTCAGGAACATGTCCAAAGAGGCCAAGCTAAGACTGCACAGGGGCATACTGAAAAACGTCTGAGATGAGTCAGCACTAAAATCCCCTCCCATCCTCAGAGCCAATTAACAGATACGAAGGGACCCAGGGGCACAGCTTGGGGAGCAAGGGTGCTGGAGGAAACAAATTCCACACTTGAGGAACCCCAGCTCCTAATGGTAGGCCAGGAAACACGGTCAGTCTCAGCAGACCTGGCCCACGTACCTCTACACTCCAGACGCAGGAGGAATGATAGAGAGCTGAATACACCTTGCCCACTTTCTTGGGGTCCTTCACATCCCAGACATAAGTACTATGGTCATTGTACACACAAGACAGCCACGGATTTGCAGGATCAAAGGTCAAGGTGATGGTGTCCCGATACTTCGCATTGGCCACTCCAGCGAAAAGGCGACTGAGGAAAGAGGGGGTCAGGGTGTCCAGGGCAGACAGGGCAAACTGGTGAGTTAGCGCTAATGCAAAGGGGCACTAAAGGGAGGAGCAGCAGGTTGGCCAGCAGTCACTGGAGAAAGAACGCAGCGGCTGGCCTGGCATTCCTTGCCATGGGGCTCTGCAAAAGAACACAAGCTATTTCATAGCCCCCAACATCAGGCGGGGACAGTGTGTGGCCGTGATGCAGCCAAGCAGATGTCAGGCCCTTCTAGACTCACGTCAGAGGAAAAGGAAGGGCACTGTGCAAACCAGTCATGGTCATATATCATTGCCTGCCATTTGCAGATTTAGCCCACTCCTTCCCTGAATGAGAAATTAATATACCCAACTGCAGAACTGCCCCGCTTCCTGGCAGCACTGAAACCAGAGCAAAACTTCACTTCCTGCAATCACCCAACCCAAGGCCCGAGGCTACAATAAGACCCTCCTACCTTAGCTGCTACCCAGGACCACCCTGAGGGAGAAAGGCCTGCTCCGTCAGGTTTCCAGCCTCTCTCAGAAACCCTAAGGAACTGCCCGTCTGTCCTAGCTGTGGTGTTTACAGGACAATGCATTACCACACTGCAGACTCAGATTACCACGGTTGCCCACAGTGAGCAACAAATGCTAAAAGACCCACCTGTGCTTGACTGCAAGGGTCTTCCCAGAGGTCTATGTGTGCCCTCCTCTCCTTGCAGCATGCCAGGGACGGCCTGGCACAGAGTGGGGCTCTGACAGGACTCAGGGGCCCACCCACACCGCTCACCTGGCCTCTGTGATGCTGGCAATGTCTGTGCCCAGGGCATGGGGCCGGGGCAGCGTGCTGAGGAAGTGCAGGTTGAAGGGGTTGAAAAGGCACACGGTGCCGTCAGCACAGCCGCAGAAGATGTAGTCCTGGCTCACCGAGATGCAGTGGGCCACTGTGGTCTGTGAGCACAGAAGCCACAGTCAGCAAGGGCGTCTGTCCACTCCTTCACCGGACACCACAACAGCCATGAGCCAAGAGGCAAGGACAAGCGCAAGGCAGGCCAGCTGCCCTGGGCAGAGCCCCTCAATGCCCCTCCCTCTAACAGCAGCTGGCCAGAGGGCCCACAGCCCCGTGCAATTAGGGGGAAGGAGTCAGCAAGCCTTATAAGGCACCTGAGGTTTGGGCAAAGACACACCCAGAAAAGGCCGGCCCAGAGAAAGGCAGCAGAGGCAGCGGACAGGGCCAGCACACTTACTGTGATGCTGTCTGTGTGCTGAGCAGAAGAGGAAAGCAGAGGAAGAGGCAGAGACAGAGAGGGCGAGCAAGCAGAGAGGTTCCCAAACACATTCCTCCGCCTGGGGCCTCCCCCAGCGTGCATGCAGACTCAGGTGCCCTGGAGCCCGGAGGTGACAGACGGGAGGGTGCCGACAAAGCATTCACTTACACTCAGCTCCACCCACTTGTCCAACAGTCTCCGGGTCACTGAACTCGCACAGCTGCCCAGAGGATGTGATACAGAAGGTGCTGTCAGTCTTCTTCCCGCAGCCACAGTCTACATCAGTGAACAGGTTGTTCCGCAGGTTCCCCCAGCAGCCCAGAGCGGCCCAGCAGGGGTACAGTGGCATTCACCTGTGGAGACACACCACAGGTGCCACCCACACACCCTGCAGGCTACCCCCTGGAAAGCAGGCCCTGGGGAGGGAGGGAGAAGGCTTCCCTTGCATATTGACATAGCACCTGGCCCAGCTGAGACTTCCAAGGGGCTTTTGAGCATGCAGAAGGGGGCGCAGGTGGAACATATCTGGGCAGACCCCACCCTAGTGGCTACTTGCTGCCTCACCTTTGAGGTCTTGCTGTCATCGAGGTACCAGAACTTGATGTGCCGGTTGCCTGCAGTGACAAAGTAGCTGCAGTCCTCAGAGAAGGATACTGCTGTCACCTGACTGGACACCTTGTTGGAAGCCACTACAATGTTTTTCTGGAGAGAAAGTCAAGGGAAATCAAGGCTCTGCTTCTAGGAGCTGAGGGAAAAGAAACTTACACACTGAAGGTTAGACAAGCTGTGAACTTGACCTCTCCTTCTGCCCCTTCTTCAGCATCCTAGATACCCAGTTGCTCCTTTCTGCTCAGAGTTCTCTAGAAAGGGACTGAGGCCAGCAGGCGGAAGTAAAGGCCACCGGTCAGCAGTTTCTTGGCTCCCCTCCCGGCCCCGCCTGTCCTGAGGCCAGCAGCCCACTCACCTTCCAGGCCCAGACATTGACGATCATGTCATGCTGGTAGCCCACTGAGACAATGTACTTGGCACTGGATGAGAAGGCCACACATGCCATGCCATACTTATGCTCCTGAAGCTCCGCCACCAGGCTGCGCTCCGACACGTCCCATACCCGCACAGCAGGCATGTGTCCACTCTGCAGGGACCGAAGACCCCGAAGTAAAGGCCAGAGGCTATCAAAAGAGATAGTGTCTGGGGTCTTAAAGGCTTGAAGGTGAGCAAACGGCCATCTGGCTCAGAAGCAAAAAAGCCCACATGGAATAAGCACACCAGCCTGTGCGATCACAAGGTGCCAAAGGGACCAGGTATAAGGCATTATGCACAATATATATATACCATATATATATGGTATAAGGCATTATGTGTGGTCCCGTGGTGCTGACCCACACGGCGTCACCGTGAGTTGGAATGGACTCCTTAGAAACGGGTTTAGTAAGCAGCACAAAGAGGAAACTCCTTGGTGAACTGGAGGACACGGTAGCTGAAACCATGGGCTCCAACATACTACCCCTGAGGCTGGCAAAGGACTGGGCAGTGCTGCCTTGTGTTGCAAAGAAGGTCCCTGTGATGTCAGAATGACTGGACAGCACTAACAACAACAAAGGATGTCAGGCCCCTTCACTTCCCCAGACCACTGACCAGGTTCAAAGACCCGCATGCGAGTATAGTTTCACAGTTAGACGTGTTTAGAAAAAATAATGTTTGCAAAAGTAAAATCTTGGTTTACATTTTACAGAGCATGCACAATTAGTAGAACTCTTAAGGTCCACCGGAACCTGTTTAGGGTCCCCTCCACTTGCTCACCACCGATAAGTCGATTCTGACTCATATTGATCCTACAGGAGAGGTTAAAATTTCCCCTGTGGGTATTTCTGAAACTGTAGCTCCTTATGGGAATAGAAAGCCTCCTCTTTCTCTGCCGCTGGTGGGTTCAAACTGCCAACCTTGTCTTTAGCAGCTCAGGACTGACTTGTATCTCTATGAAACCAAAATCTACCTCACTGCCAGGGAGGTGATGCTGACTCATAGTGACCCTATGAGGCAGAGTAGATCTGTCCCTGTGAGTTTCTGAGACTGTAACTCTTTATAGGAGTAGACAGACTCTTCTTCCCACGGAGTGGCTGGTGGTTTCAAAGTGCTGACTTTGGTGTTAGCAGCCCAACCTGCAAACACTATGCCACCAAAGCTACTTTTGTACCCCTATAAGTAGATAAATATTTCTCTTATATCTGTGTTTCAACCAAAGGCATGGCTATAAAGGAAAAAAGGCCATGAGTGTCAAGAATGATTTGAAAATGTGGAGTTCTTTTGGGAAAGGATATATATATACTTGTGTAAATAAATAGAATTCTGACGGCAAGAGTGGTCAGGAGTTGGACTGTTAATCTCAAGGTCAGCAGTTTGAATGACCAACCGCTCCTCTGGAGAAAGAGGAGATTTTCTACTCCTCTAAAGAATCACAGTCTCAGAAACCCACGGGGGCCATTTTACTCAGTCCCATGGGCCTGTGAGTTGGAATGGACTTGATGGCAGTGAGGGCATGTAAATATGCAAACACCCACCTCGGACTTAGGATTTGACCTGCTCCCTCAGCCCCGTGAGCATCTGCAGCCATGGACTTGGCCTTCTGTGAAGAACCCATTAGTGCACCACCACAAAGAGAATGAGTTTCCTCTGTGTCAGTCCATTACCCTGCCAACGTTCAGGATGGAGCCAACACCCTTGGTCTCCCAGAGAAATTGGCTCAACATACCCCTGATGTGGTTGCATGACATAGGACACTCATGCAATGCACTGCATGTGCTCTATTTAATGCACTATCACCAACAAGTCTACATGGGTGGTAACTCTGAAAACCTTGCCCAAACAGCTGGCTTCACCAAAGTATATGGAGTCATGTGGAGTCGTCGACCAGTTCGACTCTGCACTGGCTGTACGTTGGCATTGCCAAGGGGGCTTTCTCACTGACCGTGACCTGAATCCTGCTTCCACTAAGTCTTGCTTCATTGGTCTGGGATGGCGCCAGGCCAATGGGAGGCTTGAAAGCTCCTAAGGGATTCCAAAGTATGACCAAGGGTGAACACTACTGCTTTTGGCCATCACATCCGGGAAGGCCCTTGGGACTTTGCCACTCAAAGTATGATAGGTCAAGGAACCAGCAACATCAGCATTAGCTTCTCCCATGCTAATGCCATCGAGTTGATGCTGACTCATAGTGACCCTACAGGACAGGGTAGAACTGCCCTTGTGGGTTTCCCAGACTGTCACTCTTGCCCGGAGTCTACAGCCTCATATTTCTCCCAAGGAGTGGCTGGTGGTTTAGGACTACTGTCCTTGTGGTTAACAGCCCAAGAGTACCAGGGCCTCTAGAACTGCTGGATCCTAGACCCCCCACCCTGAACCCACAAAATCAGAATCTGCCCCCCAGCCCGATTTCCAGGAACCTGGGTAAGTGCATGCATGTGAAAGTTTAAGAAATACTTCCTTAGAAACCATTACTTTCCAGAACAAACTCCTCCTGCCAGAGGTGCATAAATGGAAGCCCATTAGGCCATGCTCGCCTAGAAGCAATTTGAGGTCTCAGTGCTCCTATATCCTGGCTGTCATCCAGATTTCCTTATTCTCACCTGGACTGTTGTCACTGCAGCAGGTATTGGTGAGTCCTCAGCACGAACAGCCCCAAATTAGGTCTAGAGACACACCTCCCATTTCAGAGTAGTACAATCCACAGTTTACTGTAGAGTTTCTGGCTTTTACTGGCTTGGGGTAGGGTCTAGTGGGAAATGCATCTTAGCAAGAGCCATTATGTATTCTGGATGTGCACAATGAGTTTGTCTTGAGGCATATTTATGTCTGATGTTGTTATGTATTCTCTTTCTATCCCATGCAACGTTATTTTTTTTGAAAATTTATATTTGCTTTTAATTACCCAGACATATAAGTGATTTATAGCTAGGTCTGATCGATTGGAATCAGATGACCACGCCTGGATTAACCATGGGTCCTGGTGACCATTAGGCACTTCTTTCCATAGTCCAAGTGCCCGTTAGTTAACCTAGATAGTCAAAGTGCCTGCTAGGTAACCTAAATAGTCCAAGTGCCCGCTAGGGAACCTACATAGTCCAAGTGCCCGCTAGGTAACCTAGATAGTCCAATTGCCCGTTAGCTAACCTAGATAGTCGAAGTGTCCGCTAGTTAACCTACATAGTCCAAGTGCCCGCTAGGTAACCTATATAGTCCAAATGCCCGCTAGGGACCCTAATAGTCCAAGTGCCCGCTAGTTAACCTAGATAGTCCAAGAGCTCGCTAGTTAACCTACATAGTCCAAATGCCCGCTAGGTAACCTAGACAGTTCAAGTGACCACTAGGTTACCTACATAGTCCAAGTGCCCGATAGGGAATCTACATAGTCCAAGTGCCCGCTAGTTAACATAGATAGTCCAAGTACCCGCTAGGAAACGTACATAGTCCAAGTGCCTGCTAGGTAACCTAGATAGTCCAAGTGCCCGCTAGTTAACCTACATAGTCCAAGTGCCTGCTAGGTAACCTAGATAGTCCAAGTGGCCAATAGTAAACCTACATAGTCCAAGTTCCCCCTAGGTAACCTAGATAGTCCCAAGGCCCGCTAGGTAACCTACATTGTCCTAGTGCCCCTTAGTTAACCTACATTCTCCAAGTGAACGATAGGGAACCTACATAGTCCAAGTGTCCGCTAGGTAACCTACATAGTCCAAAGCCCGCTAGTTAACCTACATAGTCCAAGTGCCCGTTAGGTAACCCAGATAGTCCTAATGCCCGCTAGGGAACCCACATAGTCCAAGTGCCCGCTAGGGAACTTACATAGTCCAAGGGCCCGCTAGGGAACCTACATAGTCCAAGTGCCCGTTAGTTAACCTAGATAGCCCAAGTGCCGGCTAGGTAACCTAGATAGTCCAACAGCCCGGTAGGTAACCAACATACTCCAAGTAACCGCTAGGTAACGTAGATAGTTCAAGTGCTAGCTAGGTAACCTAGATAGTCAAAGTGCCCGCTAGATAACCTACAAAGTCTAATTGCCCGCTAGGTAATCTATATAGTCCAAATTCCCGCTAGGGAGCCTACATAATCCAAATGCCCGCTAGGTAACCTAGATAGTCCAAGGGCCAACACATGCCATCGAGATGAGGGGAGGGAAACTATTAGCAAGAGGTCTTATTGATATGTAAGGGTTATCTGAGATTCACAGACTTGAAAGGACATGGCGGCAGATCCCAACATCACAGTTCCAGGTGGGACTACAGAAGCAAGAATAGGACAAGGATTGGGACCTGTGTTAAACAGGACAGTTTACAAGAGTGGTCCAGGGCCAAACAACCAAGGCTTTGGGGGCATGACTCATGACCGTGCAGCCCAGAATGGCAGCCTCGATTCAAGGATACACTTAGGCAAGTCTCTAAGCCCCACCATGGGCTGCCTAAGGGGTAATCCACTTTCCAATGCCCTCTGCCTGGTGGCAAGAGTGTTCACATCCCTGGTCAATGGTCTGAAGGAATTCACTGGAAGCTTAATCCACGTGGGGACTGTGCAAATAGAATTTTGGCTTTCACTGTTATCCACATACTTCTGAAAATTGTGAATTCTCAGAATTTCAGTTGAAAGGTAGGCTTGATGATCTGCTTCTGAGGGGTCACTATGGTGCACACAGCAGGTCACTGTGCATGCGCACCGGAATCAGTTCAACAGCAGCCAACAGCATTCTCCCTTATGTTGCTTGATGTTTGTTTTATGCCCACATCTCCTCTCTCTCTCTCTCTCTCTCTCTCTCTCTCTCACACACACACACACACACACACACACTGGTATTTCAAAAAGTCCCTGAAAAATTCCATTCTCTTTTGATTCCTTGTTCCACTAACTTTTGGGAGCCTGCTTGTGTGCATATATGACACCATTTGTTTGCTGAAAGTGAGGAGGAATTGAACCACTTGCTGAAGATCAAGGATTGCAGCCTTCAATATGGGTTACAATTCAATATAAGGAAGACCAAAATCCCCAAAACTGGACCAATAGGTGATAAACAGAGAAAAGGGCTTCAGTTGTCAAGGATTTTGTCTTGCTTAGATCCACTATCAATGTTCATAGAAACAGCAGTCAGGCGATCAAAAGATGTATTGTAATGGGTAAATCTGCTGCAGAAAACCTCTTTATAGTGTTGAAGAACAATGATGTTACTCTGAGGACTAAGGTGCACATGACCTAAGCCATGCTATTTTCCATTGCATCATATGCATGTGAAAGTTAGACACTGAATAAGGAAGGCTGTAGAAGAACAGATGCATCGAATTGTGGTCCACCAGAAGACTACTGACAGTACCATGGACTGCTGAAGGACTGACCAATCTGTATCAGAAGAAATAAGGCCAGAGTGCTGCTTAGAGGCAAGGATGGCAAGACGCCATCTTACATACTTTGGACATGTTGTCAGGAGAGACCAGTCCCTGGAGAAGGACATCCTATTTGGTACAGTGGAGAAGCCATGAAACAGAGGAGGTCCTCGAAGAAGTGGATGGACTCAGTGGCTTCATCGGTGGTTCAGGCACAGGAACAATTGTGAGGATGGTGCACGACCCTACAGTGTTTCATTCGGTTGTATGTGAGGTCACGACGAGTCCAAGTGTCCTCAATGGCACGCAACAACAACTAGCCAGAGCAGAGAGGAGCAATCTGCCCTCTGGGACTTCCCTGGGAAGGTCCTCAATGGAAATTGGGAAAGTCTAAGACCCTATGGTCATGAGTTATAGTGGTCGGAAGGCCCCAGAACAAATCCAGTAAGCCTTTCTAATCTGTGATCGTCTCCATGTCTCCATAATGGCCCCATTCTCACTTATGTAGTCCTGCCTGAGAGAGTGATGAATTGCTCTGCCTCCAATCACATTTTTGTGGCAGATTTCATCCATTTCTATAATTAGCGACATGGCCACACAGCCTTTGGACCCCATTATGGCCTCATGCTTATGGTCTCCTTCATCTAAATCATTTCTCCTACTTTTGTCTTTCTTCATTAATTGAATATCTGAGATACATATGGAAGGGGCATTATCTCTACAATAAGAGAAAGGGATGAGGTGGTGGTGGTATGGAGTGGGGTGGCACACCATCTCAGAGAATGAGAACAGCTGTTTCAATGGTTCCCACTGCAGTGTGGAAACTGCAGGTACACTAAAAGAGGACAGCAATGACAGCATTAAGGTCTTAGAGCTTAAGGACTCCCTCCCTCCTTAGGCCTCTCTTTCAACTATAAAATGTAGCTCTAAAATGCAGAGCTTCTCGGACACAGCTTGGAGGAAGCCTGTGGATCCAGGAAAGCCCCAATCTCAGCAGAACCAATTTGGCAATCCACAGGTCTGATTTTTGACCAGTCAGCTCACTTGGTCTAGCTCACTTGGTCTAGATCACTCAATTATGTTCACATAAACTACAACAAACAGGTTCACACTGTCACCACATTTTCTATATAAGAAAACTGGAACAGAAATAAGCTGCCAAATTACTTGGCTTCTTATAAAAGAAATAGCCAAGTGAATGTTAGGGAAAACAACAGCTCCCGCTATGTGGCACAGGGAGCCCTGGTGGCATAGTGGTTTTCACTTGGGCTGCTACCCACATAGTTCAAAACCACCACCCGCTCTGAGAGAGAAACGTTAGGGCTTTCTACCCCTGTAAAGAGTTGCAGTCTCAGAAACTCACAGGGGCTGCTCTACCCTGTCCAATAGGGTTGCTGAAAGTCAGGGTTGCTGTGAGTCACAAAAGATGCAATGGCAGTGAGTTTTCAGTTTGATTATTAAGCAAAATTATCAAATTCTGAAACTATTGTTTCTCAATCTATCCTCCATCAAGATCTACCTAAACACTTTTAAAAAATTAAGTCATTTTATCGGGGGCTCTTACACCACTTATAACAATGCATACATCAATTGTATCAAGCACATTTGTACCTACGGTACCATCATCATTTTCTTTATACTTGACCCCTTGGTATCAGCTCCTTTTCCCCCCTTCTCTCCCACTCTCCCACCCTCATGAAACCTTGATAAATTATACTTTCATATTTTACAATGTCCAAGGTCTCACTTCACCAATGTTTCTGTTGCTTGTCCCCCTGGGGTGTGAGCGTTAATACATCAATCATTGCTATCAGTTCCCTCTATCTCATCCCTACCCTCATGTTATCACTACTTCCATTACTGTTCCTGAAGGGTTTATCTGTCCTGGATTCTGTGTGTTGAGAGTTCTTATCTGTACCAGTGTACATGCTCTGGTCTAGCCGGCTTTGTAAGGTAGAGCTGAGGTCATGATAGTTGGAGGGAGTGAGCGGGAGAGGAAGCATTGAAGAACTAGACAAATGGTATGTACTGTGGTATGAGTTGGGGTGCCAGCCCCCCACCAGTAATCTTGGGTTCAATAAGCACAATTGTATGGTTGAGATATATAAATATTATATTAAAGTCACCGGGAGCATGAGCGATAGAAGAGACATTACAATAATGCAGTCAGACACAATTCATGGTAGCATGCTCACCTCCTGGATGGCCATGATCTTACCAGCCAGGCCCACGCTCAGTGTGGACGAAGGGAGGTGGGATGGAGACCAGGCAGGAGGCTCAAGGACTGGGCTGGAGGCTGGAGCCCCAGCACAAGGCGGGCTTCCCCAGACAAATGGCGCACAACGTGGGACAATATGAGTTATATCCCATATAACAATTATATGGCCCCATTGGTACGTAGAGTGAATTTGAAAATTGTGCGAAGTGAGGATCCGGTGTGGGAATTGACAGAGAAGTAGTGGAAATAGTGAATTAGAATTTTAAAGAGGATAATGGGAGCAAGGTAAAAGTAAACCTGAAACTTATGGTACCATGCTCTCTACTTACTGAAAAGACAAGGTGTAAAAGTAACGAAGAAAAAGATACAATGTTTTCTAAAAGTAGTAAAAAGGTATAATTCATGGTTCTCAGAGGAAGGAACTTTTGATTTAGAGACCTGGGAGGAGGTCATTGTCAACTTAAAGGAAGCACAGAGATGGGGAGAGTATCCCTATGGAGAAGTGGTCTCTGTGGGTACAAGTTAAGATGGTTTTAAAACTTTTGCAGGAGGAAGAGAATAAGGATGAACAGTCTAGTGAGAAGTCTTGTGTCTATTCAAATCTAGCAAAGCAAGCTAAAGTGTCTGTGAATAAGCATGATTTAGGTTATGAAACTTTAGGAAAAACTGAAAAGGCAGGGATTGGTTTGTTATCTAAAGCCTCCAATTCTAGAACAGAACCTCATTGCCAAAGCCTGTATGCTCTCGCGAGACTGCAGACTCCGAAGGTTTAAAGGTGATACAGTACTAGAGGCAGTGGATTGCAAGATCCAAAGCATGGCTATTAAACAATCCCAGGAAGCTCCCTTGCTTTCAAAGGTAGAGAAAGCCAAGAAGCAGAACAGGCAACGTCTAAGATGCCCAAATTTAAATCAGATGAGAAGCAGTGAGAACGGGTTTCAGGCAGATGAGAAGATTTTAGGCAGAGCTAAAAGAATGAGCCTGAGTCAGAAGGGGACATAGTAAAAGCAACTGCTCTCCTGCTGGAATTTAGTGTAAGAAAGGCCAGAGATTGTAAAACAATCAAGCAAGCCAGCCCTGAAGGTAGAGAGATTAGCTCCAAAGAAATGCAAACTAGGAGAGCTAGCACAGAAGGTGAAGTTCAGGAAGTGGAACTCCAAGATATCCAGATTGAAAAGAGTAGCTCAGAGAATAGACGTAAAGAAGCAAAGTATAGGAAAGCACCTTTACTCTCCAGAGTAGGAAGAGGGATTGCAGAAGAAGATTTAGAATGCAAGATGTCTTATCCTGTTAGAACCAAAAGGAATTCACAGTGCCTTTGCCTTTTAAGTTGCTAAAAGATCTCAAGCAGGCAATCAATGACTACGGCCCAGACTCACATTTTGTAATTAGCATGATAAGGGCTCTAGCAGAGTCTGACAGCTGGACCCCTACAGATTGGAAAGCTTTAGTGAGAATTTGTCTTTACTCTTCAGAATGCTTGTGATATCAAATGCTATGGAAGGAAGCAGCCCTTGCAAGAGCTGGGAAGAATGCTGAGGATGGGATAGATATAGGAATTCATCAATTGCTAGGGGATGCAAATTATATTACAGTTGAGTCTCAACTACAGTTTACTGAACAGACAATAGGACAGATACATGAGGTTTGCTTAAGGGCCTGGGAAAAGATAATTCCATCAGAAGAGAGAACGCCGCGTTACAGGGCTATAAGACAACAGAATATGATGAGCGTTACGCTGACTTTGTGTCCCGACTGGAAGATGCTATTTCCAAATGTGTGAAGAATGTTCAGGCAGTAAGAGACCTAGTGCACAAGCTATCTTATGATTTCTCTAATAAGCACTGTAAAAATGCCTTGCATCCCTACAGCGAACAGGGCACTTTGCTGGGTTATTTTAGGATATGCAGGAATGTAGAGGCAGAGGAATACAAGGCAGACCTCATGGCAGCTTCATTGGCAAACTATATCAGACCTGGAAGAAAGTGCTTTAGTTGTGGGAAGACAAGTCATCTTCAAAAGAGTGTAGGCAGAGCAGGCTGCGGCCAATGTCAGAGCATGGGCCAGGACCATGGAGATCGGGTTTAAACGAACCTGAACTCTGCCTCCATTGTAGGAAGGGAACTCATTGGGCGAGCCAATGTCGTTCAAAAATCAACCGTGAAGGGTCGCCATTAGCAAAGACTTCCCGGCGGGAAAATAGTGGAAGAAGCTTGATGCAGAGCCCTCATAGCAGAGCGTGGTAGGCAAGGTGTCTGCCTACTGGAGCAAAGAAGATCTTTGAGAGAAATCGCCTTTATCTAGCAGCCTCACAGCAGGAGAACAGACCTAGCCAAAGAGGCAAAAACCTAGTCTCTGTTCTCACTGCAGTTGGTTTGAATAACCAAGAGATGGCTCAGAAGCCTTCACAGGAGCTTGATCCTCAAAAGCAGGGACCTCTTCTTGAAAGATTAATACAGTTTCTATCAGGAAGATTTAACCTTAGTACTCAAGAAATTAAAATTGATACTGGAGTTGATAAGAGTTGTAAGAAAAAGCCCAAAACTGTGATTGAATCAGAAACGAAGAGCAGTAATTGGGGTCCACTACCTAAAAGAACTATAGGAAGTTTATTAAGAAAGTCAAAAAAAAAAAAAAAAGAAAGTCCAACATAAATTCTCAAGGTGTTGCTGGAGTTATTGGTCAGGATTGTGAAGAAGAAATTAAGGCAGTAATGAGTTCTGATATACCATGGTTTGTAAAAATGTAGGATCGCTTAAGCCAATTTTCCCTTCCTTGCATTTCTAGAGTAAAAATTTATACCTATCAGGAAAGAGTACTTGAGAAGTTTGACCACCCTATAAATCAAGCAGTCTTCTGGACTGCTGTTGTGGAGAAACAGCGCCCCCACATGGAATTAGAAATGGAAGGAAAAAGGTTTGTTAACTGTGGATGCCGGGTCATTTCCTTAGGGCATTCAGGGGGGCCTAAGGCCCTCCCATTAACTTCCCCTAAAGCCAGCATAGAGGGAATGAGTGAAGTTAACCAAGACAGAATATTGCAAGGTAAAATCATACAGTGTGAGAAGCCTGAAAGGCAAAACGGCTCAATTGAGCCTATAACCTTATTGGTAAGCCTGGAGAAAAAATGTCTGCTTGGTAAGTTACATCAAGATCAGCTGAACAAATTTATTAAGAATTTTTTCAGTCTTTCAAAGTATGATAAGAAGTTCTCCCAATTAGTTAGCTCTCTTAATTCTCTGAGGGATGGGAGCCGGTATTTACATAACAATGAAGGTTATCTAACTAGTACTTTTACTGGTTCAAGATCTAGCAATGCTTTACTATTTAAATTGTTAAAACAGAAGGAGAAGAGGAATCTTATGTGTGACAAAGTTCATTTACTCATTTTTTTTTAATTTAATTTAATTTTTTTTTAATGAATTTTTTTTAATTTTAACAATTTATTGGGGCTCATACAATTCTTTTCACCGTTCATATATATACATACATCAATTGTATAAAGCACATCTGTACAGTCTTTGCCCTAATCACTTTTTTTCTCTTTTCTTCTTTTACATTTTATTAGGGACTCATACAACTCTTACCACAATCCATACGTATACATACATCAATTGTATAAAGCACATCCATAAAGTCCCTACATTACTGCAGACTGCTTTGCTGAAAGATCAAGATTTTGAATTTGTCAATGCTATAATGTGATTGGAATGTAACTGATTTCTGTATAACCACTTATCCTTATAATAAGACATTGCATGATTGGAATTTGATTAGGAAACATTTGCAAGGGTTTAAGGGAAACATTTCATTAGATATTGATCAGCTTAAAAAGGATATTTTCTATACATTCAAAGACAAGCTTGAGGCTTCTCCTGGCTCTGATGTGATTAAGCAATTGATGAGTAGCATGGAAGGGTTGGACCCGCGAGCTTGGGGGCAAAGTACTTCACATAGCTTAAGTTCCAGTCTGACTGTGTTTTTTATCATAATTGTGATGCTTGCAGTCTCATGTCACTTCTATAGGAAGCTAATAGATATGAAAAGAGACCATGTTGCCTCCGTGACACTATTGAATCTTAAACATAATGCAGAGAGGGGAAATGTGGGATACTAGCACCAAGGGAAATAATACTGGGACTTATTCCCTGACTGGTACAGAGGGAATCTGGGAGACTAATGTTCCATGGCTGGAAGACCACCACTCTGTTAGTTGGAGATATACTCCAAGTTCATGTTCCTGCGGTAATCTATCATTTCCACAGATTCTCCCTTAAAGCTGTGCTGCCTTAAAGTGAGCGCATGGCTGATACATTCTCCCTATAGAAGCAGACATTCCTATTTGGCTCTATTTCTTCCCACCGCAGTATCCAATCTCTCTCATACCTTCCTCCAATAACAGATGGGAATAAGGGGACTTTACCCCCAGTGGCTGGATTCTAAATGTTTCTATCAAGCCTGAATTTTTGGCTATATTAATTGGATCATGAAGTTTTGCCTTTACAGCTTTAAATGTATAGAAAATGATTTAAAAACACGTCAGTCACGCCCACCACAGGTTTCCCGCTCCTAAAACTCACTTCCGTGCAAAAAGACACCTGAGTGGCAGGCGGGTTGGGCCGCCCGCGTAGACTCCACGGCGCCAACGCCGCTCTCCACTGAGGCGCCCTCAGGAGGCGCCCGAACGCGCCCCGCCCCGCCCCCCCCCCTGTTGGGGACGTCCGGCGGAGCCTCAGCAAGGCATCCCGAGGGCGGCCAGGCTCGGGCTCGTTCTTCGAGCCGGCAGGAAGCGCAGCACCGGCGCCGGAGCCTCCGGCCGGGATCTCCAAGAGCTAGCCGCCGCGACCCCCCGCCCTCGGCCGCCCTCAGCCGCGCCGCATCCGGGTCCGCTGCCGCTCTCACCTGCGCGGCGCCCCGCCCCGCGCAGTGCGCTCCGGATCCGTGTGCCGTCAGTAGCCCCAGCCGCCGCGACCGCCCCGCGCGGTCACCTCCCGCCTGCCCGGCGCCGCACTGCGCCCGCCCGCCGCCCGCCGCCCACGGCCAGGGCCCGTTCAGCCGCCCCCGCCGCCCGGACCGGCGGAGCACGTGCGCCCGCGCCTCCCAGCGAGCTGCACGGCCGGCCGGGGCCTCCAGCTGCCTTTCTGGAGCCTCTCCTGGAAGGTCCTGAGGGACCGCAGAGCCCCCGGACCCCTGCCTTCTGGAGCGGCCCGCAGCCGCCTCGCGGGGACCCCTCTGCCTCGGCGTTCCCTCGCAGCCCTTCGCCCCACTTGTGCCCCGCGGCGCCGCAGACCCCAGAACCCCCTTCCTGAGCGTAGGAGTGCGGGGATGTTGCCCCGCACCGTCGATGGCCGTTGAAAGGCTGAAGTTCCCACTTCCAAGTTCAAGAATATTCTGTGTGTTCATTTTTGTGATAACAGCTAACACTTGGCTGCAGTTTCATCGGTTAACCAATTCTTTTCGTATTCTGCTCGCCTGTTCGCTTTTGTCTCAACCAGGAAATGTCACGCCCCTCATTCTTGGATCACAGTTGAATTTTTTATTGATTATAAACCCTAATGTCGACTTACTGTAAAGCACCTGTACGAGGAAGCTTCAAAAATTCATGGGAAATTATCTTCTCTTTTCATTCCTTTCTCCCACGATCTTTCCGAAGCTCCCGCGTGTTGTGATGCCAGTGTACAATTAGTAAATCCACTCTGGCAAATAATTCAGTAGTCTGGGATATAATTTAGAACTATATGCTATGCAAAGCAAAGGTGGCAAAACAATCCAGTGGTAAAGGAATACTTTGGTTAATGAGTGGTTGAATTGGCTGAATTTACAAGAAATCAAAGGAAGGAGCATACTACATTGAAAAATAAACTCCAGGAGGATTAGAGCGATAAAATATTCAAAGCATTAAAAACTTAGAGGGATTTATTTTCGAGGGTAGCAATTTAGCTTTAGTGAGGTGGAAACTTTAAGCAAGACACGAAGGTTCATGTCTTTAAAGGAAAGATAAAGCTATTTGACTATATACAGATGTTTTTACCTTTTAGCATGGTATCACAATGACAAGAAAAGTGTTTTAAAAGAACAATTGGCTATGCAAAACGCATGGCAATCTAACATAAAGTTTCTATAAATTATTTTTCCAGACAAATTGCTCGGTTCTATATGTTTTTAATACAGGCAATGCATACACACAGACAACTAACAGAAGAGAGGTTCATAAGCATGATTCATAAACATTGAAAAGATGCCTAATGTCATTGAAAGCCCTGGAAACATAAAGGGTTGAGATATAAATATTAAAGTCATTGGGAGCATGAGAGATAGAAGAGATATTACAATAATGCAGTCACACACATATCATGGTAGCATTGCTCACCTCAGCCCCACTTGGTGGTCCACATGGAGAGAGGGGGAAGGGAAGGAGGACAAGGGGAATTGGAAACGGGAGGGTAAAGACATACATCACAGGAAGGACTTGGACTATGTTATACAGCGGTGAGAAGGGGTGGTCTAGGGGCATACATGCAATAGGAAGAGGAGGGATTGGGGGTATACAGGTGACAAAATGGGCGGATCCTACATTTAGAATGGCAGCTTAACTTTGACCTGTTTTCTGGATCTCCATATGAACCATTATCAGTAGGGTGTGAACTCCACCTACTGGAACCAAGCTAATGGTTCCAAGTTTTAGAGAAAAGCAATCCATTGTCTCCACCAGCAGGGAGCAGAGACTGCAGTCTGGCAGCATTGCCTTGAGGGACCTTGCAAGCATCTGGCCCACACACATTATCCCTCTAGTAGGAATCAACCCAGTTAACTTACATTGGGGCTTTTAATCTCCAGACTATATATTTTTATTGGAGTAGAAAGCCTCATCTTTCTTCCCTGGAGCTGGCTGGTGGTTTTGAAGAGTGAAACCTTGTGGTTAACCGCCCAACCCATAACCTTCTATGGCACTAGAGCTCCATGACTCTGAACTAGCAACGTAAAATGCTTTGCCCTCAGGCAGAGTTTGTTTGCTTCCACCCACTCCTCTGGCCAGCCTGGTGAGGAGTAGTCTAGCCCTCAAGAACTTGCCTGAGTATGCCCTTGATGGGAATTGGGGTACTGAGGTTGCACGTTCATGCCCTGACCAAGATGGTTGGAGGGCCCTGAACCAGTCCTGTAAACTTTTCTAGTCTGCAATAATGTATTTACTCCAATCATGGTCCCTTTCCCATTTCTGTAGTCACATTTCCAACTGTGATGGTCTGATCTGCTGGGAACTTGACTTTTAAAGGGGCTTCCTTTGTTTTCCATGTGACCGAGCTGTTGTGAATCCTTCAGTCCCCATTATGGCCTCATGCTTACGGTCTCCCTCAACCAGATGATTTGTTTTTTCTGGACTTTGTCCCATTCAAGATTTAACAAGGGGGTCTCTGTAAATTATATTTGAACTTCGAGTCTTCTCCCTGATCTAAAACAATGCACACAAAAATATATACCAATTCGATCATTTCTACATGTACAATTTGCTAACATTCATTATATTTCTGAAATTATGTAGCCATTCTCACTGTCCTTTTCCAATTCCAAATTTCCATCACACACATAAGCTCACTGCCCCTTAAACTTTTCACCTAACCTTCCAAGTTCCTGTGTCAATCTGATCACAGACAGATTATTCTTTAAAAGAGCACAATGTCTAAAGCAGATCTTCTTCACTGATTCAGCTTTTGGTTGGCTTTAAAAAGACTTTACAAAAATCAAATCTGCTGCTATCAAGTTAATGCTGACTCATAGTGAATACCCCCTATGGGCTTCTGAGACTGTAACTGTTTACAGGAGTAGAAAGGCCCACCTTTCTCCTGCAGAGCGGCTGGTAGTTTCAAACTGCTGAGCTTGTGGATCGCAGCCCAACATGAGTGCCCAGCAAAGAGCACCCAGAGAAACTGAGCCCCACATCCTTAAGCCACATGAGCCATGGAGTCGGGCAGAGTTGAGATGCAGTCCTCCCCAAAGCCTTCAGAAACAACAAGAAGCCTTCAGAGACATCAAGAAGGATCACTAACTCTTTTGGTAGCCAAAAGAACGATCAGCCCCATAGTCAAGAGGCAGGACAAGTATCAGTGGCTCTGGCCAGACTGGAGGGGCTCACTCAAGGCCATTCCAGGCCAGGGCCAGGTACCTGTGTCTGGCTTCGAGTACTCCAGGCACAGAATCTCTGACTCATGGGCCTCCACCTTCAGCATTTCACTCAGGAACTGCAATTCGTAGACCCTGCAAAATGAGAAGAGAGGAGAGCCCGTTCAGTGCCAGGCAGCGGGGGGAAAGAATCATCACCCACCCCCTTCCACCTTTTCCTCTCCATCAAGAGCTGTTTTACTTTACCTTTTGGGTTGAACCTTTAGAAAAATGAGTCAAGATATGTCACATTCAACTCTCTCACCTGGTCTCCCTTCGTATTAATGTTTTATGCACTACAGTACACAGTGATAAGGACCACGGAGGTCACACTGGTACAACATTATTAGACTTTATTTAAATGTCACCAGCGGGGGTTGCTCTGAGTTGGAATCAACCCAATGCCAATGAGTTTGTTTCTTTATCCCACGAATGTACTTCTTCTGCTCCAGGATCCCAGGAGCCCCCACGGCACATGGGTGTCATCTGTCCCAGTCTAGAACGGCTTTCAGTCTTTGCTTGTCTTTCCTACCCTGACACCTGGGAGAGTGTGATAAGTTACTCTGGCAGGTGTACCTCAAATGAAGGTTGCCTGATGTTTCCTCATGACTATCCTAAGTTCCTTATACATTTGGGTCAAGAATACCAGACACAATGCTAGGAGGAGGCTGCATGGAAAAACAGAACTAAAAGAAACTTTCCATCAACGTTGGTTGTTGTTGTTCAACATTTTATTGAGAGTTCTTAAGAGTCATAACATTTTCTGGGAACATTTTGAAACCTCTCAGTGTACCCTCTCACCAGATTCATGCTGCTGCCACGGGATGTTAACCTTAATGACTTGGCTAAGGGTGGGTTTTGCCGTTTCTTCATTGTCAAGTTAGTATCTTTCCCTTGGAGATAATAAATTTTGTCCCCAACCCTTTTCAGCTAAACCCTCCTGAACCTCTGTCCTTGGGGGCCTAAAGTTCCCCCATCCTGTCCCCTGGAGGCAACGGCTTGTCCCATAGCAAGCAAGTCATAATGATTAGCTCTTGTCTTTAACAAGTAAAGGAATATACATTAACCAAGCACCTAGTAAGTACTAGGCATTCTAAATCTCCCACTTACATTGTCTCCTGTTCGTAAAAATCAAATGCATCAGGTATGTCATTTCACAATTGCAGAAACTAAGGTTTGGTCAAGTTCAGGAACATGTCCAAAGAGGCCAAGCTAAGACTGCACAGGGGCATACTGAAAAACGTCTGAGATGAGTCAGCACTAAAATCCCCTCCCATCCTCAGAGCCAATTAACAGATACGAAGGGACCCAGGGGCACAGCTTGGGGAGCAAGGGTGCTGGAGGAAACAAATTCCACACTTGAGGAACCCCAGCTCCTAATGGTAGGCCAGGAAACACGGTCAGTCTCAGCAGACCCGGCCCACGTACCTCTACACTCCAGACGCAGGAGGAATGATAGAGAGCTGAATACACCTTGCCCACTTTCTTGGGGTCCTTCACATCCCAGACATAAGTACTATGGTCATTGTACACACAAGACAGCCACGGATTTGCAGGATCAAAGGTCAAGGTGATGGTGTCCCGATACTTCGCATTGGCCACTCCAGCGAAAAGGCGACTGAGGAAAGAGGGGGTCAGGGTGTCCAGGGCAGACAGGGCAAACTGGTGAGTTAGCGCTAATGCAAAGGGGCACTAAAGGGAGGAGCAGCAGGTTGGCCAGCAGTCACTGGAGAAAGAACGCAGCGGCTGGCCTGGCATTCCTTGCCATGGGGCTCTGCAAAAGAACACAAGCTATTTCATAGCCCCCAACATCAGGCGGGGACAGTGTGTGGCCGTGATGCAGCCAAGCAGATGTCAGGCCCTTCTAGACTCACGTCAGAGGAAAAGGAAGGGCACTGTGCAAACCAGTCATGGTCATATATCATTTCCTGCCATTTGCAGATTTAGCCCACTCCTTCCCTGAATGAGAAATTAATATACCCAACTGCAGAACTGCCCCGCTTCCTGACAGCACTGAAACCAGAGCAAAACTTCACTTCCTGCAATCACCCAACCCAAGGCCCGAGGCTACAATAAGACCCTCCTACCTTAGCTGCTACCCAGGACCACCCTGAGGGAGAAAGGCCTGCTCCGTCAGGTTTCCAGCCTCTCTCAGAAACCCTAAGGAACTGCCCGTCTGTCCTAGCTGTGGTGTTTACAGGACAATGCATTACCACACTGCAGACTCAGATTACCACGGTTGCCCACAGTGAGCAACAAATACTAAAAGACCCACCTGTGCTTGACTGCAAGGGTCTTCCCAGAGGTCTATGTGTGCCCTCCTCTCCTTGCAGCATGCCAGGGACGGCCTGGCACAGAGTGGGGCTCTGACAGGACTCAGGGGCCCACCCACACCGCTCACCTGGCCTCTGTGATGCTGGCAATGTCTGTGCCCAGGGCATGGGGCCGGGGCAGCGTGCTGAGGAAGTGCAGGTTGAAGGGGTTGAAAAGGCACACGGTGCCGTCAGCACAGCCGCAGAAGATGTAGTCCTGGCTCACCGAGATGCAGTGGGCCACTGTGGTCTGTGAGCACAGAAGCCACAGTCAGCAAGGGCGTCTGTCCACTCCTTCACCGGACACCTCAACAGCCATGAGCCAAGAGGCAAGGACAAGCGCAAGGCAGGCCAGCTGCCCTGGGCAGAGCCCCTCAATGCCCCTCCCTCTAACAGCAGCTGGCCAGAGGGCCCACAGCCCCGGGCAATTAGGGGGAAGGAGTCAGCAAGCCTTATAAGGCACCTGAGGTTTGGGCAAAGACACACCCAGAAAAGGCCGGCCCAGAGAAAGGCAGCAGAGGCAGCGGACAGGGCCAGCACACTTACTGTGATGCTGTCTGTGTGCTGAGCAGAAGAGGAAAGCAGAGGAAGAGGCAGAGACAGAGAGGGCGAGCAAGCAGAGAGGTTCCCAAACACCTTCCTCCGCCTGGGGCCTCCCCCAGCGTGCATGCAGACTCAGGTGCCCTGGAGCCCGGAGGTGACAGACGGGAGGGTGCCGACAAAGCATTCACTTACACTCAGCTCCACCCACTTGTCCAACAGTCTCCGGGTCACTGAACTCGCACAGCTGCCCAGAGGATGTGATACAGAAGGTGCTGTCAGTCTTCTTCCCGCGGCCACAGTCTACATCAGTGAACAGGTTGTTCCGCAGGTTCCCCCAGCAGCCCGGAGCGGCCCAGCAGGGGTACAGTGGCATTCACCTGTGGAGACCCACCACAGGTGCCACCCACACACCCTGCAGGCTACCCCCTGGAAAGCAGGCCCTGGGGAGGGAGGGAGAAGGCTTCCCTTGCATATTGACATAGCACCTGGCCCAGCTGAGACTTCCAAGGGGCTTTTGAGCATGCAGAAGGGGGCGCAGGTGGAACATATCTGGGCAGACCCCACCCTAGTGGCTACTTGCTGCCTCACCTTTGAGGTCTTGCTGTCATCGAAGTACCAGAACTTGATGTGCCGGTTGCCTGCAGTGACAAAGTAGCTGCAGTCCTCAGAGAAGGATACTGCTGTCACCTGACTGGATACCTTGTTGGAAGACACTACAATGTTTTTCTGGAGAGAAAGTCAAGGGAAATCAAGGCTCTGCTTCTAGGAGCTGAGGGAAAAGAAACTTACACACTGAAGGTTAGACAAGCTGTGAACTTGACCTCTCCTTCTGCCCCTTCTTCAGCATCCTAGATACCCAGTTGCTCCTTTCTGCTCAGAGTTCTCTAGAAAGGGACTGAGGCCAGCAGGCGGAAGTAAAGGCCACCGGTCAGCAGTTTCTTGGCTCCCCTCCCGGCCCCGCCTGTCCTGAGGCCAGCAGCCCACTCACCTTCCAGGCCCAGACATTGACGATCATGTCATGCTGGTAGCCCACTGAGACAATGTACTTGGCACTGGATGAGAAGGCCACACATGCCATGCCATACTTATGCTCCTGAAGCTCCGCCACCAGGCTGCGCTCCGACACGTCCCATACCCGCACAGCAG
Organism: Tenrec ecaudatus; assembly: GCF_050624435.1. Taxonomy (NCBI): domain Eukaryota; kingdom Metazoa; phylum Chordata; class Mammalia; order Afrosoricida; family Tenrecidae; genus Tenrec; species Tenrec ecaudatus. Next base: position 536,133 of record NW_027457661.1, read on the forward strand.
GCATGTGTCCACTCTGCAGGGACCGAAGACCCCGAAGTAAAGGCCAGAGGCTATCAAAAGAGATAGTGTCTGGGGTCTTAAAGGCTTGAAGGTGAGCAAACGGCCATCTGGCTCAGAAGCAAAAAAGCCCACATGGAATAAGCACACCAGCCTGTGCGATCACAAGGTGCCAAAGGGACCAGGTATAAGGCATTATGCACAATATATATATACCATATATATATGGTATAAGGCATTATGTGTGGTCCCGTGGTGCTGACCCACACGGCGTCACCATGAGTTGGAATGGACTCCTTAGAAACGGGTTTAGTAAGCAGCACAAAGAGGAAACTCCTTGGTGAACTGGAGGACACGGTAGCTGAAACCATGGGCTCCAACATACTACCCCTGAGGCTGGCAAAGGACTGGGCAGTGCTGCCTTGTGTTGCAAAGAAGGTCCCTGTGATGTTAGAATGACTGGACAGCACTAACAACAACAAAGGATGTCAGGCCCCTTCACTTCCCCAGACCACAGACCAGGTTCAAAGACCCGCATGCGAGTATAGTTTCACAGTTAGACGTGTTTAGAAAAAATAATGTTTGCAAAAGTAAAATCTTGGTTTACATTTTACAGAGCATGCACAATTAGTAGAACTCTTAAGGTCCACCGGAACCTGTTTAGGGTCCCCTCCACTTGCTCACCACCGATAAGTCGATTCTGACTCATATTGATCCTACAGGAGAGGTTAAAATTTCCCCTGTGGGTATTTCTGAAACTTGCTCCTTATGGGAATAGAAAGCCTCCTCTTTCTCTGTAGCTGGTGGGTTCAAACTGCCAACCTTGTCTTTAGCAGCTCAGGACTGACTTGTATCTCTATGAAACCAAAATCTACCTCACTGCCAGGGAGGTGATGCTGACTCATAGTGACCCTATGAGGCAGAGTAGATCTGTCCCTGTGAGTTTCTGAGACTGTAACTCTTTATAGGAGTAGACAGACTCTTCTTCCCACGGAGTGGCTGGTGGTTTCAAAGTGCTGACTTTGGTGTTAGCAGCCCAACATGCAAACACTATGCCACCAAAGCTACTTTTGTACCCCTATAAGTAGATAAATATTTCTCTTATATCTGTGTTTCAACCAAAGGCATGGCTATAAAGGAAAAAAGGCCATGAGTGTCAAGAATGATTTGAAAATGTGGAGTTCTTTTGGGAAAGGATATATATATACTTGTGTAAATAAATAGAATTCTGACGGCAAGAGTGGTCAGGAGTTGGACTGTTAATCTCAAGGTCAGCAGTTTGAATGACCAACCGCTCCTCTGGAGAAAGAGGAGATTTTCTACTCCTCTAAGAATCACAGTCTCAGAAACCCACGGGGGCCATTTTACTCAGTCCCATGGGCCTGTGAGTTGGAATGGACTTGATGGCAGTGAGGGCATGTAAATATGCAAACACCCACCTCGGACTTAGGATTTGACCTGCTCCCTCAGCCCCGTGAGCATCTGCAGCCATGGACTTGGCCTTCTGTGAAGAACCCATTAGTGCACCACCACAAAGAGAATGAGTTTCCTCTGTGTCAGTCCATTACCCTGCCAACGTTCAGGATGGAGCCAACACCCTTGGTCTCCCAGAGAAATTGGCTCAACATACCCCTGATGTGGTTGCATGACATAGGACACTCATGCAATGCACTGCATGTGCTCTATTTAATGCACTATCACCAACAAGTCTACATGGGTGGTAACTCTGAAAACCTTGCCCAAACAGCTGGCTTCACCAAAGTATATGGAGTCATGTGGAGTCGTCGACCAGTTCGACTCTGCACTGGCTGTACGTTGGTATTGCCAAGGGGGCTTTCTCACTACCGTGACCTGAATCCTGCTTCCACTAAGTCTTGTTTCATTGGTCTGGGATGGCGCCAGGCCAATGGGAGGCTTGAAAGCTCCTAAGGGATTCCAAAGTATGACCAAGGGTGAACACTACTGCTTTTGGCCATCACATCCGGGAAGGCCCTTGGGACTTTGCCACTCAAAGTATGATAGGTCAAGGAACCAGCAACATCAGCATTAGCTTCTCCCATGCTAATGCCATCGAGTTGATGCTGACTCATAGTGACCCTACAGGACAGGGTAGAACTGCCCTTGTGGGTTTCCCAGACTGTCACTCTTGCCCGGAGTCTACAGCCTCATATTTCTCCCAAGGAGTGGCTGGTGGTTTAGGACTACTGTCCTTGTGGTTAACAGCCCAAGAGTACCAGGGCCTCTAGAACTGCTGGATCCTAGACCCCCCACCCTGAACCCACAAAATCAGAATCTGCCCCCCAGCCCGATTTCCAGGAACCTGGGTAAGTGCATGCATGTGAAAGTTTAAGAAATACTTCCTTAGAAACCATTACTTTCCAGAACAAACTCCTCCTGCCAGAGGTGCATAAATGGAAGCCCATTAGGCCATGCTCGCCTAGAAGCAATTTGAGGTCTCAGTGCTCCTATATCCTGGCTGTCATCCAGATTTCCTTAATCTCACCTGGACTGTTGTCACTGCAGCAGGTATTGGTGAGTCCTCAGCACGAACAGCCCCAAATTAGGTCTAGAGACACAGCTCCCATTTCAGAGTAGTACAATCCACAGTTTACTGTAGAGTTTCTGGCTTTTACTGGCTTGGGGTAGGGTCTAGTGGGAAACGCATCTTAGCAAGAGCCATTATGTATTCTGGATGTGCACAATGAGTTTGTCTTGAGGCATATTTATGTCTGATGTTGTTATGTATTCTCTTTCTATCCCATGCAACGTTATTTTTTTGAAAATTTATATTTGCTTTTAATTACCCAGACATATAAGTGATTTATAGCTAGGTCTGATCGATTGGAATCAGATGACCACGCCTGGATTAACCATGGGTCCTGGTGACCATTAGGCACTTCTTTCCATAGTCCAAGTGCCCGTTAGTTAACCTAGATAGTCAAAGTGCCTGCTAGGTAACCTAAATAGTCCAAGTGCCCGCTAGGGAACCTACATAGTCCAAGTGCCCGCTAGGTAACCTAGATAGTCCAATTGCCCGTTAGCTAACCTAGATAGTCGAAGTGTCCGCTAGTTAACCTACATAGTCCAAGTGCCCGCTAGGTAACCTATATAGTCCAAATGCCCGCTAGGGACCCTAATAGTCCAAGTGCCCGCTAGTTAACCTAGATAGTCCAAGAGCTCGCTAGTTAACCTACATAGTCCAAATGCCCGCTAGGTAACCTAGACAGTTCAAGTGACCACTAGGTTACCTACATAGTCCAAGTGCCCGATAGGGAATCTACATAGTCCAAGTGCCCGCTAGTTAACATAGATAGTCCAAGTACCCGCTAGGAAACGTACATAGTCCAAGTGCCTGCTAGGTAACCTAGATAGTCCAAGTGCCCGCTAGTTAACCTACATAGTCCAAGTGCCTGCTAGGTAACCTAGATAGTCCAAGTGCCCAATAGTAAACCTACATAGTCCAAGTTCCCCCTAGGTAACCTAGATAGTCCCAAGGCCCACTAGGTAACCTACATTGTCCTAGTGCCCCTTAGTTAACCTACATTCTCCAAGTGAACGATAGGGAACCTACATAGTCCAAGTGTCCGCTAGGTAACCTACATAGTCCAAAGCCCGCTAGTTAACCTACATAGTCCAAGTGCCCGTTAGGTAACCCAGATAGTCCTAATGCCCGCTAGGGAACCCACATAGTCCAAGTGCCCGCTAGGGAACTTACATAGTCCAAGGGCCCGCTAGGGAACCTACATAGTCCAAGTGCCCGTTAGTTAACCTAGATAGTCCAAGTACCGGCTCGGTAACCTAGATAGTCCAACAGCCCGGTAGGTAACCAACATACTCCAAGTAACCGCTAGGTAACTTAGATAGTTCAAGTGCTAGCTAGGTAACCTAGATAGTCAAAGTTCCCGCTAGATAACCTACAAAGTCTAATTGCCCGCTAGGTAATCTATATAGTCCAAATTCCCGCTAGGGAGCCTACATAATCCAAATGCCCGCTAGGTAACCTAGATAGTCCAAGGGCCCGCTAGGTAACCTACATAGTCCTAGTGCCCCTAGTTAACCTACATTCTCCAAGTGCCCGATAGGTAACCTACATAGTCCTAGTGCCCCTAGTTAACCTACATTCTCCAAGTGCCCGATAGGGAACCTACATAGTCCAAGTGCCCGCTAGGTAACTTACATAGTCCAAATACCCTCTAGTTAACCTACATAGTCCAACTGCCCGATAGGGAACCAACATAATCCAAGTGCCTGCTAGGGAACCTACATAGTCCAAGTGCCAGTTAGGTAACCTAGATAGTCCAAATGCCCGCCAGGAAACCCACATAGTCCATGTGCCCGCTAGGGAACTTACATAGTCCAAGGGCCCGCTAGGGAGCCTACATAGTCCACGTGCCCGCTAGGTAACCTAGATAATCCAACAGCCCGCTAGGTAACCTACATACTCCAAGAACCCGCTAGGCAACGTAGATAGTTCAAGTGCCAGCTAGGTAACCTAGATAGTCCAAGTGCCCGCTAGTTAACCTAAGTAGTCCAAATGTCCGATAGGGATCCTACATAGTCCAAGTGCCCGCTAGGTAACCTACATAGTCCAAGTGCCCGTTCGTTAACCTAGATAGTCCAAGTGCCCTCTAGGTAACCTAGACTGTCCAAGTGCCCGCTAGGTTACCTACATAGTCCAAGTGCCCGTTCGTTAACCTAGATAGTCCAAGTGCCCGCTAGGAAACCTACATAGTCCAAGGGCCTGCTAGGTAACCTAGATAGTCCAAGTGCCCGCTAGGTAACCTAGATAGTCCAAGTGCCCGCTAGGTAACTTAGAGTCCAAGTGCTCACTAGTTAACCTACATAGTCCAAGTGCCCGCTATGTAACCTAGATAGTCAAAGTGCCCGTTAGGTAACCTAGATAATCCAAGTGCCCGCTAGGTAACTTACATTGTACAAGTTCCCACTAGGTAACCTAGATAGTCCAAGTGCCCGTTACCTAACCTAGATAGTCCAAGTGCCCGCTAGGCAACCTACATAGTCCAAGAGCCCGTTCGTTAACCTAGAAGTCCAAGTGCCCGCTAGGAAACCTAGACCGTCCAAGTGCCCGCTAGGTTACCTGCATATTCCAAGTGTCCGTTCGTTAACCTAGATAGTCCAAGTGCCCACTAGGTAAGCTACATAGTCAAAGTGCCCGCTAGGTAACCTATATAGTCCAAGTGCCCGCTAGGTTACCTACATAGTCCAAATGCCCGTTCGGAAACCTAGATAGTGCAAGTGCCCGGTAGTTAACCTACATAGTCCAAGTGCCCGCTAGGTAACCTAGATAGTCCAAGTTCCCGCTAGGTAACCTATATAGTCCAAATACCCGCTAGGGAACCTACATAGTCCAAGTGCCCGGTAGGGAACTTACATAGTCCAAGGGCCCGCTAGGGGACCTACACAGTGCAAGTGCCCGTAAGTTAACCTAGATAGTCCAAGTGCCCGCTAGGTAACCTAGATAGTCCAACAGCCAGCTAGGTAACCTACATACTCCAAGAACCCGCTATAACGTAGATAGTTCACGTGCCAGCTAGGTAACCTAGATAGTCCATGTGCCGCTAGGTAACCTACAAAGTCAAAATGGCCGCTAGGTTATCTATATAGTCCAAATGCCCGCTAGGGAATCTACATAGTCCAAGGGCCCGCTAGTTAACGTAGATAGTCCAAGTGTCGCTTGTTAATCTACATAGTCCAAGGGCCCGCTAGTTAACCTACATAGTCCAAGTACCCGCTAAGAAACCTAGATAGTCCAAGTGCACGCTAGTTAACCTAGATAGTCCAAGTGCCCTCTAGTTAACCTAGATCGTCCAAGTGCCCGCTAAGAAACCTAGATAGTTCAAGTGCCCGTTACCTAACCTAGAGAGTCCAATTGCCTGCTATGCAACATACATAGTCCAAGTGCCCGTTCGTTAACCTAGAAGTCCAAGTGCCGCTAGGTAACCTAGACTCTCCAAGTGCCCGCTAGGTTACCTACATAGTCCAAATGCCCGTTCGGAAACCTAGATAGTGCAAGTGCCCGGTAGTTAACCTACATAGTCCAAGTGCCCGCTAGGTAACCTAGATAGTCCAAGGGCCCGCTATTTAACCTACATAGTCCAAGAGCCCGGTAGTTAACTTACCTAGTTCAAGTGTCCGTAGGGAACATACAGAGTCAAAGTGCCCACTAGGGAACCTACATAGTCCAAGTGCACGCTAGTTAACCTAGATAGTCCAAGTGCCCGCTAGTTAACCTAGATAGTCCAAGTGCCTGCTAGGTAACCTACATAGTACAAGTGTCCGCTAGTTAACCTACATATTCCAAGTGCCCGCTAGTTAACATAGATAGTCCAAGTGCCCGCTAGGGAACGTACATAATCCAAGTTCCCGCTAGGTAACCTAGATAGTCCAAGTGCGCGCTATGGTATGTACATAGTCCAAGTGCCTGCTAGGAAACCTAGATAGTCCAAGAGCCCGCTAGTTAGCCTACATAGTCCAAGGGCCCGCTAGTTAACGTACATAGTCCAAGGTCTGCTAGTTAACCTAGATAGTCAAAGTGCCCGCTAGGTAACCTAGACAGTCCAAGTGCCCGTTAGGTTACCTACATAGTCCAAGTGACCGTTCGTTAACCTAGATAGTCCAAGTTTGTTGGCCTTTAAGAGTGTTTTCCAGTCCAGTCTGGTGGTGTACCAAGTACTGGCCCCAAAGTCATCCTTTGGCATTCCCTGGGGACCTTGATGCTTCGTTTTCTTGCTCTTCTGCTGTACCCCCTTAGTGTTATGCCTCGGTGTGGCAGGATTAGTTCGGGCGCATTTCCCACACTGTGTCTTCAGTGTTGTCCCCTCTAAGGCTATGGGTCTTTGAGGGGTGTCTTGTCTCATCGTGGGGCTGGCCATGTGGTCTTCTATGTGGACTGGATTCTCTGAGTGGGAACATCATCCTCAAGTCCTGGTGTGCCAGGATGTGCTCCACACTCCCCTCCTCCCCCTTCATCTGCTCCATGTGCTCCGATCAGATATGTCCCTCTCTCAGAGCTGCAGATTCACTGCCACCTTCTGAAATAAAATATTTGGCATGGGAAGGGGAGTTGGGTGGGAGGATCTGCTCAGATCATTTGATGGTTCAGGATAGATTGACTGTTCGGCTGGGGACAGGTATGTGGGGCTTAGGGCTCTGGCTCCCAACACTGGTTGTGAATATGTCTTTGTTGTTAACCAGTTGTGTGCCTGTGGGTCAACACCTGTGTCTTTTTGAGTGAGTTTTCTCATCTGCATAGTAAAGGTAATCCATTATCCAGACTCCCATGTCACCAATTGATTGAGAGGCACTAACCAGAGCCTGATTGAAATAGTGTGTACCTGTCAGGCGTGTTCTAAAAACACCTTAAAAGTCGTAAAAACACTATAAATGCCTTAAAAACCCTAAAACGTCTAAAATATTTCTAAAATGCTAAGACCATCCCTAAAGACTCTCTAAAACATCTTAAGACCATTAAATACATGGTAAAAGCCTTTCTAAAACACCCTAATGCACCATAAGTCTTAAAAAAAAACTCCGTACGTCCCAAAAACATAATAAATGCCCTAATATTATGCAAATGCCTTAAAACGCAAAATAAAGAACACGTGAAGCCCTAAAAACACGCTAAAAGTCTTTTAAAACCCCAAGAACATCCCTACAAAGCAACCCGAAGCACTATAAAACCCTGTAAAAGTCCAACAACCTAATAGACATGAATTCACCATGAAAGCAAAAAATATTCCAACAAAACCCTAAAGCCCTGAAAACCAAAACCTAATCCCCCCAAACACTCTAAGGCCTTAAGAAGCACCCTAAAATTTTAACAAAACACTAAAAGCCATAAAAACACATATAAGCCTAATAAACACCCTTAAACACTAAAATCACCCTAAAAGCCTTAAAATGTCTGAAAAGCCATAATATTCCCTAAAATTCAAATAACACTCTGAAGCCACAAATAACACACTAAATGCCTCCCAAAACATGTGGAACTTCCAAATCATATCCCTAGAAGATTCCCAAACCATGAACTTCCAAAACCACATAAATGCCCTGAAGACAACATGAAAGCCCCAACAAAACATAAAATGCTGGGGAAAAACACATAAAATATTTTAAAATACCCTAAAATCTCTAAGAAACCCTGTAAGATCACTAAAAACACCCCTACCTGCTAAAAAATACCTATACACTCCAAAAAATCACCCCTAAATCCCTTAAAAACTCCCTTAAACCTTATAAAACACCCTTAAAGCCCAAACCACCCTAATGCGCAAAAAAATTAAATGACCCCAAATGACCTTAAAGCCCTAAAAATCACATGCCACAAAAAAATCCTAAATGACCCCAAAATTCCAACTCAAAGCCAGCCTACAAGTCTTTTATGAGAACAGTTTTATCTTTCTACCAAGGAGAAGTTTGTAGGTTCAACCGCTGACCTATGCCCTTACCATATGAAGTTAGTAATCAGTGTTTTTGCAATTCTTTGAAGAAAGATGAGGGTAATTTTATCAGGAGTGAATTAAACTTGTCTAGTGCCTTGAGTAGAACTGATAACTGTACTACATTGAGTCGTCTGGTCAAGGAGCATGGGATATTATCCCATTTGCTGAGGTCACTCTTGATTTCTTGTAATTTCTGTAGTTTTCCTCATATAAATCTGTTGTTTTTTTATTCAAGTATAGATATAGATATTTTCATTTACGCTTGGCTATTGTAAATGGTACTACCTGAAAATGTGTATTTCATTAATTATTACTTCTTCATCTATTTCTTAATCCTTCGAAATATTATCAGTTTGTTGTGGTAGATAAACATTAGGACTTTGCATAACTTAGAAATATTACATTTCACAGAAAAATCATATTAATTATAATGTCGACAGAGCTGTAAAAGGAATGTTGCCCTGAATATCTTCAGATATGACAGCTGTTTCATTGAGAAATTAAGCCAGACAGACACAATGTGATGTAAATTTTGTTATTTTCATGTGGGTTCCTTCACTCTTCCAAAAAAATTAGTTTCATGAGCCCCTTGGGGAATGAGTTTGAGTTCAGATCAGATGTCTATTTATATATTTGAGTCCTGAAGCCCATTTGATGGACTGTTCTGTTGCTTCCAAAGTAGTCAGTCACTTCCCCACCAATTAGAGAATTTGTCCGAAGCAAAAGTAAAAGTGTGGCGTACGACATTTGACTGCACACCATCTAAAATCACACTCTCATTTGGTGTTGGCAGTTTTACTTGTATTTCAATTGTAAACTACACTTCAGAGTTCAGGCTAGTGAAAACGTTTCAGTGGAAAAAATTTGCACACAACTACGTGCAGTTTGTGATTCTGTTGTTCCCAAGCAAGGCTATGAGGACAAAGATGCACAAGCATGGGGGGCACTGCAGACAATGTGTGAAAGTTTCCAGGAGCTCAGGGGTGGACAGCGGCTGCTAATTCTCCCGTGCTGGCAGTGAGCTATGTGGGAGGGCTTTGTGTGAGGTCCCTGTGGGGTCTCTGAGAAGTCTCCATAAAGGATGCTGAGAACTTCATATGAAGTCTCTGTGCGAGGCCTCTGAGTCTCTCTGGAAGTCTCCAAGGAAGTATGTGTGTGAGGTTTCTCTCTCGGGTATGTGTGAGTGTCCTTGTGAGATGTCTGCTGAATTGTGGGGGGTGGGGGGCAGTTGTTTCGCTGAGGTCTCTGCAGGTCTGAGTGGGCTTCCCTTTGTTTGACCTCACAGCACCATATAAGAGGACCTGGTGGCAGGGGAAAGGGAAGGGGCTTGGTCCATGCACCCCTTGCTGTTCTTTCAGGGTCTTCTCTCCATCTCCGTGCACTTACCTAGCACGAACGGTAGGGTTCAGCAGCGGGTAGTCCGGTGTCCAGCTCTTCACTCTCTCTAGGAACACACCCAAGCTACCTGCTACCCAAGAGGCCCCAGATCCAGGCTCTGCAGATCCAGAATCTGATTTTTTACTGCCACAGTCACTCCAGAGGCTGCCTTGGCACAATCAGGACTCCAGAAACAACATCATGCTGCTGTACCAGCAGTCTCTGGGGCCTATGTCCACTTCCCTCCTCCACCATTGGTGTCAGTCCCCACCCACCCCACACACACACTTGGTGTCCTGACTGAAGCATGGAGGTCAAGGCTCAGTGGATGTCTTCCTCGCCATCCTTTACTGTTTAGTTCAGTAAACAGTAAACCCTGGCCCACCAGGGGTGTTCTTTTAAGCACATGAGAATTTACTCTAGCGGATCAACTAATCATATTTTGGGGGGCCCTCCTGCCTCCTTCTATAATCTGGTGCCCAGGAAATAAAACCCTGTGTTAGAAGCACAGAGGAAACACTGACCACTATTGAACTGGTTTCCCTTATCAAGACAGGTGATGTCTAATCTCCATGCACATCCTGATTTCCCAGGAGTCTCTAGGGGAAGGGAAGGCTGCTCCCAGTTGTGACTTTCTTTGCAGCACTCAATCCTTAGAAGCCACTCTCTCCGGAGAACATTCCTAGAGCACGTGCACGCGTGTGTGTGTGTGTGTGTGTGTGCGTGTGTGTGAAGATCACCAGCCTGGGGTCATGTTTCCTGAGAACATTCCTAGAGTGTGCGCGTGAGTGTGTGTGTGAAAACCACCAGCCTGGGATCATGTTTCCTGAGAACATTCCTAGAGCGTGTGTGTGTGTGTGCGTGTGTGTGCGTGTGTGTGTGTGTATGTGAAGACCACCAGCCTGGGGTCATGTTTGCTGAGAACATTCCTAGAGCATGTATGTGTGTGTGTGCGCACGCGTGTGTGTGCATGTGAAGACCACCAGCCTGGGGTCATGTTTCGTGAGAACATTCCTAGAGCGCGGACGCGTGTGTGTATGCATGTGTGAAGCCCAAAAGCCTGGGGTCATGTTTCCTGAGTCCTGGCACCCTGTTATTGACTCATCCCCACTCTACCCCACCCTGGCTATCAACTCATCCTTCCCCCAGTCAGGAGATGGAAATCAAGTAAAATAACAGTTTGTCGCCCCACTAAAGATAGTATTGAGAAAGTAACCTTCCCTGCTTGAAAGCTGTGCCTTTGCTATACAACCCAGTGCTCTCTGTAGGAGATAAAGTTCTGCTGTGGGGGCAGCTAGCTAAAGCTGGGGTGAAGCACCTGGCCGATTCCCCTTTGTAAGCCTGTGTTAGCTCCGCTTGTGTCTTGCATCATTTCTGGGGATCCTCATGCTCTTTGGCCCCCTTTGCTACGTCCAACGCTTCATATTCTTCTTCACTGTATCCTTCCCTACCCTGTGTCCATGGTGCCTAACCATTAGTGGTTATTACACAGACGCTCATCCTGTACCACTCAGCCTAAGCTGTTGCTCCTTCTCCGGGTTTATATACAGAGGAAGGCATGTGAGCTGTGAACCGGATTTTCCCTTGGTGCAGTGGGTGAGCAGAGTCCCCCGCTGGCAGCCTCCCTAGCAGTTCCCACCCACATGTGTCAGACCTGGGACTTCCATCCTGGAGGCTACCCTAGGCTGGGAGAGAGGCAAAGGTAGCAAAATATGTCATTTCACATTTTGTGACAGGTGTATTGAGGCGGAACCTCCATGCCAAACTTGGCAGCCTTCATCAAATGCACATGTGGGACTTAGACAGGCCGCCACATGTCTCATGCCTGCTTGGTACCATGAGACGCTACTTTGGTCTAAACCTCTTCTGGAGCCTGCGATGGAATTTCTTGGCTGGATTGCGCCTCTCAAAACCTATCAACTGCAGCCACATAACGTTGAAGACAAAGTAATGGCACCAGGGAACATTCTTCACTGTGTTGGGACCTTCTGAGGTTTTCACAGTAGGGGTGTTACCATAAATCATAAGAGGTGCAAAATGAAGAACTTGGGATGGAAGTGGGTGGGAAACACTGCTGAAAACCTCCTCCAGAGCCCTGCCCTTTGAGAAGTCAAAGCTAGCACTCAGAGAAGGAGACGCAGTATCTAACATAGTTAAAGGTATATTATGCCAACCTCGTCAATGAACTCATGTGGGGTTAATTGAAGGGCAGGGAGATCAATGGCTCTGTGAGCCTAGCCTTTCTGGTCTCTTGCTCTCTGATAGTGCCACCAGGGTGGATATGCATTTGTTAGGTCCCTAAAGCAGCTGGAAAGACTCATTTCCTGGGAGATCCCTGAGGAGAAGCCGCATGGACCTACCCTGTTGCAGCCCTGGTTTCTGCAGCAGCCTCATGGAGAACCTGCCAGCGCACGGACTACAATTTCCTCCTGCAGTCATTGTCTCCCCGTGTGTTTTTGGATTGTGAGGAGGACTTTGTAGATTGGTGTCAGACACATGGGATACTATTGGACTGGTGGTCTTAGATTGAACTGGGTTGGGATGCTTTTCAATGTTCACTTAACCTTTATATAAAACTCATAAAATATGAGTGTATGAATTTTGTTTCTCTAGTCTACACAGACTAACACACATGACACCCCCTCTAGATCCCGCCATGCAGCACAGAAGTCACACTTCAATGTAGGAGGGGGAAAATCTCTATTATGGAACAATGAATATCATGGCTGAGAGAAGCCATTAGCCTGTGCAGAACAGGCTAAAGTGGCTGGCATGGATACTTTCCTACTAATCAGAGCAGAAGAAGCGTCTTCTAATTTGCCAGATAAGACATATTCTCGAAGACAGTGACGTGGGCAGTGGTAAGGGTAACTGGAGTAAGCCCACCTCCTCCGCCTCTGCTGCTGCAAGCTGACTGGGCACACAAACACCCTGGGGGGCAATGGCTGAGTGTGGCTTCTGACACTGAATCCCCTGAACGGACAGAAATTTGTGAATACATCCCTGATACAGGTGCTCGTGGTGGGAAGGCTCTGGCAGTCAGGTATCGCCTGGTGGAGGCAGGGTCTCACACTTGCCACTCTCCTGTGTTCTACAAAGAGAGGAGCCCTGCAGCTGGAGGAACATCCATTAACTGAGGCCTGCGTTTCTTTTCGTGGACATAACGTTGACGCAAGATACTCCTGATGACAGCCTGGTGTCCCCTCTAGGACTTGGCCAACATCTGTCGTGAGCACCTGAGCCTCCGTGACCTTGTTAGGAGACACTGGTTGTCTTTGAAGGGGCCCAAGGCTGTGACCACAGGGTAATACGGGCTTTCCTTTTTGCAAAGGATCACCGTGTCCTGTAGATTTTTTGCTGGAGCAAATCCACTGGACAAAGTGCTTCCTCCATTTTTTGCAGTGGCCCTCAGCAGGAAGCTGTCCCTTCTCTGGTGGGAGCTGTGAGGACTTGATCTCAAGGCACTCAGCCAATGCCTTGTCTTGCACAGGCTGGCTTAACCCACAGACTTGGGAGATGCCTCTTCCCGCTAATCCTTTTCCATGCTCTTCTGGATTGGGCCATTTATGAGTCTCCCTCTTGTCAGTGGGAACAGCATCCTTCCTTCTCCTTGTCGAGGGGTCCTGAAGGTTGGGGCTTTTGAGCTTCTGCTGCCCCATGTAACTTGCTCTAGCCACCACGAAGCCACTTGGCCCTTGACATATTGGCTTATCCCCAGTGAACAAATGCTGGGGGCGGCAATGGACCACCTGAGAAGGCAAAACATTGGTGGCAGTGAGCACATCAGTGGTGCAGTCCTGAAGGAGCCCGTCAACAGGACAGCATGGAGAACCACCCTCTGCCTCTACCTCCACCTGGAGCTTAATCTCACTGCACACTCGTGCTGTAAGGCTTGGCTTTTCAGGAACTGGAGCACACTTTCCAGGTAGCAGGAAACTTTTACTACATCCTAGAGCCTCGAAGCACCCCCGGTCCACATGATTGGTTTGAGATTTTGCCAGCACACTGGTTTTGAAAGTGTCTCTATCGTCTAGCTCTATTGAAGAGGACTTCTTGACCACCACCAACCCTGTCTCTTTGGCTCTTGAAGATGGACATTCAGAGTTCACTTCCAATCTGGGGCCTCCTGGGGCACAACTAGCACCCTCTTTCCTTGACCCCTTGCTGGTCAGTACTGGATTTGAGGTTTGCTCTAGGCTCTCTCTCTGGACACTTTCATTCTGGAAGGTTCTGCCAAGGATACTGGGCATGAAGGCTGGAAACGGCTGCCTGAGGGCCAATGAGCATCCACTGTCATTATCAAGTGGGGGGTAGGCTGGGGTTCCCTGAACAGGCTCCTCTGTAGGGGAGCAATCAGCAAAAGGACTCTCCAGGGTAGGGCTTGATTTCTTTGGGGTCACTCTCTCTCCCCAGTCTGCCTGACAGGGTTCTCCCAGGACCTTGACAGCCTCAGTTACTGGGTTAGTTGAAGACTTAGGGGTGGCTAAGCAGGTGGACTGTGGAAAGGACATTGCGTTGTCTTTTCTTGTCCTACAGAGGTTTGTGGGCTCAAGGACTTTGAGGGGCATGCACCACCTCTGCCTCATTTGGAGCCTTACGATATGCGAGTCCAGCACCTGTTGAGTGCCCGGGCTGAGAAAGGAAAGGCTCTGCGTTGTGTTCAGGAGATCTTCCAGCTCTCCCCAGGAGGCCACATTGACAACATGTGGGTGGGTCAGGGAAATAGACAGAGCATGCGTGGTCGCAAGACATGAACGGCAAACAATGCCAGGGATCTGATCCTTTCTAATCTGCTCCACCTTCCTGCACATGTGGACATTCAGGGTGTTTTCCAGTAGGATTTTGTTTGGAACCCTTAGGGTGTAAGTTCCTGCGTTAATCCCCTTGTGTATCCTCAAATCACTTAACTCCTTTGAGTCGGCTCCCGGAGTTCCTTTTGGGCAGTAGTTTCCTGATCCATTGATAGATAGATTACATTTGGATATTTTCCTCAAGTAATTCCCTTGTCCATGGACCGAGTTGTTCCTCAGCTGGACACCGGCTCTGCAGCACGCAAGCGACGGTCCAGGGTGTGTGCATCTTCCTGGGGACACCGTCTTCATTACATTCTTCCCCTGCTTGTCTCCAGGTGTGGAGCAGGAGCATTCGGGCTGCTTCATATCCAGACAAGTCCCTGGCCATTTTTCCTGAGGCTGCTTTAGTGTCAGAGACTCAAGAGTCCCATTGCCGAGGGGCCCCTGCAATTGAGGGAAGTTCTCTTGGCGGTGGAGCTCCGATTGCTTCAAGCAGCCAGGAAGCTTGGGGTCTGTCTTTGGGGTCTGGACCTTCTGATTGTCCTGGGGATGAGTGGGGTTGCGAAGACAAAAAGCTTCCTGGGGTCGTGGCATCATAAAGGGTAAAGAACTCTCACTTTCCTGTTGTTTCTTTAAAAAACGGCTTTCCAGCTGTTGAAGTTAATTTGGAATGCGTGATTGGGACTTAGTGTGGACGGTAAGACAGGATTCATCACAGGGACTCTTGTGAGGAGGAGGAAAAGGTACTGCGAGTGGGCCACGGGGCTGTGGACCGGGCGGAGTCAGGACTGTAGCCGGCGGTGGGGCCTGGGCTTGGCATGCAGTTGGAAGTAAAAGTTGGAATCGGCCTTCAGTGTAAGGCAAGGAGTGACGTTGCAACAAGAGTGGGTACTCTTTAGCTTGCATTTGAGCTGGTAAGGTATTAGGAATTTCATTAAATAAGACAGTGGGAAACTCTAGGGTGGATCCAGAGACCCTGAGAGCAGCTGCCAGAGACTCGCTGTGCAGAAAAGGTAGACCCCAGAAAAACTCACTGAATTTTTGTGGAAAATGCTTCTGAGGGCTGGGTATCTGCTCTGCTTTGATGCTGGCATTCCAGAAGGGCTGGGGAGGTGCAGTGATCTGCTCCCCATCGAGTGCCTTCAACATATTTAAGGCCTGCAGATGGTATTCTGATACACCCTTTCCTTTTTCTTCCCAAATATTCCATTTCTCTGCCTTTGTGATTTCTATTTCCAGCAGCTTGTGGACATTGGGGTTGAGCAAGGTGGGCCTCCCTACTTCCCCCTGCCTCTTTGTGGGTCCTTCCCGAAAGGTGTCTTCTTGGGGGTGCCAGGTAGAGTGCTCTTTCAGAGACCCAAAGTATTCCAAGGAGGGAAGCTGTAAGTTCTTGGCAGCTGCCCAACACTGGGGTGGGGAGGCAGTAGGGAGGCCTGTGGGATCCTGACTTGTGATGGCTGCCATGGCAGGTGTGGAGCAGCGGTTGTGTGGAGATGGGCTCTGCCTGGGCCTTGCCAACAAGTCATTCTGAGAATGAGTCCCTGTGGGGTACGGGGCTGGTGAGTCCCAGAGAGTGCTTGGAGGCTGCAGGTAGGCCTTTGAATCCGGGGGTTTGGCACTGGGTGAGGGAAGAGCCAGTGGTGTGGGTGAAAGACTGTCAGGTTCACGGGAATGTGCGCAGTCTGGTGATTGACTCAAGGCGGGTAAGACATGAGAAGTTGAGATGCACATCTGGGCCCGTGGAAGGGTGGAGTTCTGAGACCTAGGTGTCCAGAATGGATGAGCCGCAGAACCGTGTGGGGCGCGCGTACCGACATGGACTTCAGCCGTACCTCTATTTCGCCAGCTACCAGAGAGGGCTTGAGCTTTCTGTTGACCAAAGCTGCCAGTGTCTAGTGGGTTTCCCAAGTGGCTGCAGGAGACAGAAGGACCAGATTACAGCCAGGACTGAAGGGGCAAGAGACCTAGCAGGCTAGCAAGGGTCGGTGCAAGCTCAGCCCCTCCCCAAGCCTTGATGGCCTGCTCTTCCTGCCCCACCCCACTGCCCGGGACTCCTGTCATTCTCTGCCCATCCCTGAAAGTGTACCCCAAACCAGCGCATCCCAGCTGCTCTGCAGCCCGAGGCCACACAGGCACCCTGGTTGGAAGATGCACCCCGCGGTGAAGCAGGAAGGTTACTTACTTCTGCCTAAGACACAAACGCAGGTTCTGAGCGCCATGTAGTTCTTGCAGGAAACTTCGGAAAACTGGAAATCAAGAGAACCGTTATGGTGCAGCCCTCCCAGAGGACCGAAAGGAATGTCACACGGGCTGTGCACTTAGGACGTTGGACTCTCCAGAGCTCAAGGTCAAACGATAGCTTACTCCCACGGGCAGGAGGTGCTTTGGCATTTCAAGGAGCATCGGTTTCCAATATTGTCTGTGGGGTCTCAGTGAGCAATCTGAACCTTGGCAAAGTTACACAGCTTATCGCTGTTACCCCTCAATGTTCCACCTCCAAATCCACCAGAATCTGCTCCTGACACCCCCACTGCTCCCTACTGGGTCCTACCTTGGCCAGCCTTCATCCCATCCTAGGCCCCTCCTGTACATCTGGGAAATATCTGGGTTCTGTTTCCATCCCCAGTATCCTTTTGTTCAGGATTATTACCTGAGAGAGACGGGCTGTTGCCACTGGCATCCTGCAGAGGAGGGGACAGGAGAGCTTACAGAGGTTGGTTGAATGGGCAGAACCTTACCTTTCAGAGCGTCACCTTTGTCCCTTGACCTGCTGCTTCTCCTTGTCTCCACCTGAGGCTGGGGCACAAGAGAGGAAGTCAGGCTGGAATCCAATCCTGCGTCTGTTCTTTGTGACAAACTGCAGGCATTTACTGGTGATTAGAAGAATGACAATCTCCATGGAATGACTAAAGCCCAGAAACCAGCTTCTGTGTGAGACCTAGAGTGCATTTCTTCCGTCAGCCTTCCTCTGCTCACGGAGAGCACACACTCTCAGCACTCAGTGTTCTGGTGGGAAAGATTTTGATTATGGAGGCTGAAGCTCTGGGCCAGCCCTTGACCACTTCCTCCCCGGGGTCAGCCATGCTTTCTCAATTAGCCCAGACAGAAAAGGAGCCTTGGCCCAGAGACTGGAGCTCAAGGAAAGAGACTGAGGACCCAGTGATGAGAGCTGCCCTTTGAAACGTCTAGTCATCTAGTCCTTAGCCACTGCGTCACTATATTGGGGATTTTTACCTATTGCCCTCTATAACAACTAGAGATGGGAGGTCTGAGATCTTCAAAGAGAAATATTTTTGAATGCTCATCTTACTGGCAAATGATTTACATATCATACGAGTCAATAGTTCAGTCGTTCAATCAGATCAAGGGCAATGGTACAATCAATGATTACCATATCCATTTTAGAACAACACCCCCCCCCCCCATGGTTAAATTGCCTTCAAAAGGAGTTGTGTAATCACAGTCAGGTCTAAAGCTCTCTGTCCCCTCTGGCCTCCTTCATTTTTTCGTCTTGAAATCAATCCCCCTTCACTCTCTAGCATCCCGATGGGGGAGTTCTCCACACTGCTGATCTCACAATCCCTCCCTCTACCATGAGATCTCTCCACCTGCAACTCTGTCAACCCTTGTGTCCATGATCATGATGCATCCACGCCTCCTGTGCTTCACAAACAGGGAAAGCCAACAGAAATAATGAAAATCAACATAAGCCGGCAAGGATAAAATGATACCAATGCAGTGAACAAAGTCCTAACAGTGAGTAAGGACGCACCAGCCCTCATCAACATTCCAAAGCCAGGGCTGATGGTCTCTTCTTTCTTGAGATTTCCCCTATCAGGAAATTAATTACGAAAGGAAAAATTTATAAAACAAGGAAAAATCAATCTCTCCTATGGCTGGGTTGAGAATTTCTTACCTTTATCCTTTTCCTGGGTGGTCGCACAGGTGGAGTATTTGGAAGGAAGGGGAGGACCAGGAAGAAGCAACCCACTCCATACAGGATGCCCAAGGTCAAAACAGTGAACCAGGTGGGGTATTGGTAGGTCAGCCAGGAAGCACTTTTCTGTTCCAGCAGAAAGAGAATCTCCTCCATCTTCTGGATACAGCGGTTGCACTCAGGCAACTGAGCACTCTGAGTCCCCTCTGGCTTCAAACCCACTTGCATCACAAACCTGGGCCCACATCACTAAAGGGTCACAGTGGGGTGGGAGGTGACAGCAGGACAACACATAATCCCTCCCTCTACCCTCCAGCTCATCACATCCCTCCCCTGCTCTGGTCTTCTCTCTCCCACTGCCTGCTCTGGGCCTCCAAAGTCACCAGCTGCGCCTGATGGAATGGAATCTTAGTGCAAGTTCTTATTCATTCCACCTCCCACCTAGGTATTACCTGCTTCCTTGGCAAGTTGCCTGAATCATGACCAATTTCATAGGCTTAGAATATCTGAAGTTGTCTCTGTCCTCAATGAAAACCTTCTCAAGTCATGGTTTTACTTTGTCTTATCCAAGATAGAGAACTTAGGTTTATGTAACATTTATTTAGCTTTATGAATGTTGGATGAAAAGCTTGGAATTTGACTTCTATGACCAGGAGAGTTATTCAAGAGCTGAGGTATATCTCTCCCAGGAGAGAGATCTAACAAATTTTCTGCCAAATGGTACATTTGGGGAGACAAGGAACACTTAAGCATTAATCATTCTTATCAGTGTCCCCTGCAAATCTTCCTTGTGTGTGACTACTGCCCATTTAGGGCTTGCTCTGGGAACACTTGATGGGGTAATAAGCCTTGCAACAATTCAGGCTCAAAGGGCAAGCATCTGGCTGAGCAAAATAAAGAGATAATATGGATTGAGTTGTGTCCTTACCACTAACACTTGAGATATTCCCCCAAAATTCATTGGAACACTAACACTGAAGGCTATAATCTGATTTGGTTATGTGAGGGCTCTCTCTGGGAGAAATGTACCTCTGTCCTTGGCTTCACACAAGAACCAATTGACGCAGAAACCTAGTTTGTGATCCAAGTGACTTTATAAAGGATAGAAGAGGCAAATATGCTCGTGGGGGGTGGGGGCGGACTGGACAGCCCACGCACGCTGGGTTGCATGACAGCTGGTTTGAGGCCCCCACCCATACCCTGTTGGTAGGCATGGCTGACGGTACTGTTTGACCCCATTGACTGAATTAAGCCCACCTGGTCTAGATGGGGGCCCGCCCAGGTTGACCTGCTTCCTGTCACAAGGACCTAAATGTGTGCATCTTTCCAGCCTGAAGCAGCTTTCAACTGTCTGTGATGGGGAGGAGGTTTGGCATGCACAGCGACCACCCTCAGTTCTGCCTCTACTTACCTAACAGGTACACGGCATTTCTTTTCTGTTTTTTAAAACAACAACAAAAAAATCATTTGTAATCTTTCTATTCCAGCGGTGCTAGGAGCAAGGCAGAGGCAAAACCCAAGAACAGGGTTCTTCTCTGTTGAAGCGCGATAAACTCACGGGGAAGCAAACAAGCATCTTCATCCACGTGAAGTGAATCTGTGAATCAGCAGCTCCCAACTGACCAAAGCACGCACAGAGCAGCCCAGCATCAAGGTCCGTTTCTGTGCACTGCTCCCACTGTGAGGAAGAGCTTCATGTGCATTAAAAGGGAACTTTTGTAATATTTGAATTTTGAATAGTGGTTTTTGTCAGAAACTGGAAAAAATCTCAAAGCCTGAAGAAACTCCTTTCTAGTACTGAACATTCAAGGGAGCCTGTAGAAGCCTGAAATGATTGCTAGGTGACCACCTGGATCTGCTTGTTGAGTGAAAGTGGCAGAATAGCAGCAATAGAGCAGTGGGTTCATTCTGACCACTGACACTCGTGGACCTGGTTTACAGGCAGTAGAGAAGAAGATGAGAGCAGGTTGACTGGTTTGAAGTCCATGACCTACTCTGAGGGGACTAGAGTTGTGGAGAATTGGTGATGGGGCCAAGGCCTAAAGGCAATGCGACCAATGGACACTGAGGTGAGGCCAAGAGAGGGAGCCCACATTGACTTGACCCGAACCCGACCAGATGAAGAGAAGAATGTTGAGCCTGTGCACTGGTATATACTGCTGCAGACTGTATAGACGATCTGTCCTGCTTTGACTTTCTTGTGGATGTGGACTTCACAAGGTTCCAACTGGCATGAAGACTCTTTATATTGAAGAATATGATGGTCTCCTCAGAGCACTGGGTTGATGGAAGTAGGCAGTAGAGAAACTGGATAGCCAAAATGGGCCAGATAAAGGCGTGAAGTGGCTAGCTTACAAGATTTCATAGATACTGGAATATATTCATAGAATTATAGGATTAATATGTGGGTGTACCTTAACTGCAATTGTTAAGCATAGGATATTTTTGTTTCATCACTTACAGAATATTATGTTTAAAGGAGGGTGGCACGGAGTGAAATGTATGCATTTTCATATTATACTGTTAGATACTGATATGATTCTATTATTGTTTTGAAATTATATACGGCTAAAGAATTTTGTGAAAATGTCAAATGGACAAGGGGTGGTCTGTTGTAGTTATACAATCTGGTGTCAATTTGGGACTTGAGAGGATTAAGAGTGAAGGGGTAGACTCTAGTCTCTCTATTGGGTTATGGCCAATGAGGCCTCTTTGTGGGCCTGGCCTTCCCGTCAGGGTTCTGGGAAATCTGGTATTTCCTCCTTGGAGGCAGCAGACTATCTTTCTGCTCATTCCCTGAGAGATGTCCTACTAACAAGACACATGGCACCACACTGATAGAACCCATGCCCTGGGAACTGGAGGAGCCACATGGAGACCCTGCCAAAGCTGAGATGCTTCTACCACCACTGGATGCAGAAGACTTTGCAACTACTGACCTGTCATCTTCCTGCATTTGGGGTCATTGAAGGTGTTTCATGAGTCTGAAGAGAACATTATAGATTGATATCAGACATGGGCTAATATTGGACTTATGGACTTGATCTTGGTTGGGCTGGAATGCTTTCTCAATATACAACTGTTCTTGTATATAAAGGTCTTTCCTATACACATATGAGTGTGGATTTGTTTCTCTAGTCTACCTGGACTAACACTCATGGATCCCTTTCAGGACTGTAAGTTCTGTTCCCCTGACTGCTGCAAAGTATGTGACAGAGAAGAAAAGGGAGAAGAGTGAACTGTACCCATTTATTGAGGTAAGAAAAGTGATGAAGGAGCATGGCCGGTTCCCCAAACTTCATGAGTGGAAAAATGGGCTCTTGGCACAAAATGACATTTAATCTTCACCAAGAGATTCAGGGCTAAATTGCTGCCCTATCTCTGACCTCAGCTATTGTTTTATTTTAATTCTCATATAATTCACATATATCATTCAATACTTCAGTCATATTAAGATTTGTGTAATCGTCACCACAATCAGGTTTACATCATTTCCTTCTTTTATATTCATTTTTGTTAGCCCCCCCCCCTCACTCCCCCAAATCTTCCCTGCCTGTCCCTAGGTGATTGTTAATTCTGTTAGTGTCTCTCTGGATTTACCTCTCCTGGATTTCATATGTATTAAAAAAAAATACAAAACAAAATCAAGAAACAAGTAGAAAAGAAAAACTAACAATGACAAAAGAGAGAAAAACCTCAATCGAACAGAAAGTGAAAAATACTAAAAACTGGAACCAAATTAAAATTAGTCTGAAGAGATCAAATGATGAGGTGTTACATTTGAACTTAACTGTATCTGTTCATGTCCATGGACTGTGGTCAGAGGGAATTCACCCCGCATGTGCATTTGAGTCCTTTTGCAAACTGGGTGTTCCGAACTTAAGCTCTGATTCTTGTTCATACCTGCAGATTGAGATTCTATTATTTATCACCCTGGCATCACACTGGCTGTGCTGCTTGTTCTGGGCGGACTTAGTTGACATCTCACTTAGATGGCTGCTTATTTTCAGAAAAAAGGTTTAAGTACAAGGCCCTGTTCTTTGTGATAGATGTGCACCATCTGATTTCAGGGTTTTTTTACACCCTATGCTTTCCAGTCAAATATTCACTTGAGGTAATTCAAAACACTCACTTGGCTCGATGACGCCAGAATAGCTCCCCTCCATGCAGTTCCATGGAGCTCAGCATAGTTAGGGCGCAGAGATGAAAAGACGATTGAACCATGTACTGAACGTTCAGGTTTTTCCCTGCTTTTGAAAATCTGTTTGCGCTTGTAGAGTAAATGTTTTGTACTTTTTAAGAGTGTAAAAAAAATAGATGGAGGGATTCAGAGAAAATGGCGACCAGATAGGATCCATCTATCTGGAGCTCCTGCTGCCAGACCAGAAAAATAGGAAATTAGGTGAAGGAAACGGGAAGGTGGAGTTCTGAAATTAGAACTAGGGTAACAGGGTTTCTCCTGAACCCCTTCTTTTGTGGGATTTCCACTCACAAAGCAAACCAAGCATGCTTTAAAGCACTATAATTTTGACGAAGTGGCAGGCGCCAGATATGCCCTTGCCTGGAGCAGGGATCCCTGCAGGTGGACGCCCTGAGAGGGGGCAGAATCTCAGACACGAGGGGAACCCCACACTGAGCTCTCCATGCGGTTGGATGCCTTGAGCTCACGGTCAGGGGTTGGTGGTGGGTAGCTATAATTTAGAGTAGAAGAAAAAATATATTATTACCTTAGGAAGATCATGGTGTGGGAGAAAAAGGCAGAAAGTCGGGAGTCCAGGGAGCAAATTTAGTTCCAATTGGCCGACTAGTAAACAACCCCCCTGATAAGCTGGATCTCCCCCTCTGGGGGTCAGCTTGACAGCCACCAAATCTGAGCACATCACAAGTAGAATTTTTTTTAAGGGTGAAACATAAATGATTGGTTTAAAACTCAAACCCAAGTCTGGTTGCTCAGCTCCAAGCACCACATAGGGGAGTCCCTTAACATAAATCAGCATAAGAAGCAACCTAGCTAAGGAATGCCAGAACTCAGCCACAGGGCCTGGCAGCTTTTACCATAACAAAGACCCGCTGTAGCAGTGTCAGCCTTAAACAGCACTGAGCTGTAGCCCAGAGACTGTGGGAGACAATTTCATTCTAGCTGGCCAGAGGGATAAAAAAGAAAATCCTCTGATCTAGGAAGCATCAGCAGTCTAGATAGGACAACAAGCTTCCCTCTCAGTGATTCTACACATAGCTGGGGAGGCCCTGCCGGTCTTGGAGCCCTAGACGGGGCTGAGGGAGCCCCCCAGTGCCCCCTCCCAGCCCCTGCTGCAGTGCTACATGCAGCACAAGGCAGGTACTCCAGCACCCAAGTGACCCCTGGCCACGGGCGCGATCTTGCTTTTGAAGTAATCTCACACAGCATCTGTGGAACCCTACATCAGGGATGGGAAAGTCCATTAACGCATGCCCAGGAGAGCCAGCAATAGGAAAGCTGGATTTTCCTGCCCGTGGGCTCCGATGGATGTTGCACCTGGAGCAGCCCACCTGGGCCAGATGATTGCAGTTCAGCCAATGGGATTGACCTGGGGTCCTTCACCAGCCTCCCCGGGAACCCTTGAAAAGGCAGGGACCAGAAGGGAGAAGGGTGGTCTGGTCGTCTTCCTGGGAGGAGAGAGATCCTTGCATGACCTGAGGCAGTCTCTGCCAGGCCCCATGGTCAAAGGAATCCTATGGGTGCCTTGTAAAACCTGACGCTTCTTTTAACTCTCATTAAATTCACTTGGATCACGAACCCGGCTTCCGCATGAAATTTTTCTCGCGGGGAGCCAAGGACTGGGGTTGGAATTTAGGCCAGAGAGAGAGACCTTACAAGTCCATGACCCCGTGACCTTGAGGAAGAGTTGGAATTCCTCTGGCCTCAAGGACAGGTGATCAAGTATCATTACCTCCTTACCCACTGCTCTACTTATTCTCACTTTATTCACTAGCCCTTCTAACTTTTCCACCGCACTCAGTTTCAACGTGCTCAGGTTGGTGTTGGGCTTTTATTTACTCGCTTTCTTCTTTATCCCTCTTTTTTCCCCCTTTTCCCCTCTTTTTCCTCTTCTCTCCCACTCTCTCCTCTCATATGCCACTAAAGCCTTCCAGGTCACTTCCCTCCGCTTAGGGCAAATCAACCCAAATAGCAGGAGGCACTCCAGCCTGCCCTCTGTGGGAGTGCTGTACACCACACAAGGCACCTGGGACAAACACCTACAGTGCGCTGCACCGTTGAAGAAACCTCCGTCATGCCTCTAAGGTGATCTCGTCAACTAGGGCAATTCTGCCCAGCACCACTGGGTCCCGGCATTAAAAGGGCACACTGACCTGCCATGTTGGAGCAGTGTCTAAACCCCTCTGGCCCCTCATCCAAGCAATCAGGGATCAGCTACTACTTTATACTTTATTTCCTCCTTCTCTCTCTCCTTGCTCTTTACCATCACAGCCAACCTTAGTGAACTCAGTTGGATTTATTTCCTTCTTTCTCTTTATTCTCTTTTTCTTTCTTTCCTCTTTCTGTCTTTGCTTTCTTCACCTCTCTCTTAGCTTGTACGATTCTCTCTGCTCCCTCTCATTGCTTGCACATACCACTGCTGGTTTCCAGAGCCCTACACTCAGCCTAGGGCAACCCTGTCCTCCTAGTGGGCAGCCTGACCCCTAAGACAGTACTGCACACAGGACGAGTCAGAGCTACACACAGCATAACACAGGGTCAGTTATTTCTTTAACCATTTAAAAAATACTCTCTCCTCCTCCTTCCTTTTCTCTTCTCTCTTTTCCCTTTTATTGGGCTCTTCTTACAGGTTTTCTGCTTTTCTCCGCTCCATCAAGCTCTTCTCTACTTCCTACCACAGCCTCCACAGATTTGGTTCTCCTTTTTAGTTGTTTTCTTTTCTTTCTTTTTACTGTTGTCACCTTTATTTACTCTGTGCATTTTAGTTGTGTGTGGGTGAGTGGTTGTCAGTCTGGTTGGCATTATTGCCCCAGTCTGTGTCTTCCTCTTTCTCTCTTTTTCCTCTCCTTTCACTCTCTTTCCCATCACAAGACAATAGAGGTCTCCAGGCCACTCCCCTCTGCCTAGGGCAAACCTGAAGGCCCAACTGAGGGAGCTCCCACCCCCCACTTATTGGTGTGGCAAGCAGCTGGGGAATTCACGCTGGTCCTCTCCCACACACCAGGCCACAGGTTGTTCTCCCCTATAAAAAGTGGGGGCATCCCCAGCCTAAATCCTGAGGTCCTACAAGTGACTGGGGGAAACGCCTGACCAGCACTTGTGGGGCTCCACGCTACTGTGGGAACATCCACCCAATCTCCAAGGCGATCTCTCTGTACATCTCCTTGTCTAGCCAGATTTGTAAAGTAGAATTGGGTCATGATAGTGGGGGGAGGAAGCATTTAGGAACTAGAGGAAACATATGTTTCATTGTTGCTACCCTGCACCCTGACTGGCTTATCTCCTCCCCACATCCCTTCAGGAAGGGGGTGTCCAGTTACCTACCAATGGGCTTTGAGTCTCCACTCTGCACTCACCCTCATTTACAATGACATGATTTTTGTGTTCTTTGATGCTTGATATCTGATCCCTTCAACAGTTCATGGTCACACAGGCTGGTGTGCTTCCTCCATGTGGGCTTTGTTGCTTCTGAGCTAGATGGCCGCTTCTTTATTTTCAAGCCTGTAAGATCCCAGATGCTATAACTTTTAATAGCCAGGCACCATCAGCTTTCTTCACCACATTTGCTAGTGCACACATTTTTCTTCAACCATCATGTTGGAAAGGTGTTCATCATGGAATGCCAATTTAATATAACGTGTTCTTGCATTGAGTAAGTACTTGACAATGTCCATCTACTGCCTTAATACTAAGTCTATAAATATATGAACGTTGATCTATTTACGAACCCTCCTGTATAAATATATTTACATATGTACATGCCAGTATGTAGACCTCTAGAAATACCCTTTGTCACCTAGTTCTTTCCTCTATTTACTTTTACTTTCCTCTTGTCCGACTATCGTGCTCAGCTTTCACTTGGGTTTGAGTAATTTCTCTTGGTTACATTACCCTTGCTGAATACCTACCAGGCTTCTCACACCCTCCTTGCGACGGATTTTGGATTACTTGTTGCTCCCCTGTCGCTGGATTGGTCAGCATCACCTCCTTACCCCCTCCTCTCTCTCTCCCATGTCCCCGGGAACCATTGGTCCTGTTGTTTTCTCCTCCAGCCTATTTTTCCAGCCTATCTTATCTAGATAGATCTGTTGAGATAATAATATGCACCAAAAATCAAACCATAGCAAGATAGGCGATGGGTGAGAACACAGTGATGACAAAAAACAACAACAGAAAACCAATGATCAATAAAAGAGTAAATTAATTAAAAGCCAAAAAAATTTTTTTAAGAAAGAAAAACCTGTAAATAGATCAAGGTCTGATTTTTTTTTTTTCTATAGGTGTGTCCTTCAGTCAGGTCTGATGGCGTATCATGCTCTGGCCCCAGAGTCTGTCCTTTGTACTCCCTCAGGGGCTACCCGCTCTGCTCCCATGGTTGCTCTGCTGCATGCTTTTAGTGATTTGCCTCCGTGTTGGAGGGCCAGCCGGGTCAGTCCCAACACAGAGTCTCCGGTATTGTCCCCATAGGGCCCTGGGCCAGCAAGGGATGGCATGTCTCATAGTGGGATCAGCCATATGGTCCACTCTGTACATTGGCTGTTCAGAGTGCCAATATCATCCTCCAAGCCTGGTGGACCAGTGTGTGCTCCACTCTCTTCCTCCCCCTTCATTTGCCCCTGTGTGCTCTGATCAGACATGTGCATCTCCCCTAGCTACAGGTTCAGTGCCGTCTTCTAAGGTAAATTCTTCTGGGGGGAGGGGCAGTTGTCCACGTAGCTGGTATGGAGGCTGGACCATCCACTTTTCATTTAGGATCAAAAGCATCTAGCTTTTAGCATTAGGTGCTATTGAGTCAGTTCCAACTCAAGGCAGAATGAACCACTGCGCAGTCCTACACCATCTTCAAAACTGTTGTTATACTTGAACCTAACATTTCAGCCTTTTCCAGGGACTGGCATCTCCTGATAACATATCCAAAGCATGTGAAGTCTCCCCGTGCTTGCTTCTAAGGACCTTTCAGACTGTTCTTCTGACACAAATCTGTTCATTCTTCCAGCACTCAATGGTATTTTTAATATTCTTGGCTAGTGTCATCTTGATGGGTTGAAACACTATCTCGCTCTAGTGTTGATGTACATTTTTCTGATGCCTAATTATACTGAGTATCTTTTAAGGTAATCATTTAATTTTTATGGCATTTTGAAAAGATGTCAATGAGGTCTATTTAATTTGTGTTCAGATGGAAACACATAACTCAAACTAAATATGTGACAGTAGAAAAAGAATCCATTTTATCCTAAATACTTGAGATATTTATACAGCCTACTCAAGTTTTTATCAACATAGATAAGGTGCCTGTGGTGGTGGTGGTGGTGGTGGTGGTGGTGGTTTTTAAGAGTTAATCTCTAAATAGGGGGCTGCAGTACTGAGCACTGAATCTCCTTTGCTTGATTAATTTTTATGTTAGGGAAGTAATACAAGGATTCCATCAAATGACCCATCAGTTTGAGGAAAAAGCATATCAGAATTGATGGTCAAAGCCTATATGGCTTTATGGTTTAGTCTCTAGGGGTATGTAACGCTCTTGTGAAAATAGTATTCCTCATGATAATAACGAGGAACTGGTGGGCCTCCAGGGCTGGGAGCTGAACTGAGGGGCAGTTCTACCCTGTCTAATAGGGTCACTATGAGTTGGCAAAGACTCGATGGCTGTCAGTTTGGTTTGTTTGACTTGAGTACTGGCATTCAGTGTGTTTATCGAAATCAATAAATTACAAGCATTTAGATGTCTATTTTTTACATACAAAATTAAAATCCCCCAAGCCTCTGAAAACTGCGAAGATTTCACAGCACTAGGTTGGTACTCTCCCATCCAAGAATCAGTGAAACTGGCAGGGTGTGAGGCATTCAGGCTCCCTCAGTTCCTCCTACTGCCTTCCCTGACCCTGGTCACTTGCTTCTATTACCTCTCTTGGACCTTACATGCATTTGAATTAGAACACCATAGAGTACAGTGCTCTACATGTGCAGCAGCTCTAACCATGTCACTCTCGGTCTCTATGAAGCCTCTTCCAACAAAATTCAAATGCGATTGTATGTGCACACATAAACACACGCATGCACCAGAGCACCCTTCTTAACAGAGAGTCAGGAGGGTCTCTTATTTGCTGTCCTCACTTTGGACACAAGTCCCTTGATGATGAGTAGGAGAAAAGGAACATCAGGTAGTGGGGGAAACCCTAAGGAGGAACAGAGGAGAGCTTTAACTAGGAATAATGCTACTAGGGGAATGATGGCATGTGAGGAAAATTAGATACTTCCAGACTGTCAGATTTTTCCATACAGCAAAATTAACTTTTCTAGTTTTGTCTAAAACTGGCCCCAGGAAATTTCAAATAGCACATCTCAGATTATCTAACCTACAAAGGAGTAGCCGGCCTTCCCCCCACCCCCACCCCACCCCCGCCAAAAAACCAAGCGGTACAAAGCTCCACTGGGTACACATTTCAAAATATACATTCTCCTGTTTGGGCAGGCATCTGGCAACTTGCTCTGAGCTAGTGCACCCACACTTTTTTCCCAAGGTCATTGCTGGTGACAAGACCTTGTGCTCTTCTCACAAGCCAGAATGCAAACATAAATCAAGTCAGTGTAAGACGCCATCATCACCTCACTCAAATACACCTCGTCAAGTGAACTCAAACTTCAAGAAGATGCTCATTTGTTTGGTTTTGTTGATGTGAGGGTGATAGTGCATTTGGAGTTTAGTCATTGCACTAGGTCAGACTGTTAATCAAGCTTCCTATATAGAGGTTCTGAAGATATTGTGTAAGAAGGTCTGAGTTGTCTGGCTAGACCAGAGCTTGCACACTGCTATTGACTAGAAGTTCCGACACACAGAATCCAGGACAGATAAACCCCTCAGGACCAATACTGAGAGTAGCAACACCACGAGGGAAGGTAGGGGGGAGAAGCAGAAGAAAGGGGAAACCAATCTCAATGATGGACATACAGCCCCACTCCACCAACCAGGGGAACAAACAGCAGAAGTTTGGGTGAAGGGATACAGCAGAGGCGTAAAATATAAAAATAAAAAGTATGTATAAAGTATCAGTGGTTCACGTGGGTGGGAGGAGGGGAAAAAAGGAGCTCAAGGAGAAAGAACATGTTTGGAAATGATGATAGCAATGTATGTACAAATGTGCTTCATACAAATTGGTGTATGCATTGTTACAAGAGCTGTAAGATCCCCCAATAAAATGATTTATTTAAAATAAAAAGGACTGATTAGTGGTAGACAGGGGACTGGTTTTGCCACCATGACAGTGCACCTGCTCACACAAAAAAAACAGCATGCCTCTATCGCCCGATCTGATCCCAGCACACCGAGGCAAAATACTAAGGGTGTACAACAGAACAGGAAGGGGAACAGAGCAACGAAGTCCCCAGGGAATACCAAAAATAGACTTTGGGGCCAGGGCTAGCTGACCCATCATACTCTATGAGAAAACACTCCTAAAGGCCAACAAACAGTCCTTGAACTAACTAAAAGCTTTTCTTTCTTGTGTTTTGTTTTGCTTTTTGTCATTGGCTTGTTGGTGGTGGTGTTGTTCTTTTGTTTCATTTTGTTGCTTGGGTTTGCTCTGTCTCGTTTTTGTGCATGCTATGATTTCCACAGGTCTGTCTAAATGAGATAGGCTGGATGAACAATCTGGAGGAGAAAACAATGGGACTGACAGCTGGTGGGGGGGGGGAGATGGGAAAGGGGGATGTAGGGAAAAAGGAAGTTCTGTTAACAAACCCAGGGACAAGGGAACACCAAGTGATCCAAATAGATGGTGAGGAGGGTGTAGGAGGCTTGGTAGAGTGTAACGAAGAGTAATGTAACCGAGAGGAATTACTGAAACACAAATGAAGGCTGAACATGAGAGTGGGACAATCGGAAAGTAAAAGGAAATCAAGGAAAGAGGTAGAAAGCAAAGGGCATTTATAGAGGTCTAAATAAAGGCATGTGCATATGTAAATATATTTATGTATAACGATGGGGAAATAGATCTATATGCATATATTTATAGGTTTAGTATTAAGGTAACAGATGTACATTGGGCCTCCATTCAAGTACTCCCTCAATGCAAAAATACTTTGTTGTATTAAAGTGGCATTCCGTGATGCTCACCTCCCCAACACAATTGCTGGAGGCAAAGGGTGCATAAGCAAATGTGGTGACTGAAGTTGATGGTGGTCGGCTATCAAAAGTTATACATTCTGGGGTCTTAAAAGCTTGAAGTTAAACAAGTGGTCATGTAGCTGAGAAGCAACAAAGCCCACATGAAAGAAGCACACCAGCATGTGTGATCACGAGGTGTCGGAAGAATCAGGTATCAGACATCATCGGAACAAAAAAATCATATCTTTGTGAATACGGGGGAGTGTGGAGTGAAAACCCAAAGCTCATTTGTAGATTATTGGACATCCCCTTACAGAAGGGTAGCAGGGAGGAGAGGAGCCAGTCAGGGTGCACTGTAGCAACAATGAAACATACAACTTTCCTCTAGCTCCTAAATGCTTCTTCCCCCACAACTAAAATGATCCCCATTCTACCTTACAAATCTAGCTAGACCTGAGGATGTACACTGGTACAGATAGGAACTGGAAACACAGGGAATCCAGGGCGGATGATCCCTTCAGGACCAGTGGTGAGAGTGGCGATACGAGGAGGGTAGAGGGAGGGAGGAATGGAAAGGGGAAACCGATGACAAGGATCTACATATAACCATCTCCCTGGGGGACAGACAACAGAAAAGTGGCTGAAGGGAGATATTGTATAGTGTAAGATATGACAAAATAATTTAGAAATTATTCAGGGTTCATGAGGGATGGGGAATAATTATCAGCTGATGCCAGCGGATTAAGTGGAGAGCAAATGTTTTCAGAATGATGAGGGCAATGAATGTACAAATATGATGTATGTATCAATTGTGATAAGAGTTGTATGAGGCCCCAAAAAATGATTATAAAAAAAGAGAAAAGAAATAACAGTATGAAAACATCCCCCAAAAAAGCATGCCTCTCTTGTCCCTCATATCTTAATCACCTGAACTCACTCCATGTGACTTCTTTCTGTTTCCATGAATGAAGGACAGTGGTTTGACAACACAGAAGAGGGGGGGGTGGGAAACAAGGGTGTCACCCAAACTGCTGAGTTTGAAAAATGTTTCCAAGAATGTAATCACAGATTAGACAAATGTGTGAAGTGTAATGGAGAGTACTATGAAGGGGATAAAAAATTTAAATGCATAGTTTTGAAAAAATTGTAGTTTTTGTCGGGTTCCCCCTAGTAGCTTCCAATTTCATAGCAACTCAAGCCATCACCATACATCAAACTGACAGAGAAGGGGTGGGTTTTGTGTGTAGGTGGTGTTGGTTATTGCACAGGGGCAAGGGACTTCTGGTGGCATAGTAGCTTATGCCTTGGGTGTCAACTGTAATGTCAGCAGTGGGGAACCACCAGTCAGTCCTCAGAAGAAAAGGATGAGGCGTTCTACTCCCATAGAGTTAGCCTTTGGGAAACCCACAGAGATAGTTCTGCTCTGATCTCATAGAGTCGCTATGGCTCAGCATCGACTCCATCGAAGTGAGCTGACAAACTAAAGGCAGGAGATCTGAAAGAGGATGCGGAGACGTTGTCTCAGGTACTTTGGACATATTACTATGGTGGAACCAGTCCTGCAAGAAGGGCATCATTTTTGGCAGAGGGTTAGCAAACAAGAGGAAGACCCTTACTTAGGTGGATTGACACCGTGGCTGCGAGAATCGGCTCAAATACAGTAACAAGTGCGAGGATGGCGCAGGACTGGGCTTTGTTTCTCTCTCTAGTGCACAGGCCCCTATGAATCCGAACTGACTCCAGGGCTCTACAATATCAACTACTACAACCCTGAAGTTCAAACCTACCCAGTGGCTTCCCAAAAGGGAGGTGTGGCCATGTGCCTCTGTAAAGATGACAGCTAGGGAGCCCCTGCGGGGCAGTTCTACTCTGTGGCACAGGGGCAGCCAGGAGTCGGAATGTGCTTCACAGCAAAGGGTGTGCTTTGTCTCAGTTTGTGCCTGCTGCTGTTTATGCTATGCACTGAGTTTAACATGTGACACTCAGGAGCGAATGAATGGAAACACACCCATGATGCTTCCATGATGCCAGATGCAAGCTGACACTGTTTCTGAGTTCTGGGCATATTATTTTTTCAGAGATGATTTCCTGTAGCGGTGACACACCGAGTCCTATTTCATGTAAAAGCATCAGCAGCAGAGGAAAGCACTGCACAGAGAGAAGACTATGACACGTAACAGGCTTTCCATAGAGGAACAAAAGGGTGGATGTCTTGGGCTGCACTCTTTTCTTGTATACAGACAGTAAACAAGCTGAACACATCTCACCTAAGCATAACATTACAACTACTTGAAGCCCCGCTCAGGCATCTGGAGAAGAGGCAGCAAGGAAGGATGGGAGAGAGTTAATGGGCTGGGCGTCCCCAAAGGTGCAGAGTGGGAATCAAGGGAGGATCCAGGAGGAGCCAAGGCTTCTGGCAGAAGTCTGAGAGGAGAGCAGCAGAAAGGAGCTGCTCTCTGGGTCCTCACAGATGTAGCCAGTGAGAGAGCAGCAGTGCTGCCCCCTGGCGGCGTGCCGAAGGCAGGGCCACTTCCCCCAGGGCTGGAGAGCTCTGGGGAAAGACAAATCCTGTCACTTTGGATGCCAAGTAAGGGGGCACTGTGTGCCGGTGGTGTACCTATGTTGGCCAAAGCGCTGCCCACTGTGCATTTGCTTCCCACAAGCACAGTTATCCTTCCTCGTGCATCCAGGAAAGACAGTTCTAGAAAAACACAAGCAGTAAAATAAAACACTGCCAGGTCTCGAACCATCCTCACCATTGTTACTATGCCCACTGATGTAGCCGCTGGTTCGAGCTGTTTTATTGCCCGTCCTCCACTTTTTGCCAAGCATCATGTCCTTCATGGACTTGATGTCCCTTCAGGGACTGGTCTCTCCTGACAGCACGTCCAAAGATATCAAATGAAGTCCAGCCATCCTTTGTCCCCATGTTCTCTTGGCAGTCCTTGTACTTTTATTGCTCAGTGTCTGATTATTTGGGACCAGGCCTTATTGCTGCCCCTTCCTCACCTTGGCCCCCAATCCCGACCCCAAGCCCTGCACATCCACTGTGTGAAACCTCCTGTTCCTGTAACCATCCCTGTGCTTTTGTGTGGGGGGTCT
This sequence comes from Tenrec ecaudatus, assembly GCF_050624435.1. NCBI lineage: Eukaryota > Metazoa > Chordata > Mammalia > Afrosoricida > Tenrecidae > Tenrec > Tenrec ecaudatus. Next base: position 570,106 of record NW_027457661.1, read on the forward strand.
AGCTGGGTTCCCCTGGCAATTCGCCAGCTGCCCTTGGGAAAGTTCATGGAGTCGGCTAAGTAGTAGAAAAGCCAAACGTCCAGCTGAGATTGGTTTACTCCCTAGCACCCTTGGGCAGGAGCACAGCCCCACTCCCGGTCCCAGGTAGCCAACGACCACACCTAGGTTCTCCGGACTTGGCAGCTGTAACATGTGGCCTGGGCTTCCCCTTCATTTCCTGCTCCTTTCTGGCTTGCTGTCTGACTTTTCTTTGTGGAATTAAAGCTGCAAATTGACAGGATCCCATAAACACTCTAAAGTCACAAAAAAACACCAAATGCCCACCCAAACATGTGAAACTTCAAAAAATCATCCTTAGAAGATTCCCAAACCCTAAACATTCCTAAACCCCATATATGCCCTGAAAACACCATGAAAGCCCTAAGAAAACCTAAAATGCTGGGGGGAAAAAACACATATAATATTAAAAATACCCTAAAATCCCTAAGGAACTCTGTAACATCACTAAAAACACCATACTGTGCTGAAAAATACCTATACACTCTAAAAAACCACCCCTAAATCCCTTAAACACTCCCTAAAATCTTATAAAACACCCTAAAAACCCCAAACCACCCGAATGCCCAAAACACACCTTGAACGTCCACAAACAACCTAAAAGCCCTAAAAAATCACATGCCACCAAAAAGCCCTAAATGACCGCAAAATTCCAACTCATAGCCAGCCTATAGTGGGCTTCTGGAGCTGTCAGTCTTTTATGGGAACAGCTTTATCGTTCTCCCAAGGAGAAGTTGGTAGGTTTGAAACCCTGACCTCATGTTTAGCAGTCTAATAATTGCTGGACAGTGCCACCAAGGCTCTACTGGTGTAGTGGGTTACACATTGGGCTGCTAACCTCAAGGGAAACGGTTCAAAACCACCACCCACTCCTTGGGAGAAAGAAGAAGCTTTCTTTCTATTCCCCTAGATTTCTCATTGAAGGTGTAAAGTAACCTGTTAAATGCTCGCAGTGGCAGCAGCAATGTCTCATAACCATGGGGAAATGTGGTTCAGAAACTTCAGAAGCAAGCATCCACCAGTAGGTGACTGACCAGCAGTATTGACTTGGGCAAAGAGAAGGTGACATGGAAGGGTAAGGAGAAGAATGCGTGCAGAGGGCAGGTTGGCAGCTGAGCCTAAGTCCAGTAGAAACAACAGAAGAATGGCCTGTTCCTGGAAGGGCCACGGGAGATGGTGCGACTTCATGTAGCCCCCACTTACATGTGTAACAGCAGCAATTGCCTGAACACGTGGTCTCCCCAGGGAGGAGCCTTTGTGTGGTGTTAAGATGCTGTTACTGTCTGTTGTACTGTGGTGGCCTGCATTTGGCTGTAATGGTGGAAATTTTGCAGCCAGTAGTTCAAATGCCTGCTGGGTCACTCACTGCAGGTAGACTTCAGCAGTTTCCAGACAGAGAGACGAGGGACGAGGACCTGGTCTTCCACTTCTGAAAGAACTGGCCAGTGTGAACCTTGTGAATGGCAGAACACTATACCTGAACATGAGTACCGCAGGCTATAAGGCATGATGGATTGACACAGTGGCTGCAGCAATGTGCTCAAACATAGGATAGTGCTGGCCTGGAAAATAGTTCATCGTCCATTAAAAAAATCATTATATAGGGGCTCATACAACTTTTGTTGTTGTTTTTCCCTAAGGGAGAGCAGTGTATTGGTACACTGAGAGGTATATAGATCAATGGATTCGAACAGAAAAGCTACACATATATTCACCAGTCAACAGGAAACTAGCCTTCGAAAAAGGACACAGAAATATCCAAAGGGACAAATTCTGCTTGCTCAACAAATGGTGTTGGACAAACTGAGATACCGTATGTAGGAAAATGAAGCAAGCCCCAAACCTTCCCCCATGCACAGAAATTAACTGAAGAGGGGTTAAAACCTGAAAGTAAACCTCCGGGCTATCATAATCAATTTTTCGATGACCTCATCGGTCAGAAATCATTGTAGGAACGCCAAAGCGTTCTTGTGTTCAACGTCTACATACATAGCAGGTGCTCCAGTAAAGGGGAATCTTGGTGGAGCTGGCTCATCCATTCCTGAAGAGAGTAGAGCACCACGTTGGCCCATCACAGAGCTCAGGTGTAGAATCTTCCTCACTGTCATCCTTTATCTCAGCAGTGTCAGTGTTGGATTATGAATTTCCCAAAGAACCAGTATCGCTCAATTCTGTGCACAATGCTGACTCACTCTCGCTGTTATTTCACTGGTCTAAAAACCCATTTAGGTTAAAATGACACTTTTTTGATGCCATGACCTAAAATTTTTAGTGAGAAAATGTTCCTAATGACATTACTTGGGTCTTCCTCTAATCCTGATGCCATGTTCTTTTTCACATAGACCAGCTTCTTGTATAAATTGCTCAGCATACAGATGGAATAAGAACAGTGAAAGGATACAACCCTGATGCACACCTTTTCTGATTTTAAACCATGCAGTATCACCTTGTCCTCTTCACAGTCTCACCTGGTTCTATCTCTTGGCCTTTGTATAAGCTCCATATGAGTACAATGAAGTGTTGTGCAATGCCCATTCTTTTCCATGGTATCCCCAAGATCCACCTCCTTCCACTCGTGCTTTCCAGAATGTGGGGTTGGGACAAAGCCTGGATAGTCTCATGGCAAGACCAGATCAGGAATGGAGCTGAGCCGGGAGCAGCTTTATTTGCTTGCTCCAGGGAAAGTCTGCCAATGTGACTAAGCCTCAGGGGCTTTCTACAAATGATAAAGGTGAATCCCTCTCTCGTTACCCACTGATCATCTCTGAGCCTCTTGCTCTCATATCCCTTGCACAGACCTCTACCATTAGATGGACAATTCGGTAACGTTTGAACACTTTTCTGATGCTGAGCCTGGGGAGCAACTAATAGCTGAGTAAATATTGATTGAAAGATGGTGAGTGGAAGAAAATAGCTTTGCCAGGTCCAGGTTGTGATGGAGATGAGAGTGTTACCAAATCCTGCTGTCCCCATGGTGGGTTAGCTGTATTGTGCCCAGTCCTGAAAGTCTGAGCCAGGGGTTTTAACGTGGCCCCTTTCAAAACATATAGGTGGAATTCTTGGACCATGAGCTGTCCATAAAGTGTGGCTTTACCAAGGTGATGTCCGCCCTGGAACGAAACAACCCAAGAACCTAGATCTTTGTGAAGGTGTTGGTAAGGGATGCCGCGGAAATCATATACTTGACTGAAAGCAAAGGAAACTTTGCCTTCATGTGTCTGCAGCTGGACGAAGTGGTGCTGGAGCACACCCTCCTTTGCGATTCTTCTTGTTCTTTTTATGAGCTGCTCCCTGGCCTGTGCAGTCCCGTAAATCTGGAAACTCTTTGCTGGTGGGGGCAATTGTTATATCCTCCCCCCAGATCCAGATGTCTTGTCCATGGTCAGTGCGCAATCCTTGTTAGCCAGAGGAGTGGGGCATCTAAAGGCAGGCAGGGGTCACATGCTTTTTTTCTACACTTTCTAGAAAGACCAGAGCTAAACATCTTGCAGCCCTTTTCATGGCCTCTTTCTTTTCTATATTTATTTTCCAGGAAAGAGGAGAAGAAACGCGACAGCATCTACTGACAGCAAGTCAAATGCCATCGTGTGTGTTCAGAGGGCAGGCTGGTACTCATTTGCCTAACTCCTCAGTCCCATCGTGCCATGTCCATGTTAGATTGTTTAGGGAAACAGATGACATATGTTATGATGCTAAATAAGCTGAAACAGTGCCAGGATGGAGGCAGAAGGGGTTTATTTGTTTGTTTTTAAATGAAGCATGGCTTTCTAGTGACTTATTGTGGTGGGGAAGGGGGGCACCGAGGGCAACAAGACATGGTTGTGACAGTGGTCTGGGAATTGAGACAAATCATTGCTTCTGCAGCAGAGATGAGCTGCCTCTGACCTGTCAGTTACTTGAAGGGAGACTCTGCATTTGGTCAGACAAGTCTTAGTTGGAGATGGTACCAGCTTTCCTCCTGAGCCTCTGTGGTTCCCTTTGGACTACACAGGCCCGAATCGCTTTTAGCTGAGCAACAGCAAATGGCAACACAGACTTGCCATATTGCTCTTTTGCGTACACTCTTTAAAAATCGTACTAAATATACATGCATCAAAACATTCGTCACTTCCACGCTCTACAAGATTATAACTAAGTGGCATTCTGCATGTTGTTCATATTATCATCCTTACCCATTCCAAAATTATGTCATCACCCTATGGAAGCTCAGTATCGTCTCAGGGATGGCACTTCCCCTCCAGGCCCTACTGGGTTAGGCTGGGTTGACTAGAGAAATAAATCCAAGGACACTCATATAGGTATAAGAAAGACTCCACCTCACTTATTTGTCCAATTGACATGGCATTATGTAACAACCATACTTACCTTCCTACCTATCCCTGGAAACAATTGGGAGATGTTTGTCTCTATTCATTTTCCTAGCCTAGATATTTCTTGTAAGTGGAATTAAGCAAAATGTGTCCTTTTTGAAGCTGATTTATTTCACTCAGCATAATGCTTATGAGGTTCATTCCTCTTGTAGCCTGTGTCAAGAGTTCATTTCTCTTTATGGCTGAGTAGTAGTCCATTGTATATACCGTAGGCAACATGTTTGACTTATCCATTCACCTATTGATGGGTATTTAGACCGTTGACACGTTTGCGAGATTGGGAATAATGTTGCAAGGGCCATCTGTGTATTTGTATCTATTTATGCGCTTGCTTTTAATTGCTTATATCCTTCATTTCCTTTTCTTTCCTTGTTAGACTCAGTATGATCCCCTTCTGCCCATCCTCTAGCCTCACAACCTCTGTGTCTGATGTGCCAGGATCTCACCAGGAGCCTTAACACCAAGATTCTGAGCCCTGACTGAGCATTCTGATCATCCAGGGAATTGAATATTCCGGAGCACACCGAAGATGAAGTTATCAAAACTCCTTAGGCATAACCGAACAACTGGAGGGAGTGCTTTATTGGGCTTGGGGGCTGGGGATTATAGTTGTGAAGGACACCAAGAACAATTGTCATTACCTAGACTGTAAAGACTATGGTCGACATCCACGCTGGTGAGTAGCAGCTGGATCTCAGAAGCTCACAAGTGGCCATCTAGGTGGCAAGTATTGTCACCCTCACTCTGGAGGAAAGAGTGGTGAGTGGACCACATGAACATTAGACTTCATGACTCTGAGCACAGAATAACTAGATGATCTCCAACTATCAATTCCAACTTCTTTGAAAGGGATCACATCAAAAGGTCCTAGATAGTGAAGCAAAATTCACAGTCATAAAAGAGACCAGGCTTATTGGCTGGATAGGGACTAACAGAACCTCTGAAATGATGGTCCTTATTCACTAAGTTTGAAAATGAACTCCTACCTGTGGTTCAATATTCAGCCAAATAATAGATTGGTCTACAATGGGAGCAATTACACAAGTGAGGCACACAAACCTGAAAACAGCAAACCATTTGATCTCAAAAGGGCAGTATTAATCCAAGGCCCAAGTTCAGAAGGGTAGGAAGAGAGGAGGAAGGGAAACAGAAGACATAAGTAGGGAGTGGAATAAGTCATATTATATTGTGGAGATTGCAATAAGTGGCATAAAACACAATGTGTATGAATTGTTGAATAAAAAACTGATGATCTTGGTAAACCTTCACCCAATTCACAATAAAAACTTAATGAGAGAGAAAAATATCCAAGCACCTAGGCTGCATTCCAGGCCAATAAAATCGGACTCAGTGGAGATGGGACAAAGATGTCTTTTGGACAGCTCTCTGGCGATCCCAATGAGCACACAGGCTGATACCCACCATCTGGAAACTATGGGGTAGCTGCTTCTCCGGTAATGCCTCGGGGGAGCGCTTGGGTCCGTCAAAGAATGCGGGATGATGAAGGGGCAAAGGTCATCAAACCTCACCCACAGCTTTACACTGGGGGGCTGCTCTCTGAGGAATGTGGGAAGGGTCCACTTGCATGCTGTCTCTGTGCAGCAGATCCAACAGACTCAACACCTTTCCAAAGCTGGCAAGAAAGTCCGAGAGACTAGATGTGGGCACCACGCTGTGAGTTTCCCAGAAGGCACGACACAGATTGAGAGCAGTCACGGGAACACAGACTCCTCCGGAAATGCTGCCATGCGCAGAACATGCATCTCTAATTTCATTTCACACTGACTCAAGCATTCAGTCCTTTTTACGAAAACCCAGCTTCTCATTACAGTAACCGGTTTAAAATGACAATCTTCTGTTGAGCAAGTCTAAGAAATGACCTTCCTTTATTTTACATGGTATAAAAATTCAGTTTCCTAGGCCGATGGGCTCTAGGGACAGGTGTTTTTATGTACTAGACATGGCTTTCAAAGTTCTTCAATTGCCTAAATTAATAACGACTTTTTTCCTTTGGCTTTTCTAAGGGACACATTAATTTCAATCTTTTTCTAAGGAAGTGAATCTCTAGCTATCTCATTGGGATAACTTTCTGCCTTCAGAGTAGAATTTGAAATAATCTGCAAGGTTACCCCTTCCCCACCCTGCCCCAGCAGCCCAGCCTCTTTCTTCCTTCCAGCCTCCAGCCACCGGGGTTTGGTTGGGAAAGGAGATGCAGAAGGGAGTCTCTGGATTTTTCTATCTAAAGGTTGGCCACAACCCCCAGTAGACCAAATGTAATTCATTATGGCGGGTTTTGGTTTTACTACTTTAAGAGTTATCCTTAGGGAAATTACAAACAAACAGAAATAGGAAGACTTTATATTTTATTAAGGGATGTACGGCTCAGCCTCATTATATTTTAAAAGACAAAGTATAAAAAAAAATCTGGCTCCATTTAAAATGTCCTGACTAGCAGAACTTAAAATACACAAATCTTAAAATGAAAGTCTAGATGAATAAATAAAATAAACAACGAAACAGCTTTCTCAGGAAAAGCCATAATAAAGAGCTCGACTACTTTTTGAGCTGTTTAAGATGCTCGTGTTAAAGGGAAAAGAGTATCATTGTTGACTTTGAAATGTAGAACCATTTGCTTAATTCAGTGATGCTAAAATGGGCAGTTTGGCTGAAGAAAGAAATTGGCTTGTAGCATTTGATGAGCAATTTCTTCTTTTGAATATAGAAATGACCAGGGATGCGGACACGCTTTTTATTCTTTTGAGGACCCTCTAACCAAGAAATCTTTTAAATGATCATTACACAGTGAATGCCTGGAGGCTCTGGAAACTATTTATTTTGACATTATTATAAGCTCAAAATGATTCACCAATGCAAAAGAAGAAGAGAAAAAGCAATTAAATACTAAGCTGTAAACACTGGAAGCTTTGCTGTGCTGAAAATAATTGGACAGAGTTTTTTCTTTTTTTAAGTAATAGTGTCCAAAGAGATTCAATGATCTTATTGCTTATGGATTTGGAGCTTAACTATATTCCTTATTTTAAATTTGATATTAGAATAGCAAGATTATAGACCATGATACAGTGTGACTTGGAGAAGTATCATTTCATTAAATTATCAAGTTAAGGCTCAAGGAGCCTGGTGGAATGTGTGTGACCATGAGGCCGGCCAGTTGGAATCCGCTAGTGGCTCACAGAGAAAGATGCGGTTCTCAGCTCCTGTAAAGATTTAGAACTTCGGGAACCCACAGGCATAGTTCTACGTTGTCCTTTCAGGGGTCCTCAAACTTTTTAAACAGGAGGCCAGTTCATTGTCCCTCAAACCCGCTGGAGGGCCGGACGATAGTTTAAAAATAAAACTATGCACAAATGCCTATGCGCACTGCACATACCTAATTTGAAGTTAAAAAAAAAAACGGGGCAAAAACACCCGGCGCGCTGAATAAATGTCCTCTGAGGGCCATGCGGCCCGCAGGCCATAGTTTGAGGACCCCCTAGATTGATATAAGTCAGAATTGACTTGATAGTGTTAGGTTTCTGGGGTGGTTGACCTCAGTTCTTGCTTAGCAACGCTGAAAGAATTCATATGGCAGAAGCAGTTTTGTAAATCCAAGTGAATGTTATGGAAGAAAGTTTCAGGTATCGCAGTCCCCAAAAGTCCCCAGTATCTCCGGAAAGCACGCCGGGCTGCATGGCAGGGGTGGGGAAAGTTTGCAGCTGAATATGGCGGTTTCATGGGAGGAATACCTGAGCAGGAGTGCAGAACCAGCTGAGGAGCCACGGCAGGAACCCCCAAGGGCCTCACCCTCCACTTGCAGAGCACGTGAACAAGGGAGGGCGACAAGGAGCCCAGGCCTACTTCTATCACCTCCCAACACCACTGGAGGACATTGGTCGATCGTATTGGTTGATTTCGGTGCACTTTTGTGAAGTCCTATTCTGTATGACCAGGTGGACCTTCCACCTGGGTCTACATGACTTGGGTCAGAGCATGCTCAGTTCTGAATTTTGCCATAGGTGTCTAATGAGTGTGCCTGATGTATTTCCAACCCCTTTATTGTGGCCCGGACAGCTCATTTTCGTTTAGTGCTGGCATTTGGGAAGACAAGCCCTAATCTAGCAACCTGTCAAGAGCAGTAAGTGAATGGAATTACAACTCAACTCATAGCCATAAATTCAATTCGGACTCATAGCGACCCGAGAGGACAGGGCAGAATTTCCCCCTCAGGATTTCTGGGGCTGGAATTCTTTACAGGAATAAAAGTCTCTTTTTTCTCCCTCCCAATGGCTCCAAAGGACTGACCTTGCAAGGAGATGTCCAGCGGGTGCCAGCAGGCTCCTTCATTGAAAATCTCTGCTAGTTTCTGAAGCGGGAGGGAAATTTTGAGGAGGCCGTCTGCGGCAGAGTTAACTCCCCATTAAAGCCAATGAGCTTTTCCACATCTCTCAAAAAACAAACAAAAAAACCTAAAGTGACTACTTCAGATTAATATGCTGTAGGTAGAACCAGCTCCCACTCACCAAACCAAACCAATCAACCAACCAACCAACCAAACAAACAAAAAAAACCCCAAATCCTGTTGCCTTCAAGTCAGTTCTGACTCATGCTCACCCCTTGTGGTACAGAGTACAATTGTTGCATGAGGTTGGCTAGGCTGTACCCTTTATGAAAGCAGATGACTCCTTCCTTTTGTGGTACAGCTAGGTGGTTTGAACTGATAACCTTTATATAAGCAGCCCTATCCAGCGATCTATGTCAACTAAAGTGTCAAAGCATGTAAAGACTGATCCACAACCCCCACTTCTCTCTTCCTCTTCTGTGATGACCTGGAATCCACCTTTTGATCTGGTGGCACCATATTTGTGAAGCAGCCCGAATCACTGACGGACGGTGTGCAGGACAAACACCCTGTAGAATTGCCCTTCCAGTGTCAGAATTTGCATGAACAAGAATAAACTTCTAGATTTTAAGCCACTGAGGTTCCAGGGGTAGCTTCTTTCTGCAGAACAGACTAGGCTACCCTGCCTGATCATCTCTTCACAGGGTTTTTGTGGAGAGCTACTGGAGCAGCTCGATCCAGGGGAGCTGCCAAAGCAGATACCTACACTTTATCTGGGATTGTAGGTTGTAGTACCAAAGTTTTTATTTGCCCGGGAGGCACTGAGTACATTTTTTTTCTTCTGAAAACAGGACAATATGTAAGTAAGTTTGGAGACATATGTAGCTGGAGCTGAAAGTCCTCTTACCTTGCAGTTTTCTTTGGTAGAGATAGACTTGTTCTTAATGAAACCCATGACAGTCAGTGTCACAAATGACTTCTGAGGAGAGGCCAAACAGCTAAGTCAAGGCCAGCCTACCATTCTCTTAAATGCTGTCTCATGCTCTCATCTGCTCTGACGTGTCTGCTCAGGGGCATGTGGCAGCCACTGGGCGGGCCTTACCATTGGCACTGAAAATCATTGTAGGGGATATTAGAGGATTTACATCAAGAAGACCTGACTTCCTGGCCATTGCTCGGGGGCCACAGTTCCCAAGACAATCAGTGTCAAGGGCAAAACAAAATAAAACATGACGAGGGCTCTGGGGCTGGGTTGAGCTGGATATGTAACCAAAGCCCCTTTCTACCAGAATCTTCCCAAGAGGAGATTGCTCTTTTCCATAGCTAAACAATTTTGTTTAACACACGTTCTGCTGAGGAACCTTCTGGGAAGCAGAAGAAAATAAATCTGCCTTCCTTTGAATTAAGCTGGGTTGGGTCCAAGCCCTGTGTAGTGTCTATTCTTCTCATAACATCTAAAGGAGTCTGATTTCACCATTCTTAGCTATTAAAAAAAAAGTTCCAGGCACAATAATTCAATTTAAAATTACACACCAGGAGTAGTTCATATTTAATACACTTTATACAGGTATTACAGGTACAAGGGACGTACTTGTTAACTGCCAGGTTGCTGGCTTGAACCAACCAGCTACTCCACAGGAGGTACTGTGTTTCTGTGAAGATATACAGCTTGGAAGCCCACTGGGAGAGCTCTCCTCTGGCTTGAGTCTGAAGGTGCTTGACAGCAGTAGCCTTTTGTTTTTATAGAGGTATAAAGCTTTCTTTCTTTTTTTTTTTTTTTGGTATAAAGCTTTTTAGAACAACAAAAACAATTCCTTTTGGAAGTAAGCCAGAGCTAAAACCACAAGTTACATGCTTTACTTTTTTTCTGTCCTGCTGCTGGCAGCCACCCTTTCATCGATTGTGCACACCAGCATGGTGGTGAAGTGGTGAACTCTGCGCTCTCACTCCCCTGGCTTCACCCTCGGTCTCCTCACTCATCGTGTGGCTTCACCCAACGCACGGAGCCTCCTGCAGGCTCCTCACCCTGTGTGTGTAAAAGTGCGAAGGAGACAGACTTCCTCAGAGCTGTGCTTTAGAGAGAATCCTCCTCACATACTCAGCACTGCCTTGAATAGGGCAGCACTGCATACATGACAGCTACTTGATGATTGTTGATGGTGGTGGTGGTGTGTTTGTACGGATAAAAAAAGAGCCCTGAATGGTTATGTAACAAGTAAGGGAATAAATAGATCTTCCTTCATCCACCTTCATCTTTCATTGTTCTATCACTCTCTGATTGCAATATTAGAGGCTAAAATGGGCAGAATTCCCACCTCTGAACAAAGTTTGTGCACATGGGTGTGCATGCTTGTGTGTCCATGTGAGTGGGCCTGTACAATGTGTGTGCACGTGTGTGTGCACATGTGCACTGGAGCCTGGCAGCAGCAGGGGAGGCGCCTGTCTCTGTTCAGCAGTATCTGACGGCTGCTGCAGGGGTAATGAGAAGTGATTGATGATCTGTTCAGGGAGCTCCTGGGGTGGACTCAGGGAAGGAGCAGCAAAGAAGACATACTCATCTCCCCCGTATTTAGATGAGGTGACGGAGGTGGGTGGTAGAGGAGCAGCTACTCAGTAATGAGATAACAGGGGAAAGGCCTTGGATGAGGTGCCAGACAGCCCTGCTTTCCCAGAGAGGGTGGGGACTGGGAACGAGGCTGCATCCTGCCTAATCAGTTACAGTTGCTCTGTCACTCTGGAGAGGGAGGCAGATGAGGCAGGGAGCTTCCGGAATCTCTCATCTCCAGTCCTTCTAGGTGGATGTGGGAGCGTGTGAGGACGGCCACACTGGAGGGTCAGGGTTGATCGCCTTGCAGTGTGGAGCCCGGCCTGGACCTGCGTTGTGAAGGGTGACTAAGGAGCTCTGGGGGCAGGGTTCTGGGTGGCGGCTTTGTCTACTAAGACCCACAGCCGCGCCCTGTGTTGCAATGTTGGCATGCAATGTGCAAAGACTTGAGACAACGTGAAATGGACCATCCACTTCACTTGGAAAGACAGGAGGGCTGAAAATCAGATTGGGAGATCTGATCTCATTTGCTGCACAGTTGTGAGGAGATATTCCTGGCTTCTCTCATGTTGGGAACCGGACATAATCAGCCTGACAAAACCAAGGCCATATTGCCTGCCCAGCAGGGCTAAAGCCACGTCACCTCAACCTTATCTTACCCTGACACACACCAGATGGCCCACCCTTGTCTGCTCCAGCACCGGACATTCCAACTGCAGACTTGCGGCCGCCTGCCCTGTGTGCTCTACACCCCCGCCCTTCCTTTTTTTTTATCTCCCCTTTGAACTCCCTTGTTTGTCTCACCCTTTATAGAGAGGCTAGTGTAGCAATAAACTCAGACCTTGACAAGAATCTGCTTGGTCTCGCTCCTCTCTCTCGCCCGTTTCTCTTTCAGGCTGGGTCCTCCTTGGAACCCCTCGAATAACTGAGTCCCTCTGGCATGAAGGAGGTGATACAAATGCATTGATAGCCTAGTATCTGTCAGCTGGGAACCACAACATAGTGAGAGCCCTTATTAATCATTTGGAGATTAGCTGAGGGGTGGGAGAAGCCAGGCATGAGGCTTTCCAGGGCTGCTCAGCCTGCACAGGAGTCCTTTCCTGGGTTGGACAGAGGTGCTGCCATCTGAAAGCTCAGATAGAGCAGTTGGAAAATTAACTGACCTGGTACAAGATCTATTTACATATATCAAAAGATCCTGGGTAATAACATCTCATGTTTGTGCAGCATGCCACATTTGTCAAAGGGCTTTCTCATTTACTGTCTTACTTGGTCCTCAAACTAAGAGGCCTTTGGGCAGCTATTGATGTTTAATTTTGGGCGTGGTAACAGCTATGGGTATAGTACTGGGCTTGGAATCAGGCTGTGCAACCCACAGCAGGTCACTTAGCTGCTCTGGATTGGCTTTCTTCCTCTATGAAGGTCAGCGCTTGGACTAGACCATTTTCCCAGTGGCAGCTCTGCTGACATTTTGGTCAACATCATTTTTGTGGGGCTGTGTTGTTCCCTGCACCAGGATGCTAAGCGAGCATCCCTGGTCTCAGCCCACTAGATGGCAGTGGGGCTCCCTTCTTCAGAATGTCTCCAGGCATGGCAAATGTCCCCAGCAGAGCATGCTGCTGGGCTGGCGCATGGCAGGATGATGCACTCAATGAGTTGGATTTTAAGTTTTCAGGTACTTTACATGTCTGCACAGGGAGACTACATCAACAATTACCCAGCAGTCAATGGGTCATCACTGACCCTCTCTATAATTCCAACTGAGATCATGAAGCACCGACTGAGTTTCTGAGCTTAGCACCCTGCATGGCACAAGTTGTTTAGCACTCAGCTACAAACTAAAAGGTTGGCAGTTCAAACCTATCCAGAGGCCTCTTAAACAAAATCCTGGTGGTCTGCTTCAGAAGAGTTGGAGCCATGAACACCCCATGGAGTGAAGAGATATAAACATGAATGTGGATGTGACTCTAGGTATAGCTACAACCGGTAACCATGGAATCAACTACAGCATGGAATCAACTTCAACTCCTGGCCTCCTTGTGTGTCCAAGAAGAACTGTGCTCCCCAGGGTCTTGAAAGGCTGCTTGGTCTGAAGTAGATTTGCAGGCCCTTCTTTCTACGTGCCGCTGGGTGGCCTCAACCTTCCAAGCATGCTATTAAAAGCCAATCCGTCACCTGTGTGCATCACTGAAGACACACGGACACAGGGAGCAATGCCCTGGCTGGGGCACTGGAACAGCGCTGGCATGCAGTGAGTGCTGCCCACTTAGCGAACAGGTCTTCCCTTGGTACTTTCTCAGGTCTGTGTGAAGCTTTCTAAGCATCCAGAGTTCTCGGCCTGATTCTGCTGCCAACTTGCAGTGTGACTTCGAGCTAGTCTCTTGCCCTCTCTGGGCTTGATAACAAAAGCAGGGCAGGCCAGACACAAATATCGTGTGGCTAGCAGGGGAAAGCAGTTGAGGACACAATTGCAGATGGAGTTCATCCTTTGGACTCATCGCCCCTCCTCCCTAACACACCCCCCCTCCCCCACTACACACACACACCTTTTCAACTGCACCAGATGGGTTTTAACTTTCCGGCACCAGAAAAGCAGACCTTGAGTTTTTTCCTTTATGGAATGTAGGCCACCCCTGCTTATGTGTCACATTCAGTCCTCGTTCTTCTCCCTACTCTTGTCCCTCCTCCAGTCTTCAACAAGTGACTGCAGGGCGGTTTCCCAGCAGGGCTGTGCTCAAAGATTCATAATGCTGGGTTTTCCTTTAGTTCTCCACAGTCTTGGGCTTGGAACAATCCAGGCATTACCTTATCAACTGCTCATTTTAGGTGGGAAGGACGGGGGCACTGGAAACACCGTATGGGCTCAATCCTTCTCTGCACGCATGTGAGGGGTTTCCAGGAGTTCGAATTTCAACTTAAGTGATTTATTTTTTGTTGTTTAATCGCATGCCTGTCATCTGCTGGACATTTCTTCTACAGTGTTTTGTTGTTGTTAACCCCATTTCTAAGATCAGAGATAGAAGGGTCAGGCACAATAGGCAGTTAAATTGACTCAATCTGGGCTGTGAACCTGCTTCTGTCTGGTTCCTCATAGCCCTCAGTCATTTTAATGGAGGTGTTGTGAAGGGTGTGGGTTCAGCAGCCACACACTGCCTCATCTCGCCTCCTCGTTGATAGGCTGTGTAGCCTTACATGAGTTGTTTAATCTCCTACCAAGCTTGTGAGAGCACTACTTTTGTTAGCTTCATTTTACCAAGGCTGTGAGAGTTCAGGGGAGCGAAGGCTTACAGATTGCCTGGCATATAATATGCTAATGATAGTCAAGATATATAACTAAGCATGTCTCTGTTCTAGGTTCTGTCAGTACCTGGTGTGGCCACAAAGGAGAAACCTGGTTTCCTGCTATTTTGAGCATCTAGTGTGAATGGCAGGAGATAAGTCACATGCTAATGAACCCTTGTGGTGTATTGGTTAAGCACCCTGGGGCCCGGCTATCAAAAGATATAGTGTCCAGGGTCTTAAAGACTGGAAGATAAACAAGGGGCCATCTAGCTAAGAAACAACAAAGCCCACATGGAAAAAGCACACCAGCCTACCCCAACATGATCGCTGAAGACAAAGCGGGTGCATAAGCAAATGTGGGCATGTTTTCTTGATGTGCACTCACCCTTTACATAAAACTCTCTCTTATACATACGCGTTTCTGTGGATTTGTTTCGCTAAGGCACCCAGACTAACATAAGCAGCACGGAACGCATTTAAGAAGCCTAGACAAGGGCAGGGCAGGATATTTGGAGGGACTGGATCCAGAATTAGAGAGGAAGGGGTGCTGGAGGTGAAACGGGCTGCTAGCTCCCTGTCCCAAGGAGGACAATGAGACTGCTGGCTCCCATGAAGATTTACAGTCTTGAAAACTCCATATAGGGTCACTGTGGTTGGAATCCACTGGACGGCAGTGGCCTTTTGGGATTGAAGGTGGAAGCCACCAACGACTTCCTGCCATTGAGCCAAGGAGCCTCCGGAGAGTGTGTGAACTTCTGGAATACAGTGAACAACCTCTGCACATCTGCTTTTCGTGCTGCCCAAGTCATGCATTGACATTTTTCCAAAAGTGAACCATCACAGCTGCTCTCTCAGGAAGCTGGGGGCTGAGCCCGCTGGTTCCACTCCGTCAGCATTTCTGGTCCGGGTACCTGCCCTCTGCCCCGGCACAGGCAATGGGCTTTTGGAAGCAGTGCTCCCTGGGTAGTGGGTGTGATTTGGCTCCTCTGGCCTAACATGATGAATGCTGAGAGGGGGTGGATACTAGGGGGTTAAGCTCCCTGACCTTTCCCTAGCCCAGGGGAAAACTTACTATTTAAAGTAAGTTTTAGACAGAATCTTTAGAAAGATAAATTGTTTACTTAATGTACACAATTACTCCCCAACACATCTGTTTTGTGTCTGCTCAACTCAACCTCATAGGCTATGGATGACCTTGAGCAAGTTTTTAAAGTCACAATGGGTTTCTACCAGGATTGAGAGTTCAGCTCTCTCAACTCTCCAACTGGTTATTAGCACCATAGTCTCATTTCTATTTATGGATTTACTTTGTTTGAGGGAAAAAAGACTCCCAATTCAACTATATTTTATTAGGAACTCCTTTGCTATGTTTTACACAAGAAAAAGGCACAAACCGCTGTTCTGGATGAAGGAGGGCATCCGCATGAGGCCCCAATGGTGTCGGAAGGACCCACAGCCACAGTTACTTAAATAAAATGACACCCATTCTGTCCTGCTGACTCTGACTCATAGTGACTCTGTGTAGGGATCCTGAAGTTGCTACCTTTACAGGAAGCAATAACCTCATCTTTCTCCTGTGGAATGACTAGTGGCTTTGAACCAGCGACCTTGCTGTTAATAGTCCAACACTATCCAGCATCACCACCTGAGCTCCTGAAAGCTTAAATGAGACATGGAAAACAAACACCTTTGTCACAAAACTGTCCCTGAAGACGGATCAATTCATGGAGTTGCGGGAGGGCCTGTGAGAGCATGAGCGGGACCTTCATTGGGATGTGCACACGACCGTATATCGCTGAGTCTGGCCCGGGGAGTGGACGCAAGCACACTGCCTGATGGACAAGCTTTCTACTGCCAGTCAGCAGTAGGAAAGAACTCAATGGTGGCTGAATGTGTGGCCCCTCAAAATGGATTCAGGGTCTCCACATAGACTCTCACTGTGAGCCACAGCCTATTGCTCAAAATTTAAGCTCAAATATGACTTAAATGCCTAACATTCTGTTTCCTTAAACTAGAGTACTGCCAGGATCAACTAGAGGCCTGGATGACCTATCAGGTCTGAACAACGATCTCAAATCACTTCACATGATCCATTCCACCAGTCATGTCACCAGTCACGCCTCCTCACTTACCCATTCCAGAGACTGTGCCTGTATAACCTATCGACTAACACATTCCCACATGTCGTGCTTATGAAACCAACCATCATGCTGGAATAAGGACCAATCACGATGTAAGGGGCAGGGTCAAAGGGAAAGCAAGATAGGGGCTGAGGGGAGCCAAGAGGGTCCCGTCACTCAATCCCTAAACCTGATCTAATGTCACTAGACTGGGGTCTTCCTCACATCTCAAGGGCACCCGATTCATGATTGAAGTGAATTGTGTTTATTCAATCTTTGTTCTGCTTACCGTCCTGCTATGCTGCCTCCTCTTCTTGCTTTATGTTGTGGTGACAAATGGCTTGAGAGGGATTTGACATAGGGAGAAAGCCCACCCACATCAACTGTCACCAGAAGCAGACACTAAGTTCATTTCTCTCACCTCACAGAACTATGCACACCAGACACTGGTAGAGCTGCCCGGAAGGGGAACCCTTAGTGCAGTGGTTCTCACCCTGTGGGTTGCGACCCCTTTGGGAGTCATATGACCCTTTCACAGGGCTCGTCCAATTCATAACTGTAGCAAAATTACAGTGATGAAGTAGCAAGAAAATCATTTAATGGTCGGGGGGTCACCACAACAAAAGGACCTGTATTAGGAAGGTTGAGAACCACTGCCTGAGTGTGCTTAGGACTTTGCTGCCCTCAGGGTCACCAGACATTCCTGAAGGCAGAGTCACTGCAGGAAGCCCTTCTGGGAAATGCCCTGAAGACAGGTCTCAACCAACTCCATCCACCCTCACCCTCCTAGATCCTAATCATAGGCTGCATGGAAATGCTCCCTGCCACTTCAAAGACTGTAAGTCCATGGGAGCAGAAAGCCTTCTCTTTCTCCCTTGGAGTGGTGGCTGGTGAGTTCAAACTGCTCACCTTCTGGGTAACATAACCCACAGACCCGCTCCCCCTGAGCTCAGTTTGGTTTGCCACACAGCACACATTGTTGGGAACCTTCTGAAGTAGCTGTGCCATGTGCAGGTTGGGGGATTTCGCACAAGATGCAGAATTCCACCCTCTCTTGGAAAAAATAATTTTTGCAATAGCCTTGTATTCTCTTCTGGATCTGAGTAGCAGCTACTCTCATGCAGTGCTAGCACATACATGCTAGGTCTTACGCCGAGTCTGCTCCATGCTTTCCTGTGTCCTATGTGGCACTGTAGGCACCCAAGGCATGGACTCTGCAGCCTGGGTTCAAATCTCTCCTTTCCACTTCCTCACTGTGTGGTCATAGGCTCATGACTTTATCATCCTGTGCCACTGATTTTTCATCTGTAAAATGAGGCAAGAATAGAGTCCACACATAGGCTTGTTAAGTGAAATAATTGAATTATTATATACAAAAAGCTTAGAACATTGCTCGGCATCTTGCAAATACTGTTAGGTAGCTTAGCATAGGGACTGGGTCATCCATTACATATGCTCAGGTTCAAACTTCGGGCCAGGAAGGGGTGGTACACCTAGGTGGGTGTTACACCTGGATTGGCCCATCTGGGCCAGGTGAATTCAATCCAGCCAATGGGGTTGACCAGGACCATCAACCATGCCTCCCTATGGAGGAATTGAAAAGGCAGGATCTTGACCTCTCCGATGTCTCCCTTCACCCACTTTTCTGTTGTCCGTCCCCCAGGGAGGGAGGAGGTCACATGTAGATACTTGTAATCGGTTTCCTCTTTCCAATCCACCCTCCCTCTACCCTCCCACTATTACCACTCACAAATTATCAAGGTTTCTTGAGGGATGGGGGAGCGGGGAGGAAGGGGTAAAAATGAGGACTTGATTGATGCCAGGGGCTTAAGTGGAGGCAAATGTTCTGAGAATAATGAGGGCAGTGAGTGTACAATGTGCTTTACACAATTGATGTATGTATGGATTGTGATAAGAATTGTATGAGCCCCTAATAAAACGATTTAAAAAAAAAAAAGGCAGGATCCTGGAGCCCACGTAGTGACTTTCTCTCCAGCAGCTTCTAGGCAAGCTGTGCAGGGGTGAGGGGCCCTGAGGTGCCTGTGTAAACCTGAAACTTCTTCTCTCAAAAAACTCCCTTGGATCACAATCCAAGCTGCGGAGTGAATTCTTTCTCACGCGAAGCCAAGGACTGAGGTATATTTCTCCCACGAGAGATCTAACAATAGTATCTCTTATTATATCATTAGGAGCCCTGGTGGTGTAGTGGACTATGCATTAACCTGCTAATCGCAAGGTCAGGGGTTTGAACTGACTAGCCCGTCCGTGGGAGAAATATGAGGTTGTCTATTTCTGTAAGGCAATGGTTCTCAACCTTATGAATGCCGCCACCCTTTAATACAGTTCATGTTGTGGTCACCTGCAACCATAAAATTACTTTCATTGCTACTTTATAACTGTAATTTTGCTATCGTTATGAATTGGATGACCCCTGTTAAAGGGTTATTTGATCCCCAAAGGGGTCGCGACCCACAGGTTGCGACCCCTGCTGTAAGGATTTAAAGTCTCAAAACCCCAAAGGGGCAGATCTTTGTCCTATTGGGAGTCAATAAAATGGTAGTTAGGTTTTTTTCTGCATCAGTATCAGATTCTGGTGGCAATCTCAGTCATCCTGCATTGTGGTCTGGTTTGAACTCCGGAAATGACTGCCCTGGTTTGAGGTGAGGGCCACGGTGCTTCAGTGGTAGACCTCTCATCGACTTTCACCGGGAAGACCCGGGTTTGATTTGCAGCCAATGTGCCCCAGACTGTCAGTGAAGGTTTGTGTGTTGCTATGACACTGAGCAGGCTTCAGTGGTGTTTCCAGACTGAAACAGAATAATGAAGAAAGACCTGATCATCCCCATCCACACATTGACCTATGGCCCACCACTGTTGGCTTCCTCTCCCAGTCCTGGTGGTAGCACAGATAGGCACAGTTTGCTCCACTGCCCATGAGGTGCCCATGAGAGGCTGACGCGACAACCACAGTCAAGATCAACAGCTTAAACTCCATTCTGGGTCTATGGAAACAAGAACAACCTTCTGAATTGAGGTCGCATTGCTATTTGGGACTGGGAGGATGCCTTTGTGATATGGATTGCACTCTGGATCCCAAGGGGGACTTTTAAACACAGCCACATAGCAGCTCCGGAAATTGCCATAGTGAGAAGGCAGGTTTAAAAGAAAAAAAAAAAAAAGCTTTTACTGGCTTGCTCAAAGGAGGCTGCGGGTAGATTGGGGGGGTGGAAAACTCCTCTGGAAATGGAAAATTTTTTTATCCTTACATATGCATCATTTCTTCTGGTTCTGAAAGAAAACACAAAGCAGACGAGAGGAGGAAACGGAGACTGGCAGTCATCTTGTTGGTATTCCCACAGCACCCCCTCCTTAAGCGCTTGCTGCCATCTCATCCAACTCCACTCAGTGTATTTTCACCCGGCAATGATGCAGAAATGTCTGCGTACTCCAGTTTTATTGTAGTCGGGCAGCGTTTATGGCTTTGACGTTCAACTGAGCATGGCAGGACGTCTAGAAGCAATTATAACCAGCACCTGCTCTGTCTGTGCGATGGGCAGGCAGTGACGGATTCCCAGCCTCCGGAACACTAGTGTTCCCTCCCAGCTCAGGATAATGACGGTGACACTCGGCCCCCTTGTTGTCTGGGGAGCTCAAGGAGCTCTCCTCTGAAACCTCAACTTATGGGCATTTCTTTGAGTGAAGACATCAAATTAGTGACTGGAAAGGAAGGCGTAGGAGATGATTATTGGCCACAAGACAAGCCTCAACCGCCTCCAGAGAGCATGTCTCCTAAGTGCAAAGTGTGGAGAGGGAGGAAACAATTGATCACAAATGGAATAGACTCTGAGTCTCACCACACAATGTGTGTGTGTGGTCACTGAGGCGGCAACATTATGACTGGGGGACGGATACGGTTTGTGCAGCCGTGATTGCCATCCAGAATGTGGCATGCTATTGTGAAAAATGATTTTTTATTCTGAGCAAATCTCTGCTTCCACTTGCTTTAATGCTTCGCCGGAGAGCAGGGGACTCTGGGAGGGGTGGGGGGCGCACAGGGCTGGGCTGACCTCAGGAACTCATGTGTAAAGGGCTTTTTCTCACTTGGAAGCAGGCTGTTCTTTCTGGTAAAGCTTGTTTGTGAACCTTGCCACATCTGCGTCCGAAGAGGGAACTGAAGGTGACAAATGCCACGAGGAGCCCCGGGCACATCTTGTTTCATTTGAATCCCAGTTTTACCTTTCCTCCTTTCTGGGTTCTGAAGCATCAGATGGGTGCCAAACGCTTCCACGGACAACTAAAGCTGAACAAGGTGGAGGCAGATGAAGAGCAACGGGAGGTTGGTGTTTGGGAGACTGAATACTTGGGCTTCCTAGGCCAGTCCAGTTGGTGGTTAGAGCCCTGTTTCAGATTCCACTGTAATCTCCTAGTGTCCAAGGACCAAGTGGCTCCTAAGTCCAGAATTTCTGTTACATGTGTCACCAAGGAGGAGTTGGGCTAAAATGCATTGAAGAATAAAGCAGGAGCTTGGCTTATGAATCCACTCTCTGATTCTGAAATTTCAAAGGCTCCGTGCACAGACATTTCAACACTGAAAGCACAGCAGGGAAAACCAAAGACTTGGGCTTCCTCCTTGTCCCTCTTTTTGGGCTTTTACGGTTTTCCAAGGCGCCTCCCTGAGCCGAGTGTTGTATAGGTCAGGTTTAAAGATGTCCTAGTTCCGAGGGACTTGCTGTTCTGCTTTCTTTTTCAGGGAGACCTGGTTTCTTGTCTTGTGGCCAAACACAGAGCACAGATGTCTGTGGGCCTCCTCCCTTTCCCCTGACCTTTGCTCTCTTCTCTGGATACACTACTGACCTGTTCTCCCTTACAAGATCTGAACTGCTCACAAACTTCGATGAATTCTCATCCTAGCAAGAAGCATCTGAGCATCTTATTAGAGCCTGTATGAGTTCTGTTCTGGATGCCTATTTGTGCAACTTCAGGGTCTGGCATGGAAACATTCCATGTCCACAGACCCGCACAGATAATATAAACTCCAACAGTAGTTTAAGGTTAAGGTGGTAACAGGGAACGCTGGGGCCTGTGGCTCCTGGTGAACCTCACAGGCTGTCTAAAGGGGCTACTTCCATCTCAATGTAACCATACAGGAATGTAGACCTGTTAGGTAGCAAGACAAGGGGTTGTTCCTCTCCATGCTTAGGGGGCCCCCTACAGGAGGTTGGGAGCCAATACAGGCTAAAGGGCATGCACCAATTCAAGGCCAAGCCAGGAGAGCTTAATTGACGCCTCACAGCTGAAAGCCCTTAAAAGGCTGGAACCTTCCCTTCAGCTGCTTCTCTGCCTTCCGCTCAGCAGGGCTGGGTGTACAGTGTCATGAGGGTGCCCGTGTTCAGTTTACTGTAACGCCGGAACCTTCTTCTCTCCTGTATATAAACCCACTCGGATCACCAACCAGGCTTTGGTGTGAATTTCTTTCTAGTGTGTAGCCAAGGACCGAGACATTTCCCACCCGAGAAACCTACAGACCCAGACTTACAATAAACCCGTGTGTGTGTGTGTGTGTTTGTGTGTGTGTGATACACACACACACACACACACACACACACACACATATATGGCAAGAGGTGAACAGGTCTAGCCAGCAATGGTGAAGAGGGCCCTGGGATTGAGGTTGAGAATGATTCTGAAGTAGAATCCATAACCCTTAGAAATGTATTGGCCTGCTATACCAATCCAATTACCCTCAACCTTCTTCAAAGAATTGGAAAAACTGACCACCAACTTCATATGGAGAGGGAAGAAACCCAGAATTAGCAGAGAACTCCTCAAGAAGAAGGACACAATTGGAGGACTCGCCCTACCTGATTTCAATGCCTACTACACAGCTACAGTGGTCAAAACAGCATGGTACTGGCACAATGATAGACACTCAGACCAGTGGAAAAGAATAGAAAGCCCAGGAGTAAAATCATCAGCATATAGACAACTGATCTTCGACAAGGGTCCCAAAAATGTCAAGTGGGAAGCAGATGCCCTCTTTAATAAGTGGTGCTGGAAACAATGGATATCCACATGTAGAAAGTTGAAATAAGACGTCTACCTCACCCCATGCACAAGAATACACTCAAGGTGGATCACAGATCTAGAAGTCAAACCCCAAACCATCAGGACCATTAAGGAGGGAATCGGGACTAATCTCAGAGTACTGGCCCAGGGAGCACATAGGCTCACTGCAACAGGGAAGGGGACACACACAGGTGAATTGGAAATCGACAAATGGGATCTAATAAGAATAAAATGCATGTGCACCTCGAAAGACTTTGCCAAGAGGGTGACAAGGCAACCCACAGACTGGGAGAAGATTTTTAGTAATGACACATCAGACAAAGGGCTCATTACTAAAATCTACAACACCATCGTGACCTGCAAAAAGAGGAAAACAGTTAACCCCCTAAGGAAGTGGGCAAAAGAAATGAGAAGAACTTTCACTAGAGAGGAGATCAATATGGCCAATAAACATATGAGAAAGTGCTCGAAGTCCCTTGCCATAGGAGAAATGCAAATCAAAACAACCATGAGATACCACCTAACACCCCTGAGGCTAGCCCAGATCAGTAAATCAGAGAGCAACAAGTGTTGGAGGGGCTGTGGTGAAGTAGGAACCCTCCTCCACTGCTGGTGGTCGTGTACATTTGTACAGCCACTGTGGAAAGCAATCTGGCGATACCTAAAGAAAATGGAAATTGATCTACCTCATGACCCAGCCATCCCTCTACTGGGCATATACCCGGTTGAAGCAGCAAATAAAACACGACCAGTCATATGCGCTCCAATGTTTATTGCGGCACAATTCACAATGGCAAAGACTTTGAAACAGCCTAAGTTTCCATCGACAGACGAGTGGATTAGCAAACTTTGGCACATACACACAATGGAGTATTATGCAGCACTGAAAAGCACCGATGAGCACATGAAACACGTTATTTCATGGGAAGAGCTGGAAGGAATTATGTTAAGCGAGGTAAGCCAGACCCAAAGGGACAGGTACAACATGAGTCCCCTGAGGTAAGTACAATCAGCATGACAGAAATAGAAGAATAAACATCCATCCCACAATAAACGGGAGGAAGCATAGATAGTTGGAGGGAGGACAGGCCACACCTAGGGAGGTACATAAGAGTCCAGCATAAAGAAGGGGTAGTGGGGTAGGGAGAGGGAGAACCGGGAGGGGGAGAATCCGAATGGATGGTATGGGGGGGGGCAGGGTACTAACCCACCCGGGGGAGAGTATCGGTTATGTCCCCACAGATTTGGAACATGCATACGGACCCCAACACGACACACCAAACAAGGAGGACAACGCAAAGTACAGAGGTCTACACAAAGAGGCTGGACGACAAGCCGGCCCAAACCAGAATTAGGCCGACCCCCACACTCGAAGGGAATACCACAGAAAACAAAAATAGATTGTCTGGAGTGGGAAAGGAACTGACCCACCACACCACATCCAGAAGGAAGCTGAAACAAAAGAAGGAGAAAGGACATAGTGGAGTACACCTGGGTCCACCAAGCCCAAAGTCGATAGACCAGCTAGAAGAGCCCATCATACAGAGAGGACCATTCAGCTGACCACACTACGAGATATGACATCCTGCACCAACACATGGCCCTACACGGGACAGCACCTGAGACACAATGGGGGATGGGCAACTGAGCTGACCCCGCCACACTGAGGCAAACACTGGGGACATGCAATGGAGCAGCGGAGGAAGCAGAGCAAAGGGAGCCCGAGGGAGTAGAAAGGATGGTCTTCTGGGCCAGGACGTGGCGCCTCACAAGCTACACCTAGAAAACACTCCTAAAGGCCAATGAAAGGACCTTGAACTACTAGCAATTTTTTCTTTTAATATTTGCTATCTTTTTGTTTAGTCTTTTAAAATTTGTTTTGTTTTTTTACCCAGTAAATTTTGTATGTTAGTGGCTTTTCTGCTTATCAGCGTGTCGATGTTGCTTCTGTCAAAGCCATGTTCTTATGGGCCACTTGGGCGCAGTCAAAGTCATATCCATTTGTATGCACGTATTACTATGTCAGCAGGTCCACCTAGACAAGATAGGCTGGACAAATAATGAGAGAAGAAAACAACAGGACCAACGGTCCTGGAGGGACATGAGAGCGTGGGAGGTAGGGGAAGGGAGGAGGTGTCGCCCAACACAGGGACAAGGGAACAGCGAATGGTTCAAAACCAGAGGAGGGAGGGGAGGGGAGGACTGGAAGGGAGTGACCAAGAGCAAGGTAACTGAGAGGAACTACTGAATCCAGAATGAAGGCTAAACATGGTAATGGGTCGGGAGGAAAGTGAAAGGAAATAGAGGAAAGGAGTAGGAGGCAAAGTGCATACAGAGAAGCCTAAATACAGACATGTACATATGTAAACATATTTATGATTATGGGGGCAATAGATTTATATGCATATATTTATAGGTTCAGTAGTAGGGTAGCAGATGGACATTGGGCCTCCTCATGCATAATCCCCCAATACAATAGCACCTCGCCCTGCTAAGCAGCCATTGCAGGATACCCATCTTCCCGACATGATCACTGAAGACAGCCGTGTGTGTAAGCAAATGTGGTGAAGAAAGCTGATGGTGCCCGGCTTATCAAAAAAAGATATAGCGTCTGGGGTCTTAAAGGCTTGAAGGCAAATAAGCGGCCATCTAGCTCAGAAGCAACAAAGCCCACAGAGAAGAAGCACACGGCCTAAGCGAATACAAAGTGTTGAATGGACCATGTAGCAGATACAAAGGAACAAAAACAATCATTGTGTGATCACCTCCCTCACATAATGGCTGAAGACGAAAGTGTGCATAAGCAAGTGTGGTGAAGAAGGCGGATGGTGCCCGGCTACTGAGAGATATAGCGTCTGGGGACTTAAAGGCTTGAATGCAAACAAGCGGCCATCTAGCCCAGAAGCAACCGAGCCCACACGGAAGCAGCACACCAACATAGGTGATCATGAAGGACAGAGGAGACCAGGTCTCCAACATCAAAGGTGGGGTGGTGGTGAGAATCACATCACCGTGAAAGAGGGGGAGTGCATGATGGGGACCCAACGCCCACCTGTAGACAGCTGGACACCCCTTCCAGAGGGGTAGTGAGGAGGAGATGGGCCACTCAGGGTTCAGTGTAGCAACAATGAAACTCAAAACCTTCCTCTAGTTCCTGAATGCTTCCTCCCCTCCCAATCATCATGACCCCAATCCTACCTTGCCTTGCGGACCTGGTTATACCAGAGGATGTACAGCGGTGCAGTGGGGATCTGGAGGCACAGGGAATCTAGGACAGACGAACCCCTCAACACCAGCTGTGGGAGTGGCGACACCAGGAGGGAAGGGCATGTAGAAAGGGAGAACCGATCTCAGAGATCTATGTGTTACCTCCTCTCTGGGAGATTGGCAAGGGGGAGGCGGGTGAGGGGAGACGCCGGGGAGTGTAAGATAAGATATAATAATTATTTATAAATTATCAAGGGACCAGGGGTGGGATCGGGGAGGGAGGGGGATGGGGGGAAAAAAAGGGAAACCGAGCTGATTCCAGGAACCCAAGTGGAAGGTGAATTATCAGAGTGATGAGTGCAACGAATGTATAAGGGTGCTTTGCTCAATTGATGTATGTACAGATTGTGATAAGAGCCTTATGAGCCCCAATAAAACGATTAAAATAAATAAATAAAGAATGAAAGAAAAAAAAAAGAAATGTATTGGCCTTAGGGGAGGGGCAAAGAGGGCTGGATTGAGAAAGTCTGTGGCATCCAGTTCTGACTTGACTTTTGGATCCAGAATCTTTCAGGAGTCATGGCCTTGCCCTCCAGCCAGAACTTCCAATAACCGTCTTCTCAGAGCCTTGTTAAATTCTCATAATACGTTACACCTGCCATCCTGTGAGCAGCTACCAAACCCAGGCACTTTTTTCTTTCTTTTTTTTTTTTTAAACAGGAACAATAAAGTTTATTGAACCGTAGCTTAGTACAGGCGCTGGGGTTTCCCCACGGTGCTCTTAATGTACAAAGCACGGATATTCTGCCAATTCTTCTTCAGCAGCGAAACCAAAAAGTTGACAGCCAAGTGGATGTTGTACACGAGTTCATCATCTGTCATCTTCACATGGCCAACTGCCACTGCCAGACACAGCACCTTCTTCATCTGGAACTTGAAGGTGGACTTCACCTCGTCGACCTTGGCCACCATGTTCTCATTGTGGGTCAGCAGGGAAGGGAATTTCCCGGCCTTGTTCAGGCCCGGGCCCAGAATTCGAGGAATCTGCTTGATCAGGGTCTCTGAGGCCAAAAAGGCATCATACTTCTTGGCCAGCTTTTTGACCAACTTCTTATTCTTGTTGAGCTTCTTGAGCGCCTCGATGTCCATGTGAGGGATCTCCACGGCCTTCGCTTGTCGCAGTGCTGCTGGTCCCCAAGGACACACACTGAGAACTTGGGGCGCGGGGTGGACTTAAGCCTGACGGTGCCAGAGAAGCGTTTGTCCTTCTGAGGGTCGTAGTTCTTCAGGCTGCTCTGCAGCTCCACCGTCTCCAAAAACTTCCGGCGCTTGCGCTGGTTCCTGTGCAGGACTTCCCGCACCGCCTCGTAGAGGGTGTCGCGAGAGACTTTGGTACTCATGGTTCCTAGCGCTGCGGCAACCGGAAAAGAGACCCAGGCACCTTTTTCAAAGACAAGCTCGCTCTCTCTACCCTTAAGAGCAGGTAGTTTTTGGATGATGGATATGAGATACCACAGAAGGCAAATCTGTAATCTTCCATGATGCCCAAAACATGCTGTCACAACCAGGACCCATGACAATCCCTCAGTTTCCTAAATTGCTTCACTGTTGCTTTTTAATTAATATATGACATTAACTTGTCATATATTGATAACAGGGATGACCCTGAACTAGATGAATAAATTAAAGCCCTCCTCATCCTGTGCTTTTATATGAATGTGTTAATTATTTTTGTCATTAGGGAGAATGATGGAGGGATGGAGCAATACCAAACGGAGTTTGACAAAGTGTTGTGTTTGCTGCGGGAAACATGGTGCGTGTCAGATACAATCCGTCACCCAGTGAGTCTGCAATTAACACCAAGGGACCAAGGTAGGATTCCCGGTAATAAATAGCCTTCCTCCCAGATGCTAGTGGAGACCCAGCAGGACCCACTGTTGTGTTGTAGCAGTTGTACACGGGACCTTATGGGAGACAGAGCTGGTGTTTGAAATGAGTTTTGTTTGTCCCCAGTTGGCTCAGATTTGTTTTTTAGATAGCATAATCACTAACATTTAAACACAGGGTGATGTCACGTAACAATCTGCAGCTTCTGAGAAATGGAGAGGCCCGACTTTGCTGGTTGACAATGCACCTCTGGAAGACAAGGGGGACCACAGAGGGACTGGGGGGGGGGCAGGCAGATGTGGTGATCGGAGTTTGGAATCCTTGTTTTCCACGTAGAGGTGGCAAGGAGTTCAAGGGTTCAGAAATTGAGGAGGGAAGTTCCAGAAGACAAGTCTGTGTGGTCCATAATAAACCAATATAGGGGTTGAGATTTCAATCCGTTGGCTATTTATTTTGTGCCTGGTAGCCAACCAGTCCAGAAGTCCTGACCTCGCCGACCGTGTGAAACAAGGACC
The DNA here is from genome assembly GCF_050624435.1 of Tenrec ecaudatus. NCBI lineage: Eukaryota > Metazoa > Chordata > Mammalia > Afrosoricida > Tenrecidae > Tenrec > Tenrec ecaudatus. The sequence goes on from NW_027457661.1 coordinate 598,491, forward strand.
ATTCCAGAATTACATAGAAGCAAGCATGGAAGCAAGGGCATCCACCACCCCGAATGCGTAGGGGTCAGGAACCAAGTGCTTTCTGTAGAACAGCCCCAGAAGGCAGACCTTTGGCTGGAAAACCTGTTAGGGAGCTAGCATAGGGACTGGCAGGCCCATTACACAAGCTCAGAGGTCTGAGCTACCGGCTCATGAAGTAGAGGCTCACTGCATGCTCAGAAGTTCAGGTTTCCAGCCAGCAGGGGGAGCTACGCCTGGGTGGGCGCTGTACCTGCATTGGCTCACCTAGGCCAGGTGAATTCAATTCAACAATACAGCCAATGAGGTCGAACTACGTCATCGACCACGCCTCCCTAACCGCTCACAAAACTCAAGAGGATCCCAAACCAGGCCTCGGCGTGAGCTGTTTCTGGCGTGGAGCCGCGGACCGAGGCACACCTGCCCCAGGTGAGGTCCAACAGAAGCGGTGATGTTCGAACAGAAGCGGTGCTGTGTGACTGGAAGCTATGAGGTAAGCCGGCCCCAGGAGTGGGCCTTCCCATGCTGGTCTCACGGGATGTGGGCCCCTCTGGGCTCCTTTCACCTCACCACCCTTGGGAGAATTGTTGGGTTGAGTTCAACTGGCCTAGGTGAGCCAATCCAAGTGGCGCCCCACCCAATACGGTGGAGGCCCCTGGGGACGCTTGTAGCGTATTGCCGCAGCCCCAGCCTTTTGTGTCGGTCTTTGCGCCATTTCTTGCTGGTGTCGGTCTTTGCGCCGTTTCCTGCTGGTGTCGGTCTTTGCGCCGTTTCTTGCTGGTGTCGGTCTTTGCGCCGTTTCTTGCTGGTGTCGGTCTTTGCGCCGTTTCTTGCTGGTGTCGGACTTTGGGCCGTTTCTTGCTGGTGTCGGTCTTTGCGCCGTTTCTTGCTGGTGTCGGTCTTTGCGCCGTTCCTTGCTGGTGTGCGGGACTTGATGTGCCTCTCTGTGCCTGCCTTCCCGGGCTGCATTAGGGAGGGGGCTGGGACGCTGCTGCCTGGAGGCTGGGAGTATTTTGACTCCCAAAGCCTTCTCGAGGCTCAGTGTAAAAGTTTATTTGGACTCGAAAACAGAATCAAAGACCCAATTAATTAAGTTTTAGAAGCAGGCTTTATTGCGAACTTGTGGCGGGTTCAGCAACTCAGGGTATTGAGCTATTGAAGCCACGCCAGGGAAAAAATCCTGGCGGCGTTTTTATGCCCACTGCTGGCAGGCACAGCTGGGGAGAATCATAGCTTGGTGGGGGGGGGTTTGGATCTGCGCACACAGGTGCTTCCGAAGGGAGAAGGTCGTTAATCTTACCTATATATGTCAGGGACGCGTGGAGTGACCATATCTTCAGAAAACCTTCTGGCTTTGGGAGGAGCTGGTTCCAGGAATTTGGGGTTGAGCAGAGGAGGGGAGGTCAGTTAGGGGTCAGTCTTGAGAGCTAAAATGGAGTCTGTTGTGCCAAGACAGGACGTTTTAGACTGACCCTATAGGGAAAAGGGACAACATTAGTCCATTTCTGTAACTGCTTCCTGTGGGTAGTGGGCGAAGAGCAAGGGGAGGGGCTTTTCCAGGCAGAGTACTGGGAGTTGCGGCCTGGCACAGGGTGGAGAGGTTGTTGTTGCTGGTGGACTGCTATACGGGTGATTTTGCGGACTGCTATACGGGTGATTTCGCGGAGTCGACTTTGCAGGAGCTGAATGAGACAAGGAGCAATTAAGAGCAAAATTACTACTAAAATTATGGGTTCTAGTATGGGGGCTAGGAAGGAGTACAGAGAAGAGTTCCACCAGGAAGAGGATCCGTCTGTTCTGAATCTGTTGTTTTGCAGCTCACGGTTTAGCTTGTTGAGGGTCTGGACTCTAGTTTCCACAATTCCCAGCTTATTGATGTAATAACGGCATTCCTCCTGGAGGAATAAGCAGGTTCCTCCTCTTTCAGCAGTGATGAGGTCTAAAGTGCAACGGCTCTGCAAGGCAACTTGGGCAACAGAGGTTGTTTGTTTCTGCAGGGAGGCTAGAGATTTGGCAGAGGCATCGACTGCCAGCTGGAAGCGTGTGGATAACTTGTCTGCTGTGGTGATAGAGGGTCTAAGGGTCCCGCCGCTGAGTCCTACTGCACCTGCTGCTGAGGCTAAGGAGATTCTCACTGCTATCGGAAGAAAAACTGCTCTTTTAGTTTGGCGACTGTATACCTGGATGTATTTGTCCTGGACCTCAGCCGGAGTGTATGTAGTGAGCTGCGGAACCAGAGTGACGGGCAGGCACAAAAGGGTAAGGTAGAACTGATGTTTAAATGCTTAGTGTATAGTTGCACCAAAAGAAAATTTTTTTCTGGCGCTGTTAGTGGTTTGGAGGGGATTTGGGTGACATTACATGTCTGTGTCGATGGATTGGAGTAGCAAAAGGGCACTTGAGTGTTTTCTGGTTGGATGTACAGAGGAATATTGGGGATGGTTATGGGTTTTGTGGTCTTTACGTTGGATGAAAATGACAGGGCAGGACCTGGTACTGCTACCAGAGGAGGGCGTTCTAGGGCTGCACACATGCAGCAGGTGGAGAGGTTGCCTAGTCCAGCAAAGTGGCAATGGCCAGTCCCTGCTGTAGCAGGGTAAGCTGGGAGAAGGGAGACTCAGAAGGTTTAGAAATTTGCTTAGTGAGTTGAAGGTCTTGGATCTGAATATTACAGTGGATGGTGGATTGGACCTGGAGTAGCGACCTCCATACATAGAGTTTGGCGTCTGGAAATTTCTCTCGGCGAGTGGCGTACCACGCTCCTGGAACCAGAGGTGTCCAGCGGCTATCCCAGGGGTCTGGGATTGTGAGAGTGTATTTAGATTGATGGTAGTAGAATCATCCCTGGGGACAAAGGGAAAGGTAAAGTATCTGGCAGGAAGACCAAGGACACCCTACATTTTTCTGTATTCACCTTTTTGCACATTGGGTAGTTGCCTTCTGGTCATACAGGTAGCAAATGATGGGATCAGCTTTTCCTTGATGCCGCTTAAAGTCAGTGAAATTTAAGTACATGGGTGTTCTGCACCCTGTGGGTGGGCAGTCAGCGGTGGCCAGCAAATAATCATAACGCTTAGTGCGGGCGTAATTGGTATAGTTTTCAGTCAAGTAAAATCGCCAGCAAAAGGGGAAATTATATTAGGTTTAGCTGGCTGGCTTGGTGAGGCGAGTGAGGCGGAGAGACATAGGACCAGTAGACTGAGCCAGACCACTGGGAGCCATGGTCAGAGTTCACTGCTGCCTTGACTCGGGACAAATGTACCCAGGAATCTATTCCAAGACCCTTGACTGCCAAGGGAGTGGTGAGCACTACGGTGTAAGGGCCTTCCCACCGGGGTGCTAAGGGTCTGGGTGCTAGGGATTTAATTAACACAGCTTTTCCAGGATGCACTGGTTTTTGGTGATCAGCAGAGGTCGGAGATGGTTCAGGGATGGGGGAGTTTTCGTGTTGTCTAAGAAGGTTGCGGAGCAAGGACAAGTATGGAAGGTACGAAGCTAGCAGAGGGCAATCAGTTGCAGGAAGAGGCGAGAAAAGAAAAGGTTGTCCGTAGAGTATTTCGATCATGGCTGGGGAGGATCTGCGCACATAGGTGCTTCAGAGGGGTCGTTAATCTTATCTATATGTGAGGGAGGGTTGGAGTGACCATATATTCAGAAAACATTCTGGCTTTGGGACGAGCTGGTTCCAGGAATTTGGGGTAGAGCAGGGGAGGGGAGGTGGGTTAGGGGTCAGTCTTGAGAGCTAAGATGGAGGTGCAGGCCTCAAAATGGAGTCTGTTGCACCAAGACTGGGACACAGTGGTGTGCTGCGGCTCCGCCAAGCAAGATGGCTGGGAGCGCCCACATCTACCCTGTTGGTTTGTAATTGTAATTGTAATTTTGATACTTTGATGAATCATAATGTATATATCTGATATTCAGGATATATTTTCATTGTGACAAATTAAACATAATTAAAGCAGTGATTAATCACAAAAATATGTAATTGTATATTGCTAAATATTTTTTCTAATGACAAATAAATGAATTTTTGTCTTGAAGTATGGTATATCATGGGTGCCAAAAGTAAAATAAAATGCTACATTTTGCAAAAGTATGCACAAAAGGCCAACATCAATGTGATGCTTGCGATAGCTTTTTTCTCACCAGATCAGAAGCATGTATTTTCCCATGGTCCTAGACAACCCCTGTCAAAGTGTTGTTCAACACTGAAAGGGGTGGTGACTCACAGGTTGAGAACCACTGGGTTAGACCGTTTTTATTTGAAAATTCTATACATATGAGCAACACAACTTACAAGATGTAACTACATCATGTCATACATTAATCATTTTCCTTAATTACATATATATACAAATTCATTAAAACAGTCGTTCTATTTTTAAAGTCGGGCCAAAACAAAGAGAAAGCTGATCATACTTCCAAACAAAGGTACACTAACATCAAATGCCTAATTTATTACTTAACTCTTATCTATAAAAATGGATCAATTAACCTAACAGTGGTGACAGAGAGAAAGTTGCTGACTGACTGGAAAAGTCCTTCCTGTTTACAAATATATATGTATCATAAAATGAAAACGGTGATTATTAATTACACTTTTTAAGATAACACTTTAAAAATAATAAAAATTTTAAAAATAACACTTTTAATCAGGGATTTGAAACCGTCTTCACAGTTCAGTTATAACCAAGGAAGCAAAACTGAAACAGACTGGAAAGAATTACTGTCTATGCTCTTTTGGAAAGTTAATCTGCCTCTTAGAAAACAAGGGCAGCCCAATCAACGCCTAGCCACCACATCTCTTAGCCTGCAATCAGAAACAGCACTGCCATGCTCAAAGATGGCAGCTGCACCATTTTGAATGTGTATTAACCACCCATCCAATCTCCTAAATTAGGTTCCTAAAAGGACTCCCTAACCCTCTGCCAAATCCTATAATCCAGGGATAAAATCTACAAGATTTCCCATTCCGGTTTTCTTTCGACTTCATCCAAATTTTAAAATGTGGAGTCTCTTTTATTTTGCTTCTTCAGACATGATTGAATCGGATCAAAATCCTGATTTAAATTAATATAAACTTACAGCCATTGAGTCCATGCTGACTCACTTGGACCCTGTACAGGCAGAACTCCTGCCCCTGTGAGTTTCTGAGATTGTAACTGTAAAGGGAAGTAGATAGCCTCTTTAAATCTTCCTCTGAATCAAAAACAAACCAAATTCAGTGCTACCACTCACAATGACCCTACTGGGCAGGGTAGAACTGCCCCTGTGGGTCACACCGCCACAAGTCGATTCTGATTTACAGTGAGCTTCCTAACTTTGCTCCATATGATTCTCAATCACTGTATTCTCTTTAAGTACACTGCCAGGCCTTTGCCTGCAAGTCACTTCCCACTGGTTTGATCCACCAATCTTTCCATTCTTAGCCTAGTTAGTAGTAGCTAAGTGGGTACATGTTTGTGCTGCACAGGGCCTCTACTATAACCAAACAGAGCTCTCAAAGAAGCACTTCGTATATCGGGTCGCTGTGAACCAGAGCCACCTTAATGGCTGTGGGTCCAAGGATACATAGGTGCACAAGCACAGTTACACACATACACACACAGTGGGTAATTTTTAGATGGAAAAGAGAAACAATGAAAGTGAACTAAATCTACCCCCTGCAAAAATCTGAAGTTTCCTATAGGATTGTGATGTTGATCAAATTACCACACTCTAGAACCAATCGACTGTCAAGACCAAAATTTGATGCCCAAAAAAATCAAAACTGATAAAGCTTGTTTGGTCCCTTGGCTGCCAAAATGCTAATAATCTAGTATACATGAGCATGACTGAGAAATTCACATTTGCTTTTGTAATCAAGGACAGCGTCTAAATGCTTATCTTCTTCATGGATAGAGTACTTTTATGAAGACAAAAGTGGCAGCTGTTAATGAAGACTGAGTAAGAACACCTAAGAGGTTAACTCTAGGTCTCCTGGTTATTTCCTCAGTTGTACAAATCTGAGACCTTTCAATACATGCTATATGTGGAACCAGAAGATGTTATTACACATGGCATTCATTTCATATTCAACATTAGTTAAATGATTCAGGCACTACTCTGGATGCTGGGGATACTCTAGAAGGCAAACAAAGTCGCTATATTCATATACCTTATATGAAAGTGGAAGAAAGAAATCAGAAATTGTGATAAGAGCGGTAAGAGCCCCTAATAAAATGATTAAACAAGAAAAAAGAAAGCAATCTTAAATAACTCCAAGAGAGCAAGACCCGAGGAAAGGAAGCTAATTAAGTATCCTTTTCAGTTTGAATTAATTAATGTTAAAAAAAGATATCCAGAAAGACAGAGAGATGGAGTGACATTGTTTAAACTCCAGTCCAGAGCTTGAGCCAAGATCAGACTTCAGACACCAGTGTCTTTTATAATGCCTATTAATGCTTCCGCTGTGGCGTTTCACCTTTTACAGGACAGTCTGAATAACACAAAGAGGAACACAGGATAGACTACAAGGTTCATATGCCCACCACCCCACTCCCAATCGGTTTGGTTGATATTCATAGCAAGATGGATCTAAAATCTTTATGGGTAAGTCTCCAAGAAACACAGGTCAGCGGTGTAAAGCAACAATAAATGAAAACTCCCATTTTCCCCACTTCTAAATAACACCCCTGCCAGTAGAACATCCCCATGAACAGGGATGTAAGGCAGAGTTGTTGATTTTGTGTATCACTTGTGCTTTAGAGAAGTAAATTCGGTTCAGGTTTAGATTTGCTCACACCTGCCTTGGGAAACTCGGTTAAGATTCTATTCTCCTATGCTAGCTACATTACACTCAAACACTTCTGCTTTTCCACTGAAACCTTACAATGCAGCTTTTGGAAGAAAAAAAAACCCCGATTCTGACTCTCTGGAGATGATTTTTTTAGGAATACTACTTCCAAACAGCCATTCAGTGCTTCAAAATAAGTACTCATCTAATTTAATTATGACGACTTCACCAGACAGTAACAGCCCAAGATGATGTTTACAAAGGCACTTGTCACTCCCTTTAGAAGTACCAATGTAGTTGGTGGGGGGGGGGGTGCGGGGGGTGGGTGTTTCATACTTTCGGTGTGTTTATAGTTTGCAACCAGTGATAAAGTGACACTTGAGATTATTTAAAGAGCAAAGCACTTCAAGTTTGGGACCTCCCGTAAATTATCCTACGTTCACTGGGTTGCCTCAGCCCCCAGGTACCTGGGACAGGTATTCCGAGTCGCCATGTGCTTGTGCTAGGAAGCACTCTAGGAAGGGGCCCCGGGATGCTATTTTACCCGCCGACGACAGGCTCCAACATTAGGAGCTACTCCAGCGGAGCTTGCAGCCACACCACAGCAGCTCGGAAATAAACGTGACCCGCCCAGCAGCCAGGCTTCGGCCAGCGGAGCGAGGTGCAGCCTTCCCAGTCGCTACCATTCACAAGCACTTGCGCTCTGGCCAGGCAACCTTTTGGACACGCATTCTTACCCCCTTGGGCAAAGTAGGGCGTTAGGGGCGAGGCCCCAGGGCTCCTCGGCGGCGCTGGGATTTAAAAACACGTCCGTGAAGCCCACCACAGGTTTCCCGCTCCTAAAACACACTTCTGCGTGAAGAGACACCTGAGTGGCAGGCGGGTCCGGGGCGCCCGCGTAGACGCGATGGCGCGAACGCCGCTCTCCGCTCAGGCGCCCTCAGGAGGCGCCCGAACGCGCCACCCGCCCGCCAGGGACATCCGGCCGCGCCTCAGCAAGGCGTCCTGTGGGCTGCTCGGCGCGCGTCTTCCGAGCCGGCAGGAAGCGCGGCACGGGCGCCGGAGCCGCCGGCCCGGACCTCCGGGAACTCGCCGCCGGCCAGCGCGGGGCCCAGGCGCCGCCGCGACCACCGCCCTTGGCCGCCCTCAGCCGCGCCGCATCCGGGTCCCGCGCCGCCGCTCTCACCTGCCCGGCGCCCCGCGCAGTGCGCTCCGGATCCGGTGAGCCGTCAGTAGCCCCAGCCGCTGCCCGCCCCGCTCGTCACCTCATGCCCGCCGGGCTTGGCACTCCGCCTGCCCGCCGCCGCCGCGCCGCCGTCGTCGTCGTCCCCGCTGCCGCACCGACTGTCGGAGCATGCGCGCCCGCGCCTCCCGTCGAGCTGTATGACTGGCGGGTCCCTGAAGGGCCCCGGGACCCCCAGACCCCCGCCTTCCATGCACGCAATAGGAAGAGGAGGGATTGGGCGTATACTTGTGACAAGATGGGCGGATCCTACATTTAGGATGGCAGTTTAACTTTGACCGGTCTGGATCTCCATATGAACCATTTCAGTAGGGTGTGAACTCCACCTACAGGAACCAAGCTATTGGTTGCAAGCTTGAGGGAGAATTAATCCATTGTCTCCAGCAGCAGGGAGCAGAGCATGCCCATCCCAGTCAAGGAGTATTTGTAATTCCTGCATTTAACATTTGAATGCTTACTTTCTTGGAATGTTCGAGCTTGGAGTCTTAAAAACATATTGCCCAGCCCCTCACTTTACACAAAGAACAATAAAAGTAAGGTAAAAATATTTGCATAAGGCCTTCAGTCATCATCTCCAGGCTCTTAAAGGGGTAGGTTTGGCTGCTGGTCTCACATATCAAAGAGCCAGCAAAGCATCAGACATCCTGTCCTGCCCACAGATAGTGGCATGTTCAGTCCCTTTCACTGCCCTTCTTCTCCCAACTGCCTGCAGAGACCTGCACAAAAAAGGTCGAGCAACACACACAGCAATGGTGTGGCCAACAGTGGGAAGAGAAGGAAGGGAAGAAAGGTGGGGGGTGGGGGGGGGCAGAGGTGACAGAAGAAGAATAAGCATCAGGTGTCAGGGGAAGCCAGCCCCTAACACATCATTATGAGTCCGGTGGGCGCAATTGTATAGCGATAATAAATAAATATTATAGTAAAGTTACAGAGCATAAGAGAAATATTGAAATAAATGGAGTCAGACACAATTCATAGTAGCATACTCAGCTCAGCCCCGCTTGGTGGTCTACGTGGAAAGAGAGATATTTGATGCTAACCCAGGTTTTTATATTCTCTGGGGGCATGCAAGCCCCCTAATGACAGGTGAGGACCCATGTCACAGGAAGGGGATGTGCTATAGGTGATACAGTAATGAGAGGGGATGGTCTATGGAAATGCAATAGCAAGAGTAGAGATTGGGGGGTATACATGTGACAAGATGGGCTGATTCTAGTTTTAGGATGGCAGCCTAACCTTGGTCATCTTTGGATGGGTTTGACCTCTCTGGTGTCTCCTACAAGGAAACAGACAACTACTATCCTTATCAGAAGGGAGTGAATCCTACTTGTTGTGGGATAAGCAGTGGTGTCTGCTTGCACTAGATAGCTGATAACTCTTAGGGAGAATGACCCCTGATCTATTCCTGATGACCTCCAAGTGCATAGTCATTTGCAAGCAGCTGAGTTTGGAATATATTTGGGGTAGACAGCTTGGGAGAAATCCCTCTGTTTCCCACAATCAGGCACTTGGGGAGAGAAAGAAAATCTGCCATAAAAACAAACCAGCTTGGGGAGCTGATTAAGGCACTGTGATGTAATGAGGTCGATCAGGGAGGAGGTGTTGAAACCAAACCCAAACCACATCTACTGTCCTCACTAGTCTATTCTGACTCTCATAGGACAGAGTAGAGTTGCTCTGTGGGGTTTCCAAAAGGATATATCTTCAGGGGAACAGACAGTCTCATCTTCTTTGGAGCATCAGGTGGGTTTGAACTGCCAGTATTTGGGTTAGCAGGCCAATGCCTTCCTCACAGCACCACTGGGTTCCTTGAGGGTGTCAAAAGGGAGGTACAAAGACACAGATTCTTGGATTTTTCTTCAGGCAAGAGTGCACGATTAACGACAATTATTACTACTGGCAAACTCATACATAAAGAATGCTGTCTTTAGAAGCAACATCTGTACAGGTGGGATCAAATTTCCTAGCTTCTATTGGTTTGTCTACTGCTTCCCCATATCTGACATATAGTAGAAACCTGGTAAAAAATAATTTTTTTAATTGACCCAGAAAGGTAAAGAGGCTTGATCAAGGTCAGAGTCAGCTGGTATTCAAATTGCTAAGCCCTTTAATTTGGCTGAAATCCCTACTAGTCATTCCTCATGACCCCCTGAAATGACCTCACCATGCTCCTTGGATTCCCAAATATTTTTGTGCCAACCTTCCTCAGCTTAATAAGAACATAGAGGAACCATTCTCAGACTCAGGAGGCTGGTAGCACCTGGCAGAATTTCTGAGAAGAGTCAGGAAGCATTTTTGTAGAGGCTGTAGGCATGACACAGCCTGCCTGCTGATAGCTCTTCCTCCTTCCTCCCTAGGGAGCGTCAAATGAACTTAAAATTTGTGAGGATCCTGGACCAGGTTATTTTTAATCTTTCCTTCCCTACACCACTCCACATCTGGTTATCTTGACCAAACTTTTCCCAAGGTCTCAGCCTCAAATTCACTTTCCTGTGAAGCTTTCTACTCCTATAAAGAGTTACAGACTCTCCCAGCCCTCACCCCACTATCATGACTCCAGTTCTACCTTACAAATCCGGCTAGACCAAAGCATGTACACTGGTGCAGATAAGAGCTCTGGACACACAGAATTCAGGACAGATAAACCCCCTAGGAACAGTAATGGGAGTAGTGATACCATGAGGGTGGGGGAGAGGTGGGGTGTGAAAGGGGGAACTGACTGCAATGATCACTGTATAACCACGCCGCTCCCCAGGGGGTGACTGGGGGGCATGAACAACAAGAACTTGGGTGAATGGAGACAGCGGATTCTGTACAATATGAAAAATAATAATTAATAATTTATCAAGTGTTCATGAGGTAGGGAGGGTTGGGAGGGAGGGAAATAAAAGGAGTTGATACCAAGGGCTCACATACAAAGAAAATGATGATTGCAACATATGTACAAATGTGCTTGACAAAATTGATGTATGGATTGTTATAAGACCTGTAAGAGCCCCCAATAAAATGATTTACAAAAATAGAGAGTTTCAGACTTGGAAACTCAGAGGTAGTTAGTTCTACCCTGTCCTGTGTAAGGTTGCTATGGGTCAGAATCAACTCTATAGCAATGCGTATGGTTTTGGGAGTCAACCTTGAGATTCTTACCTCAGTCTTGCAGGCAATTGCTGGCTTTCCTGAGGTTTCTGCAGTACTTTACAAGTAATCTGAGGGATGGAATGATCTCTTGGTTCTCTCTACACCATCAAGTGAAATTTAAAATGACAATCGGTTGTAAGCGAAGGCATTCTTTTAAGAACCAATTTCTCTGCTCAACTCATATTTTTAGCTATGCTGTTTAGGAGGGAGTAGTGTTATGGTGTAGTTTTATGTTAGGTAGCTAGAGCTGGGACCAGGGTGTCTACTGGGCAGGCTCCAAATTCAGGCACATGAGGCAGGGAGGCAGTGCACTTAGGTGGGTGCAAACCAGGCCAGGTGGGCTTAATTCAGCCAATGGGGTCAACCAATAATGTCAACCACGCCTCCCAGCCGAAGCCACTAAAGGCCGAACCTGGAGACCACCTCCCTGTTTTTCTGTGGGGTCTCTCTCTCTCTCTCTCTCTCTCTCTCTCTCTCAATCCTTTCTTTTCCCCTTCCCCCTCTCTCCTCTCTTTCTCTTCTCTTCTCCTCTATCACCTTCTCTCCTTAATACAAACCCATTTGGATCAACAATCAGTCTTCGACATGAATTCTTTCTCCTGTGATGCCAAGAACTGAGGTATTTCCCACCCGAGAAACCTAACAGTTATGCTGTGATCCACATGGTTGGCAGTTCAAAACTACCAGCAGCTCTGAGAAAGACTGGTTTTTCTACTACCATAGACAGAGTTTCAGAAACTCAGAGGGTCACTGCAAGTCAACAGTGACTTGATGACAGTGAGTTTGGGTTTTATTTTTTGATTTTAGGGAGAGGGTTCACAGTTCACATACCAGCACACCTGCACAGAGATTGGTTCTGAAGAGGAGGAGGACTCCAGGCCCTAGGATTCAAGGGGTACTAGACTTAAGGTGTCCCTGAAAGCAAACTCAGATATGGTCAATTTTGACAGGAAAATTGGTAAAATACACAGAGAAAAAAGAGAGGTTGGTTAGATGCATTTTATCATAGCTGTATTGTGTAACAGCATGCACTCTTAAATGAATGAGGTCATTCTGTATGAATCCATTTGGAAGAATCTCCAAAATATAATATTTAATGAAATAGGCGATACAAAAGAGTAAAAAGTAAGCTTTACTTGGACATGCGTACATGATCATCAAAAAGAAACAGAAAGGCCATAGTTGCCTCCAAGGTGGAGATTCAAAGGCTAGGAAGCGAGTGGAGGGAATAATGGATTTGTTCTGGTGATCATCCTTTCCCCAGCTTCCTGGGTGACATAACAGCGAACTTCTTGACTACTACCTAAAAAGTTGGCAGCTGGAATACACCCAGAGATGCCTTGTGTTTTAGGGTAAGAGGATATCCCAAATCTCAAAGATAATTTATTAAATCTTAAACAGGACAAACACATGCCATCGAGATGAGGGGAGGGAAACTATTAGCAAGAGGTCTTATTGATATGTAAGGGTTATCTGAGATTCACAGACTTGAAAGGACATGGCGGCAGATCCCAACATCACAGTTCCAGGTGGGACTACAGAAGCAAGAATAGGACAAGGATTGGGACCTGTGTTAAACAGGACAGTTTACAAGAGTGGTCCAGGGCCAAACAACCAAGGCTTTGGGGGCATGACTCATGACCGTGCAGCCCAGAATGGCAGCCTCGATTCAAGGATACACTTAGGCAAGTCTCTAAGCCCCACCATGGGCTGCCTAAGGGGTAATCCACTTTCCAATGCCCTCTGCCTGGTGGCAAGAGTGTTCACATCCCTGGTCAATGGTCTGAAGGAATTCACTGGAAGCTTAATCCACGTGGGGACTGTGCAAATAGAATTTTGGCTTTCACTGTTATCCACATACTTCTGAAAATTGTGAATTCTCAGAATTTCAGTTGAAAGGTAGGCTTGATGATCTGCTTCTGAGGGGTCACTATGGTGCACACAGCAGGTCACTGTGCATGCGCACCGGAATCAGTTCAACAGCAGCCAACAGCATTCTCCCTTATGTTGCTTGATGTTTGTTTTATGCCCACATCTCCTCTCTCTCTCTCTCACACTCACACACACACACACACACACACACTGGTATTTCAAAAAGTCCCTGAAAAATTCCATTCTCTTTTGATTCCTTGTTCCACTAACTTTTGGGAGCCTGCTTGTGTGCATATATGACACCATTTGTTTGCTGAAAGTGAGGAGGAATTGAACCACTTGCTGAAGATCAAGGATTGCAGCCTTCAATATGGGTTACAATTCAATATAAGGAAGACCAAAATCCCCAAAACTGGACCAATAGGTGATAAACAGAGAAAAGGGCTTCAGTTGTCAAGGATTTTGTCTTGCTTAGATCCACTATCAATGTTCATAGAAACAGCAGTCAGGCGATCAAAAGATGTATTGTAATGGGTAAATCTGCTGCAGAAAACCTCTTTATAGTGTTGAAGAACAATGATGTTACTCTGAGGACTAAGGTGCACATGACCTAAGCCATGCTATTTTCCATTGCATCATATGCATGTGAAAGTTAGACACTGAATAAGGAAGGCTGTAGAAGAACAGATGCATCGAATTGTGGTCCACCAGAAGACTACTGACAGTACCATGGACTGCTGAAGGACTGACCAATCTGTATCAGAAGAAATAAGGCCAGAGTGCTGCTTAGAGGCAAGGATGGCAAGACGCCATCTTACATACTTTGGACATGTTGTCAGGAGAGACCAGTCCCTGGAGAAGGACATCCTATTTGGTACAGTGGAGAAGCCATGAAACAGAGGAGGTCCTCGAAGAAGTGGATGGACTCAGTGGCTTCATCGGTGGTTCAGGCACAGGAACAATTGTGAGGATGGTGCACGACCCTACAGTGTTTCATTCGGTTGTATGTGAGGTCACGACGAGTCCAAGTGTCCTCAATGGCACGCAACAACAACTAGCCAGAGCAGAGAGGAGCAATCTGCCCTCTGGGACTTCCCTGGGAAGGTCCTCAATGGAAATTGGGAAAGTCTAAGACCCTATGGTCATGAGTTATAGTGGTCGGAAGGCCCCAGAACAAATCCAGTAAGCCTTTCTAATCTGTGATCGTCTCCATGTCTCCATAATGGCCCCATTCTCACTTATGTAGTCCTGCCTGAGAGAGTGATGAATTGCTCTGCCTCCAATCACATTTTTGTGGCAGATTTCATCCATTTCTATAATTAGCGACATGGCCACACAGCCTTTGGACCCCATTATGGCCTCATGCTTATGGTCTCCTTCATCTAAATCATTTCTCCTACTTTTGTCTTTCTTCATTAATTGAATATCTGAGATACATATGGAAGGGGCATTATCTCTACAATAAGAGAAAGGGATGAGGTGGTGGTGGTATGGAGTGGGGTGGCACACCATCTCAGAGAATGAGAACAGCTGTTTCAATGGTTCCCACTGCAGTGTGGAAACTGCAGGTACACTAAAAGAGGACAGCAATGACAGCGTTAAGGTCTTAGAGCTTAAGGACTCCCTCCCTCCTTAGGCCTCTCTTTCAACTATAAAATGTAGCTCTAAAATGCAGAGCTTCTCGGACACAGCTTGGAGGAAGCCTGTGGATCCAGGAAAGCCCCAATCTCAGCAGAACCAATTTGGCAATCCACAGGTCTGATTTTTGACCAGTCAGCTCACTTGGTCTAGCTCACTTGGTCTAGATCACTCAATTATGTTCACATAAACTACAACAAACAGGTTCACACTGTCACCACATTTTCTATATAAGAAAACTGGAACAGAAATAAGCTGCCAAATTACTTGGCTTCTTATAAAAGAAATAGCCAAGTGAATGTTTGGGAAAACAACAGCTCCCGCTATGTGGCACAGGGAGCCCTGGTGGCATAGTGGTTTTCACTTGGGCTGCTACCCACATAGTTCAAAACCACCACCCGCTCTGAGAGAGAAACGTTAGGGCTTTCTACCCCTGTAAAGAGTTGCAGTCTCAGAAACTCACAGGGGCTGCTCTACCCTGTCCAATAGAGTTGCTGAAAGTCAGGGTTGCTGTGAGTCACAAAAGATGCAATGGCAGTGAGTTTTCAGTTTGATTATTAAGCAAAATTATCAAATTCTGAAACTATTGTTTCTCAATCTATCCTCCATCAAGATCTACCTAAACACTTTTAAAAAATTAAGTCATTTTATCGGGGGCTCTTACACCACTTATAACAATGCATACATCAATTGTATCAAGCACATTTGTACCTACGGTACCATCATCATTTTCTTTATACTTGACCCCTTGGTATCAGCTCCTTTTCCCCCCTTCTCTCCCACTCTCCCACCCTCATGAAACCTTGATAAATTATACTTTCATATTTTACAATGTCCAAGGTCTCACTTCACCAATGTTTCTGTTGCTTGTCCCCCTGGGGTGTGAGTGTTAATACATCAATCATTGCTATCAGTTCCCTCTATCTCATCCCTACCCTCATGTTATCACTACTTCCATTACTGTTCCTGAAGGGTTTATCTGTCCTGGATTCTGTGTGTTGAGAGTTCTTATCTGTACCAGTGTACATGCTCTGGTCTAGCCGGCTTTGTAAGGTAGAGCTGAGGTCATGATAGTTGGAGGGAGTGAGCGGGAGAGGAAGCATTGAAGAACTAGACAAATGGTATGTACTGTGGTATGAGTTGGGGTGCCAGCCCCCCACCAGTAATCTTGGGTTCAATAAGCACAATTGTATGGTTGAGATATATAAATATTATATTAAAGTCACCGGGAGCATGAGCGATAGAAGAGACATTACAATAATGCAGTCAGACACAATTCATGGTAGCATGCTCACCTCCTGGATGGCCATGATCTTACCAGCCAGGTCCACGCTCAGTGTGGACGAAGGGAGGTGGGATGGAGACCAGGCAGGAGGCTCAAGGACTGGGCTGGAGGCTGGAGCCCCAGCACAAGGCGGGCTTCCCCAGACAAATGGCGCACAACGTGGGACAATATGAGTTATATCCCATATAACAATTATATGGCCCCATTGGTATGTAGAGTGAATTTGAAAATTGTGCGAAGTGAGGATCCGGTGTGGGGATTGACAGAGAAGTAGTGGAAATAGTGAATTAGAATTTTAAAGAGGATAATGGGAGCAAGGTAAAAGTAAACCTGAAACTTATGGTACCATGCTCTCTACTTACTGAAAAGACAAGGTGTAAAAGTAACGAAGAAAAAGATACAATGTTTTCTAAAAGTAGTAAAAAGGTATAATTCATGGTTCTCAGAGGAAGGAACTTTTGATTTAGAGACCTGGGAGGAGGTCATTGTCAACTTAAAGGAAGCACAGAGATGGGGAGAGTATCCCTATGGAGAAGTGGTCTCTGTGGGTACAAGTTAAGATGGTTTTAAAACTTTTGCAGGAGGAAGAGAATAAGGATGAACAGTCTAGTGAGAAGTCTTGTGTCTATTCAAATCTAGCAAAGCAAGCTAAAGTGTCTGTGAATAAGCATGATTTAGGTTATGAAACTTTAGGAAAAACTGAAAAGGCAGGGATTGGTTTGTTATCTAAAGCCTCCAATTCTAGAACAGAACCTCATTGCCAAAGCCTGTATGCTCTCGCGAGACTGCAGACTCCGAAGGTTTAAAGGTGATACAGTACTAGAGGCAGTGGATTGCAAGATCCAAAGCATGGCTATTAAACAATCCCAGGAAGCTCCCTTGCTTTCAAAGGTAGAGAAAGCCAAGAAGCAGAACAGGCAACGTCTAAGATGCCCAAATTTAAATCAGATGAGAAGCAGTGAGAACGGGTTTCAGGCAGATGAGAAGATTTTAGGCAGAGCTAAAAGAATGAGCCTGAGTCAGAAGGGGACATAGTAAAAGCAACTGCTCTCCTGCTGGAATTTAGTGTAAGAAAGGCCAGAGATTGTAAAACAATCAAGCAAGCCAGCCCTGAAGGTAGAGAGATTAGCTCCAAAGAAATGCAAACTAGGAGAGCTAGCACAGAAGGTGAAGTTCAGGAAGTGGAACTCCAAGATATCCAGATTGAAAAGAGTAGCTCAGAGAATAGACGTAAAGAAGCAAAGTATAGGAAAGCACCTTTACTCTCCAGAGTAGGAAGAGGGATTGCAGAAGAAGATTTAGAATGCAAGATGTCTTATCCTGTTAGAACCAAAAGGAATTCACAGTGCCTTTGCCTTTTAAGTTGCTAAAAGATCTCAAGCAGGCAATCAATGACTACGGCCCAGACTCACATTTTGTAATTAGCATGATAAGGGCTCTAGCAGAGTCTGACAGCTGGACCCCTACAGATTGGAAAGCTTTAGTGAGAATTTGTCTTTACTCTTCAGAATGCTTGTGATATCAAATGCTATGGAAGGAAGCAGCCCTTGCAAGAGCTGGGAAGAATGCTGAGGATGGGATAGATATAGGAATTCATCAATTGCTAGGGGATGCAAATTATATTACAGTTGAGTCTCAACTACAGTTTACTGAACAGACAATAGGACAGATACATGAGGTTTGCTTAAGGGCCTGGGAAAAGATAATTCCATCAGAAGAGAGAACGCTGCGTTACAGGGCTATAAGACAACAGAATATGATGAGCGTTACGCTGACTTTGTGTCCCGACTGGAAGATGCTATTTCCAAATGTGTGAAGAATGTTCAGGCAGTAAGAGACCTAGTGCACAAGCTATCTTATGATTTCTCTAATAAGCACTGTAAAAATGCCTTGCATCCCTACAGCGAACAGGGCACTTTGCTGGGTTATTTTAGGATATGCAGGAATGTAGAGGCAGAGGAATACAAGGCAGACCTCATGGCAGCTTCATTGGCAAACTATATCAGACCTGGAAGAAAGTGCTTTAGTTGTGGGAAGACAAGTCATCTTCAAAAGAGTGTAGGCAGAGCAGGCTGCGGCCAATGTCAGAGCATGGGCCAGGACCATGGAGATCGGGTTTAAACGAACCTGAACTCTGCCTCCATTGTAGGAAGGGAACTCATTGGGCGAGCCAATGTCGTTCAAAAATCAACCGTGAAGGGTCGCCATTAGCAAAGACTTCCCGGCGGGAAAATAGTGGAAGAAGCTTGATGCAGAGCCCTCATAGCAGAGCGTGGTAGGCAAGGTGTCTGCCTACTGGAGCAAAGAAGATCTTTGAGAGAAATCGCCTTTATCTAGCAGCCTCACAGCAGGAGAACAGACCTAGCCAAAGAGGCAAAAACCTAGTCTCTGTTCTCACTGCAGTTGGTTTGAATAACCAAGAGATGGCTCAGAAGCCTTCACAGGAGCTTGATCCTCAAAAGCAGGGACCTCTTATTGAAAGATTAATACAGTTTCTATCAGGAAGATTTAACCTTAGTACTCAAGAAATTAAAATTGATACTGGAGTTGATAAGAGTTGTAAGAAAAAGCCCAAAATTGTGATTGAATCAGAAACGAAGAGCAGTAATTGGGGTCCACTACCTAAAAGAACTATAGGATGTTTATTAAGAAAGTCAAAAAAAAAAAAAAAAGAAAGTCCAACATAAATTCTCAAGGTGTTGCTGGAGTTATTGGTCAGGATTGTGAAGAAGAAATTAAGGCAGTAATGAGTTCTGATATACCATGGTTTGTAAAAATGTAGGATCGCTTAAGCCAATTTTCCCTTCCTTGCATTTCTAGAGTAAAAATTTATACCTATCAGGAAAGAGTACTTGAGAAGTTTGACCACCCTATAAATCAAGCAGTCTTCTGGACTGCTGTTGTGGAGAAACAGCGCCCCCACATGGAATTAGAAATGGAAGGAAAAAGGTTTGTTAACTGTGGATGCCGGGTCATTTCCTTAGGGCATTCAGGGGGGCCTAAGGCCCTCCCATTAACTTCCCCTAAAGCCAGCATAGAGGGAATGAGTGAAGTTAACCAAGACAGAATATTGCAAGGTAAAATCATACAGTGTGAGAAGCCTGAAAGGCAAAACGGCTCAATTGAGCCTATAACCTTATTGGTAAGCCTGGAGAAAAAATGTCTGCTTGGTAAGTTACTTCAAGATCAGCTGAACAAATTTATTAAGAATTTTTTCAGTCTTTCAAAGTATGATAAGAAGTTCTCCCAATTAGTTAGCTCTCTTAATTCTCTGAGGGATGGGAGCCGGTATTTACATAACAATGAAGGTTATCTAACTAGTACTTTTACTGGTTCAAGATCTAGCAATGCTTTACTATTTAAATTGTTAAAACAGAAGGAGAAGAGGAATCTTATGTGTGACAAAGTTCATTTACTCATTTTTTTTAATTTAATTTAATTTTTTTTTAATGAATTTTTTTTTTAATTTTAACAATTTATTGGGGCTCATACAATTCTTTTCACCCTTCATATATATACATACATCAATTGTATAAAGCACATCTGTACAGTCTTTGCCCTAATCATTTTTTTTCTCTTTTCTTCTTTTACATTTTATTAGGGACTCATACAACTCTTACCACAATCCATACGTATACATACATCAATTGTATAAAGCACATCCATAAAGTCCCTACATTACTGCAGACTGCTTTGCTGAAAGATCAAGATTTTGAATTTGTCAATGCTATAATGTGATTGGAATGTAACTGATTTCTGTATAACCACTTATCCTTATAATAAGACATTGCATGATTGGAATTTGATTAGGAAACATTTGCAAGGGTTTAAGGGAAACATTTCATTAGATATTGATCAGCTTAAAAAGGATATTTTCTATACATTCAAAGACAAGCTTGAGGCTTCTCCTGGCTCTGATGTGATTAAGCAATTGAGGAGTAGCATGGAAGGGTTGGACCCGCGAGCTTGGGGGCAAAGTACTTCACATAGCTTAAGTTCCAGTCTGACTGTGTTTTTTATCATAATTGTGATGCTTGCAGTCTCATGTCACTTCTATAGGAAGCTAATAGATATGAAAAGAGACCATGTTGCCTCCGTGACACTATTGAATCTTAAACATAATGCAGAGAGGGGAAATGTGGGATACTAGCACCAAGGGAAATAATACTGGGACTTATTCCCTGACTGGTACAGAGGGAATCTGGGAGACTAATGTTCCATGGCTGGAAGACCACCACTCTGTTAGTTGGAGATATACTCCAAGTTCATGTTCCTGCGGTAATCTATCATTTCCACAGATTCTCCCTTAAAGCTGTGCTGCCTTAAAGTGAGCGCATGGCTGATACATTCTCCCTATAGAAGCAGACATTCCTATTTGGCTCTATTTCTTCCCACCGCAGTATCCAATCTCTCTCATACCTTCCTCCAATAACAGATGGGAATAAGGGGACTTTACCCCCAGTGCCTGGATTCTAAATGTTTCTATCAAGCCTGAATTTTTGGCTATATTAATTGGATCATGAAGTTTTGCCTTTACAGCTTTAAATGTATAGAAAATGATTTAAAAACACGTCAGTCACGCCCACCACAGGTTTCCCGCTCCTAAAACTCACTTCCGTGCAAAAAGACACCTGAGTGGCAGGCGGGTTGGGCCGCCCGCGTAGACTCCATGGCGCCAACGCCGCTCTCCGCTGAGGCGCCCTCAGGAGGCGCCCGAACGCGCCCCGCCCCGCCCCCCCCCCCTGTTGGGGACGTCCGGCGGAGCCTCAGCAAGGCATCCCGAGGGCGGCCAGGCTCGGGCTCGTTCTTCGAGCCGGCAGGAAGCGCAGCACCGGCGCCGGAGCCTCCGGCCGGGATCTCCAAGAGCTAGCCGCCGCGACCCCCCGCCCTCGGCCGCCCTCAGCCGCGCCGCATCCGGGTCCGCTGCCGCTCTCACCTGCGCGGCGCCCCGCCCCGCGCAGTGCGCTCCGGATCCGTGTGCCGTCAGTAGCCCCAGCCGCCGCGACCGCCCCGCGCGGTCACCTCCCGCCTGCCCGGCGCCGCACTGCGCCCGCCCGCCGCCCGCCGCCCACGGCCAGGGCCCGTTCAGCCGCCCCCGCCGCCCGGACCGGCGGAGCACGTGCGCCCGCGCCTCCCAGCGAGCTGCACGGCCGGCCGGGGCCTCCAGCTGCCTTTCTGGAGCCTCTCCTGGAGGGTCCTGAGGGACCGCAGAGCCCCCGGACCCCTGCCTTCTGGAGCGGCCCGCAGCCGCCTCGCGGGGACCCCTCTGCCTCGGCGTTCCCTCGCAGCCCTTCGCCCCACTTGTGCCCCGCGGCGCCGCAGACCCCAGAACCCCCTTCCTGAGCGTAGGAGTGCGGGGATGTTGCCCCGCACCGTCGATGGCCGTTGAAAGGCTGAAGTTCCCACTTCCAAGTTCAAGAATATTCTGTGTGTTCATTTTTGTGATAACAGCTAACACTTGGCTGCAGTTTCATCGGTTAACCAATTCTTTTCGTATTCTGCTCGCCTGTTCGCTTTTGTCTCAACCAGGAAATGTCACGCCCCTCATTCTTGGATCACAGTTGAATTTTTTATTGATTATAAACCCTAATGTCGACTTACTGTAAAGCACCTGTACGAGGAAGCTTCAAAAATTCATGGGAAATTATCTTCTCTTTTCATTCCTTTCTCCCACGATCTTTCCGAAGCTCCCGCGTGTTGTGATGCCAGTGTACAATTAGTAAATCCACTCTGGCAAATAATTCAGTAGTCTGGGATATAATTTAGAACTATATGCTATGCAAAGCAAAGGTGGCAAAACAATCCAGTGGTAAAGGAATACTTTGGTTAATGAGTGGTTGAATTGGCTGAATTTACAAGAAATCAAAGGAAGGAGCATACTACATTGAAAAATAAACTCCAGGAGGATTAGAGCGATAAAATATTCAAAGCATTAAAAACTTAGAGGGATTTATTTTCGAGGGTAGCAATTTAGCTTTAGTGAGGTGGAAACTTTAAGCAAGACACGAAGGTTCATGTCTTTAAAGGAAAGATAAAGCTATTTGACTATATACAGATGTTTTTACCTTTTAGCATGGTATCACAATGACAAGAAAAGTGTTTTAAAAGAACAATTGGCTATGCAAAACGCATGGCAATCTAACATAAAGTTTCTATAAATTATTTTTCCAGACAAATTGCTCGGTTCTATATGTTTTTAATACAGGCAATGCATACACACAGACAACTAACAGAAGAGAGGTTCATAAGCATGATTCATAAACATTGAAAAGATGCCTAATGTCATTGAAAGCCCTGGAAACATAAAGGGTTGAGATATAAATATTAAAGTCATTGGGAGCATGAGAGATAGAAGAGATATTACAATAATGCAGTCACACACATATCATGGTAGCATTGCTCACCTCAGCCCCACTTGGTGGTCCACATGGAGAGAGGGGGAAGGGAAGGAGGACAAGGGGAATTGGAAACGGGAGGGTAAAGACATACATCACAGGAAGGACTTGGACTATGTTATACAGCGGTGAGAAGGGGTGGTCTAGGGGCATACATGCAATAGGAAGAGGAGGGATTGGGGGTATACAGGTGACAAAATGGGCGGATCCTACATTTAGAATGGCAGCTTAACTTTGACCTGTTTTCTGGATCTCCATATGAACCATTATCAGTAGGGTGTGAACTCCACCTACTGGAACCAAGCTAATGGTTCCAAGTTTTAGAGAAAAGCAATCCATTGTCTCCACCAGCAGGGAGCAGAGACTGCAGTCTGGCAGCATTGCCTTGAGGGACCTTGCAAGCATCTGGCCCACACACATTATCCCTCTAGTAGGAATCAACCCAGTTAACTTACATTGGGGCTTTTAATCTCCAGACTATATATTTTTATTGGAGTAGAAAGCCTCATCTTTCTTCCCTGGAGCTGGCTGGTGGTTTTGAAGAGTGAAACCTTGTGGTTAACCGCCCAACCCATAACCTTCTATGGCACTAGAGCTCCATGACTCTGAACTAGCAACGTAAAATGCTTTGCCCTCAGGCAGAGTTTGTTTGCTTCCACCCACTCCTCTGGCCAGCCTGGTGAGGAGTAGTCTAGCCCTCAAGAACTTGCCTGAGTATGCCCTTGATGGGAATTGGGGTACTGAGGTTGCACGTTCATGCCCTGACCAAGATGGTTGGAGGGCCCTGAACCAGTCCTGTAAACTTTTCTAGTCTGCAATAATGTATTTACTCCAATCATGGTCCCTTTCCCATTTCTGTAGTCACATTTCCAACTGTGATGGTCTGATCTGCTGGCAACTTGACTTTTAAAGGGGCTTCCTTTGTTTTCCATGTGACCGAGCTGTTGTGAATCCTTCAGTCCCCATTATGGCCTCATGCTTACGGTCTCCCTCAACCAGATGATTTGTTTTTTCTGGACTTTGTCCCATTCAAGATTTAACAAGGGGGTCTCTGTAAATTATATTTGAACTTCGAGTCTTCTCCCTGATCTAAAACAATGCACACAAAAATATATACCAATTCGATCATTTCTACATGTACAATTTGCTAACATTCATTATATTTCTGAAATTATGTAGCCATTCTCACTGTCCTTTTCCAATTCCAAATTTCCATCACACACATAAGCTCACTGCCCCTTAAACTTTTCACCTAACCTTCCAAGTTCCTGTGTCAATCTGATCACAGACAGATTATTCTTTAAAAGAGCACAATGTCTAAAGCAGATCTTCTTCACTGATTCAGCTTTTGGTTGGCTTTAAAAAGACTTTACAAAAATCAAATCTGCTGCTATCAAGTTAATGCTGACTCATAGTGAATACCCCCTATGGGCTTCTGAGACTGTAACTGTTTACAGGAGTAGAAAGGCCCACCTTTCTCCTGCAGAGCGGCTGGTAGTTTCAAACTGCTGAGCTTGTGGATCGCAGCCCAACATGAGTGCCCAGCAAAGAGCACCCAGAGAAACTGAGCCCCACATCCTTAAGCCACATGAGCCATGGAGTCGGGCAGAGTTGAGATGCAGTCCTCCCCAAAGCCTTCAGAAACAACAAGAAGCCTTCAGAGACATCAAGAAGGATCACTAACTCTTTTGGTAGCCAAAAGAACGATCAGCCCCATAGTCAAGAGGCAGGACAAGTATCAGTGGCTCTGGCCAGACTGGAGGGGCCCACTCAAGGCCATTCCAGGCCAGGGCCAGGTACCTGTGTCTGGCTTCGAGTACTCCAGGCACAGAATCTCTGACTCATGGGCCTCCACCTTCAGCATTTCACTCAGGAACTGCAATTCGTAGACCCTGCAAAATGAGAAGAGAGGAGAGCCCGTTCAGTGCCAGGCAGCGGGGGGAAAGAATCATCACCCACCCCCTTCCACCTTTTCCTCTCCATCAAGAGCTGTTTTACTTTACCTTTTGGGTTGAACCTTTAGAAAAATGAGTCAAGATATGTCACATTCAACTCTCTCACCTGGTCTCCCTTCGTATTAATGTTTTATGCACTACAGTACACAGTGATAAGGACCACGGAGGTCACACTGGAACAACATTATTAGACTTTATTTAAATGTCACCAGCGGGGGTTGCTCTGAGTTGGAATCAACCCAATGCCAATGAGTTTGTTTGTTTATCCCACGAATGGACTTCTTCTGCTCCAGGATCCTAGGAGCCCCCACGGCACATGGGTGTCATCTGTCCCAGTCTAGAATGGCTTTCAGTCTTTGCTTGTCTTTCCTACCCTGACACCTGGGAGAGTGTGATAAGTTACTCTGGCAGGTGTACCTCAAATGAAGGTTGCCTGATGTTTCCTCATGACTATCCTAAGTTCCTTATACATTTGGGTCAAGAATACCAGACACAATGCTAGGAGGAGGCTGCATGGAAAAACAGAACTAAAAGAAACTTTCCATCAACGTTGGTTGTTGTTGTTCAACATTTTATTGGGAGTTCTTAAGAGTCATAACATTTTCTGGGAACATTTTGAAACCTCTCAGTGTACCCTCTCACCAGATTCATGCTGCTGCCACGGGATGTTAACCTTAATGACTTGGCTAAGGGTGGGTTTTGCCGTTTCTTCATTGTCAAGTTAGTATCTTTCCCTTGGAGATAATAAATTTTGTCCCCAACCCTTTTCAGCTAAACCCTCCTGAACCTCTGTCCTTGGGGGCCTAAAGTTCCCCCATCCTGTCCCCTGGAGGCAACGGCTTATCCCATAGCAAGCAAGTCATAATGATTAGCTCTTGTCTTTAACAAGTAAAGGAATATACATTAACCAAGCACCTAGTAAGTACTAGGCATTCTAAATCTCCCACTTACATTGTCTCCTGTTCGTAAAAATCAAATGCATCAGGTATGTCATTTCACAATTGCAGAAACTAAGGTTTGGTCAAGTTCAGGAACATGTCCAAAGAGGCCAAGCTAAGACTGCACAGGGGCATACTGAAAAACGTCTGAGATGAGTCAGCACTAAAATCCCCTCCCATCCTCAGAGCCAATTAACAGATACGAAGGGACCCAGGGGCACAGCTTGGGGAGCAAGGGTGCTGGAGGAAACAAATTCCACACTTGAGGAACCCCAGCTCCTAATGGTAGGCCAGGAAACACGGTCAGTCTCAGCAGACCCGGCCCACGTACCTCTACACTCCAGACGCAGGAGGAATGATAGAGAGCTGAATACACCTTGCCCACTTTCTTGGGGTCCTTCACATCCCAGACATAAGTACTATGGTCATTGTACACACAAGACAGCCACTGATTTGCAGGATCAAAGGTCAAGGTGATGGTGTCCCGATACTTCGCATTGGCCACTCCAGCGAAAAGGCGACTGAGGAAAGAGGGGGTCAGGGTGTCCAGGGCAGACAGGGCAAACTGGTGAGTTAGCGCTAATGCAAAGGGGCACTAAAGGGAGGAGCAGCAGGTTGGCCAGCAGTCACTGGAGAAAGAACGCAGCGGCTGGCCTGGCATTCCTTGCCATGGGGCTCTGCAAAAGAACACAAGCTATTTCATAGCCCCCAACATCAGGCGGGGACAGTGTGTGGCCGTGATGCAGCCAAGCAGATGTCAGGCCCTTCTAGACTCACGTCAGAGGAAAAGGAAGGGCACTGTGCAAACCAGTCATGGTCATATATCATTTCCTGCCATTTGCAGATTTAGCCCACTCCTTCCCTGAATGAGAAATTAATATACCCAACTGCAGAACTGCCCCGCTTCCTGACAGCACTGAAACCAGAGCAAAACTTCACTTCCTGCAATCACCCAACCCAAGGCCCGAGGCTACAATAAGACCCTCCTACCTTAGCTGCTACCCAGGACCACCCTGAGGGAGAAAGGCCTGCTCCGTCAGGTTTCCAGCCTCTCTCAGAAACCCTAAGGAACTGCCCGTCTGTCCTAGCTGTGGTGTTTACAGGACAATGCATTACCACACTGCAGACTCAGATTACCACGGTTGCCCACAGTGAGCAACAAATGCTAAAAGACCCACCTGTGCTTGACTGCAAGGGTCTTCCCAGAGGTCTATGTGTGCCCTCCTCTCCTTGCAGCATGCCAGGGACGGCCTGGCACAGAGTGGGGCTCTGACAGGACTCAGGGCCCACCCACACCGCTCACCTGGCCTCTGTGATGCTGGCAATGTCTGTGCCCAGGGCATGGGGCCGGGGCAGCGTGCTGAGGAAGTGCAGGTTGAAGGGGTTGAAAAGGCACACGGTGCCGTCAGCACAGCCGCAGAAGATGTAGTCCTGGCTCACCGAGATGCAGTGGGCCACTGTGGTCTGTGAGCACAGAAGCCACAGTCAGCAAGGGCGTCTGTCCACTCCTTCACCGGACACCTCAACAGCCATGAGCCAAGAGGCAAGGACAAGCGCAAGGCAGGCCAGCTGCCCTGGGCAGAGCCCCTCAATGCCCCTCCCTCTAACAGCAGCTGGCCAGAGGGCCCACAGCCCCGTGCAATTAGGGGGAAGGAGTCAGCAAGCCTTATAAGGCACCTGAGGTTTGGGCAAAGACACACCCAGAAAAGGCCGGCCCAGAGAAAGGCAGCAGAGGCAGCGGACAGGGCCAGCACACTTACTGTGATGCTGTCTGTGTGCTGAGCAGAAGAGGAAAGCAGAGGAAGAGGCAGAGACAGAGAGGGCGAGCAAGCAGAGAGGTTCCCAAACACATTCCTCCGCCTGGGGCCTCCCCCAGCGTGCATGCAGACTCAGGTGCCCTGGAGCCCGCAGGTGACAGACGGGAGGGTGCCGACAAAGCATTCACTTACACTCAGCTCCACCCACTTGTCCAACAGTCTCCGGGTCACTGAACTCGCACAGCTGCCCAGAGGATGTGATACAGAAGGTGCTGTCAGTCTTCTTCCCGCGGCCACAGTCTACATCAGTGAACAGGTTGTTCCGCAGGTTCCCCCAGCAGCCCGGAGCGGCCCAGCAGGGGTACAGTGGCATTCACCTGTGGAGACCCACCACAGGTGCCACCCACACACCCTGCAGGCTACCCCCTGGAAAGCAGGCCCTGGGGAGGGAGGGAGAAGGCTTCCCTTGCATATTGACATAGCACCTGGCCCAGCTGAGACTTCCAAGGGGCTTTTGAGCATGCAGAAGGGGGCGCAGGTGGAACATATCTGGGCAGACCCCACCCTAGTGGCTACTTGCTGCCTCACCTTTGAGGTCTTGCTGTCATCGAAGTACCAGAACTTGATGTGCCGGTTGCCTGCAGTGACAAAGTAGCTGCAGTCCTCAGAGAAGGATACTGCTGTCACCTGACTGGATACCTTGTTGGAAGCCACTACAATGTTTTTCTGGAGAGAAAGTCAAGGGAAATCAAGGCTCTGCTTCTAGGAGCTGAGGGAAAAGAAACTTACACACTGAAGGTTAGACAAGCTGTGAACTTGACCTCTCCTTCTGCCCCTTCTTCAGCATCCTAGATACCCAGTTGCTCCTTTCTGCTCAGAGTTCTCTAGAAAGGGACTGAGGCCAGCAGGCGGAAGTAAAGGCCACCGGTCAGCAGTTTCTTGGCTCCCCTCCCGGCCCCGCCTGTCCTGAGGCCAGCAGCCCACTCACCTTCCAGGCCCAGACATTGACGATCATGTCATGCTGGTAGCCCACTGAGACAATGTACTTGGCACTGGATGAGAAGGCCACACATGCCATGCCATACTTATGCTCCTGAAGCTCCGCCACCAGGCTGCGCTCCGACACGTCCCATACCCGCACAGCAGGCATGTGTCCACTCTGCAGGGACCGAAGACCCCGAAGTAAAGGCCAGAGGCTATCAAAAGAGATAGTGTCTGGGGTCTTAAAGGCTTGAAGGTGAGCAAACGGCCATCTGGCTCAGAAGCAAAAAAGCCCACATGGAATAAGCACACCAGCCTGTGCGATCACAAGGTGCCAAAGGGACCAGGTATAAGGCATTATGCACAATATATATATACCATATATATATGGTATAAGGCATTATGTGTGGTCCCGTGGTGCTGACCCACACGGCGTCACCGTGAGTTGGAATGGACTCCTTAGAAACGGGTTTAGTAAGCAGCACAAAGAGGAAACTCCTTGGTGAACTGGAGGACACGGTAGCTGAAACCATGGGCTCCAACATACTACCCCTGAGGCTGGCAAAGGACTGGGCAGTGCTGCCTTGTGTTGCAAAGAAGGTCCCTGTGATGTCAGAATGACTGGACAGCACTAACAACAACAAAGGATGTCAGGCCCCTTCACTTCCCCAGACCACAGACCAGGTTCAAAGACCCGCATGCGAGTATAGTTTCACAGTTAGACGTGTTTAGAAAAAATAATGTTTGCAAAAGTAAAATCTTGGTTTACATTTTACAGAGCATGCACAATTAGTAGAACTCTTAAGGTCCACCGGAACCTGTTTAGGGTCCCCTCCACTTGCTCACCACCGATAAGTCGATTCTGACTCATATTGATCCTACAGGAGAGGTTAAAATTTCCCCTGTGGGTATTTCTGAAACTGTAGCTCCTTATGGGAATAGAAAGCCTCCTCTTTCTCTGCAGCTGGTGGGTTCAAACTGCCAACCTTGTCTTTAGCAGCTCAGGACTGACTTGTATCTCTATGAAACCAAAATCTACCTCACTGCCAGGGAGGTGATGCTGACTCATAGTGACCCTATGAGGCAGAGTAGATCTGTCCCTGTGAGTTTCTGAGACTGTAAATCTTTATAGGAGTAGACAGACTCTTCTTCCCACGGAGTGGCTGGTGGTTTCAAAGTGCTGACTTTGGTGTTAGCAGCCCAACATGCAAACACTATGCCACCAAAGCTACTTTTGTACCCCTATAAGTAGATAAATATTTCTCTTATATCTGTGTTTCAACCAAAGGCATGGCTATAAAGGAAAAAAGGCCATGAGTGTCAAGAATGATTTGAAAATGTGGAGTTCTTTTGGGAAAGGATATATATATATACTTGTGTAAATAAATAGAATTCTGACGGCAAGAGTGGTCAGGAGTTGGACTGTTAATCTCAAGGTCAGCAGTTTGAATGACCAACCGCTCCTCTGGAGAAAGAGGAGATTTTCTACTCCTCTAAGAATCACAGTCTCAGAAACCCACGGGGGCCATTTTACTCAGTCCCATGGGCCTGTGAGTTGGAATGGACTTGATGGCAGTGAGGGCATGTAAATATGCAAACACCCACCTCGGACTTAGGATTTGACCTGCTCCCTCAGCCCCGTGAGCATCTGCAGCCATGGACTTGGCCTTCTGTGAAGAACCCATTAGTGCACCACCACAAAGAGAATGAGTTTCCTCTGTGTCAGTCCATTACCCTGCCAACGTTCAGGATGGAGCCAACACCCTTGGTCTCCCAGAGAAATTGGCTCAACATACCCCTGATGTGGTTGCATGACATAGGACACTCATGCAATGCACTGCATGTGCTCTATTTAATGCACTATCACCAACAAGTCTACATGGGTGGTAACTCTGAAAACCTTGCCCAAACAGCTGGCTTCACCAAAGTATATGGAGTCATGTGGAGTCGTCGACCAGTTCGACTCTGCACTGGCTGTACGTTGGTATTGCCAAGGGGGCTTTCTCACTACCGTGACCTGAATCCTGCTTCCACTAAGTCTTGTTTCATTGGTCTGGGATGGCGCCAGGCCAATGGGAGGCTTGAAAGCTCCTAAGGGATTCCAAAGTATGACCAAGGGTGAACACTACTGCTTTTGGCCATCACATCCGGGAAGGCCCTTGGGACTTTGCCACTCAAAGTATGATAGGTCAAGGAACCAGCAACATCAGCATTAGCTTCTCCCATGCTAATGCCATCGAGTTGATGCTGACTCATAGTGACCCTACAGGACAGGGTAGAACTGCCCTTGTGGGTTTCCCAGACTGTCACTCTTGCCCGGAGTCTACAGCCTCATATTTCTCCCAAGGAGTGGCTGGTGGTTTAGGACTACTGTCCTTGTGGTTAACAGCCCAAGAGTACCAGGGCCTCTAGAACTGCTGGATCCTAGACCCCCCACCCTGAACCCACAAAATCAGAATCTGCCCCCCAGCCCGATTTCCAGGAACCTGGGTAAGTGCATGCATGTGAAAGTTTAAGAAATACTTCCTTAGAAACCATTACTTTCCAGAACAAACTCCTCCTGCCAGAGGTGCATAAATGGAAGCCCATTAGGCCATGCTCGCCTAGAAGCAATTTGAGGTCTCAGTGCTCCTATATCCTGGCTGTCATCCAGATTTCCTTATTCTCACCTGGACTGTTGTCACTGCAGCAGGTATTGGTGAGTCCTCAGCACGAACAGCCCCAAATTAGGTCTAGAGACACAGCTCACATTTCAGAGTAGTACAATCCACAGTTTACTGTAGAGTTTCTGGCTTTTACTGGCTTGGGGTAGGGTCTAGTGGGAAACGCATCTTAGCAAGAGCCATTATGTATTCTGGATGTGCACAATGAGTTTGTCTTGAGGCATATTTATGTCTGATGTTGTTATGTATTCTCTTTCTATCCCATGCAACGTTATTTTTTTTGAAAATTTATATTTGCTTTTAATTACCCAGACATATAAGTGATTTATAGCTAGGTCTGATCGATTGGAATCAGATGACCACGCCTGGATTAACCATGGGTCCTGGTGACCATTAGGCACTTCTTTCCATAGTCCAAGTGCCCGTTAGTTAACCTAGATAGTCAAAGTGCCTGCTAGGTAACCTAAATAGTCCAAGTGCCCGCTAGGGAACCTACATAGTCCAAGTGCCCGCTAGGTAACCTAGATAGTCCAATTGCCCGTGAGCTAACCTAGATAGTCGAAGTGTCCGCTAGTTAACCTACATAGTCCAAGTGCCCGCTAGGTAACCTATATAGTCCAAATGCCCGCTAGGGACCCTAATAGTCCAAGTGCCCGCTAGTTAACCTAGATAGTCCAAGAGCTAGCTAGTTAACCTACATAGTCCAAATGCCCGCTAGGTAACCTAGACAGTTCAAGTGACCACTAGGTTACCTACATAGTCCAAGTGCCCGATAGGGAATCTACATAGTCCAAGTGCCCGCTAGTTAACATAGATAGTCCAAGTACCCGCTAGGAAACGTACATAGTCCAAGTGCCTGCTAGGTAACCTAGATAGTCCAAGTGCCCGCTAGTTAACCTACATAGTCCAAGTGCCTGCTAGGTAACCTAGATAGTCCAAGTGCCCAATAGTAAACCTACATAGTCCAAGTTCCCCCTAGGTAACCTAGATAGTCCCAAGGCCCGCTAGGTAACCTACATTGTCCTAGTGCCCCTTAGTTAACCTACATTCTCCAAGTGAACGATAGGGAACCTACATAGTCCAAGTGTCCGCTAGGTAACCTACATAGTCCAAAGCCCGCTAGTTAACCTACATAGTCCAAGTGCCCGTTAGGTAACCCAGATAGTCCTAATGCCCGCTAGGGAACCCACATAGTCCAAGTGCCCGCTTGGGAACTTACATAGTCCAAGGGCCCGCTAGGGAACCTACATAGTCCAAGTGCCCGTTAGTTAACCTAGATAGTCCAAGTACCGGCTAGGTAACCTAGATAGTCCAACAGCCCGGTAGGTAACCAACATACTCCAAGTAACCGCTAGGTAACGTAGATAGTTCAAGTGCTAGCTAGGTAACCTAGATAGTCAAAGTGCCCGCTAGATAACCTACAAAGTCTAATTGCCCGCTAGGTAATCTATATAGTCCAAATTCCCGCTAGGGAGCCTACATAATCCAAATGCCCGCTAGGTAACCTAGATAGTCCAAGGGCCCGCTAGGTAACCTACATAGTCCTAGTGCCCCTAGTTAACCTACATTCTCCAAGTGCCCGATAGGTAACCTACATAGTCCTAGTGCCCCTAGTTAACCTACATTCTCCAAGTGCCCGATAGGGAACCTACATAGTCCAAGTGCCCGCTAGGTAACTTACATAGTCCAAATACCCTCTAGTTAACCTACATAGTCCAACTGCCCGATAGGGAACCAACATAATCCAAGTGCCTGCTAGGGAACCTACATAGTCCAAGTGCCAGTTAGGTAACCTAGATAGTCCAAATGCCCGCCAGGAAACCCACATAGTCCATGTGCCCGCTAGGGAACTTACATAGTCCAAGGGCCCGCTAGGGAGCCTACATAGTCCACGTGCCCGCTAGGTAACCTGAATAATCCAACAGCCCGCTAGGTAACCTACATACTCCAAGAACCCGCTAGGCAACGTAGATAGTTCAAGTGCCAGCTAGGTAACCTAGATAGTCCAAGTGCCCGCTAGTTAACCTAAGTAGTCCAAATGTCCGATAGGGATCCTACATAGTCCAAGTGCCCGCTAGGTAACCTACATAGTCCAAGTGCCCGTTCGTTAACCTAGATAGTCCAAGTGCCCTCTAGGTAACCTAGACTGTCCAAGTGCCCGCTAGGTTACCTACATAGTCCAAGTGCCCGTTCGTTAACCTAGATAGTCCAAGTGCCCGCTAGGAAACCTACATAGTCCAAGGGCCTGCTAGGTAACCTAGATAGTCCAAGTGCCCGCTAGGTAACCTAGATAGTCCAAGTGCCCGCTAGGTAACTTAGAGTCCAAGTGCTCACTAGTTAACCTACATAGTCCAAGTGCCCGCTATGTAACCTAGATAGTCAAAGTGCCCGTTAGGTAACCTAGATAATCCAAGTGCCCGCTAGGTAACTTACATTGTACAAGTTCCCACTAGGTAACCTAGATAGTCCAAGTGCCCGTTACCTAACCTAGATAGTCCAAGTGCCCGCTAGGCAACCTACATAGTCCAAGAGCCCGTTCGTTAACCTAGAAGTCCAAGTGCCCGCTAGGAAACCTAGACCGTCCAAGTGCCCGCTAGGTTACCTGCATATTCCAAGTGTCCGTTCGTTAACCTAGATAGTCCAAGTGCCCACTAGGTAAGCTACATAGTCAAAGTGCCCGCTAGGTAACCTATATAGTCCAAGTGCCCGCTAGGTAACCTACATAGTCCAAGAGCTCAGTTGTTAACTTTGATAGTCCAAGTGCCCGCTAGTTAACCTAGATTGTCCAAGTGCCTTCTAGTTAACCTACATAGTCCAAGTGCCCGCTAGTTAACCTAGATAGTCCAAGTGTCCTCTAGTTAACCTACATAGTCCAAGTGCCCGCTAGGTAACCTAGATAGTCCAAGTGCCCGATACGTAACCTAGATAGTCCAAGGGCACGCTAAGGAACCTACATAGTCCAAGTGCACGCTAGTTAACCTAGATAGTCCAAGTGCCCGCTAGTTAACCTAGATAGTCCAAGTGCCTGCTAGGTAACCTACATAGTGCAAGTGTCCGCTAGTTAACCTACATATTCCAAGTGCCCGCTAGTTAAAATAGACAGTCCAAGTGCCCGCTAGGGAACTTACATAGTCCAAGTGCCCACTAGGTAACCTAGATAGAGCAAGTGCCCGCTAGTTAACCTAGATAGTTCAGTTACCCGCTAGGTAACCTAGATCGTCCAAGGGCCCCCTAGTTAGCCTACCTACTCCAAGTGCCCGCTAGGTAACCTACATAATCTAAGTGCCCGTTAGCTAACCTTGATAGTCCAAGGCCTGCTAGTTGACCTACATAGTCTAAGTGCCAGCTAGGTAACCTAGACTGTCCAAGTGCCCACTAGGTTACCTACATAGTCTAAGTGCCCGTTCGTTAACCTAGATAGTCCAAGTGCCCGTTATGTAACCTAGATAGTCCAAGTTCCCGCTAGGTAACCTATATAGTCCAAATACCCGCTAGGGAACCTACATAGTCCAAGTGCCCGGTAGGGAACTTACATAGTCCAAGGGCCCGCTAGGGGACCTACACAGTGCAAGTGCCCGTTAGTTAACCTAGATAGTCCAAGTGCCCGCTAGGTAACCTAGATAGTCCAACAGCCAGCTAGGTAACCTACATACTCCAAGAACCCGCTATAACGTAGATAGTTCACGTGCCAGCTAGGTAACCTAGATAGTCCATGTGCCGCTAGGTAACCTACAAAGTCAAAATGGCCGCTAGGTTATCTATATAGTCCAAATGCCCGCTAGGGAATCTACATAGTCCAAGGGCCCGCTAGTTAACGTAGATAGTCCAAGTGTCGCTTGTTAATCTACATAGTCCAAGGGCCCGCTAGTTAACCTACATAGTCCAAGTACCCGCTAAGAAACCTAGATAGTCCAAGTGCACGCTAGTTAACCTAGATAGTCCAAGTGCCCTCTAGTTAACCTAGATCGTCCAAGTGCCCGCTAAGAAACCTAGATAGTTCAAGTGCCCGTTACCTAACCTAGAGAGTCCAATTGCCTGCTATGCAACATACATAGTCCAAGTGCCCGTTCGTTAACCTAGAAGTCCAAGTGCCGCTAGGTAACCTAGACTCTCCAAGTGCCCGCTAGGTTACCTACATAGTCCAAATGCCCGTTCGGAAACCTAGATAGTGCAAGTGCCCGGTAGTTAACCTACATAGTCCAAGTGCCCGCTAGGTAACCTAGATAGTCCAAGGGCCCGCTATTTAACCTACATAGTCCAAGAGCCCGGTAGTTAACTTACCTAGTTCAAGTGTCCGTAGGGAACATACAGAGTCAAAGTGCCCACTAGGGAACCTACATAGTCCAAGTGCACGCTAGTTAACCTAGATAGTCCAAGTGCCCGCTAGTTAACCTAGATAGTCCAAGTGCCTGCTAGGTAACCTACATAGTGCAAGTGTCCGCTAGTTAACCTACATATTCCAAGTGCCCGCTAGTTAACATAGATAGTCCAAGTGCCCGCTAGGGAACGTACATAATCCAAGTTCCTGCTAGGTAACCTAGATAGTCCAAGTGCGCGCTATGGTATGTACATAGTCCAAGTGCCTGCTAGGAAACCTAGATAGTCCAAGAGCCCGCTAGTTAGCCTACATAGTCCAAGGGCCCGCTAGTTAACCTACATAGTCCAAGGTCTGCTAGTTAACCTAGATAGTCAAAGTGCCCGCTAGGTAACCTAGACAGTCCAAGTGCCCGTTAGGTTACCTACATAGTCCAAGTGACCGTTCGTTAACCTAGATAGTCCAAGTTTGTTGGCCTTTAAGAGTGTTTTCCAGTCCAGTCTGGTGGTGTACCAAGTACTGGCCCCAAAGTCATCCTTTGGCATTCCCTGGGGACCTTGATGCTTCGTTTTCTTGCTCTTCTGCTGTACCCCCTTAGTGTTATGCCTCGGTGTGGCAGGATTAGTTCGGGCGCATTTCCCACACTGTGTCTTCAGTGTTGTCCCCTCTAAGGCTATGGGTCTTTGAGGGGTGTCTTGTCTCATCGTGGGGCTGGCCATGTGGTCTTCTATGTGGACTGGATTCTCTGAGTGGGAACATCATCCTCAAGTCCTGGTGTGCCAGGATGTGCTCCACACTCCCCTCCTCCCCCTTCATCTGCTCCATGTGCTCCGATCAGATATGTCCCTCTCTCAGAGCT
The DNA here is from genome assembly GCF_050624435.1 of Tenrec ecaudatus. NCBI lineage: Eukaryota > Metazoa > Chordata > Mammalia > Afrosoricida > Tenrecidae > Tenrec > Tenrec ecaudatus. The sequence goes on from NW_027457661.1 coordinate 634,323, forward strand.
GCAGATTCACTGCCACCTTCTGAAATAAAATATTTGGCATGGGAAGGGGAGTTGGGTGGGAGGATCTGCTCAGATCATTTGATGGTTCAGGATAGATTGACTGTTCGGCTGGGGACAGGTATGTGGGGCTTAGGGCTCTGGCTCCCAACACTGGTTGTGAATATGTCTTTGTTGTTAACCAGTTGTGTGCCTGTGGGTCAACACCTGTGTCTTTTTGAGTGAGTTTTCTCATCTGCATAGTAAAGGTAATCCATTATCCAGACTCCCATGTCACCAATTGATTGAGAGGCACTAACCAGAGCCTGATTGAAATAGTGTGTACCTGTCAGGCGTGTTCTAAAAACACCTTAAAAGTCGTAAAAACACTATAAATGCCTTAAAAACCCTAAAACGTCTAAAATATTTCTAAAATGCTAAGACCACCCCTAAAGACTCTCTAAAACATCTTAAGACCATTAAATACATGGTAAAAGCCTTTCTAAAACACCCTAATGCACCATAAGTCTTAAAAAAAAACTCCGTACGTCCCAAAAACATAATAAATGCCCTAATATTATGCAAATGCCTTAAAACGCAAAATAAAGAACACGTGAAGCCCTAAAAACACGCTAAAAGTCTTTTAAAACCCCAAGAACATCCCTACAAAGCAACCCGAAGCACTATAAAACCCTGTAAAAGTCCAACAACCTAATAGACATGAATTCACCATGAAAGCAAAAAATATTCCAACAAAACCCTAAAGCCCTGAAAACCAAAACCTAATCCCCCCAAACACTCTAAGGCCTTAAGAAGCACCCTAAAATTTTAACAAAACACTAAAAGCCATAAAAACACATATAAGCCTAATAAACACCCTTAAACACTAAAATCACCCTAAAAGCCTTAAAATGTCTGAAAAGCCATAATATTCCCTAAAATTCAAATAACACTCTGAAGCCACAAATAACACACTAAATGCCTCCCAAAACATGTGGAACTTCCAAATCATATCCCTAGAAGATTCCCAAACCATGAACTTCCAAAACCACATAAATGCCCTGAAGACAACATGAAAGCCCCAACAAAACATAAAATGCTGGGGAAAAACACATAAAATATTTTAAAATACCCTAAAATCTCTAAGAAACCCTGTAAGATCACTAAAAACACCCCTACCTGCTAAAAAATACCTATACACTCCAAAAAATCACCCCTAAATCCCTTAAAAACTCCCTTAAACCTTATAAAACACCCTTAAAGCCCAAACCACCCTAATGCGCAAAAAAATTAAATGACCCCAAATGACCTTAAAGCCCTAAAAATCACATGCCACAAAAAAATCCTAAATGACCCCAAAATTCCAACTCAAAGCCAGCCTACAAGTCTTTTATGAGAACAGTTTTATCTTTCTACCAAGGAGAAGTTTGTAGGTTCAACCCCTGACCTATGCCCTTACCATATGAAGTTAGTAATCAGTGTTTTTGCAATTCTTTGAAGAAAGATGAGGGTAATTTTATCAGGAGTGAATTAAACTTGTCTAGTGCCTTGAGTAGAACTGATAACTGTACTACATTGAGTCGTCTGGTCAAGGAGCATGGGATATTATCCCATTTGCTGAGGTCACTCTTGATTTCTTGTAATTTCTGTAGTTTTCCTCATATAAATCTGTTGTTTTTTTATTCAAGTATAGATATAGATATTTTCATTTACGCTTGGCTATTGTAAATGGTACTACCTGAAAATGTGTATTTCATTAATTATTACTTCTTCATCTATTTCTTAATCCTTCGAAATATTATCAGTTTGTTGTGGTAGATAAACATTAGGACTTTGCATAACTTAGAAATATTACATTTCACAGAAAAATCATATTAATTATAATGTCGACAGAGCTATAAAAGGAATGTTGCCCTGAATATCTTCAGATATGACAGCTGTTTCATTGAGAAATTAAGCCAGACAGACACAATGTGATGTAAATTTTGTTATTTTCATGTGGGTTCCTTCACTCTTCCAAAAAAATTAGTTTCATGAGCCCCTTGGGGAATGAGTTTGAGTTCAGATCAGATGTCTATTTATATATTTGAGTCCTGAAGCCCATTTGATGGACTGTTCTGTTGCTTCCAAAGTAGTCAGTCACTTCCCCACCAATTAGAGAATTTGTCCGAAGCAAAAGTAAAAGTGTGGCGTACGACATTTGACTGCACACCATCTAAAATCACACTCTCATTTGGTGTTGGCAGTTTTACTTGTATTTCAATTGTAAACTACACTTCAGAGTTCAGGCTAGTGAAAACGTTTCAGTGGAAAAAATTTGCACACAACTACGTGCAGTTTGTGATTCTGTTGTTCCCAAGCAAGGCTATGAGGACAAAGATGCACAAGCATGGGGGGCACTGCAGACAATGTGTGAAAGTTTCCAGGAGCTCAGGGGTGGACAGCGGCTGCTAATTCTCCCGTGCTGGCAGTGAGCTATGTGGGAGGGCTTTGTGTGAGGTCCCTGTGGGGTCTCTGAGAAGTCTCCATAAAGGATGCTGAGAACTTCATATGAAGTCTCTGTGCGAGGCCTCTGAGTCTCTCTGGAAGTCTCCAAGGAAGTATGTGTGTGAGGTTTCTCTCTCGGGTATGTGTGAGTGTCCTTGTGAGATGTCTGCTGAATTGTGGGGGGTGGGGGGCAGTTGTTTCGCTGAGGTCTCTGCAGGTCTGAGTGGGCTTCCCTTTGTTTGACCTCACAGCACCATATAAGAGGACCTGGTGGCAGGGGAAAGGGAAGGGGCTTGGTCCATGCACCCCTTGCTGTTCTTTCAGGGTCTTCTCTCCATCTCCGTGCACTTACCTAGCACGAACGGTAGGGTTCAGCAGCGGGTAGTCCGGTGTCCAGCTCTTCACTCTCTCTAGGAACACACCCAAGCTACCTGCTACCCAAGAGGCCCCAGATCCAGGCTCTGCAGATCCAGAATCTGATTTTTTACTGCCACAGTCACTCCAGAGGCTGCCTTGGCACAATCAGGACTCCAGAAACAACATCATGCTGCTGTACCAGCAGTCTCTGGGGCCTATGTCCACTTCCCTCCTCCACCATTGGTGTCAGTCCCCACCCACCCCACACACACACTTGGTGTCCTGACTGAAGCATGGAGGTCAAGGCTCAGTGGATGTCTTCCTCGCCATCCTTTACTGTTTAGTTCAGTAAACAGTAAACCCTGGCCCACCAGGGGTGTTCTTTTAAGCACATGAGAATTTACTCTAGCGGATCAACTAATCATATTTTGGGGGGCCCTCCTGCCTCCTTCTATAATCTGGTGCCCAGGAAATAAAACCCTGTGTTAGAAGCACAGAGGAAACACTGACCACTATTGAACTGGTTTCCCTTATCAAGACAGGTGATGTCTAATCTCCATGCACATCCTGATTTCCCAGGAGTCTCTAGGGGAAGGGAAGGCTGCTCCCAGTTGTGACTTTCTTTGCAGCACTCAATCCTTAGAAGCCACTCTCTCCGGAGAACATTCCTAGAGCACGTGCACGCGTGTGTGTGTGTGTGTGTGTGCGTGTGTGTGAAGATCACCAGCCTGGGGTCATGTTTCCTGAGAACATTCCTAGAGTGTGCGCGTGAGTGTGTGTGTGAAAACCACCAGCCTGGGATCATGTTTCCTGAGAACATTCCTAGAGCGTGTGTGTGTGTGTGCGTGTGTGTGCGTGTGTGTGTGTGTATGTGAAGACCACCAGCCTGGGGTCATGTTTGCTGAGAACATTCCTAGAGCATGTATGTGTGTGTGTGCGCACGCGTGTGTGTGCATGTGAAGACCACCAGCCTGGGGTCATGTTTCGTGAGAACATTCCTAGAGCGCGGACGCGTGTGTGTATGCATGTGTGAAGCCCAAAAGCCTGGGGTCATGTTTCCTGAGTCCTGGCACCCTGTTATTGACTCATCCCCACTCTACCCCACCCTGGCTATCAACTCATCCTTCCCCCAGTCAGGAGATGGAAATCAAGTAAAATAACAGTTTGTCGCCCCACTAAAGATAGTATTGAGAAAGTAACCTTCCCTGCTTGAAAGCTGTGCCTTTGCTATACAACCCAGTGCTCTCTGTAGGAGATAAAGTTCTGCTGTGGGGGCAGCTAGCTAAAGCTGGGGTGAAGCACCTGGCCGATTCCCCTTTGTAAGCCTGTGTTAGCTCCGCTTGTGTCTTGCATCATTTCTGGGGATCCTCATGCTCTTTGGCCCCCTTTGCTACGTCCAACGCTTCATATTCTTCTTCACTGTATCCTTCCCTACCCTGTGTCCATGGTGCCTAACCATTAGTGGTTATTACACAGACGCTCATCCTGTACCACTCAGCCTAAGCTGTTGCTCCTTCTCCGGGTTTATATACAGAGGAAGGCATGTGAGCTGTGAACCGGATTTTCCCTTGGTGCAGTGGGTGAGCAGAGTCCCCCGCTGGCAGCCTCCCTAGCAGTTCCCACCCACATGTGTCAGACCTGGGACTTCCATCCTGGAGGCTACCCTAGGCTGGGAGAGAGGCAAAGGTAGCAAAATATGTCATTTCACATTTTGTGACAGGTGTATTGAGGCGGAACCTCCATGCCAAACTTGGCAGCCTTCATCAAATGCACATGTGGGACTTAGACAGGCCGCCACATGTCTCATGCCTGCTTGGTACCATGAGACGCTACTTTGGTCTAAACCTCTTCTGGAGCCTGCGATGGAATTTCTTGGCTGGATTGCGCCTCTCAAAACCTATCAACTGCAGCCACATAACGTTGAAGACAAAGTAATGGCACCAGGGAACATTCTTCACTGTGTTGGGACCTTCTGAGGTTTTCACAGTAGGGGTGTTACCATAAATCATAAGAGGTGCAAAATGAAGAACTTGGGATGGAAGTGGGTGGGAAACACTGCTGAAAACCTCCTCCAGAGCCCTGCCCTTTGAGAAGTCAAAGCTAGCACTCAGAGAAGGAGACGCAGTATCTAACATAGTTAAAGGTATATTATGCCAACCTCGTCAATGAACTCATGTGGGGTTAATTGAAGGGCAGGGAGATCAATGGCTCTGTGAGCCTAGCCTTTCTGGTCTCTTGCTCTCTGATAGTGCCACCAGGGTGGATATGCATTTGTTAGGTCCCTAAAGCAGCTGGAAAGACTCATTTCCTGGGAGATCCCTGAGGAGAAGCCGCATGGACCTACCCTGTTGCAGCCCTGGTTTCTGCAGCAGCCTCATGGAGAACCTGCCAGCGCACGGACTACAATTTCCTCCTGCAGTCATTGTCTCCCCGTGTGTTTTTGGATTGTGAGGAGGACTTTGTAGATTGGTGTCAGACACATGGGATACTATTGGACTGGTGGTCTTAGATTGAACTGGGTTGGGATGCTTTTCAATGTTCACTTAACCTTTATATAAAACTCATAAAATATGAGTGTATGAATTTTGTTTCTCTAGTCTACACAGACTAACACACATGACACCCCCTCTAGATCCCGCCATGCAGCACAGAAGTCACACTTCAATGTAGGAGGGGGAAAATCTCTATTATGGAACAATGAATATCATGGCTGAGAGAAGCCATTAGCCTGTGCAGAACAGGCTAAAGTGGCTGGCATGGATACTTTCCTACTAATCAGAGCAGAAGAAGCGTCTTCTAATTTGCCAGATAAGACATATTCTCGAAGACAGTGACGTGGGCAGTGGTAAGGGTAACTGGAGTAAGCCCACCTCCTCCGCCTCTGCTGCTGCAAGCTGACTGGGCACACAAACACCCTGGGGGGCAATGGCTGAGTGTGGCTTCTGACACTGAATCCCCTGAACGGACAGAAATTTGTGAATACATCCCTGATACAGGTGCTCGTGGTGGGAAGGCTCTGGCAGTCAGGTATCGCCTGGTGGAGGCAGGGTCTCACACTTGCCACTCTCCTGTGTTCTACAAAGAGAGGAGCCCTGCAGCTGGAGGAACATCCATTAACTGAGGCCTGCGTTTCTTTTCGTGGACATAACGTTGACGCAAGATACTCCTGATGACAGCCTGGTGTCCCCTCTAGGACTTGGCCAACATCTGTCGTGAGCACCTGAGCCTCCGTGACCTTGTTAGGAGACACTGGTTGTCTTTGAAGGGGCCCAAGGCTGTGACCACAGGGTAATACGGGCTTTCCTTTTTGCAAAGGATCACCGTGTCCTGTAGATTTTTTGCTGGAGCAAATCCACTGGACAAAGTGCTTCCTCCATTTTTTGCAGTGGCCCTCAGCAGGAAGCTGTCCCTTCTCTGGTGGGAGCTGTGAGGACTTGATCTCAAGGCACTCAGCCAATGCCTTGTCTTGCACAGGCTGGCTTAACCCACAGACTTGGGAGATGCCTCTTCCCGCTAATCCTTTTCCATGCTCTTCTGGATTGGGCCATTTATGAGTCTCCCTCTTGTCAGTGGGAACAGCATCCTTCCTTCTCCTTGTCGAGGGGTCCTGAAGGTTGGGGCTTTTGAGCTTCTGCTGCCCCATGTAACTTGCTCTAGCCACCACGAAGCCACTTGGCCCTTGACATATTGGCTTATCCCCAGTGAACAAATGCTGGGGGCGGCAATGGACCACCTGAGAAGGCAAAACATTGGTGGCAGTGAGCACATCAGTGGTGCAGTCCTGAAGGAGCCCGTCAACAGGACAGCATGGAGAACCACCCTCTGCCTCTACCTCCACCTGGAGCTTAATCTCACTGCACACTCGTGCTGTAAGGCTTGGCTTTTCAGGAACTGGAGCACACTTTCCAGGTAGCAGGAAACTTTTACTACATCCTAGAGCCTCGAAGCACCCCCGGTCCACATGATTGGTTTGAGATTTTGCCAGCACACTGGTTTTGAAAGTGTCTCTATCGTCTAGCTCTATTGAAGAGGACTTCTTGACCACCACCAACCCTGTCTCTTTGGCTCTTGAAGATGGACATTCAGAGTTCACTTCCAATCTGGGGCCTCCTGGGGCACAACTAGCACCCTCTTTCCTTGACCCCTTGCTGGTCAGTACTGGATTTGAGGTTTGCTCTAGGCTCTCTCTCTGGACACTTTCATTCTGGAAGGTTCTGCCAAGGATACTGGGCATGAAGGCTGGAAACGGCTGCCTGAGGGCCAATGAGCATCCACTGTCATTATCAAGTGGGGGGTAGGCTGGGGTTCCCTGAACAGGCTCCTCTGTAGGGGAGCAATCAGCAAAAGGACTCTCCAGGGTAGGGCTTGATTTCTTTGGGGTCACTCTCTCTCCCCAGTCTGCCTGACAGGGTTCTCCCAGGACCTTGACAGCCTCAGTTACTGGGTTAGTTGAAGACTTAGGGGTGGCTAAGCAGGTGGACTGTGGAAAGGACATTGCGTTGTCTTTTCTTGTCCTACAGAGGTTTGTGGGCTCAAGGACTTTGAGGGGCATGCACCACCTCTGCCTCATTTGGAGCCTTACGATATGCGAGTCCAGCACCTGTTGAGTGCCCGGGCTGAGAAAGGAAAGGCTCTGCGTTGTGTTCAGGAGATCTTCCAGCTCTCCCCAGGAGGCCACATTGACAACATGTGGGTGGGTCAGGGAAATAGACAGAGCATGCGTGGTCGCAAGACATGAACGGCAAACAATGCCAGGGATCTGATCCTTTCTAATCTGCTCCACCTTCCTGCACATGTGGACATTCAGGGTGTTTTCCAGTAGGATTTTGTTTGGAACCCTTAGGGTGTAAGTTCCTGCGTTAATCCCCTTGTGTATCCTCAAATCACTTAACTCCTTTGAGTCGGCTCCCGGAGTTCCTTTTGGGCAGTAGTTTCCTGATCCATTGATAGATAGATTACATTTGGATATTTTCCTCAAGTAATTCCCTTGTCCATGGACCGAGTTGTTCCTCAGCTGGACACCGGCTCTGCAGCACGCAAGCGACGGTCCAGGGTGTGTGCATCTTCCTGGGGACACCGTCTTCATTACATTCTTCCCCTGCTTGTCTCCAGGTGTGGAGCAGGAGCATTCGGGCTGCTTCATATCCAGACAAGTCCCTGGCCATTTTTCCTGAGGCTGCTTTAGTGTCAGAGACTCAAGAGTCCCATTGCCGAGGGGCCCCTGCAATTGAGGGAAGTTCTCTTGGCGGTGGAGCTCCGATTGCTTCAAGCAGCCAGGAAGCTTGGGGTCTGTCTTTGGGGTCTGGACCTTCTGATTGTCCTGGGGATGAGTGGGGTTGCGAAGACAAAAAGCTTCCTGGGGTCGTGGCATCATAAAGGGTAAAGAACTCTCACTTTCCTGTTGTTTCTTTAAAAAACGGCTTTCCAGCTGTTGAAGTTAATTTGGAATGCGTGATTGGGACTTAGTGTGGACGGTAAGACAGGATTCATCACAGGGACTCTTGTGAGGAGGAGGAAAAGGTACTGCGAGTGGGCCACGGGGCTGTGGACCGGGCGGAGTCAGGACTGTAGCCGGCGGTGGGGCCTGGGCTTGGCATGCAGTTGGAAGTAAAAGTTGGAATCGGCCTTCAGTGTAGGGCAAGGAGTGACGTTGCAACAAGAGTGGGTACTCTTTAGCTTGCATTTGAGCTGGTAAGGTATTAGGAATTTCATTAAATAAGACAGTGGGAAACTCTAGGGTGGATCCAGAGACCCTGAGAGCAGCTGCCAGAGACTCGCTGTGCAGAAAAGGTAGACCCCAGAAAAACTCACTGAATTTTTGTGGAAAATGCTTCTGAGGGCTGGGTATCTGCTCTGCTTTGATGCTGGCATTCCAGAAGGGCTGGGGAGGTGCAGTGATCTGCTCCCCATCGAGTGCCTTCAACATATTTAAGGCCTGCAGATGGTATTCTGATACACCCTTTCCTTTTTCTTCCCAAATATTCCATTTCTCTGCCTTTGTGATTTCTATTTCCAGCAGCTTGTGGACATTGGGGTTGAGCAAGGTGGGCCTCCCTACTTCCCCCTGCCTCTTTGTGGGTCCTTCCCGAAAGGTGTCTTCTTGGGGGTGCCAGGTAGAGTGCTCTTTCAGAGACCCAAAGTATTCCAAGGAGGGAAGCTGTAAGTTCTTGGCAGCTGCCCAACACTGGGGTGGGGAGGCAGTAGGGAGGCCTGTGGGATGCTGACTTGTGATGGCTGCCATGGCAGGTGTGGAGCAGCGGTTGTGTGGAGATGGGCTCTGCCTGGGCCTTGCCAACAAGTCATTCTGAGAATGAGTCCCTGTGGGGTGCGGGGCTGGTGAGTCCCAGAGAGTGCTTGGAGGCTGCAGGTAGGCCTTTGAATCCGGGGGTTTGGCACTGGGTGAGGGAAGAGCCAGTGGTGTGGGTGAAAGACTGTCAGGTTCACGGGAATGTGCGCAGTCTGGTGATTGACTCAAGGCGGGTAAGACATGAGAAGTTGAGATGCACATCTGGGCCCGTGGAAGGGTGGAGTTCTGAGACCTAGGTGTCCAGAATGGATGAGCCGCAGAACCGTGTGGGGCGCGCGTACCGACATGGACTTCAGCCGTACCTCTATTTCGCCAGCTACCAGAGAGGGCTTGAGCTTTCTGTTGACCAAAGCTGCCAGTGTCAAGTGGGTTTCCCAAGTGGCTGCAGGAGACAGAAGGACCAGATTACAGCCAGGACTGAAGGGGCAAGAGACCTAGCAGGCTAGCAAGGGTCGGTGCAAGCTCAGCCCCTCCCCAAGCCTTGATGGCCTGCTCTTCCTGCCCCACCCCACTGCCCGGGACTCCTGTCATTCTCTGCCCATCCCTGAAAGTGTCCCCCAAACCAGCGCATCCCAGCTGCTCTGCAGCCCGAGGCCACACAGGCACCCTGGTTGGAAGATGCACCCCGCGGTGAAGCAGGAAGGTTACTTACTTCTGCCTAAGACGCAAACGCAGGTTCTGAGCGCCATGTAGTTCTTGCAGGAAACTTCGGAAAACTGGAAATCAAGAGAACCGTTATGGTGCAGCCCTCCCAGAGGACCGAAAGGAATGTCACACGGGCTGTGCACTTAGGACGTTGGACTCTCCAGAGCTCAAGGTCAAATGATAGCTTACTCCCACGGGCAGGAGGTGCTTTGGCATTTCAAGGAGCATCGGTTTCCAATATTGTCTGTGGGGTCTCAGTGAGCAATCTGAACCTTGGCAAAGTTACACAGCTTATCGCTGTTACCCCTCAATGTTCCACCTCCAAATCCACCAGAATCTGCTCCTGACACCCCCACTGCTCCCTACTGGGTCCTACCTTGGCCAGCCTTCATCCCATCCTAGGCCCCTCCTGTACATCTGGGAAATATCTGGGTTCTGTTTCCATCCCCAGTATCCTTTTGTTCAGGATTATTACCTGAGAGAGACGGGCTGTTGCCACTGGCATCCTGCAGAGGAGGGGACAGGAGAGCTTACAGAGGTTGGTTGAATGGGCAGAACCTTACCTTTCAGAGCGTCACCTTTGTCCCTTGACCTGCTGCTTCTCCTTGTCTCCACCTGAGGCTGGGGCACAAGAGAGGAAGTCAGGCTGGAATCCAATCCTGCGTCTGTTCTTTGTGACAAACTGCAGGCATTTACTGGTGATTAGAAGAATGACAATCTCCATGGAATGACTAAAGCCCAGAAACCAGCTTCTGTGTGAGACCTAGAGTGCATTTCTTCCGTCAGCCTTCCTCTGCTCACGGAGAGCACACACTCTCAGCACTCAGTGTTCTGGTGGGAAAGATTTTGATTATGGAGGCTGAAGCTCTGGGCCAGCCCTTGACCACTTCCTCCCCGGGGTCAGCCATGCTTTCTCAATTAGCCCAGACAGAAAAGGAGCCTTGGCCCAGAGACTGGAGCTCAAGGAAAGAGACTGAGGACCCAGTGATGAGAGCTGCCCTTTGAAACGTCTAGTCATCTAGTCCTTAGCCACTGCGTCACTATATTGGGGATTTTTACCTATTGCCCTCTATAACAACTAGAGATGGGAGGTCTGAGATCTTCAAAGAGAAATATTTTTGAATGCTCATCTTACTGGCAAATGATTTACATATCATACGAGTCAATAGTTCAGTCGTTCAATCAGATCAAGGGCAATGGTACAATCAATGATTACCATATCCATTTTAGAACAACACCCCCCCCCCATGGTTAAATTGCCTTCAAAAGGAGTTGTGTAATCACAGTCAGGTCTAAAGCTCTCTGTCCCCTCTGGCCTCCTTCATTTTTTCGTCTTGAAATCAATCCCCCTTCACTCTCTAGCATCCCGATGGGGGAGTTCTCCACACTGCTGATCTCACAATCCCTCCCTCTACCATGAGATCTCTCCACCTGCAACTCTGTCAACCCTTGTGTCCATGATCATGATGCATCCACGCCTCCTGTGCTTCACAAACAGGGAAAGCCAACAGAAATAATGAAAATCAACATAAGCCGGCAAGGATAAAATGATACCAATGCAGTGAACAAAGTCCTAACAGTGAGTAAGGACGCACCAGCCCTCATCAACATTCCAAAGCCAGGGCTGATGGTCTCTTCTTTCTTGAGATTTCCCCTATCAGGAAATTAATTACGAAAGGAAAAATTTATAAAACAAGGAAAAATCAATCTCTCCTATGGCTGGGTTGAGAATTTCTTACCTTTATCCTTTTCCTGGGTGGTCGCACAGGTGGAGTATTTGGAAGGAAGGGGAGGACCAGGAAGAAGCAACCCACTCCATACAGGATGCCCAAGGTCAAAACAGTGAACCAGGTGGGGTATTGGTAGGTCAGCCAGGAAGCACTTTTCTGTTCCAGCAGAAAGAGAATCTCCTCCATCTTCTGGATACAGCAGTTGCACTCAGGCAACTGAGCACTCTGAGTCCCCTCTGGCTTCAAACCCACTTGCATCACAAACCTGGGCCCACATCACTAAAGGGTCACAGTGGGGTGGGAGGTGACAGCAGGACAACACATAATCCCTCCCTCTACCCTCCAGCTCATCACATCCCTCCCCTGCTCTGGTCTTCTCTCTCCCACTGCCTGCTCTGGGCCTCCAAAGTCACCAGCTGCGCCTGATGGAATGGAATCTTAGTGCAAGTTCTTATTCATTCCACCTCCCACCTAGGTATTACCTGCTTCCTTGGCAAGTTGCCTGAATCATGACCAATTTCATAGGCTTAGAATATCTGAAGTTGTCTCTGTCCTCAATGAAAACCTTCTCAAGTCATGGTTTTACTTTGTCTTATCCAAGATAGAGAACTTAGGTTTATGTAACATTTATTTAGCTTTATGAATGTTGGATGAAAAGCTTGGAATTTGACTTCTATGACCAGGAGAGTTATTCAAGAGCTGAGGTATATCTCTCCCAGGAGAGAGATCTAACAAATTTTCTGCCAAATGGTACATTTGGGGAGACAAGGAACACTTAAGCATTAATCATTCTTAACAGTGTCCCCTGCAAATCTTCCTTGTGTGTGACTACTGCCCATTTAGGGCTTGCTCTGGGAACACTTGATGGGGTAATAAGCCTTGCAACAATTCAGGCTCAAAGGGCAAGCATCTGGCTGAGCAAAATAAAGAGATAATATGGATTGAGTTGTGTCCTTACCAGTAACACTTGAGATATTCCCCCAAAATTCGTTGGAACACTAACACTGAAGGCTATAATCTGATTTGGTTATGTGAGGGCTCTCTCTGGGAGAAATGTACCTCTGTCCTTGGCTTCACACAAGAACCAATTGACGCAGAAACCTAGTTTGTGATCCAAGTGACTTTATAAAGGATAGAAGAGGCAAATATGCTCGTGGGGGGTGGGGGCGGACTGGACAGCCCACGCACGCTGGGTTGCATGACAGCTGGTTTGAGGCCCCCACCCATACCCTGTTGGTAGGCATGGCTGACGGTACTGTTTGACCCCATTGACTGAATTAAGCCCACCTGGTCTAGATGGGGGCCCGCCCAGGTTGACCTGCTTCCTGTCACAAGGACCTAAATGTGTGCATCTTTCCAGCCTGAAGCAGCTTTCAACTGTCTGTGATGGGGAGGAGGTTTGGCATGCACAGCGACCACCCTCAGTTCTGCCTCTACTTACCTAACAGGTACACGGCATTTCTTTTCTGTTTTTTAAAACAACAACAAAAAAATCATTTGTAATCTTTCTATTCCAGCGGTGCTAGGAGCAAGGCAGAGGCAAAACCCAAGAACAGGGTTCTTCTCTGTTGAAGCGCGATAAACTCACGGGGAAGCAAACAAGCATCTTCATCCACGTGAAGTGAATCTGTGAATCAGCAGCTCCCAACTGACCAAAGCACGCACAGAGCAGCCCAGCATCAAGGTCCGTTTCTGTGCACTGCTCCCACTGTGAGGAAGAGCTTCATGTGCATTAAAAGGGAACTTTTGTAATATTTGAATTTTGAATAGTGGTTTTTGTCAGAAACTGGAAAAAATCTCAAAGCCTGAAGAAACTCCTTTCTAGTACTGAACATTCAAGGGAGCCTGTAGAAGCCTGAAATGATTGCTAGGTGACCACCTGGATCTGCTTGTTGAGTGAAAGTGGCAGAATAGCAGCAATAGAGCAGTGGGTTCATTCTGACCACTGACACTCGTGGACCTGGTTTACAGGCAGTAGAGAAGAAGATGAGAGCAGGTTGACTGGTTTGAAGTCCATGACCTACTCTGAGGGGACTAGAGTTGTGGAGAATTGGTGATGGGGCCAAGGCCTAAAGGCAATGCGACCAATGGACACTGAGGTGAGGCCAAGAGAGGGAGCCCACATTGACTTGACCCGAACCCGACCAGATGAAGAGAAGAATGTTGAGCCTGTGCACTGGTATATACTGCTGCAGACTGTATAGACGATCTGTCCTGCTTTGACTTTCTTGTGGATGTGGACTTCACAAGGTTCCAACTGGCATGAAGACTCTTTATATTGAAGAATATGATGGTCTCCTCAGAGCACTGGGTTGATGGAAGTAGGCAGTAGAGAAACTGGATAGCCAAAATGGGCCAGATAAAGGCGTGAAGTGGCTAGCTTACAAGATTTCATAGATACTGGAATATATTCATAGAATTATAGGATTAATATGTGGGTGTACCTTACCTGCAATTGTTAAGCATAGGATATTTTTGTTTCATCACTTACAGAATATTATGTTTAAAGGAGGGTGGCACGGAGTGAAATGTATGCATTTTCATATTATACTGTTAGATACTGATATGATTCTATTATTGTTTTGAAATGATATACGGCTAAAGAATTTTGTGAAAATGTCAAATGGACAAGGGGTGGTCTGTTGTAGTTATACAATCTGGTGTCAATTTGGGACTTGAGAGGATTAAGAGTGAAGGGGTAGACTCTAGTCTCTCTATTGGGTTATGGCCAATGAGGCCTCTTTGTGGGCCTGGCCTTCCCGTCAGGGTTCTGGGAAATCTGGTATTTCCTCCTTGGAGGCAGCAGACTATCTTTCTGCTCATTCCCTGAGAGATGTCCTACTAACAAGACACATGGCACCACACTGATAGAACCCATGCCCTGGGAACTGGAGGAGCCACATGGAGACCCTGCCAAAGCTGAGATGCTTCTACCACCACTGGATGCAGAAGACTTTGCAACTACTGACCTGTGATCTTCCTGCATTTGGGGTCATTGAAGGTGTTTCATGAGTCTGAAGAGAACATTATAGATTGATATCAGACATGGGCTAATATTGGACTTATGGACTTGATCTTGGTTGGGCTGGAATGCTTTCTCAATATACAACTGTTCTTGTATATAAAGGTCTTTCCTATACACATATGAGTGTGGATTTGTTTCTCTAGTCTACCTGGACTAACACTCATGGATCCCTTTCAGGACTGTAAGTTCTGTTCCCCTGACTGCTGCAAAGTATGTGACAGAGAAGAAAAGGGAGAAGAGTGAACTGCACCCATTTATTGAGGTAAGAAAAGTGATGAAGGAGCATGGCCGGTTCCCCAAACTTCATGAGTGGAAAAATGGGCTCTTGGCACAAAATGACATTTAATCTTCACCAAGAGATTCAGGGCTAAATTGCTGCCCTATCTCTGACCTCAGCTTTTGTTTTATTTTAATTCTCATATAATTCACATATATCATTCAATACTTCAGTCATATTAAGATTTGTGTAATCGTCACCACAATCAGGTTTACATCATTTCCTTCTTTTATATTCATTTTTGTTAGCCGCCCCCCCTCACTCCCCCAAATCTTCCCTGCCTGTCCCTAGGTGATTGTTAATTCTGTTAGTGTCTCTCTGGATTTACCTCTCCTGGATTTCATATGTATTAAAAAAAAATACAAAACAAAATCAAGAAACAAGTAGAAAAGAAAAACTAACAATGACAAAAGAGAGAAAAACCTCAATCGAACAGAAAGTGAAAAATACTAAAAACTGGAACCAAATTAAAATTAGTCTGAAGAGATTAAATGATGAGGTGTTACATTTGAACTTAACTGTATCTGTTCATGTCCATGGACTGTGGTCAGAGGGAATTCACCCCGCCTGTGCATTTGAGTCCTTTTGCAAACTGGGTGTTCCGAACTTAAGCTCTGATTCTTGTTCATACCTGCAGATTGAGATTCTATTATTTATCACCCTGGCATCACACTGGCTGTGCTGCTTGTCCTGGGCGGACTTAGTTGACATCTCACTTAGATGGCTGCTTATTTTCAGAAAAAAGGTTTAAGTACAAGGCCCTGTTCTTTGTGATAGATGTGCACCATCTGATTTCAGGGTTTTTTTACACCCTATGCTTTCCAGTCAAATATTCACTTGAGGTAATTCAAAACACTCACTTGGCTCGATGACGCCAGAATAGCTCCCCTCCATGCAGTTCCATGGAGCTCAGCATAGTTAGGGCGCAGAGATGAAAAGACGATTGAACCATGTACTGAACGTTCAGGTTTTTCCCTGCTTTTGAAAATCTGTTTGCGCTTGTAGAGTAAATGTTTTGTACTTTTTAAGAGTGTAAAAAAAATAGATGGAGGGATTCAGAGAAAATGGCGACCAGATAGGACCCATCTATCTGGAGCTCCTGCTGCCAGACCAGAAAAATAGGAAATTAGGTGAAGGAAACGGGAAGGTGGAGTTCTGAAATTAGAACTAGGGTAACAGGGTTTCTCCCGAACCCCTTCTTTTGTGGGATTTCCACTCACAAAGCAAACCAAGCATGCTTTAAAGCACTATAATTTTGACGAAGTGGCAGGCGCCAGATATGCCCTTGCCTGGAGCAGGGATCCCTGCAGGTGGACGCCCTGAGAGGGGGCAGAATCTCAGACACGAGGGGAACCCCACACTGAGCTCTCCATGCGGTTGGATGCCTTGAGCTCACGGTCAGGGGTTGGTGGTGGGTAGCTATAATTTAGAGTAGAAGAAAAAATATATTATTACCTTAGGAAGATCATGGTGTGGGAGAAAAAGGCAGAAAGTCGGGAGTCCAGGGAGCAAATTTAGTTCCAATTGGCCGACTAGTAAACAACCCCCCTGATAAGCTGGATCTCCCCCTCTGGGGGTCAGCTTGACAGCCACCAAATCTGAGCACATCACAAGTAGAATTTTTTTTAAGGGTGAAACATAAATGATTGGTTTAAAACTCAAACCCAAGTCTGGTTGCTCAGCTCCAAGCACCACATAGGGGAGTCCCTTAACATAAATCAGCATAAGAAGCAACCTAGCTAAGGAATGCCAGAACTCAGCCACAGGGCCTGGCAGCTTTTACCATAACAAAGACCCGCTGTAGCAGTGTCAGCCTTAAACAGCACTGAGCTGTAGCCCAGAGACTGTGGGAGACAATTTCATTCTAGCTGGCCAGAGGGATAAAAAAGAAAATCCTCTGATCTAGGAAGCATCAGCAGTCTAGATAGGACAACAAGCTTCCCTCTCAGTGATTCTACACATAGCTGGGGAGGCCCTGCCGGTCTTGGAGCCCTAGACGGGGCTGAGGGAGCCCCCCAGTGCCCCCTCCCAGCCCCTGCTGCAGTGCTACATGCAGCACAAGGCAGGTACTCCAGCACCCAAGTGACCCCTGGCCACGGGCGCGATCTTGCTTTTGAAGTAATCTCACACAGCATCTGTGGAACCCTACATCAGGGATGGGAAAGTCCATTAACGCATGCCCAGGAGAGCCAGCATAGGAAAGCTGGATTTTCCTGCCCGTGGGCTCCGATGGATGTTGCACCTGGAGCAGCCCACCTGGGCCAGATGATTGCAGTTCAGCCAATGGGATTGACCTGGGGTCCTTCACCAGCCTCCCCGGGAACCCTTGAAAAGGCAGGGACCAGAAGGGAGAGGGGTGGTCTGGTCGTCTTCCTGGGAGGAGAGAGATCCTTGCATGACCTGAGGCAGTCTCTGCCAGGCCCCATGGTCAAAGGAATCCTATGGGTGCCTTGTAAAACCTGACGCTTCTTTTAACTCTCATTAAATTCACTTGGATCACGAACCCGGCTTCCGCATGAAATTTTTCTCGCGGGGAGCCAAGGACTGGGGTTGGAATTTAGGCCAGAGAGAGAGACCTTACAAGTCCATGACCCCGTGACCTTGAGGAAGAGTTGGAATTCCTCTGGCCTCAAGGACAGGTGATCAAGTATCATTACCTCCTTACCCACTGCTCTACTTATTCTCACTTTATTCACTAGCCCTTCTAACTTTTCCACCGCACTCAGTTTCAACGTGCTCAGGTTGGTGTTGGGCTTTTATTTACTCGCTTTCTTCTTTATCCCTCTTTTTTCCCCCTTTTCCCCTCTTTTTCCTCTTCTCTCCCACTCTCTCCTCTCATATGCCACTAAAGGCTTCCAGGTCACTTCCCTCCGCTTAGGGCAAATCAACCCAAATAGCAGGAGGCACTCCAGCCTGCCCTCTGTGGGAGTGCTGTACACCACACAAGGCACCTGGGACAAACACCTACAGTGCGCTGCACCGTTGAAGAAACCTCCGTCATGCCTCTAAGGTGATCTCGTCAACTAGGGCAATTCTGCCCAGCACCACTGGGTCCCGGCATTAAAAGGGCACACTGACCTGCCATGTTGGAGCAGTGTCTAAACCCCTCTGGCCCCTCATCCAAGCAATCAGGGATCAGCTACTACTTTATACTTTATTTCCTCCTTCTCTCTCTCCTTGCTCTTTACCATCACAGCCAACCTTAGTGAACTCAGTTGGATTTATTTCCTTCTTTCTCTTTATTCTCTTTTTCTTTCTTTCCTCTTTCTGTCTTTGCTTTCTTCACCTCTCTCTTAGCTTGTACGATTCTCTCTGCTCCCTCTCATTGCTTGCACATACCACTGCTGGTTTCCAGAGCCCTACACTCAGCCTAGGGCAACCCTGTCCTCCTAGTGGGCAGCCTGACCCCTAAGACAGTACTGCACACAGGACGAGTCAGAGCTACACACAGCATAACACAGGGTCAGTTATTTCTTTAACCATTTAAAAAATACTCTCTCCTCCTCCTTCCTTTTCTCTTCTCTCTTTTCCCTTTTATTGGGCTCTTCTTACAGGTTTTCTGCTTTTCTCCGCTCCATCAAGCTCTTCTCTACTTCCTACCACAGCCTCCACAGATTTGGTTCTCCTTTTTAGTTGTTTTCTTTTCTTTCTTTTTACTGTTGTCACCTTTATTTACTCTGTGCATTTTAGTTGTGTGTGGGTGAGTGGTTGTCAGTCTGGTTGGCATTATTGCCCCAGTCTGTGTCTTCCTCTTTCTCTCTTTTTCCTCTCCTTTCACTCTCTTTCCCATCACAAGACAATAGAGGTCTCCAGGCCACTCCCCTCTGCCTAGGGCAAACCTGAAGGCCCAACTGAGGGAGCTCCCACCCCCCACTTATTGGTGTGGCAAGCAGCTGGGGAATTCACGCTGGTCCTCTCCCACACACCAGGCCACAGGTTGTTCTCCCCTATAAAAAGTGGGGGCATCCCCAGCCTAAATCCTGAGGTCCTACAAGTGACTGGGGGAAACGCCTGACCAGCACTTGTGGGGCTCCACGCTACTGTGGGAACATCCACCCAATCTCCAAGGCGATCTCTCTGTACATCCCCTTGTCTAGCCAGATTTGTAAAGTAGAATTGGGTCATGATAGTGGGGGGAGGAAGCATTTAGGAACTAGAGGAAACATATGTTTCATTGTTGCTACCCTGCACCCTGACTGGCTTATCTCCTCCCCACATCCCTTCAGGAAGGGGGTGTCCAGTTACCTACCAATGGGCTTTGAGTCTCCACTCTGCACTCACCCTCATTTACAATGACATGATTTTTGTGTTCTTTGATGCTTGATATCTGATCCCTTCAACAGTTCATGGTCACACAGGCTGGTGTGCTTCCTCCATGTGGGCTTTGTTGCTTCTGAGCTAGATGGCCGCTTCTTTATTTTCAAGCCTGTAAGATCCCAGATGCTATAACTTTTAATAGCCAGGCACCATCAGCTTTCTTCACCACATTTGCTAGTGCACACATTTTTCTTCAACCATCATGTTGGAAAGGTGTTCATCATGGAATGCCAATTTAATATAACGTGTTCTTGCATTGAGTAAGTACTTGACAATGTCCATCTACTGCCTTAATACTAAGTCTATAAATATATGAACGTTGATCTATTTACGAACCCTCCTGTATAAATATATTTACATATGTACATGCCAGTATGTAGACCTCTAGAAATACCCTTTGTCACCTAGTTCTTTCCTCTATTTACTTTTACTTTCCTCTTGTCCGACTATCGTGCTCAGCTTTCACTTGGGTTTGAGTAATTTCTCTTGGTTACATTACCCTTGCTGAATACCTACCAGGCTTCTCACACCCTCCTTGCGACGGATTTTGGATTACTTGTTGCTCCCCTGTCGCTGGATTGGTCAGCATCACCTCCTTACCCCCTCCTCTCTCTCTCCCATGTCCCCGAGAACCATTGGTCCTGTTGTTTTCTCCTCCAGACTATTCTTCCAGCCTATCTTATCTAGATAGATCTGTTGAGATAATAATATGCACCAAAAATCAAACCATAGCAAGATAGGCGATGGGTGAGAACACAGTGATGACAAAAAACAACAACAGAAAACCAATGATCAATAAAAGAGTAAATTAATTAAAAGCCAAAAAAATTTTTTTAAGAAAGAAAAACCTGTAAATAGATCAAGGTCTGATTTTTTTTTTCTATAGGTGTGTCCTTCAGTCAGGTCTGATGGCGTATCATGCTCTGGCCCCAGAGTCTGTCCTTTGTACTCCCTCAGGGGCTACCCGCTCTGCTCCCATGGTTGCTCTGCTGCATGCTTTTAGTGATTTGCCTCCGTGTTGGAGGGCCAGCCGGGTCAGTCCCAACACAGAGTCTCCGGTATTGTCCCCATAGGGCCCTGGGCCAGCAAGGGATGGCATGTCTCATAGTGGGATCAGCCATATGGTCCACTCTGTACATTGGCTGTTCAGAGTGCCAATATCATCCTCCAAGCCTGGTGGACCAGTGTGTGCTCCACTCTCTTCCTCCCCCTTCATTTGCCCCTGTGTGCTCTGATCAGACATGTGCATCTCCCCTAGCTACAGGTTCAGTGCCGTCTTCTAAGGTAAATTCTTCTGGGGGGAGGGGCAGTTGTCCACGTAGCTGGTATGGAGGCTGGACCATCCACTTTTCATTTAGGATCAAAAGCATCTAGCTTTTAGCATTAGGTGCTATTGAGTCAGTTCCAACTCAAGGCAGAATGAACCACTGCGCAGTCCTACACCATCTTCAAAACTGTTGTTATACTTGAACCTAACATTTCAGCCTTTTCCAGGGACTGGCATCTCCTGATAACATATCCAAAGCATGTGAAGTCTCCCCGTGCTTGCTTCTAAGGACCTTTCAGACTGTTCTTCTGACACAAATCTGTTCATTCTTCCAGCACTCAATGGTATTTTTAATATTCTTGGCTAGTGTCATCTTGATGGGTTGAAACACTATCTCGCTCTAGTGTTGATGTACATTTTTCTGATGCCTAATTATACTGAGTATCTTTTAAGGTAATCATTTAATTTTTATGGCATTTTGAAAAGATGTCAATGAGGTCTATTTAATTTGTGTTCAGATGGAAACACATAACTCAAACTAAATATGTGACAGTAGAAAAAGAATCCATTTTATCCTAAATACTTGAGATATTTATACAGCCTACTCAAGTTTTTATCAACATAGATAAGGTGCCTGTGGTGGTGGTGGTGGTGGTGGTGGTGGTGGTGGTTTTTAAGAGTTAATCTCTAAATAGGGGGCTGCAGTACTGAGCACTGAATCTCCTTTGCTTGATTAATTTTTATGTTAGGGAAGTAATACAAGGATTCCATCAAATGACCCATCAGTTTGAGGAAAAAGCATATCAGAATTGATGGTCAAAGCCTATATGGCTTTATGGTTTAGTCTCTAGGGGTATGTAACGCTCTTGTGAAAATAGTATTCCTCATGATAATAACGAGGAACTGGTGGGCCTCCAGGGCTGGGAGCTGAACTGAGGGGCAGTTCTACCCTGTCTAATAGGGTCACTATGAGTTGGCAAAGACTCGATGGCTGTCAGTTTGGTTTGTTTGACTTGAGTACTGGCATTCAGTGTGTTTATCGAAATCAATAAATTACAAGCATTTAGATGTCTATTTTTTACATACAAAATTAAAATCCCCCAAGCCTCTGAAAACTGCGAAGATTTCACAGCACTAGGTTGGTACTCTCCCATCCAAGAATCAGTGAAACTAGCAGGGTGTGAGGCATTCAGGCTCCCTCAGTTCCTCCTACTGCCTTCCCTGACCCTGGTCACTTGCTTCTATTACCTCTCTTGGACCTTACATGCATTTGAATTAGAACACCATAGAGTACAGTGCTCTACATGTGCAGCAGCTCTAACCATGTCACTCTCGGTCTCTATGAAGCCTCTTCCAACAAAATTCAAATGCGATTGTATGTGCACACATAAACACACGCATGCACCAGAGCACCCTTCTTAACAGAGAGTCAGGAGGGTCTCTTATTTGCTGTCCTCACTTTGGACACAAGTCCCTTGATGATGAGTAGGAGAAAAGGAACATCAGGTAGTGGGGGAAACCCTAAGGAGGAACAGAGGAGAGCTTTAACTAGGAATAATGCTACTAGGGGAATGATGGCATGTGAGGAAAATTAGATACTTCCAGACTGTCAGATTTTTCCATACAGCAAAATTAACTTTTCTAGTTTTGTCTAAAACTGGCCCCAGGAAATTTCAAATAGCACATCTCAGATTATCTAACCTACAAAGGAGTAGCCGGCCTTCCCCCCACCCCCACCCCACCCCCGCCAAAAAACCAAGCGGTACAAAGCTCCACTGGGTACACATTTCAAAATATACATTCTCCTGTTTGGGCAGGCATCTGGCAACTTGCTCTGAGCTAGTGCACCCACACTTTTTTCCCAAGGTCATTGCTGGTGACAAGACCTTGTGCTCTTCTCACAAGCCAGAATGCAAACATAAATCAAGTCAGTGTAAGACGCCATCATCACCTCACTCAAATACACCTCGTCAAGTGAACTCAAACTTCAAGAAGATGCTCATTTGTTTGGTTTTGTTGATGTGAGGGTGATAGTGCATTTGGAGTTTAGTCATTGCACTAGGTCAGACTGTTAATCAAGCTTCCTATATAGAGGTTCTGAAGATATTGTGTAAGAAGGTCTGAGTTGTCTGGCTAGACCAGAGCTTGCACACTGCTATTGACTAGAAGTTCCGACACACAGAATCCAGGACAGATAAACCCCTCAGGACCAATACTGAGAGTAGCAACACCACGAGGGAAGGTAGGGGGGAGAAGCAGAAGAAAGGGGAAACCAATCTCAATGATGGACATACAGCCCCACTCCACCAACCAGGGGAACAAACAGCAGAAGTTTGGGTGAAGGGATACAGCAGAGGCGTAAAATATAAAAATAAAAAGTATGTATAAAGTATCAGTGGTTCACGTGGGTGGGAGGAGGGGAAAAAAGGAGCTCAAGGAGAAAGAACATGTTTGGAAATGATGATAGCAATGTATGTACAAATGTGCTTCATACAAATTGGTGTATGAATTGTTACAAGAGCTGTAAGATCCCCCAATAAAATGATTTATTTAAAATAAAAAGGACTGATTAGTGGTAGACAGGGGACTGGTTTTGCCACCATGACAGTGCACCTGCTCACACAAAAAAAAACAGCATGCCTCTATCGCCCGATCTGATCCCAGCACACCGAGGCAAAATACTAAGGGTGTACAACAGAACAGGAAGGGGAACAGAGCAACGAAGTCCCCAGGGAATACCAAAAATAGACTTTGGGGCCAGGGCTAGCTGACCCATCATACTCTATGAGAAAACACTCCTAAAGGCCAACAAACAGTCCTTGAACTAACTAAAAGCTTTTCTTTCTTGTGTTTTGTTTTGCTTTTTGTCATTGGCTTGTTGGTGGTGGTGTTGTTCTTTTGTTTCATTTTGTTGCTTGGGTTTGCTCTGTCTCGTTTTTGTGCATGCTATGATTTCCACAGGTCTGTCTAAATGAGATAGGCTGGATGAACAATCTGGAGGAGAAAACAATGGGACTGACAGCTGGTGGGGGGGGGGAGATGGGAAAGGGGGATGTAGGGAAAAAGGAAGTTCTGTTAACAAACCCAGGGACAAGGGAACACCAAGTGATCCAAATAGATGGTGAGGAGGGTGTAGGAGGCTTGGTAGAGTGTAACCAAGAGTAATGTAACCGAGAGGAATTACTGAAACACAAATGAAGGCTGAACATGAGAGTGGGACAATCGGAAAGTAAAAGGAAATCAAGGAAAGAGGTAGGAAGCAAAGGGCATTTATAGAGGTCTAAATAAAGGCATGTGCATATGTAAATATATTTATGTATAACGATGGGGAAATAGATCTATATGCATATATTTATAGGTTTAGTATTAAGGTAACAGATGTACATTGGGCCTCCATTCAAGTACTCCCTCAATGCAAAAATACTTTGTTGTATTAAAGTGGCATTCCGTGATGCTCACCTCCCCAACACAATTGCTGGAGGCAAATGGGTGCATAAGCAAATGTGGTGACTGAAGTTGATGGTGGTCGGCTATCAAAAGTTATACATTCTGGGGTCTTAAAAGCTTGAAGTTAAACAAGTGGTCATGTAGCTGAGAAGCAACAAAGCCCACATGAAAGAAGCACACCAGCATGTGTGATCACGAGGTGTCGGAAGAATCAGGTATCAGACATCATCGGAACAAAAAAATCATATCTTTGTGAATACGGGGGAGTGTGGAGTGAAAACCCAAAGCTCATTTGTAGATTATTGGACATCCCCTTACAGAAGGGTAGCAGGAAGGAGAGGAGCCAGTCAGGGTGCACTGTAGCAACAATGAAACATACAACTTTCCTCTAGCTCCTAAATGCTTCTTCCCCCACAACTAAAATGATCCCCATTCTACCTTACAAATCTAGCTAGACCTGAGGATGTACACTGGTACAGATAGGAACTGGAAACACAGGGAATCCAGGGCGGATGATCCCTTCAGGACCAGTGGTGAGAGTGGCGATACGAGGAGGGTAGAGGGAGGGAGGAATGGAAAGGGGAAACCGATGACAAGGATCTACATATAACCATCTCCCTGGGGGACAGACAACAGAAAAGTGGCTGAAGGGAGATATTGTATAGTGTAAGATATGACAAAATAATTTAGAAATTATTCAGGGTTCATGAGGGATGGGGAATAATTATCAGCTGATGCCAGCGGATTAAGTGGAGAGCAAATGTTTTCAGAATGATGAGGGCAATGAATGTACAAATATGATGTATGTATCAATTGTGATAAGAGTTGTATGAGGCCCCAAAAAATGATTATAAAAAAAGAGAAAAGAAATAACAGTATGAAAACATCCCCAAAAAAAGCATGCCTCTCTTGTCCCTCATATCCTAATCACCTGAACTCACTCCATGTGACTTCTTTCTGTTTCCATGAATGAAGGACAGTGGTTTGACAACACAGAAGAGGGGGGGAAAAAAACAAGGGTGTCACCCAAACTGCTGAGTTTGAAAACTGTTTCCAAGAATGTAATCACAGATTAGACAAATGTGTGAAGTGTAATGGAGAGTACTATGAAGGGGATAAAAAATTTAAATGCATAGTTTTGAAAAAATTGTAGTTTTTGTCGGGTTCCCCCTAGTAGCTTCCAATTTCATAGCAACTCAAGCCATCACCATACATCAAACTGACAGAGAAGGGGTGGGTTTTGTGTGTAGGTGGTGTTGGTTATTGCACAGGGGCAAGGGACTTCTGGTGGCATAGTAGCTTATGCCTTGGGTGTCAACTGTAATGTCAGCAGTGGGGAACCACCAGTCAGTCCTCAGAAGAAAAGGATGAGGCGTTCTACTCCCATAGAGTTAGCCTTTGGGAAACCCACAGAGATAGTTCTGCTCTGATCTCATAGAGTCGCTATGGCTCAGCATCGACTCCATCGAACTGAGCTGACAAACTAAAGGCAGGAGATCTGAAAGAGGATGCGGAGACGTTGTCTCAGGTACTTTGGACATATTACTATGGTGGAACCAGTCCTGCAAGAAGGGCATCATTTTTGGCAGAGGGTTAGCAAACAAGAGGAAGACCCTTACTTAGGTGGATTGACACCGTGGCTGCGAGAATCGGCTCAAATACAGTAACAAGTGCGAGGATGGCGCAGGACTGGGCTTTGTTTCTCTCTCTAGTGCACAGGCCCCTATGAATCCGAACTGACTCCAGGGCTCTACAATATCAACTACTACAACCCTGAAGTTCAAACCTACCCAGTGGCTTCCCAAAAGGGAGGTGTGGCCATGTGCCTCTGTAAAGATGACAGCTAGGGAGCCCCTGCGGGGCAGTTCTACTCTGTGGCACAGGGGCAGCCAGGAGTCGGAATGTGCTTCACAGCAAAGGGTGTGCTTTGTCTCAGTTTGTGCCTGCTGCTGTTTATGCTATGCACTGAGTTTAACATGTGACACTCAGGAGCGAATGAATGGAAACACACCCATGATGCTTCCATGATGCCAGATGCAAGCTGACACTGTTTCTGAGTTCTGGGCATATTATTTTTTCAGAGATAATTTCCTGTAGCGGTGACACACCGAGTCCTATTTCATGTAAAAGCATCAGCAGCAGAGGAAAGCACTGCACAGAGAGAAGACTATGACACGTAACAGGCTTTCCATAGAGGAACAAAAGGGTGGATGTCTTGGGCTGCACTCTTTTCTTGTATACAGACAGTAAACAAGCTGAACACATCTCACCTAAGCATAACATTACAACTACTTGAAGCCCAGCTCAGGCATCTGGAGAAGAGGCAGCAAGGAAGGATGGGAGAGAGTTAATGGGCTGGGCGTCCCCAAAGGTGCAGAGTGGGAATCAAGGGAGGATCCAGGAGGAGCCAAGGCTTCTGGCAGAAGTCTGAGAGGAGAGCAGCAGAAAGGAGCTGCTCTCTGGGTCCTCACAGATGTAGCCAGTGAGAGAGCAGCAGTGCTGCCCCCTGGCGGCGCGCCGAAGGCAGGGCCACTTCCCCCAGGGCTGGAGAGCTCTGGGGAAAGACAAATCCTGTCACTTTGGATGCCAAGTAAGGGGGCACTGTGTGCCGGTGGTGTACCTATGTTGGCCAAAGCGCTGCCCACTGTGCATTTGCTTCCCACAAGCACAGTTATCCTTCCTCGTGCATCCAGGAAAGACAGTTCTAGAAAAACACAAGCAGTAAAATAAAACACTGCCAGGTCTCGAACCATCCTCACCATTGTTACTATGCCCACTGATGTAGCCGCTGGTTCGAGCTGTTTTATTGCCCGTCCTCCACTTTTTGCCAAGCATCATGTCCTTCATGGACTTGATGTCCCTTCAGGGACTGGTCTCTCCTGACAGCACGTCCAAAGATATCAAATGAAGTCCAGCCATCCTTTGTCCCCATGTTCTCTTGGCAGTCCTTGTACTTTTATTGCTCAGTGTCTGATTATTTGGGACCAGGCCTTATTGCTGCCCCTTCCTCACCTTGGCCCCCAATCCCGACCCCAAGCCCTGCACATCCACTGTGTGAAACCTCCTGTTCCTGTAACCATCCCTGTGCTTTTGTGTGGGGGGTCTAGCTGGGTTCCCCTGGCAATTCGCCAGCTGCCCTTGGGAAAGTTCATGGAGTCGGCTAAGTAGTAGAAAAGCCAAACGTCCAGCTGAGATTGGTTTACTCCCTAGCACCCTTGGGCAGGAGCACAGCCCCACTCCCGGTCCCAGGTAGCCAACGACCACACCTAGGTTCTCCGGACTTGGCAGCTGTAACATGTGGCCTGGGCTTCCCCTTCATTTCCTGCTCCTTTCTGGCTTGCTGTCTGACTTTTCTTTGTGGAATTAAAGCTGCAAATTGACAGCTAAACACTCTAAAGTCACAAAAAAACACCAAATGCCCACCCAAACATGTGAAACTTCAAAAAATCATCCTTAGAAGATTCCCAAACCCTAAACATTCCTAAACCCCATATATGCCCTGAAAACACCATGAAAGCCCTAAGAAAACCTAAAATGCTGGGGGGAAAAAACACATATAATATTAAAAATACCCTAAAATCCCTAAGGAACTCTGTAACATCACTAAAAACACCATACTGTGCTGAAAAATACCTATACACTCTAAAAAACCACCCCTAAATCCCTTAAACACTCCCTAAAATCTTATAAAACACCCTAAAAACCCCAAACCACCCGAATGCCCAAAACACACCTTGAACGTCCACAAACAACCTAAAAGCCCTAAAAAATCACATGCCACCAAAAAGCCCTAAATGACCGCAAAATTCCAACTCATAGCCAGCCTATAGTGGGCTTCTGGAGCTGTCAGTCTTTTATGGGAACAGCTTTATCGTTCTCCCAAGGAGAAGTTGGTAGGTTTGAAACCCTGACCTCATGTTTAGCAGTCTAATAATTGCTGGACAGTGCCACCAAGGCTCTACTGGTGTAGTGGGTTACACATTGGGCTGCTAACCTCAAGGGAAACGGTTCAAAACCACCACCCACTCCTTGGGAGAAAGAAGAAGCTTTCTTTCTATTCCCCTAGATTTCTCATTGAAGGTGTAAAGTAACCTGTTAAATGCTCGCAGTGGCAGCAGCAATGTCTCATAACCATGGGGAAATGTGGTTCAGAAACTTCAGAAGCAAGCATCCACCAGTAGGTGACTGACCAGCAGTATTGACTTGGGCAAAGAGAAGGTGACATGGAAGGGTAAGGAGAAGAATGCGTGCAGAGGGCAGGTTGGCAGCTGAGCCTAAGTCCAGTAGAAACAACAGAAGAATGGCCTGTTCCTGGAAGGGCCACGGGAGATGGTGCGACTTCATGTAGCCCCCACTTACATGTGTAACAGCAGCAATTGCCTGAACACGTGGTCTCCCCAGGGAGGAGCCTTTGTGTGGTGTTAAGATGCTGTTACTGTCTGTTGTACTGTGGTGGCCTGCATTTGGCTGTAATGGTGGAAATTTTGCAGCCAGTAGTTCAAATGCCTGCTGGGTCACTCACTGCAGGTAGACTTCAGCAGTTTCCAGACAGAGAGACGAGGGACGAGGACCTGGTCTTCCACTTCTGAAAGAACTGGCCAGTGTGAACCTTGTGAATGGCAGAACACTATACCTGAACATGAGTACCGCAGGCTATAAGGCATGATGGATTGACACAGTGGCTGCAGCAATGTGCTCAAACATAGGATAGTGCTGGCCTGGAAAATAGTTCATCGTCCATTAAAAAAATCATTATATAGGGGCTCATACAACTTTTGTTGTTGTTTTTCCCTAAGGGAGAGCAGTGTATTGGTACACTGAGAGGTATATAGATCAATGGATTCGAACAGAAAAGCTACACATATATTCACCAGTCAACAGGAAACTAGCCTTCGAAAAAGGACACAGAAATATCCAAAGGGACAAATTCTGCTTGCTCAACAAATGGTGTTGGACAAACTGAGATACCGTATGTAGGAAAATGAAGCAAGCCCCAAACCTTCCCCCATGCACAGAAATTAACTGAAGAGGGGTTAAAACCTGAAAGTAAACCTCCGGGCTATCATAATCAATTTTTCGATGACCTCATCGGTCAGAAATCATTGTAGGAACGCCAAAGCGTTCTTGTGTTCAACGTCTACATACATAGCAGGTGCTCCAGTAAAGGGGAATCTTGGTGGAGCTGGCTCATCCATTCCTGAAGAGAGTAGAGCACCACGTTGGCCCATCACAGAGCTCAGGTGTAGAATCTTCCTCACTGTCATCCTTTATCTCAGCAGTGTCAGTGTTGGATTATGAATTTCCCAAAGAACCAGTATCGCTCAATTCTGTGCACAATGCTGACTCAC
The DNA here is from genome assembly GCF_050624435.1 of Tenrec ecaudatus. Lineage (NCBI taxonomy): Eukaryota > Metazoa > Chordata > Mammalia > Afrosoricida > Tenrecidae > Tenrec > Tenrec ecaudatus. Next base: position 663,506 of record NW_027457661.1, read on the forward strand.
TCTCGCTGTTATTTCACTGGTCTAAAAACCCATTTAGGTTAAAATGACACTTTTTTGATGCCATGACCTAAAATTTTTAGTGAGAAAATGTTCCTAATGACATTACTTGGGTCTTCCTCTAATCCTGATGCCATGTTCTTTTTCACATAGACCAGCTTCTTGTATAAATTGCTCAGCATACAGATGGAATAAGAACAGTGAAAGGATACAACCCTGATGCACACCTTTTCTGATTTTAAACCATGCAGTATCACCTTGTCCTCTTCACAGTCTCACCTGGTTCTATCTCTTGGCCTTTGTATAAGCTCCATATGAGTACAATGAAGTGTTGTGCAATGCCCATTCTTTTCCATGGTATCCCCAAGATCCACCTCCTTCCACTCGTGCTTTCCAGAATGTGGGGTTGGGACAAAGCCTGGATAGTCTCATGGCAAGACCAGATCAGGAATGGAGCTGAGCCGGGAGCAGCTTTATTTGCTTGCTCCAGGGAAAGTCTGCCAATGTGACTAAGCCTCAGGGGCTTTCTACAAATGATAAAGGTGAATCCCTCTCTCGTTACCCACTGATCATCTCTGAGCCTCTTGCTCTCATATCCCTTGCACAGACCTCTACCATTAGATGGACAATTCGGTAACGTTTGAACACTTTTCTGATGCTGAGCCTGGGGAGCAACTAATAGCTGAGTAAATATTGATTGAAAGATGGTGAGTGGAAGAAAATAGCTTTGCCAGGTCCAGGTTGTGATGGAGATGAGAGTGTTACCAAATCCTGCTGTCCCCATGGTGGGTTAGCTGTATTGTGCCCAGTCCTGAAAGTCTGAGCCAGGGGTTTTAACGTGGCCCCTTTCAAAACATATAGGTGGAATTCTTGGACCATGAGCTGTCCATAAAGTGTGGCTTTACCAAGGTGATGTCCGCCCTGGAACGAAACAACCCAAGAACCTAGATCTTTGTGAAGGTGTTGGTAAGGGATCCCGCGGAAATCATATACTTGACTGAAAGCAAAGGAAACTTTGCCTTCATGTGTCTGCAGCTGGACGAAGTGGTGCTGGAGCACACCCTCCTTTGCGATTCTTCTTGTTCTTTTTATGAGCTGCTCCCTGGCCTGTGCAGTCCCGTAAATCTGGAAACTCTTTGCTGGTGGGGGCAATTGTTTTATCCTCCCCCCAGATCCAGATGTCTTGTCCATGGTCAGTGCGCAGTCCTTGTTAGCCAGAGGAGTGGGGCATCTAAAGGCAGGCAGGGGTCACATGCTTTTATTCTACACTTTCTAGAAAGACCAGAGCTAAACATCTTGCAGCCCTTTTCATGGCCTCTTTCTTTTCTATATTTATTTTCCAGGAAAGAGGAGAAGAAACGCGACAGCATCTACTGACAGCAAGTCAAATGCCATCGTGTGTGTTCAGAGGGCAGGCTGGTACTCATTTGCCTAACTCCTCAGTCCCATCGTGCCATGTCCATGTTAGATTGTTTAGGGAAACAGATGACATATGTTATGATGCTAAATAAGCTGAAACAGTGCCAGGATGGAGGCAGAAGGGGTTTATTTGTTTGTTTTTAAATGAAGCATGGCTTTCTAGTGACTTATTGTGGTGGGGAAGGGGGGCACCGAGGGCAACAAGACATGGTTGTGACAGTGGTCTGGGAATTGAGACAAATCATTGCTTCTGCAGCAGAGATGAGCTGCCTCTGACCTGTCAGTTACTTGAAGGGAGACTCTGCATTTGGTCAGACAAGTCTTAGTTGGAGATGGTACCAGCTTTCCTCCTGAGCCTCTGTGGTTCCCTTTGGACTACACAGGCCCGAATCGCTTTTAGCTGAGCAACAGCAAATGGCAACACAGACTTGCCATATTGCTCTTTTGCGTACACTCTTTAAAAATCGTACTAAATATACATGCATCAAAACATTCGTCACTTCCACGCTCTACAAGATTATAACTAAGTGGCATTCTGCATGTTGTTCATATTATCATCCTTACCCATTCCAAAATTATGTCATCACCCTATGGAAGCTCAGTATCGTCTCAGGGATGGCACTTCCCCTCCAGGCCCTACTGGGTTAGGCTGGGTTGACTAGAGAAATAAATCCAAGGACACTCATATAGGTATAAGAAAGACTCCACCTCACTTATTTGTCCAATTGACATGGCATTATGTAACAACCATACTTACCTTCCTACCTATCCCTGGAAACAATTGGGAGATGTTTGTCTCTATTCATTTTCCTAGCCTAGATATTTCTTGTAAGTGGAATTAAGCAAAATGTGTCCTTTTTGAAGCTGATTTATTTCACTCAGCATAATGCTTATGAGGTTCATTCCTCTTGTAGCCTGTGTCAAGAGTTCATTTCTCTTTATGGCTGAGTAGTAGTCCATTGTATATACCGTAGGCAACATGTTTGACTTATCCATTCACCTATTGATGGGTATTTAGACCGTTGACACGTTTGCGAGATTGGGAATAATGTTGCAAGGGCCATCTGTGTATTTGTATCTATTTATGCGCTTGCTTTTAATTGCTTATATCCTTCATTTCCTTTTCTTTCCTTGTTAGACTCAGTATGATCCCCTTCTGCCCATCCTCTAGCCTCACAACCTCTGTGTCTGATGTGCCAGGATCTCACCAGGAGCCTTAACACCAAGATTCTGAGCCCTGACTGAGCATTCTGATCATCCAGGGAATTGAATATTCCGGAGCACACAGAAGATGAAGTTATCAAAACTCCTTAGGCATAACCGAACAACTGGAGGGAGTGCTTTATTGGGCTTGGGGGCTGGGGATTATAGTTGTGAAGGACACCAAGAACAATTGTCATTACCTAGACTGTAAAGACTATGGTCGACATCCACGCTGGTGAGTAGCAGCTGGATCTCAGAAGCTCACAAGTGGCCATCTAGGTGGCAAGTATTGTCACCCTCACTCTGGAGGAAAGAGTGGTGAGTGGACCACATGAACATTAGACTTCATGACTCTGAGCACAGAATAACTAGATGATCTCCAACTATCAATTCCAACTTCTTTGAAAGGGATCACATCAAAAGGTCCTAGATAGTGAAGCAAAATTCACAGTCATAAAAGAGACCAGGCTTATTGGCTGGATAGGGACTAACAGAACCTCTGAAATGATGGTCCTTATTCACTAAGTTTGAAAATGAACTCCTACCTGTGGTTCAATATTCAGCCAAATAATAGATTGGTCTACAATGGGAGCAATTACACAAGTGAGGCACACAAACCTGAAAACAGCAAACCATTTGATCTCAAAAGGGCAGTATTAATCCAAGGCCCAAGTTCAGAAGGGTAGGAAGAGAGGAGGAAGGGAAACAGAAGACATAAGTAGGGAGTGGAATAAGTCATATTATATTGTGGAGATTGCAATAAGTGGCATAAAACACAATGTGTATGAATTGTTGAATAAAAAACTGATGATCTTGGTAAACCTTCACCCAATTCACAATAAAAACTTAATGAGAGAGAAAAATATCCAAGCACCTAGGCTGCATTCCAGGCCAATAAAATCGGACTCAGTGGAGATGGGACAAAGATGTCTTTTGGACAGCTCTCTGGCGATCCCAATGAGCACACAGGCTGATACCCACCATCTGGAAACTATGGGGTAGCTGCTTCTCCGGTAATGCCTCGGGGGAGCGCTTGGGTCCGTCAAAGAATGCGGGATGATGAAGGGGCAAAGGTCATCAAACCTCACCCACAGCTTTACACTGGGGGGCTGCTCTCTGAGGAATGTGGGAAGGGTCCACTTGCATGCTGTCTCTGTGCAGCAGATCCAACAGACTCAACACCTTTCCAAAGCTGGCAAGAAAGTCCGAGAGACTAGATGTGGGCACCACGCTGTGAGTTTCCCAGAAGGCACGACACAGATTGAGAGCAGTCACGGGAACACAGACTCCTCCGGAAATGCTGCCATGCGCAGAACATGCATCTCTAATTTCATTTCACACTGACTCAAGCATTCAGTCCTTTTTACGAAAACCCAGCTTCTCATTACAGTAACCGGTTTAAAATGACAATCTTCTGTTGAGCAAGTCTAAGAAATGACCTTCCTTTATTTTACATGGTATAAAAATTCAGTTTCCTAGGCCGATGGGCTCTAGGGACAGGTGTTTTTATGTACTAGACATGGCTTTCAAAGTTCTTCAATTGCCTAAATTAATAACGACTTTTTTCCTTTGGCTTTTCTAAGGGACACATTAATTTCAATCTTTTTCTAAGGAAGTGAATCTCTAGCTATCTCATTGGGATAACTTTCTGCCTTCAGAGTAGAATTTGAAATAATCTGCAAGGTTACCCCTTCCCCACCCTGCCCCAGCAGCCCAGCCTCTTTCTTCCTTCCAGCCTCCAGCCACCGGGGTTTGGTTGGGAAAGGAGATGCAGAAGGGAGTCTCTGGATTTTTCTATCTAAAGGTTGGCCACAACCCCCAGTAGACCAAATGTAATTCATTATGGCGGGTTTTGGTTTTACTACTTTAAGAGTTATCCTTAGGGAAATTACAAACAAACAGAAATAGGAAGACTTTATATTTTATTAAGGGATGTATGGCTCAGCCTCATTATATTTTAAAAGACAAAGTATAAAAAAAAATCTGGCTCCATTTAAAATGTCCTGACTAGCAGAACTTAAAATACACAAATCTTAAAATGAAAGTCTAGATGAATAAATAAAATAAACAACGAAACAGCTTTCTCAGGAAAAGCCATAATAAAGAGCTCGACTACTTTTTGAGCTGTTTAAGATGCTCGTGTTAAAGGGAAAAGAGTATCATTGTTGACTTTGAAATGTAGAACCATTTGCTTAATTCAGTGATGCTAAAATGGGCAGTTTGGCTGAAGAAAGAAATTGGCTTGTAGCATTTGATGAGCAATTTCTTCTTTTGAATATAGAAATGACCAGGGATGCGGACACGCTTTTTATTCTTTTGAGGACCCTCTAACCAAGAAATCTTTTAAATGATCATTACACAGTGAATGCCTGGAGGCTCTGGAAACTATTTATTTTGACATTATTATAAGCTCAAAATGATTCACCAATGCAAAAGAAGAAGAGAAAAAGCAATTAAATACTAAGCTGTAAACACTGGAAGCTTTTCTGTGCTGAAAATAATTGGACAGAGTTTTTTCTTTTTTTAAGTAATAGTGTCCAAAGAGATTCAATGATCTTATTGCTTATGGATTTGGAGCTTAACTATATTCCTTATTTTAAATTTGATATTAGAATAGCAAGATTATAGACCATGATACAGTGTGACTTGGAGAAGTATCATTTCATTAAATTATCAAGGTAAGGCTCAAGGAGCCTGGTGGAATGTGTGTGACCATGAGGCCGGCCAGTTGGAATCCGCTAGTGGCTCACAGAGAAAGATGCGGTTCTCAGCTCCTGTAAAGATTTAGAACTTCGGGAACCCACAGGCATAGTTCTACGTTGTCCTTTCAGGGGTCCTCAAACTTTTTAAACAGGAGGCCAGTTCATTGTCCCTCAAACCCGCTGGATGGCCGGACGATAGTTTAAAAATAAAACTATGCACAAATGCCTATGCGCACTGCACATACCTAATTTGAAGTTAAAAAAAAAACGGGGCAAAAACACCCGGCGCGCTGAATAAATGTCCTCTGAGGGCCATGCGGCCCGCAGGCCATAGTTTGAGGACCCCCTAGATTGATATAAGTCAGAATTGACTTGATAGTGTTAGGTTTCTGGGGTGGTTGACCTCAGTTCTTGCTTAGCAACGCTGAAAGAATTCATATGGCAGAAGCAGTTTTGTAAATCCAAGTGAATGTTATGGAAGAAAGTTTCAGGTATCGCAGTCCCCAAAAGTCCCCAGTATCTCCGGAAAGCACGCCGGGCTGCATGGCAGGGGTGGGGAAAGTTTGCAGCTGAATATGGCGGTTTCATGGGAGGAATACCTGAGCAGGAGTGCAGAACCAGCTGAGGAGCCACGGCAGGAACCCCCAAGGGCCTCACCCTCCACTTGCAGAGCACGTGAACAAGGGAGGGCGACAAGGAGCCCAGGCCTACTTCTATCACCTCCCAACACCACTGGAGGACATTGGTCGATCGTATTGGTTGATTTCGGTGCACTTTTGTGAAGTCCTATTCTGTATGACCAGGTGGACCTTCCACCTGGGTCTACATGACTTGGGTCAGAGCATGCTCAGTTCTGAATTTTGCCATAGGTGTCTAATGAGTGTGCCTGATGTATTTCCAACCCCTTTATTGTGGCCCGGACAGCTCATTTTCGTTTAGTGCTGGCATTTGGGAAGACAAGCCCTAATCTAGCAACCTGTCAAGAGCAGTAAGTGAATGGAATTACAACTCAACTCATAGCCATAAATTCAATTCGGACTCATAGCGACCCGAGAGGACAGGGCAGAATTTCCCCCTCAGGATTTCTGGGGCTGGAATTCTTTACAGGAATAAAAGTCTCTTTTTTCTCCCTCCCAATGGCTCCAAAGGACTGACCTTGCAAGGAGATGTCCAGCGGGTGCCAGCAGGCTCCTTCATTGAAAATCTCTGCTAGTTTCTGAAGTGGGAGGGAAATTTTGAGGAGGCCGTCTGCGGCAGAGTTAACTCCCCATTAAAGCCAATGAGCTTTTCCACATCTCTCAAAAAACAAACAAAAAAACCTAAAGTGACTACTTCAGATTAATATGCTGTAGGTAGAACCAGCTCCCACTCACCAAACCAAACCAATCAACCAACCAACCAACCAAACAAACAAACAAACAAAAAAAACCCCAAATCCTGTTGCCTTCAAATCAGTTCTGACTCATGCTCACCCCTTGTGCTACAGAGTACAATTGTTGCATGAGGTTGGCTAGGCTGTACCCTTTATGAAAGCAGATGACTCCTTCCTTTTGTGGTACAGCTAGGTGGTTTGAACTGATAACCTTTATATAAGCAGCCCTAGCCAGCGATCTATGTCAACTAAAGTGTCAAAGCATGTAAAGACTGATCCACAACCCCCACTTCTCTCTTCCTCTTCTGTGATGACCTGGAATCCACCTTTTGATCTGGTGGCACCATATTTGTGAAGCAGCCCGAATCACTGACGGACGGTGTGCAGGACAAACACCCTGTAGAATTGCCCTTCCAGTGTCAGAATTTGCATGAACAAGAATAAACTTCTAGATTTTAAGCCACTGAGGTTCCAGGGGTAGCTTCTTTCTGCAGAACAGACTAGGCTACCCTGCCTGATCATCTCTTCACAGGGTTTTTGTGGAGAGCTACTGGAGCAGCTCGATCCAGGGGAGCTGCCAAAGCAGATACCTACACTTTATCTGGGATTGTAGGTTGTAGTACCAAAGTTTTTATTTGCCCGGGAGGCACTGAGTACATTTTTTTTCTTCTGAAAACAGGACAATATGTAAGTTTGGAGACATATGTAGCTGGAGCTGAAAGTCCTCTTACCTTGCAGTTTTCTTTGGTAGAGATAGACTTGTTCTTAATGAAACCCATGACAGTCAGTGTCACAAATGACTTCTGAGGAGAGGCCAAACAGCTAAGTCAAGGCCAGCCTACCATTCTCTTAAATGCTGTCTCATGCTCTCATCTGCTCTGACGTGTCTGCTCAGGGGCATGTGGCAGCCACTGGGCGGGCCTTACCATTGGCACTGAAAATCATTGTAGGGGATATTAGAGGATTTACATCAAGAAGACCTGACTTCCTGGCCATTGCTCGGGGGCCACAGTTCCCAAGACAATCAGTGTCAAGGGCAAAACAAAATAAAACATGACGAGGGCTCTGGGGCTGGGTTGAGCTGGATATGTAACCAAAGCCCCTTTCTACCAGAATCTTCCCAAGAGGAGATTGCTCTTTTCCATAGCTAAACAATTTTGTTTAACACACGTTCTGCTGAGGAACCTTCTGGGAAGCAGAAGAAAATAAATCTGCCTTCCTTTGAATTAAGCTGGGTTGGGTCCAAGCCCTGTGTAGTGTCTATTCTTCTCATAACATCTAAAGGAGTCTGATTTCACCATTCTTAGCTATTAAAAAAAAAGTTCCAGGCACAATAATTCAATTTAAAATTACACACCAGGAGTAGTTCATATTTAATACACTTTATACAGGTATTACAGGTACAAGGGACGTACTTGTTAACTGCCAGGTTGCTGGCTTGAACCAACCAGCTACTCCACAGGAGGTACTGTGTTTCTGTGAAGATATACAGCTTGGAAGCCCACTGGGAGAGCTCTCCTCTGGCTTGAGTCTGAAGGTGCTTGACAGCAGTAGCCTTTTGTTTTTATAGAGGTATAAAGCTTTCTTTCTTTTTTTTTTTTTGGTATAAAGCTTTTTAGAACAACAAAAACAATTCCTTTTGGAAGTAAGCCAGAGCTAAAACCACAAGTTACATGCTTTACTTTTTTTCTGTCCTGCTGCTGGCAGCCACCCTTTCATCGATTGTGCACACCAGCATGGTGGTGAAGTGGTGAACTCTGCGCTCTCACTCCCCTGGCTTCACCCTCGGTCTCCTCACTCATCGTGTGGCTTCACCCAACGCACGGAGCCTCCTGCAGGCTCCTCACCCTGTGTGTGTAAAAGTGCGAAGGAGACAGACTTCCTCAGAGCTGTGCTTTAGAGAGAATCCTCCTCACATACTCAGCACTGCCTTGAATAGGGCAGCACTGCATACATGACAGCTACTTGATGATTGTTGATGGTGGTGGTGGTGTGTTTGTACGGATAAAAAAAGAGCCCTGAATGGTTATGTAACAAGTAAGGGAATAAATAGATCTTCCTTCATCCACCTTCATCTTTCATTGTTCTATCACTCTCTGATTGCAATATTAGAGGCTAAAATGGGCAGAATTCCCACCTCTGAACAAAGTTTGTGCACATGGGTGTGCATGCTTGTGTGTCCATGTGAGTGGGCCTGTACAATGTGTGTGCACGTGTGTGTGCACATGTGCACTGGAGCCTGGCAGCAGCAGGGGAGGCGCCTGTCTCTGTTCAGCAGTATCTGACGGCTGCTGCAGGGGTAATGAGAAGTGATTGATGATCTGTTCAGGGAGCTCCTGGGGTGGACTCAGGGAAGGAGCAGCAAAGAAGACATACTCATCTCCCCCGTATTTAGATGAGGTGACGGAGGTGGGTGGTAGAGGAGCAGCTACTCAGTAATGAGATAACAGGGGAAAGGCCTTGGATGAGGTGCCAGACAGCCCTGCTTTCCCAGAGAGGGTGGGGACTGGGAACGAGGCTGCATCCTGCCTAATCAGTTACAGTTGCTCTGTCACTCTGGAGAGGGAGGCAGATGAGGCAGGGAGCTTCCGGAATCTCTCATCTCCAGTCCTTCTAGGTGGATGTGGGAGCGTGTGAGGACGGCCACACTGGAGGGTCAGGGTTGATCGCCTTGCAGTGTGGAGCCCGGCCTGGACCTGCGTTGTGAAGGGTGACTAAGGAGCTCTGGGGGCAGGGTTCTGGGTGGCGGCTTTGTCTACTAAGACCCACAGCCGCGCCCTGTGTTGCAATGTTGGCATGCAATGTGCAAAGACTTGAGACAACGTGAAATGGACCATCCACTTCACTTGGAAAGACAGGAGGGCTGAAAATCAGATTGGGAGATCTGATCTCATTTGCTGCACAGTTGTGAGAGGAGATATTCCTGGCTTCTCTCATGTTGGGAACCGGACATAATCAGCCTGACAAAACCAAGGCCATATTGCCTGCCCAGCAGGGCTAAAGCCACGTCACCTCAACCTTATCTTACCCTGACACACACCAGATGGCCCACCCTTGTCTGCTCCAGCACCGGACATTCCAACTGCAGACTTGCGGCCGCCTGCCCTGTGTGCTCTACACCCCCGCCCTTCCTTTTTTTTTATCTCCCCTTTGAACTCCCTTGTTTGTCTCACCCTTTATAGAGAGGCTAGTGTAGCAATAAACTCAGACCTTGACAAGAATCTGCTTGGTCTCGCTCCTCTCTCTCGCCCGTTTCTCTTTCAGGCTGGGTCCTCCTTGGAACCCCTCGAATAACTGAGTCCCTCTGGCATGAAGGAGGTGATACAAATGCATTGATAGCCTAGTATCTGTCAGCTGGGAACCACAACATAGTGAGAGCCCTTATTAATCATTTGGAGATTAGCTGAGGGGTGGGAGAAGCCAGGCATGAGGCTTTCCAGGGCTGCTCAGCCTGCACAGGAGTCCTTTCCTGGGTTGGACAGAGGTGCTGCCATCTGAAAGCTCAGATAGAGCAGTTGGAAAATTAACTGACCTGGTACAAGATCTATTTACATATATCAAAAGATCCTGGGTAATAACATCTCATGTTTGTGCAGCATGCCACACTTGTCAAAGGGCTTTCTCATTTACTGTCTTACTTGGTCCTCAAACTAAGAGGCCTTTGGGCAGCTATTGATGTTTAATTTTGGGCGTGGTAACAGCTATGGGTATAGTACTGGGCTTGGAATCAGGCTGTGCAACCCACAGCAGGTCACTTAGCTGCTCTGGATTGGCTTTCTTCCTCTATGAAGGTCAGCGCTTGGACTAGACCATTTTCCCAGTGGCAGCTCTGCTGACATTTTGGTCAACATCATTTTTGTGGGGCTGTGTTGTTCCCTGCACCAGGATGCTAAGCGAGCATCCCTGGTCTCAGCCCACTAGATGGCAGTGGGGCTCCCTTCTTCAGAATGTCTCCAGGCATGGCAAATGTCCCCAGCAGAGCATGCTGCTGGGCTGGCGCACGGCAGGATGATGCACTCAATGAGTTGGATTTTAAGTTTTCAGGTACTTTACATGTCTGCACAGGGAGACTACATCAACAATTACCCAGCAGTCAATGGGTCATCACTGACCCTCTCTATAATTCCAACTGAGATCATGAAGCACCGACTGAGTTTCTGAGCTTAGCACCCTGCATGGCACAAGTTGTTTAGCACTCAGCTACAAACTAAAAGGTTGGCAGTTCAAACCTATCCAGAGGCCTCTTAAACAAAATCCTGGTGGTCTGCTTCAGTAGAGTTGGAGCCATGAACACCCCATGGAGTGAAGAGATATAAACATGAATGTGGATGTGACTCTAGGTATAGCTACAACCGGTAACCATGGAATCAACTACAGCATGGAATCAACTTCAACTCCTGGCCTCCTTGTGTGTCCAAGAAGAACTGTGCTCCCCAGGGTCTTGAAAGGCTGCTTGGTCTGAAGTAGATTTGCAGGCCCTTCTTTCTACGTGCCGCTGGGTGGCCTCAACCTTCCAAGCATGCTATTAAAAGCCAATCCGTCACCTGTGTGCATCACTGAAGACACACGGACACAGGGAGCAATGCCCTGGCTGGGGCACTGGAACAGCGCTGGCATGCAGTGAGTGCTGCCCAGTTAGCGAACAGGTCTTCCCTTGGTACTTTCTCAGGTCTGTGTGAAGCTTTCTAAGCATCCAGAGTTCTCGGCCTGATTCTGCTGCCAACTTGCAGTGTGACTTCGAGCTAGTCTCTTGCCCTCTCTGGGCTTGATAACAAAAGCAGGGCAGGCCAGACACAAATATCGTGTGGCTAGCAGGGGAAAGCAGTTGAGGACACAATTGCAGATGGAGAGTTCATCCTTTGGACTCATCGCCCCTCCTCCCTAACACACCCCCCCCCCCCCACTACACACACACACCTTTTCAACTGCACCAGATGGGTTTTAACTTTCCGGCACCAGAAAAGCAGACCTTGAGTTTTTTCCTTTATGGAATGTAGGCCACCCCTGCTTATGTGTCACATTCAGTCCTCGTTCTTCTCCCTACTCTTGTCCCTCCTCCAGTCTTCAACAAGTGACTGCAGGGCGGTTTCCCAGCAGGGCTGTGCTCAAAGATTCATAATGCTGGGTTTTCCTTTAGTTCTCCACAGTCTTGGGCTTGGAACAATCCAGGCATTACCTTATCAACTGCTCATTTTAGGTGGGAAGGACGGGGGCACTGGAAACACCGTATGGGCTCAATCCTTCTCTGCACGCATGTGAGGGGTTTCCAGGAGTTCGAATTTCAACTTAAGTGATTTATTTTTTGTTGTTTAATCGCATGCCTGTCATCTGCTGGACATTTCTTCTACAGTGTTTTGTTGTTGTTAACCCCATTTCTAAGATCAGAGATAGAAGGGTCAGGCACAATAGGCAGTTAAATTGACTCAATCTGGGCTGTGAACCTGCTTCTGTCTGGTTCCTCATAGCCCTCAGTCATTTTAATGGAGGTGTTGTGAAGGGTGTGGGTTCAGCAGCCACACACTGCCTCATCTCGCCTCCTCGTTGATAGGCTGTGTAGCCTTACATGAGTTGTTTAATCTCCTACCAAGCTTGTGAGAGCACTACTTTTGTTAGCTTCATTTTACCAAGGCTGTGAGAGGTCAGGGGAGCGAAGGCTTACAGATTGCCTGGCATATAATATGCTAATGATAGTCAAGATATATAACTAAGCATGTCTCTGTTCTAGGTTCTGTCAGTACCTGGTGTGGCCACAAAGGAGAAACCTGGTTTCCTGCTATTTTGAGCATCTAGTGTGAATGGCAGGAGATAAGTCACATGCTAATGAACCCTTGTGGTGTATTGGTTAAGCACCCTGGGGCCCGGCTATCAAAAGATATAGTGTCCAGGGTCTTAAAGACTGGAAGATAAACAAGGGGCCATCTAGCTAAGAAACAACAAAGCCCACATGGAAAAAGCACACCAGCCTACCCCAACATGATCGCTGAAGACAAAGCGGGTGCATAAGCAAATGTGGGCATGTTTTCTTGATGTGCACTCACCCTTTACATAAAACTCTCTCTTATACATACGCGTTTCTGTGGATTTGTTTCGCTAAGGCACCCAGACTAACATAAGCAGCACGGAACGCATTTAAGAAGCCTAGACAAGGGCAGGGCAGGATATTTGGAGGGACTGGATCCAGAATTAGAGAGGAAGGGGTGCTGGAGGTGAAACGGGCTGCTAGCTCCCTGTCCCAAGGAGGACAATGAGACTGCTGGCTCCCATGAAGATTTACAGTCTTGAAAACTCCATATAGGGTCACTGTGGTTGGAATCCACTGGACGGCAGTGGCCTTTTGGGATTGAAGGTGGAAGCCACCAACGACTTCCTGCCATTGAGCCAAGGAGCCTCCGGAGAGTGTGTGAACTTCTGGAATACAGCGAACAACCTCTGCACATCTGCTTTTCGTGCTGCCCAAGTCATGCATTGACATTTTTCCAAAAGTGAACCATCACAGCTGCTCTCTCAGGAAGCTGGGGGCTGAGCCCGCTGGTTCCACTCCGTCAGCATTTCTGGTCCGGGTACCTGCCCTCTGCCCCGGCACAGGCAATGGGCTTTTGGAAGCAGTGCTCCCTGGGTAGTGGGTGTGATTTGGCTCCTCTGGCCTAACATGATGAATGCTGAGAGGGGGTGGATACTAGGGGGTTAAGCTCCCTGACCTTTCCCTAGCCCAGGGGAAAACTTACTATTTAAAGTAAGTTTTAGACAGAATCTTTAGAAAGATAAATTGTTTACTTAATGTACACAATTACTCCCCAACACATCTGTTTTGTGTCTGCTCAACTCAACCTCATAGGCTATGGATGACCTTGAGCAAGTTTTTAAAGTCACAATGGGTTTCTACCAGGATTGAGAGTTCAGCTCTCTCAACTCTCCAACTGGTTATTAGCACCATAGTCTCATTTCTATTTATGGATTTACTTTGTTTGAGGGAAAAAAGACTCCCAATTCAACTATATTTTATTAGGAACTCCTTTGCTATGTTTTACACAAGAAAAAGGCACAAACCGCTGTTCTGGATGAAGGAGGGCATCCGCATGAGGCCCCAATGGTGTCGGAAGGACCCACAGCCACAGTTACTTAAATAAAATGACACCCATTCTGTCCTGCTGACTCTGACTCATAGTGACTCTGTGTAGGGATCCTGAAGTTGCTACCTTTACAGGAAGCAATAACCTCATCTTTCTCCTGTGGAATGACTAGTGGCTTTGAACCAGCGACCTTGCTGTTAATAGTCCAACACTATCCAGCATCACCACCTGAGCTCCTGAAAGCTTAAATGAGACATGGAAAACAAACACCTTTGTCACAAAACTGTCCCTGAAGACGGATCAATTCATGGAGTTGCGGGAGGGCCTGTGAGAGCATGAGCGGGACCTTCATTGGGATGTGCACACGACCGTATATCGCTGAGTCTGGCCCGGGGAGTGGACGCAAGCACACTGCCTGATGGACAAGCTTTCTACTGCCAGTCAGCAGTAGGAAAGAACTCAATGGTGGCTGAATGTGTGGCCCCTCAAAATGGATTCAGGGTCTCCACATAGACTCTCACTGTGAGCCACAGCCTATTGCTCAAAATTTAAGCTCAAATATGACTTAAATGCCTAACATTCTGTTTCCTTAAACTAGAGTACTGCCAGGATCAACTAGAGGCCTGGATGACCTATCAGGTCTGAACAACGATCTCAAATCACTTCACATGATCCATTCCACCAGTCATGTCACCAGTCACGCCTCCTCACTTACCCATTCCAGAGACTGTGCCTGTATAACCTATCGACTAACACATTCCCACATGTCGTGCTTATGAAACCAACCATCATGCTGGAATAAGGACCAATCACGATGTAAGGGGCAGGGTCAATGGGAAAGCAAGATAGGGGCTGAGGGGAGCCAAGAGGGTCCCGTCACTCAATCCCTAAACCTGATCTAATGTCACTAGACTGGGGTCTTCCTCACATCTCAAGGGCACCCGATTCATGATTGAAGTGAATTGTGTTTATTCAATCTTTGTTCTGCTTACCGTCCTGCTATGCTGCCTCCTCTTCTTGCTTTATGTTGTGGTGACAAATGGCTTGAGAGGGATTTGACATAGGGAGAAAGCCCACCCACATCAACTGTCACCAGAAGCAGACACTAAGTTCATTTCTCTCACCTCACAGAACTATGCACACCAGACACTGGTAGAGCTGCCCGGAAGGGGAACCCTTAGTGCAGTGGTTCTCACCCTGTGGGTTGCGACCCCTTTGGGAGTCATATGACCCTTTCACAGGGCTCGTCCAATTCATAACTGTAGCAAAATTACAGTGATGAAGTAGCAAGAAAATCATTTAATGGTCGGGGGGTCACCACAACAAAAGGACCTGTATTAGGAAGGTTGAGAACCACTGCCTGAGTGTGCTTAGGACTTTGCTGCCCTCAGGGTCACCAGACATTCCTGAAGGCAGAGTCACTGCAGGAAGCCCTTCTGGGAAATGCCCTGAAGCCAGGTCTCAACCAACTCCATCCACCCTCACCCTCCTAGATCCTAATCATAGGCTGCATGGAAATGATCCCTGCCACTTCAAAGACTGTAAGTCCATGGGAGCAGAAAGCCTTCTCTTTCTCCCTTGGAGTGGTGGCTGGTGAGTTCAAACTGCTCACCTTCTGGGTAACATAACCCACAGACCAGCTCCCCCTGAGCTCAGTTTGGTTTGCCACACAGCACACATTGTTGGGAACCTTCTGAAGTAGCTGTGCCATGTGCAGGTTGGGGGATTTCGCACAAGATGCAGAATTCCACCCTCTCTTGGAAAAAATAATTTTTGCAATAGCCTTGTATTCTCTTCTGGATCTGAGTAGCAGCTACTCTCATGCAGTGCTAGCACATACATGCTAGGTCTTACGCCGAGTCTGCTCCATGCTTTCCTGTGTCCTATGTGGCGCTGTAGGCACCCAAGGCATGGACTCTGCAGCCTGGGTTCAAATCTCTCCTTTCCACTTCCTCACTGTGTGGTCATAGGCTCATGACTTTATCATCCTGTGCCACTGATTTTTCATCTGTAAAATGAGGCAAGAATAGAGTCCACACATAGGCTTGTTAAGTGAAATAATTGAATTATTATATACAAAAAGCTTAGAACATTGCTCGGCATCTTGCAAATACTGTTAGGTAGCTTAGCATAGGGACTGGGTCATCCATTACATATGCTCAGGTTCAAACTTCCGGCCAGGAAGGGGTGGTACACCTAGGTGGGTGTTACACCTGGATTGGCCCATCTGGGCCAGGTGAATTCAATCCAGCCAATGGGGTTGACCAGGACCATCAACCATGCCTCCCTATGGAGGAATTGAAAAGGCAGGATCTTGACCTCTCCGATGTCTCCCTTCACCCACTTTTCTGTTGTCCGTCCCCCAGGGAGGGAGGAGGTCACATGTAGATACTTGTAATCGGTTTCCTCTTTCCAATCCACCCTCCCTCTACCCTCCCACTATCACCACTCACAAATTATCAAGGTTTCTTGAGGGATGGGGGAGCGGGGAGGAAGGGGTAAAAATGAGGACTTGATTGATGCCAGGGGCTTAAGTGGAGGCAAATGTTTTGAGAATAATGAGGGCAGTGAGTGTACAATGTGCTTTACACAATTGATGTATGTATGGATTGTGATAAGAATTGTATGAGCCCCTAATAAAACGATTTAAAAAAAAAAAAAGGCAGGATCCTGGAGCCCACGTAGTGACTTTCTCTCCAGCAGCTTCTAGGCAAGCTGTGCAGGGGTGAGGGGCCCTGAGGTGCCTGTGTAAACCTGAAACTTCTTCTCTCAAAAAACTCCCTTGGATCACAATCCAAGCTGCGGAGTGAATTCTTTCTCACGCGAAGCCAAGGACTGAGGTATATTTCTCCCACGAGAGATCTAACAATAGTATCTCTTATTATATCATTAGGAGCCCTGGTGGTGTAGTGGACTATGCATTAACCTGCTAATCGCAAGGTCAGGGGTTTGAACTGACTAGCCCGTCCGTGGGAGAAATATGAGGTTGTCTATTTCTGTAAGGCAATGGTTCTCAACCTTATGAATGCCGCCACCCTTTAATACAGTTCATGTTGTGGTCACCTGCAACCATAAAATTACTTTCATTGCTACTTTATAACTGTAATTTTGCTATCGTTATGAATTGGATGACCCCTGTTAAAGGGTTATTTGATCCCCAAAGGGGTCGCGACCCACAGGTTGCGACCCCTGCTGTAAGGATTTAAAGTCTCAAAACCCCAAAGGGGCAGATCTTTGTCCTATTGGGAGTCAATAAAATGGTAGTTAGGTTTTTTTCTGCATCAGTATCAGATTCTGGTGGCAATCTCAGTCATCCTGCATTGTGGTCTGGTTTGAACTCCGGAAATGACTGCCCTGGTTTGAGGTGAGGGCCACGGTGCTTCAGTGGTAGACCTCTCATCGACTTTCACCGGGAAGACCCGGGTTTGATTTGCAGCCAATGTGCCCCAGACTGTCAGTGAAGGTTTGTGTGTTGCTATGACACTGAGCAGGCTTCAGTGGTGTTTCCAGACTGAAACAGAATAATGAAGAAAGACCTGATCATCCCCATCCACACATTGACCTATGGCCCACCACTGTTGGCTTCCTCTCCCAGTCCTGGTGGTAGCACAGATAGGCACAGTTTGCTCCACTGCCCATGAGGTGCCCATGAGAGGCTGACGCGACAACCACAGTCAAGATCAACAGCTTAAACTCCATTCTGGGTCTATGGAAACAAGAACAACCTTCTGAATTGAGGTCGCATTGCTATTTGGGACTGGGAGGATGCCTTTGTGATATGGATTGCACTCTGGATCCCAAGGGGGACTTTTAAACACAGCCACATAGCAGCTCCGGAAATTGCCATAGTGAGAAGGCAGGTTTAAAAGAAAAAAAAAAAAGCTTTTACTGGCTTGCTCAAAGGAGGCTGCGGGTAGATTGGGGGGTGGAAAACTCCTCTGGAAATGGAAAATTTTTTTATCCTTACATATGCATCATTTCTTCTGGTCCTGAAAGAAAACACAAAGCAGACGAGAGGAGGAAACGGAGACTGGCAGTCATCTTGTTGGTATTCCCACAGCACCCCCTCCTTAAGCGCTTGCTGCCATCTCATCCAACTCCACTCAGTGTATTTTCACCCGGCAATGATGCAGAAATGTCTGCGTACTCCAGTTTTATTGTAGTCGGGCAGCGTTTATGGCTTTGACGTTCAACTGAGCATGGCAGGACGTCTAGAAGCAATTATAACCAGCACCTGCTCTGTCTGTGCGATGGGCAGGCAGTGACGGATTCCCAGCCTCCGGAACACTAGTGTTCCCTCCCAGCTCAGGATAATGACGGTGACACTCGGCCCCCTTGTTGTCTGGGGAGCTCAAGGAGCTCTCCTCTGAAACCTCAACTTATGGGCATTTCTTTGAGTGAAGACATCAAATTAGTGACTGGAAAGGAAGGCGTAGGAGATGATTATTGGCCACAAGACAAGCCTCAACCGCCTCCAGAGAGCATGTCTCCTAAGTGCAAAGTGTGGAGAGGGAGGAAACAATTGATCACAAATGGAATAGACTCTGAGTCTCACCACACAATGTGTGTGTGTGGTCACTGAGGCGGCAACATTATGACTGGGGGACGGATACGGTTTGTGCAGCCGTGATTGCCATCCAGAATGTGGCATGCTATTGTGAAAAATGATTTTTTATTCTGAGCAAATCTCTGCTTCCACTTGCTTTAATGCTTCGCCGGAGAGCAGGGGACTCTGGGAGGGGTGGGGGGCGCACAGGGCTGGGCTGACCTCAGGAACTCATGTGTAAAGGGCTTTTTCTCACTTGGAAGCAGGCTGTTCTTTCTGGTAAAGCTTGTTTGTGAACCTTGCCACATCTGCGTCCGAAGAGGGAACTGAAGGTGACAAATGCCACGAGGAGCCCCGGGCACATCTTGTTTCATTTGAATCCCAGTTTTACCTTTCCTCCTTTCTGGGTTCTGAAGCATCAGATGGGTGCCAAACGCTTCCACGGACAACTAAAGCTGAACAAGGTGGAGGCAGATGAAGAGCAACGGGAGGTTGGTGTTTGGGAGACTGAATACTTGGGCTTCCTAGGCCAGTCCAGTTGGTGGTTAGAGCCCTGTTTCAGATTCCACTGTAATCTCCTAGTGTCCAAGGACCAAGTGGCTCCTAAGTCCAGAATTTCTGTTACATGTGTCACCAAGGAGGAGTTGGGCTAAAATGCATTGAAGAATAAAGCAGGAGCTTGGCTTATGAATCCACTCTCTGATTCTGAAATTTCAAAGGCTCCGTGCACAGACATTTCAACACTGAAAGCACAGCAGGGAAAACCAAAGACTTGGGCTTCCTCCTTGTCCCTCTTTTTGGGCTTTTACGGTTTTCCAAGGCGCCTCCCTGAGCCGAGTGTTGTATAGGTCAGGTTTAAAGATGTCCTAGTTCCGAGGGACTTGCTGTTCTGCTTTCTTTTTCAGGGAGACCTGGTTTCTTGTCTTGTGGCCAAACACAGAGCACAGATGTCTGTGGGCCTCCTCCCTTTCCCCTGACCTTTGCTCTCTTCTCTGGATACACTACTGACCTGTTCTCCCTTACAAGATCTGAACTGCTCACAAACTTCGATGAATTCTCATCCTAGCAAGAAGCATCTGAGCATCTTATTAGAGCCTGTATGAGTTCTGTTCTGGATGCCTATTTGTGCAACTTCAGGGTCTGGCATGGAAACATTCCATGTCCACAGACCCGCACAGATAATATAAACTCCAACAGTAGTTTAAGGTTAAGGTGGTAACAGGGAACGCTGGGGCCTGTGGCTCCTGGTGAACCTCACAGGCTGTCTAAAGGGGCTACTTCCATCTCAATGTAACCATACAGGAATGTAGACCTGTTAGGTAGCAAGACAAGGGGTTGTTCCTCTCCATGCTTAGGGGGCCCCCTACAGGAGGTTGGGAGCCAATACAGGATAAAGGGCATGCACCAATTCAAGGCCAAGCCAGGAGAGCTTAATTGACGCCTCACAGCTGAAAGCCCTTAAAAGGCTGGAACCTTCCCTTCAGCTGCTTCTCTGCCTTCCGCTCAGCAGGGCTGGGTGTACAGTGTCATGAGGGTGCCCGTGTTCAGTTTACTGTAACGCCGGAACCTTCTTCTCTCCTGTATATAAACCCACTCGGATCACCAACCAGGCTTTGGTGTGAATTTCTTTCTAGTGTGTAGCCAAGGACCGAGACATTTCCCACCCGAGAAACCTACAGACCCAGACTTACAATAAACCCCTGTGTGTGTGTGTGTGTGTGTGTGTGTGTGTGATACACACACACACACACACACACACACACACACACACACACACACATATGGCAAGAGGTGAACAGGTCTAGCCAGCAATGGTGAAGAGGGCCCTGGGATTGAGGTTGAGAATGATTCTGAAGTAGAATCCATAACCCTTAGAAATGTATTGGCCTGCTATACCAATCCAATTACCCTCAACCTTCTTCAAAGAATTGGAAAAACTGACCACCAACTTCATATGGAGAGGGAAGAAACCCAGAATTAGCAGAGAACTCCTCAAGAAGAAGGACACAATTGGAGGACTCGCCCTACCTGATTTCAATGCCTACTACACAGCTACAGTGGTCAAAACAGCATGGTACTGGCACAATGATAGACACTCAGACCAGTGGAAAAGAATAGAAAGCCCAGGAGTAAAATCATCAGCATATAGACAACTGATCTTCGACAAGGGTCCCAAAAATGTCAAGTGGGAAGCAGATGCCCTCTTTAATAAGTGGTGCTGGAAACAATGGATATCCACATGTAGAAAGTTGAAATAAGACGTCTACCTCACCCCATGCACAAGAATACACTCAAGGTGGATCACAGATCTAGAAGTCAAACCCCAAACCATCAGGACCATTAAGGAGGGAATCGGGACTAATCTCAGAGTACTGGCCCAGGGAGCACATAGGCTCACTGCAACAGGGAAGGGGACACACACAGGTGAATTGGAAATCGACAAATGGGATCTAATAAGAATAAAATGCATGTGCACCTCGAAAGACTTTGCCAAGAGGGTGACAAGGCAACCCACAGACTGGGAGAAGATTTTTAGTAATGACACATCAGACAAAGGGCTCATTACTAAAATCTACAACACCATCGTGACCTGCAAAAAGAGGAAAACAGTTAACCCCCTAAGGAAGTGGGCAAAAGAAATGAGAAGAACTTTCACTAGAGAGGAGATCAATATGGCCAATAAACATATGAGAAAGTGCTCGAAGTCCCTTGCCATAGGAGAAATGCAAATCAAAACAACCATGAGATACCACCTAACACCCCTGAGGCTAGCCCAGATCAGTAAATCAGAGAGCAACAAGTGTTGGAGGGGCTGTGGTGAAGTAGGAACCCTCCTCCACTGCTGGTGGTCGTGTACATTTGTACAGCCACTGTGGAAAGCAATCTGGCGATACCTAAAGAAAATGGAAATTGATCTACCTCATGACCCAGCCATCCCTCTACTGGGCATATACCCGGTTGAAGCAGCAAATAAAACACGACCAGTCATATGCGCTCCAATGTTTATTGCGGCACAATTCACAATGGCAAAGACTTTGAAACAGCCTAAGTTTCCATCGACAGACGAGTGGATTAGCAAACTTTGGCACATACACACAATGGAGTATTATGCAGCACTGAAAAGCACCGATGAGCACATGAAACACGTTATTTCATGGGAAGAGCTGGAAGGAATTATGTTAAGCGAGGTAAGCCAGACCCAAAGGGACAGGTACAACATGAGTCCCCTGAGGTAAGTACAATCAGCATGACAGAAATAGAAGAATAAACATCCATCCCACAATAAACGGGAGGAAGCATAGATAGTTGGAGGGAGGACAGGCCACACCTAGGGAGGTACATAAGAGTCCAGCATAAAGAAGGGGTAGTGGGGTAGGGAGA
Source organism: Tenrec ecaudatus (assembly GCF_050624435.1). Lineage (NCBI taxonomy): Eukaryota > Metazoa > Chordata > Mammalia > Afrosoricida > Tenrecidae > Tenrec > Tenrec ecaudatus. Next base: position 685,196 of record NW_027457661.1, read on the forward strand.
GGGAGAACCGGGAGGGGGAGAATCCGAATGGATGGTATGGGGGGGGGCAGGGTACTAACCCACCCGGGGGAGAGTATCGGTTATGTCCCCACAGATTTGGAACATGCATACGGACCCCAACACGACACACCAAACAAGGAGGACAACGCAAAGTACAGAGGTCTACACAAAGAGGCTGGACGACAAGCCGGCCCAAACCAGAATTAGGCCGACCCCCACACTCGAAGGGAATACCACAGAAAACAAAAATAGATTGTCTGGAGTGGGAAAGGAACTGACCCACCACACCACATCCAGAAGGAAGCTGAAACAAAAGAAGGAGAAAGGACATAGTGGAGTACACCTGGGTCCACCAAGCCCAAAGTCGATAGACCAGCTAGAAGAGCCCATCATACAGAGAGGACCATTCAGCTGACCACACTACGAGATATGACATCCTGCACCAACACATGGCCCTACACGGGACAGCACCTGAGACACAATGGGGGATGGGCAACTGAGCTGACCCCGCCACACTGAGGCAAACACTGGGGACATGCAATGGAGCAGCGGAGGAAGCAGAGCAAAGGGAGCCCGAGGGAGTAGAAAGGATGGTCTTCTGGGCCAGGACGTGGCGCCTCACAAGCTACACCTAGAAAACACTCCTAAAGGCCAATGAAAGGACCTTGAACTACTAGCAATTTTTTCTTTTAATATTTGCTATCTTTTTGTTTAGTCTTTTAAAATTTGTTTTGTTTTTTTACCCAGTAAATTTTGTATGTTAGTGGCTTTTCTGCTTATCAGCGTGTCGATGTTGCTTCTGTCAAAGCCATGTTCTTATGGGCCACTTGGGCGCAGTCAAAGTCATATCCATTTGTATGCACGTATTACTATGTCAGCAGGTCCACCTAGACAAGATAGGCTGGACAAATAATGAGAGAAGAAAACAACAGGACCAACGGTCCTGGAGGGACATGAGAGCGTGGGAGGTAGGGGAAGGGAGGAGGTGTCGCCCAACACAGGGACAAGGGAACAGCGAATGGTTCAAAACCAGAGGAGGGAGGGGAGGGGAGGACTGGAAGGGAGTGACCAAGAGCAAGGTAACTGAGAGGAACTACTGAATCCAGAATGAAGGCTAAACATGGTAATGGGTCGGGAGGAAAGCGAAAGGAAATAGAGGAAAGGAGTAGGAGGCAAAGTGCATACAGAGAAGCCTAAATACAGACATGTACATATGTAAACATATTTATGATTATGGGGGCAATAGATTTATATGCATATATTTATAGGTTCAGTAGTAGGGTAGCAGATGGACATTGGGCCTCCTCATGCATAATCCCCCAATACAATAGCACCTCGCCCTGCTAAGCAGCCATTGCAGGATACCCATCTTCCCGACATGATCACTGAAGACAGCCGTGTGTGTAAGCAAATGTGGTGAAGAAAGCTGATGGTGCCCGGCTTATCAAAAAAAGATATAGCGTCTGGGGTCTTAAAGGCTTGAAGGCAAATAAGCGGCCATCTAGCTCAGAAGCAACAAAGCCCACAGAGAAGAAGCACACGGCCTAAGCGAATACAAAGTGTTGAATGGACCATGTAGCAGATACAAAGGAACAAAAACAATCATTGTGTGATCACCTCCCTCACATAATGGCTGAAGACGAAAGTGTGCATAAGCAAGTGTGGTGAAGAAGGCGGATGGTGCCCGGCTACTGAGAGATATAGCGTCTGGGGACTTAAAGGCTTGAATGCAAACAAGCGGCCATCTAGCCCAGAAGCAACCGAGCCCACACGGAAGCAGCACACCAACATAGGTGATCATGAAGGACAGAGGAGACCAGGTCTCCAACATCAAAGGTGGGGTGGTGGTGAGAATCACATCACCGTGAAAGAGGGGGAGTGCATGATGGGGACCCAACGCCCACCTGTAGACAGCTGGACACCCCTTCCAGAGGGGTAGTGAGGAGGAGATGGGCCACTCAGGGTTCAGTGTAGCAACAATGAAACTCAAAACCTTCCTCTAGTTCCTGAATGCTTCCTCCCCTCCCAATCATCATGACCCCAATCCTACCTTGCCTTGCGGACCTGGTTATACCAGAGGATGTACAGCGGTGCAGTGGGGATCTGGAGGCACAGGGAATCTAGGACAGACGAACCCCTCAACACCAGCTGTGGGAGTGGCGACACCAGGAGGCTAAGGGCATGTAGAAAGGGAGAACCGATCTCAGAGATCTATGTGTTACCTCCTCTCTGGGAGATTGGCAAGGGGGAGGCGGGTGAGGGGAGACGCCGGGGAGTGTAAGATAAGATATAATAATTATTTATAAATTATCAAGGGACCAGGGGTGGGATCGGGGAGGGAGGGGGATGGGGGGAAAAAAAGGGAAACCGAGCTGATTCCAGGAACCCAAGTGGAAGGTGAATTATGAGAGTGATGAGTGCAACGAATGTATAAGGGTGCTTTGCTCAATTGATGTATGTACAGATTGTGATAAGAGCCTTATGAGCCCCAATAAAACGATTAAAATAAATAAATAAAGAATGAAAGAAAAAAAAAAAAGAAATGTATTGGCCTTAGGGGAGGGGCAAAGAGGGCTGGATTGAGAAAGTCTGTGGCATCCAGTTCTGACTTGACTTTTGGATCCAGAATCTTTCAGGAGTCATGGCCTTGCCCTCCAGCCAGAACTTCCAATAACCGTCTTCTCAGAGCCTTGTTAAATTCTCATAATACGTTACACCTGCCATCCTGTGAGCAGCTACCAAACCCAGGCACTTTTTTCTTTCTTTCTTTTTTTTTAAACAGGAACAATAAAGTTTATTGAACCGTAGCTTAGTACAGGCGCTGGGGTTTCCCCACGGTGCTCTTAATGTACAAAGCACGGATATTCTGCCAATTCTTCTTCAGCAGCGAAACCAAAAAGTTGACAGCCAAGTGGATGTTGTACACGAGTTCATCATCTGTCATCTTCACATGGCCAACTGCCACTGCCAGACACAGCACCTTCTTCATCTGGAACTTGACGGTGGACTTCACCTCGTCGACCTTGGCCACCATGTTCTCATTGTGGGTCAGCAGGGAAGGGAATTTCCCGGCCTTGTTCAGGCCCGGGCCCAGAATTCGAGGAATCTGCTTGATCAGGGTCTCTGAGGCCAAAAAGGCATCATACTTCTTGGCCAGCTTTTTGACCAACTTCTTATTCTTGTTGAGCTTCTTGAGCGCCTCGATGTCCATGTGAGGGATCTCCACGGCCTTCGCTTGTCGCAGTGCTGCTGGTCCCCAAGGACACACACTGAGAACTTGGGGCGCGGGGTGGACTTAAGCCTGACGGTGCCAGAGAAGCGTTTGTCCTTCTGAGGGTCGTAGTTCTTCAGGCTGCTCTGCAGCTCCACCGTCTCCAAAAACTTCCGGCACTTGCGCTGGTTCCTGTGCAGGACTTCCCGCACCGCCTCGTAGAGGGTGTCGCGAGAGACTTTGGTACTCATGGTTCCTAGCGCTGCGGCAACCGGAAAAGAGACCCAGGCACCTTTTTCAAAGACAAGCTCGCTCTCTCTACCCTTAAGAGCAGGTAGTTTTTGGATGATGGATATGAGATACCACAGAAGGCAAATCTGTAATCTTCCATGATGCCCAAAACATGCTGTCACAACCAGGACCCATGACAATCCCTCAGTTTCCTAAATTGCTTCACTGTTGCTTTTTAATTAATATATGACATTAACTTGTCATATATTGATAACAGGGATGACCCTGAACTAGATGAATAAATTAAAGCCCTCCTCATCCTGTGCTTTTATATGAATGTGTTAATTATTTTTGTCATTAGGGAGAATGATGGAGGGATGGAGCAATACCAAACGGAGTTTGACAAAGTGTTGTGTTTGCTGCGGGAAACATGGTGCGTGTCAGATACAATCCGTCACCCAGTGAGTCTGCAATTAACACCAAGGGACCAAGGTAGGATTCCCGGTAATAAATAGCCTTCCTCCCAGATGCTAGTGGAGACCCAGCAGGACCCACTGTTGTGTTGTAGCAGTTGTACACGGGACCTTATGGGAGACAGAGCTGGTGTTTGAAATGAGTTTTGTTTGTCCCCAGTTGGCTCAGATTTGTTTTTTAGATAGCATAATCACTAACATTTAAACACAGGGTGATGTCACGTAACAATCTGCAGCTTCTGAGAAATGGAGAGGCCCGACTTTGCTGGTTGACAATGCACCTCTGGAAGACAAGGGGGACCACAGAGGGACTGGGGGGGGGGCAGGCAGATGTGGTGATCGGAGTTTGGAATCCTTGTTTTCCACGTAGAGGTGGCAAGGAGTTCAAGGGTTCAGAAATTGAGGAGGGAAGTTCCAGAAGACAAGTCTGTGTGGTCCATAATAAACCAATATAGGGGTTGAGATTTCAATCCGTTGGCTATTTATTTTGTGCCTGGTAGCCAACCAGTCCAGAAGTCCTGACCTCGCCGACCGTGTGAAACAAGGACCATTCCAGAATTACATAGAAGCAAGCATGGAAGCAAGGGCATCCACCACCCCGAATGCGTAGGGGTCAGGAACCAAGTGCTTTCTGTAGAACAGCCCCAGAAGGCAGACCTTTGGCTGGAAAACCTGTTAGGGAGCTAGCATAGGGACTGGCAGGCCCATTACACAAGCTCAGAGGTCTGAGCTACCGGCTCATGAAGTAGAGGCTCACTGCATGCTCAGAAGTTCAGGTTTCCAGCCAGCAGGGGGAGCTACGCCTGGGTGGGCGCTGTACCTGCATTGGCTCACCTAGGCCAGGTGAATTCAATTCAACAATACAGCCAATGAGGTCGAACTACGTCATCGACCACGCCTCCCTAACCGCTCACAAAACTCAAGAGGATCCCAAACCAGGCCTCGGCGTGAGCTGTTTCTGGCGTGGAGCCGCGGACCGAGGCACACCTGCCCCAGGTGAGGTCCAACAGAAGCGGTGATGTTCGAACAGAAGCGGTGCTGTGTGACTGGAAGCTATGAGGTAAGCCGGCCCCAGGAGTGGGCCTTCCCATGCTGGTCTCACGGGATGTGGGCCCCTCTGGGCTCCTTTCACCTCACCACCCTTGGGAGAATTGTTGGGTTGAGTTCAACTGGCCTAGGTGAGCCAATCCAAGTGGCGCCCCACCCAATACGGTGGAGGCCCATGGGGACGCTTGTAGCGTATTGCCGCAGCCCCAGCCTTTTGTGTCGGTCTTTGCGCCATTTCTTGCTGGTGTCAGTCTTTGCGCCCTTTCCTGCTGGTGTCGGTCTTTGCGCCGTTTCCTGCTGGTGTCGGTCTTTGCGCCGTTTCTTGCTGGTGTCGGTCTTTGCGCCGTTTCTTGCTGGTGTCGGTCTTTGCACCGTTTCTTGCTGGTGTCGGTCTTTGCGCCGTTTCTTGCTGGTGTCGGTCTTTGCGCCGTTTCTTGCTGGTGTCGGACTTTGGGCCGTTTCTTGCTGGTGTCGGTCTTTGCGCCGTTTCTTGCTGGTGTCGGTCTTTGCGCCGTTCCTTGCTGGTGTGCGGGACTTGATGTGCCTCTCTGTGCCTGCCTTCCCGGGCTGCATTAGGGAGGGGGCTGGGACGCTGCTGCCTGGAGGCTGGGAGTATTTTGACTCCCAAAGCCTTCTCGAGGCTCAGTGTAAAAGTTTATTTGGACTCGAAAACAGAATCAAAGACCCAATTAATTAAGTTTTAGAAGCAGGCTTTATTGCGAACTTGTGGCGGGTTCAGCAACTCAGGGTATTGAGCTATTGAAGCCACGCCAGGGAAAAAATCCTGGCGGCGTTTTTATGCCCACTGCTGGCAGGCACAGCTGGGGAGAATCATAGCTTGGGGGGGGGGGTTTGGATCTGCGCACACAGGTGCTTCCGAAGGGAGAAGGTCGTTAATCTTACCTATATATGTCAGGGACGCGTGGAGTGACCATATCTTCAGAAAACCTTCTGGCTTTGGGAGGAGCTGGTTCCAGGAATTTGGGGTTGAGCAGAGGAGGGGAGGTCAGTTAGGGGTCAGTCTTGAGAGCTAAAATGGAGTCTGTTGTGCCAAGACAGGACGTTTTAGACTGACCCTATAGGGAAAAGGGACAACATTAGTCCATTTCTGTAACTGCTTCCTGTGGGTAGTGGGCGAAGAGCAAGGGGAGGGGCTTTTCCAGGCAGAGTACTGGGAGTTGCGGCCTGGCACAGGGTGGAGAGGTTGTTGTTGCTGGTGGACTGCTATACGGGTGATTTTGCGGACTGCTATACGGGTGATTTCGCGGAGTCGACTTTGCAGGAGCTGAATGAGACAAGGAGCAATTAAGAGCAAAATTACTACTAAAATTATGGGTTCTAGTATGGGGGCTAGGAAGGAGTACAGAGAAGAGTTCCACCAGGAAGAGGATCCGTCTGTTCTGAATCTGTTGTTTTGCAGCTCACGGTTTAGCTTGTTGAGGGTCTGGACTCTAGTTTCCACAATTCCCAGCTTATTGATGTAATAACGGCATTCCTCCTGGAGGAATAAGCAGGTTCCTCCTCTTTCAGCAGTGATGAGGTCTAAAGTGCAACGGCTCTGCAAGGCAACTTGGGCAACAGAGGTTGTTTGTTTCTGCAGGGAGGCTAGAGATTTGGCAGAGGCATCGACTGCCAGCTGGAAGCGTGTGGATAACTTGTCTGCTGTGGTGATAGAGGGTCTAAGGGTCCCGCCGCTGAGTCCTACTGCACCTGCTGCTGAGGCTAAGGAGATTCTCACTGCTATCGGAAGAAAAACTGCTCTTTTAGTTTGGCGACTGTATACCTGGATGTATTTGTCCTGGACCTCAGCCGGAGTGTATGTAGTGAGCTGCGGAACCAGAGTGACGGGCAGGCACAAAAGGGTAAGGTAGAACTGATGTTTAAATGCTTAGTGTATAGTTGCACCAAAAGAAAATTTTTTTCTGGCGCTGTTAGTGGTTTGGAGGGGATTTGGGTGACATTACATGTCTGTGTCGATGGATTGGAGTAGCAAAAGGGCACTTGAGTGTTTTCTGGTTGGATGTACAGAGGAATATTGGGGATGGTTATGGGTTTTGTGGTCTTTACGTTGGATGAAAATGACAGGGCAGGACCTGGTACTGCTACCAGAGGAGGGCGTTCTAGGGCTGCACACATGCAGCAGGTGGAGAGGTTGCCTAGTCCAGCAAAGTGGCAATGGCCAGTCCCTGCTGTAGCAGGGTAAGCTGGGAGAAGGGAGACTCAGAAGGTTTAGAAATTTGCTTAGTGAGTTGAAGGTCTTGGATCTGAATATTACAGTGGATGGTGGATTGGACCTGGAGTAGCGACCTCCATACATAGAGTTTGGCGTCTGGAAATTTCTCTCGGCGAGTGGCGTACCACGCTCCTGGAACCAGAGGTGTCCAGCGGCTATCCCAGGGGTCTGGGATTGTGAGAGTGTATTTAGATTGATGGTAGTAGAATCATCCCTGGGGACAAAGGGAAAGGTAAAGTATCTGGCAGGAAGACCAAGGACACCCTACATTTTTCTGTATTCACCTTTTTGCACATTGGGTAGTTGCCTTCTGGTCATACAGGTAGCAAATGATGGGATCAGCTTTTCCTTGATGCCGCTTAAAGTCAGTGAAATTTAAGTACATGGGTGTTCTGCACCCTGTGGGTGGGCAGTCAGCGGTGGCCAGCAAATAATCATAACGCTTAGTGCGGGCGTAATTGGTATAGTTTTCAGTCAAGTAAAATCGCCAGCAAAAGGGGAAATTATATTAGGTTTAGCTGGCTGGCTTGGTGAGGCGAGTGAGGCGGAGAGACATAGGACCAGTAGACTGAGCCAGACCACTGGGAGCCATGGTCAGAGTTCACTGCTGCCTTGACTCGGGACAAATGTACCCAGGAATCTATTCCAAGACCCTTGACTGCCAAGGGAGTGGTGAGCACTACGGTGTAAGGGCCTTCCCACCGGGGTGCTAAGGGTCTGGGTGCTAGGGATTTAATTAACACAGCTTTTCCAGGATGCACTGGTTTTTGGTGATCATCAGAGGTCGGAGATGGTTCAGGGATGGGGGAGTTTTCGTGTTGTCTAAGAAGGTTGCGGAGCAAGGACAAGTATGGAAGGTACGAAGCTAGCAGAGGGCAATCAGTTGCAGGAAGAGGCGAGAAAAGAAAAGGTTGTCCGTAGAGTATTTCGATCATGGCTGGGGAGGATCTGCGCACATAGGTGCTTCAGAGGGGTCGTTAATCTTATCTATATGTGAGGGAGGGTTGGAGTGACCATATATTCAGAAAACATTCTGGCTTTGGGACGAGCTGGTTCCAGGAATTTGGGGTAGAGCAGGGGAGGGGAGGTGGGTTAGGGGTCAGTCTTGAGAGCTAAGATGGAGGTGCAGGCCTCAAAATGGAGTCTGTTGCACCAAGACTGGGACACAGTGGTGTGCTGCGGCTCCGCCAAGCAAGATGGCTGGGAGCGCCCACATCTACCCTGTTGGTTTGTAATTGTAATTTTGATACTTTGATGAATCATAATGTATATATCTGATATTCAGGATATATTTTCATTGTGACAAATTAAACATAATTAAAGCAGTGATTAATCACAAAAATATGTAATTATATATTGCTAAATATTTTTTCTAATGACAAATAAATGAATTTTTGTCTTGAAGTATGGTATATCATGGGTGCCAAAAGTAAAATAAAATGCTACATTTTGCAAAAGTATGCACAAAAGGCCAACATCAATGTGATGCTTGCGATAGCTTTTTTCTCACCAGATCAGAAGCATGTATTTTCCCATGGTCTTAGACAACCCCTGTCAAAGTGTTGTTCAACACTGAAAGGGGTGGTGACTCACAGGTTGAGAACCACTGGGTTAGACCGTTTTTATTTGAAAATTCTATACATATGAGCAACACAACTTACAAGATGTAACTACATCATGTCATACATTAATCATTTTCCTTAATTACATATATATACAAATTCATTAAAACAGTCGTTCTATTTTTAAAGTCGGGCCAAAACAAAGAGAAAGCTGATCATACTTCCAAACAAAGGTACACTAACATCAAATGCCTAATTTATTACTTAACTCTTATCTATAAAAATGGATCAATTAACCTAACAGTGGTGACAGAGAGAAAGTTGCTGACTGACTGGAAAAGTCCTTCCTGTTTACAAATATATATGTATCATAAAATGAAAACGGTGATTATTAATTACACTTTTTAAGATAACACTTTAAAAATTTTAAAAATAACACTTTTAATCAGGGATTTGAAACCGTCTTCACAGTTCAGTTATAACCAAGGAAGCAAAACTGAAACAGACTGGAAAGAATTACTGTCTATGCTCTTTTGGAAAGTTAATCTGCCTCTTAGAAAACAAGGGCAGCCCAATCAACGCCTAGCCACCACATCTCTTAGCCTGCAATCAGAAACAGCACTGCCATGCTCAAAGATGGCAGCTGCACCATTTTGAATGTGTATTAACCACCCATCCTATCTCCTAAATTAGGTTCCTAAAAGCACTCCCTAACCCTCTGCCAAATCCTATAATCCAGGGATAAAATCTACAAGATTTCCCATTCCGGTTTTCTTTCGACTTCATCCAAATTTTAAAATGTGGAGTCTCTTTTATTTTGCTTCTTCAGACATGATTGAATCGGATCAAAATCCTGATTTAAATTAATATAAACTTACAGCCATTGAGTCCATGCTGACTCACTTGGACCCTGTACAGGCAGAACTCCTGCCCCTGTGAGTTTCTGAGATTGTAACTGTAAAGGGAAGTAGATAGCCTCTTTAAATCTTCCTCTGAATCAAAAACAAACCAAATTCAGTGCTACCGCTCACAATGACCCTACTGGGCAGGGTAGAACTGCCCCTGTGGGTCACACCGCCACAAGTCGATTCTGATTCACAGTGAGCTTCCTAACTTTGCTCCATATGATTCTCAATCACTGTATTCTCTTTAAGTACACTGCCAGGCCTTTTCCTGCAAGTCACTTCCCACTGGTTTGATCCACCAATCTTTCCATTCTTAGCCTAGTTAGTAGTAGCTAAGTGGGTACATGTTTGTGCTGCACAGGGCCTCTACTATAACCAAACAGAGCTCTCAAAGAAGCACTTCGTATATCGGGTCGCTATGAACCAGAGCCACCTTAATGGCTGTGGGTCCAAGGATACATAGGTGCACAAGCACAGTTACACACATACACACACAGTGGGTAATTTTTAGATGGAAAAGAGAAACAATGAAAGTGAACTAAATCTACCCCCTGCAAAAATCTGAAGTTTCCTATAGGATTGTGATGTTGATCAAATTACCACACTCTAGAACCAATCCACTGTCAAGACCAGCATTTGATACCCAAAAAAATCAAAACTGATAAAGCTTGTTTGGTCCCTTGGCTGCCAAAATGCTAATAATCTAGTATACATGAGCATGACTGAGAAATTCACATTTGCTTTTGTAATCAAGGACAGCGTCTAAATGCTTATCTTCTTCATGGATAGAGTACTTTTATGAAGACAAAAGTGGCAGCTGTTAATGAAGACTGAGTAAGAACACCTAAGAGGTTAACTCTAGGTCTCCTGGTTATTTCCTCAGTTGTACAAATCTGAGACCTTTCAATACATGCTATATGTGGAACCAGAAGATGTTATTACACATGGCATTCATTTCATATTCAACATTAGTTAAATGATTCAGGCACTACTCTGGATGCTGGGGATACTCTAGAAGGCAAACAAAGTCGCTATATTCATATACCTTATATGAAAGTGGAAGAAAGAAATCAGAAATTGTGATAAGAGCGGTAAGAGCCCCTAATAAAATGATTAAACAAGAAAAAAGAAAGCAATCTTAAATAACTCCAAGAGAGCAAGACCCGAGGAAAGGAAGCTAATTAAGTATCCTTTTCAGTTTGAATTAATTAATGTTAAAAAAAGATATCCAGAAAGACAGAGAGATGGAGTGACATTGTTTAAACTCCAGTCCAGAGCTTGAGCCAAGATCAGACTTCAGACACCAGTGTCTTTTATAATGCTTATTAATGCTTCCGCTGTGGCGTTTCACCTTTTACAGGACAGTCTGAATAACACAAAGAGGAACACAGGATAGACTACAAGGTTCATATGCCCACCACCCCACTCCCAATCGGTTTGGTTGATATTCATAGCAAGATGGATCTAAAATCTTTATGGATAAGTCTCCAAGAAACACAGGTCAGCGGTGTAAAGCAACAATAAATGAAAACTCCCATTTTCCCCACTTCTAAATAACACCCCTGCCAGTAGAACATCCCCATGAACAGGGATGTAAGGCAGAGTTGTTGATTTTGTGTATCACTTGTGCTTTAGAGAAGTAAATTCGGTTCAGGTTTAGATTTGCTCACACCTGCCTTGGGAAACTCGGTTAAGATTCTATTCTCCTATGCTAGCTACATTACACTCAAACACTTCTGCTTTTCCACTGAAACCTTACAATGCAGCTTTTGGAAGAAAAAAAAAACCCCGATTCTGACTCTCTGGAGATGATTTTTTTAGGAATACTACTTCCAAACAGCCATTCAGTGCTTCAAAATAAGTACTCATCTAATTTAATTATGACGACTTCACCAGACAGTAACAGCCCAAGATGATGTTTACAAAGGCACTTGTCACTCCCTTTAGAAGTACCAATGTAGTTGGTGGGGGGGGGGGTGCGGGGAGTGGGTGTTTCATACTTTCGGTGTGTTTATAGTCTGCAACCAGTGATAAAGTGACACTTGAGATTATTTAAAGAGCAAAGCACTTCAAGTTTGGGACCTCCCGTAAATTATCCTACGTTCACTGGGTTGCCTCAGCCCCCAGGTACCTGGGACAGGTATTCCGAGTCGCCATGTGCTTGTGCTAGGAAGCACTCTAGGAAGGGGCCCCGGGATGCTATTTTACCCGCCGACGACAGGCTCCAACATTAGGAGCTACTCCAGCGGAGCTTGCAGCCACACCACAGCAGCTCGGAAATAAACGTGACCCGCCCAGCAGCCAGGCTTCGGCCAGCGGAGCGAGGTGCAGCCTTCCCAGTTGCTACCATTCACAAGCACTTGCGCTCTGGCCAGGCAACCTTTTGGACACGCATTCTTACCCCCTTGGGCAAAGTAGGGCGTTAGGGGCGAGGCCCCAGGGCTCCTCGGCGGCGCTGGGATTTAAAAACACGTCCATGAAGCCCACCACAGGTTTCCCGCTCCTAAAACACACTCATAGTGACCCTACAGGACAGGGTAGAACTGCCCTTGTGGGTTTCCCAGACTGTCAGTCTTGCCCGGAGTCTACAGCCTCATATTTCTCCCAAGGAGTGGCTGGTGGTTTAGGACTACTGTCCTTGTGGTTAACAGCCCAAGAGTACCAGGGCCTCTAGAACTGCTGGATCCTAGACCCCCCACCCTGAACCCACAAAATCAGAATCTGCCCCCCCCCCAGCCCGATTTCCAGGAACCTGGGTAAGTGCATGCATGTGAAAGTTTAAGAAATACTTCCTTAGAAACCATTACTTTCCAGAACAAACTCCTCCTGCCAGAGGTGCATAAATGGAAGCCCATTAGGCCATGCTCGCCTAGAAGCAATTTGAGGTCTCAGTGCTCCTATATCCTGGCTGTCATCCAGATTTCCTTATTCTCACCTGGACTGTTGTCACTGCAGCAGGTATTGGTGAGTCCTCAGCACGAACAGCCCCAAATTAGGTCTAGAGACACAGCTCCCATTTCAGAGTAGTACAATCCACAGTTTACTGTAGAGTTTCTGGCTTTTACTGGCTTGGGGTAGGGTCTAGTGGGAAACGCATCTTAGCAAGAGCCATTATGTATTCTGGATGTGCACAATGAGTTTGTCTTGAGGCATATTTATGTCTGATGTTGTTATGTATTCTCTTTCTATCCCATGCCACGTTATTTTTTTTGAAAATTTATATTTGCTTTTAATTACCCAGACATATAAGTGATTTATAGCTAGGTCTGATCGATTGGAATCAGATGACCACGCCTGGATTAACCATGGGTCCTGGTGACCATTAGGCACTTCTTTCCATAGTCCAAGTGCCCGTTAGTTAACCTAGATAGTCAAAGTGCCTGCTAGGTAACCTAAATAGTCCAAGTGCCCGCTAGGGAACCTACATAGTCCAAGTGCCCGCTAGGTAACCTAGATAGTCCAATTGCCCGTTAGCTAACCTAGATAGTCGAAGTGTCCGCTAGTTAACCTACATAGTCCAAGTGCCCGCTAGGTAACCTATATAGTCCAAATGCCCGCTAGGGACCCTAATAGTCCAAGTGCCCGCTAGTTAACCTAGATAGTCCAAGAGCTCGCTAGTTAACCTACATAGTCCAAATGCCCGCTAGGTAACCTAGACAGTTCAAGTGACCACTAGGTTACCTACATAGTCCAAGTGCCCGATAGGGAATCTACATTGTCCAAGTGCCTGCTAGTTAACATAGATAGTCCAAGTACCCGCTAGGAAACGTACATAGTCCAAGTGCCTGCTAGGTAACCTAGATAGTCCAAGTGCCCAATAGTAAACCTACATAGTCCAAGTTCCCCCTAGGTAACCTAGATAGTCCCAAGGCCCGCTAGGTAACCTACATTGTCCTAGTGCCCCTTAGTTAACCTACATTCTCCAAGTGAACGATAGGGAACCTACATAGTCCAAGTGTCCGCTAGGTAACCTACATAGTCCAAAGCCCGCTAGTTAACCTACATAGTCCAAGTGCCCGTTAGGTAACCCAGATAGTCCTAATGCCCGCTAGGGAACCCACATAGTCCAAGTGCCCGCTAGGGAACTTACATAGTCCAAGGGCCCGCTAGGGAACCTACATAGTCCAAGTGCCCGTTAGTTAACCTAGATAGTCCAAGTACCGGCTAGGTAACCTAGATAGTCCAACAGCCCGGTAGGTAACCAACATACTCCAAGTAACCGCTAGGTAACGTAGATAGTTCAAGTGCTAGCTAGGTAACCTAGATAGTCAAAGTGCCCGCTAGATAACCTACAAAGTCTAATTGCCCGCTAGGTAATCTATATAGTCCAAATTCCCGCTAGGGAGCCTACATAATCCAAATGCCCACTAGGTAACCTAGATAGTCCAAGGGCCCGCTAGGTAACCTACATAGTCCTAGTGCCCCTAGTTAACCTACATTCTCCAAGTGCCCGATAGGTAACCTACATAGTCCTAGTGCCCCTAGTTAACCTACATTCTCCAAGTGCCCGATAGGGAACCTACATAGTCCAAGTGCCCGCTAGGTAACTTACATAGTCCAAATACCCTCTAGTTAACCTACATAGTCCAACTGCCCGATAGGGAACCAACATAATCCAAGTGCCCACTAGGGAACCTACATAGTCCAAGTGCCAGTTAGGTAACCTAGATAGTCCAAATGCCCGCCAGGAAACCCACATAGTCCATGTGCCCGCTAGGGAACTTACATAGTCCAAGGGCCCGCTAGGGAGCCTACATAGTCCACGTGCCCGCTAGGTAACCTAGATAATCCAACAGCCCGCTAGGTAACCTACATACTCCAAGAACCCGCTAGGCAACGTAGATAGTTCAAGTGCCAGCTAGGTAACCTAGATAGTCCAAGTGCCCGCTAGTTAACCTAAGTAGTCCAAATGTCCGATAGGGATCCTACATAGTCCAAGTGCCCGCTAGGTAACCTACATAGTCCAAGTGCCCGTTCGTTAACCTAGATAGTCCAAGTGCCCTCTAGGTAACCTAGACTGTCCAAGAGCCCGCTAGGTTACCTACATAGTCCAAGTGCCCGTTCGTTAACCTAGATAGTCCAAGTGCCCGCTAGGAAACCTACATAGTCCAAGGGCCCGCTAGGTAACCTAGATAGTCCATGTGCCCGCTAGGTAACTTAGAGTCCAAGTGCTCACTAGTTAACCTACATAGTCCAAGTGCCCGCTATGTAACCTAGATAGTCAAAGTGCCCGTTAGGTAACCTAGATAATCCAAGTGCCCGCTAGGTAACTTACATTGTACAAGTTCCCACTAGGTAACCTAGATAGTCCAAGTCCCCGTTACCTAACCTAGATAGTCCAAGTGCCCGCTAGGCAACCTACATAGTCCAAGAGCCCATTCGTTAACCTAGAAGTCCAAGTGCCCGCTAGGAAACCTAGACCGTCCAAGTGCCCGCTAGGTTACCTGCATATTCCAAGTTTCCGTTCGTTAACCTAGATAGTCCTAGTGCCCACTAGGTAAGCTACATAGTCAAAGTGCCCGCTAGGTAACCTATATAGTCCAAGTGCCCGCTAGGTAACCTACATAGTCCAAGAGCTCAGTTGTTAACTTTGATAGTCCAAGTGCCCGCTAGTTAACCTAGATTGTCCAAGTGCCTTCTAGTTAACCTACATAGTCCAAGTGCCCGCTAGTTAACCTAGATAGTCCAAGTGTCCTCTAGTTAACCTACATAGTCCAAGTGCCCGCTAGGTAACCTAGATAGTCCAAGTGCCCGCTATGTAACCTAGATAGTCCAAGGGCACGCTAAGGAACCTACATAGTCCAAGTGCACGCTAGTTAACCTAGATAGTCCAAGTGCCAGCTAGTTAACCTAGATAGTCCAAGTGCCTGCTAGGTAACCTACATAGTGCAAGTGTCCGCTAGTTAACCTACATATTCCAAGTGCCCGCTAGTTAAAATAGACAGTCCAAGTGCCCGCTAGGGAACTTACATAGTCCAAGTGCCCACTAGGTAACCTAGATAGAGCAAGTGCCCGCTAGTTAACCTAGATAGTTCAGTTACCCGCTAGGTAACCTAGATTGTCCAAGGGCCCCCTACTTAGCCTACATACTCCAAGTGCCCGCTAGGTAACCTACATAATCTAAGTGCCCGTTAGCTAACCTTGATAGTCCAAGGGCCTGCTAGTTGACCTACATAGTCTAAGTGCCAGCTAGGTAACCTAGACTGTCCAAGTGCCCGCTAGGTTACCTACATAGTCTAAGTGCCCGTTCGTTAACCTAGATAGTCCAAGTGCCCGCTATGTAACCTAGATAGTCCAAGTTCCCGCTAGGTAACCTATATAGTCCAAATACCCGCTAGGGAACCTACATAGTCCAAGTGCCCGGTAGGGAACTTACATAGTCCAAGGGCCCGCTAGGGGACCTACACAGTCCAAGTGCCCGTTAGTTAACCTAGATAGTACAAGTGCCCGCTAGGTAACCTAGATAGTCCAACAGCCAGCTAGGTAACCTACATACTCCAAGAACCCGCTATAACGTAGATAGTTCACGTGCCAGCTAGGTAACCTAGATAGTCCATGTGCCGCTAGGTAACCTACAAAGTCAAAATGCCCGCTAGGTTATCTATATAGTCCAAATGCCCGCTAGGGAATCTACATAGTCCAAGGGCCCGCTAGTTAACGTAGATAGTCCAAGTGTCGCTAGTTAATCTACATAGTCCAAGGGCCCGCTAGTTAACCTACATAGTCCAAGTACCCGCTAAGAAACCTAGATAGTCCAAGTGCACGCTAGTTAACCTAGATAGTCCAAGTGCCCTCTAGTTAACCTAGATCGTCCAAGTGCCCGCTAAGAAACCTAGATAGTTCAAGTGCCCGTTACCTAACCTAGAGAGTCCAATTGCCTGCTATGCGACATACATAGTCCAAGTGCCCGTTCGTTAACCTAGAAGTCCAAGTGCCGCTAGGTAACCTAGACTCTCCAAGTGCCCGCTAGGTTACCTACATAGTCCAAATGCCCGTTCGGAAACCTAGATAGTGCAAGTGCCCGGTAGTTAACCTACATAGTCCAAGTGCCCGCTAGGTAACCTAGATAGTCCAAGGGCCCGCTATTTAACCTACATAGTCCAAGAGCCCGGTAGTTAACTTACCTAGTTCAAGTGTCCGTAGGGAACATACAGAGTCAAAGTGCCCACTAGGGAACCTACATAGTCCAAGTGCACGCTAGTTAACCTAGATAGTCCAAGTGCTCGCTAGTTAACCTAGATAGTCCAAGTGCCTGCTAGGTAACCTACATAGTGCAAGTGTCCGCTAGTTAACCTACATATTCCAAGTGCCCGCTAGTTAACATAGATAGTCCAAGTGCCCGCTAGGTAACCTAGATAGTCCAAGTGCGCGCTATGGTATGTACATAGTCCAAGTGCCTGCTAGGAAACCTAGATAGTCCAAGAGCCCGTTAGTTAGCCTACATAGTCCAAGGGCCCGCTAGTTAACGTACATAGTCCAAGGTCTGCTAGTTAACCTAGATAGTCAAAGTGCCCGCTAGGTAACCTAGACAGTCCAAGTGCCCGTTAGGTTACCTACATAGTCCAAGTGACCGTTCGTTAACCTAGATAGTCCAAGTTTGTTGGCCTTTAAGAGTGTTTTCCAGTCCAGTCTGGTGGTGTACCAAGTACTGGCCCCAAAGTCATCCTTTGGCATTCCCTGGGGACCTTGATGCTTCGTTTTCTTGCTCTTCTGCTGTACCCCCTTAGTGTTATGCCTCGGTGTGGCAGGATTAGTTCGGGCGCATTTCCCACACTGTGTCTTCAGTGTTGTCCCCTCTAAGGCTATGGGTCTTTGAGGGGTGTCTTGTCTCATCGTGGGGCTGGCCATGTGGTCTTCTATGTGGACTGGATTCTCTGAGTGGGAACATCATCCTCAAGTCCTGGTGTGCCAGGATGTGCTCCACACTCCCCTCCTCCCCCTTCATCTGCTCCATGTGCTCCGATCAGATATGTCCCTCTCTCAGAGCTGCAGATTCACTGCCACCTTCTGAAATAAAATATTTGGCATGGGAAGGGGAGTTGGGTGGGAGGATCTGCTCAGATCATTTGATGGTTCAGGATAGATTGACTGTTCGGCTGGGGACAGGTATGTGGGGCTTAGGGCTCTGGCTCCCAACACTGGTTGTGAATATGTCTTTGTTGTTAACCAGTTGTGTGCCTGTGGGTCAACACCTGTGTCTTTTTGAGTGAGTTTTCTCATCTGCATAGTAAAGGTAATCCATTATCCAGACTCCCATGTCACCAATTGATTGAGAGGCACTAACCAGAGCCTGATTGAAATAGTGTGTACCTGTCAGGCGTGTTCTAAAAACACCTTAAAAGTCGTAAAAACACTATAAATGCCTTAAAAACCCTAAAACGTCTAAAATATTTCTAAAATGCTAAGACCACCCCTAAAGACTCTCTAAAACATCTTAAGACCATTAAATACATGGTAAAAGCCTTTCTAAAACACCCTAATGCACCATAAGTCTTAAAGAAAAACTCCGTACGTCCCAAAAACATAATAAATGCCCTAATATTATGCAAATGCCTTAAAACGCAAAATAAAGAACACGTGAAGCCCTAAAAACACGCTAAAAGTCTTTTAAAACCCCAAGAACATCCCTACAAAGCAACCCGAAGCACTATAAAACCCTGTAAAAGTCCAACAACCTAATAGACATGAATTCACCATGAAAGCAAAAAATAATCCAACAAAACCCTAAAGCCCTGAAAACCAAAACCTAATCCCCCCAAACACTCTAAGGCCTTAAGAAGCACCCTAAAATTTTAACAAAACACTAAAAGCCATAAAAACACATATAAGCCTAATAAACACCCTTAAACACTAAAATCACCCTAAAAGCCTTAAAATGTCTGAAAAGCCATAATATTCCCTAAAATTCAAATAACACTCTGAAGCCACAAATAACACACTAAATGCCTCCCAAAACATGTGGAACTTCCAAATCATATCCCTAGAAGATTCCCAAACCATGAACTTCCAAAACCACATAAATGCCCTGAAGACAACATGAAAGCCCCAACAAAACATAAAATGCTGGGGAAAAACACATAAAATATTTTAAAATACCCTAAAATCTCTAAGAAACCCTGTAAGATCACTAAAAACACCCCTACCTGCTAAAAAATACCTATACACTCCAAAAAATCACCCCTAAATCCCTTAAAAACTCCCTTAAACCTTATAAAACACCCTTAAAGCCCAAACCACCCTAATGCGCAAAAAAATTAAATGACCCCAAATGACCTTAAAGCCCTAAAAATCACATGCCACAAAAAAATCCTAAATGACCCCAAAATTCCAACTCAAAGCCAGCCTACAAGTCTTTTATGAGAACAGTTTTATCTTTCTACCAAGGAGAAGTTTGTAGGTTCAACCCCTGACCTATGCCCTTACCATATGAAGTTAGTAATCAGTGTTTTTGCAATTCTTTGAAGAAAGATGAGGGTAATTTTATCAGGAGTGAATTAAACTTGTCTAGTGCCTTGAGTAGAACTGATAACTGTACTACATTGAGTCGTCTGGTCAAGGAGCATGGGATATTATCCCATTTGCTGAGGTCACTCTTGATTTCTTGTAATTTCTGTAGTTTTCCTCATATAAATCTGTTGTTTTTTTATTCAAGTATAGATATAGATATTTTCATTTACGCTTGGCTATTGTAAATGGTACTACCTGAAAATGTGTATTTCATTAATTATTATTTCTTCATCTATTTCTTAATCCTTCGAAATATTATCAGTTTGTTGTGGTAGATAAACATTAGGACTTTGCATAACTTAGAAATATTACATTTCACAGAAAAATCATATTAATTATAATGTCGACAGAGCTGTAAAAGGAATGTTGCCCTGAATATCTTCAGATATGACAGCTGTTTCATTGAGAAATTAAGCCAGACAGACACAATGTGATGTAAATTTTGTTATTTTCATGTGGGTTCCTTCACTCTTCCAAAAAAATTAGTTTCATGAGCCCCTTGGGGAATGAGTTTGAGTTCAGATCAGATGTCTATTTATATATTTGAGTCCTGAAGCCCATTTGATGGACTGTTCTGTTGCTTCCAAAGTAGTCAGTCACTTCCCCACCAATTAGAGAATTTGTCCGAAGCAAAAGTAAAAGTGTGGCGTACGACATTTGACTGCACACCATCTAAAATCACACTCTCATTTGGTGTTGGCAGTTTTACTTGTATTTCAATTGTAAACTACACTTCAGAGTTCAGGCTAGTGAAAACGTTTCAGTGGAAAAAATTTGCACACAACTACGTGCAGTTTGTGATTCTGTTGTTCCCAAGCAAGGCTATGAGGACAAAGATGCACAAGCATGGGGGGCACTGCAGACAATGTGTGAAAGTTTCCAGGAGCTCAGGGGTGGACAGCGGCTGCTAATTCTCCCGTGCTGGCAGTGAGCTATGTGGGAGGGTTTTGTGTGAGGTCCCTGTGGGGTCTCTGAGAAGTCTCCATAAAGGATGCTGAGAACTTCATATGAAGTCTCTGTGCGAGGCCTCTGAGTCTCTCTGGATGTCTCCAAGGAAGTATGTGTGTGAGGTTTCTCTCTCGGGTATGTGTGAGTGTCCTTGTGAGATGTCTGCTGAATTGTGGGGGGTGGGGGGCAGTTGTTTCGCTGAGGTCTCTGCAGGTCTGAGTGGGCTTCCCTTTGTTTGACCTCACAGCACCATATAAGAGGACCTGGTGGCAGGGGAAAGGGAAGGGGCTTGGTCCATGCACCCCTTGCTGTTCTTTCAGGGTCTTCTCTCCATCTCCGTGCACTTACCTAGCACGAACGGTAGGGTTCAGCAGCGGGTAGTCCGGTGTCCAGCTCTTCACTCTCTCTAGGAACACACCCAAGCTACCTGCTACCCAAGAGGCCCCAGATCCAGGCTCTGCAGATCCAGAATCTGATTTTTTACTGCCACAGTCACTCCAGAGGCTGCCTTGGCACAATCAGGACTCCAGAAACAACATCATGCTGCTGTACCAGCAGTCTCTGGGGCCTATGTCCACTTCCCTCCTCCACCATTGGTGTCAGTCCCCACCCACCCCACACACACACTTGGTGTCCTGACTGAAGCATGGAGGTCAAGGCTCAGTGGATGTCTTCCTCGCCATCCTTTACTGTTTAGTTCAGTAAACAGTAAACCCTGGCCCACCAGGGGTGTTCTTTTAAGCACATGAGAATTTACTCTAGCGGATCAACTAATCATATTTTGGGGGGCCCTCCTGCCTCCTTCTATAATCTGGTGCCCAGGAAATAAAACCCTGTGTTAGAAGCACAGAGGAAACACTGACCACTATTGAACTGGTTTCCCTTATCAAGACAGGTGATGTCTAATCTCCATGCACATCCTGATTTCCCAGGAGTCTCTAGGGGAAGGGAAGGCTGCTCCCAGTTGTGACTTTCTTTGCAGCACTCAATCCTTAGAAGCCACTCTCTCCAGAGAACATTCCTAGAGCACGTGCACGCGTGTGTGTGTGTGTGTGTGTGGGTGTGTGTGAAGATCACCAGCCTGGGGTCATGTTTCCTGAGAACATTCCTAGAGTGTGCGCGTGAGTGTGTGTGTGAAAACCACCAGCCTGGGATCATGTTTCCTGAGAACATTCCTAGAGCGTGTGTGTGTGTGTGCGTGTGTGTGCGTGTGTGTGTGTGTGTATGTGAAGACCACCAGCCTGGGGTCATGTTTGCTGAGAACATTCCTAGAGCATGTATGTGTGTGTGTGCGCACGCGTGTGTGTGCATGTGAAGACCACCAGCCTGGGGTCATGTTTCGTGAAAACATTCCTAGAGCGCGGACGCGTGTGTGTATGCATGTGTGAAGCCCAAAAGCCTGGGGTCATGTTTCCTGAGTCCTGGCACCCTGTTATTGACTCATCCCCACTCTACCCCACCCTGGCTATCAACTCATCCTTCCCCCAGTCAGGAGATGGAAATCAAGTAAAATAACAGTTTGTCGCCCCACTAAAGATAGTATTGAGAAAGTAACCTTCCCTGCTTGAAAGCTGTGCCTTTGCTATACAACCCAGTGCTCTCTGTAGGAGATAAAGTTCTGCTGTGGGGGCAGCTAGCTAAAGCTGGGGTGAAGCACCTGGCCGATTCCCCTTTGTAAGCCTGTGTTAGCTCCGCTTGTGTCTTGCATCATTTCTGGGGATCCTCATGCTCTTTGGCCCCCTTTGCTACGTCCAACGCTTCATATTCTTCTTCACTGTATCCTTCCCTACCCTGTGTCCATGGTGCCTAACCATTAGTGGTTATTACACAGACGCTCATCCTGTACCACTCAGCCTAAGCTGTTGCTCCTTCTCCGGGTTTATATACAGAGGAAGGCATGTGAGCTGTGAACCGGATTTTCCCTTGGTGCAGTGGGTGAGCAGAGTCCCCCGCTGGCAGCCTCCCTAGCAGTTCCCACCCACATGTGTCAGACCTGGGACTTCCATCCTGGAGGCTACCCTAGGCTGGGAGAGAGGCAAAGGTAGCAAAATATGTCATTTCACATTTTGTGACAGGTGTATTGAGGCGGAACCTCCATGCCAAACTTGGCAGCCTTCATCAAATGCACATGTGGGACTTAGACAGGCCGCCACATGTCTCATGCCTGCTTGGTACCATGAGACGCTACTTTGGTCTAAACCTCTTCTGGAGCCTGCGATGGAATTTCTTGGCTGGATTGCGCCTCTCAAAACCTATCAACTGCAGCCACATAACGTTGAAGACAAAGTAATGGCACCAGGGAACATTCTTCACTGTGTTGGGACCTTCTGAGGTTTTCACAGTAGGGGTGTTACCATAAATCATAAGAGGTGCAAAATGAAGAACTTGGGATGGAAGTGGGTGGGAAACACTGCTGAAAACCTCCTCCAGAGCCCTGCCCTTTGAGAAGTCAAAGCTAGCACTCAGAGAAGGAGACGCAGTATCTAACATAGTTAAAGGTATATTATGCCAACCTCGTCAATGAACTCATGTGGGGTTAATTGAAGGGCAGGGAGATCAATGGCTCTGTGAGCCTAGCCTTTCTGGTCTCTTGCTCTCTGATAGTGCCACCAGGGTGGATATGCATTTGTTAGGTCCCTAAAGCAGCTGGAAAGACTCATTTCCTGGGAGATCCCTGAGGAGAAGCCGCATGGACCTACCCTGTTGCAGCCCTGGTTTCTGCAGCAGCCTCATGGAGAACCTGCCAGCGCACGGACTACAATTTCCTCCTGCAGTCATTGTCTCCCCGTGTGTTTTTGGATTGTGAGGAGGACTTTGTAGATTGGTGTCAGACACATGGGATACTATTGGACTGGTGGTCTTAGATTGAACTGGGTTGGGATGCTTTTCAATGTTCACTTAACCTTTATATAAAACTCATAAAATATGAGTGTATGAATTTTGTTTCTCTAGTCTACACAGACTAACACACATGACACCCCCTCTAGATCCCGCCATGCAGCACAGAAGTCACACTTCAATGTAGGAGGGGGAAAATCTCTATTATGGAACAATGAATATCATGGCTGAGAGAAGCCATTAGCCTGTGCAGAACAGGCTAAAGTGGCTGGCATGGATACTTTCCTACTAATCAGAGCAGAAGAAGCGTCTTCTAATTTGCCAGATAAGACATATTCTCGAAGACAGTGACGTGGGCAGTGGTAAGGGTAACTGGAGTAAGCCCACCTCCTCCGCCTCTGCTGCTGCAAGCTGACTGGGCACACAAACACCCTGGGGGGCAATGGCTGAGTGTGGCTTCTGACACTGAATCCCCTGAACGGACAGAAATTTGTGAATACATCCCTGATACAGGTGCTCGTGGTGGGAAGGCTCTGGCAGTCAGGTATCGCCTGGTGGAGGCAGGGTCTCACACTTGCCACTCTCCTGTGTTCTACAAAGAGAGGAGCCCTGCAGCTGGAGGAACATCCATTAACTGAGGCCTGCGTTTCTTTTCGTGGACATAACGTTGACGCAAGATACTCCTGATGACAGCCTGGTGTCCCCTCTAGGACTTGGCCAACATCTGTCGTGAGCACCTGAGCCTCCGTGACCTTGTTAGGAGACACTGGTTGTCTTTGAAGGGGCCCAAGGCTGTGACCACAGGGTAATACGGGCTTTCCTTTTTGCAAAGGATCACCGTGTCCTGTAGATTTTTTGCTGGAGCAAATCCACTGGACAAAGTGCTTCCTCCATTTTTTGCAGTGGCCCTCAGCAGGAAGCTGTCCCTTCTCTGGTGGGAGCTGTGAGGACTTGATCTCAAGGCACTCAGCCAATGCCTTGTCTTGCACAGGCTGGCTTAACCCACAGACTTGGGAGATGCCTCTTCCCGCTAATCCTTTTCCATGCTCTTCTGGATTGGGCCATTTATGAGTCTCCCTCTTGTCAGTGGGAACAGCATCCTTCCTTCTCCTTGTCGAGGGGTCCTGAAGGTTGGGGCTTTTGAGCTTCTGCTGCCCCATGTAACTTGCTCTAGCCACCACGAAGCCACTTGGCCCTTGACATATTGGCTTATCCCCAGTGAACAAATGCTGGGGGCGGCAATGGACCACCTGAGAAGGCAAAACATTGGTGGCAGTGAGCACATCAGTGGTGCAGTCCTGAAGGAGCCCGTCAACAGGACAGCATGGAGAACCACCCTCTGCCTCTACCTCCACCTGGAGCTTAATCTCACTGCACACTCGTGCTGTAAGGCTTGGCTTTTCAGGAACTGGAGCACACTTTCCAGGTAGCAGGAAACTTTTACTACATCCTAGAGCCTCGAAGCACCCCCGGTCCACATGATTGGTTTGAGATTTTGCCAGCACACTGGTTTTGAAAGTGTCTCTATCGTCTAGCTCTATTGAAGAGGACTTCTTGACCACCACCAACCCTGTCTCTTTGGCTCTTGAAGATGGACATTCAGAGTTCACTTCCAATCTGGGGCCTCCTGGGGCACAACTAGCACCCTCTTTCCTTGACCCCTTGCTGGTCAGTACTGGAGTTGAGGTTTGCTCTAGGCTCTCTCTCTGGACACTTTCATTCTGGAAGGTTCTGCCAAGGATACTGGGCATGAAGGCTGGAAACGGCTGCCTGAGGGCCAATGAGCATCCACTGTCATTATCAAGTGGGGGGTAGGCTGGGGTTCCCTGAACAGGCTCCTCTGTAGGGGAGCAATCAGCAAAAGGACTCTCCAGGGTAGGGCTTGATTTCTTTGGGGTCACTCTCTCTCCCCAGTCTGCCTGACAGGGTTCTCCCAGGACCTTGACAGCCTCAGTTACTGGGTTAGTTGAAGACTTAGGGGTGGCTAAGCAGGTGGACTGTGGAAAGGACATTGCGTTGTCTTTTCTTGTCCTACAGAGGTTTGTGGGCTCAAGGACTTTGAGGGGCATGCACCACCTCTGCCTCATTTGGAGCCTTACGATATGCGAGTCCAGCACCTGTTGAGTGCCCGGGCTGAGAAAGGAAAGGCTCTGCGTTGTGTTCAGGAGATCTTCCAGCTCTCCCCAGGAGGCCACATTGACAACATGTGGGTGGGTCAGGGAAATAGACAGAGCATGCGTGGTCACAAGACATGAATGGCAAACAATGCCAGGGATCTGATCCTTTCTAATCTGCTCCACCTTCCTGCACATGTGGACATTCAGGGTGTTTTCCAGTAGGATTTTGTTTGGAACCCTTAGGGTGTAAGTTCCTGCGTTAATCCCCTTGTGTATCCTCAAATCACTTAACTCCTTTGAGTCGGCTCCCGGAGTTCCTTTTGGGCAGTAGTTTCCTGATCCATTGATAGATAGATTACATTTGGATATTTTCCTCAAGTAATTCCCTTGTCCATTGACCGAGTTGTTCCTCAGCTGGACACCGGCTCTGCAGCACGCAAGCGACGGTCCAGGGTGTGTGCATCTTCCTGGGGACACCGTCTTCATTACATTCTTCCCCTGCTTGTCTCCAGGTGTGGAGCAGGAGCATTCGGGCTGCTTCATATCCAGACAAGTCCCTGGCCATTTTTCCTGAGGCTGCTTTAGTGTCAGAGACTCAAGAGTCCCATTGCCGAGGGGCCCCTGCAATTGAGGGAAGTTCTCTTGGCGCTGGAGCTCCGATTGCTTCAAGCAGCCAGGAAGCTTGGGGTCTGTCTTTGGGGTCTGGACCTTCTGATTGTCCTGGGGATGAGTGGGGTTGCGAAGACAAAAAGCTTCCTGGGGTCGTGGCATCATAAAGGGTAAAGAACTCTCACTTTCCTGTTGTTTCTTTAAAAAACGGCTTTCCAGCTGTTGAAGTTAATTTGGAATGCGTGATTGGGACTTAGTGTGGACGGTAAGACAGGATTCATCACAGGGACTCTTGTGAGGAGGAGGAAAAGGTACTGCGAGTGGGCCACGGGGCTGTGGACCGGGCGGAGTCAGGACTGTAGCCGGCGGTGGGGCCTGGGCTTGGCATGCAGTTGGAAGTAAAAGTTGGAATCGGCCTTCAGTGTAGGGCAAGGAGTGACGTTGCAACAAGAGTGGGTACTCTTTAGCTTGCATTTGAGCTGGTAAGGTATTAGGAATTTCATTAAATAAGACAGTGGGAAACTCTAGGGTGGATCCAGAGACCCTGAGAGCAGCTGCCAGAGACTCGCTGTGCAGAAAAGGTAGACCCCAGAAAAACTCACTGAATTTTTGTGGAAAATGCTTCTGAGGGCTGGGTATCTGCTCTGCTTTGATGCTGGCATTCCAGAAGGGCTGGGGAGGTGCAGTGATCTGCTCCCCATCGAGTGCCTTCAACATATTTAAGGCCTGCAGATGGTATTCTGATACACCCTTTCCTTTTTCTTCCCAAATATTCCATTTCTCTGCCTTTGTGATTTCTATTTCCAGCAGCTTGTGGACATTGGGGTTGAGCAAGGTGGGCCTCCCTACTTCCCCCTGCCTCTTTGTGGGTCCTTCCCGAAAGGTGTCTTCTTGGGGGTGCCAGGTAGAGTGCTCTTTCAGAGACCCAAAGTATTCCAAGGAGGGAAGCTGTAAGTTCTTGGCAGCTGCCCAACACTGGGGTGGGGAGGCAGTAGGGAGGCCTGTGGGATCCTGACTTGTGATGGCTGCCATGGCAGGTGTGGAGCAGCGGTTGTGTGGAGATGGGCTCTGCCTGGGCCTTGCCAACAAGTCATTCTGAGAATGAGTCCCTGTGGGGTGCGGGGCTGGTGAGTCCCAGAGAGTGCTTGGAGGCTGCAGGTAGGCCTTTGAATCCGGGGGTTTGGCACTGGGTGAGGGAAGAGCCAGTGGTGTGGGTGAAAGACTGTCAGGTTCACGGGAATGTGCGCAGTCTGGTGATTGACTCAAGGCGGGTAAGACATGAGAAGTTGAGATGCACATCTGGGCCCGTGGAAGGGTGGAGTTCTGAGACCTAGGTGTCCAGAATGGATGAGCCGCAGAACCGTGTGGGGCGCGCGTACCGACATGGACTTCAGCCGTACCTCTATTTCGCCAGCTACCAGAGAGGGCTTGAGCTTTCTGTTGACCAAAGCTGCCAGTGTCAAGTGGGTTTCCCAAGTGGCTGCAGGAGACAGAAGGACCAGATTACAGCCAGGACTGAAGGGGCAAGAGACCTAGCAGGCTAGCAAGGGTCGGTGCAAGCTCAGCCCCTCCCCAAGCCTTGATGGCCTGCTCTTCCTGCCCCACCCCACTGCCCGGGACTCCTGTCATTCTCTGCCCATCCCTGAAAGTGTCCCCCAAACCAGCGCATCCCAGCTGCTCTGCAGCCCGAGGCCACACAGGCACCCTGGTTGGAAGATGCACCCCGCGGTGAAGCAGGAAGGTTACTTACTTCTGCCTAAGACGCAAACGCAGGTTCTGAGCGCCATGTAGTTCTTGCAGGAAACTTCGGAAAACTGGAAATCAAGAGAACCGTTATGGTGCAGCCCTCCCAGAGGACCGAAAGGAATGTCACACGGGCTGTGCACTTAGGACGTTGGACTCTCCAGAGCTCAAGGTCAAACGATAGCTTACTCCCACGGGCAGGAGGTGCTTTGGCATTTCAAGGAGCATCGGTTTCCAATATTGTCTGTGGGGTCTCAGTGAGCAATCTGAACCTTGGCAAAGTTACACAGCTTATCGCTGTTACCCCTCAATGTTCCACCTCCAAATCCACCAGAATCTGCTCCTGACACCCCCACTGCTCCCTACTGGGTCCTACCTTGGCCAGCCTTCATCCCATCCTAGGCCCCTCCTGTACATCTGGGAAATATCTGGGTTCTGTTTCCATCCCCAGTATCCTTTTGTTCAGGATTATTACCTGAGAGAGACGGGCTGTTGCCACTGGCATCCTGCAGAGGAGGGGACAGGAGAGCTTACAGAGGTTGGTTGAATGGGCAGAACCTTACCTTTCAGAGCGTCACCTTTGTCCCTTGACCTGCTGCTTCTCCTTGTCTCCACCTGAGGCTGGGGCACAAGAGAGGAAGTCAGGCTGGAATCCAATCCTGCGTCTGTTCTTTGTGACAAACTGCAGGCATTTACTGGTGATTAGAAGAATGACAATCTCCATGGAATGACTAAAGCCCAGAAACCAGCTTCTGTGTGAGACCTAGAGTGCATTTCTTCCGTCAGCCTTCCTCTGCTCACGGAGAGCACACACTCTCAGCACTCAGTGTTCTGGTGGGAAAGATTTTGATTATGGAGGCTGAAGCTCTGGGCCAGCCCTTGACCACTTCCTCCCCGGGGTCAGCCATGCTTTCTCAATTAGCCCAGACAGAAAAGGAGCCTTGGCCCAGAGACTGGAGCTCAAGGAAAGAGACTGAGGACCCAGTGATGAGAGCTGCCCTTTGAAACGTCTAGTCATCTAGTCCTTAGCCACTGCGTCACTATATTGGGGATTTTTACCTATTGCCCTCTATAACAACTAGAGATGGGAGGTCTGAGATCTTCAAAGAGAAATATTTTTGAATGCTCATCTTACTGGCAAATGATTTACATATCATACGAGTCAATAGTTCAGTCGTTCAATCAGATCAAGGGCAATGGTACAATCAATGATTACCATATCCATTTTAGAACAACACCCCCCCCATGGTTAAATTGCCTTCAAAAGGAGTTGTGTAATCACAGTCAGGTCTAAAGCTCTCTGTCCCCTCTGGCCTCCTTCATTTTTTCGTCTTGAAATCAATCCCCCTTCACTCTCTAGCATCCCAATGGGGGAGTTCTCCACACTGCTGATCTCACAATCCCTCCCTCTACCATGAGATCTCTCCACCTGCAACTCTGTCAACCCTTGTGTCCATGATCATGATGCATCCACGCCTCCTGTGCTTCACAAACAGGGAAAGCCAACAGAAATAATGAAAATCAACATAAGCCGGCAAGGATAAAATGATACCAATGCAGTGAACAAAGTCCTAACAGTGAGTAAGGACGCACCAGCCCTCATCAACATTCCAAAGCCAGGGCTGATGGTCTCTTCTTTCTTGAGATTTCCCCTATCAGGAAATTAATTACGAAAGGAAAAATTTATAAAACAAGGAAAAATCAATCTCTCCTATGGCTGGGTTGAGAATTTCTTACCTTTATCCTTTTCCTGGGTGGTCGCACAGGTGGAGTATTTGGAAGGAAGGGGAGGACCAGGAAGAAGCAACCCACTCCATACAGGATGCCCAAGGTCAAAACAGTGAACCAGGTGGGGTATTGGTAGGTCAGCCAGGAAGCACTTTTCTGTTCCAGCAGAAAGAGAATCTCCTCCATCTTCTGGATACAGCGGTTGCACTCAGGCAACTGAGCACTCTGAGTCCCCTCTGGCTTCAAACCCACTTGCATCACAAACCTGGGCCCACATCACTAAAGGGTCACAGTGGGGTGGGAGGTGACAGCAGGACAACACATAATCCCTCCCTCTACCCTCCAGCTCATCACATCCCTCCCCTGCTCTGGTCTTCTCTCTCCCACTGCCTGCTCTGGGCCTCCAAAGTCACCAGCTGCGCCTGATGGAATGGAATCTTAGTGCAAGTTCTTATTCATTCCACCTCCCACCTAGGTATTACCTGCTTCCTTGGCAAGTTGCCTGAATCATGACCAATTTCATAGGCTTAGAATATCTGAAGTTGTCTCTGTCCTCAATGAAAACCTTCTCAAGTCATGGTTTTACTTTGTCTTATCCAAGATAGAGAACTTAGGTTTATGTAACATTTATTTAGCTTTATGAATGTTGGATGAAAAGCTTGGAATTTGACTTCTATGACCAGGAGAGTTATTCAAGAGCTGAGGTATATCTCTCCCAGGAGAGAGATCTAACAAATTTTCTGCCAAATGGTACATTTGGGGAGACAAGGAACACTTAAGCATTAATCATTCTTAACAGTGTCCCCTGCAAATCTTCCTTGTGTGTGACTACTGCCCATTTAGGGCTTGCTCTGGGAACACTTGATGGGGTAATAAGCCTTGCAACAATTCAGGCTCAAAGGGCAAGCATCTGGCTGAGCAAAATAAAGAGATAATATGGATTGAGTTGTGTCCTTACCAGTAACACTTGAGATATTCCCCCAAAATTCGTTGGAACACTAACACTGAAGGCTATAATCTGATTTGGTTATGTGAGGGCTCTCTCTGGGAGAAATGTACCTCTGTCCTTGGCTTCACACAAGAACCAATTGACGCAGAAACCTAGTTTGTGATCCAAGTGACTTTATAAAGGATAGAAGAGGCAAATATGCTCGTGGGGGGTGGGGGCCGACTGGACAGCCCATGCACGCTGGGTTGCATGACAGCTGGTTTGAGGCCCCCACCCATACCCTGTTGGTAGGCATGGCTGACGGTACTGTTTGACCCCATTGACTGAATTAAGCCCACCTGGTCTAGATGGGGGCCCGCCCAGGTTGACCTGCTTCCTGTCACAAGGACCTAAATGTGTGCATCTTTCCAGCCTGAAGCAGCTTTCAACTGTCTGTGATGGGGAGGAGGTTTGGCATGCACAGCGACCACCCTCAGTTCTGCCTCTACTTACCTAACAGGTACACGGCATTTCTTTTCTGTTTTTTAAAACAACAACAAAAAAATCATTTGTAATCTTTCTATTCCAGCGGTGCTAGGAGCAAGGCAGAGGCAAAACCCAAGAACAGGGTTCTTCTCTGTTGAAGCGCGATAAACTCACGGGGAAGCAAACAAGCATCTTCATCCACGTGAAGTGAATCTGTGAATCAGCAGCTCCCAACTGACCAAAGCACGCACAGAGCAGCCCAGCATCAAGGTCCGTTTCTGTGCACTGCTCCCACTGTGAGGAAGAGCTTCATGTGCATTAAAAGGGAACTTTTGTAATATTTGAATTTTGAATAGTGGTTTTTGTCAGAAACTGGAAAAAATCTCAAAGCCTGAAGAAACTCCTTTCTAGTACTGAACATTCAAGGGAGCCTGTAGAAGCCTGAAATGATTGCTAGGTGACCACCTGGATCTGCTTGTTGAGTGAAAGTGGCAGAATAGCAGCAATAGAGCAGTGGGTTCATTCTGACCACTGACACTCGTGGACCTGGTTTACAGGCAGTAGAGAAGAAGATGAGAGCAGGTTGACTGGTTTGAAGTCCATGACCTACTCTGAGGGGACTAGAGTTGTGGAGAATTGGTGATGGGGCCAAGGCCTAAAGGCAATGCGACCAATGGACACTGAGGTGAGGCCAAGAGAGGGAGCCCACATTGACTTGACCCGAACCCGACCAGATGAAGAGAAGAATGTTGAGCCTGTGCACTGGTATATACTGCTGCAGACTGTATAGACGATCTGTCCTGCTTTGACTTTCTTGTGGATGTGGACTTCACAAGGTTCCAACTGGCATGAAGACTCTTTATATTGAAGAATATGATGGTCTCCTCAGAGCACTGGGTTGATGGAAGTAGGCAGTAGAGAAACTGGATAGCCAAAATGGGCCAGATAAAGGCGTGAAGTGGCTAGCTTACAAGATTTCATAGATACTGGAATATATTCATAGAATTATAGGATTAATATGTGGGTGTACCTTACCTGCAATTGTTAAGCATAGGATATTTTTGTTTCATCACTTACAGAATATTATGTTTAAAGGAGGGTGGCACGGAGTGAAATGTATGCATTTTCATATTATACTGTTAGATACTGATATGATTCTATTATTGTTTTGAAATGATATACGGCTAAAGAATTTTGTGAAAATGTCAAATGGACAAGGGGTGGTCTGTTGTAGTTATACAATCTGGTGTCAATTTGGGACTTGAGAGGATTAAGAGTGAAGGGGTAGACTCTAGTCTCTCTATTGGGTTATGGCCAATGAGGCCTCTTTGTGGGCCTGGCCTTCCCGTCAGGGTTCTGGGAAATCTGGTATTTCCTCCTTGGAGGCAGCAGACTATCTTTCTGCTCATTCCCTGAGAGATGTCCTACTAACAAGACACATGGCACCACACTGATAGAACCCATGCCCTGGGAACTGGAGGAGCCACATGGAGACCCTGCCAAAGCTGAGATGCTTCTACCACCACTGGATGCAGAAGACTTTGCAACTACTGACCTGTGATCTTCCTGCATTTGGGGTCATTGAAGGTGTTTCATGAGTCTGAAGAGAACATTATAGATTGATATCAGACATGGGCTAATATTGGACTTATGGACTTGATCTTGGTTGGGCTGGAATGCTTTCTCAATATACAACTGTTCTTGTATATAAAGGTCTTTCCTATACACATATGAGTGTGGATTTGTTTCTCTAGTCTACCTGGACTAACACTCATGGATCCCTTTCAGGACTGTAAGTTCTGTTCCCCTGACTGCTGCAAAGTATGTGACAGAGAAGAAAAGGGAGAAGAGTGAACTGCACCCATTTATTGAGGTAAGAAAAGTGATGAAGGAGCATGGCCGGTTCCCCAAACTTCATGAGTGGAAAAATGGGCTCTTGGCACAAAATGACATTTAATCTTCACCAAGAGATTCAGGGCTAAATTGCTGCCCTATCTCTGACCTCAGCTTTTGTTTTATTTTAATTCTCATATAATTCACATATATCATTCAATACTTCAGTCATATTAAGATTTGTGTAATCGTCACCACAATCAGGTTTACATCATTTCCTTCTTTTATATTCATTTTTGTTAGCCGCCCCCCCTCACTCCCCCAAATCTTCCCTGCCTGTCCCTAGGTGATTGTTAATTCTGTTAGTGTCTCTCTGGATTTACCTCTCCTGGATTTCATATGTATTAAAAAAAAATACAAAACAAAATCAAGAAACAAGTAGAAAAGAAAAACTAACAATGACAAAAGAGAGAAAAACCTCAATCGAACAGAAAGTGAAAAATACTAAAAACTGGAACCAAATTAAAATTAGTCTGAAGAGATTAAATGATGAGGTGTTACATTTGAACTTAACTGTATCTGTTCATGTCCATGGACTGTGGTCAGAGGGAATTCACCCCGCCTGTGCATTTGAGTCCTTTTGCAAACTGGGTGTTCCGAACTTAAGCTCTGATTCTTGTTCATACCTGCAGATTGAGATTCTATTATTTATCACCCTGGCATCACACTGGCTGTGCTGCTTGTCCTGGGCGGACTTAGTTGACATCTCACTTAGATGGCTGCTTATTTTCAGAAAAAAGGTTTAAGTACAAGGCCCTGTTCTTTGTGATAGATGTGCACCATCTGATTTCAGGGTTTTTTTACACCCTATGCTTTCCAGTCAAATATTCACTTGAGGTAATTCAAAACACTCACTTGGCTCGATGACGCCAGAATAGCTCCCCTCCATGCAGTTCCATGGAGCTCAGCATAGTTAGGGCGCAGAGATGAAAAGACGATTGAACCATGTACTGAACGTTCAGGTTTTTCCCTGCTTTTGAAAATCTGTTTGCGCTTGTAGAGTAAATGTTTTGTACTTTTTAAGAGTGTAAAAAAAATAGATGGAGGGATTCAGAGAAAATGGCGACCAGATAGGACCCATCTATCTGGAGCTCCTGCTGCCAGACCAGAAAAATAGGAAATTAGGTGAAGGAAACGGGAAGGTGGAGTTCTGAAATTAGAACTAGGGTAACAGGGTTTCTCCCGAACCCCTTCTTTTGTGGGATTTCCACTCACAAAGCAAACCAAGCATGCTTTAAAGCACTATAATTTTGACGAAGTGGCAGGCGCCAGATATGCCCTTGCCTGGAGCAGGGATCCCTGCAGGTGGACGCCCTGAGAGGGGGCAGAATCTCAGACACGAGGGGAACCCCACACTGAGCTCTCCATGCGGTTGGATGCCTTGAGCTCACGGTCAGGGGTTGGTGGTGGGTAGCTATAATTTAGAGTAGAAGAAAAAATATATTATTACCTTAGGAAGATCATGGTGTGGGAGAAAAAGGCAGAAAGTCGGGAGTCCAGGGAGCAAATTTAGTTCCAATTGGCCGACTAGTAAACAACCCCCCTGATAAGCTGGATCTCCCCCTCTGGGGGTCAGCTTGACAGCCACCAAATCTGAGCACATCACAAGTAGAATTTTTTTTAAGGGTGAAACATAAATGATTGGTTTAAAACTCAAACCCAAGTCTGGTTGCTCAGCTCCAAGCACCACATAGGGGAGTCCCTTAACATAAATCAGCATAAGAAGCAACCTAGCTAAGGAATGCCAGAACTCAGCCACAGGGCCTGGCAGCTTTTACCATAACAAAGACCCGCTGTAGCAGTGTCAGCCTTAAACAGCACTGAGCTGTAGCCCAGAGACTGTGGGAGACAATTTCATTCTAGCTGGCCAGAGGGATAAAAAAGAAAATCCTCTGATCTAGGAAGCATCAGCAGTCTAGATAGGACAACAAGCTTCCCTCTCAGTGATTCTACACATAGCTGGGGAGGCCCTGCCGGTCTTGGAGCCCTAGACGGGGCTGAGGGAGCCCCCCAGTGCCCCCTCCCAGCCCCTGCTGCAGTGCTACATGCAGCACAAGGCAGGTACTCCAGCACCCAAGTGACCCCTGGCCACGGGCGCGATCTTGCTTTTGAAGTAATCTCACACAGCATCTGTGGAACCCTACATCAGGGATGGGAAAGTCCATTAACGCATGCCCAGGAGAGCCAGCATAGGAAAGCTGGATTTTCCTGCCCGTGGGCTCCGATGGATGTTGCACCTGGAGCAGCCCACCTGGGCCAGATGATTGCAGTTCAGCCAATGGGATTGACCTGGGGTCCTTCACCAGCCTCCCCGGGAACCCTTGAAAAGGCAGGGACCAGAAGGGAGAGGGGTGGTCTGGTCGTCTTCCTGGGAGGAGAGAGATCCTTGCATGACCTGAGGCAGTCTCTGCCAGGCCCCATGGTCAAAGGAATCCTATGGGTGCCTTGTAAAACCTGACGCTTCTTTTAACTCTCATTAAATTCACTTGGATCACGAACCCGGCTTCCGCATGAAATTTTTCTCGCGGGGAGCCAAGGACTGGGGTTGGAATTTAGGCCAGAGAGAGAGACCTTACAAGTCCATGACCCCGTGACCTTGAGGAAGAGTTGGAATTCCTCTGGCCTCAAGGACAGGTGATCAAGTATCATTACCTCCTTACCCACTGCTCTACTTATTCTCACTTTATTCACTAGCCCTTCTAACTTTTCCACCGCACTCAGTTTCAACGTGCTCAGGTTGGTGTTGGGCTTTTATTTACTCGCTTTCTTCTTTATCCCTCTTTTTTCCCCCTTTTCCCCTCTTTTTCCTCTTCTCTCCCACTCTCTCCTCTCATATGCCACTAAAGGCTTCCAGGTCACTTCCCTCCGCTTAGGGCAAATCAACCCAAATAGCAGGAGGCACTCCAGCCTGCCCTCTGTGGGAGTGCTGTACACCACACAAGGCACCTGGGACAAACACCTACAGTGCGCTGCACCGTTGAAGAAACCTCCGTCATGCCTCTAAGGTGATCTCGTCAACTAGGGCAATTCTGCCCAGCACCACTGGGTCCCGGCATTAAAAGGGCACACTGACCTGCCATGTTGGAGCAGTGTCTAAACCCCTCTGGCCCCTCATCCAAGCAATCAGGGATCAGCTACTACTTTATACTTTATTTCCTCCTTCTCTCTCTCCTTGCTCTTTACCATCACAGCCAACCTTAGTGAACTCAGTTGGATTTATTTCCTTCTTTCTCTTTATTCTCTTTTTCTTTCTTTCCTCTTTCTGTCTTTGCTTTCTTCACCTCTCTCTTAGCTTGTACGATTCTCTCTGCTCCCTCTCATTGCTTGCACATACCACTGCTGGTTTCCAGAGCCCTACACTCAGCCTAGGGCAACCCTGTCCTCCTAGTGGGCAGCCTGACCCCTAAGACAGTACTGCACACAGGACGAGTCAGAGCTACACACAGCATAACACAGGGTCAGTTATTTCTTTAACCATTTAAAAAATACTCTCTCCTCCTCCTTCCTTTTCTCTTCTCTCTTTTCCCTTTTATTGGGCTCTTCTTACAGGTTTTCTGCTTTTCTCCGCTCCATCAAGCTCTTCTCTACTTCCTACCACAGCCTCCACAGATTTGGTTCTCCTTTTTAGTTGTTTTCTTTTCTTTCTTTTTACTGTTGTCACCTTTATTTACTCTGTGCATTTTAGTTGTGTGTGGGTGAGTGGTTGTCAGTCTGGTTGGCATTATTGCCCCAGTCTGTGTCTTCCTCTTTCTCTCTTTTTCCTCTCCTTTCACTCTCTTTCCCATCACAAGACAATAGAGGTCTCCAGGCCACTCCCCTCTGCCTAGGGCAAACCTGAAGGCCCAACTGAGGGAGCTCCCACCCCCCACTTATTGGTGTGGCAAGCAGCTGGGGAATTCACGCTGGTCCTCTCCCACACACCAGGCCACAGGTTGTTCTCCCCTATAAAAAGTGGGGGCATCCCCAGCCTAAATCCTGAGGTCCTACAAGTGACTGGGGGAAACGCCTGACCAGCACTTGTGGGGCTCCACGCTACTGTGGGAACATCCACCCAATCTCCAAGGCGATCTCTCTGTACATCCCCTTGTCTAGCCAGATTTGTAAAGTAGAATTGGGTCATGATAGTGGGGGGAGGAAGCATTTAGGAACTAGAGGAAACATATGTTTCATTGTTGCTACCCTGCACCCTGACTGGCTTATCTCCTCCCCACATCCCTTCAGGAAGGGGGTGTCCAGTTACCTACCAATGGGCTTTGAGTCTCCACTCTGCACTCACCCTCATTTACAATGACATGATTTTTGTGTTCTTTGATGCTTGATATCTGATCCCTTCAACAGTTCATGGTCACACAGGCTGGTGTGCTTCCTCCATGTGGGCTTTGTTGCTTCTGAGCTAGATGGCCGCTTCTTTATTTTCAAGCCTGTAAGATCCCAGATGCTATAACTTTTAATAGCCAGGCACCATCAGCTTTCTTCACCACATTTGCTAGTGCACACATTTTTCTTCAACCATCATGTTGGAAAGGTGTTCATCATGGAATGCCAATTTAATATAACGTGTTCTTGCATTGAGTAAGTACTTGACAATGTCCATCTACTGCCTTAATACTAAGTCTATAAATATATGAACGTTGATCTATTTACGAACCCTCCTGTATAAATATATTTACATATGTACATGCCAGTATGTAGACCTCTAGAAATACCCTTTGTCACCTAGTTCTTTCCTCTATTTACTTTTACTTTCCTCTTGTCCGACTATCGTGCTCAGCTTTCACTTGGGTTTGAGTAATTTCTCTTGGTTACATTACCCTTGCTGAATACCTACCAGGCTTCTCACACCCTCCTTGCGACGGATTTTGGATTACTTGTTGCTCCCCTGTCGCTGGATTGGTCAGCATCACCTCCTTACCCCCTCCTCTCTCTCTCCCATGTCCCCGGGAACCATTGGTCCTGTTGTTTTCTCCTCCAGACTATTCTTCCAGCCTATCTTATCTAGATAGATCTGTTGAGATAATAATATGCACCAAAAATCAAACCATAGCAAGATAGGCGATGGGTGAGAACACAGTGATGACAAAAAACAACAACAGAAAACCAATGATCAATAAAAGAGTAAATTAATTAAAAGCCAAAAAAAATTTTTTAAGAAAGAAAAACCTGTAAATAGATCAAGGTCTGATATTTTTTTTCTATAGGTGTGTCCTTCAGTCAGGTCTGATGGCGTATCATGCTCTGGCCCCAGAGTCTGTCCTTTGTACTCCCTCAGGGGCTACCCGCTCTGCTCCCATGGTTGCTCTGCTGCATGCTTTTAGTGATTTGCCTCCGTGTTGGAGGGCCAGCCGGGTCAGTCCCAACACAGAGTCTCCGGTATTGTCCCCATAGGGCCCTGGGCCAGCAAGGGATGGCATGTCTCATAGTGGGATCAGCCATATGGTCCACTCTGTACATTGGCTGTTCAGAGTGCCAATATCATCCTCCAAGCCTGGTGGACCAGTGTGTGCTCCACTCTCTTCCTCCCCCTTCATTTGCCCCTGTGTGCTCTGATCAGACATGTGCATCTCCCCTAGCTACAGGTTCAGTGCCGTCTTCTAAGGTAAATTCTTCTGGGGGGAGGGGCAGTTGTCCACGTAGCTGGTATGGAGGCTGGACCATCCACTTTTCATTTAGGATCAAAAGCATCTAGCTTTTAGCATTAGGTGCTATTGAGTCAGTTCCAACTCAAGGCAGAATGAACCACTGCGCAGTCCTACACCATCTTCAAAACTGTTGCTTTACTTGAACCTAACATTTCAGCCTTTTCCAGGGACTGGCATCTCCTGATAACATATCCAAAGCATGTGAAGTCTCCCCGTGCTTGCTTCTAAGGACCTTTCAGACTGTTCTTCTGACACAAATCTGTTCATTCTTCCAGCACTCAATGGTATTTTTAATATTCTTGGCTAGTGTCATCTTGATGGGTTGAAACACTATCTCGCTCTAGTGTTGATGTACATTTTTCTGATGCCTAATTATACTGAGTATCTTTTAAGGTAATCATTTAATTTTTATGGCATTTTGAAAAGATGTCAATGAGGTCTATTTAATTTGTGTTCAGATGGAAACACATAACTCAAACTAAATATGTGACAGTAGAAAAAGAATCCATTTTATCCTAAATACTTGAGATATTTATACAGCCTACTCAAGTTTTTATCAACATAGATAAGGTGCCTGTGGTGGTGGTGGTGGTGGTGGTGGTGGTGGTTTTTAAGAGTTAATCTCTAAATAGGGGGCTGCAGTACTGAGCACTGAATCTCCTTTGCTTGATTAATTTTTATGTTAGGGAAGTAATACAAGGATTCCATCAAATGACCCATCAGTTTGAGGAAAAAGCATATCAGAATTGATGGTCAAAGCCTATATGGCTTTATGGTTTAGTCTCTAGGGGTATGTAACGCTCTTGTGAAAATAGTATTCCTCATGATAATAACGAGGAACTGGTGGGCCTCCAGGGCTGGGAGCTGAACTGAGGGGCAGTTCTACCCTGTCTAATAGGGTCACTATGAGTTGGCAAAGACTCGATGGCTGTCAGTTTGGTTTGTTTGACTTGAGTACTGGCATTCAGTGTGTTTATCGAAATCAATAAATTACAAGCATTTAGATGTCTATTTTTTACATACAAAATTAAAATCCCCCAAGCCTCTGAAAACTGCGAAGATTTCACAGCACTAGGTTGGTACTCTCCCATCCAAGAATCAGTGAAACTGGCAGGGTGTGAGGCATTCAGGCTCCCTCAGTTCCTCCTACTGCCTTCCCTGACCCTGGTCACTTGCTTCTATTACCTCTCTTGGACCTTACATGCATTTGAATTAGAACACCATAGAGTACAGTGCTCTACATGTGCAGCAGCTCTAACCATGTCACTCTCGGTCTCTATGAAGCCTCTTCCAACAAAATTCAAATGCGATTGTATGTGCACACATAAACACACGCATGCACCAGAGCACCCTTCTTAACAGAGAGTCAGGAGGGTCTCTTATTTGCTGTCCTCACTTTGGACACAAGTCCCTTGATGATGAGTAGGAGAAAAGGAACATCAGGTAGTGGGGGAAACCCTAAGGAGGAACAGAGGAGAGCTTTAACTAGGAATAATGCTACTAGGGGAATGATGGCATGTGAGGAAAATTAGATACTTCCAGACTGTCAGATTTTTCCATACAGCAAAATTAACTTTTCTAGTTTTGTCTAAAACTGGCCCCAGGAAATTTCAAATAGCACATCTCAGATTATCTAACCTACAAAGGAGTAGCCGGCCTTCCCCCCACCCCCACCCCACCCCCGCCAAAAAACCAAGCGGTACAAAGCTCCACTGGGTACACATTTCAAAATATACATTCTCCTGTTTGGGCAGGCATCTGGCAACTTGCTCTGAGCTAGTGCACCCACACTTTTTTCCCAAGGTCATTGCTGGTGACAAGACCTTGTGCTCTTCTCACAAGCCAGAATGCAAACATAAATCAAGTCAGTGTAAGACGCCATCATCACCTCACTCAAATACACCTCGTCAAGTGAACTCAAACTTCAAGAAGATGCTCATTTGTTTGGTTTTGTTGATGTGAGGGTGATAGTGCATTTGGAGTTTAGTCATTGCACTAGGTCAGACTGTTAATCAAGCTTCCTATATAGAGGTTCTGAAGATATTGTGTAAGAAGGTCTGAGTTGTCTGGCTAGACCAGAGCTTGCACACTGCTATTGACTAGAAGTTCCGACACACAGAATCCAGGACAGATAAACCCCTCAGGACCAATACTGAGAGTAGCAACACCACGAGGGAAGGTAGGGGGGAGAAGCAGAAGAAAGGGGAAACCAATCTCAATGATGGACATACAGCCCCACTCCACCAACCAGGGGAACAAACAGCAGAAGTTTGGGTGAAGGGATACAGCAGAGGCGTAAAATATAAAAATAAAAAGTATGTATAAAGTATCAGTGGTTCACGTGGGTGGGAGGAGGGGAAAAAAGGAGCTCAAGGAGAAAGAACATGTTTGGAAATGATGATAGCAATGTATGTACAAATGTGCTTCATACAAATTGGTGTATGAATTGTTACAAGAGCTGTAAGATCCCCCAATAAAATGATTTATTTAAAATAAAAAGGACTGATTAGTGGTAGACAGGGGACTGGTTTTGCCACCATGACAGTGCACCTGCTCACACAAAAAAAACAGCATGCCTCTATCGCCCGATCTGATCCCAGCACACCGAGGCAAAATACTAAGGGTGTACAACAGAACAGGAAGGGGAACAGAGCAACGAAGTCCCCAGGGAATACCAAAAATAGACTTTGGGGCCAGGGCTAGCTGACCCATCATACTCTATGAGAAAACACTCCTAAAGGCCAACAAACAGTCCTTGAACTAACTAAAAGCTTTTCTTTCTTGTGTTTTGTTTTGCTTTTTGTCATTGGCTTGTTGGTGGTGGTGTTGTTCTTTTGTTTCATTTTGTTGCTTGGGTTTGCTCTGTCTCGTTTTTGTGCATGCTATGATTTCCACAGGTCTGTCTAAATGAGATAGGCTGGATGAACAATCTGGAGGAGAAAACAATGGGACTGACAGCTGGTGGGGGGGGGGGGAGATGGGAAAGGGGGATGTAGGGAAAAAGGAAGTTCTGTTAACAAACCCAGGGACAAGGGAACACCAAGTGATCCAAATAGATGGTGAGGAGGGTGTAGGAGGCTTGGTAGAGTGTAACCAAGAGTAATGTAACCGAGAGGAATTACTGAAACACAAATGAAGGCTGAACATGAGAGTGGGACAATCGGAAAGTAAAAGGAAATCAAGGAAAGAGGTAGGAAGCAAAGGGCATTTATAGAGGTCTAAATAAAGGCATGTGCATATGTAAATATATTTATGTATAACGATGGGGAAATAGATCTATATGCATATATTTATAGGTTTAGTATTAAGGTAACAGATGTACATTGGGCCTCCATTCAAGTACTCCCTCAATGCAAAAATACTTTGTTGTATTAAAGTGGCATTCCGTGATGCTCACCTCCCCAACACAATTGCTGGAGGCAAATGGGTGCATAAGCAAATGTGGTGACTGAAGTTGATGGTGGTCGGCTATCAAAAGTTATACATTCTGGGGTCTTAAAAGCTTGAAGTTAAACAAGTGGTCATGTAGCTGAGAAGCAACAAAGCCCACATGAAAGAAGCACACCAGCATGTGTGATCACGAGGTGTCGGAAGAATCAGGTATCAGACATCATCGGAACAAAAAAATCATATCTTTGTGAATACGGGGGAGTGTGGAGTGAAAACCCAAAGCTCATTTGTAGATTATTGGACATCCCCTTACAGAAGGGTGGCAGGGAGGAGAGGAGCCAGTTAGGGTGCACTGTAGCAACAATGAAACATACAACTTTCCTCTAGCTCCTAAATGCTTCTTCCCCCACAACTAAAATGATCCCCATTCTACCTTACAAATCTAGCTAGACCTGAGGATGTACACTGGTACAGATAGGAACTGGAAACACAGGGAATCCAGGGCGGATGATCCCTTCAGGACCAGTGGTGAGAGTGGCGATACGAGGAGGGTAGAGGGAGGGAGGAATGGAAAGGGGAAACCGATGACAAGGATCTACATATAACCATCTCCCTGGGGGACAGACAACAGAAAAGTGGCTGAAGGGAGATATTGTATAGTGTAAGATATGACAAAATAATTTAGAAATTATTCAGGGTTCATGAGGGATGGGGAATAATTATCAGCTGATGCCAGCGGATTAAGTGGAGAGCAAATGTTTTCAGAATGATGAGGGCAATGAATGTACAAATATGATGTATGTATCAATTGTGATAAGAGTTGTATGAGGCCCCAAAAAATGATTATAAAAAAAGAGAAAAGAAATAACAGTATGAAAACATCCCCCAAAAAAGCATGCCTCTCTTGTCCCTCATATCTTAATCACCTGAACTCACTCCATGTGACTTCTTTCTGTTTCCATGAATGAAGGACAGTGGTTTGACAACACAGAAGAGGGGGGGGGGGAAACAAGGGTGTCACCCAAACTGCTGAGTTTGAAAACTGTTTCCAAGAATGTAATCACAGATTAGACAAATGTGTGAAGTGTAATGGAGAGTACTATGAAGGGGATAAAAAATTTAAATGCATAGTTTTGAAAAAATTGTAGTTTTTGTCGGGTTCCCCCTAGTAGCTTCCAATTTCATAGCAACTCAAGCCATCACCATACATCAAACTGACAGAGAAGGGGTGGGTTTTGTGTGTAGGTGGTGTTGGTTATTGCACAGGGGCAAGGGACTTCTGGTGGCATAGTAGCTTATGCCTTGGGTGTCAACTGTAATGTCAGCAGTGGGGAACCACCAGTCAGTCCTCAGAAGAAAAGGATGAGGCGTTCTACTCCCATAGAGTTAGCCTTTGGGAAACCCACAGAGATAGTTCTGCTCTGATCTCATAGAGTCGCTATGGCTCAGCATCGACTCCATCGAACTGAGCTGACAAACTAAAGGCAGGAGATCTGAAAGAGGATGCGGAGACGTTGTCTCAGGTACTTTGGACATATTACTATGGTGGAACCAGTCCTGCAAGAAGGGCATCATTTTTGGCAGAGGGTTAGCAAACAAGAGGAAGACCCTTACTTAGGTGGATTGACACCGTGGCTGCGAGAATCGGCTCAAATACAGTAACAAGTGCGAGGATGGCGCAGGACTGGGCTTTGTTTCTCTCTCTAGTGCACAGGCCCCTATGAATCCGAACTGACTCCAGGGCTCTACAATATCAACTACTACAACCCTGAAGTTCAAACCTACCCAGTGGCTTCCCAAAAGGGAGGTGTGGCCATGTGCCTCTGTAAAGATGACAGCTAGGGAGCCCCTGCGGGGCAGTTCTACTCTGTGGCACAGGGGCAGCCAGCAGTCGGAATGTGCTTCACAGCAAAGGGTGTGCTTTGTCTCAGTTTGTGCCTGCTGCTGTTTATGCTATGCACTGAGTTTAACATGTGACACTCAGGAGCGAATGAATGGAAACACACCCATGATGCTTCCATGATGCCAGATGCAAGCTGACACTGTTTCT
The DNA here is from genome assembly GCF_050624435.1 of Tenrec ecaudatus. NCBI lineage: Eukaryota > Metazoa > Chordata > Mammalia > Afrosoricida > Tenrecidae > Tenrec > Tenrec ecaudatus. The sequence continues at coordinate 728,734 of NW_027457661.1, forward strand.
GAGTTCTGGGCATATTATTTTTTCAGAGATAATTTCCTGTAGCGGTGACACACCGAGTCCTATTTCATGTAAAAGCATCAGCAGCAGAGGAAAGCACTGCACAGAGAGAAGACTATGACACGTAACAGGCTTTCCATAGAGGAACAAAAGGGTGGATGTCTTGGGCTGCACTCTTTTCTTGTATACAGACAGTAAACAAGCTGAACACATCTCACCTAAGCATAACATTACAACTACTTGAAGCCCAGCTCAGGCATCTGGAGAAGAGGCAGCAAGGAAGGATGGGAGAGAGTTAATGGGCTGGGCGTCCCCAAAGGTGCAGAGTGGGAATCAAGGGAGGATCCAGGAGGAGCCAAGGCTTCTGGCAGAAGTCTGAGAGGAGAGCAGCAGAAAGGAGCTGCTCTCTGGGTCCTCACAGATGTAGCCAGTGAGAGAGCAGCAGTGCTGCCCCCTGGCGGCGCGCCGAAGGCAGGGCCACTTCCCCCAGGGCTGGAGAGCTCTGGGGAAAGACAAATCCTGTCACTTTGGATGCCAAGTAAGGGGGCACTGTGTGCCGGTGGTGTACCTATGTTGGCCAAAGCGCTGCCCACTGTGCATTTGCTTCCCACAAGCACAGTTATCCTTCCTCGTGCATCCAGGAAAGACAGTTCTAGAAAAACACAAGCAGTAAAATAAAACACTGCCAGGTCTCGAACCATCCTCACCATTGTTACTATGCCCACTGATGTAGCCGCTGGTTCGAGCTGTTTTATTGCCCGTCCTCCACTTTTTGCCAAGCATCATGTCCTTCATGGACTTGATGTCCCTTCAGGGACTGGTCTCTCCTGACAGCACGTCCAAAGATATCAAATGAAGTCCAGCCATCCTTTGTCCCCATGTTCTCTTGGCAGTCCTTGTACTTTTATTGCTCAGTGTCTGATTATTTGGGACCAGGCCTTATTGCTGCCCCTTCCTCACCTTGGCCCCCAATCCCGACCCCAAGCCCTGCACATCCACTGTGTGAAACCTCCTGTTCCTGTAACCATCCCTGTGCTTTTGTGTGGGGGGTCTAGCTGGGTTCCCCTGGCAATTCGCCAGCTGCCCTTGGGAAAGTTCATGGAGTCGGCTAAGTAGTAGAAAAGCCAAACGTCCAGCTGAGATTGGTTTACTCCCTAGCACCCTTGGGCAGGAGCACAGCCCCACTCCTGGTCCCAGGTAGCCAACGACCACACCTAGGTTCTCCGGACTTGGCAGCTGTAACATGTGGCCTGGGCTTCCCCTTCATTTCCTGCTCCTTTCTGGCTTGCTGTCTGACTTTTCTTTGTGGAATTAAAGCTGCAAATTGACAGGATCCCATAAACACTCTAAAGTCACAAAAAAACACCAAATGCCCACCCAAACATGTGAAACTTCAAAAAATCATCCTTAGAAGATTCCCAAACCCTAAACATTCCTAAACCCCATATATGCCCTGAAAACACCATGAAAGCCCTAAGAAAACCTAAAATGCTGGGGGAAAAAAACACATATAATATTAAAAATACCCTAAAATCCCTAAGGAACTCTGTAACATCACTAAAAACACCATACTGTGCTGAAAAATACCTATACACTCTAAAAAACCACCCCTAAATCCCTTAAACACTCCCTAAAATCTTATAAAACACCCTAAAAACCCCAAACCACCCGAATGCCCAAAACACACCTTGAACGTCCACAAACAACCTAAAAGCCCTAAAAAATCACATGCCACCAAAAAGCCCTAAATGACCGCAAAATTCCAACTCATAGCCAGCCTATAGTGGGCTTCTGGAGCTGTCAGTCTTTTATGGGAACAGCTTTATCGTTCTCCCAAGGAGAAGTTGGTAGGTTTGAAACCCTGACCTCATGTTTAGCAGTCTAATAATTGCTGGACAGTGCCACCAAGGCTCTACTGGTGTAGTGGGTTACACATTGGGCTGCTAACCTCAAGGGAAATGGTTCAAAACCACCACCCACTCCTTGGGAGAAAGAAGAAGCTTTCTTTCTATTCCCCTAGATTTCTCATTGAAGGTGTAAAGTAACCTGTTAAATGCTCGCAGTGGCAGCAGCAATGTCTCATAACCATGGGGAAATGTGGTTCAGAAACTTCAGAAGCAAGCATCCACCAGTAGGTGACTGACCAGCAGTATTGACTTGGGCAAAGAGAAGGTGACATGGAAGGGTAAGGAGAAGAATGCGTGCAGAGGGCAGGTTGGCAGCTGAGCCTAAGTCCAGTAGAAACAACAGAAGAATGGCCTGTTCCTGGAAGGGCCACGGGAGATGGTGCGACTTCATGTAGCCCCCACTTACATGTGTAACAGCAGCAATTGCCTGAACACGTGGTCTCCCCAGGGAGGAGCCTTTGTGTGGTGTTAAGATGCTGTTACTGTCTGTTGTACTGTGGTGGCCTGCATTTGGCTGTAATGGTGGAAATTTTGCAGCCAGTAGTTCAAATGCCTGCTGGGTCACTCACTGCAGGTAGACTTCAGCAGTTTCCAGACAGAGAGACGAGGGACGAGGACCTGGTCTTCCACTTCTGAAAGAACTGGCCAGTGTGAACCTTGTGAATGGCAGAACACTATACCTGAACATGAGTACCGCAGGCTATAAGGCATGATGGATTGACACAGTGGCTGCAGCAATGTGCTCAAACATAGGATAGTGCTGGCCTGGAAAATAGTTCATCGTCCATTAAAAAAATCATTATATAGGGGCTCATACAACTTTTGTTGTTGTTTTTCCCTAAGGGAGAGCAGTGTATTGGTACACTGAGAGGTATATAGATCAATGGATTCGAACAGAAAAGCTACACATATATTCACCAGTCAACAGGAAACTAGCCTTCGAAAAAGGACACAGAAATATCCAAAGGGACAAATTCTGCTTGCTCAACAAATGGTGTTGGACAAACTGAGATACCGTATGTAGGAAAATGAAGCAAGCCCCAAACCTTCCCCCATGCACAGAAATTAACTGAAGAGGGGTTAAAACCTGAAAGTAAACCTCCGGGCTATCATAATCAATTTTTCGATGACCTCATCGGTCAGAAATCATTGTAGGAACGCCAAAGCGTTCTTGTGTTCAACGTCTACATACATAGCAGGTGCTCCAGTAAAGGGGAATCTTGGTGGAGCTGGCTCATCCATTCCTGAAGAGAGTAGAGCACCACGTTGGCCCATCACAGAGCTCAGGTGTAGAATCTTCCTCACTGTCATCCTTTATCTCAGCAGTGTCAGTGTTGGATTATGAATTTCCCAAAGAACCAGTATCGCTCAATTCTGTGCACAATGCTGACTCACTCTCGCTGTTATTTCACTGGTCTAAAAACCCATTTAGGTTAAAATGACACTTTTTTGATGCCATGACCTAAAATTTTTAGTGAGAAAATGTTCCTAATGACATTACTTGGGTCTTCCTCTAATCCTGATGCCATGTTCTTTTTCACATAGACCAGCTTCTTGTATAAATTGCTCAGCATACAGATGGAATAAGAACAGTGAAAGGATACAACCCTGATGCACACCTTTTCTGATTTTAAACCATGCAGTATCACCTTGTCCTCTTCACAGTCTCACCTGGTTCTATCTCTTGGCCTTTGTATAAGCTCCATATGAGTACAATGAAGTGTTGTGCAATGCCCATTCTTTTCCATGGTATCCCCAAGATCCACCTCCTTCCACTCGTGCTTTCCAGAATGTGGGGTTGGGACAAAGCCTGGATAGTCTCATGGCAAGACCAGATCAGGAATGGAGCTGAGCCGGGAGCAGCTTTATTTGCTTGCTCCAGGGAAAGTCTGCCAATGTGACTAAGCCCCAGGGGCTTTCTACAAATGATAAAGGTGAATCCCTCTCTCGTTACCCACTGATCATCTCTGAGCCTCTTGCTCTCATATCCCTTGCACAGACCTCTACCATTAGATGGACAATTCGGTAACGTTTGAACACTTTTCTGATGCTGAGCCTGGGGAGCAACTAATAGCTGAGTAAATATTGATTGAAAGATGGTGAGTGGAAGAAAATAGCTTTGCCAGGTCCAGGTTGTGATGGAGATGAGAGTGTTACCAAATCCTGCTGTCCCCATGGTGGGTTAGCTGTATTGTGCCCAGTCCTGAAAGTCTGAGCCAGGGGTTTTAACGTGGCCCCTTTCAAAACATATAGGTGGAATTCTTGGACCATGAGCTGTCCATAAAGTGTGGCTTTACCAAGGTGATGTCCGCCCTGGAACGAAACAACCCAAGAACCTAGATCTTTGTGAAGGTGTTGGTAAGGGATGCCGCGGAAATCATATACTTGACTGAAAGCAAAGGAAACTTTGCCTTCATGTGTCTGCAGCTGGACGAAGTGGTGCTGGAGCACACCCTCCTTTGCGATTCTTCTTGTTCTTTTTATGAGCTGCTCCCTGGCCTGTGCAGTCCCGTAAATCTGGAAACTCTTTGCTGGTGGGGGCAATTGTTTTATCCTCCCCCCAGATCCAGATGTCTTGTCCATGGTCAGTGCGCAGTCCTTGTTAGCCAGAGGAGTGGGGCATCTAAAGGCAGGCAGGGGTCACATGCTTTTATTCTACACTTTCTAGAAAGACCAGAGCTAAACATCTTGCAGCCCTTTTCATGGCCTCTTTCTTTTCTATATTTATTTTCCAGGAAAGAGGAGAAGAAACGCGACAGCATCTACTGACAGCAAGTCAAATGCCATCGTGTGTGTTCAGAGGGCAGGCTGGTACTCATTTGCCTAACTCCTCAGTCCCATCGTGCCATGTCCATGTTAGATTGTTTAGGGAAACAGATGACATATGTTATGATGCTAAATAAGCTGAAACAGTGCCAGGATGGAGGCAGAAGGGGTTTATTTGTTTGTTTTTAAATGAAGCATGGCTTTCTAGTGACTTATTGTGGTGGGGAAGGGGGGCACCGAGGGCAACAAGACATGGTTGTGACAGTGGTCTGGGAATTGAGACAAATCATTGCTTCTGCAGCAGAGATGAGCTGCCTCTGACCTGTCAGTTACTTGAAGGGAGACTCTGCATTTGGTCAGACAAGTCTTAGTTGGAGATGGTACCAGCTTTCCTCCTGAGCCTCTGTGGTTCCCTTTGGACTACACAGGCCCGAATCGCTTTTAGCTGAGCAACAGCAAATGGCAACACAGACTTGCCATATTGCTCTTTTGCGTACACTCTTTAAAAATCGTACTAAATATACATGCATCAAAACATTCGTCACTTCCACGCTCTACAAGATTATAACTAAGTGGCATTCTGCATGTTGTTCATATTATCATCCTTACCCATTCCAAAATTATGTCATCACCCTATGGAAGCTCAGTATCGTCTCAGGGATGGCACTTCCCCTCCAGGCCCTACTGGGTTAGGCTGGGTTGACTAGAGAAATAAATCCAAGGACACTCATATAGGTATAAGAAAGACTCCACCTCACTTATTTGTCCAATTGACATGGCATTATGTAACAACCATACTTACCTTCCTACCTATCCCTGGAAACAATTGGGAGATGTTTGTCTCTATTCATTTTCCTAGCCTAGATATTTCTTGTAAGTGGAATTAAGCAAAATGTGTCCTTTTTGAAGCTGATTTATTTCACTCAGCATAATGCTTATGAGGTTCATTCCTCTTGTAGCCTGTGTCAAGAGTTCATTTCTCTTTATGGCTGAGTAGTAGTCCATTGTATATACCGTAGGCAACATGTTTGACTTATCCATTCACCTATTGATGGGTATTTAGACCGTTGACACGTTTGCGAGATTGGGAATAATGTTGCAAGGGCCATCTGTGTATTTGTATCTATTTATGCGCTTGCTTTTAATTGCTTATATCCTTCATTTCCTTTTCTTTCCTTGTTAGACTCAGTATGATCCCCTTCTGCCCATCCTCTAGCCTCACAACCTCTGTGTCTGATGTGCCAGGATCTCACCAGGAGCCTTAACACCAAGATTCTGAGCCCTGACTGAGCATTCTGATCATCCAGGGAATTGAATATTCCGGAGCACACAGAAGATGAAGTTATCAAAACTCCTTAGGCATAACCGAACAACTGGAGGGAGTGCTTTATTGGGCTTGGGGGCTGGGGATTATAGTTGTGAAGGACACCAAGAACAATTGTCATTACCTAGACTGTAAAGACTATGGTCGACATCCACGCTGGTGAGTAGCAGCTGGATCTCAGAAGCTCACAAGTGGCCATCTAGGTGGCAAGTATTGTCACCCTCACTCTGGAGGAAAGAGTGGTGAGTGGACCACATGAACATTAGACTTCATGACTCTGAGCACAGAATAACTAGATGATCTCCAACTATCAATTCCAACTTCTTTGAAAGGGATCACATCAAAAGGTCCTAGATAGTGAAGCAAAATTCACAGTCATAAAAGAGACCAGGCTTATTGGCTGGATAGGGACTAACAGAACCTCTGAAATGATGGTCCTTATTCACTAAGTTTGAAAATGAACTCCTACCTGTGGTTCAATATTCAGCCAAATAATAGATTGGTCTACAATGGGAGCAATTACACAAGTGAGGCACACAAACCTGAAAACAGCAAACCATTTGATCTCAAAAGGGCAGTATTAATCCAAGGCCCAAGTTCAGAAGGGTAGGAAGAGAGGAGGAAGGGAAACAGAAGACATAAGTAGGGAGTGGAATAAGTCATATTATATTGTGGAGATTGCAATAAGTGGCATAAAACACAATGTGTATGAATTGTTGAATAAAAAACTGATGATCTTGGTAAACCTTCACCCAATTCACAATAAAAACTTAATGAGAGAGAAAAATATCCAAGCACCTAGGCTGCATTCCAGGCCAATAAAATCGGACTCAGTGGAGATGGGACAAAGATGTCTTTTGGACAGCTCTCTGGCGATCCCAATGAGCACACAGGCTGATACCCACCATCTGGAAACTATGGGGTAGCTGCTTCTCCGGTAATGCCTCAGGGGAGCGCTTGGGTCCGTCAAAGAATGCGGGATGATGAAGGGGCAAAGGTCATCAAACCTCACCCACAGCTTTACACTGGGGGGCTGCTCTCTGAGGAATGTGGGAAGGGTCCACTTGCATGCTGTCTCTGTGCAGCAGATCCAACAGACTCAACACCTTTCCAAAGCTGGCATGAAAGTCCGAGAAACTAGATGTGGGCACCACGCTGTGAGTTTCCCAGAAGGCACGACACAGATTGAGAGCAGTCACGGGAACACAGACTCCTCCGGAAATGCTGCCATGCGCAGAACATGCATCTCTAATTTCATTTCACACTGACTCAAGCATTCAGTCCTTTTTACGAAAACCCAGCTTCTCATTACAGTAACCGGTTTAAAATGACAATCTTCTGTTGAGCAAGTCTAAGAAATGACCTTCCTTTATTTTACATGGTATAAAAATTCAGTTTCCTAGGCCGATGGGCTCTAGGGACAGGTGTTTTTATGTACTAGACATGGCTTTCAAAGTTCTTCAATTGCCTAAATTAATAACGACTTTTTTCCTTTGGCTTTTCTAAGGGACACATTAATTTCAATCTTTTTCTAAGGAAGTGAATCTCTAGCTATCTCATTGGGATAACTTTCTGCCTTCAGAGTAGAATTTGAAATAATCTGCAAGGTTACCCCTTCCCCACCCTGCCCCAGCAGCCCAGCCTCTTTCTTCCTTCCAGCCTCCAGCCACCGGGGTTTGGTTGGGAAAGGAGATGCAGAAGGGAGTCTCTGGATTTTTCTATCTAAAGGTTGGCCACAACCCCCAGTAGACCAAATGTAATTCATTATGGCGGGTTTTGGTTTTACTACTTTAAGAGTTATCCTTAGGGAAATTACAAACAAACAGAAATAGGAAGACTTTATATTTTATTAAGGGATGTACGGCTCAGCCTCATTATATTTTAAAAGACAAAGTATAAAAAAAAAATCTGGCTCCATTTAAAATGTCCTGACTAGCAGAACTTAAAATACACAAATCTTAAAATGAAAGTCTAGATGAATAAATAAAATAAACAACGAAACAGCTTTCTCAGGAAAAGCCATAATAAAGAGCTCGACTACTTTTTGAGCTGTTTAAGATGCTCGTGTTAAAGGGAAAAGAGTATCATTGTTGACTTTGAAATGTAGAACCATTTGCTTAATTCAGTGATGCTAAAATGGGCAGTTTGGCTGAAGAAAGAAATTGGCTTGTAGCATTTGATGAGCAATTTCTTCTTTTGAATATAGAAATGACCAGGGATGCGGACACGCTTTTTATTCTTTTGAGGACCCTCTAACCAAGAAATCTTTTAAATGATCATTACACAGTGAATGCCTGGAGGCTCTGGAAACTATTTATTTTGACATTATTATAAGCTCAAAATGATTCACCAATGCAAAAGAAGAAGAGAAAAAGCAATTAAATACTAAGCTGTAAACACTGGAAGCTTTTCTGTGCTGAAAATAATTGGACAGAGTTTTTTCTTTTTTTAAGTAATAGTGTCCAAAGAGATTCAATGATCTTATTGCTTATGAATTTGGAGCTTAACTATATTCCTTATTTTAAATTTGATATTAGAATAGCAAGATTATAGACCATGATACAGTGTGACTTGGAGAAGTATCATTTCATTAAATTATCAAGTTAAGGCTCAAGGAGCCTGGTGGAATGTGTGTGACCATGAGGCCGGCCAGTTGGAATCCGCTAGTGGCTCACAGAGAAAGATGCGGTTCTCAGCTCCTGTAAAGATTTAGAACTTCGGGAACCCACAGGCATAGTTCTAGGTTGTCCTTTCAGGGGTCCTCAAACTTTTTAAACAGGAGGCCAGTTCATTGTCCCTCAAACCCGCTGGAGGGCCGGACGATAGTTTAAAAATAAAACTATGCACAAATGCCTATGCGCACTGCACATACCTAATTTGAAGTTAAAAAAAAAAAACGGGGCAAAAACACCCGGCGCGCTGAATAAATGTCCTCTGAGGGCCATGCGGCCCGCAGGCCATAGTTTGAGGACCCCCTAGATTGATATAAGTCAGAATTGACTTGATAGTGTTAGGTTTCTGGGGTGGTTGACCTCAGTTCTTGCTTAGCAACGCTGAAAGAATTCATATGGCAGAAGCAGTTTTGTAAATCCAAGTGAATGTTATGGAAGAAAGTTTCAGGTATCGCAGTCCCCAAAAGTCCCCAGTATCTCCGGAAAGCACGCCGGGCTGCATGGCAGGGGTGGGGAAAGTTTGCAGCTGAATATGGCGGTTTCATGGGAGGAATACCTGAGCAGGAGTGCAGAACCAGCTGAGGAGCCACGGCAGGAACCCCCAAGGGCCTCACCCTCCACTTGCAGAGCACGTGAACAAGGGAGGGCGACAAGGAGCCCAGGCCTACTTCTATCACCTCCCAACACCACTGGAGGACATTGGTCGATCGTATTGGTTGATTTCGGTGCACTTTTGTGAAGTCCTATTCTGTATGACCAGGTGGACCTTCCACCTGGGTCTACATGACTTGGGTCAGAGCATGCTCAGTTCTGAATTTTGCCATAGGTGTCTAATGAGTGTGCCTGATGTATTTCCAACCCCTTTATTGTGGCCCGGACAGCTCATTTTCGTTTAGTGCTGGCATTTGGGAAGACAAGCCCTAATCTAGCAACCTGTCAAGAGCAGTAAGTGAATGGAATTACAACTCAACTCATAGCCATAAATTCAATTCGGACTCATAGCGACCCGAGAGGACAGGGCAGAATTTCCCCCTCAGGATTTCTGGGGCTGGAATTCTTTACAGGAATAAAAGTCTCTTTTTTCTCCCTCCCAATGGCTCCAAAGGACTGACCTTGCAAGGAGATGTCCAGCGGGTGCCAGCAGGCTCCTTCATTGAAAATCTCTGCTAGTTTCTGAAGCGGGAGGGAAATTTTGAGGAGGCCGTCTGCGGCAGAGTTAACTCCCCATTAAAGCCAATGAGCTTTTCCACATCTCTCAAAAAACAAACAAAAAAACCTAAAGTGACTACTTCAGATTAATATGCTGTAGGTAGAACCAGCTCCCACTCACCAAACCAAACCAATCAACCAACCAACCAACCAAACAAACAAAAAAAACCCCAAATCCTGTTGCCTTCAAGTCAGTTCTGACTCATGCTCACCCCTTGTGGTACAGAGTACAATTGTTGCATGAGGTTGGCTAGGCTGTACCCTTTATGAAAGCAGATGACTCCTTCCTTTTGTGGTACAGCTAGGTGGTTTGAACTGATAACCTTTATATAAGCAGCCCTATCCAGCGATCTATGTCAACTAAAGTGTCAAAGCATGTAAAGACTGATCCACAACCCCCACTTCTCTCTTCCTCTTCTGTGATGACCTGGAATCCACCTTTTGATCTGGTGGCACCATATTTGTGAAGCAGCCCGAATCACTGACGGACGGTGTGCAGGACAAACACCCTGTAGAATTGCCCTTCCAGTGTCAGAATTTGCATGAACAAGAATAAACTTCTAGATTTTAAGCCACTGAGGTTCCAGGGGTAGCTTCTTTCTGCAGAACAGACTAGGCTACCCTGCCTGATCATCTCTTCACAGGGTTTTTGTGGAGAGCTACTGGAGCAGCTCGATCCAGGGGAGCTGCCAAAGCAGATACCTACACTTTATCTGGGATTGTAGGTTGTAGTACCAAAGTTTTTATTTGCCCGGGAGGCACTGAGTACATTTTTTTTCTTCTGAAAACAGGACAATATGTAAGTAAGTTTGGAGACATATGTAGCTGGAGCTGAAAGTCCTCTTACCTTGCAGTTTTCTTTGGTAGAGATAGACTTGTTCTTAATGAAACCCATGACAGTCAGTGTCACAAATGACTTCTGAGGAGAGGCCAAACAGCTAAGTCAAGGCCAGCCTACCATTCTCTTAAATGCTGTCTCATGCTCTCATCTGCTCTGACGTGTCTGCTCAGGGGCATGTGGCAGCCACTGGGCGGGCCTTACCATTGGCACTGAAAATCATTGTAGGGGATATTAGAGGATTTACATCAAGAAGACCTGACTTCCTGGCCATTGCTCGGGGGCCACAGTTCCCAAGACAATCAGTGTCAAGGGCAAAACAAAATAAAACATGACGAGGGCTCTGGGGCTGGGTTGAGCTGGATATGTAACCAAAGCCCCTTTCTACCAGAATCTTCCCAAGAGGAGATTGCTCTTTTCCATAGCTAAACAATTTTGTTTAACACACGTTCTGCTGAGGAACCTTCTGGGAAGCAGAAGAAAATAAATCTGCCTTCCTTTGAATTAAGCTGGGTTGGGTCCAAGCCCTGTGTAGTGTCTATTCTTCTCATAACATCTAAAGGAGTCTGATTTCACCATTCTTAGCTATTAAAAAAAAAGTTCCAGGCACAATAATTCAATTTAAAATTACACACCAGGAGTAGTTCATATTTAATACACTTTATACAGGTATTACAGGTACAAGGGACGTACTTGTTAACTGCCAGGTTGCTGGCTTGAACCAACCAGCTACTCCACAGGAGGTACTGTGTTTCTGTGAAGATATACAGCTTGGAAGCCCACTGGGAGAGCTCTCCTCTGGCTTGAGTCTGAAGGTGCTTGACAGCAGTAGCCTTTTGTTTTTATAGAGGTATAAAGCTTTCTTTCTTTTTTTTTTTTTTTTGGTATAAAGCTTTTTAGAACAACAAAAACAATTCCTTTTGGAAGTAAGCCAGAGCTAAAACCACAAGTTACATGCTTTACTTTTTTTCTGTCCTGCTGCTGGCAGCCACCCTTTCATCGATTGTGCACACCAGCATGGTGGTGAAGTGGTGAACTCTGCGCTCTCACTCCCCTGGCTTCACCCTCGGTCTCCTCACTCATCGTGTGGCTTCACCCAACGCACGGAGCCTCCTGCAGGCTCCTCACCCTGTGTGTGTAAAAGTGCGAAGGAGACAGACTTCCTCAGAGCTGTGCTTTAGAGAGAATCCTCCTCACATACTCAGCACTGCCTTGAATAGGGCAGCACTGCATACATGACAGCTACTTGATGATTGTTGATGGTGGTGGTGGTGTGTTTGTACGGATAAAAAAAGAGCCCTGAATGGTTATGTAACAAGTAAGGGAATAAATAGATCTTCCTTCATCCACCTTCATCTTTCATTGTTCTATCACTCTCTGATTGCAATATTAGAGGCTAAAATGGGCAGAATTCCCACCTCTGAACAAAGTTTGTGCACATGGGTGTGCATGCTTGTGTGTCCATGTGAGTGGGCCTGTACAATGTGTGTGCACGTGTGTGTGCACATGTGCACTGGAGCCTGGCAGCAGCAGGGGAGCGCCTGTCTCTGTTCAGCAGTATCTGACGGCTGCTGCAGGGGTAATGAGAAGTGATTGATGATCTGTTCAGGGAGCTCCTGGGGTGGACTCAGGGAAGGAGCAGCAAAGAAGACATACTCATCTCCCCCGTATTTAGATGAGGTGACGGAGGTGGGTGGTAGAGGAGCAGCTACTCAGTAATGAGATAACAGGGGAAAGGCCTTGGATGAGGTGCCAGACAGCCCTGCTTTCCCAGAGAGGGTGGGGACTGGGAACGAGGCTGCATCCTGCCTAATCAGTTACAGTTGCTCTGTCACTCTGGAGAGGGAGGCAGATGAGGCAGGGAGCTTCCGGAATCTCTCATCTCCAGTCCTTCTAGGTGGATGTGGGAGCGTGTGAGGACGGCCACACTGGAGGGTCAGGGTTGATCGCCTTGCAGTGTGGAGCCCGGCCTGGACCTGCGTTGTGAAGGGTGACTAAGGAGCTCTGGGGGCAGGGTTCTGGGTGGCGGCTTTGTCTACTAAGACCCACAGCCGCGCCCTGTGTTGCAATGTTGGCATGCAATGTGCAAAGACTTGAGACAACGTGAAATGGACCATCCACTTCACTTGGAAAGACAGGAGGGCTGAAAATCAGATTGGGAGATCTGATCTCATTTGCTGCACAGTTGTGAGAGGAGATATTCCTGGCTTCTCTCATGTTGGGAACCGGACATAATCAGCCTGACAAAACCAAGGCCATATTGCCTGCCCAGCAGGGCTAAAGCCACGTCACCTCAACCTTATCTTACCCTGACACACACCAGATGGCCCACCCTTGTCTGCTCCAGCACCGGACATTCCAACTGCAGACTTGCGGCCGCCTGCCCTGTGTGCTCTACACCCCCGCCCTTCCTTTTTTTTTATCTCCCCTTTGAACTCCCTTGTTTGTCTCACCCTTTATAGAGAGGCTAGTGTAGCAATAAACTCAGACCTTGACAAGAATCTGCTTGGTCTCGCTCCTCTCTCTCGCCCGTTTCTCTTTCAGGCTGGGTCCTCCTTGGAACCCCTCGAATAACTGAGTCCCTCTGGCATGAAGGAGGTGATACAAATGCATTGATAGCCTAGTATCTGTCAGCTGGGAACCACAACATAGTGAGAGCCCTTATTAATCATTTGGAGATTAGCTGAGGGGTGGGAGAAGCCAGGCATGAGGCTTTCCAGGGCTGCTCAGCCTGCACAGGAGTCCTTTCCTGGGTTGGACAGAGGTGCTGCCATCTGAAAGCTCAGATAGAGCAGTTGGAAAATTAACTGACCTGGTACAAGATCTATTTACATATATCAAAAGATCCTGGGTAATAACATCTCATGTTTGTGCAGCATGCCACACTTGTCAAAGGGCTTTCTCATTTACTGTCTTACTTGGTCCTCAAACTAAGAGGCCTTTGGGCAGCTATTGATGTTTAATTTTGGGCGTGGTAACAGCTATGGGTATAGTACTGGGCTTGGAATCAGGCTGTGCAACCCACAGCAGGTCACTTAGCTGCTCTGGATTGGCTTTCTTCCTCTATGAAGGTCAGCGCTTGGACTAGACCATTTTCCCAGTGGCAGCTCTGCTGACATTTTGGTCAACATCATTTTTGTGGGGCTGTGTTGTTCCCTGCACCAGGATGCTAAGCGAGCATCCCTGGTCTCAGCCCACTAGATGGCAGTGGGGCTCCCTTCTTCAGAATGTCTCCAGGCATGGCAAATGTCCCCAGCAGAGCATGCTGCTGGGCTGGCGCACGGCAGGATGATGCACTCAATGAGTTGGATTTTAAGTTTTCAGGTACTTTACATGTCTGCACAGGGAGACTACATCAACAATTACCCAGCAGTCAATGGGTCATCACTGACCCTCTCTATAATTCCAACTGAGATCATGAAGCACCGACTGAGTTTCTGAGCTTAGCACCCTGCATGGCACAAGTTGTTTAGCACTCAGCTACAAACTAAAAGGTTGGCAGTTCAAACCTATCCAGAGGCCTCTTAAACAAAATCCTGGTGGTCTGCTTCAGTAGAGTTGGAGCCATGAACACCCCATGGAGTGAAGAGATATAAACATGAATGTGGATGTGACTCTAGGTATAGCTACAACCGGTAACCATGGAATCAACTACAGCATGGAATCAACTTCAACTCCTGGCCTCCTTGTGTGTCCAAGAAGAACTGTGCTCCCCAGGGTCTTGAAAGGCTGCTTGGTCTGAAGTAGATTTGCAGGCCCTTCTTTCTACGTGCCGCTGGGTGGCCTCAACCTTCCAAGCATGCTATTAAAAGCCAATCCGTCACCTGTGTGCATCACTGAAGACACACGGACACAGGGAGCAATGCCCTGGCTGGGGCACTGGAACAGCGCTGGCATGCAGTGAGTGCTGCCCAGTTAGCGAACAGGTCTTCCCTTGGTACTTTCTCAGGTCTGTGTGAAGCTTTCTAAGCATCCAGAGTTCTCGGCCTGATTCTGCTGCCAACTTGCAGTGTGACTTCGAGCTAGTCTCTTGCCCTCTCTGGGCTTGATAACAAAAGCAGGGCAGGCCAGACACAAATATCGTGTGGCTAGCAGGGGAAAGCAGTTGAGGACACAATTGCAGATGGAGAGTTCATCCTTTGGACTCATCGCCCCTCCTCCCTAACACACCCCCCCCCCCCACTACACACACACACCTTTTCAACTGCACCAGATGGGTTTTAACTTTCCGGCACCAGAAAAGCAGACCTTGAGTTTTTTCCTTTATGGAATGTAGGCCACCCCTGCTTATGTGTCACATTCAGTCCTCGTTCTTCTCCCTACTCTTGTCCCTCCTCCAGTCTTCAACAAGTGACTGCAGGGCGGTTTCCCAGCAGGGCTGTGCTCAAAGATTCATAATGCTGGGTTTTCCTTTAGTTCTCCACAGTCTTGGGCTTGGAACAATCCAGGCATTACCTTATCAACTGCTCATTTTAGGTGGGAAGGACGGGGGCACTGGAAACACCGTATGGGCTCAATCCTTCTCTGCACGCATGTGAGGGGTTTCCAGGAGTTCGAATTTCAACTTAAGTGATTTATTTTTTGTTGTTTAATCGCATGCCTGTCATCTGCTGGACATTTCTTCTACAGTGTTTTGTTGTTGTTAACCCCATTTCTAAGATCAGAGATAGAAGGGTCAGGCACAATAGGCAGTTAAATTGACTCAATCTGGGGTGTGAACCTGCTTCTGTCTGGTTCCTCATAGCCCTCAGTCATTTTAATGGAGGTGTTGTGAAGGGTGTGGGTTCAGCAGCCACACACTGCCTCATCTCGCCTCCTCGTTGATAGGCTGTGTAGCCTTACATGAGTTGTTTAATCTCCTACCAAGCTTGTGAGAGCACTACTTTTGTTAGCTTCATTTTACCAAGGCTGTGAGAGGTCAGGGGAGCGAAGGCTTACAGATTGCCTGGCATATAATATGCTAATGATAGTCAAGATATATAACTAAGCATGTCTCTGTTCTAGGTTCTGTCAGTACCTGGTGTGGCCACAAAGGAGAAACCTGGTTTCCTGCTATTTTGAGCATCTAGTGTGAATGGCAGGAGATAAGTCACATGCTAATGAACCCTTGTGGTGTATTGGTTAAGCACCCTGGGGCCCGGCTATCAAAAGATATAGTGTCCAGGGTCTTAAAGACTGGAAGATAAACAAGGGGCCATCTAGCTAAGAAACAACAAAGCCCACATGGAAAAAGCACACCAGCCTACCCCAACATGATCGCTGAAGACAAAGCGGGTGCATAAGCAAATGTGGGCATGTTTTCTTGATGTGCACTCACCCTTTACATAAAACTCTCTCTTATACATACGCGTTTCTGTGGATTTGTTTCGCTAAGGCACCCAGACTAACATAAGCAGCATGGAACGCATTTAAGAAGCCTAGACAAGGGCAGGGCAGGATATTTGGAGGGACTGGATCCAGAATTAGAGAGGAAGGGGTGCTGGAGGTGAAACGGGCTGCTAGCTCCCTGTCCCAAGGAGGACAATGAGACTGCTGGCTCCCATGAAGATTTACAGTCTTGAAAACTCCATATAGGGTCACTGTGGTTGGAATCCACTGGACGGCACTGGCCTTTTGGGATTGAAGGTGGAAGCCACCAACGACTTCCTGCCATTGAGCCAAGGAGCCTCCGGAGAGTGTGTGAACTTCTGGAATACAGCGAACAACCTCTGCACATCTGCTTTTCGTGCTGCCCAAGTCATGCATTGACATTTTTCCAAAAGTGAACCATCACAGCTGCTCTCTCAGGAAGCTGGGGGCTGAGCCCGCTGGTTCCACTCCGTCAGCATTTCTGGTCCGGGTACCTGCCCTCTGCCCCGGCACAGGCAATGGGCTTTTGGAAGCAGTGCTCCCTGGGTAGTGGGTGTGATTTGGCTCCTCTGGCCTAACATGATGAATGCTGAGAGGGGGTGGATACTAGGGGGTTAAGCTCCCTGACCTTTCCCTAGCCCAGGGGAAAACTTACTATTTAAAGTAAGTTTTAGACAGAATCTTTAGAAAGATAAATTGTTTACTTAATGTACACAATTACTCCCCAACACATCTGTTTTGTGTCTGCTCAACTCAACCTCATAGGCTATGGATGACCTTGAGCAAGTTTTTAAAGTCACAATGGGTTTCTACCAGGATTGAGAGTTCAGCTCTCTCAACTCTCCAACTGGTTATTAGCACCATAGTCTCATTTCTATTTATGGATTTACTTTGTTTGAGGGAAAAAAGACTCCCAATTCAACTATATTTTATTAGGAACTCCTTTGCTATGTTTTACACAAGAAAAAGGCACAAACCGCTGTTCTGGATGAAGGAGGGCATCCGCATGAGGCCCCAATGGTGTCGGAAGGACCCACAGCCACAGTTACTTAAATAAAATGACACCCATTCTGTCCTGCTGACTCTGACTCATAGTGACTCTGTGTAGGGATCCTGAAGTTGCTACCTTTACAGGAAGCAATAACCTCATCTTTCTCCTGTGGAATGACTAGTGGCTTTGAACCAGCGACCTTGCTGTTAATAGTCCAACACTATCCAGCATCACCACCTGAGCTCCTGAAAGCTTAAATGAGACATGGAAAACAAACACCTTTGTCACAAAACTGTCCCTGAAGACGGATCAATTCATGGAGTTGCGGGAGGGCCTGTGAGAGCATGAGCGGGACCTTCATTGGGATGTGCACACGACCGTATATCGCTGAGTCTGGCCCGGGGAGTGGACGCAAGCACACTGCCTGATGGACAAGCTTTCTACTGCCAGTCAGCAGTAGGAAAGAACTCAATGGTGGCTGAATGTGTGGCCCCTCAAAATGGATTCAGGGTCTCCACATAGACTCTCACTGTGAGCCACAGCCTATTGCTCAAAATTTAAGCTCAAATATGACTTAAATGCCTAACATTCTGTTTCCTTAAACTAGAGTACTGCCAGGATCAACTAGAGGCCTGGATGACCTATCAGGTCTGAACAACGATCTCAAATCACTTCACATGATCCATTCCACCAGTCATGTCACCAGTCACGCCTCCTCACTTACCCATTCCAGAGACTGTGCCTGTATAACCTATCGACTAACACATTCCCACATGTCGTGCTTATGAAACCAACCATCATGCTGGAATAAGGACCAATCACGATGTAAGGGGCAGGGTCAATGGGAAAGCAAGATAGGGGCTGAGGGGAGCCAAGAGGGTCCCGTCACTCAATCCCTAAACCTGATCTAATGTCACTAGACTGGGGTCTTCCTCACATCTCAAGGGCACCCGATTCATGATTGAAGTGAATTGTGTTTATTCAATCTTTGTTCTGCTTACCGTCCTGCTATGCTGCCTCCTCTTCTTGCTTTATGTTGTGGTGACAAATGGCTTGAGAGGGATTTGACATAGGGAGAAAGCCCACCCACATCAACTGTCACCAGAAGCAGACACTAAGTTCATTTCTCTCACCTCACAGAACTATGCACACCAGACACTGGTAGAGCTGCCCGGAAGGGGAACCCTTAGTGCAGTGGTTCTCACCCTGTGGGTTGCGACCCCTTTGGGAGTCATATGACCCTTTCACAGGGCTCGTCCAATTCATAACTGTAGCAAAATTACAGTGATGAAGTAGCAAGAAAATCATTTAATGGTCGGGGGGTCACCACAACAAAAGGACCTGTATTAGGAAGGTTGAGAACCACTGCCTGAGTGTGCTTAGGACTTTGCTGCCCTCAGGGTCACCAGACATTCCTGAAGGCAGAGTCACTGCAGGAAGCCCTTCTGGGAAATGCCCTGAAGCCAGGTCTCAACCAACTCCATCCACCCTCACCCTCCTAGATCCTAATCATAGGCTGCATGGAAATGCTCCCTGCCACTTCAAAGACTGTAAGTCCATGGGAGCAGAAAGCCTTCCCTTTCTCCCTTGGAGTGGTGGCTGGTGAGTTCAAACTGCTCACCTTCTGGGTAACATAACCCACAGACCAGCTCCCCCTGAGCTCAGTTTGGTTTGCCACACAGCACACATTGTTGGGAACCTTCTGAAGTAGCTGTGCCATGTGCAGGTTGGGGGATTTCGCACAAGATGCAGAATTCCACCCTCTCTTGGAAAAAATAATTTTTGCAATAGCCTTGTATTCTCTTCTGGATCTGAGTAGCAGCTACTCTCATGCAGTGCTAGCACATACATGCTAGGTCTTACGCCGAGTCTGCTCCATGCTTTCCTGTGTCCTATGTGGCGCTGTAGGCACCCAAGGCATGGACTCTGCAGCCTGGGTTCAAATCTCTCCTTTCCACTTCCTCACTGTGTGGTCATAGGCTCATGACTTTATCATCCTGTGCCACTGATTTTTCATCTGTAAAATGAGGCAAGAATAGAGTCCACACATAGGCTTGTTAAGTGAAATAATTGAATTATTATATACAAAAAGCTTAGAACATTGCTCGGCATCTTGCAAATACTGTTAGGTAGCTTAGCATAGGGACTGGGTCATCCATTACATATGCTCAGGTTCAAACTTCCGGCCAGGAAGGGGTGGTACACCTAGGTGGGTGTTACACCTGGATTGGCCCATCTGGGCCAGGTGAATTCAATCCAGCCAATGGGGTTGACCAGGACCATCAACCATGCCTCCCTATGGAGGAATTGAAAAGGCAGGATCTTGACCTCTCCGATGTCTCCCTTCACCCACTTTTCTGTTGTCCGTCCCCCAGGGAGGGAGGAGGTCACATGTAGATACTTGTAATCGGTTTCCTCTTTCCAATCCACCCTCCCTCTACCCTCCCACTATCACCACTCACAAATTATCAAGGTTTCTTGAGGGATGGGGGAGCGGGGAGGAAGGGGTAAAAATGAGGACTTGATTGATGCCAGGGGCTTAAGTGGAGGCAAATGTTTTGAGAATAATGAGGGCAGTGAGTGTACAATGTGCTTTACACAATTGATGTATGTATGGATTGTGATAAGAATTGTATGAGCCCCTAATAAAACGATTTAAAAAAAAAAAAAGGCAGGATCCTGGAGCCCACGTAGTGACTTTCTCTCCAGCAGCTTCTAGGCAAGCTGTGCAGGGGTGAGGGGCCCTGAGGTGCCTGTGTAAACCTGAAACTTCTTCTCTCAAAAAACTCCCTTGGATCACAATCCAAGCTGCGGAGTGAATTCTTTCTCACGCGAAGCCAAGGACTGAGGTATATTTCTCCCACGAGAGATCTAACAATAGTATCTCTTATTATATCATTAGGAGCCCTGGTGGTGTAGTGGACTATGCATTAACCTGCTAATCGCAAGGTCAGGGGTTTGAACTGACTAGCCCGTCCGTGGGAGAAATATGAGGTTGTCTATTTCTGTAAGGCAATGGTTCTCAACCTTATGAATGCCGCCACCCTTTAATACAGTTCATGTTGTGGTCACCTGCAACCATAAAATTACTTTCATTGCTACTTTATAACTGTAATTTTGCTATCGTTATGAATTGGATGACCCCTGTTAAAGGGTTATTTGATCCCCAAAGGGGTCGCGACCCACAGGTTGCGACCCCTGCTGTAAGGATTTAAAGTCTCAAAACCCCAAAGGGGCAGATCTTTGTCCTATTGGGAGTCAATAAAATGGTAGTTAGGTTTTTTTCTGCATCAGTATCAGATTCTGGTGGCAATCTCAGTCATCCTGCATTGTGGTCTGGTTTGAACTCCGGAAATGACTGCCCTGGTTTGAGGTGAGGGCCACGGTGCTTCAGTGGTAGACCTCTCATCGACTTTCACCGGGAAGACCCGGGTTTGATTTGCAGCCAATGTGCCCCAGACTGTCAGTGAAGGTTTGTGTGTTGCTATGACACTGAGCAGGCTTCAGTGGTGTTTCCAGACTGAAACAGAATAATGAAGAAAGACCTGATCATCCCCATCCACACATTGACCTATGGCCCACCACTGTTGGCTTCCTCTCCCAGTCCTGGTGGTAGCACAGATAGGCACAGTTTGCTCCACTGCCCATGAGGTGCCCATGAGAGGCTGACGCGACAACCACAGTCAAGATCAACAGCTTAAACTCCATTCTGGGTCTATGGAAACAAGAACAACCTTCTGAATTGAGGTCGCATTGCTATTTGGGACTGGGAGGATGCCTTTGTGATATGGATTGCACTCTGGATCCCAAGGGGGACTTTTAAACACAGCCACATAGCAGCTCCGGAAATTGCCATAGTGAGAAGGCAGGTTTAAAAGAAAAAAAAAAAAAGCTTTTACTGGCTTGCTCAAAGGAGGCTGCGGGTAGATTGGGGGGTGGAAAACTCCTCTGGAAATGGAAAATTTTTTTATCCTTACATATGCATCATTTCTTCTGGTCCTGAAAGAAAACACAAAGCAGACGAGAGGAGGAAACGGAGACTGGCAGTCATCTTGTTGGTATTCCCACAGCACCCCCTCCTTAAGCGCTTGCTGCCATCTCATCCAACTCCACTCAGTGTATTTTCACCCGGCAATGATGCAGAAATGTCTGCGTACTCCAGTTTTATTGTAGTCGGGCAGCGTTTATGGCTTTGACGTTCAACTGAGCATGGCAGGACGTCTAGAAGCAATTATAACCAGCACCTGCTCTGTCTGTGCGATGGGCAGGCAGTGACGGATTCCCAGCCTCCGGAACACTAGTGTTCCCTCCCAGCTCAGGATAATGACGGTGACACTCGGCCCCCTTGTTGTCTGGGGAGCTCAAGGAGCTCTCCTCTGAAACCTCAACTTATGGGCATTTCTTTGAGTGAAGACATCAAATTAGTGACTGGAAAGGAAGGCGTAGGAGATGATTATTGGCCACAAGACAAGCCTCAACCGCCTCCAGAGAGCATGTCTCCTAAGTGCAAAGTGTGGAGAGGGAGGAAACAATTGATCACAAATGGAATAGACTCTGAGTCTCACCACACAATGTGTGTGTGTGGTCACTGAGGCGGCAACATTATGACTGGGGGACGGATACGGTTTGTGCAGCCGTGATTGCCATCCAGAATGTGGCATGCTATTGTGAAAAATGATTTTTTATTCTGAGCAAATCTCTGCTTCCACTTGCTTTAATGCTTCGCCGGAGAGCAGGGGACTCTGGGAGGGGTGGGGGGCGCACAGGGCTGGGCTGACCTCAGGAACTCATGTGTAAAGGGCTTTTTCTCACTTGGAAGCAGGCTGTTCTTTCTGGTAAAGCTTGTTTGTGAACCTTGCCACATCTGCGTCCGAAGAGGGAACTGAAGGTGACAAATGCCACGAGGAGCCCCGGGCACATCTTGTTTCATTTGAATCCCAGTTTTACCTTTCCTCCTTTCTGGGTTCTGAAGCATCAGATGGGTGCCAAACGCTTCCACGGACAACTAAAGCTGAACAAGGTGGAGGCAGATGAAGAGCAACGGGAGGTTGGTGTTTGGGAGACTGAATACTTGGGCTTCCTAGGCCAGTCCAGTTGGTGGTTAGAGCCCTGTTTCAGATTCCACTGTAATCTCCTAGTGTCCAAGGACCAAGTGGCTCCTAAGTCCAGAATTTCTGTTACATGTGTCACCAAGGAGGAGTTGGGCTAAAATGCATTGAAGAATAAAGCAGGAGCTTGGCTTATGAATCCACTCTCTGATTCTGAAATTTCAAAGGCTCCGTGCACAGACATTTCAACACTGAAAGCACAGCAGGGAAAACCAAAGACTTGGGCTTCCTCCTTGTCCCTCTTTTTGGGCTTTTACGGTTTTCCAAGGCGCCTCCCTGAGCCGAGTGTTGTATAGGTCAGGTTTAAAGATGTCCTAGTTCCGAGGGACTTGCTGTTCTGCTTTCTTTTTCAGGGAGACCTGGTTTCTTGTCTTGTGGCCAAACACAGAGCACAGATGTCTGTGGGCCTCCTCCCTTTCCCCTGACCTTTGCTCTCTTCTCTGGATACACTACTGACCTGTTCTCCCTTACAAGATCTGAACTGCTCACAAACTTCGATGAATTCTCATCCTAGCAAGAAGCATCTGAGCATCTTATTAGAGCCTGTATGAGTTCTGTTCTGGATGCCTATTTGTGCAACTTCAGGGTCTGGCATGGAAACATTCCATGTCCACAGACCCGCACAGATAATATAAACTCCAACAGTAGTTTAAGGTTAAGGTGGTAACAGGGAACGCTGGGGCCTGTGGCTCCTGGTGAACCTCACAGGCTGTCTAAAGGGGCTACTTCCATCTCAATGTAACCATACAGGAATGTAGACCTGTTAGGTAGCAAGACAAGGGGTTGTTCCTCTCCATGCTTAGGGGGCCCCCTACAGGAGGTTGGGAGCCAATACAGGATAAAGGGCATGCACCAATTCAAGGCCAAGCCAGGAGAGCTTAATTGACGCCTCACAGCTGAAAGCCCTTAAAAGGCTGGAACCTTCCCTTCAGCTGCTTCTCTGCCTTCCGCTCAGCAGGGCTGGGTGTACAGTGTCATGAGGGTGCCCGTGTTCAGTTTACTGTAACGCCGGAACCTTCTTCTCTCCTGTATATAAACCCACTCGGATCACCAACCAGGCTTTGGTGTGAATTTCTTTCTAGTGTGTAGCCAAGGACCGAGACATTTCCCACCCGAGAAACCTACAGACCCAGACTTACAATAAACCCCTGTGTGTGTGTGTGTGTGTGATACACACACACACACACACACACACACACACACACACACACACACACACATATATGGCAAGAGGTGAACAGGTCTAGCCAGCAATGGTGAAGAGGGCCCTGGGATTGAGATTGAGAATGATTCTGAAGTAGAATCCATAACCCTTAGAAATGTATTGGCCTGCTATACCAATCCAATTACCCTCAACCTTCTTCAAAGAATTGGAAAAACTGACCACCAACTTCATATGGAGAGGGAAGAAACCCAGAATTAGCAGAGAACTCCTCAAGAAGAAGGACACAATTGGAGGACTCGCCCTACCTGATTTCAATGCCTACTACACAGCTACAGTGGTCAAAACAGCATGGTACTGGCACAATGATAGACACTCAGACCAGTGGAAAAGAATAGAAAGCCCAGGAGTAAAATCATCAGCATATAGACAACTGATCTTCGACAAGGGTCCCAAAAATGTCAAGTGGGAAGCAGATGCCCTCTTTAATAAGTGGTGCTGGAAACAATGGATATCCACATGTAGAAAGTTGAAATAAGACGTCTACCTCACCCCATGCACAAGAATACACTCAAGGTGGATCACAGATCTAGAAGTCAAACCCCAAACCATCAGGACCATTAAGGAGGGAATCGGGACTAATCTCAGAGTACTGGCCCAGGGAGCACATAGGCTCACTGCAACAGGGAAGGGGACACACACAGGTGAATTGGAAATCGACAAATGGGATCTAATAAGAATAAAATGCATGTGCACCTCGAAAGACTTTGCCAAGAGGGTGACAAGGCAACCCACAGACTGGGAGAAGATTTTTAGTAATGACACATCAGACAAAGGGCTCATTACTAAAATCTACAACACCATCGTGACCTGCAAAAAGAGGAAAACAGTTAACCCCCTAAGGAAGTGGGCAAAAGAAATGAGAAGAACTTTCACTAGAGAGGAGATCAATATGGCCAATAAACATATGAGAAAGTGCTCGAAGTCCCTTGCCATAGGAGAAATGCAAATCAAAACAACCATGAGATACCACCTAACACCCCTGAGGCTAGCCCAGATCAGTAAATCAGAGAGCAACAAGTGTTGGAGGGGCTGTGGTGAAGTAGGAACCCTCCTCCACTGCTGGTGGTCGTGTACATTTGTACAGCCACTGTGGAAAGCAATCTGGCGATACCTAAAGAAAATGGAAATTGATCTACCTCATGACCCAGCCATCCCTCTACTGGGCATATACCCGGTTGAAGCAGCAAATAAAACACGACCAGTCATATGCGCTCCAATGTTTATTGCGGCACAATTCACAATGGCAAAGACTTTGAAACAGCCTAAGTTTCCATCGACAGACGAGTGGATTAGCAAACTTTGGCACATACACACAATGGAGTATTATGCAGCACTGAAAAGCACCGATGAGCACATGAAACACGTTATTTCATGGGAAGAGCTGGAAGGAATTATGTTAAGCGAGGTAAGCCAGACCCAAAGGGACAGGTACAACATGAGTCCCCTGAGGTAAGTACAATCAGCATGACAGAAATAGAAGAATAAACATCCATCCCACAATAAACGGGAGGAAGCATAGATAGTTGGAGGGAGGACAGGCCACACCTAGGGAGGTACAGAAGAGTCCAGCATAAAGAAGGGGTAGTGGGGTAGGGAGAGGGAGAACCGGGAGGGGGAGAATCCGAATGGATGGTATGGGGGGGGGCAGGGTACTAACCCACCCGGGGGAGAGTATCGGTTATGTCCCCACAGATTTGGAACATGCATACGGACCCCAACACGACACACCAAACAAGGAGGACAACGCAAAGTACAGAGGTCTACACAAAGAGGCTGGACGACAAGCCGGCCCAAACCAGAATTAGGCCGACCCCCACACTCGAAGGGAATACCACAGAAAACAAAAATAGATTGTCTGGAGTGGGAAAGGAACTGACCCACCACACCACATCCAGAAGGAAGCTGAAACAAAAGAAGGAGAAAGGACATAGTGGAGTACACCTGGGTCCACCAAGCCCAAAGTCGATAGACCAGCTAGAAGAGCCCATCATACAGAGAGGACCATTCAGCTGACCACACTACGAGATATGACATCCTGCACCAACACATGGCCCTACACGGGACAGCACCTGAGACACAATGGGGGATGGGCAACTGAGCTGACCCCGCCACACTGAGGCAAACACTGGGGACATGCAATGGAGCAGCGGAGGAAGCAGAGCAAAGGGAGCCCGAGGGAGTAGAAAGGATGGTCTTCTGGACCAGGACGTGGCGCCTCACAAGCTACACCTAGAAAACACTCCTAAAGGCCAATGAAAGGACCTTGAACTACTAGCAATTTTTTCTTTTAATATTTGCTATCTTTTTGTTTAGTCTTTTAAAATTTGTTTTGTTTTTTTACCCAGTAAATTTTGTATGTTAGTGGCTTTTCTGCTTATCAGCGTGTCGATGTTGCTTCTGTCAAAGCCATGTTCTTATGGGCCACTTGGGCGCAGTCAAAGTCATATCCATTTGTATGCACGTATTACTATGTCAGCAGGTCCACCTAGACAAGATAGGCTGGACAAATAATGAGAGAAGAAAACAACAGGACCAACGGTCCTGGAGGGACATGAGAGCGTGGGAGGTAGGGGAAGGGAGGAGGTGTCGCCCAACACAGGGACAAGGGAACAGCGAATGGTTCAAAACCAGAGGAGGGAGGGGAGGGGAGGACTGGAAGGGAGTGACCAAGAGCAAGGTAACTGAGAGGAACTACTGAATCCAGAATGAAGGCTAAACATGGTAATGGGTCGGGAGGAAAGCGAAAGGAAATAGAGGAAAGGAGTAGGAGGCAAAGTGCATACAGAGAAGCCTAAATACAGACATGTACATATGTAAACATATTTATGATTATGGGGGCAATAGATTTATATGCATATATTTATAGGTTCAGTAGTAGGGTAGCAGATGGACATTGGGCCTCCTCATGCATAATCCCCCAATACAATAGCACCTCGCCCTGCTAAGCAGCCATTGCAGGATACCCATCTTCCCGACATGATCACTGAAGACAGCCGTGTGTGTAAGCAAATGTGGTGAAGAAAGCTGATGGTGCCCGGCTTATCAAAAAAAGATATAGCGTCTGGGGTCTTAAAGGCTTGAAGGCAAATAAGCGGCCATCTAGCTCAGAAGCAACAAAGCCCACAGAGAAGAAGCACACGGCCTAAGCGAATACAAAGTGTTGAATGGACCATGTAGCAGATACAAAGGAACAAAAACAATCATTGTGTGATCACCTCCCTCACATAATGGCTGAAGACGAAAGTGTGCATAAGCAAGTGTGGTGAAGAAGGGGATGGTGCCCAGCTACTGAGAGATATAGCGTCTGGGGACTTAAAGGCTTGAATGCAAACAAGCGGCCATCTAGCCCAGAAGCAACCGAGCCCACACGGAAGCAGCACACCAACATAGGTGATCATGAAGGACAGAGGAGACCAGGTCTCCAACATCAAAGGTGGGGTGGTGGTGAGAATCACATCACCGTGAAAGAGGGGGAGTGCATGATGGGGACCCAACGCCCACCTGTAGACAGCTGGACACCCCTTCCAGAGGGGTAGTGAGGAGGAGATGGGCCACTCAGGGTTCAGTGTAGCAACAATGAAACTCAAAACCTTCCTCTAGTTCCTGAATGCTTCCTCCCCTCCCAATCATCATGACCCCAATCCTACCTTGCCTTGCGGACCTGGTTATACTAGAGGATGTACAGCGGTGCAGTGGGGATCTGGAGGCACAGGGAATCTAGGACAGACGAACCCCTCAACACCAGCTGTGGGAGTGGCGACACCAGGAGGGAAGGGCATGTAGAAAGGGAGAACCGATCTCAGAGATCTATGTGTTACCTCCTCTCTGGGAGATTGGCAAGGGGGAGGCGGGTGAGGGGAGACGCCGGGGAGTGTAAGATAAGATATAATAATTATTTATAAATTATCAAGGGACCAGGGGTGGGATCGGGGAGGGAGGGGGATGGGGGGAAAAAAAGGGAAACCGAGCTGATTCCAGGAACCCAAGTGGAAGGTGAATTATGAGAGTGATGAGTGCAACGAATGTATAAGGGTGCTTTGCTCAATTGATGTATGTACAGATTGTGATAAGAGCCTTATGAGCCCCAATAAAACGATTAAAATAAATAAATAAAGAATGAAAGAAAAAAAAAAAAAGAAATGTATTGGCCTTAGGGGAGGGGCAAAGAGGGCTGGATTGAGAAAGTCTGTGGCATCCAGTTCTGACTTGACTTTTGGATCCAGAATCTTTCAGGAGTCATGGCCTTGCCCTCCATCCAGAACTTCCAATAACCGTCTTCTCAGAGCCTTGTTAAATTCTCTTAATACGTTACACCTGCCATCCTGTGAGCAGCTACCAAACCCAGGCACTTTTTTCTTTCTTTTTTTTTTTTAAACAGGAACAATAAAGTTTATTGAACCGTAGCTTAGTACAGGCGCTGGGGTTTCCCCACGGTGCTCTTAATGTACAAAGCACGGATATTCTGCCAATTCTTCTTCAGCAGCGAAACCAAAAAGTTGACAGCCAAGTGGATGTTGTACACGAGTTCATCATCTGTCATCTTCACATGGCCAACTGCCACTGCCAGACACAGCACCTTCTTCATCTGGAACTTGACGGTGGACTTCACCTCGTCGACCTTGGCCACCATGTTCTCATTGTGGGTCAGCAGGGAAGGGAATTTCCCGGCCTTGTTCAGGCCCGGGCCCAGAATTCGAGGAATCTGCTTGATCAGGGTCTCTGAGGCCAAAAAGGCATCATACTTCTTGGCCAGCTTTTTGACCAACTTCTTATTCTTGTTGAGCTTCTTGAGCGCCTCGATGTCCATGTGAGGGATCTCCACGGCCTTCGCTTGTCGCAGTGCTGCTGGTCCCCAAGGACACACACTGAGAACTTGGGGCGCGGGGTGGACTTAAGCCTGACGGTGCCAGAGAAGCGTTTGTCCTTCTGAGGGTCGTAGTTCTTCAGGCTGCTCTGCAGCTCCACCGTCTCCAAAAACTTCCGGCGCTTGCGCTGGTTCCTGTGCAGGACTTCCCGCACCGCCTCGTAGAGGGTGTCGCGAGAGACTTTGGTACTCATGGTTCCTAGCGCTGCGGCAACCGGAAAAGAGACCCAGGCACCTTTTTCAAAGACAAGCTCGCTCTCTCTACCCTTAAGAGCAGGTAGTTTTTGGATGATGGATATGAGATACCACAGAAGGCAAATCTGTAATCTTCCATGATGCCCAAAACATGCTGTCACAACCAGGACCCATGACAATCCCTCAGTTTCCTAAATTGCTTCACTGTTGCTTTTTAATTAATATATGACATTAACTTGTCATATATTGATAACAGGGATGACCCTGAACTAGATGAATAAATTAAAGCTCTCCTCATCCTGTGCTTTTATATGAATGTGTTAATTATTTTTGTCATTAGGGAGAATGATGGAGGGATGGAGCAATACCAAACGGAGTTTGACAAAGTGTTGTGTTTGCTGCGGGAAACATGGTGCGTGTCAGATACAATCCGTCACCCAGTGAGTCTGCAATTAACACCAAGGGACCAAGGTAGGATTCCCGGTAATAAATAGCCTTCCTCCCAGATGCTAGTGGAGACCCAGCAGGACCCACTGTTGTGTTGTAGCAGTTGTACACGGGACCTTATGGGAGACAGAGCTGGTGTTTGAAATGAGTTTTGTTTGTCCCCAGTTGGCTCAGATTTGTTTTTTAGATAGCATAATCACTAACATTTAAACACAGGGTGATGTCACGTAACAATCTGCAGCTTCTGAGAAATGGAGAGGCCCGACTTTGCTGGTTGACAATGCACCTCTGGAAGACAAGGGGGACCACAGAGGGACTGGGGGGGGGGCAGGCAGATGTGGTGATCGGAGTTTGGAATCCTTGTTTTCCACGTAGAGGTGGCAAGGAGTTCAAGGGTTCAGAAATTGAGGAGGGAAGTTCCAGAAGACAAGTCTGTGTGGTCCATAATAAACCAATATAGGGGTTGAGATTTCAATCCGTTGGCTATTTATTTTGTGCCTGGTAGCCAACCAGTCCAGAAGTCCTGACCTCGCCGACCGTGTGAAACAAGGACCATTCCAGAATTACATAGAAGCAAGCATGGAAGCAAGGGCATCCACCACCCCGAATGCGTAGGGGTCAGGAACCAAGTGCTTTCTGTAGAACAGCCCCAGAAGGCAGACCTTTGGCTGGAAAACCTGTTAGGGAGCTAGCATAGGGACTGGCAGGCCCATTACACAAGCTCAGAGGTCTGAGCTACCGGCTCATGAAGTAGAGGCTCACTGCATGCTCAGAAGTTCAGGTTTCCAGCCAGCAGGGGGAGCTACGCCTGGGTGGGCGCTGTACCTGCATTGGCTCACCTAGGCCAGGTGAATTCAATTCAACAATACAGCCAATGAGGTCGAACTACGTCATCGACCACGCCTCCCTAACCGCTCACAAAACTCAAGAGGATCCCAAACCAGGCCTCGGCGTGAGCTGTTTCTGGCGTGGAGCCGCGGACCGAGGCACACCTGCCCCAGGTGAGGTCCAACAGAAGCGGTGATGTTCGAACAGAAGCGGTGCTGTGTGACTGGAAGCTATGAGGTAAGCCGGCCCCAGGAGTGGGCCTTCCCATGCTGGTCTCACGGGATGTGGGCCCCTCTGGGCTCCTTTCACCTCACCACCCTTGGGAGAATTGTTGGGTTGAGTTCACCTGGCCTAGGTGAGCCAATCCAAGTGGCGCCCCACCCAATACGGTGGAGGCCCCTGGGGACGCTTGTAGCGTATTGCCGCAGCCCCAGCCTTTTGTGTCGGTCTTTGCGCCATTTCTTGCTGGTGTCAGTCTTTGCGCCCTTTCCTGCTGGTGTCGGTCTTTGCGCCGTTTCTTGCTGGTGTCGGTCTTTGCGCCGTTTCTTGCTGGTGTCGGTCTTTGCGCCGTTTCTTGCTGGTGTCGGTCTTTGCGCAGTTTCTTGCTGGTGTCGGTCTTTGCGCCGTTTCTTGCTGGTGTCGGACTTTGGGCCGTTTCTTGCTGGTGTCGGTCTTTGCGCCGTTCCTTGCTGGTGTGCGGGACTTGATGTGCCTCTCTGTGCCTGCCTTCCCGGGCTGCATTAGGGAGGGGGCTGGGACGCTGCTGCCTGGAGGCTGGGAGTATTTTGACTCCCAAAGCCTTCTCGAGGCTCAGTGTAAAAGTTTATTTGGACTCGAAAACAGAATCAAAGACCCAATTAATTAAGTTTTAGAAGCAGGCTTTATTGCGAACTTGTGGCGGGTTCAGCAACTCAGGGTATTGAGCTATTGAAGCCACGCCAGGGAAAAAATCCTGGCGGCGTTTTTATGCCCACTGCTGGCAGGCACAGCTGGGGAGAATCATAGCTTGGTGGGGGGGGGGGTTTGGATCTGCGCACACAGGTGCTTCCGAAGGGAGAAGGTCGTTAATCTTACCTATATATGTCAGGGACGCGTGGAGTGACCATATCTTCAGAAAACCTTCTGGCTTTGGGAGGAGCTGGTTCCAGGAATTTGGGGTTGAGCAGAGGAGGGGAGGTCAGTTAGGGGTCAGTCTTGAGAGCTAAAATGGAGTCTGTTGTGCCAAGACAGGACGTTTTAGACTGACCCTATAGGGAAAAGGGACAACATTAGTCCATTTCTGTAACTGCTTCCTGTGGGTAGTGGGCGAAGAGCAAGGGGAGGGGCTTTTCCAGGCAGAGTACTGGGAGTTGCGGCCTGGCACAGGGTGGAGAGGTTGTTGTTGCTGGTGGACTGCTATACGGGTGATTTTGCGGACTGCTATACGGGTGATTTCGCGGAGTCGACTTTGCAGGAGCTGAATGAGACAAGGAGCAATTAAGAGCAAAATTACTACTAAAATTATGGGTTCTAGTATGGGGGCTAGGAAGGAGTACAGAGAAGAGTTCCACCAGGAAGAGGATCCGTCTGTTCTGAATCTGTTGTTTTGCAGCTCACGGTTTAGCTTGTTGAGGGTCTGGACTCTAGTTTCCACAATTCCCAGCTTATTGATGTAATAACGGCATTCCTCCTGGAGGAATAAGCAGGTTCCTCCTTTTTCAGCAGTGATGAGGTCTAAAGTGCAACGGCTCTGCAAGGCAACTTGGGCAACAGAGGTTGTTTGTTTCTGCAGGGAGGCTAGAGATTTGACAGAGGCATCGACTGCCAGCTGGAAGCGTGTGGATAACTTGTCTGCTGTGGTGATAGAGGGTCTAAGGGTCCCGCCGCTGAGTCCTACTGCACCTGCTGCTGAGGCTAAGGAGATTCTCACTGCTATCGGAAGAAAAACTGCTCTTTTAGTTTGGCGACTGTATACCTGGATGTATTTGTCCTGGACCTCAGCCGGAGTGTATGTAGTGAGCTGCGGAACCAGAGTGACGGGCAGGCACAAAAGGGTAAGGTAGAACTGATGTTTAAATGCTTAGTGTATAGTTGCACCAAAAGAAAAAATTTTTTTCTGGCGCTGTTAGTGGTTTGGAGGGGATTTGGGTGACATTACATGTCTGTGTCGATGGATTGGAGTAGCAAAAGGGCACTTGAGTGTTTTCTGGTTGGATGTACAGAGGAATATTGGGGATGGTTATGGGTTTTGTGGTCTTTACGTTGGATGAAAATGACAGGGCAGGACCTGGTACTGCTACCAGAGGAGGGCGTTCTAGGGCTGCACACATGCAGCAGGTGGAGAGGTTGCCTAGTCCAGCAAAGTGGCAATGGCCAGTCCCTGCTGTAGCAGGGTAAGCTGGGAGAAGGGAGACTCAGAAGGTTTAGAAATTTGCTTAGTGAGTTGAAGGTCTTGGATCTGAATATTACAGTGGATGGTGGATTGGACCTGGAGTAGCAACCTCCATACATAGAGTTTGGCGTCTGGAAATTTCTCTCGGCGAGTGGCGTACCACGCTCCTGGAACCAGAGGTGTCCAGCGGCTATCCCAGGGGTCTGGGATTGTGAGAGTGTATTTAGATTGATGGTAGTAGAATCATCCCTGGGGACAAAGGGAAAGGTAAAGTATCTGGCAGGAAGACCAAGGACACCCTACATTTTTCTGTATTCACCTTTTTGCACATTGGGTAGTTGCCTTCTGGTCATACAGGTAGCAAATGATGGGATCAGCTTTTCCTTGATGCCGCTTAAAGTCAGTGAAATTTAAGTATATGGGTGTTCTGCACCCTGTGGGTGGGCAGTCAGCGGTGGCCAGCAAATAATCATAACGCTTAGTGCGGGCGTAATTGGTATAGTTTTCAGTCAAGTAAAATCGCCAGCAAAAGGGGAAATTATATTAGGTTTAGCTGGCTGGCTTGGTGAGGCGAGTGAGGCGGAGAGACATAGGACCAGTAGACTGAGCCAGACCACTGGGAGCCATGGTCAGAGTTCACTGCTGCCTTGACTCGGGACAAATGTACCCAGGAATCTATTCCAAGACCCTTGACTGCCAAGGGAGTGGTGAGCACTACGGTGTAAGGGCCTTCCCACCGGGGTGCTAAGGGTCTGGGTGCTAGGGATTTAATTAACACAGCTTTTCCAGGATGCACTGGTTTTTGGTGATCAGCAGAGGTCGGAGATGGTTCAGGGATGGGGGAGTTTTCGTGTTGTCTAAGAAGGTTGCGGAGCAAGGACAAGTATGGAAGGTACGAAGCTAGCAGAGGGCAATCAGTTGCAGGAAGAGGCGAGAAAAGAAAAGGTTGTCCGTAGAGTATTTCGATCATGGCTGGGGAGGATCTGCGCACATAGGTGCTTCAGAGGGGTCGTTAATCTTATCTATATGTGAGGGAGGGTTGGAGTGACCATATATTCAGAAAACATTCTGGCTTTGGGACGAGCTGGTTCCAGGAATTTGGGGTAGAGCAGGGGAGGGGAGGTGGGTTAGGGGTCAGTCTTGAGAGCTAAGATGGAGGTGCAGGCCTCAAAATGGAGTCTGTTGCACCAAGACTGGGACACAGTGGTGTGCTGCGGCTCCGCCAAGCAAGATGGCTGGGAGCGCCCACATCTACCCTGTTGGTTTGTAATTGTAATTTTGATACTTTGATGAATCATAATGTATATATCTGATATTCAGGATATATTTTCATTGTGACAAATTAAACATAATTAAAGCAGTGATTAATCACAAAAATATGTAATTATATATTGCTAAATATTTTTTCTAATGACAAATAAATGAATTTTTGTCTTGAAGTATGGTATATCATGGGTGCCAAAAGTAAAATAAAATGCTACATTTTGCAAAAGTATGCACAAAAGGCCAACATCAATGTGATGCTTGCGATAGCTTTTTTCTCACCAGATCAGAAGCATGTATTTTCCCATGGTCTTAGACAAGCCCTGTCAAAGTGTTGTTCAGCACTGAAAGGGGTGGTGACTCACAGGTTGAGAACCACTGGGTTAGACCGTTTTTATTTGAAAATTCTATACATATGAGCAACACAACTTACAAGATGTAACTACATCATGTCATACATTAATCATTTTCCTTAATTACATATATATACAAATTCATTAAAACAGTCGTTCTATTTTTAAAGTCGGGCCAAAACAAAGAGAAAGCTGATCATACTTCCAAACAAAGGTACACTAACATCAAATGCCTAATTTATTACTTAACTCTTATCTATAAAAATGGATCAATTAACCTAACAGTGGTGACAGAGAGAAAGTTGCTGACTGACTGGAAAAGTCCTTCCTGTTTACAAATATATATGTATCATAAAATGAAAACGGTGATTATTAATTACACTTTTTAAGATAACACTTTAAAAATAATAAAAATTTTAAAAATAACACTTTTAATCAGGGATTTGAAACCGTCTTCACAGTTCAGTTATAACCAAGGAAGCAAAACTGAAACAGACTGGAAAGAATTACTGTCTATGCTCTTTTGGAAAGTTAATCTGCCTCTTAGAAAACAAGGGCAGCCCAATCAACGCCTAGCCACCACATCTCTTAGCCTGCAATCAGAAACAGCACTGCCATGCTCAAAGATGGCAGCTGCACCATTTTGAATGTGTATTAACCACCCATCCTATCTCCTAAATTAGGTTCCTAAAAGGACTCCCTAACCCTCTGCCAAATCCTATAATCCAGGGATAAAATCTACAAGATTTCCCATTCCGGTTTTCTTTCGACTTCATCCAAATTTTAAAATGTGGAGTCTCTTTTATTTTGCTTCTTCAGACATGATTGAATCGGATCAAAATCCTGATTTAAATTAATATAAACTTACAGCCATTGAGTCCATGCTGACTCACTTGGACCCTGTACAGGCAGAACTCCTGCCCCTGTGAGTTTCTGAGATTGTAACTGTAAAGGGAAGTAGATAGCCTCTTTAAATCTTCCTCTGAATCAAAAACAAACCAAATTCAGTGCTACCGCTCACAATGACCCTACTGGGCAGGGTAGAACTGCCCCTGTGGGTCACACCGCCACAAGTCGATTCTGATTCACAGTGAGCTTCCTAACTTTGCTCCATATGATTCTCAATCACTGTATTCTCTTTAAGTACACTGCCAGGCCTTTTCCTGCAAGTCACTTCCCACTGGTTTGATCCACCAATCTTTCCATTCTTAGCCTAGTTAGTAGTAGCTAAGTGGGTACATGTTTGTGCTGCACAGGGCCTCTACTATAACCAAACAGAGCTCTCAAAGAAGCACTTCGTATATCGGGTCGCTATGAACCAGAGCCACCTTAATGGCTGTGGGTCCAAGGATACATAGGTGCACAAGCACAGTTACACACATACACACACAGTGGGTAATTTTTAGATGGAAAAGAGAAACAATGAAAGTGAACTAAATCTACCCCCTGCAAAAATCTGAAGTTTCCTATAGGATTGTGATGTTGATCAAATTACCACACTCTAGAACCAATCCACTGTCAAGACCAGCATTTGATACCCAAAAAAATCAAAACTGATAAAGCTTGTTTGGTCCCTTGGCTGCCAAAATGCTAATAATCTAGTATACATGAGCATGACTGAGAAATTCACATTTGCTTTTGTAATCAAGGACAGCGTCTAAATGCTTATCTTCTTCATGGATAGAGTACTTTTATGAAGACAAAAGTGGCAGCTGTTAATGAAGACTGAGTAAGAACACCTAAGAGGTTAACTCTAGGTCTCCTGGTTATTTCCTCAGTTGTACAAATCTGAGACCTTTCAATACATGCTATATGTGGAACCAGAAGATGTTATTACACATGGCATTCATTTCATATTCAACATTAGTTAAATGATTCAGGCACTACTCTGGATGCTGGGGATACTCTAGAAGGCAAACAAAGTCGCTATATTCATATACCTTATATGAAAGTGGAAGAAAGAAATCAGAAATTGTGATAAGAGCGGTAAGAGCCCCTAATAAAATGATTAAACAAGAAAAAAGAAAGCAATCTTAAATAACTCCAAGAGAGCAAGACCCGAGGAAAGGAAGCTAATTAAGTATCCTTTTCAGTTTGAATTAATTAATGTTAAAAAAAGATATCCAGAAAGACAGAGAGATGGAGTGACATTGTTTAAACTCCAGTCCAGAGCTTGAGCCAAGATCAGACTTCAGACACCAGTGTCTTTTATAATGCCTATTAATGCTTCCGCTGTGGCGTTTCACCTTTTACAGGACAGTCTGAATAACACAAAGAGGAACACAGGATAGACTACAAGGTTCATATGCCCACCACCCCACTCCCAATCGGTTTGGTTGATATTCATAGCAAGATGGATCTAAAATCTTTATGGATAAGTCTCCAAGAAACACAGGTCAGCGGTGTAAAGCAACAATAAATGAAAACTCCCATTTTCCCCACTTCTAAATAACACCCCTGCCAGTAGAACATCCCCATGAACAGGGATGTAAGGCAGAGTTGTTGATTTTGTGTATCACTTGTGCTTTAGAGAAGTAAATTCGGTTCAGGTTTAGATTTGCTCACACCTGCCTTGGGAAACTCGGTTAAGATTCTATTCTCCTATGCTAGCTACATTACACTCAAACACTTCTGCTTTTCCACTGAAACCTTACAATGCAGCTTTTGGAAGAAAAAAAAAACCCCGATTCTGACTCTCTGGAGATGATTTTTTTAGGAATACTACTTCCAAACAGCCATTCAGTGCTTCAAAATAAGTACTCATCTAATTTAATTATGACGACTTCACCAGACAGTAACAGCCCAAGATGATGTTTACAAAGGCACTTGTCACTCCCTTTAGAAGTACCAATGTAGTTGGTGGGGGGGGGGGGTGCGGGGAGTGGGTGTTTCATACTTTCGGTGTGTTTATAGTCTGCAACCAGTGATAAAGTGACACTTGAGATTATTTAAAGAGCAAAGCACTTCAAGTTTGGGACCTCCCGTAAATTATCCTACGTTCACTGGGTTGCCTCAGCCCCCAGGTACCTGGGACAGGTATTCCGAGTCGCCATGTGCTTGTGCTAGGAAGCACTCTAGGAAGGGGCCCCGGGATGCTATTTTACCCGCCGACGACAGGCTCCAACATTAGGAGCTACTCCAGCGGAGCTTGCAGCCACACCACAGCAGCTCGGAAATAAACGTGACCCGCCCAGCAGCCAGGCTTCGGCCAGCGGAGCGAGGTGCAGCCTTCCCAGTTGCTACCATTCACAAGCACTTGCGCTCTGGCCAGGCAACCTTTTGGACACGCATTCTTACCCCCT
Organism: Tenrec ecaudatus; assembly: GCF_050624435.1. Taxonomy (NCBI): domain Eukaryota; kingdom Metazoa; phylum Chordata; class Mammalia; order Afrosoricida; family Tenrecidae; genus Tenrec; species Tenrec ecaudatus. The sequence continues at coordinate 765,743 of NW_027457661.1, forward strand.
TGGGCAAAGTAGGGCGTTAGGGGCGAGGCCCCAGGGCTCCTCGGCGGCGCTGGGATTTAAAAACACGTCCATGAAGCCCACCACAGGTTTCCCGCTCCTAAAACACACTCATAGTGACCCTACAGGACAGGGTAGAACTGCCCTTGTGGGTTTCCCAGACTGTCAGTCTTGCCCGGAGTCTACAGCCTCATATTTCTCCCAAGGAGTGGCTGGTGGTTTAGGACTACTGTCCTTGTGGTTAACAGCCCAAGAGTACCAGGGCCTCTAGAACTGCTGGATCCTAGACCCCCCACCCTGAACCCACAAAATCAGAATCTGCCCCCCCCCAGCCCGATTTCCAGGAACCTGGGTAAGTGCATGCATGTGAAAGTTTAAGAAATACTTCCTTAGAAACCATTACTTTCCAGAACAAACTCCTCCTGCCAGAGGTGCATAAATGGAAGCCCATTAGGCCATGCTCGCCTAGAAGCAATTTGAGGTCTCAGTGCTCCTATATCCTGGCTGTCATCCAGATTTCCTTATTCTCACCTGGACTGTTGTCACTGCAGCAGGTATTGGTGAGTCCTCAGCACGAACAGCCCCAAATTAGGTCTAGAGACACAGCTCCCATTTCAGAGTAGTACAATCCACAGTTTACTGTAGAGTTTCTGGCTTTTACTGGCTTGGGGTAGGGTCTAGTGGGAAACGCATCTTAGCAAGAGCCATTATGTATTCTGGATGTGCACAATGAGTTTGTCTTGAGGCATATTTATGTCTGATGTTGTTATGTATTCTCTTTCTATCCCATGCCACGTTATTTTTTTTGAAAATTTATATTTGCTTTTAATTACCCAGACATATAAGTGATTTATAGCTAGGTCTGATCGATTGGAATCAGATGACCACGCCTGGATTAACCATGGGTCCTGGTGACCATTAGGCACTTCTTTCCATAGTCCAAGTGCCCGTTAGTTAACCTAGATAGTCAAAGTGCCTGCTAGGTAACCTAAATAGTCCAAGTGCCCGCTAGGGAACCTACATAGTCCAAGTGCCCGCTAGGTAACCTAGATAGTCCAATTGCCCGTTAGCTAACCTAGATAGTCGAAGTGTCCGCTAGTTAACCTACATAGTCCAAGTGCCCGCTAGGTAACCTATATAGTCCAAATGCCCGCTAGGGACCCTAATAGTCCAAGTGCCCGCTAGTTAACCTAGATAGTCCAAGAGCTCGCTAGTTAACCTACATAGTCCAAATGCCCGCTAGGTAACCTAGACAGTTCAAGTGACCACTAGGTTACCTACATAGTCCAAGTGCCCGATAGGGAATCTACATTGTCCAAGTGCCTGCTAGTTAACATAGATAGTCCAAGTACCCGCTAGGAAACGTACATAGTCCAAGTGCCTGCTAGGTAACCTAGATAGTCCAAGTGCCCAATAGTAAACCTACATAGTCCAAGTTCCCCCTAGGTAACCTAGATAGTCCCAAGGCCCGCTAGGTAACCTACATTGTCCTAGTGCCCCTTAGTTAACCTACATTCTCCAAGTGAACGATAGGGAACCTACATAGTCCAAGTGTCCGCTAGGTAACCTACATAGTCCAAAGCCCGCTAGTTAACCTACATAGTCCAAGTGCCCGTTAGGTAACCCAGATAGTCCTAATGCCCGCTAGGGAACCCACATAGTCCAAGTGCCCGCTAGGGAACTTACATAGTCCAAGGGCCCGCTAGGGAACCTACATAGTCCAAGTGCCCGTTAGTTAACCTAGATAGTCCAAGTACCGGCTAGGTAACCTAGATAGTCCAACAGCCCGGTAGGTAACCAACATACTCCAAGTAACCGCTAGGTAACGTAGATAGTTCAAGTGCTAGCTAGGTAACCTAGATAGTCAAAGTGCCCGCTAGATAACCTACAAAGTCTAATTGCCCGCTAGGTAATCTATATAGTCCAAATTCCCGCTAGGGAGCCTACATAATCCAAATGCCCACTAGGTAACCTAGATAGTCCAAGGGCCCGCTAGGTAACCTACATAGTCCTAGTGCCCCTAGTTAACCTACATTCTCCAAGTGCCCGATAGGTAACCTACATAGTCCTAGTGCCCCTAGTTAACCTACATTCTCCAAGTGCCCGATAGGGAACCTACATAGTCCAAGTGCCCGCTAGGTAACTTACATAGTCCAAATACCCTCTAGTTAACCTACATAGTCCAACTGCCCGATAGGGAACCAACATAATCCAAGTGCCCGCTAGGGAACCTACATAGTCCAAGTGCCAGTTAGGTAACCTAGATAGTCCAAATGCCCGCCAGGAAACCCACATAGTCCATGTGCCCGCTAGGGAACTTACATAGTCCAAGGGCCCGCTAGGGAGCCTACATAGTCCACGTGCCCGCTAGGTAACCTAGATAATCCAACAGCCCGCTAGGTAACCTATATACTCCAAGAACCCGCTAGGCAACGTAGATAGTTCAAGTGCCAGCTAGGTAACCTAGATAGTACAAGTGCCCGCTAGTTAACCTAAGTAGTCCAAATGTCCGATAGGGATCCTACATAGTCCAAGTGCCCACTAGGTAACCTACATAGTCCAAGTGCCCGTTCGTTAACCTAGATAGTCCAAGTGCCCTCTAGGTAACCTAGACTGTCCAAGTGCCCGCTAGGTTACCAACATAGTCCAAGTGCCCGTTCGTTAACCTAGATAGTCCAAGTGCCCGCTAGGAAACCTACATAGTCCAAGGGCCCGCTAGGTAACCTAGATAGTCCAAGTGCCCGCTAGGTAACCTAGATAGTCCAAGTGCCCGCTAGGTAACTTAGAGTCCAAGTGCTCACTAGTTAACCTACATAGTCCAAGTGCCCGCTATGTCACCTAGATAGTCAAAGTGCCCGTTAGGTAACCTAGATAATCCAAGTGCCCGCTAGGTAACTTACATTGTACAAGTTCCCACTAGGTAACCTAGATAGTCCAAGTGCCCGTTACCTAACCTAGATAGTCCAAGTGCCCGCTAGGCAACCTACATAGTCCAAGAGCCCGTTCGTTAACCTAGAAGTCCAAGTGCCCGCAAGGAAACCTAGACCGTCCAAGTGCCCGCTAGGTTACCTGCATATTCCAAGTGTCCGTTCGTTAACCTAGATAGTCCAAGTGCCCACTAGGTAAGCTACATAGTCAAAGTGCCCGCTAGGTAACCTATATAGTCCAAGTGCCCGCTAGGTAACCTACATAGTCCAAGAGCTCAGTTGTTAACTTTGATAGTCCAAGTGCCCGCTAGTTAACCTAGATTGTCCAAGTGCCTTCTAGTTAACCTACATAGTCCAAGTGCCCGCTAGTTAACCTAGATAGTCCAAGTGTCCTCTAGTTAACCTACATAGTCCAAGTGCCCGCTAGGTAACCTAGATAGTCCAAGTGCCCGATACGTAACCTAGATAGTCCAAGGGCACGCTAAGGAACCTACATAGTCCAAGTGCACGCTAGTTAACCTAGATAGTCCAAGTGCCCGCTAGTTAACCTAGATAGTCCAAGTGCCTGCTAGGTAACCTACATAGTGCAAGTGTCCGCTAGTTAACCTACATATTCCAAGTGCCCGCTAGTTAAAATAGACAGTCCAAGTGCCCGCTAGGTAACCTAGATAGAGCAAGTGCCCGCTAGTTAACCTAGATAGTTCAGTTACCCGCTAGGTAACCTAGATCGTCCAAGGGCCCCCTAGTTAGCCTACATACTCCAAGTGCCCGCTAGGTAACCTACATAATCTAAGTGCCCGTTAGCTAACCTTGATAGTCCAAGGGCCTGCTAGTTGACCTTCATAGTCTAAGTGCCAGCTAGGTAACCTAGACTGTCCAAGTGCCCGCTAGGTTACCTACATAGTCTAAGTGCCCGTTCGTTAACCTAGATAGTCCAAGTGCCCGCTATGTAACCTAGATAGTCCAAGTTCCCGCTAGGTAACCTATATAGTCCAAATACCCGCTAGGGAACCTACATAGTCCAAGTGCCCGGTAGGAAACTTACATAGTCCAAGGGCCCGCTAGGGGACCTACACAGTCCAAGTGCCCGTTAGTTAACCTAGATAGTCCAAGTGCCCGCTAGGTAACCTAGATAGTCCAACAGCCAGCTAGGTAACCTACATACTCCAAGAACCCGCTATAACGTAGATAGTTCACGTGCCAGCTAGGTAACCTAGATAGTCCATGTGCCGCTAGGTAACCTACAAAGTCAAAATGGCCGCTAGGTTATCTATATAGTCCAAATGCCCGCTAGGGAATCTACATAGTCCAAGGGCCCGCTAGTTAACGTAGATAGTCCAAGTGTCGCTTGTTAATCTACATAGTCCAAGGGCCCGCTAGTTAACCTACATAGTCCAAGTACCCGCTAAGAAACCTAGATAGTCCAAGTGCACGGTAGTTAACCTAGATAGTCCAAGTGCCCTCTAGTTAACCTAGATCGTCCAAGTGCCCGCTAAGAGACCTAGATAGTTCAAGTGCCCGTTACCTAACCTAGAGAGTCCAATTGCCTGCTATGCAACATACATAGTCCAAGTGCCCGTTCGTTAACCTAGAAGTCCAAGTGCCGCTAGGTAACCTAGACTCTCCAAGTGCCCGCTAGGTTACCTACATAGTCCAAATGCCCGTTCGGAAACCTAGATAGTGCAAGTGCCCGGTAGTTAACCTACATAGTCCAAGTGCCCGCTAGGTAACCTAGATAGTCCAAGGGCCCGCTATTTAACCTACATAGTCCAAGAGCCCGGTAGTTAACTTACCTAGTTCAAGTGTCCGTAGGGAACATACAGAGTCAAAGTGCCCACTAGGGAACCTACATAGTCCAAGTGCACGCTAGTTAACCTAGATAGTCCAAGTGCCCGCTAGTTAACCTAGATAGTCCAAGTGCCTGCTAGGTAACCTACATAGTGCAAGTGTCCGCTAGTTAACCTACATATTCCAAGTGCCCGCTAGTTAACATAGATAGTCCAAGTGCCTGCTAGGGAACGTACATAATCCAAGTTCCCCCTAGGTAACCTAGATAGTCCAAGTGCGCGCTATGATATGTACATAGTCCAAGTGCCTGCTAGGAAACCTAGATAGTCCAAGAGCCCGCTAGTTAGCCTACATAGTCCAAGGGCCCGCTAGTTAACCTACATAGTCCAAGGTCTGCTAGTTAACCTAGATAGTCAAAGTGCCCGCTAGGTAACCTAGACAGTCCAAGTGCCCGTTAGGTTACCTACATAGTCCAAGTGACCGTTCGTTAACCTAGATAGTCCAAGTTTGTTGGCCTTTAAGAGTGTTTTCCAGTCCAGTCTGGTGGTGTACCAAGTACTGGCCCCAAAGTCATCCTTTGGCATTCCCTGGGGACCTTGATGCTTCGTTTTTTTGCTCTTCTGCTGTACCCCCTTAGTGTTATGCCTCGGTGTGGCAGGATTAGTTCGGGCGCATTTCCCACACTGTGTCTTCAGTGTTGTCCCCTCTAAGGCTATGGGTCTTTGAGGGGTGTCTTGTCTCATCGTGGGGCTGGCCATGTGGTCTTCTATGTGGACTGGATTCTCTGAGTGGGAACATCATCCTCAAGTCCTGGTGTGCCAGGATGTGCTCCACACTCCCCTCCTCCCCCTTCATCTGCTCCATGTGCTCCGATCAGATATGTCCCTCTCTCAGAGCTGCAGATTCACTGCCACCTTCTGAAATAAAATATTTGGTATGGGAAGGGGAGTTGGGTGGGAGGATCTGCTCAGATCATTTGATGGTTCAGGATAGATTGACTGTTCGGCTGGGGACAGGTATGTGGGGCTTAGGGCTCTGGCTCCCAACACTGGTTGTGAATATGTCTTTGTTGTTAACCAGTTGTGTGCCTGTGGGTCAACACCTGTGTCTTTTTGAGTGAGTTTTCTCATCTGCATAGTAAAGGTAATCCATTATCCAGACTCCCATGTCACCAATTGATTGAGAGGCACTAACCAGAGCCTGATTGAAATAGTGTGTACCTGTCAGGCGTGTTCTAAAAACACCTTAAAAGTCGTAAAAACACTATAAATGCCTTAAAAACCCTAAAACGTCTAAAATATTTCTAAAATGCTAAGACCACCCCTAAAGACTCTCTAAAACATCTTAAGACCATTAAATACATGGTAAAAGCCTTTCTAAAACACCCTAATGCACCATAAGTCTTAAAAAAAAACTCCGTACGTCCCAAAAACATAATAAATGCCCTAATATTATGCAAATGCCTTAAAACGCAAAATAAAGAACACGTGAAGCCCTAAAAACACGCTAAAAGTCTTTTAAAACCCCAAGAACATCCCTACAAAGCAACCCGAAGCACTATAAAACCCTGTAAAAGTCCAACAACCTAATAGACATGAATTCACCATGAAAGCAAAAAATAATCCAACAAAACCCTAAAGCCCTGAAAACCAAAACCTAATCCCCCCAAACACTCTAAGGCCTTAAGAAGCACCCTAAAATTTTAACAAAACACTAAAAGCCATAAAAACACATATAAGCCTAATAAACACCCTTAAACACTAAAATCACCCTAAAAGCCTTAAAATGTCTGAAAAGCCATAATATTCCCTAAAATTCAAATAACACTCTGAAGCCACAAATAACACACTAAATGCCTCCCAAAACATGTGGAACTTCCAAATCATATCCCTAGAAGATTCCCAAACCATGAACTTCCAAAACCACATAAATTCCCTGAAGACAACATGAAAGCCCCAACAAAACATAAAATGCTGGGGAAAAACACATAAAATATTTTAAAATACCCTAAAATCTCTAAGAAACCCTGTAAGATCACTAAAAACACCCCTACCTGCTAAAAAATACCTATACACTCCAAAAAATCACCCCTAAATCCCTTAAAAACTCCCTTAAACCTTATAAAACACCCTTAAAGCCCAAACCACCCTAATGCGCAAAAAAATTAAATGACCCCAAATGACCTTAAAACCCTAAAAATCACATGCCACAAAAAAATCCTAAATGACCCCAAAATTCCAACTCAAAGCCAGCCTACAAGTCTTTTATGAGAACAGGTTTATCTTTCTACCAAGGAGAAGTTTGTAGGTTCAACCCCTGACCTATGCCCTTACCATATGAAGTTAGTAATCAGTGTTTTTGCAATTCTTTGAAGAAAGATGAGGGTAATTTTATCAGGAGTGAATTAAACTTGTCTAGTGCCTTGAGTAGAACTGATAACTGTACTACATTGAGTCGTCTGGTCAAGGAGCATGGGATATTATCCCATTTGCTGAGGTCACTCTTGATTTCTTGTAATTTCTGTAGTTTTCCTCATATAAATCTGTTGTTTTTTTATTCAAGTATAGATATAGATATTTTCATTTACGCTTGGCTATTGTAAATGGTACTACCTGAAAATGTGTATTTCATTAATTATTATTTCTTCATCTATTTCTTAATCCTTCAAAATATTATCAGTTTGTTGTGGTAGATAAACATTAGGACTTTGCATAACTTAGAAATATTACATTTCACAGAAAAATCATATTAATTATAATGTCGACAGAGCTATAAAAGGAATGTTGCCCTGAATATCTTCAGATATGACAGCTGTTTCATTGAGAAATTAAGCCAGACAGACACAATGTGATGTAAATTTTGTTATTTTCATGTGGGTTCCTTCACTCTTCCAAAAAAATTAGTTTCATGAGCCCCTTGGGGAATGAGTTTGAGTTCAGATCAGATGTCTATTTATATATTTGAGTCCTGAAGCCCATTTGATGGACTGTTCTGTTGCTTCCAAAGTAGTCAGTCACTTCCCCACCAATTAGAGAATTTGTCCGAAGCAAAAGTAAAAGTGTGGCGTACGACATTTGACTGCACACCATCTAAAATCACACTCTCATTTGGTGTTGGCAGTTTTACTTGTATTTCAATTGTAAACTACACTTCAGAGTTCAGGCTAGTGAAAACGTTTCAGTGGAAAAAATTTGCACACAACTACGTGCAGTTTGTGATTCTGTTGTTCCCAAGCAAGGCTATGAGGACAAAGATGCACAAGCATGGGGGGCACTGCAGACAATGTGTGAAAGTTTCCAGGAGCTCAGGGGTGGACAGCGGCTGCTAATTCTCCCGTGCTGGCAGTGAGCTATGTGGGAGGGCTTTGTGTGAGGTCCCTGTGGGGTCTCTGAGAAGTCTCCATAAAGGATGCTGAGAACTTCATATGAAGTCTCTGTGCGAGGCCTCTGAGTCTCTCTGGAAGTCTCCAAGGAAGTATGTGTGTGAGGTTTCTCTCTCGGGTATGTGTGAGTGTCCTTGTGAGATGTCTGCTGAATTGTGGGGGGTGGGGGGCAGTTGTTTCGCTGAGGTCTCTGCAGGTCTGAGTGGGCTTCCCTTTGTTTGACCTCACAGCACCATATAAGAGGACCTGGTGGCAGGGGAAAGGGAAGGGGCTTGGTCCATGCACCCCTTGCTGTTCTTTCAGGGTCTTCTCTCCATCTCCGTGCACTTACCTAGCACGAACGGTAGGGTTCAGCAGCGGGTAGTCCGGTGTCCAGCTCTTCACTCTCTCTAGGAACACACCCAAGCTACCTGCTACCCAAGAGGCCCCAGATCCAGGCTCTGCAGATCCAGAATCTGATTTTTTACTGCCACAGTCACTCCAGAGGCTGCCTTGGCACAATCAGGACTCCAGAAACAACATCATGCTGCTGTACCAGCAGTCTCTGGGGCCTATGTCCACTTCCCTCCTCCACCATTGGTGTCAGTCCCCACCCACCCCACACACACACTTGGTGTCCTGACTGAAGCATGGAGGTCAAGGCTCAGTGGATGTCTTCCTCGCCATCCTTTACTGTTTAGTTCAGTAAACAGTAAACCCTGGCCCACCAGGGGTGTTCTTTTAAGCACATGAGAATTTACTCTAGCGGATCAACTAATCATATTTTGGGGGGCCCTCCTGCCTCCTTCTATAATCTGGTGCCCAGGAAATAAAACCCTGTGTTAGAAGCACAGAGGAAACACTGACCACTATTGAACTGGTTTCCCTTATCAAGACAGGTGATGTCTAATCTCCATGCACATCCTGATTTCCCAGGAGTCTCTAGGGGAAGGGAAGGCTGCTCCCAGTTGTGACTTTCTTTGCAGCACTCAATCCTTAGAAGCCACTCTCTCCAGAGAACATTCCTAGAGCACGTGCACGCGTGTGTGTGTGTGTGTGTGTGCGTGTGTGTGAAGATCACCAGCCTGGGGTCATGTTTCCTGAGAACATTCCTAGAGTGTGCGCGTGAGTGTGTGTGTGAAAACCACCAGCCTGGGATCATGTTTCCTGAGAACATTCCTAGAGCGTGTGTGTGTGTGTGCGTGTGTGTGCGTGTGTGTGTGTGTGTATGTGAAGACCACCAGCCTGGGGTCATGTTTGCTGAGAACATTCCTAGAGCATGTATGTGTGTGTGTGCGCACGCGTGTGTGTGCATGTGAAGACCACCAGCCTGGGGTCATGTTTCGTGAGAACATTCCTAGAGCGCGGACGCGTGTGTGTATGCATGTGTGAAGCCCAAAAGCCTGGGGTCATGTTTCCTGAGTCCTGGCACCCTGTTATTGACTCATCCCCACTCTACCCCACCCTGGCTATCAACTCATCCTTCCCCCAGTCAGGAGATGGAAATCAAGTAAAATAACAGTTTGTCGCCCCACTAAAGATAGTATTGAGAAAGTAACCTTCCCTGCTTGAAAGCTGTGCCTTTGCTATCCAACCCAGTGCTCTCTGTAGGAGATAAAGTTCTGCTGTGGGGGCAGCTAGCTAAAGCTGGGGTGAAGCACCTGGCCGATTCCCCTTTGTAAGCCTGTGTTAGCTCCGCTTGTGTCTTGCATCATTTCTGGGGATCCTCATGCTCTTTGGCCCCCTTTGCTACGTCCAACGCTTCATATTCTTCTTCACTGTATCCTTCCCTACCCTGTGTCCATGGTGCCTAACCATTAGTGGTTATTACACAGACGCTCATCCTGTACCACTCAGCCTAAGCTGTTGCTCCTTCTCCGGGTTTATATACAGAGGAAGGCATGTGAGCTGTGAACCGGATTTTCCCTTGGTGCAGTGGGTGAGCAGAGTCCCCCGCTGGCAGCCTCCCTAGCAGTTCCCACCCACATGTGTCAGACCTGGGACTTCCATCCTGGAGGCTACCCTAGGCTGGGAGAGAGGCAAAGGTAGCAAAATATGTCATTTCACATTTTGTGACAGGTGTATTGAGGCGGAACCTCCATGCCAAACTTGGCAGCCTTCATCAAATGCACATGTGGGACTTAGACAGGCCGCCACATGTCTCATGCCTGCTTGGTACCATGAGACGCTACTTTGGTCTAAACCTCTTCTGGAGCCTGCGATGGAATTTCTTGGCTGGATTGCGCCTCTCAAAACCTATCAACTGCAGCCACATAACGTTGAAGACAAAGTAATGGCACCAGGGAACATTCTTCACTGTGTTGGGACCTTCTGAGGTTTTCACAGTAGGGGTGTTACCATAAATCATAAGAGGTGCAAAATGAAGAACTTGGGATGGAAGTGGGTGGGAAACACTGCTGAAAACCTCCTCCAGAGCCCTGCCCTTTGAGAAGTCAAAGCTAGCACTCAGAGAAGGAGACGCAGTATCTAACATAGTTAAAGGTATATTATGCCAACCTCGTCAATGAACTCATGTGGGGTTAATTGAAGGGCAGGGAGATCAATGGCTCTGTGAGCCTAGCCTTTCTGGTCTCTTGCTCTCTGATAGTGCCACCAGGGTGGATATGCATTTGTTAGGTCCCTAAAGCAGCTGGAAAGACTCATTTCCTGGGAGATCCCTGAGGAGAAGCCGCATGGACCTACCCTGTTGCAGCCCTGGTTTCTGCAGCAGCCTCATGGAGAACCTGCCAGCGCACGGACTACAATTTCCTCCTGCAGTCATTGTCTCCCCGTGTGTTTTTGGATTGTGAGGAGGACTTTGTAGATTGGTGTCAGACACATGGGATACTATTGGACTGGTGGTCTTAGATTGAACTGGGTTGGGATGCTTTTCAATGTTCACTTAACCTTTATATAAAACTCATAAAATATGAGTGTATGAATTTTGTTTCTCTAGTCTACACAGACTAACACACATGACACCCCCTCTAGATCCCGCCATGCAGCACAGAAGTCACACTTCAATGTAGGAGGGGGAAAATCTCTATTATGGAACAATGAATATCATGGCTGAGAGAAGCCATTAGCCTGTGCAGAACAGGCTAAAGTGGCTGGCATGGATACTTTCCTACTAATCAGAGCAGAAGAAGCGTCTTCTAATTTGCCAGATAAGACATATTCTCGAAGACAGTGACGTGGGCAGTGGTAAGGGTAACTGGAGTAAGCCCACCTCCTCCGCCTCTGCTGCTGCAAGCTGACTGGGCACACAAACACCCTGGGGGGCAATGGCTGAGTGTGGCTTCTGACACTGAATCCCCTGAACGGACAGAAATTTGTGAATACATCCCTGATACAGGTGCTCGTGGTGGGAAGGCTCTGGCAGTCAGGTATCGCCTGGTGGAGGCAGGGTCTCACACTTGCCACTCTCCTGTGTTCTACAAAGAGAGGAGCCCTGCAGCTGGAGGAACATCCATTAACTGAGGCCTGCGTTTCTTTTCGTGGACATAACGTTGACGCAAGATACTCCTGATGACAGCCTGGTGTCCCCTCTAGGACTTGGCCAACATCTGTCGTGAGCACCTGAGCCTCCGTGACCTTGTTAGGAGACACTGGTTGTCTTTGAAGGGGCCCAAGGCTGTGACCACAGGGTAATACGGGCTTTCCTTTTTGCAAAGGATCACCGTGTCCTGTAGATTTTTTGCTGGAGCAAATCCACTGGACAAAGTGCTTCCTCCATTTTTTGCAGTGGCCCTCAGCAGGAAGCTGTCCCTTCTCTGGTGGGAGCTGTGAGGACTTGATCTCAAGGCACTCAGCCAATGCCTTGTCTTGCACAGGCTGGCTTAACCCACAGACTTGGGAGATGCCTCTTCCCGCTAATCCTTTTCCATGCTCTTCTGGATTGGGCCATTTATGAGTCTCCCTCTTGTCAGTGGGAACAGCATTCTTCCTTCTCCTTGTCGAGGGGTCCTGAAGGTTGGGGCTTTTGAGCTTCTGCTGCCCCATGTAACTTGCTCTAGCCACCACGAAGCCACTTGGCCCTTGACATATTGGCTTATCCCCAGTGAACAAATGCTGGGGGCGGCAATGGACCACCTGAGAAGGCAAAACATTGGTGGCAGTGAGCACATCAGTGGTGCTGTCCTGAAGGAGCCCATCAACAGGACAGCATGGAGAACCACCCTCTGCCTCTACCTCCACCTGGAGCTTAATCTCACTGCACACTCGTGCTGTAAGGCTTGGCTTTTCAGGAACTGGCGCACACTTTCCAGGTAGCAGGAAACTTTTACTACATCCTAGAGCCTCGAAGCACCCCCGGTCCACATGATTGGTTTGAGATTTTGCCAGCACACTGGTTTTGAAAGTGTCTCTATCGTCTAGCTCTATTGAAGAGGACTTCTTGACCACCACCAACCCTGTCTCTTTGGCTCTTGAAGATGGACATTCAGAGTTCACTTCCAATCTGGGGCCTCCTGGGGCACAACTAGCACCCTCTTTCCTTGACCCCTTGCTGGTCAGTACTGGATTTGAGGTTTGCTCTAGGCTCTCTCTGGACACTTTCATTCTGGAAGGTTCTGCCAAGGATACTGGGCATGAAGGCTGGAAACGGCTGCCTGAGGGCCAATGAGCATCCACTGTCATTATCAAGTGGGGGGTAGGCTGGGGTTCCCTGAACAGGCTCCTCTGTAGGGGAGCAATCAGCAAAAGGACTCTCCAGGGTAGGGCTTGATTTCTTTGGGGTCACTCTCTCTCCCCAGTCTGCCTGACAGGGTTCTCCCAGGACCTTGACAGCCTCAGTTACTGGGTTAGTTGAAGACTTAGGGGTGGCTAAGCAGGTGGACTGTGGAAAGGACATTGCGTTGTCTTTTCTTGTCCTACAGAGGTTTGTGGGCTCAAGGACTTTGAGGGGCATGCACCACCTCTGCCTCATTTGGAGCCTTACGATATGCGAGTCCAGCACCTGTTGAGTGCCCGGGCTGAGAAAGGAAAGGCTCTGCGTTGTGTTCAGGAGATCTTCCAGCTCTCCCCAGGAGGCCACATTGACAACATGTGGGTGGGTCAGGGAAATAGACAGAGCATGCGTGGTCGCAAGACATGAACGGCAAACAATGCCAGGGATCTGATCCTTTCTAATCTACTCCACCTTCCTGCACATGTGGACATTCAGGGTGTTTTCCAGTAGGATTTTGTTTGGAACTCTTAGGGTGTAAGTTCCTGCGTTAATCCCCTTGTGTATCCTCAAATCACTTAACTCCTTTGAGTCGGCTCCCGGAGTTCCTTTTGGGCAGTAGTTTCCTGATCCATTGATAGATAGATTACATTTGGATATTTTCCTCAAGTAATTCCCTTGTCCATTGACCGAGTTGTTCCTCAGCTGGACACCGGCTCTGCAGCACGCAAGCGACGGTCCAGGGTGTGTGCATCTTCCTGGGGACACCGTCTTCATTACATTCTTCCCCTGCTTGTCTCCAGGTGTGGAGCAGGAGCATTCGGGCTGCTTCATATCCAGACAAGTCCCTGGCCATTTTTCCTGAGGCTGCTTTAGTGTCAGAGACTCAAGAGTCCCATTGCCGAGGGGCCCCTGCAATTGAGGGAAGTTCTCTTGGCGGTGGAGCTCCGATTGCTTCAAGCAGCCAGGAAGCTTGGGGTCTGTCTTTGGGGTCTGGACCTTCTGATTGTCCTGGGGATGAGTGGGGTTGCGAAGACAAAAAGCTTCCTGGGGTCGTGGCATCATAAAGGGTAAAGAACTCTCACTTTCCTGTTGTTTCTTTAAAAAACGGCTTTCCAGCTGTTGAAGTTAATTTGGAATGCGTGATTGGGACTTAGTGTGGACGGTAAGACAGGATTCATCACAGGGACCATTGTGAGGAGGAGGAAAAGGTACTGCGAGTGGGCCACGGGGCTGTGGACCGGGCGGAGTCAGGACTGTAGCCGGCGGTGGGGCCTGGGCTTGGCATGCAGTTGGAAGTAAAAGTTGGAATCGGCCTTCAGTGTAGGGCAAGGAGTGACGTTGCAACAAGAGTGGGTACTCTTTAGCTTGCATTTGAGCTGGTAAGGTATTAGGAATTTCATTAAATAAGACAGTGGGAAACTCTAGGGTGGATCCAGAGACCCTGAGAGCAGCTGCCAGAGACTCGCTGTGCAGAAAAGGTAGACCCCAGAAAAACTCACTGAATTTTTGTGGAAAATGCTTCTGAGGGCTGGGTATCTGCTCTGCTTTGATGCTGGCATTCCAGAAGGGCTGGGGAGGTGCAGTGATCTGCTCCCCATCGAGTGCCTTCAACATATTTAAGGCCTGCAGATGGTATTCTGATACACCCTTTCCTTTTTCTTCCCAAATATTCCATTTCTCTGCCTTTGTGATTTCTATTTCCAGCAGCTTGTGGACATTGGGGTTGAGCAAGGTGGGCCTCCCTACTTCCCCCTGCCTCTTTGTGGGTCCTTCCCGAAAGGTGTCTTCTTGGGGGTGCCAGGTAGAGTGCTCTTTCAGAGACCCAAAGTATTCCAAGGAGGGAAGCTGTAAGTTCTTGGCAGCTGCCCAACACTGGGGTGGGGAGGCAGTAGGGAGGCCTGTGGGATCCTGACTTGTGATGGCTGCCATGGCAGGTGTGGAGCAGCGGTTGTGTGGAGATGGGCTCTGCCTGGGCCTTGCCAACAAGTCATTCTGAGAATGAGTCCCTGTGGGGTGCGGGGCTGGTGAGTCCCAGAGAGTGCTTGGAGGCTGCAGGTAGGCCTTTGAATCCGGGGGTTTGGCACTGGGTGAGGGAAGAGCCAGTGGTGTGGGTGAAAGACTGTCAGGTTCACGGGAATGTGCGCAGTCTGGTGATTGACTCAAGGCGGGTAAGACATGAGAAGTTGAGATGCACATCTGGGCCCGTGGAAGGGTGGAGTTCTGAGACCTAGGTGTCCAGAATGGATGAGCCGCAGAACCGTGTGGGGCGCGCGTACCGACATGGACTTCAGCCGTACCTCTATTTCGCCAGCTACCAGAGAGGGCTTGAGCTTTCTGTTGACCAAAGCTGCCAGTGTCAAGTGGGTTTCCCAAGTGGCTGCAGGAGACAGAAGGACCAGATTACAGCCAGGACTGAAGGGGCAAGAGACCTAGCAGGCTAGCAAGGGTCGGTGCAAGCTCAGCCCCTCCCCAAGCCTTGATGGCCTGCTCTTCCTGCCCCACCCCACTGCCCGGGACTCCTGTCATTCTCTGCCCATCCCTGAAAGTGTCCCCCAAACCAGCGCATCCCAGCTGCTCTGCAGCCCGAGGCCACACAGGCACCCTGGTTGGAAGATGCACCCCGCGGTGAAGCAGGAAGGTTACTTACTTCTGCCTAAGACGCAAACGCAGGTTCTGAGCGCCATGTAGTTCTTGCAGGAAACTTCGGAAAACTGGAAATCAAGAGAACCGTTATGGTGCAGCCCTCCCAGAGGACCGAAAGGAATGTCACACGGGCTGTGCACTTAGGACGTTGGACTCTCCAGAGCTCAAGGTCAAACGATAGCTTACTCCCACGGGCAGGAGGTGCTTTGGCATTTCAAGGAGCATCGGTTTCCAATATTGTCTGTGGGGTCTCAGTGAGCAATCTGAACCTTGGCAAAGTTACACAGCTTATCGCTGTTACCCCTCAATGTTCCACCTCCAAATCCACCAGAATCTGCTCCTGACACCCCCACTGCTCCCTACTGGGTCCTACCTTGGCCAGCCTTCATCCCATCCTAGGCCCCTCCTGTACATCTGGGAAATATCTGGGTTCTGTTTCCATCCCCAGTATCCTTTTGTTCAGGATTATTACCTGAGAGAGACGGGCTGTTGCCACTGGCATCCTGCAGAGGAGGGGACAGGAGAGCTTACAGAGGTTGGTTGAATGGGCAGAACCTTACCTTTCAGAGCGTCACCTTTGTCCCTTGACCTGCTGCTTCTCCTTGTCTCCACCTGAGGCTGGGGCACAAGAGAGGAAGTCAGGCTGGAATCCAATCCTGCGTCTGTTCTTTGTGACAAACTGCAGGCATTTACTGGTGATTAGAAGAATGACAATCTCCATGGAATGACTAAAGCCCAGAAACCAGCTTCTGTGTGAGACCTAGAGTGCATTTCTTCCGTCAGCCTTCCTCTGCTCACGGAGAGCACACACTCTCAGCACTCAGTGTTCTGGTGGGAAAGATTTTGATTATGGAGGCTGAAGCTCTGGGCCAGCCCTTGACCACTTCCTCCCCGGGGTCAGCCATGCTTTCTCAATTAGCCCAGACAGAAAAGGAGCCTTGGCCCAGAGACTGGAGCTCAAGGAAAGAGACTGAGGACCCAGTGATGAGAGCTGCCCTTTGAAACGTCTAGTCATCTAGTCCTTAGCCACTGCGTCACTATATTGGGGATTTTTACCTATTGCCCTCTATAACAACTAGAGATGGGAGGTCTGAGATCTTCAAAGAGAAATATTTTTGAATGCTCATCTTACTGGCAAATGATTTACATATCATACGAGTCAATAGTTCAGTCGTTCAATCAGATCAAGGGCAATGGTACAATCAATGATTACCATATCCATTTTAGAACAACACCCCCCCCATGGTTAAATTGCCTTCAAAAGGAGTTGTGTAATCACAGTCAGGTCTAAAGCTCTCTGTCCCCTCTGGCCTCCTTCATTTTTTCGTCTTGAAATCAATCCCCCTTCACTCTCTAGCATCCCAATGGGGGAGTTCTCCACACTGCTGATCTCACAATCCCTCCCTCTACCATGAGATCTCTCCACCTGCAACTCTGTCAACCCTTGTGTCCATGATCATGATGCATCCACGCCTCCTGTGCTTCACAAACAGGGAAAGCCAACAGAAATAATGAAAATCAACATAAGCCGGCAAGGATAAAATGATACCAATGCAGTGAACAAAGTCCTAACAGTGAGTAAGGACGCACCAGCCCTCATCAACATTCCAAAGCCAGGGCTGATGGTCTCTTCTTTCTTGAGATTTCCCCTATCAGGAAATTAATTACGAAAGGAAAAATTTATAAAACAAGGAAAAATCAATCTCTCCTATGGCTGGGTTGAGAATTTCTTACCTTTATCCTTTTCCTGGGTGGTCGCACAGGTGGAGTATTTGGAAGGAAGGGGAGGACCAGGAAGAAGCAACCCACTCCATACAGGATGCCCAAGGTCAAAACAGTGAACCAGGTGGGGTATTGGTAGGTCAGCCAGGAAGCACTTTTCTGTTCCAGCAGAAAGAGAATCTCCTCCATCTTCTGGATACAGCGGTTGCACTCAGGCAACTGAGCACTCTGAGTCCCCTCTGGCTTCAAACCCACTTGCATCACAAACCTGGGCCCACATCACTAAAGGGTCACAGTGGGGTGGGAGGTGACAGCAGGACAACACATAATCCCTCCCTCTACCCTCCAGCTCATCACATCCCTCCCCTGCTCTGGTCTTCTCTCTCCCACTGCCTGCTCTGGGCCTCCAAAGTCACCAGCTGCGCCTGATGGAATGGAATCTTAGTGCAAGTTCTTATTCATTCCACCTCCCACCTAGGTATTACCTGCTTCCTTGGCAAGTTGCCTGAATCATGACCAATTTCATAGGCTTAGAATATCTGAAGTTGTCTCTGTCCTCAATGAAAACCTTCTCAAGTCATGGTTTTACTTTGTCTTATCCAAGATAGAGAACTTAGGTTTATGTAACATTTATTTAGCTTTATGAATGTTGGATGAAAAGCTTGGAATTTGACTTCTATGACCAGGAGAGTTATTCAAGAGCTGAGGTATATCTCTCCCAGGAGAGAGATCTAACAAATTTTCTGCCAAATGGTACATTTGGGGAGACAAGGAACACTTAAGCATTAATCATTCTTAACAGTGTCCCCTGCAAATCTTCCTTGTGTGTGACTACTGCCCATTTAGGGCTTGCTCTGGGAACACTTGATGGGGTAATAAGCCTTGCAACAATTCAGGCTCAAAGGGCAAGCATCTGGCTGAGCAAAATAAAGAGATAATATGGATTGAGTTGTGTCCTTACCACTAACACTTGAGATATTCCCCCAAAATTCGTTGGAACACTAACACTGAAGGCTATAATCTGATTTGGTTATGTGAGGGCTCTCTCTGGGAGAAATGTACCTCTGTCCTTGGCTTCACACAAGAACCAATTGACGCAGAAACCTAGTTTGTGATCCAAGTGACTTTATAAAGGATAGAAGAGGCAAATATGCTCGTGGGGGGTGGGGGCGGACTGGACAGCCCACGCACGCTGGGTTGCATGACAGCTGGTTTGAGGCCCCCACCCATACCCTGTTGGTAGGCATGGCTGACGGTACTGTTTGACCCCATTGACTGAATTAAGCCCACCTGGTCTAGATGGGGGCCCGCCCAGGTTGACCTGCTTCCTGTCACAAGGACCTAAATGTGTGCATCTTTCCAGCCTGAAGCAGCTTTCAACTGTCTGTGATGGGGAGGAGGTTTGGCATGCACAGCGACCACCCTCAGTTCTGCCTCTACTTACCTAACAGGTACACGGCATTTCTTTTCTGTTTTTTAAAACAACAACAAAAAAATCATTTGTAATCTTTCTATTCCAGCGGTGCTAGGAGCAAGGCAGAGGCAAAACCCAAGAACAGGGTTCTTCTCTGTTGAAGCGCGATAAACTCACGGGGAAGCAAACAAGCATCTTCATCCACGTGAAGTGAATCTGTGAATCAGCAGCTCCCAACTGACCAAAGCACGCACAGAGCAGCCCAGCATCAAGGTCCGTTTCTGTGCACTGCTCCCACTGTGAGGAAGAGCTTCATGTGCATTAAAAGGGAACTTTTGTAATATTTGAATTTTGAATAGTGGTTTTTGTCAGAAACTGGAAAAAATCTCAAAGCCTGAAGAAACTCCTTTCTAGTACTGAACATTCAAGGGAGCCTGTAGAAGCCTGAAATGATTGCTAGGTGACCACCTGGATCTGCTTGTTGAGTGAAAGTGGCAGAATAGCAGCAATAGAGCAGTGGGTTCATTCTGACCACTGACACTCGTGGACCTGGTTTACAGGCAGTAGAGAAGAAGATGAGAGCAGGTTGACTGGTTTGAAGTCCATGACCTACTCTGAGGGGACTAGAGTTGTGGAGAATTGGTGATGGGGCCAAGGCCTAAAGGCAATGCGACCAATGGACACTGAGGTGAGGCCAAGAGAGGGAGCCCACATTGACTTGACCCGAACCCGACCAGATGAAGAGAAGAATGTTGAGCCTGTGCACTGGTATATACTGCTGCAGACTGTATAGACGATCTGTCCTGCTTTGACTTTCTTGTGGATGTGGACTTCACAAGGTTCCAACTGGCATGAAGACTCTTTATATTGAAGAATATGATGGTCTCCTCAGAGCACTGGGTTGATGGAAGTAGGCAGTAGAGAAACTGGATAGCCAAAATGGGCCAGATAAAGGCGTGAAGTGGCTAGCTTACAAGATTTCATAGATACTGGAATATATTCATAGAATTATAGGATTAATATGTGGGTGTACCTTACCTGCAATTGTTAAGCATAGGATATTTTTGTTTCATCACTTACAGAATATTATGTTTAAAGGAGGGTGGCACGGAGTGAAATGTATGCATTTTCATATTATACTGTTAGATACTGATATGATTCTATTATTGTTTTGAAATGATATACGGCTAAAGAATTTTGTGAAAATGTCAAATGGACAAGGGGTGGTCTGTTGTAGTTATACAATCTGGTGTCAATTTGGGACTTGAGAGGATTAAGAGTGAAGGGGTAGACTCTAGTCTCTCTATTGGGTTATGGCCAATGAGGCCTCTTTGTGGGCCTGGCCTTCCCGTCAGGGTTCTGGGAAATCTGGTATTTCCTCCTTGGAGGCAGCAGACTATCTTTCTGCTCATTCCCTGAGAGATGTCCTACTAACAAGACACATGGCACCACACTGATAGAACCCATGCCCTGGGAACTGGAGGAGCCACATGGAGACCCTGCCAAAGCTGAGATGCTTCTACCACCACTGGATGCAGAAGACTTTGCAACTACTGACCTGTGATCTTCCTGCATTTGGGGTCATTGAAGGTGTTTCATGAGTCTGAAGAGAACATTATAGATTGATATCAGACATGGGCTAATATTGGACTTATGGACTTGATCTTGGTTGGGCTGGAATGCTTTCTCAATATACAACTGTTCTTGTATATAAAGGTCTTTCCTATACACATATGAGTGTGGATTTGTTTCTCTAGTCTACCTGGACTAACACTCATGGATCCCTTTCAGGACTGTAAGTTCTGTTCCCCTGACTGCTGCAAAGTATGTGACAGAGAAGAAAAGGGAGAAGAGTGAACTGCACCCATTTATTGAGGTAAGAAAAGTGATGAAGGAGCATGGCCGGTTCCCCAAACTTCATGAGTGGAAAAATGGGCTCTTGGCACAAAATGATATTTAATCTTCACCAAGAGATTCAGGGCTAAATTGCTGCCCTATCTCTGACCTCAGCTTTTGTTTTATTTTAATTCTCATATAATTCACATATATCATTCAATACTTCAGTCATATTAAGATTTGTGTAATCGTCACCACAATCAGGTTTACATCATTTCCTTCTTTTATATTCATTTTTGTTAGCCGCCCCCCCTCACTCCCCCAAATCTTCCCTGCCTGTCCCTAGGTGATTGTTAATTCTGTTAGTGTCTCTCTGGATTTACCTCTCCTGGATTTCATATGTATTAAAAAAAAATACAAAACAAAATCAAGAAACAAGTAGAAAAGAAAAACTAACAATGACAAAAGAGAGAAAAACCTCAATCGAACAGAAAGTGAAAAATACTAAAAACTGGAACCAAATTAAAATTAGTCTGAAGAGATTAAATGATGAGGTGTTACATTTGAACTTAACTGTATCTGTTCATGTCCATGGACTGTGGTCAGAGGGAATTCACCCCGCCTGTGCATTTGAGTCCTTTTGCAAACTGGGTGTTCCGAACTTAAGCTCTGATTCTTGTTCATACCTGCAGATTGAGATTCTATTATTTATCACCCTGGCATCACACTGGCTGTGCTGCTTGTTCTGGGCGGACTTAGTTGACATCTCACTTAGATGGCTGCTTATTTTCAGAAAAAAGGTTTAAGTACAAGGCCCTGTTCTTTGTGATAGATGTGCACCATCTGATTTCAGGGTTTTTTTACACCCTATGCTTTCCAGTCAAATATTCACTTGAGGTAATTCAAAACACTCACTTGGCTCGATGACGCCAGAATAGCTCCCCTCCATGCAGTTCCATGGAGCTCAGCATAGTTAGGGCGCAGAGATGAAAAGACGATTGAACCATGTACTGAACGTTCAGGTTTTTCCCTGCTTTTGAAAATCTGTTTGCGCTTGTAGAGTAAATGTTTTGTACTTTTTAAGAGTGTAAAAAAAATAGATGGAGGGATTCAGAGAAAATGGCGACCAGATAGGACCCATCTATCTGGAGCTCCTGCTGCCAGACCAGAAAAATAGGAAATTAGGTGAAGGAAACGGGAAGGTGGAGTTCTGAAATTAGAACTAGGGTAACAGGGTTTCTCCCGAACCCCTTCTTTTGTGGGATTTCCACTCACAAAGCAAACCAAGCATGCTTTAAAGCACTATAATTTTGACGAAGTGGCAGGCGCCAGATATGCCCTTGCCTGGAGCAGGGATCCCTGCAGGTGGACGCCCTGAGAGGGGGCAGAATCTCAGACACGAGGGGAACCCCACACTGAGCTCTCCATGCGGTTGGATGCCTTGAGCTCACGGTCAGGGGTTGGTGGTGGGTAGCTATAATTTAGAGTAGAAGAAAAAATATATTATTACCTTAGGAAGATCATGGTGTGGGAGAAAAAGGCAGAAAGTCGGGAGTCCAGGGAGCAAATTTAGTTCCAATTGGCCGACTAGTAAACAACCCCCCTGATAAGCTGGATCTCCCCCTCTGGGGGTCAGCTTGACAGCCACCAAATCTGAGCACATCACAAGTAGAATTTTTTTTAAGGGTGAAACATAAATGATTGGTTTAAAACTCAAACCCAAGTCTGGTTGCTCAGCTCCAAGCACCACATGGGGAGTCCCTTAACATAAATCAGCATAAGAAGCAACCTAGCTAAGGAATGCCAGAACTCAGCCACAGGGCCTGGCAGCTTTTACCATAACAAAGACCCGCTGTAGCAGTGTCAGCCTTAAACAGCACTGAGCTGTAGCCCAGAGACTGTGGGAGACAATTTCATTCTAGCTGGCCAGAGGGATAAAAAAGAAAATCCTCTGATCTAGGAAGCATCAGCAGTCTAGATAGGACAACAAGCTTCCCTCTCAGTGATTCTACACATAGCTGGGGAGGCCCTGCCGGTCTTGGAGCCCTAGACGGGGCTGAGGGAGCCCCCCAGTGCCCCCTCCCAGCCCCTGCTGCAGTGCTACATGCAGCACAAGGCAGGTACTCCAGCACCCAAGTGACCCCTGGCCACGGGCGCGATCTTGCTTTTGAAGTAATCTCACACAGCATCTGTGGAACCCTACATCAGGGATGGGAAAGTCCATTAACGCATGCCCAGGAGAGCCAGCATAGGAAAGCTGGATTTTCCTGCCCGTGGGCTCCGATGGATGTTGCACCTGGAGCAGCCCACCTGGGCCAGATGATTGCAGTTCAGCCAATGGGATTGACCTGGGGTCCTTCACCAGCCTCCCCGGGAACCCTTGAAAAGGCAGGGACCAGAAGGGAGAGGGGTGGTCTGGTCGTCTTCCTGGGAGGAGAGAGATCCTTGCATGACCTGAGGCAGTCTCTGCCAGGCCCCATGGTCAAAGGAATCCTATGGGTGCCTTGTAAAACCTGAAGCTTCTTTTAACTCTCATTAAATTCACTTGGATCACGAACCCGGCTTCCGCATGAAATTTTTCTCGCGGGGAGCCAAGGACTGGGGTTGGAATTTAGGCCAGAGAGAGAGACCTTACAAGTCCATGACCCCGTGACCTTGAGGAAGAGTTGGAATTCCTCTGGCCTCAAGGACAGGTGATCAAGTATCATTACCTCCTTACCCACTGCTCTACTTATTCTCACTTTATTCACTAGCCCTTCTAACTTTTCCACCGCACTCAGTTTCAACGTGCTCAGGTTGGTGTTGGGCTTTTATTTACTCGCTTTCTTCTTTATCCCTCTTTTTTCCCCCTTTTCCCCTCTTTTTCCTCTTCTCTCCCACTCTCTCCTCTCATATGCCACTAAAGGCTTCCAGGTCACTTCCCTCCGCTTAGGGCAAATCAACCCAAATAGCAGGAGGCACTCCAGCCTGCCCTCTGTGGGAGTGCTGTACACCACACAAGGCACCTGGGACAAACACCAACAGTGCGCTGCACCGTTGAAGAAACCTCCGTCATGCCTCTAAGGTGATCTCGTCAACTAGGGCAATTCTGCCCAGCACCACTGGGTCCCGGCATTAAAAGGGCACACTGACCTGCCATGTTGGAGCAGTGTCTAAACCCCTCTGGCCCCTCATCCAAGCAATCAGGGATCAGCTACTACTTTATACTTTATTTCCTCCTTCTCTCTCTCCTTGCTCTTTACCATCACAGCCAACCTTAGTGAACTCAGTTGGATTTATTTCCTTCTTTCTCTTTATTCTCTTTTTCTTTCTTTCCTCTTTCTGTCTTTGCTTTCTTCACCTCTCTCTTAGCTTGTACGATTCTCTCTGCTCCCTCTCATTGCTTGCACATACCACTGCTGGTTTCCAGAGCCCTACACTCAGCCTAGGGCAACCCTGTCCTCCTAGTGGGCAGCCTGACCCCTAAGACAGTACTGCACACAGGACGAGTCAGAGCTACACACAGCATAACACAGGGTCAGTTATTTCTTTAACCATTTAAAAAATACTCTCTCCTCCTCCTTCCTTTTCTCTTCTCTCTTTTCCCTTTTATTGGGCTCTTCTTACAGGTTTTCTGCTTTTCTCCGCTCCATCAAGCTCTTCTCTACTTCCTACCACAGCCTCCACAGATTTGGTTCTCCTTTTTAGTTGTTTTCTTTTCTTTCTTTTTACTGTTGTCACCTTTATTTACTCTGTGCATTTTAGTTGTGTGTGGGTGAGTGGTTGTCAGTCTGGTTGGCATTATTGCCCCAGTCTGTGTCTTCCTCTTTCTCTCTTTTTCCTCTCCTTTCACTCTCTTTCCCATCACAAGACAATAGAGGTCTCCAGGCCACTCCCCTCTGCCTAGGGCAAACCTGAAGGCCCAACTGAGGGAGCTCCCACCCCCCACTTATTGGTGTGGCAAGCAGCTGGGGAATTCACGCTGGTCCTCTCCCACACACCAGGCCACAGGTTGTTCTCCCCTATAAAAAGTGGGGGCATCCCCAGCCTAAATCCTGAGGTCCTACAAGTGACTGGGGGAAACGCCTGACCAGCACTTGTGGGGCTCCACGCTACTGTGGGAACATCCACCCAATCTCCAAGGCGATCTCTCTGTACATCCCCTTGTCTAGCCAGATTTGTAAAGTAGAATTGGGTCATGATAGTGGGGGGAGGAAGCATTTAGGAACTAGAGGAAACATATGTTTCATTGTTGCTACCCTGCACCCTGACTGGCTTATCTCCTCCCCACATCCCTTCAGGAAGGGGGTGTCCAGTTACCTACCAATGGGCTTTGAGTCTCCACTCTGCACTCACCCTCATTTACAATGACATGATTTTTGTGTTCTTTGATGCTTGATATCTGATCCCTTCAACAGTTCATGGTCACACAGGCTGGTGTGCTTCCTCCATGTGGGCTTTGTTGCTTCTGAGCTAGATGGCCGCTTCTTTATTTTCAAGCCTGTAAGATCCCAGATGCTATAACTTTTAATAGCCAGGCACCATCAGCTTTCTTCACCACATTTGCTAGTGCACACATTTTTCTTCAACCATCATGTTGGAAAGGTGTTCATCATAGAATGCCAATTTAATATAACGTGTTCTTGCATTGAGTAAGTACTTGACAATGTCCATCTACTGCCTTAATACTAAGTCTATAAATATATGAACGTTGATCTATTTACGAACCCTCCTGTATAAATATATTTACATATGTACATGCCAGTATGTAGACCTCTAGAAATACCCTTTGTCACCTAGTTCTTTCCTCTATTTACTTTTACTTTCCTCTTGTCCGACTATCGTGCTCAGCTTTCACTTGGGTTTGAGTAATTTCTCTTGGTTACATTACCCTTGCTGAATACCTACCAGGCTTCTCACACCCTCCTTGCGACGGATTTTGGATTACTTGTTGCTCCCCTGTCGCTGGATTGGTCAGCATCACCTCCTTACCCCCTCCTCTCTCTCTCCCATGTCCCCGGGAACCATTGGTCCTGTTGTTTTCTCCTCCAGACTATTCTTCCAGCCTATCTTATCTAGATAGATCTGTTGAGATAATAATATGCACCAAAAATCAAACCATAGCAAGATAGGCGATGGGTGAGAACACAGTGATGACAAAAAACAACAACAGAAAACCAATGATCAATAAAAGAGTAAATTAATTAAAAGCCAAAAAAAATTTTTTAAGAAAGAAAAACCTGTAAATAGATCAAGGTCTGATATTTTTTTTCTATAGGTGTGTCCTTCAGTCAGGTCTGATGGCGTATCATGCTCTGGCCCCAGAGTCTGTCCTTTGTACTCCCTCAGGGGCTACCCGCTCTGCTCCCATGGTTGCTCTGCTGCATGCTTTTAGTGATTTGCCTCCGTGTTGGAGGGCCAGCCGGGTCAGTCCCAACACAGAGTCTCCGGTATTGTCCCCATAGGGCCCTGGGCCAGCAAGGGATGGCATGTCTCATAGTGGGATCAGCCATATGGTCCACTCTGTACATTGGCTGTTCAGAGTGCCAATATCATCCTCCAAGCCTGGTGGACCAGTGTGTGCTCCACTCTCTTCCTCCCCCTTAATTTGCCCCTGTGTGCTCTGATCAGACATGTCCATCTCCCCTAGCTACAGGTTCAGTGCCGTCTTCTAAGGTAAATTCTTCTGGGGGGAGGGGCAGTTGTCCACGTAGCTGGTATGGAGGCTGGACCATCCACTTTTCATTTAGGATCAAAAGCATCTAGCTTTTAGCATTAGGTGCTATTGAGTCAGTTCCAACTCAAGGCAGAATGAACCACTGCGCAGTCCTACACCATCTTCAAAACTGTTGTTATACTTGAACCTAACATTTCAGCCTTTTCCAGGGACTGGCATCTCCTGATAACATATCCAAAGCATGTGAAGTCTCCCCGTGCTTGCTTCTAAGGACCTTTCAGACTGTTCTTCTGACACAAATCTGTTCATTCTTCCAGCACTCAATGGTATTTTTAATATTCTTGGCTAGTGTCATCTTGATGGGTTGAAACACTATCTCGCTCTAGTGTTGATGTACATTTTTCTGATGCCTAATTATACTGAGTATCTTTTAAGGTAATCATTTAATTTTTATGGCATTTTGAAAAGATGTCAATGAGGTCTATTTAATTTGTGTTCAGATGGAAACACATAACTCAAACTAAATATGTGACAGTAGAAAAAGAATCCATTTTATCCTAAATACTTGAGATATTTATACAGCCTACTCAAGTTTTTATCAACATAGATAAGGTGCCTGTGGTGGTGGTGGTGGTGGTGGTGGTGGTGGTGGTGGTGGTGGTGGTGGTGGTGGTGGTGGTGGTTTTTAAGAGTTAATCTCTAAATAGGGGGCTGCAGTACTGAGCACTGAATCTCCTTTGCTTGATTAATTTTTATGTTAGGGAAGTAATACAAGGATTCCATCAAATGACCCATCAGTTTGAGGAAAAAGCATATCAGAATTGATGGTCAAAGCCTATATGGCTTTATGGTTTAGTCTCTAGGGGTATGTAACGCTCTTGTGAAAATAGTATTCCTCATGATAATAACGAGGAACTGGTGGGCCTCCAGGGCTGGGAGCTGAACTGAGGGGCAGTTCTACCCTGTCTAATAGGGTCACTATGAGTTGGCAAAGACTCGATGGCTGTCAGTTTGGTTTGTTTGACTTGAGTACTGGCATTCAGTGTGTTTATCGAAATCAATAAATTACAAGCATTTAGATGTCTATTTTTTACATACAAAATTAAAATCCCCCAAGCCTCTGAAAACTGCGAAGATTTCACAGCACTAGGTTGGTACTCTCCCATCCAAGAATCAGTGAAACTGGCAGGGTGTGAGGCATTCAGGCTCCCTCAGTTCCTCCTACTGCCTTCCCTGACCCTGGTCACTTGCTTCTATTACCTCTCTTGGACCTTACATGCATTTGAATTAGAACACCATAGAGTACAGTGCTCTACATGTGCAGCAGCTCTAACCATGTCACTCTCGGTCTCTATGAAGCCTCTTCCAACAAAATTCAAATGCGATTGTATGTGCACACATAAACACACGCATGCACCAGAGCACCCTTCTTAACAGAGAGTCAGGAGGGTCTCTTATTTGCTGTCCTCACTTTGGACACAAGTCCCTTGATGATGAGTAGGAGAAAAGGAACATCAGGTAGTGGGGGAAACCCTAAGGAGGAACAGAGGAGAGCTTTAACTAGGAATAATGCTACTAGGGGAATGATGGCATGTGAGGAAAATTAGATACTTCCAGACTGTCAGATTTTTCCATACAGCAAAATTAACTTTTCTAGTTTTGTCTAAAACTGGCCCCAGGAAATTTCAAATAGCACATCTCAGATTATCTAACCTACAAAGGAGTAGCCGGCCTTCCCCCCACCCCCACCCCACCCCCGCCAAAAAACCAAGCGGTACAAAGCTCCACTGGGTACACATTTCAAAATATACATTCTCCTGTTTGGGCAGGCATCTGGCAACTTGCTCTGAGCTAGTGCACCCACACTTTTTTCCCAAGGTCATTGCTGGTGACAAGACCTTGTGCTCTTCTCACAAGCCAGAATGCAAACATAAATCAAGTCAGTGTAAGACGCCATCATCACCTCACTCAAATACACCTCGTCAAGTGAACTCAAACTTCAAGAAGATGCTCATTTGTTTGGTTTTGTTGATGTGAGGGTGATAGTGCATTTGGAGTTTAGTCATTGCACTAGGTCAGACTGTTAATCAAGCTTCCTATATAGAGGTTCTGAAGATATTGTGTAAGAAGGTCTGAGTTGTCTGGCTAGACCAGAGCTTGCACACTGCTATTGACTAGAAGTTCCGACACACAGAATCCAGGACAGATAAACCCCTCAGGACCAATACTGAGAGTAGCAACACCACGAGGGAAGGTAGGGGGGAGAAGCAGAAGAAAGGGGAAACCAATCTCAATGATGGACATACAGCCCCACTCCACCAACCAGGGGAACAAACAGCAGAAGTTTGGGTGAAGGGATACAGCAGAGGCGTAAAATATAAAAATAAAAAGTATGTATAAAGTATCAGTGGTTCACGTGGGTGGGAGGAGGGGAAAAAAGGAGCTCAAGGAGAAAGAACATGTTTGGAAATGATGATAGCAATGTATGTACAAATGTGCTTCATACAAATTGGTGTATGAATTGTTACAAGAGCTGTAAGATCCCCCAATAAAATGATTTATTTAAAATAAAAAGGACTGATTAGTGGTAGACAGGGGACTGGTTTTGCCACCATGACAGTGCACCTGCTCACACAAAAAAAACAGCATGCCTCTATCGCCCGATCTGATCCCAGCACACCGAGGCAAAATACTAAGGGTGTACAACAGAACAGGAAGGGGAACAGAGCAACGAAGTCCCCAGGGAATACCAAAAATAGACTTTGGGGCCAGGGCTAGCTGACCCATCATACTCTATGAGAAAACACTCCTAAAGGCCAACAAACAGTCCTTGAACTAACTAAAAGCTTTTCTTTCTTGTGTTTTGTTTTGCTTTTTGTCATTGGCTTGTTGGTGGTGGTGTTGTTCTTTTGTTTCATTTTGTTGCTTGGGTTTGCTCTGTCTCGTTTTTGTGCATGCTATGATTTCCACAGGTCTGTCTAAATGAGATAGGCTGGATGAACAATCTGGAGGAGAAAACAATGGGACTGACAGCTGGTGGGGGGGGGGAGATGGGAAAGGGGGATGTAGGGAAAAAGGAAGTGCTGTTAACAAACCCAGGGACAAGGGAACACCAAGTGATCCAAATAGATGGTGAGGAGGGTGTAGGAGGCTTGGTAGAGTGTAACGAAGAGTAATGTAACCGAGAGGAATTACTGAAACACAAATGAAGGCTGAACATGAGAGTGGGACAATCGGAAAGTAAAAGGAAATCAAGGAAAGAGGTAGGAAGCAAAGGGCATTTATAGAGGTCTAAATAAAGGCATGTGCATATGTAAATATATTTATGTATAACGATGGGGAAATAGATCTATATGCATATATTTATAGGTTTAGTATTAAGGTAACAGATGTACATTGGGCCTCCATTCAAGTACTCCCTCAATGCAAAAATACTTTGTTGTATTAAAGTGGCATTCCGTGATGCTCACCTCCCCAACACAATTGCTGGAGGCAAATGGGTGCATAAGCAAATGTGGTGACTGAAGTTGATGGTGGTCGGCTATCAAAAGTTATACATTCTGGGGTCTTAAAAGCTTGAAGTTAAACAAGTGGTCATGTAGCTGAGAAGCAACAAAGCCCACATGAAAGAAGCACACCAGCATGTGTGATCACGAGGTGTCGGAAGAATCAGGTATCAGACATCATCGGAACAAAAAAATCATATCTTTGTGAATACGGGGGAGTGTGGAGTGAAAACCCAAAGCTCATTTGTAGATTATTGGACATCCCCTTACAGAAGGGTAGCAGGGAGGAGAGGAGCCAGTCAGGGTGCACTGTAGCAACAATGAAACATACAACTTTCCTCTAGCTCCTAAATGCTTCTTCCCCCACAACTAAAATGATCCCCATTCTACCTTACAAATCTAGCTAGACCTGAGGATGTACACTGGTACAGATAGGAACTGGAAACACAGGGAATCCAGGGCGGATGATCCCTTCAGGACCAGTGGTGAGAGTGGCGATACGAGGAGGGTAGAGGGAGGGAGGAATGGAAAGGGGAAACCGATGACAAGGATCTACATATAACCATCTCCCTGGGGGACAGACAACAGAAAAGTGGCTGAAGGGAGATATTGTATAGTGTAAGATATGACAAAATAATTTAGAAATTATTCAGGGTTCATGAGGGATGGGGAATAATTATCAGCTGATGCCAGCGGATTAAGTGGAGAGCAAATGTTTTCAGAATGATGAGGGCAATGAATGTACAAATATGATGTATGTATCAATTGTGATAAGAGTTGTATGAGGCCCCAAAAAGTGATTATAAAAAAAGAGAAAAGAAATAACAGTATGAAAACATCCCCCAAAAAAGCATGCCTCTCTTGTCCCTCATATCCTAATCACCTGAACTCACTCCATGTGACTTCTTTCTGTTTCCATGAATGAAGGACAGTGGTTTGACAACACAGAAGAGGGGGGGGAAAAAAACAAGGGTGTCACCCAAACTGCTGAGTTTGAAAAATGTTTCCAAGAATGTAATCACAGATTAGACAAATGTGTGAAGTGTAATGGACAGTACTATGAAGGGGATAAAAAATTTAAATGCATAGTTTTGAAAAAATTGTAGTTTTTGTCGGGTTCCCCCTAGTAGCTTCCAATTTCATAGCAACTCAAGCCATCACCATACATCAAACTGACAGAGAAGGGGTGGGTTTTGTGTGTAGGTGGTGTTGGTTATTGCACAGGGGCAAGGGACTTCTGGTGGCATAGTAGCTTATGCCTTGGGTGTCAACTGTAATGTCAGCAGTGGGGAACCACCAGTCAGTCCTCAGAAGAAAAGGATGAGGCGTTCTACTCCCATAGAGTTAGCCTTTGGGAAACCCACAGAGATAGTTCTGCTCTGATCTCATAGAGTCGCTATGGCTCAGCATCGACTCCATCGAAGTGAGCTGACAAACTAAAGGCAGGAGATCTGAAAGAGGATGCGGAGACGTTGTCTCAGGTACTTTGGACATATTACTATGGTGGAACCAGTCCTGCAAGAAGGGCATCATTTTTGGCAGAGGGTTAGCAAACAAGAGGAAGACCCTTACTTAGGTGGATTGACACCGTGGCTGCGAGAATCGGCTCAAATACAGTAACAAGTGCGAGGATGGCGCAGGACTGGGCTTTGTTTCTCTCTCTAGTGCACAGGCCCCTATGAATCCGAACTGACTCCAGGGCTCTACAATATCAACTACTACAACCCTGAAGTTCAAACCTACCCAGTGGCTTCCCAAAAGGGAGGTGTGGCCATGTGCCTCTGTAAAGATGACAGCTAGGGAGCCCCTGCGGGGCAGTTCTACTCTGTGGCACAGGGGCAGCCAGCAGTCGGAATGTGCTTCACAGCAAAGGGTGTGCTTTGTCTCAGTTTGTGCCTGCTGCTGTTTATGCTATGCACTGAGTTTAACATGTGACACTCAGGAGCGAATGAATGGAAACACACCCATGATGCTTCCATGATGCCAGATGCAAGCTGACACTGTTTCTGAGTTCTGGGCATATTATTTTTTCAGAGATAATTTCCTGTAGCGGTGACACACCGAGTCCTATTTCATGTAAAAGCATCAGCAGCAGAGGAAAGCACTGCACAGAGAGAAGACTATGACACGTAACAGGCTTTCCATAGAGGAACAAAAGGGTGGATGTCTTGGGCTGCACTCTTTTCTTGTATACAGACAGTAAACAAGCTGAACACATCTCACCTAAGCATAACATTACAACTACTTGAAGCCCAGCTCAGGCATCTGGAGAAGAGGCAGCAAGGAAGGATGGGAGAGAGTTAATGGGCTGGGCGTCCCCAAAGGTGCAGAGTGGGAATCAAGGGAGGATCCAGGAGGAGCCAAGGCTTCTGGCAGAAGTCTGAGAGGAGAGCAGCAGAAAGGAGCTGCTCTCTGGGTCCTCACAGATGTAGCCAGTGAGAGAGCAGCAGTGCTGCCCCCTGGCGGCGCGCCGAAGGCAGGGCCACTTCCCCCAGGGCTGGAGAGCTCTGGGGAAAGACAAATCCTGTCACTTTGGATGCCAAGTAAGGGGGCACTGTGTGCCGGTGGTGTACCTATGTTGGCCAAAGCGCTGCCCACTGTGCATTTGCTTCCCACAAGCACAGTTATCCTTCCTCGTGCATCCAGGAAAGACAGTTCTAGAAAAACACAAGCAGTAAAATAAAACACTGCCAGGTATCGAACCATCCTCACCATTGTTACTATGCCCACTGATGTAGCCGCTGGTTCGAGCTGTTTTATTGCCCGTCCTCCACTTTTTGCCAAGCATCATGTCCTTCATGGACTTGATGTCCCTTCAGGGACTGGTCTCTCCTGACAGCACGTCCAAAGATATCAAATGAAGTCCAGCCATCCTTTGTCCCCATGTTCTCTTGGCAGTCCTTGTACTTTTATTGCTCAGTGTCTGATTATTTGGGACCAGGCCTTATTGCTGCCCCTTCCTCACCTTGGCCCCCAATCCCGACCCCAAGCCCTGCACATCCACTGTGTGAAACCTCCTGTTCCTGTAACCATCCCTGTGCTTTTGTGTGGGGGGTCTAGCTGGGTTCCCCTGGCAATTCGCCAGCTGCCCTTGGGAAAGTTCATGGAGTCGGCTAAGTAGTAGAAAAGCCAAACGTCCAGCTGAGATTGGTTTACTCCCTAGCACCCTTGGGCAGGAGCACAGCCCCACTCCCGGTCCCAGGTAGCCAACGACCACACCTAGGTTCTCCGGACTTGGCAGCTGTAACATGTGGCCTGGGCTTCCCCTTCATTTCCTGCTCCTTTCTGGCTTGCTGTCTGACTTTTCTTTGTGGAATTAAAGCTGCAAATTGACAGGATCCCATAAACACTCTAAAGTCACAAAAAAACACCAAATGCCCACCCAAACATGTGAAACTTCAAAAAATCATCCTTAGAAGATTCCCAAACCCTAAACATTCCTAAACCCCATATATGCCCTGAAAACACCATGAAAGCCCTAAGAAAACCTAAAATGCTGGGGGAAAAAAACACATATAATATTAAAAATACCCTAAAATCCCTAAGGAACTCTGTAACATCACTAAAAACACCATACTGTGCTGAAAAATACCTATACACTCTAAAAAACCACCCCTAAATCCCTTAAACACTCCCTAAAATCTTATAAAACACCCTAAAAACCCCAAACCACCCGAATGCCCAAAACACACCTTGAACGTCCACAAACAACCTAAAAGCCCTAAAAAATCACATGCCACCAAAAAGCCCTAAATGACCGCAAAATTCCAACTCATAGCCAGCCTATAGTGGGCTTCTGGAGCTGTCAGTCTTTTATGGGAACAGCTTTATCGTTCTCCCAAGGAGAAGTTGGTAGGTTTGAAACCCTGACCTCATGTTTAGCAGTCTAATAATTGCTGGACAGTGCCACCAAGGCTCTACTGGTGTAGTGGGTTACACATTGGGCTGCTAACCTCAAGGGAAACGGTTCAAAACCACCACCCACTCCTTGGGAGAAAGAAGAAGCTTTCTTTCTATTCCCCTAGATTTCTCATTGAAGGTGTAAAGTAACCTGTTAAATGCTCGCAGTGGCAGCAGCAATGTCTCATAACCATGGGGAAATGTGGTTCAGAAACTTCAGAAGCAAGCATCCACCAGTAAGTGACTGACCAGCAGTATTGACTTGGGCAAAGAGAAGGTGACATGGAAGGGTAAGGAGAAGAATGCGTGCAGAGGGCAGGTTGGCAGCTGAGCCTAAGTCCAGTAGAAACAACAGAAGAATGGCCTGTTCCTGGAAGGGCCACGGGAGATGGTGCGACTTCATGTAGCCCCCACTTACATGTGTAACAGCAGCAATTGCCTGAACACGTGGTCTCCCCAGGGAGGAGCCTTTGTGTGGTGTTAAGATGCTGTTACTGTCTGTTGTACTGTGGTGGCCTGCATTTTGCTGTAATGGTGGAAATTTTGCAGCCAGTAGTTCAAATGCCTGCTGGGTCACTCACTGCAGGTAGACTTCAGCAGTTTCCAGACAGAGAGACGAGGGATGAGGACCTGGTCTTCCACTTCTGAAAGAACTGGCCAGTGTGAACCTTGTGAATGGCAGAACACTATACCTGAACATGAGTACCGCAGGCTATAAGGCATGATGGATTGACACAGTGGCTGCAGCAATGTGCTCAAACATAGGATAGTGCTGGCCTGGAAAATAGTTCATCGTCCATTAAAAAAATCATTATATAGGGGCTCATACAACTTTTGTTGTTGTTTTTCCCTAAGGGAGAGCAGTGTATTGGTACACTGAGAGGTATATAGATCAATGGATTCGAACAGAAAAGCTACACATATATTCACCAGTCAACAGGAAACTAGCCTTCGAAAAAGGACACAGAAATATCCAAAGGGACAAATTCTGCTTGCTCAACAAATGGTGTTGGACAAACTGAGATACCGTATGTAGGAAAATGAAGCAAGCCCCAAACCTTCCCCCATGCACAGAAATTAACTGAAGAGGGGTTAAAACCTGAAAGTAAACCTCCGGGCTATCATAATCAATTTTTCGATGACCTCATCGGTCAGAAATCATTGTAGGAACGCCAAAGCGTTCTTGTGTTCAACGTCTACATACATAGCAGGTGCTCCAGTAAAGGGGAATCTTGGTGGAGCTGGCTCATCCATTCCTGAAGAGAGTAGAGCACCACGTTGGCCCATCACAGAGCTCAGGTGTAGAATCTTCCTCACTGTCATCCTTTATCTCAGCAGTGTCAGTGTTGGATTATGAATTTCCCAAAGAACCAGTATCGCTCAATTCTGTGCACAATGCTGACTCACTCTCGCTGTTATTTCACTGGTCTAAAAACCCATTTAGGTTAAAATGACACTTTTTTGATGCCATGACCTAAAATTTTTAGTGAGAAAATGTTCCTAATGACATTACTTGGGTCTTCCTCTAATCCTGATGCCATGTTCTTTTTCACATAGACCAGCTTCTTGTATAAATTGCTCAGCATACAGATGGAATAAGAACAGTGAAAGGATACAACCCTGATGCACACCTTTTCTGATTTTAAACCATGCAGTATCACCTTGTCCTCTTCACAGTCTCACCTGGTTCTATCTCTTGGCCTTTGTATAAGCTCCATATGAGTACAATGAAGTGTTGTGCAATGCCCATTCTTTTCCATGGTATCCCCAAGATCCACCTCCTTCCACTCGTGCTTTCCAGAATGTGGGGTTGGGACAAAGCCTGGATAGTCTCATGGCAAGACCAGATCAGGAATGGAGCTGAGCCGGGAGCAGCTTTATTTGCTTGCTCCAGGGAAAGTCTGCCAATGTGACTAAGCCTCAGGGGCTTTCTACAAATGATAAAGGTGAATCCCTCTCTCGTTACCCACTGATCATCTCTGAGCCTCTTGCTCTCATATCCCTTGCACAGACCTCTACCATTAGATGGACAATTCGGTAACGTTTGAACACTTTTCTGATGCTGAGCCTGGGGAGCAACTAATAGCTGAGTAAATATTGATTGAAAGATGGTGAGTGGAAGAAAATAGCTTTGCCAGGTCCAGGTTGTGATGGAGATGAGAGTGTTACCAAATCCTGCTGTCCCCATGGTGGGTTAGCTGTATTGTGCCCAGTCCTGAAAGTCTGAGCCAGGGGTTTTAACGTGGCCCCTTTCAAAACATATAGGTGGAATTCTTGGACCATGAGCTGTCCATAAAGTGTGGCTTTACCAAGGTGATGTCCGCCCTGGAACGAAACAACCCAAGAACCTAGATCTTTGTGAAGGTGTTGGTAAGGGATGCCGCGGAAATCATAAACTTGACTGAAAGCAAAGGAAACTTTGCCTTCATGTGTCTGCAGCTGGACGAAGTGGTGCTGGAGCACACCCTCCTTTGCGATTCTTCTTGTTCTTTTTATGAGCTGCTCCCTGGCCTGTGCAGTCCCGTAAATCTGGAAACTCTTTGCTGGTGGGGGCAATTGTTATATCCTCCCCCCAGATCCAGATGTCTTGTCCATGGTCAGTGCGCAATCCTTGTTAGCCAGAGGAGTGGGGCATCTAAAGGCAGGCAGGGGTCACATGCTTTTTTTCTACACTTTCTAGAAAGACCAGAGCTAAACATCTTGCAGCCCTTTTCATGGCCTCTTTCTTTTCTATATTTATTTTCCAGGAAAGAGGAGAAGAAACGCGACAGCATCTACTGACAGCAAGTCAAATGCCATCGTGTGTGTTCAGAGGGCAGGCTGGTACTCATTTGCCTAACTCCTCAGTCCCATCGTGCCATGTCCATGTTAGATTGTTTAGGGAAACAGATGACATATGTTATGATGCTAAATAAGCTGAAACAGTGCCAGGATGGAGGCAGAAGGGGTTTATTTGTTTGTTTTTAAATGAAGCATGGCTTTCTAGTGACTTATTGTGGTGGGGAAGGGGGGCACCGAGGGCAACAAGACATGGTTGTGACAGTGGTCTGGGAATTGAGACAAATCATTGCTTCTGCAGCAGAGATGAGCTGCCTCTGACCTGTCAGTTACTTGAAGGGAGACTCTGCATTTGGTCAGACAAGTCTTAGTTGGAGATGGTACCAGCTTTCCTCCTGAGCCTCTGTGGTTCCCTTTGGACTACACAGGCCCGAATCGCTTTTAGCTGAGCAACAGCAAATGGCAACACAGACTTGCCATATTGCTCTTTTGCGTACACTCTTTAAAAATCGTACTAAATATACATGCATCAAAACATTCGTCACTTCCACGCTCTACAAGATTATAACTAAGTGGCATTCTGCATGTTGTTCATATTATCATCCTTACCCATTCCAAAATTATGTCATCACCCTATGGAAGCTCAGTATCGTCTCAGGGATGGCACTTCCCCTCCAGGCCCTACTGGGTTAGGCTGGGTTGACTAGAGAAATAAATCCAAGGACACTCATATAGGTATAAGAAAGACTCCACCTCACTTATTTGTCCAATTGACATGGCATTATGTAACAACCATACTTACCTTCCTACCTATCCCTGGAAACAATTGGGAGATGTTTGTCTCTATTCATTTTCCTAGCCTAGATATTTCTTGTAAGTGGAATTAAGCAAAATGTGTCCTTTTTGAAGCTGATTTATTTCACTCAGCATAATGCTTATGAGGTTCATTCCTCTTGTAGCCTGTGTCAAGAGTTCATTTCTCTTTATGGCTGAGTAGTAGTCCATTGTATATACCGTAGGCAACATGTTTGACTTATCCATTCACCTATTGATGGGTATTTAGACCGTTGACACGTTTGCGAGATTGGGAATAATGTTGCAAGGGCCATCTGTGTATTTGTATCTATTTATGCGCTTGCTTTTAATTGCTTATATCCTTCATTTCCTTTTCTTTCCTTGTTAGACTCAGTATGATCCCCTTCTGCCCATCCTCTAGCCTCACAACCTCTGTGTCTGATGTGCCAGGATCTCACCAGGAGCCTTAACACCAAGATTCTGAGCCCTGACTGAGCATTCTGATCATCCAGGGAATTGAATATTCCGGAGCACACCGAAGATGAAGTTATCAAAACTCCTTAGGCATAACCGAACAACTGGAGGGAGTGCTTTATTGGGCTTGGGGGCTGGGGATTATAGTTGTGAAGGACACCAAGAACAATTGTCATTACCTAGACTGTAAAGACTATGGTCGACATCCACGCTGGTGAGTAGCAGCTGGATCTCAGAAGCTCACAAGTGGCCATCTAGGTGGCAAGTATTGTCACCCTCACTCTGGAGGAAAGAGTGGTGAGTGGACCACATGAACATTAGACTTCATGACTCTGAGCACAGAATAACTAGATGATCTCCAACTATCAATTCCAACTTCTTTGAAAGGGATCACATCAAAAGGTCCTAGATAGTGAAGCAAAATTCACAGTCATAAAAGAGACCAGGCTTATTGGCTGGATAGGGACTAACAGAACCTCTGAAATGATGGTCCTTATTCACTAAGTTTGAAAATGAACTCCTACCTGTGGTTCAATATTCAGCCAAATAATAGATTGGTCTACAATGGGAGCAATTACACAAGTGAGGCACACAAACCTGAAAACAGCAAACCATTTGATCTCAAAAGGGCAGTATTAATCCAAGGCCCAAGTTCAGAAGGGTAGGAAGAGAGGAGGAAGGGAAACAGAAGACATAAGTAGGGAGTGGAATAAGTCATATTATATTGTGGAGATTGCAATAAGTGGCATAAAACACAATGTGTATGAATTGTTGAATAAAAAACTGATGATCTTGGTAAACCTTCACCCAATTCACAATAAAAACTTAATGAGAGAGAAAAATATCCAAGCACCTAGGCTGCATTCCAGGCCAATAAAATCGGACTCAGTGGAGATGGGACAAAGATGTCTTTTGGACAGCTCTCTGGCGATCCCAATGAGCACACAGGCTGATACCCACCATCTGGAAACTATGGGGTAGCTGCTTCTCCGGTAATGCCTCAGGGGAGCGCTTGGGTCCGTCAAAGAATGCGGGATGATGAAGGGGCAAAGGTCATCAAACCTCACCCACAGCTTTACACTGGGGGGCTGCTCTCTGAGGAATGTGGGAAGGGTCCACTTGCATGCTGTCTCTGTGCAGCAGATCCAACAGACTCAACACCTTTCCAAAGCTGGCAAGAAAGTCCGAGAGACTAGATGTGGGCACCACGCTGTGAGTTTCCCAGAAGGCACGACACAGATTGAGAGCAGTCACGGGAACACAGACTCCTCCGGAAATGCTGCCATGCGCAGAACATGCATCTCTAATTTCATTTCACACTGACTCAAGCATTCAGTCCTTTTTACGAAAACCCAGCTTCTCATTACAGTAACCGGTTTAAAATGACAATCTTCTGTTGAGCAAGTCTAAGAAATGACCTTCCTTTATTTTACATGGTATAAAAATTCAGTTTCCTAGGCCGATGGGCTCTAGGGACAGGTGTTTTTATGTACTAGACATGGCTTTCAAAGTTCTTCAATTGCCTAAATTAATAACGACTTTTTTCCTTTGGCTTTTCTAAGGGACACATTAATTTCAATCTTTTTCTAAGGAAGTGAATCTCTAGCTATCTCATTGGGATAACTTTCTGCCTTCAGAGTAGAATTTGAAATAATCTGCAAGGTTACCCCTTCCCCACCCTGCCCCAGCAGCCCAGCCTCTTTCTTCCTTCCAGCCTCCAGCCACCGGGGTTTGGTTGGGAAAGGAGATGCAGAAGGGAGTCTCTGGATTTTTCTATCTAAAGGTTGGCCACAACCCCCAGTAGACCAAATGTAATTCATTATGGCGGGTTTTGGTTTTACTACTTTAAGAGTTATCCTTAGGGAAATTACAAACAAACAGAAATAGGAAGACTTTATATTTTATTAAGGGATGTATGGCTCAGCCTCATTATATTTTAAAAGACAAAGTATAAAAAAAAATCTGGCTCCATTTAAAATGTCCTGACTAGCAGAACTTAAAATACACAAATCTTAAAATGAAAGTCTAGATGAATAAATAAAATAAACAACGAAACAGCTTTCTCAGGAAAAGCCATAATAAAGAGCTCGACTACTTTTTGAGCTGTTTAAGATGCTCGTGTTAAAGGGAAAAGAGTATCATTGTTGACTTTGAAATGTAGAACCATTTGCTTAATTCAGTGATGCTAAAATGGGCAGTTTGGCTGAAGAAAGAAATTGGCTTGTAGCATTTGATGAGCAATTTCTTCTTTTGAATATAGAAATGACCAGGGATGCGGACACGCTTTTTATTCTTTTGAGGACCCTCTAACCAAGAAATCTTTTAAATGATCATTACACAGTGAATGCCTGGAGGCTCTGGAAACTATTTATTTTGACATTATTATAAGCTCAAAATGATTCACCAATGCAAAAGAAGAAGAGAAAAAGCAATTAAATACTAAGCTGTAAACACTGGAAGCTTTTCTGTGCTGAAAATAATTGGACAGAGTTTTTTCTTTTTTTAAGTAATAGTGTCCAAAGAGATTCAATGATCTTATTGCTTATGGATTTGGAGCTTAACTATATTCCTTATTTTAAATTTGATATTAGAATAGCAAGATTATAGACCATGATACAGTGTGACTTGGAGAAGTATCATTTCATTAAATTATCAAGTTAAGGCTCAAGGAGCCTGGTGGAATGTGTGTGACCATGAGGCCGGCCAGTTGGAATCCGCTAGTGGCTCACAGAGAAAGATGCGGTTCTCAGCTCCTGTAAAGATTTAGAACTTCGGGAACCCACAGGCATAGTTCTACGTTGTCCTTTCAGGGGTCCTCAAACTTTTTAAACAGGAGGCCAGTTCATTGTCCCTCAAACCCGCTGGAGGGCCGGACGATAGTTTAAAAATAAAACTATGCACAAATGCCTATGCGCACTGCACATACCTAATTTGAAGTTAAAAAAAAAACGGGGCAAAAACACCCGGCGCGCTGAATAAATGTCCTCTGAGGGCCATGCGGCCCGCAGGCCATAGTTTGAGGACCCCCTAGATTGATATAAGTCAGAATTGACTTGATAGTGTTAGGTTTCTGGGGTGGTTGACCTCAGTTCTTGCTTAGCAACGCTGAAAGAATTCATATGGCAGAAGCAGTTTTGTAAATCCAAGTGAATGTTATGGAAGAAAGTTTCAGGTATCGCAGTCCCCAAAAGTCCCCAGTATCTCCGGAAAGCACGCCAGGCTGCATGGCAGGGGTGGGGAAAGTTTGCAGCTGAATATGGCGGTTTCATGGGAGGAATACCTGAGCAGGAGTGCAGAACCAGCTGAGGAGCCACGGCAGGAACCCCCAAGGGCCTCACCCTCCACTTGCAGAGCACGTGAACAAGGGAGGGCGACAAGGAGCCCAGGCCTACTTCTATCACCTCCCAACACCACTGGAGGACATTGGTCGATCGTATTGGTTGATTTCGGTGCACTTTTGTGAAGTCCTATTCTGTATGACCAGGTGGACCTTCCACCTGGGTCTACATGACTTGGGTCAGAGCATGCTCAGTTCTGAATTTTGCCATAGGTGTCTAATGAGTGTGCCTGATGTATTTCCAACCCCTTTATTGTGGCCCGGACAGCTCATTTTCGTTTAGTGCTGGCATTTGGGAAGACAAGCCCTAATCTAGCAACCTGTCAAGAGCAGTAAGTGAATGGAATTACAACTCAACTCATAGCCATAAATTCAATTCGGACTCATAGCGACCCGAGAGGACAGGGCAGAATTTCCCCCTCAGGATTTCTGGGGCTGGAATTCTTTACAGGAATAAAAGTCTCTTTTTTCTCCCTCCCAATGGCTCCAAAGGACTGACCTTGCAAGGAGATGTCCAGCGGGTGCCAGCAGGCTCCTTCATTGAAAATCTCTGCTAGTTTCTGAAGCGGGAGGGAAATTTTGAGGAGGCCGTCTGCGGCAGAGTTAACTCCCCATTAAAGCCAATGAGCTTTTCCACATCTCTCAAAAAACAAACAAAAAAACCTAAAGTGACTACTTCAGATTAATATGCTGTAGGTAGAACCAGCTCCCACTCACCAAACCAAACCAATCAACCAACCAACCAACCAAACAAACAAACAAACAAAAAAAACCCCAAATCCTGTTGCCTTCAAGTCAGTTCTGACTCATGCTCACCCCTTGTGGTACAGAGTACAATTGTTGCATGAGGTTGGCTAGGCTGTACCCTTTATGAAAGCAGATGACTCCTTCCTTTTGTGGTACAGCTAGGTGGTTTGAACTGATAACCTTTATATAAGCAGCCCTATCCAGCGATCTATGTCAACTAAAGTGTCAAAGCATGTAAAGACTGATCCACAACCCCCACTTCTCTCTTCCTCTTCTGTGATGACCTGGAATCCACCTTTTGATCTGGTGGCACCATATTTGTGAAGCAGCCCGAATCACTGACGGACGGTGTGCAGGACAAACACCCTGTAGAATTGCCCTTCCAGTGTCAGAATTTGCATGAACAAGAATAAACTTCTAGATTTTAAGCCACTGAGGTTCCAGGGGTAGCTTCTTTCTGCAGAACAGACTAGGCTACCCTGCCTGATCATCTCTTCACAGGGTTTTTGTGGAGAGCTACT
This sequence comes from Tenrec ecaudatus, assembly GCF_050624435.1. NCBI lineage: Eukaryota > Metazoa > Chordata > Mammalia > Afrosoricida > Tenrecidae > Tenrec > Tenrec ecaudatus. Next base: position 807,814 of record NW_027457661.1, read on the forward strand.
GGAGCAGCTCGATCCAGGGGAGCTGCCAAAGCAGATACCTACACTTTATCTGGGATTGTAGGTTGTAGTACCAAAGTTTTTATTTGCCCGGGAGGCACTGAGTACATTTTTTTTCTTCTGAAAACAGGACAATATGTAAGTAAGTTTGGAGACATATGTAGCTGGAGCTGAAAGTCCTCTTACCTTGCAGTTTTCTTTGGTAGAGATAGACTTGTTCTTAATGAAACCCATGACAGTCAGTGTCACAAATGACTTCTGAGGAGAGGCCAAACAGCTAAGTCAAGGCCAGCCTACCATTCTCTTAAATGCTGTCTCATGCTCTCATCTGCTCTGACGTGTCTGCTCAGGGGCATGTGGCAGCCACTGGGCGGGCCTTACCATTGGCACTGAAAATCATTGTAGGGGATATTAGAGGATTTACATCAAGAAGACCTGACTTCCTGGCCATTGCTCGGGGGCCACAGTTCCCAAGACAATCAGTGTCAAGGGCAAAACAAAATAAAACATGACGAGGGCTCTGGGGCTGGGTTGAGCTGGATATGTAACCAAAGCCCCTTTCTACCAGAATCTTCCCAAGAGGAGATTGCTCTTTTCCATAGCTAAACAATTTTGTTTAACACACGTTCTGCTGAGGAACCTTCTGGGAAGCAGAAGAAAATAAATCTGCCTTCCTTTGAATTAAGCTGGATTGGGTCCAAGCCCTGTGTAGTGTCTATTCTTCTCATAACATCTAAAGGAGTCTGATTTCACCATTCTTAGCTATTAAAAAAAAGTTCCAGGCACAATAATTCAATTTAAAATTACACACCAGGAGTAGTTCATATTTAATACACTTTATACAGGTATTACAGGTACAAGGGACGTACTTGTTAACTGCCAGGTTGCTGGCTTGAACCAACCAGCTACTCCACAGGAGGTACTGTGTTTCTGTGAAGATATACAGCTTGGAAGCCCACTGGGAGAGCTCTCCTCTGGCTTGAGTCTGAAGGTGCTTGACAGCAGTAGCCTTTTGTTTTTATAGAGGTATAAAGCTTTCTTTCTTTTTTTTTTTTGGTATAAAGCTTTTTAGAACAACAAAAACAATTCCTTTTGGAAGTAAGCCAGAGCTAAAACCACAAGTTACATGCTTTACTTTTTTTCTGTCCTGCTGCTGGCAGCCACCCTTTCATCGATTGTGCACACCAGCATGGTGGTGAAGTGGTGAACTCTGCGCTCTCACTCCCCTGGCTTCACCCTCGGTCTCCTCACTCATCGTGTGGCTTCACCCAACGCACGGAGCCTCCTGCAGGCTCCTCACCCTGTGTGTGTAAAAGTGCGAAGGAGACAGACTTCCTCAGAGCTGTGCTTTAGAGAGAATCCTCCTCACATACTCAGCACTGCCTTGAATAGGGCAGCACTGCATACATGACAGCTACTTGATGATTGTTGATGGTGGTGGTGGTGTGTTTGTACGGATAAAAAAAGAGCCCTGAATGGTTATGTAACAAGTAAGGGAATAAATAGATCTTCCTTCATCCACCTTCATCTTTCATTGTTCTATCACTCTCTGATTGCAATATTAGAGGCTAAAATGGGCAGAATTCCCACCTCTGAACAAAGTTTGTGCACATGGGTGTGCATGCTTGTGTGTCCATGTGAGTGGGCCTGTACAATGTGTGTGCACGTGTGTGTGCACATGTGCACTGGAGCCTGGCAGCAGCAGGGGAGGCGCCTGTCTCTGTTCAGCAGTATCTGACGGCTGCTGCAGGGGTAATGAGAAGTGATTGATGATCTGTTCAGGGAGCTCCTGGGGTGGACTCAGGGAAGGAGCAGCAAAGAAGACATACTCATCTCCCCCGTATTTAGATGAGGTGACGGAGGTGGGTGGTAGAGGAGCAGCTACTCAGTAATGAGATAACAGGGGAAAGGCCTTGGATGAGGTGCCAGACAGCCCTGCTTTCCCAGAGAGGGTGGGGACTGGGAACGAGGCTGCATCCTGCCTAATCAGTTACAGTTGCTCTGTCACTCTGGAGAGGGAGGCAGATGAGGCAGGGAGCTTCCGGAATCTCTCATCTCCAGTCCTTCTAGGTGGATGTGGGAGCGTGTGAGGACGGCCACACTGGAGGGTCAGGGTTGATCGCCTTGCAGTGTGGAGCCCGGCCTGGACCTGCGTTGTGAAGGGTGACTAAGGAGCTCTGGGGGCAGGGTTCTGGGTGGCGGCTTTGTCTACTAAGACCCACAGCCGCGCCCTGTGTTGCAATGTTGGCATGCAATGTGCAAAGACTTGAGACAACGTGAAATGGACCATCCACTTCACTTGGAAAGACAGGAGGGCTGAAAATCAGATTGGGAGATCTGATCTCATTTGCTGCACAGTTGTGAGAGGAGATATTCCTGGCTTCTCTCATGTTGGGAACCGGACATAATCAGCCTGACAAAACCAAGGCCATATTGCCTGCCCAGCAGGGCTAAAGCCACGTCACCTCAACCTTATCTTACCCTGACACACACCAGATGGCCCACCCTTGTCTGCTCCAGCACCGGACATTCCAACTGCAGACTTGCGGCTGCCTGCCCTGTGTGCTCTACACCCCCGCCCTTCCTTTTTTTTTTATCTCCCCTTTGAACTCCCTTGTTTGTCTCACCCTTTATAGAGAGGCTAGTGTAGCAATAAACTCAGACCTTGACAAGAATCTGCTTGGTCTCGCTCCTCTCTCTCGCCCATTTCTCTTTCAGGCTGGGTCCTCCTTGGAACCCCTCGAATAACTGAGTCCCTCTGGCATGAAGGAGGTGATACGAATGCATTGATAGCCTAGTATCTGTCAGCTGGGAACCACAACATAGTGAGAGCCCTTATTAATCATTTGGAGATTAGCTGAGGGGTGGGAGAAGCCAGGCATGAGGCTTTCCAGGGCTGCTCAGCCTGCACAGGAGTCCTTTCCTGGGTTGGACAGAGGTGCTGCCATCTGAAAGCTCAGATAGAGCAGTTGGAAAATTAACTGACCTGGTACAAGATCTATTTACATATATCAAAAGATCCTGGGTAATAACATCTCATGTTTGTGCAGCATGCCACATTTGTCAAAGGGCTTTCTCATTTACTGTCTTACTTGGTCCTCAAACTAAGAGGCCTTTGGGCAGCTATTGATGTTTAATTTTGGGCGTGGTAACAGCTATGGGTATAGTACTGGGCTTGGAATCAGGCTGTGCAACCCACAGCAGGTCACTTAGCTGCTCTGGATTGGCTTTCTTCCTCTATGAAGGTCAGCGCTTGGACTAGACCATTTTCCCAGTGGCAGCTCTGCTGACATTTTGGTCAACATCATTTTTGTGGGGCTGTGTTGTTCCCTGCACCAGGATGCTAAGCGAGCATCCCTGGTCTCAGCCCACTAGATGGCAGTGGGGCTCCCTTCTTCAGAATGTCTCCAGGCATGGCAAATGTCCCCAGCAGAGCATGCTGCTGGGCTGGCGCACGGCAGGATGATGCACTCAATGAGTTGGATTTTAAGTTTTCAGGTACTTTACATGTCTGCACAGGGAGACTACATCAACAATTACCCAGCAGTCAATGGGTCATCACTGACCCTCTCTATAATTCCAACTGAGATCATGAAGCACCGACTGAGTTTCTGAGCTTAGCACCCTGCATGGCACAAGTTGTTTAGCACTCAGCTACAAACTAAAAGGTTGGCAGTTCAAACCTATCCAGAGGCCTCTTAAACAAAATCCTGGTGGTCTGCTTCAGAAGAGTTGGAGCCATGAACACCCCATGGAGTGAAGAGGATATAAACATGAATGTGGATGTGACTCTAGGTATAGCTACAACCGGTAACCATGGAATCAACTACAGCATGGAATCAACTTCAACTCCTGGCCTCCTTGTGTGTCCAAGAAGAACTGTGCTCCCCAGGGTCTTGAAAGGCTGCTTGGTCTGAAGTAGATTTGCAGGCCCTTCTTTCTACGTGCCGCTGGGTGGCCTCAACCTTCCAAGCATGCTATTAAAAGCCAATCCGTCACCTGTGTGCATCACTGAAGACACACGGACACAGGGAGCAATGCCCTGGCTGGGGCACTGGAACAGCGCTGGCATGCAGTGAGTGCTGCCCAGTTAGTGAACAGGTCTTCCCTTGGTACTTTCTCAGGTCTGTGTGAAGCTTTCTAAGCATCCAGAGTTCTCGGCCTGATTCTGCTGCCAACTTGCAGTGTGACTTCGAGCTAGTCTCTTGCCCTCTCTGGGCTTGATAACAAAAGCAGGGCAGGCCAGACACAAATATCGTGTGGCTAGCAGGGGAAAGCAGTTGAGGACACAATTGCAGATGGAGTTCATCCTTTGGACTCATCGCCCCTCCTCCCTAACACACACCCCCCCCCCCCACTACACACACACACCTTTTCAACTGCACCAGATGGGTTTTAACTTTCCGGCACCAGAAAAGCAGACCTTGAGTTTTTTCCTTTATGGAATGTAGGCCACCCCTGCTTATGTGTCACATTCAGTCCTCGTTCTTCTCCCTACTCTTGTCCCTCCTCCAGTCTTCAACAAGTGACTGCAGGGCGGTTTCCCAGCAGGGCTGTGCTCAAAGATTCATAATGCTGGGTTTTCCTTTAGTTCTCCACAGTCTTGGGCTTGGAACAATCCAGGCATTACCTTATCAACTGCTCATTTTAGGTGGGAAGGACGGGGGCACTGGAAACACCGTATGGGCTCAATCCTTCTCTGCACGCATGTGAGGGGTTTCCAGGAGTTCGAATTTCAACTTAAGTGATTTATTTTTTGTTGTTTAATCGCATGCCTGTCATCTGCTGGACATTTCTTCTACAGTGTTTTGTTGTTGTTAACCCCATTTCTAAGATCAGAGATAGAAGGGTCAGGCACAATAGGCAGTTAAATTGACTCAATCTGGGGTGTGAACCTGCTTCTGTCTGGTTCCTCATAGCCCTCAGTCATTTTAATGGAGGTGTTGTGAAGGGTGTGGGTTCAGCAGCCACACACTGCCTCATCTCGCCTCCTCGTTGATAGGCTGTGTAGCCTTACATGAGTTGTTTAATCTCCTACCAAGCTTGTGAGAGCACTACTTTTGTTAGCTTCATTTTACCAAGGCTGTGAGAGGTCAGGGGAGCGAAGGCTTACAGATTGCCTGGCATATAATATGCTAATGATAGTCAAGATATATAACTAAGCATGTCTCTGTTCTAGGTTCTGTCAGTACCTGGTGTGGCCACAAAGGAGAAACCTGGTTTCCTGCTATTTTGAGCATCTAGTGTGAATGGCAGGAGATAAGTCACATGCTAATGAACCCTTGTGGTGTATTGGTTAAGCACCCTGGGGCCCGGCTATCAAAAGATATAGTGTCCAGGGTCTTAAAGACTGGAAGATAAACAAGGGGCCATCTAGCTAAGAAACAACAAAGCCCACATGGAAAAAGCACACCAGCCTACCCCAACATGATCGCTGAAGACAAAGCGGGTGCATAAGCAAATGTGGGCATGTTTTCTTGATGTGCACTCACCCTTTACATAAAACTCTCTCTTATACATACGCGTTTCTGTGGATTTGTTTCGCTAAGGCACCCAGACTAACATAAGCAGCATGGAACGCATTTAAGAAGCCTAGACAAGGGCAGGGCAGGATATTTGGAGGGACTGGATCCAGAATTAGAGAGGAAGGGGTGCTGGAGGTGAAACGGGCTGCTAGCTCCCTGTCCCAAGGAGGACAATGAGACTGCTGGCTCCCATGAAGATTTACAGTCTTGAAAACTCCATATAGGGTCACTGTGGTTGGAATCCACTGGACGGCAGTGGCCTTTTGGGATTGAAGGTGGAAGCCACCAACGACTTCCTGCCATTGAGCCAAGGAGCCTCCGGAGAGTGTGTGAACTTCTGGAATACAGCGAACAACCTCTGCACATCTGCTTTTCGTGCTGCCCAAGTCATGCATTGACATTTTTCCAAAAGTGAACCATCACAGCTGCTCTCTCAGGAAGCTGGGGGCTGAGCCCGCTGGTTCCACTCCGTCAGCATTTCTGGTCCGGGTACCTGCCCTCTGCCCCGGCACAGGCAATGGGCTTTTGGAAGCAGTGCTCCCTGGGTAGTGGGTGTGATTTGGCTCCTCTGGCCTAACATGATGAATGCTGAGAGGGGGTGGATACTAGGGGGTTAAGCTCCCTGACCTTTCCCTAGCCCAGGGGAAAACTTACTATTTAAAGTAAGTTTTAGACAGAATCTTTAGAAAGATAAATTGTTTACTTAATGTACACAATTACTCCCCAACACATCTGTTTTGTGTCTGCTCAACTCAACCTCATAGGCTATGGATGACCTTGAGCAAGTTTTTAAAGTCACAATGGGTTTCTACCAGGATTGAGAGTTCAGCTCTCTCAACTCTCCAACTGGTTATTAGCACCATAGTCTCATTTCTATTTATGGATTTACTTTGTTTGAGGGAAAAAAGACTCCCAATTCAACTATATTTTATTAGGAACTCCTTTGCTATGTTTTACACAAGAAAAAGGCACAAACCGCTGTTCTGGATGAAGGAGGGCATCCGCATGAGGCCCCAATGGTGTCGGAAGGACCCACAGCCACAGTTACTTAAATAAAATGACACCCATTCTGTCCTGCTGACTCTGACTCATAGTGACTCTGTGTAGGGATCCTGAAGTTGCTACCTTTACAGGAAGCAATAACCTCATCTTTCTCCTGTGGAATGACTAGTGGCTTTGAACCAGCGACCTTGCTGTTAATAGTCCAACACTATCCAGCATCACCACCTGAGCTCCTGAAAGCTTAAATGAGACATGGAAAACAAACACCTTTGTCACAAAACTGTCCCTGAAGACGGATCAATTCATGGAGTTGCGGGAGGGCCTGTGAGAGCATGAGCGGGACCTTCATTGGGATGTGCACACGACCGTATATCGCTGAGTCTGGCCCGGGGAGTGGACGCAAGCACACTGCCTGATGGACAAGCTTTCTACTGCCAGTCAGCAGTAGGAAAGAACTCAATGGTGGCTGAATGTGTGGCCCCTCAAAATGGATTCAGGGTCTCCACATAGACTCTCACTGTGAGCCACAGCCTATTGCTCAAAATTTAAGCTCAAATATGACTTAAATGCCTAACATTCTGTTTCCTTAAACTAGAGTACTGCCAGGATCAACTAGAGGCCTGGATGACCTATCAGGTCTGAACAACGATCTCAAATCACTTCACATGATCCATTCCACCAGTCATGTCACCAGTCACGCCTCCTCACTTACCCATTCCAGAGACTGTGCCTGTATAACCTATCGACTAACACATTCCCACATGTCGTGCTTATGAAACCAACCATCATGCTGGAATAAGGACCAATCACGATGTAAGGGGCAGGGTCAATGGGAAAGCAAGATAGGGGCTGAGGGGAGCCAAGAGGGTCCCGTCACTCAATCCCTAAACCTGATCTAATGTCACTAGACTGGGGTCTTCCTCACATCTCAAGGGCACCCGATTCATGATTGAAGTGAATTGTGTTTATTCAATCTTTGTTCTGCTTACCGTCCTGCTATGCTGCCTCCTCTTCTTGCTTTATGTTGTGGTGACAAATGGCTTGAGAGGGATTTGACATAGGGAGAAAGCCCACCCACATCAACTGTCACCAGAAGCAGACACTAAGTTCATTTCTCTCACCTCACAGAACTATGCACACCAGACACTGGTAGAGCTGCCCGGAAGGGGAACCCTTAGTGCAGTGGTTCTCACCCTGTGGGTTGCGACCCCTTTGGGAGTCATATGACCCTTTCACAGGGCTCGTCCAATTCATAACTGTAGCAAAATTACAGTGATGAAGTAGCAAGAAAATCATTTAATGGTCGGGGGGTCACCACAACAAAAGGACCTGTATTAGGAAGGTTGAGAACCACTGCCTGAGTGTGCTTAGGACTTTGCTGCCCTCAGGGTCACCAGACATTCCTGAAGGCAGAGTCACTGCAGGAAGCCCTTCTGGGAAATGCCCTGAAGCCAGGTCTCAACCAACTCCATCCACCCTCACCCTCCTAGATCCTAATCATAGGCTGCATGGAAATGCTCCCTGCCACTTCAAAGACTGTAAGTCCATGGGAGCAGAAAGCCTTCCCTTTCTCCCTTGGAGTGGTGGCTGGTGAGTTCAAACTGCTCACCTTCTGGGTAACATAACCCACAGACCAGCTCCCCCTGAGCTCAGTTTGGTTTGCCACACAGCACACATTGTTGGGAACCTTCTGAAGTAGCTGTGCCATGTGCAGGTTGGGGGATTTCGCACAAGATGCAGAATTCCACCCTCTCTTGGAAAAAATAATTTTTGCAATAGCCTTGTATTCTCTTCTGGATCTGAGTAGCAGCTACTCTCATGCAGTGCTAGCACATACATGCTAGGTCTTACGCCGAGTCTGCTCCATGCTTTCCTGTGTCCTATGTGGCGCTGTAGGCACCCAAGGCATGGACTCTGCAGCCTGGGTTCAAATCTCTCCTTTCCACTTCCTCACTGTGTGGTCATAGGCTCATGACTTTATCATCCTGTGCCACTGATTTTTCATCTGTAAAATGAGGCAAGAATAGAGTCCACACATAGGCTTGTTAAGTGAAATAATTGAATTATTATATACAAAAAGCTTAGAACATTGCTCGGCATCTTGCAAATACTGTTAGGTAGCTTAGCATAGGGACTGGGTCATCCATTACATATGCTCAGGTTCAAACTTCCGGCCAGGAAGGGGTGGTACACCTAGGTGGGTGTTACACCTGGATTGGCCCATCTGGGCCAGGTGAATTCAATCCAGCCAATGGGGTTGACCAGGACCATCAACCATGCCTCCCTATGGAGGAATTGAAAAGGCAGGATCTTGACCTCTCCGATGTCTCCCTTCACCCACTTTTCTGTTGTCCGTCCCCCAGGGAGGGAGGAGGTCACATGTAGATACTTGTAATCGGTTTCCTCTTTCCAATCCACCCTCCCTCTACCCTCCCACTATCACCACTCACAAATTATCAAGGTTTCTTGAGGGATGGGGGAGCGGGGAGGAAGGGGTAAAAATGAGGACTTGATTGATGCCAGGGGCTTAAGTGGAGGCAAATGTTTTGAGAATAATGAGGGCAGTGAGTGTACAATGTGCTTTACACAATTGATGTATGTATGGATTGTGATAAGAATTGTATGAGCCCCTAATAAAACGATTTAAAAAAAAAAAAGGCAGGATCCTGGAGCCCACGTAGTGACTTTCTCTCCAGCAGCTTCTAGGCAAGCTGTGCAGGGGTGAGGGGCCCTGAGGTGCCTGTGTAAACCTGAAACTTCTTCTCTCAAAAAACTCCCTTGGATCACAATCCAAGCTGCGGAGTGAATTCTTTCTCACGCGAAGCCAAGGACTGAGGTATATTTCTCCCACGAGAGATCTAACAATAGTATCTCTTATTATATCATTAGGAGCCCTGGTGGTGTAGTGGACTATGCATTAACCTGCTAATCGCAAGGTCAGGGGTTTGAACTGACTAGCCCGTCCGTGGGAGAAATATGAGGTTGTCTATTTCTGTAAGGCAATGGTTCTCAACCTTATGAATGCCGCCACCCTTTAATACAGTTCATGTTGTGGTCACCTGCAACCATAAAATTACTTTCATTGCTACTTTATAACTGTAATTTTGCTATCGTTATGAATTGGATGACCCCTGTTAAAGGGTTATTTGATCCCCAAAGGGGTCGCGACCCACAGGTTGCGACCCCTGCTGTAAGGATTTAAAGTCTCAAAACCCCAAAGGGGCAGATCTTTGTCCTATTGGGAGTCAATAAAATGGTAGTTAGGTTTTTTTCTGCATCAGTATCAGATTCTGGTGGCAATCTCAGTCATCCTGCATTGTGGTCTGGTTTGAACTCCGGAAATGACTGCCCTGGTTTGAGGTGAGGGCCACGGTGCTTCAGTGGTAGACCTCTCATCGACTTTCACCGGGAAGACCCGGGTTTGATTTGCAGCCAATGTGCCCCAGACTGTCAGTGAAGGTTTGTGTGTTGCTATGACACTGAGCAGGCTTCAGTGGTGTTTCCAGACTGAAACAGAATAATGAAGAAAGACCTGATCATCCCCATCCACACATTGACCTATGGCCCACCACTGTTGGCTTCCTCTCCCAGTCCTGGTGGTAGCACAGATAGGCACAGTTTGCTCCACTGCCCATGAGGTGCCCATGAGAGGCTGACGCGACAACCACAGTCAAGATCAACAGCTTAAACTCCATTCTGGGTCTATGGAAACAAGAACAACCTTCTGAATTGAGGTCGCATTGCTATTTGGGACTGGGAGGATGCCTTTGTGATATGGATTGCACTCTGGATCCCAAGGGGGACTTTTAAACACAGCCACATAGCAGCTCCGGAAATTGCCATAGTGAGAAGGAAGGTTTAAAAAAAAAAAAAAAAGCTTTTACTGGCTTGCTCAAAGGAGGCTGCGGGTAGATTGGGGGGTGGAAAACTCCTCTGGAAATGGAAAATTTTTTTATCCTTACATATGCATCATTTCTTCTGGTCCTGAAAGAAAACACAAAGCAGACGAGAGGAGGAAACGGAGACTGGCAGTCATCTTGTTGGTATTCCCACAGCACCCCCTCCTTAAGCGCTTGCTGCCATCTCATCCAACTCCACTCAGTGTATTTTCACCCGGCAATGATGCAGAAATGTCTGCGTACTCCAGTTTTATTGTAGTCGGGCAGCGTTTATGGCTTTGACGTTCAACTGAGCATGGCAGGACGTCTAGAAGCAATTATAACCAGCACCTGCTCTGTCTGTGCGATGGGCAGGCAGTGACGGATTCCCAGCCTCCGGAACACTAGTGTTCCCTCCCAGCTCAGGATAATGACGGTGACACTCGGCCCCCTTGTTGTCTGGGGAGCTCAAGGAGCTCTCCTCTGAAACCTCAACTTATGGGCATTTCTTTGAGTGAAGACATCAAATTAGTGACTGGAAAGGAAGGCGTAGGAGATGATTATTGGCCACAAGACAAGCCTCAACCGCCTCCAGAGAGCATGTCTCCTAAGTGCAAAGTGTGGAGAGGGAGGAAACAATTGATCACAAATGGAATAGACTCTGAGTCTCACCACACAATGTGTGTGTGTGGTCACTGAGGCGGCAACATTATGACTGGGGGACGGATACGGTTTGTGCAGCCGTGATTGCCATCCAGAATGTGGCATGCTATTGTGAAAAATGATTTTTTATTCTGAGCAAATCTCTGCTTCCACTTGCTTTAATGCTTCGCCGGAGAGCAGGGGACTCTGGGAGGGGTGGGGGGCGCACAGGGCTGGGCTGACCTCAGGAACTCATGTGTAAAGGGCTTTTTCTCACTTGGAAGCAGGCTGTTCTTTCTGGTAAAGCTTGTTTGTGAACCTTGCCACATCTGCGTCCGAAGAGGGAACTGAAGGTGACAAATGCCACGAGGAGCCCCGGGCACATCTTGTTTCATTTGAATCCCAGTTTTACCTTTCCTCCTTTCTGGGTTCTGAAGCATCAGATGGGTGCCAAACGCTTCCACGGACAACTAAAGCTGAACAAGGTGGAGGCAGATGAAGAGCAACGGGAGGTTGGTGTTTGGGAGACTGAATACTTGGGCTTCCTAGGCCAGTCCAGTTGGTGGTTAGAGCCCTGTTTCAGATTCCACTGTAATCTCCTAGTGTCCAAGGACCAAGTGGCTCCTAAGTCCAGAATTTCTGTTACATGTGTCACCAAGGAGGAGTTGGGCTAAAATGCATTGAAGAATAAAGCAGGAGCTTGGCTTATGAATCCACTCTCTGATTCTGAAATTTCAAAGGCTCCGTGCACAGACATTTCAACACTGAAAGCACAGCAGGGAAAACCAAAGACTTGGGCTTCCTCCTTGTCCCTCTTTTTGGGCTTTTACGGTTTTCCAAGGCGCCTCCCTGAGCCGAGTGTTGTATAGGTCAGGTTTAAAGATGTCCTAGTTCCGAGGGACTTGCTGTTCTGCTTTCTTTTTCAGGGAGACCTGGTTTCTTGTCTTGTGGCCAAACACAGAGCACAGATGTCTGTGGGCCTCCTCCCTTTCCCCTGACCTTTGCTCTCTTCTCTGGATACACTACTGACCTGTTCTCCCTTACAAGATCTGAACTGCTCACAAACTTCGATGAATTCTCATCCTAGCAAGAAGCATCTGAGCATCTTATTAGAGCCTGTATGAGTTCTGTTCTGGATGCCTATTTGTGCAACTTCAGGGTCTGGCATGGAAACATTCCATGTCCACAGACCCGCACAGATAATATAAACTCCAACAGTAGTTTAAGGTTAAGGTGGTAACAGGGAACGCTGGGGCCTGTGGCTCCTGGTGAACCTCACAGGCTGTCTAAAGGGGCTACTTCCATCTCAATGTAACCATACAGGAATGTAGACCTGTTAGGTAGCAAGACAAGGGGTTGTTCCTCTCCATGCTTAGGGGGCCCCCTACAGGAGGTTGGAAGCCAATGCAGGCTAAAGGGCATGCACCAATTCAAGGCCAAGCCAGGAGAGCTTAATTGACGCCTCACAGCAGAAAGCCCTTAAAAGGCTGGAACCTTCCCTTCAGCTGCTTCTCTGCCTTCCGCTCAGCAGGGCTGGGTGTACAGTGTCATGAGGGTGCCCGTGTTCAGTTTACTGTAACGCCGGAACCTTCTTCTCTCCTGTATATAAACCCACTCGGATCACCAACCAGGCTTTGGTGTGAATTTCTTTCTAGTGTGTAGCCAAGGACCGAGACATTTCCCACCCGAGAAACCTACAGACCCAGACTTACAATAAACCCGTGTGTGTGTGTGTGTGTGTGTGTGTGATACACACACACACACACACACACACACACACATATATGGCAAGAGGTGAACAGGTCTAGCCAGCAATGGTGAAGAGGGCCCTGGGATTGAGGTTGAGAATGATTCTGAAGTAGAATCCATAACCCTTAGAAATGTATTGGCCTGCTATACCAATCCAATTACCCTCAACCTTCTTCAAAGAATTGGAAAAACTGACCACCAACTTCATATGGAGAGGGAAGAAACCCAGAATTAGCAGAGAACTCCTCAAGAAGCAGGACACAATTGGAGGACTCGCCCTACCTGATTTCAATGCCTACTACACAGCTACAGTGGTCAAAACAGCATGGTACTGGCACAATGATAGACACTCAGACCAGTGGAAAAGAATAGAAAGCCCAGGAGTAAAATCATCAGCATATAGACAACTGATCTTCGACAAGGGTCCCAAAAATGTCAAGTGGGAAGCAGATGCCCTCTTTAATAAGTGGTGCTGGAAACAATGGATATCCACATGTAGAAAGTTGAAATAAGACGTCTACCTCACCCCATGCACAAGAATACACTCAAGGTGGATCACAGATCTAGAAGTCAAACCCCAAACCATCAGGACCATTAAGGAGGGAATCGGGACTAATCTCAGAGTACTGGCCCAGGGAGCACATAGGCTCACTGCAACAGGGAAGGGGACACACACAGGTGAATTGGAAATCGACAAATGGGATCTAATAAGAATAAAATGCATGTGCACCTCGAAAGACTTTGCCAAGAGGGTGACAAGGCAACCCACAGACTGGGAGAAGATTTTTAGTAATGACACATCAGACAAAGGGCTCATTACTAAAATCTACAACACCATCGTGACCTGCAAAAAGAGGAAAACAGTTAACCCCCTAAGGAAGTGGGCAAAAGAAATGAGAAGAACTTTCACTAGAGAGGAGATCGATATGGCCAATAAACATATGAGAAAGTGCTCGAAGTCCCTTGCCATAGGAGAAATGCAAATCAAAACAACCATGAGATACCACCTAACACCCCTGAGGCTAGCCCAGATCAGTAAATCAGAGAGCAACAAGTGTTGGAGGGGCTGTGGTGAAGTAGGAACCCTCCTCCACTGCTGGTGGTCGTGTACATTTGTACAGCCACTGTGGAAAGCAATCTGGCGATACCTAAAGAAAATGGAAATTGATCTACCTCATGACCCAGCCATCCCTCTACTGGGCATATACCCGGTTGAAGCAGCAAATAAAACACGACCAGTCATATGCGCTCCAATGTTTATTGCGGCACAATTCACAATGGCAAAGACTTTGAAACAGCCTAAGTTTCCATCGACAGACGAGTGGATTAGCAAACTTTGGCACATACACACAATGGAGTATTATGCAGCACTGAAAAGCACCGATGAGCACATGAAACACGTTATTTCATGGGAAGAGCTGGAAGGAATTATGTTAAGCGAGGTAAGCCAGACCCAAAGGGACAGGTACAACATGAGTCCCCTGAGGTAAGTACAATCAGCATGACAGAAATAGAAGAATAAACATCCATCCCACAATAAACGGGAGGAAGCATAGATAGTTGGAGGGAGGACAGGCCACACCTAGGGAGGTACATAAGAGCCCAGCATAAAGAAGGGGTAGTGGGGTAGGGAGAGGGAGAACCGGGAGGGGGAGAATCCGAATGGATGGTATGGGGGGGGGCAGGGTACTAACCCACACGGGGGAGAGTATCGGTTATGTCCCCACAGATTTGGAACATGCATACGGACCCCAACACGACACACCAAACAAGGAGGACAACGCAAAGTACAGAGGTCTACACAAAGAGGCTGGACGACAAGCCGGCCCAAACCAGAATTAGGCCGACCCCCACACTCGAAGGGAATACCACAGAAAACAAAAATAGATTGTCTGGAGTGGGAAAGGAACTGACCCACCACACCACATCCAGAAGGAAGCTGAAACAAAAGAAGGAGAAAGGACATAGTGGAGTACACCTGGGTCCACCAAGCCCAAAGTCGATAGACCAGCTAGAAGAGCCCATCATACAGAGAGGACCATTCAGCTGACCACACTACGAGATATGACATCCTGCACCAACACATGGCCCTACACGGGACAGCACCTGAGACACAATGGGGGATGGGCAACTGAGCTGACCCCGCCACACTGAGGCAAACACTGGGGACATGCAATGGAGCAGTGGAGGAAGCAGAGCAAAGGGAGCCCGAGGGAGTAGAAAGGATGGTCTTCTGGTCCAGGACGTGGCGCCTCACAAGCTACACCTAGAAAACACTCCTAAAGGCCAATGAAAGGACCTTGAACTACTAGCAATTTTTTCTTTTAATATTTGCTATCTTTTTGTTTAGTCTTTTAAAATTTGTTTTGTTTTTTTACCCAGTAAATTTTGTATGTTAGTGGCTTTTCTGCTTATCAGCGTGTCGATGTTGCTTCTGTCAAAGCCATGTTCTTATGGGCCACTTGGGCGCGGTCAAAGTCATATCCATTTGTATGCACGTATTACTATGTCAGCAGGTCCACCTAGACAAGATAGGCTGGACAAATAATGAGAGAAGAAAACAACAGGACCAACGGTCCTGGAGGGACATGAGAGCGTGGGAGGTAGGGGAAGGGAGGAGGTGTCGCCCAACACAGGGACAAGGGAACAGCGAATGGTTCAAAACCAGAGGAGGGAGGGGAGGGGAGGACTGGAAGGGAGTGACCAAGAGCAAGGTAACTGAGAGGAACTACTGAATCCAGAATGAAGGCTAAACATGGTAATGGGTCGGGAGGAAAGCGAAAGGAAATAGAGGAAAGGAGTAGGAGGCAAAGTGCATACAGAGAAGCCTAAATACAGACATGTACATATGTAAACATATTTATGATTATGGGGGCAATAGATTTATATGCATATATTTATAGGTTCAGTAGTAGGGTAGCAGATGGACATTGGGCCTCCTCATGCATAATCCCCCAATACAATAGCACCTCGCCCTGCTAAGCAGCCATTGCAGGATACCCATCTTCCCGACATGATCACTGAAGACAGCCGTGTGTGTAAGCAAATGTGGTGAAGAAAGCTGATGGTGCCCGGCTTATCAAAAAAAGATATAGCGTCTGGGGTCTTAAAGGCTTGAAGGCAAATAAGCGGCCATCTAGCTCAGAAGCAACAAAGCCCACAGAGAAGAAGCACACGGCCTAAGCGAATACAAAGTGTTGAATGGACCATGTAGCAGATACAAAGGAACAAAAACAATCATTGTGTGATCACCTCCCTCACATAATGGCTGAAGACGAAAGTGTGCATAAGCAAGTGTGGTGAAGAAGGCGGATGGTGCCCGGCTACTGAGAGATATAGCGTCTGGGGACTTAAAGGCTTGAATGCAAACAAGCGGCCATCTAGCCCAGAAGCAACCGAGCCCACACGGAAGCAGCACACCAACATAGGTGATCATGAAGGACAGAGGAGACCAGGTCTCCAACATCAAAGGTGGGGTGGTGGTGAGAATCACATCACCGTGAAAGAGGGGGAGTGCATGATGGGGACCCAACGCCCACCTGTAGACAGCTGGACACCCCTTCCAGAGGGGTAGTGAGGAGGAGATGGGCCACTCAGGGTTCAGTGTAGCAACAATGAAACTCAAAACCTTCCTCTAGTTCCTGAACGCTTCCTCCCCTCCCAATCATCATGACCCCAATCCTACCTTGCCTTGCGGACCTGGTTATACCAGAGGATGTACAGCGGTGCAGTGGGGATCTGGAGGCACAGGGAATCTAGGACAGACGAACCCCTCAACACCAGCTGTGGGAGTGGCGACACCAGGAGGGAAGGGCATGTAGAAAGGGAGAACCGATCTCAGAGATCTATGTGTTACCTCCTCTCTGGGAGATTGGCAAGGGGGAGGCGGGTGAGGGGAGACGCCGGGGAGTGTAAGATAAGATATAATAATTATTTATAAATTATCAAGGGACCAGGGGTGGGATCGGGGAGGGAGGGGGATGGGGGGAAAAAAAGGGAAACCGAGCTGATTCCAGGAACCCAAGTGGAAGGTGAATTATGAGAGTGATGAGTGCAACGAATGTATAAGGGTGCTTTGCTCAATTGATGTATGTACAGATTGTGATAAGAGCCTTATGAGCCCCAATAAAACGATTAAAATAAATAAATAAAGAATGAAAGAAAAAAAAAGAAATGTATTGGCCTTAGGGGAGGGGCAAAGAGGGCTGGATTGAGAAAGTCTGTGGCATCCAGTTCTGACTTGACTTTTGGATCCAGAATCTTTCAGGAGTCATGGCCTTGCCCTCCAGCCAGAACTTCCAATAACCGTCTTCTCAGAGCCTTGTTAAATTCTCATAATACGTTACACCTGCCATCCTGTGAGCAGCTACCAAACCCAGGCACTTTTTTCTTTCTTTTTTTTTTTTTAACAGGAACAATAAAGTTTATTGAACCGTAGCTTAGTACAGGCGCTGGGGTTTCCCCGCGGTGCTCTTAATGTACAAAGCACGGATATTCTGCCAATTCTTCTTCAGCAGCGAAACCAAAAAGTTGACAGCCAAGTGGATGTTGTACACGAGTTCATCATCTGTCATCTTCACATGGCCAACTGCCACTGCCAGACACAGCACCTTCTTCATCTGGAACTTGACGGTGGACTTCACCTCGTCGACCTTGGCCACCATGTTCTCATTGTGGGTCAGCAGGGAAGGGAATTTCCCGGCCTTGTTCAGGCCCGGGCCCAGAATTCGAGGAATCTGCTTGATCAGGGTCTCTGAGGCCAAAAAGGCATCATACTTCTTGGCCAGCTTTTTGACCAACTTCTTATTCTTGTTGAGCTTCTTGAGCGCCTCGATGTCCATGTGAGGGATCTCCACGGCCTTCGCTTGTCGCAGTGCTGCTGGTCCCCAAGGACACACACTGAGAACTTGGGGCGCGGGGTGGACTTAAGCCTGACGGTGCCAGAGAAGCGTTTGTCCTTCTGAGGGTCGTAGTTCTTCAGGCTGCTCTGCAGCTCCACCGTCTCCAAAAACTTCCGGCGCTTGCGCTGGTTCCTGTGCAGGACTTCCCGCACCGCCTCGTAGAGGGTGTCGCGAGAGACTTTGGTACTCATGGTTCCTAGCGCTGCGGCAACCGGAAAAGAGACCCAGGCACCTTTTTCAAAGACAAGCTCGCTCTCTTTGAATTCCTGACCTCGCCGACCGTGTGAAAGAAGGACCATTCCAGAATTACATAGAAGCAAGCATGGAAGCAAGGGCATCCACCACCCCGAATGCGTAGGGGTCAGGAACCAAGTGCTTTCTGTAGAACAGCCCCAGAAGGCAGACCTTTGGCTGGAAAACCTGTTAGGGAGCTAGCATAGGGACTGGCAGGCCCATTACACAAGCTCAGAGGTCTGAGCTACGGGCTCATGAAGTAGAGGCTCACTGCATGCTCAGAAGTTCAGGTTTCCAGCCAGCAGGGGGAGCTACGCCTGGGTGGGCGCTGTACCTGCATTGGCTCACCTAGGCCAGGTGAATTCAATTCAACAATACAGCCAATGAGGTCGAACTACGTCATCGACCACGCCTCCCTAACCGCTCAAAAAACTCAAGAGGATCCCAAAGCAGGCCTCGGCGTGAGCTGTTTCTGGGTGGAGCCGCGGACCGAGGCACACCTGCCCCAGGTGAGGTCCAACAGAAGTGGTGCTGTGTGACTGGAAGCTATGAGGTAAGCCGGCCCCAGGAGTGGGCCTTCCCATGCTGGTCTCACGGGTTGTGGGCCCCTCTGGGCTCCTTTCACCTCACCACCCTTGGGAGAATTGTTGGGTTGAGTTCACCTGGCCTAGGTGAGCCAATCCAAGTGGCGCCCCACCCAATACGGTGGAGGCCCCTGGGGACGCTTGTAGCGTATTGCCGCAGCCCCAGCCTTTTGTGTCGGTCTTTGCGCCATTTCTTGCTGGTGTCAGTCTTTGCGCCGTTTCCTGCTGGTGTCGGTCTTTGCGCCGTTTCTTGCTGGTGTTGGTCTTTGCGCCGTTTCTTGCTGGTGTCGGTCTTTGCGCCGTTTCTTGCTGGTGTCGGACTTTGGGCCGTTTCTTGCTGGTGTCGGTCTTTGCGCCGTTTCTTGCTGGTGTCGGTCTTTGCGCCGTTCCTTGCTGGTGTCTGTCTTTGCGCCGTTTCCTGCTGGTGTCGGTCTTTGCGCCGTTTCTTGCTGGTGTTGGTCTTTGCGCCGTTTCTTGCTGGTGTCGGTCTTTGCGCCGTTTCTTGCTGGTGTCGGACTTTGGGCCGTTTCTTGCTGGTGTCGGTCTTTGCGCCGTTTCTTGCTGGTGTCGGTCTTTGCGCCGTTCCTTGCTGGTGTGCGGGACTTGATGTGCCTCTCTGTGCCTGCCTTCCCGGGCTGCATTTGGGAGGGGGCTGGGACGCTGCTGCCTGGAGGCTGGGAGGATTTTGACTCCCAAAGCCTTCTCGAGGCTCAGTGTAAAAGTTTATTTGGACTCGAAAACAGAATCAAAGACCCAATTAATTAAGTTTTAGAAGCAGGCTTTATTGCGAACTTGTGGCGGGTTCAGCAACTCAGGGTATTGAGCTATTGAAGCCACGCCAGGGAAAAAATCCTGGCGGCGTTTTTATGCCCACTGCTGGCAGGCACAGCTGGGGAGAATCATAGCTTGGGGCGGGGGGGGGGGGGGGTTGGATCTGCGCACACAGGTGCTTCCGAAGGGAGAAGGTCGTTAATCTTACCTATATATGTCAGGGACGCGTGGAGTGACCATATCTTCAGAAAACCTTCTGGCTTTGGGAGGAGCTGGTTCCAGGAATTTGGGGTTGAGCAGAGGAGGGGAGGTCAGTTAGGGGTCAGTCTTGAGAGCTAAAATGGAGTCTGTTGTGCCAAGACAGGACGTTTTAGACTGACCCTATAGGGAAAAGGGACAACATTAGTCCATTTCTGTAACTGCTTCCTGTGGGTAGTGGGCGAAGAGCAAGGGGAGGGGCTTTTCCAGGCAGAGTACTGGGAGTTGCGGCCTGGCACAGGGTGGAGAGGTTGTTGTTGCTGGTGGACTGCTATACGGGTGATTTTGCGGACTGCTATACGGGTGATTTCGCGGAGTCGACTTTGCAGGAGCTGAATGAGACAAGGAGCAATTAAGAGCAAAATTACTACTAAAATTATGGGTTCTAGTATGGGGGCTAGGAAGGAGTACAGAGAAGAGTTCCACCAGGAAGAGGATCCGTCTGTTCTGAATCTGTTGTTTTGCAGCTCACGGTTTAGCTTGTTGAGGGTCTGGACTCTAGTTTCCACAATTCCCAGCTTATTGATGTAATAACGGCATTCCTCCTGGAGGAATAAGCAGGTTCCTCCTTTTTCAGCAGTGATGAGGTCTAAAGTGCAACGGCTCTGCAAGGCAACTTGGGCAACAGAGGTTGTTTGTTTCTGCAGGGAGGCTAGAGATTTGGCAGAGGCATCGACTGCCAGCTGGAAGCGTGTGGATAACTTGTCTGCTGTGGTGATAGAGGGTCTAAGGGTCCCGCCGCTGAGTCCTACTGCACCTGCTGCTGAGGCTAAGGAGATTCTCACTGCTATCGGAAGAAAAACTGCTCTTTTAGTTTGGCGACTGTATACCTGGATGTATTTGTCCTGGACCTCAGCCGGAGTGTATGTAGTGAGCTGCAGAACCAGAGTGACGGGCAGGCACAAAAGGGTAAGGTAGAACTGATGTTTAAATGCTTAGTGTATAGTTGCACCAAAAGAAAATTTTTTTCTGGCGCTGTTAGTGGTTTGGAGGGGATTTGGGTGACATTACATGTCTGTGTCGATGGATTGGAGTAGCAAAAGGGCACTTGAGTGTTTTCTGGTTGGATGTACAGAGGAATATTGGGGATGGTTATGGGTTTTGTGGTCTTTACGTTGGATGAAAATGACAGGGCAGGACCTGGTACTGCTACCAGAGGAGGGCGTTCTAGGGCTGCACACATGCAGCAGGTGGAGAGGTTGCCTAGTCCAGCAAAGTGGCGATGGCCAGTCCCTGCTGTAGCAGGGTAAGCTGGGAGAAGGGAGACTCAGAAGGTTTAGAAATTTGCTTAGTGAGTTGAAGGTCTTGGATCTGAATATTACAGTGGATAGTGGATTGGACCTGGAGTAGCGACCTCCATACATAGAGTTTGGCGTCTGGAAATTTCTCTCGGCGAGTGGCGTACCACGCTCCTGGAACCAGAGGTGTCCAGCGGCTATCCCAGGGGTCTGGGATTGTGAGAGTGTATTTAGATTGATGGTAGTAGAATCATCCCTGGGGACAAAGGGAAAGGTAAAGTATCTGGCAGGAAGACCAAGGACACCCTACATTTTTCTGTATTCACCTTTTTGCACATTGGGTAGTTGCCTTCTGGTCATACAGGTAGCAAATGATGGGATCAGCTTTTCCTTGATGCCGCTTAAAGTCAGTGAAATTTAAGTATATGGGTGTTCTGCACCCTGTGGGTGGGCAGTCAGCGGTGGCCAGCAAATAATCATAACGCTTAGTGCGGGCGTAATTGGTATAGTTTTCAGTCAAGTAAAATCGCCAGCAAAAGGGGAAATTATATTAGGTTTAGCTGGCTGGCTTGGTGAGGCGAGTGAGGCGGAGAGACATAGGACCAGTAGACTGAGCCAGACCACTGGGAGCCATGGTCAGAGTTCACTGCTGCCTTGACTCGGGACAAATGTACCCAGGAATCTATTCCAAGACCCTTGACTGCCAAGGGAGTGGTGAGCACTACGGTGTAAGGGCCTTCCCACCGGGGTGCTAAGGGTCTGGGTGCTAGGGATTTAATTAACACAGCTTTTCCAGGATGCACTGGTTTTTGGTGATCAGCAGAGGTCGGAGATGGTTCAGGGATGGGGGAGTTTTCGTGTTGTCTAAGAAGGTTGCGGAGCAAGGACAAGTATGGAAGGTACGAAGCTAGCAGAGGGCAATCAGTTGCAGGAAGAGGCGAGAAAAGAAAAGGTTGTCCGTAGAGTATTTCGATCATGGCTGGGGAGGATCTGCGCACATAGGTGCTTCAGAGGGGTCGTTAATCTTATCTATATGTGAGGGAGGGTTGGAGTGACCATATATTCAGAAAACATTCTGGCTTTGGGACGAGCTGGTTCCAGGAATTTGGGGTAGAGCAGGGGAGGGGAGGTGGGTTAGGGGTCAGTCTTGAGAGCTAAGATGGAGGTGCAGGCCTCAAAATGGAGTGTGTTGCACCAAGACTGGGACACAGTGGTGTGCTGCGGCTCCGCCAAGCAAGATGGCTGGGAGCGCCCACATCTACCCTGTTGGTTTGGGCAGGTCTCTGGCTGGGTGGTTGGCTCCAGGCTGGCTTTCGGCTAGGCCACAATCTGCGGCTTCCATTTTCCCAGCCACATGACTCCACTCCCAGGCAGAATGGCGCCACCTGTGTCTGTTGTAGCTACTGTCTCTTCCCAGAAAGAAAGCCACCCAGACCGCGGGCAAGTTCAACAGAACAAGTTTTATTTTCTGCGCAGAGACTGTCAGCTCTCTTGAGAGGAGACTGAGTGGCCCCCAGTCTAATTTTCCAAAGGTTTTTATACTTTTGCAATGTGCAGGTGTGCAAGCAGGTAGAGTAGAGAAGCAGGGTGTTGCAGTTAGCCATTCTTAGTTGAACATTACATGCTCTGGTCTTTCCTTCTGTACGTTCCTTGGGCTATGTCTGCACAGCCTACCTCCCCAATATCAGCTAGTTCGTTGACAGTTCATAGCTAGTTTATTTACTGTTCATAATGGCTTCTATCAGCTCAAAATGACTTCTCTTGTCAAGGCTGTTTAAGCTTTGCCCAGAGCTGCTACATTCCCTCCTCTTCTTAGCCGAGTTCAAATCATTGAATCTGCGGTAGCCAGCCCAGTGTATGGTGGGCTCAGCACTAAGAGTTTTATGGTTTGTACTTTCTGTGTGAGGACTGCCACTAGCTTATTGGTTATTATTGGTCCAAACGTGAGGTTTAGCAGGAGGAGGATTAGGGGTCCGGCTAGGGGCGTTACTAGGGTGGTTCGCCAGGTTGCCCAATTAAGTAGTTTTTCAAACCAATTGGTTTCTTCATTTCTTTTCTTGACTCTTTCCTCTAATCTTTTCCTAACCAGGGCTAAACTATCTTTAATGATTCCTGAATGGTTTGCCTAAAACAAGTTTCTCCTAATGCCATGCACAACACTCCTTGTTTCAAAAGGAGCAAGTCAAGCCCTCGGCGGTTTGGCAACACACTTCTACAAGGGAGTGTAAGGATCTTTCTAAATGGGAAACATGGTATTTTTATCCCTGTATATCTAAAGCAATTTGCTGACAAAGAGTCTGATAGTTTAAGTTTCCTTGTATTAAAGCAACTGACCCGACTGCAGCTAATCCCATAATCCCAAGCACCGTTAACAGTGGGACTGACATTGGGGCTCTTTTAGCTCATCCAGAAATTCCAAAGTTATCCCTACCTCCTTCACCAGAACACAGGTACACTTGAGGAATAACATGCACTAGGACACAAATACCCGGGTCTGCTGCTAATACTGGGGAAAGGAGACAGGGTGCTAGTCCTGTGGAACAAGTAAAGCAAGTACCCGTTGTGGCAGATAACAAATAAGGATCACCATTTGGTTCAATAGGAATAGCTTGAAGGCAAAAATCTTGATATTTTGATATATTAAAGGGATAATTAGATGAATAAAAACAGTCTTCGCCCTTGGTAATCTTTTAAAGTGAGCTAGAGTTGAGTCCACTCTAACCTCACCTACAGACTGCTGCTTCGTGTAATCCTTCTTACTAACATTTCTAATTGGATTACGCTCTGCACCAATAGTGCTATTTGTAGCTGTGCCTACCGAGTAAGGGGGAGCAGGGTTCAGACAAAGCCAACAATCAGTTGCGAGGTTAGGATTTGAGTTCATAAATTGGAATACAGCATCCAGAGTATCAAACACAGAACCTTGAGGTGGCTCCTGAATGGGAAGGGCCCTTTGAGTTGGGCTGGCAGTGAACGGGAAAGTTACTGAAGAGTCTGGAGGGTGCGGCAAAGGAATCTTAATGATACCCAGCTGTGGCTCTTCAGGATTTATCACCAGGTTTGGGCCTATTTATGGACAGGAAGTTGCCATATTTTACTTTGCTGCATAGTAAAGGTTGTCCCGGGATCTCTATCATTTACATAATACTGAATTCCCCATGTGTTCCCAGTGAACCCAATAACGCTTGAATCCAGTTCTTATTGGGTTACATTTGGAAACCATACACGTGGTGGGATCAAACCCCTCCGACTTGAGTCCCATTCTTGTAAAAACAATAGGGTCGTCTTTAACAAGTTTCCACCCTGAAGATGATAGTTTCACAACCCTAAGCTGCACAATGGCAATGTCCCTCCCCTTGGCAGTTAGGGAGCCCATGAGCCGGGCATCTATAGAAATGGTGTGTTTGGAGCCTTCTTTCTATAGAGGGTATTCCGCACCCATAGGACGGGATTCCGGTTATGGGCCCCATTGTGCCCTTTACCTTTAAAGGATCCGGAATGCCAGCTCTTTCCTAGCAAATCAAACAAATCAAAGCAGAAACGGGGGTCAGACCCAGTGTAAGAAGTTACATATTCACTGTTGGAGGTTCGAGTAGCAGTCCACAGATGTGTTTGTGGTTGGGCGAAATGGCGGGTGCTGACAGCAATGCTCAGACAAAAACAATTAAGTTCTGTAAAGCCTTAATTTTGAGGGTTTTTCTGTCTTTCTGAGTGTTCATCTTTTCAGGATATGCTCAGGGAGGGCTTTTTTTGACTTGTGACTGATGAATCCACGGCCCCTTCCCCACTACTTTAATAGCAGTTGGTGTTAAAAGTATCACCTAGTATGGGCCACTCCCCCTAGGTTCTAAGGTCTCGGGTCAGTGCTTCTTTACCCACGTTCAGTCTCCAGGTTGCAAGTTGTGGGCTGCCTCTTCACTTTTCCCTTGGTTGGGCCCAAAATGAAGGTGTCGGAGCAGATGATTTGTCTCACCTGCTGGACAGCCTGCAGGCACTTCATGAAGGAACAAGTAGTGACTTCCATTACTTCTACTTCCTTCAGTCTTGGGAGGATTGGGGAAGGTCTGCCAAACTTAAATTCAAACGGGGTCGTGCTTTTCACATAGGGAGTGCATCAGACTCGAAGTAGGGCAAAAGGTAAAGAAAGGATCAATCCAGTTCTCGCCAGTTTCTAAATGCAACTTAACTAACAATTCCTTTAGGGTTCTGTTTATTCTTTCTACTTGCCTTGAACTTTGGGGCCTATAAGCCCAGTAGAGCTTCCAGTTAATATTTAGAAGCATTGCTAATACTTTAGTAATTTGAGCAATGAATACTGGGCCATTGTTGGACCCCAAGGTGGTGGGAAGCCAAATCTAGGGACAATTTTAGTTACTAATAATTTACACCCAGTGGCAGCAGTGTCCTTCTTCGTTGGGAAGGCTCCCACCCATCCAGAATAGGTGTCCACTAGCACCAGCAAATACCCATAGCCATACTTTCTAAGTTTGATATCCATAAAGTCCACCTCCCAGAATTCTCCAGGAGTACTACCTCGAGCTTGTGGTTGGGGTTGCTCCTTTTCTTTTGTAGGGATGTTTCCCCGAGCGAGCACAGTGCAAGCAACAGTGGTGTCATCTGCCACCCAGTGTCCAAGCCTGGGTATGTAAAAGTACCTGAGGAGCAACTGAGACCATTTAGAGGATCCTGAGTGCATACCTTCATGTAGTCCTTGAATCAGATCTCTCCCAGAGCTTCTGGCATGAATCTTCTTCCATCAGGATGCAGCAGCCACCTGGATGCTCCGAGTTTCTTTGGCAGCCCAGCTCTTGGCTTACCTTTAGATCATTTTCCGAGTATGTAGGTTGTGGCAGTAACACTGGGGATGGCATGGTCATGGCCATTACCTTGGGGATTTGTGGTATAATCCTGGCATTCGAGATCCACCGGTCCAGGGGACTTGTTAGGAGGGGCTCAACCATAGGTCCCCCTACCCCAGCAATATCCTGCCCCAGTGTAAGCTTCCTAGCTTCTATAACTAGGATGGCCATGGCAGCCTCAGCTCGCATGCAGCTCGGCCATCCTGCAGTTGCAGAGTCTAGTGTGATTGAAAGATCGGCCACAGGTCTCTTTCATGGCTGCAAGTTCTGAGTTAGCATTCCTTTTGCTGTGCCCCTGGCCTGATAGACAATTGGAAGGGATTTTCTATGTCTGGAAGGGGAAGAGAGGGTGCCCATATGAACGACGTTTTTAAGGATTCAAAGGCTTGCTGTTCTACTTCAGTCCATTGAAGTTTTTTCCTTTCCCCAGTACTTGCATATAGGAGTTTGGCTAATCCATCAAATCCCAAATTCCACAATGGACAGTACCCCACAAATCCTAGAAACTCTCACACCTGCCTCTTAGTCTCAGGGACTGGGATTTTGAGGATCACCTCAGTGCGGCTGGGGGACAAGGTCTGTTTTCCCTCCTCCAGTTGGTAGCCTAGGTATACAGCTTTATTGACACACAGTTGAGCCTCTCTTTCAGATTCCCTGGACCCCAATTGGCCAAGGACTATTAACAGGTCCTCGGTAGCACTTGGGCATTCCTCCAGGGTTTCGGAGGCCAGGAGGAGGTCATCTGCATACTGGAGCAAGGGGGTTTGGGGGTGTTCCTCCTTGTATTCCTGTAAGTCTTCATTGGGTTGACGTACAGAGGACAAGGGTATGGAGAACAAAGCATCCTTTAAGTCCAAAACAGTATAACAAATTCAGTTTGATGGGATAGTACTCAGGAGGGTCTCGGAGTTTGGTACCGTGGAGTGGACAGTTTCTACCCTCGCATTTACCTCTCCGAGATCCTGCACCATTTGGAAGTCCTCAGTTCCCGGTTTCGGCATGGGCAGCAGGGGAGCGTTCCATGTGGACTTGCAGGGCACCAAAATGCCTGTCCTCTTTAGTCTGCATATGTGAACAGCAATACCCACCTGTGCTTTCCAGGGAGTAGGGTTTTGCTTGACACTCACCAGTGTGGCTGAGCTCAGAAGTTGTACGACCGCAGGCACCTGATGTTCAGCAAGGTCTGGCAGGTTGTTCTCTGCCCAAACAAAAGGAATATCTTTTAGCCATTTATCAAGAAGTTCCTTTGAGGAGGTTTCTTCTGCTCTTTGATAAAACACATATCCCTCTGGCAGTGGAGCGGTGAGCAAAACCTTTGCCTTTTCAAGTTCAAGGGTTAAGGTGGTTGCAGCAGATGAGAAAGTAATCGTGGCCACCATTTATCGAATAAATCCCGACCAATTAGGGGAAAGGGGCCCTGAGGCATTACCAGGAAGGAGTGTGGAACTGTCTCTTGTGCTAAATCTGTTATTCTGGCTGTTGTCCATGGGTATGCTTGGGTCTGCCATGTGGCACCTGTAATTAAAATCTTTCCTTTTGACAATGCACCTGTAGTCTTTTCCAAAACCAAGAAGGTGGCCCCTGTGTCCACCAAGAAATTTACTGGCTGGCCCCCTTTTTGGAGTGTTAGCGTGGGATCCTGGAGGCCAAGTGAAACAGCCCTGACACCTTCATTCAGCTTCTTCAAGCATTATTGTCTCTCGCTTGGGTCTTTCTAGGTGTGAATGAGGCCCGTCCTCTCTAGTGGAGGGTCGTGCACCTCTCCTGGCATTTTCAAGGGACTGATGTTTCCAATGTCCTTCTTTCCTGCAGTAGGCACATTGATCCTTCTTCGGGGCTTGGTGGTGCCCACAGGTTAGTCTCTCCGTGAGTGGGCCATGCTCTCCATTTCCTGAGCCTCTGGGGTCTCTCATGGCAATTACTAGTATTTTAGCTAGTTTCTTTGTCTCTGTTGTTATACACTCAATGAGCCACTTCTACCAAATCACTAGGATTTTTCCCTTCAAACCCTTCCCACTTCTTTTTCATGTCTGAGGCAGACTGACTGAATAATACAGGCAATACTTACTTCCCTCCTGTTCTCAGGGGGCTTTCAGGTCAATAGGGGTATAAAGCCCGTAGGCGTCCATCAGCCACTCTAAAAAGGCAGGCGGACATTCTCTTGTAGGAGCCTGAGAATTCTCACTGACCTTAGATAAATTTATAGGCTTAAGTGGTTAAGCGGAGGCCCTGCAAGAGCAACTGGTGATATCTGCTTAAGCCCTCTGGGCCTTGCTAGGAGTTTGGATCCCACATTGGTTGTGCAGTGGGGAAAAAAAATTCTCTCAAGTGGGGAGTGCCCGCTGGCTGACCCTTAGGTCCATTGACTGCCTTCTGGGCCTCTCTGGAAGGGGTCCCATTCCTCTGATATGAACAGCACCTGGAGAAGTTGCAGGAAATCACCTCAGGTGGGCTGATGCGTATGGAAAACCATATCTAGCAAAGAAATCAGACCTAATGGTTTGTCAGAAAAAAGGGGTTTTGTTGGTTCCAATTATACAAATCCCTGGAACAAAAGGGAACATATACTGAAAAAGGGATTCGGGAGTCTTCCCAGGTTTGGGGGCTGCTTGCCTTAAGGGGAGAATGGCTGCTGCTGAGTGATCTTTCTCTGGGGGTTGTTAAGACATGCCTGCCCTAGTGTATTTGTTGTGGGGTGGGGGTCTCAAAAAGAGGCTGTGAGTATTCCTCTCTCCGGCCCCTTGGGAACCTGATAGGGTGGCAGCGGCACCAAGGGTCGGAAGCCAGCTCTCCTGCTCCCAGAGTCCTCTTGCAAAATGGGATAAATCAGACAGGGAGGGAAAGGGGGAATGGAGGGGGAGGGACAGGGACAGCCTCCACCTTGGTGGTTTTAGGAACTTGACAGGTTGTTTTTCCGGTCCTGCCATGTTTACTGAAATCTTGGAAACAAGAACTCTTTATGTTGGGGGAGGAAGTCTTTTATATATGTTGGCTTCTTAGTGGCAATGTCAATCCACACATGAATTTAAGGGATCAGATCAGGATGTCCTGGTTCCCCTTTCTAAGCAGGCTCCGACAGTGGCACTCGGATCTCGGTGCACCTCGAAATGTTGTAGCTACTGTCCATTCCCAGAAAGAAAGCATCTCCGACCACCGGCAAGTTCAACAGAAAAAGTTTTATTTTCTGCACAGGGTCTGTCAGCCCTCTTGAGAGGAGACTGAGAAGCCCCCAGTTGAATTTTCCAAAGGTTTTTATACTTGTGCAATGTGCAGGTGTGCAAGCAGGCAGAGTAGAGAAGTGGGGTGTTGCGGTTAGCCATTCTTAGTTGAACAAAAACTGCTCTTGTTCTCAAAAGCCTTCTGAACATCCATTTCCTTTGGGACATTCCCTTGGGCTACGTCTGCACGACCTACCACCCCAATATCAGCTAGTTCATTGACAGTTCATAGCTACTTTATTTACCTTTCATGGTGGCTTCTGTCAGTTCAGAATGGCTTCACCATTATCAAGGCTCTTTATGGTTTTACCAGAGAACCTACATAGCCGCCATGGGGAAACAGGGCCTATGACCCTGGCCAAAATGGTGCCCACCAGTCCAAACACGTGGAAGGGCACTGCCTCGGGAGCTGGTTGATTTAGGCCTGGGAGATAGCCCTGCCTTGTGCCGGCAGCCAAATGTTTCCCTTTTCCCCTCCGTTCCCTTTGCCTTTCTCCTGGTTTTTAAAACAAGCTGCTTGAGCCCTATAACACTGAGCAGAACTTTTTTGTAACATTTAATTAAAATGTATCTGGTACCAAAATTATATATTATAAATATGACAATTTGGTTATATTTTTGAAAATTTATACTTTTAAAATATACTTTGGTTGTCATATATATTGATAACAATGAAAGTAAAGAATAAAAACAAAAAAATATTATTTCCTGCATTGAAAACTTCAGGTGTTCTAGGGTTAGTGTTCTACCAGTGTAGGTTTGTTCCTTATTACTGGCTGGTTTTCCGTTGCTCAGTCTTAAGACAAAGGCGTTCGGAAGCCTAGCCTGGGTAACCCTTACTTTTAGGCTTTCAGTGGTGTTTCTTCATGCACTTTTGGGGACAGCTCTTAATATAGCTCAGCTGCCATGATGTTCCAGCCAGAAATTCCTATTTTCCTAAAGGTTCCCTGAGCTGCCAGATGCCCCTTCCCTTCAGAGATTTGAGAGTCTGCTCCTGCCAGCAGGCATCTTAGAAGGCTGTGGGGCCATCCCAAGCAGTGGTCCTCCTAGCTTATTGTCTAGAAAATGGTTGGACCTAAAGTCACCCACAGCGACTGCTCTTTGACCCTTTGTCTATGGTGGGGGCACCTGTCAGAGGCATCAGTTTAATAGCACACCAGGGGTCTGCTCTGAAGCGGGGTTATTGACCTTGAGGCAGCAAGCTCTAAATAGCCTTGTTTTGTGCTTTCCAGATGGGACTTAGCAGCTTCATACTCAGGAATTGCCCCCTTGCATGAATCCTGTCCAATTGGGATAGAGTTGACACAGAGGCTAGACAAACAAAAGCTGATACACTATGCAACTTTATTTGAGAAAGGAGAATGGTGGCCAGAGAATGGCACACTTTTCCTTCCAACCCTGATTCACCTGGAACAGTTCTGTAGAGTGATGGGAAATGGGCGGAGATGCCAGAAGTTAGAGCATTTCTCCTTTTGAGGAGCAGTAGAGACCTTCATCCCCAGTGCACACAGGAACCCCTAAGGCAGGCGTCCTCAAACTGTGGCCCGTGGGACACATGTGGCCTGACGATATTTATTCCACCCTCAGGGTGTTTTTGCTGCCTCTGCCTGTCCTGCTTAGCAGCCGACTCGTGCAGTGTGCATAGGAACTTGTTCATAGGTTTTTAAAAAACTATAGTCTGACCCTCCAATGATCTGAGGGACAGAACTGGCCCCCTAGGTAAACAGTTTGAGGACCCCTGCCCTAAGGGATCCTGGACTTAGGGGTTACTATTCTCGCAGCCCTGACACACCCCTGATCATTCTACCCATAGTAGAGGCACCAGGGAAATTTGGTCCCTGGGTAATTTACCAGCCTTTTATTCAAATTGAAGCCAAGAAAATTAAAAATGACGTAGGCAGTTACTCTACTTTTGATTACCGTTGACTCCCCCTGTAGTACCCCAATATTACCATTTAACTCTATAACGCTGAGCATATTTCCATAACATATAAAGAAATGTATATATTAATAGATAGATAGATAAACAGACAGATAAATAGGTAGATAACTTTGAAAATAAAGAATAAAAACAAAAACATTTCCCCCAAATTGAAAATTGAGCCATTATAGGGTTAAAAAGGATGGGTCTTATCAGCAGGTGTAAGACCTTAGGATCATAAATGAAGCAGTGATCCCACTGCACCTAGTAGTGCCCAAACCCTGTGCCCTCCTAGGGAAATTGTGAATGCTTTAATCCCCGTTCCTGTACTTAGAGTGAACAAACACATGCCTGATAATCCTAAGTATATTTATTTCTTGTGACACTCACCTAACTTGAAGGGAACGACCTCCTCCGAATCTTAGACTTGTCTCACTTAAACTCTTCAACCTTTTGTCTTTTTGTTTGTTTTTCCAGAAGTTCTCAGGTTACCAAGGCCTCCAAACCAAGTGTGCCAGCTGCAGGACCACGATTTCCTGAACAACCTCAACTTTATCCATTCTGGGACCTGAGTGGACAATCCCTTCTGAGCCCCATTTGCCCCTTTTGCAGCAGGAAGTACTTAGAGATGTCGTCGCCCAGTACCCCAAAGATTTGGGTCCATACCTCTTCAGGGGGCAAATGTTAGGTAGCTATCCTAGGGACTGGGGTGTCCATTATGCATGCCCAGAGGGCCAAGGTAGCAGCCCAAGAAGGAGTGGCACACTGTGCGTGCTCAGAGGTTCAGGTTTCCGGCCAGGAAGAGGAGGTACACCTGGGTGAGTGCTGCAACTTGATTGACCCACCAAAGCCAAGTAAATTAAAATCAGCTGCTGGGGTTGACCAGGGTTGCCCACCATGCCTCCCTAATGCTCATAAAACCCACTTGGATGACAATCAGGCTTCTACATGCATTCTTTCTCACGCAGAGCAGAGGACCAAGGTCTGTCTGTCCTCAGAGAGATCTGACAAACCCAGGAAGGCTCTTTGGAGGCAGCATAACTGGACATGAATGGCTGGGGGATACTGTTCAGATGCAGGACTTTCTACTTAGAAGGGTCTAATCCAGCCTGAGATAATCCTTGAATGAGTCCTCTGCCCAGATCTTTTTTTTTAACGTTTTATTAGGGGCTCATACAACACTAAACACATTCTATGCATACATCAGTTGTGTAAAGCACATTTGTACATTCATTTCCCTCATTCTCAAAATATCCACTCTCCACCCAAGCCCATGGCCTCAGCTCCTCATTCCCATCCCCACCCCCCATGTGCGCTACCCCTCGCTCATCAATCCTTGGTAATTTACTAATTTTTGTCATATCTTGCACTGTCTGATATCCCCCTTCACCCACTTTTCTGTTGAAGTAAAATGTACATCCTTGTAATCAGTTCCCCGTTTCCAAACTGCCCTCCCTCTTACCCTCTCAGTGTCTTCACTCATAATACTGGTCCTAAAGGACTCATCCACCCTGGATTCCCTGTGTTTCCAGTTGCTATCTGTACCAGTGTACATTCTCTGGTCTAGCCAGATTTGTAAGGTAGAATTGGGGTCATGATAATGGGGGGAGAGAAAGCATTTAGCAACGAGAGGAAAGTTGTGTTTCATCGTGGCTATCTCGTACCTAGTCTTGGCTCATCTCCTCTCTGAGACCCTTCTGTAAGGTATTGTCCAGTGGTCTGGAAATGGGCTTTGGGTCTCTACCAAGCACTCTTCTCATTCCCAATAAGATGTTTTTGTTCTGACGATGCCTGACACCTGATCCCTTCGAAACCTCGTGATCTCATAGGCTGGTGTGATTATTCCATGTGGGCTTTGTTGCTTCTGAGCTAGGTGGCCACTTGTTTACATTCAAGCTTTTAAGACCTCAGACGCTATATCTTTTGACAGCTGGGCACCATCAGCTTTGTCTTCAGTGTACCTGTGGGGAAGGTGAGCACCATAGAATGCCAATTTAATAGAACAAAGTATTCTTGCAATGAGGGAGTACTTGAGTGGAGGCCCAGAGTCCATCTGCTACCTTAATACGAAACCTATAAATATATGGACGTAGGTCTATTTCCCCATGCTCATATATGAATATATTTACATATGGACATACTTTTTTAAAGACCTCTATAACAGGCCCGTGCTTCCTCGCTTGCTCTTCTATTTCCCTTTCATTTTCCTCTTGTGCCCACTGCCATGCTCAGTCTTCCTTTGGGTTTCAGTAATTCTTCTTGGTTCCATTACCCTTGATCCCACCCTACCAGGCCTCCTACATCTACCTCACCACGGATATGCATGACTTCCTGTTCTCTTGTTTCTGGGTTTCTTAACACCGCTTCCTTTATGCCCACCTCCCTCTTTCCCATGCCCCACCCCCCAGAAGTGTTGGTCCTGGGTTTTGTCCTCCAGATTGGACATCCAGCCTATCTAATTTAGACAGACCAGAAAAGGTAATAACATGCACAAAACCAAGACAAGCAACGCAAAAAAACCAAGACAACAAAAATCCAATGACACTAAAAGAAAACAAAACTAACCAAGAAAGAAAAGCTCATAGTTAGTACAAGGACTGTGTGGTGAACTTTAGGAGTGTTTTCCAGTCCAGTCTGTTGGGGCACCGAGCCCTGACCACAAAGTCCACCTTTGGCATTCCCCGGGAACTTTGATGCTCCGTTTTCTAGCTCTTCCGCTGCACTCCCTTAGTGTCATGCCTCGATGTAGCAAGATCAGTTCGGGCGCAGTTCCCACACTGTGTCTCCAGTGTTGTCCCCTCTAGGGCAATGGGTCTTTGAGGGACGTTTCTCATCGTGGGGCTGCCCATGTGGTCTTTTCTGTGGACTGGCTTCTCTGATTGGGAACATCATCCTCAAGGTGTAGTGGGCCAGGATGTGCTCCATTCTCCCCTCCTCCGCCTTGTTCTGCTCTGTGTTCTCTGATCAGATATGTCCCTCTCCGCGAGCTGCAGTTCCGGTGCCATCCTGTGAAATACAATCTTTGGGGGCTGCAAGGAGGTGGGAGGGGGGGCATCAGCTCAGATCTTTTGAGAGTCCAGGAGATATTGACTTCTCGATGGGCACAGTTCTGTGAGGCACCGTGCTCTTGGTCCAGAAGCTGGTTGTGAATATGACTTTGTTGTTAACCAGTTGTGTGTCTCTGGGTCAACTCCTGTGTGTTTTGAGGGAGTTTTCTCATCTGGAAAGTAAATGTACTGGATTACCCAGAAGCCCATATCAGCAAGTTATTGAGAAGGGTTAATCAGAGACTGTTTCATATAGTGTGTATCTGCGCGCTGCATTCAAGACCTGGGGTGGCAATTATGAGCTCAGAATAGAGATGGTGTCCAGTAGGTGACAGACGTGGCTCCATATTGAAACAGGAAGCCCACTGTGGAGATTTGGTCCTTCCGTTGATGGCCACCGGCCACCTAGTCTTCTCCTGCTATAACTGCTTCACTGGCTCAGCAGCTGAGCCAGGAGCCAGTGCCATCATAACCAGGTGGCTAACTGGGAGAAAGGGCAGATAGATATTTGTTATCTTGTTGTCTTGGGAAGCCCACCTAACCTCCATGCAAACCTTCTGGTGTGAGTTATCTGTGGAAGGAATCATAGGCTCACAGTAATACACATCTTTCTTTTTGAAAATGTGCCCGTATTCCTTTCTGAACCTGAGAAGGTGGCTCCTATGTCCACCAAGAAATTTACTTCCTGGCCTCCTACATGGAGTGTTAGCCTGGATTTTGGCGGCGAAGTGAAACAGAGCCCTGACCCCTTCATTCAGCTCTTCAAGCCTTATTGTCTCTTGCTTGAGTCTTTCTTGTTGCAGATGAGGCCCGTCCACTCTTGTGGAGGGTCATGGACCTCTCCTGGGGTTTTCAAGGCACTGATTTTTCCAGTGTCCTTCTTTCCTGCAGTAGGCACATTGATCCTTCCCCATGGCTTGGAGGTGCCCAGAGGTTAGTCTCTCCGTGAGTGGGCCATGCTCTCCTTTTCCTGAGTCTCTGGGGTCTCTCATGGCAATTCCTAGTATTTTAGCTAGTTTCTTTGTCTCCGTCGTGCTAGGGTCATCTCGGTTGTTATATACTCAATGAACCACTTGTATCAAATCACTAAGATTTTTCCCTTGAAACCCTTCCCACTTCTTTTTCATGTCTGAGGCAGACTGACTGAGTCATAAAGGCAATATTTATTGCCCTCCTGTTCTCGGGGCCTCCGGGCTGTTAGGGGTATAAAGCCTGTAGGCTTCCATCAGCCACTCTAGAAAGGAAGGCAGACATTCTCTTAGCCTGAAAATTCTCACTGACCTTAGATAAATTCATAGGTTTCCTAGCTCTTCCGCAGAGGGTCATGTAAGAGCAATGGGTGATACCTGGTTAAGCCCTCTGGGCCTTGCTAGGAATTGAGATCCCACATTGTTGGTGTAGTGGCCAAAAGAGTTTCTCTCAAGTGGGGAGTGCCCGCTCGCTGACCATCAGGTTCACTGACTGCTTACTGGGCCTCTGTCTGGAAGGGCTACCCTCCTCCGTTGTGAACAGCACCTGGAAAAGTTGTTGGCAAGCATTCCAGGTGGGCTGATGAGTATGGAAGTCATACCAGTACTAGTGTGTGTGGGGGGCTGCTTGTTAGGGGTGGGAGTGAGGTTGTGGGGCCGGTGGGGGAGGGAGTGACTCAATAAGGGCCTGTTAGAAGTTTTCTATTTCTGGACCGTAGAAACCTTATAGGGCGGGGGTTGAAAGAAAGGGTTTGAAGCCAGCTCTCCCACTCTCAGAGTTCTCCTGCAAAATGGGATAAAGCCGATTAGGGGAGAGAGATCGTGAGGGGAGGGGAGGGGAAGGGAGGGGTGGGGGAGAGGTGGGGGAGGGGTGGGGGAGGGGTGGGGGAGGGGTGGGGGAGGGTGATGGGGAGGGATGGCCTCCACCTATGTGGTTTTGGGAACTTGGAGCGTTTGTTTTTCCGGTCCTTCCATGTTTCCTGAAACCTTGGAAACAAGGGCCCTTTCTTTGCGGGAGGGAGTAAGTCTTTTATATTTGCAGGCTTCTTAGTGGCAATGTCAGCCCACACTTGAAGTAACGGGATCAGATCGGGATATCCTGGTTCCCTTTAACCATAACTATGAACTCTTAGTAATAGGGGATGGGAAAACTAGTCTTGCGTGGGTCAATCAGGGACTCCTTCTGCCCCATCACTTTTAAACAAATTGTAGAGTCTCCAAGCTTTTGGGTTGAAACCACATCCTCTTGGTGAATGCCGAGAGCAGGGGTCATCAAACTACAACCTGTGGGCCACATGCAGACAGCCGAGGACGTTGATCCTTTCTGCCGGGTGTATGTGCCCCATTTATTTTTTTTTTTTGAACTTCAAATCAATATGTGCAGTGTGCACATGAATTTGTTCGTAATATTTGTTTTTTTAAACTATAGTCTTTCCTTCAAAAGGCCTGAGGGATAGTGAACTGGCCCCCTGGGTAAACAGTTTCAGGACCCCTGCCCTAAGGTATCCTGGACTTAGGGGTTATTAATCTCCCAGCCCCGAAACATCCCTGAACATTCTACCCGTTGTAGGAGGCACCATGGGAATTTGGACCCCGGGTAATTTACAAGCCTTTACTCCAATTGAACCCAAGAAAATTCAAAATGACTTAGGCAGTTACTCTATTTTGGTCACTTTTGACTCGTCCTGCACTAGCCCATTATTTCCATTTAACTCTATAACGCGAAGCATGATGTTTTCATAACATTAAAAAATGTATATAGTAATACATATATATATATTTATAACTATGAAAGTCCACAACAAAAAGAAAATTTTTTCCCAAAATTAAAATTGAAGCGTTATAGGGTTAAAAAGAAGGATGGGTCTGATCAGCGTGTCCAAGACCTTAGCATCATAAATGAATCAGTGATCCGACTGCACCTAGTAGTGCCCAAACCTGTGCCCTCCTAGGGGAAAGTGTGAATGCTTTTATCCCTCTTCCTGTACTTCCAATGAACAAACACACATGTCTGGTAATCCTAAGATTTTTTTTGTTTCCTGTGACACTCACCTAATTTCAAGGCCACTGCCACCTCACAAGCTTAGCCTTGTCGTAGTCAAACTGTTCACCTTTTAGACCGTTTGTTTTTCTCAGAAGTTATCGGGTGATTAAAGCTTCTGAACCAAGTGTGCAAGGTCCACGACTACCATCTCCTGGACCACCTCAACCTTATCCATCCTGGATAAAGTTGCCCTCAATGGACAACCCCTCCCAGCAGTGTAGGAAGGGTATGGACCCAAAGCCCCACTTCGCCCCTCTTGCCAGCAGGAAGTAGCTAGAGATGTCGTCGCCCAGTACCCCAAAGATTTGGGTCCATATCTCTTCAGGGGGGCAAATGTTAGGTAGCTATGCTAGGGACTGGGGCATCCGTTATGCATGCCCATAGGGCCAAGATAAGAGCCCAGTTAGGAGAGGCACCCTGTGCATGCTCAGAGGTCCAGATTTCTGGCCATGAAGGGGAGGTCACCTGGGTGGTTCCTGTACCTGGATTGACCAATCTAGGCCATGTAAATTCAATTCAGCCACTGGGGTCGGCCAGACTTGCCCACCACGCCTCCCTAACGCTCATAAAACTCTCTTGAGTGCAGACCAGGCTTCTTCATGATTTCTCTCACACTCAGGAAGGCTCTTTGGAGGCAGCTGGGCTGCACAAGAGTGGCTGGTGGATACTGTTCAGATGCATGGCTTTCTGCTTGCAAGGGTTTTTGTCTCAGCTGACTGGAAGGGAGGAGGTAGTACGTCTGGATCACAGAGTATCCATGTCCACAAACGAGGCTGCTCATTCCACTGTCCTGAAAGTGCTTTATGAAAACCCTCTGCTTTGCAATGTCACTCCTTGTAGATTAGAGTGGGAGGGGCTGGGAACAAGGTATGCTGCCTCTTGCTCCCAGTTGCAGGTTTCTGGATGCTGATTGTATCTCTTACAGCATCAGTTAGTGGGCTTGTTGTCTGCATCAGGCTTTGTTCACGGAGATCCTCCAGCTAGGTGGTGGTGTATGCACATGAGCAGAGGCTTCCTGCCAATCCCCCATGAGTAGTAGAGCTCCAATGGTGTGGACTCCATGAAAGCCTTGCCCCAGGCAGCACGCTTACAAAGGAGGGTGGGCCCTGCAGGACAGAAGACCATTCCCCCTGTGGAATGGCCTCAGAGATCCACCTCCCTCTCTGGCCAGCTGCTGGGGCTGTGGGTCCTAAGCATCATGGCTGACTCAGTAATAGACACAGGGTGAGGCCACTCCAGTAGCTGTTTTGACTGGTCTCATCCAGCCTGAGATCATCCTTGCATGAGCCCTCTGCCAAGATTATTTTTGTTTCTTTTATGATCTTTTCATTAGTGGCTCCTACAACACTAACCGCAATCCATAAATACATCATCTGTTTGAAGCACATCTGTACATTAATTGCCCTCCTTATTCACAAAATATCCACTCTCCACCCAAGCCCCTGGCCTCAGCTCCTCATTTTTGCCCCCTCAATGTCCGCCACCCATCCCTCATCAATCCTTGGAAATGTACTAATTCTTTTGTCATATCTTCACCCACCTTTCTTTTGAGGTCAATGAAGATCCTTGTAATCGGTTCCCACTTTCCATCCTGCCCTTCCTCCACCCTCCCAGTATCTCCACTCATAACACTGGTAAAGGGCCCATCCACTCTGGATTCCCCGTGTTTGAAATTCCTATCGGTACTAGAATACCTTCTCTAGTTTGGCCAGATTAGTATGGTAGAACTGGGATCATGATAGTGGGGCAAGAGGAAGCATTAAGAACTA
This sequence comes from Tenrec ecaudatus, assembly GCF_050624435.1. NCBI lineage: Eukaryota > Metazoa > Chordata > Mammalia > Afrosoricida > Tenrecidae > Tenrec > Tenrec ecaudatus. The sequence continues at coordinate 846,419 of NW_027457661.1, forward strand.
GAGGAAAGTTGTGTTTCATCTTTGCTGTCTCATACCCTGTATTCTTTAATCTCCACTCTGAGTTCCTTCTGTAAGGGGATGTCCAGTGCACTGCAAATAGGTTTTGGGTCTATACCCGGCAGTCCCCTCTCATTCTCCATGATAAGATTTTTTTGTTCTCATGATGCCTGTTGCCTTATCCCTTTAAAACTTTGTGATCACACAGGCTTGTATGCTTTCTCCATGTGGGCTCTGTTGCTTCAGAGCCAGATGGCTGTTTCTTTACCCTCAAGCCTTTAAGACCCCACACGCTATATCTTTAGGTAGCTGGACACCATCGGATTTCTTCACCACATTTGCTTATGCAGCCGCTTTGTGGTCAGTGATTGTGTAGGAAAGGTGAGCATCTTAGAATGCCAATTTTATAAAACAGTGTTCTTGCAATGAGGGATTCCTTGAGCGGAGGCCCTATGTCTATCTGCTACCTCAATACTAAATCTATAAACATATGGACATAGATCTATTTCCCCATGCCCCTTTGTAAATATATGTACATATGTACATGCCTTTTTTTAGACGTCTATAACTGGTCCTTGCTTCCCAGCTCACTCTTCTATACCCTTTGATTTTCCTCTTGTGCCCACTGACATGCTCAGTCTTCCTTTGGGTTTCAGTAATTCCTCTTGGTTACATTACCTTTGATCACGCCCTACCAGGCCTCCTACATCCCCCCTCACTACCATTTTCCATCACTTGTTGTACCCTTGTCTCTGGGTTTCTTTACACCACTTCCTTTCCCCCCACCCTCCTCACTCCCATGCCCAATGGAAAGGGCCGGTCACATGTTTACTCCTCCAGATTCTTCATCCAGCCTCTCTTAATTAGACAGACCTGTAAAGGTAATAACATGCACAAAACAAGACTGAGCTAAACCAAGCAGCAAAAAGAAAAACAAACAAAAATGAAAACAAAACCCAACCCAAATCCAATGACACTAAAAGAAAACAACACTAACCAGAAAGAAAAGTACAAGGACTGTGTGGTGAACTTTAGGAGTGTTTTCCAGTCCAGTCTGTGGGGGCACCGAACCCTGACCACAAAGTCCACCTTTGGCATTCCCCGGGGACTTTGATGCTCCGTTTTCTTTCTCTTCCGCTGACTCTCTTAGTATCATGCCTCGAAGTGGCAGGATCAGTTCGGGCGCAGTTCCCACACTGTGTGTCCAGTGTTGTCCCCTCTAAGGCTATGGGTCTTTGAGGGACGTTTCTCATCGTGGGGCTGCCCATGTGGTCTTCTCTGTGGATTGGCTTCTCTGATTGGGAACATCATCCTCAAGGTGTATTGGGCCAGGGTGTGCTCCATTCTTCCCTCCTCCCCCTTGTTCTGCCCTGTGTTCTCTGATCAGATATGTCCCTCTCCGCGAGCTGCAGATCCGGTGCCATCCTGTGAAATACAATCTTTTGGGGCTGCAAGGATGTGGGGGGGGTGGGTGTCAGCTCAGATCTTTTGAGAGTCCAGGAGATATTGACTGCTCGATGGGCACAGTTCTGTGGGGCACCGTGCTCTTGGTCCAGACGCTGGTTTGAATATGACTTTGTTGTTAACCAGTTGTGTGTCTCTGGGTGAACTCCCGTGTGTTTTTGAGTGAATTTTCTAATCTGCAAAGTAAATGTACAGGATTATCCAGACTCCCATGTCAGCAAGTTATCCAGAGGAGTTAATCAGAGACTGTTTCATATAGTGTGTACCTGCGCGCCGCATTCTAGACCTGGGATGGCAATTATGAGCTCAGGATAGAGATGGTGTCCAGCAGGTAACATACGTGGCTCCATATTGAAACAGGAAGCCCACTGTGGAGATTTGGTCCTTCCGTTGATGGCCACCGGCCACCTAGTCTTCTCCTGCTATAACTGCCTCACTGGCTCAGCAGCTGAGCCAGAAGCCAGTGATATCATAACCAGGTGGCTAACTGGGCCAAAGGGCTGATAGATATTTGTTATCTTGTTGTCTTGGGAAACCCACCTACCCTCCATGCAAACCTTCTGGTGTGAGTTATCTGTGGAAGGAATCATGGGCTCACAGTAATTCACATCTTTCTTCTTGAAAATGTGCCCATATTCCTTTCTGAACCTGAGAAGGTGGCCCCTGTGTCCACCAAGAAATTTACTGCCTGGCCTCCTACTTGGAGAGTTAGCCTGGGCTTTTGGGGGCGAAGCGAAACAGAGCCCTGACCCCTTCATTGAGCTTCTTCAAGCATTATTGTCTCTTGCTTGGGTCTTTCTACGTGCAGATGAGGCCCATCCACTCTAGTGGAGGGTCGTGCACCTCTCCTGGGGTTTTCAAGGCACTGATTTTTCCAGTGTCCTTCTTTCCTGCAGTAGGCACATTGGTCCTTCCCCGTGGCTTGGCGGTGCCCACAGGTTAGTCTCTCCGTGAGTGAGCCATGCTCTCCTTTTCCTGAGTCTCTGGGGTATCTCATGGCAATTACGATTATTTTAGCTAGCTTCTTTGTCTCTGTCGTGCTAGGGTCATCTCTGTTGTTATACACTCAATGAGCCACTTGTACCAAATCGCTAAGATTTTCCTTTCAAACCGTTCCCACTTCGTTGTCATGTCTGAGGCAGACTGACTGAGTAATAAAGGCAATACTTATTGCCCTCCTGTTCTCAGTGCCTCCGGGCCGTTAGGGGTATAAAGCCCGTAGGCTTACATCAGCAACTCTAGAAAGGCAGGCGGACATTCTCTTATAGGAACCTGAAAATTCTCACTGACCTTAGATAAATTCATAGGTTTCCTAGCTCTTCCGCATAGGGTCATGTAAGAGCAATGGGTGATACCTGGTAAAGCCCTCTGGGCCTTGCTAGGAATTGAGATCCCACATTGTTGGTGTAGAGGCCAAAAGAGTTTCTCTCAAGTGGGGAGTGCCCGCTCACTGACCATCAGGTTCACTGACTGCTTACTGGGCCTCTGTCTGGAAGGGCTACCCTCCTCCGTTGTGAACAGCACCTGGAAAAGTTGTTGGCAAGCATTCCAGGTGGGCTGATGAGTATGGAAGTCATACCAGTACTAGTGTGTGTGGGGGGCTGCTTGTTAGGGGTGGGAGTGAGGTTGTGGGGCCGGTGGGGGAGGGAGTGACTCAATAAGGGCCTGTTAGAAGTTTTCTATTTCTGGACCCTAGAAACCTTATAGGGCGGGGGTTGAAAGAAAGGGATTGAAGCCAGCTCTCCCACTCTCAGAGTTCTCCTGCAAAATGGGATAAAGCCAATTAGGGGAGAGAGATCGGGAGGGGAGGGGAGGGGAGGGGAGGGGAGGGGAGGGGAGGGGAGGGGAGGGGAGAGGGGAGGGGTTGGGGAGGGGAGAGGGGAGGGGTTAGGGAGGGGAGAGGGGAGGGGTTGGGGAGGGGAGGGTTGGGGAGGGGAGGGGGGGAGGGTGATGGGGAGGGGAGGGGTGGGGGAGGGGAGGGGAGGGGTGGGGGAGGGTGATGGGGAGGGTTGGCCTCCACCTATGTGGTTTTGGGAACTTGGACCGTTTGTTTTTCCGGTCCTTCCATGTTTCCTGAAACCTTGGAAACAAGGGCCCTTTCTTTGCGGGAGGGAGTAAGTCTTTTATATTTGCAGGCTTCTTAGTGGCAATGTCAGCCCACACTTGAAGTAACGGGATCAGATCGGGATATCCTGGTTCCCTTTAACCATAACTATGAACTCTTAGTAATAGGGGATGGGAAAACTAGTCTTGCGTGGGTCAATCAGGGACTCCTTCTGCCCCATCACTTTTAAACAAATTGTAGAGTCTCCAAGCTTTTGGGTTGAAACCACATCCTCTTGGTGAATGCCGAGAGCAGGGGTCATCAAACTACAACCTGTGGGCCACATGCAGACAGCCGAGGACGTTGATCCTTTCTGCCGGGTGTATGTGCCCCATTAATTTTTTTTTTGAACTTCAAATCAAGATGTGCAGTGTGCACATGAATTTGTTCGTAATTTTTGTTTTTTTTAAACTCTAGTCTGTCCCTCCAATGGCCTGAGGGACAGTGAACTGGCCCTTTGGGTAAACAGTTTCAGGACCGCTGCCCTAAGGTATCCTGGACTTAGAGGTTACTAATCTCCCAGCCCTGAAACATCCCTGAACATTCTACCCATTGTAGGAGGCACCATGGGAATTTGGACCCCGGGTAATTTACAAGCCTTTACTCCAATTGAACCCAAGAAAATTCAAAATGACTTAGGCAGTTACTCTATTTGGTCACTTTTGACTCCTCCTGTACTAGCCCATTATTTACACTTAACTCCATAACGCGGAGAATGATGTTTTCATAACATTTAAAATGTATATATTCATATATATATATATTTATAACTATGAAAGTCCACAACAATAAGGAAATAATTTTTTCCCTAAATTAAACGTGATGCGTTATAGGGAAAAAAGAAGGATGGGTCTTATCAGCGGGTCCAATACGTTAACATCATAAATGTGTCAGTGATCCCACTGCACCTAGTAGTGCCCAAACCTGTGCCCTCCTAGGGGAAAGTGTGAATGCTTTTATCCCTCTTCCTGTATTTCCAATGAACAAACACACATGTCTGGTAATCCTAAGATTTTTTTTGTTTCCTGTGACACTCACCTAATTTCAAGGCCACTGCCACCTCAAAAGCTTAGCCTTGTCGCATTCAAAATGTTCACCTTTTTGACAGTTTGTTTTTCCCAGAAGTTATCGGGTGACTAAAGCTTCCGAACCAAGTGTGCCAGCTCCACGACTACCATCTCCTGAACCACCTCAACCTTATCCATCCTGGATAAAGTTGCCCTCAATGGACAACCCCTCCCAGCAGTGTAGGAAGGGTATGGACCCAAAGCCCCACTTTGCCCCTTTTGCCAGCAAGAAGTAGCTAGAGATATGGTCGCCCAGTACCCCAAAGATTTGGGTCCATATCTCTTCAGGAGGGCAAATGTTAGGTAGCTATGCTAGGGACTGGGGCATCCGTTATGCATGCCCATAGGGCCAGGATAAGAGCCCAGTTAGGAGAGGCACCCTGTGCATGCTCAGAGATCCAGGTTCTGGCCATGAAGGGGAGGTACACCTGGGTGGGTCCTGTACCTGGATTGACCAACCTAGGCCATGTAAATTAAATTCATCCACTGGGGTCCGCCAGGCTTCCCCACCACACCTCCCTAACGCTCATAAAACTCACGTGAGTGACTGACCAGGCTTCTGCGTGATTTCTCTCTAACTCAGGAAGGCTCTTTGGAGGCAGTAAGGCTGCACATGAGTGGCTGGTGGATACTGTTCAGATGCATGGCTTTCTGCTTGCAAGGGTTTTTGTCTCAGCTGACTGGAAGGGAGGAGGTAGTGTGTCTGGATCACAGAGTATCCATGTCCACAAATGAGGCTGCTCATTTCACAGTCCTGGCAGTGCTTTATGAAAACCCTCTGCTTTGCAATGTCACTCCTTGTAGATTAGAGTGGGAGGCGCTGGGACCAAGGTATGCTGCCTCTTGCTCCCACTTGCAGGTTTCTGGATGTTGATTGTATCTCTTACAGCATCAGTTAGTGGGCTTCTTGTCTGCCTCAGGCTTTGTTCACGGAAATCCTCCAGCTAGTTGGTGGTGTGTGCGCATGAGCAGAGTCTTCCTACCAATCACCCATGAGTAGTAGAGCTCCCATGGTGTGGACTCCATGAAAGCCGTGCCCCAGACAGCACGCTTACAAAGGAGGTTGGGCCCTGCAATACAGAGGACCATTCCCCCTGTGGAATTGCCTCAGAGACCCACCTCCCTCACTGGACAGCTGCTGGGGCTGTGGTCCCTAAGTTTCATGCCTGACTCAGGAATAGACACAGGGTGAGGCGACTCTAGTAGCTGTTTTGACTGGTCTAATCCAGGCTGAGATCATGCTTGCATTAACCCTTTGGCCAGATTATTTTTGTTTCTTTTATGATCTTTTTATTAGTCGCTCCTACAACACTAACCACAATCCATATATACATCAGCTGTTTGAAGCATATCTGTACATTAATTGCCCTCCTTATTCTCAAAATCTCCATTCTCCACCCAAGCCCCTGGCCTCAGCTTCTCATTTTTTCCCCCTCAAAGCCCACCACCCATCCCTCATCAATCCTTGAAAATGTACTAATTCTTTTGTCATTTCTTCACCACCTTTCTTTTGAGGTCAATGAAGATCCTTGTAATCGGTTCCCACTTTCCATCCTGCCCTTCCTCCACCCTCCCAGTATCTCCACTCAAAACACTGGTCCTAAAGAGCCGATCCGCTCTGGATTCCCCGTGTTTGAAATTCCTATCTGTAGTAGAATACCTTCTCTAGTTTGGCCAGATTAGTATGGTAGAACTGGGATCATGATAGTGGGGCAAGAGGAAGCATTAAGACCTAGAGGAAAGTTGTGTTTCAACTTTGCTGTCTCATACCCTGTATTGTTTAATCTCCTCTCTGAGCTCCTTCTGTAAGGGGATGTCCAGTGCACTGCAAATAGGTTTTGGGTCTATACCCGGCAGTCCCCTCTCATTCTCCATGATAAGATTTTTTTGTTCTCATGATGCCTGTTGCCTTATCCCTTTGAAACTTTGTGATCACACAGGCTGGTATGCTTTCTCCATGTGGGCTCTGTTGCTTCAGAGCCAGATGGCTGTTTCTTTACCCTCAAGCCTTTAAGACCCCACACGCTATATCTTTAGGTAGCTGGACACCATCGGATTTCTTCACCACATTTGCTTATGCAGCCGCTTTGTGGTCAGTGATTGTGTAGGAAAGGTGAGCATCTTAGAATGCCAATTTTATAAAACAGTGTTCTTGCAATGAGGGATTCCTTGAGCGGAGGCCCTATGTCCATCTGCTACCTCAATACTAAATCTATAAACATATGGACATAGATCTATTTCCCCATGCCCCTTTGTAAATATATGTACATATGTACATGCCTTTTTTTAGACGTCTATAACTGGCCCTTGCTTCCCAGCTCACTCTTCTATACCCTTTGATTTTCCTCTTGTGCCCACTGACATGCTCAGTCTTCCTTTGGGTTTCAGTAATTCCTCTTGGTTACATTACCTTTGATCACGCCCTACCAGGCCTCCTTCATCCCCCTCACTACCGTTTTCCATCACTTGTTGTACCCTTGTCTCTGGGTTTCTTTACACCACTTCCTTTCCCCCCACCCTCCTCACTCCCATGCCCAATGGAAAGGGCCGGTCACATGTTTACTCCTCCAGATTCTTCATCCAGCCTCTCTTAATTAGACAGACCTGTAAAGGTAATAACATGCACAAAACAAGACTGAGCTAAACCAAGCAGCAAAAAGAAAAACAAACAAAAATGAAAACAAAACCCAACCCAAATCCAATGACACTAAAAGAAAACAACACTAACCAGAAAGAAAAGTACAAGGACTGTGTGGTGAACTTTAGGAGTGTTTTCCAGTCCAGTCTGTGGGGGCACCGAACCCTGACCACAAAGTCCACCTTTGGCATTCCCCGGGGACTTTGATGCTCCGTTTTCTTTCTCTTCCGCTGACTCTCTTAGTATCATGCCTCGAAGTGGCAGGATCAGTTCGGGCGCAGTTCCCACACTGTGTGTCCAGTGTTGTCCCCTCTAAGGCTATGGGTCTTTGAGGGACGTTTCTTATCGTGGGGCTGCCCATGTGGTCTTCTCTGTGGATTGGCTTCTCTGATTGGGAACATCATCCTCAAGGTGTATTGGGCCAGGGTGTGCTCCATTCTTCCCTCCTCCCCCTTGTTCTGCCCTGTGTTCTCTGATCAGATATGTCGCTCTCCGCGAGCTGCAGATCCGGTGCCATCCTGTGAAATACAATCTTTTGGGGCTGCAAGGATGTGGGGGGGGGTGGGTGTCAGCTCAGATCTTTTGAGAGTCCAGGAGATATTGACTGCTCGATGGGCACAGTTCTGTGGGGCACCGTGCTCTTGGTCCAGACGCTGGTTTGAATATGACTTTGTTGTTAACCAGTTGTGTGTCTCTGGGTGAACTCCCGTGTGTTTTTGAGTGAATTTTCTAATCTGCAAAGTAAATGTACAGGATTATCCAGACTCCCATGTCAGCAAGTTATCCAGAGGAGTTAATCAGAGACTGTTTCATATAGTGTGTACCTGCGCGCCGCATTCTAGACCTGGGATGGCAATTATGAGCTCAGGATAGAGATGGTGTCCAGCAGGTAACATACGTGGCTCCATATTGAAACAGGAAGCCCACTGTGGAGATTTGGTCCTTCCGTTGATGGCCACCGGCCACCTAGTCTTCTCCTGCTATAACTGCCTCACTGGCTCAGCAGCTGAGCCAGAAAACAGTGATATCATAACCAGGTGGCTAACTGGGCCAAAGGGCTGATAGATATTTGTTATCTTGTTGTCTTGGGAAACCCACCTACCCTCCATGCAAACCTTCTGGTGTGAGTTATCTGTGGAAGGAATCATGGGCTCACAGTAATTCACATCTTTCTTCTTGAAAATGTGCCCATATTCCTTTCTGAACCTGAGAAGGTGGCCCCTGTGTCCACCAAGAAATTTACTGCCTGGCCTCCTACTTGGAGAGTTAGCCTGGGCTTTTGGGGGCGAAGCGAAACAGAGCCCTGACCCCTTCATTGAGCTTCTTCAAGCATTATTGTCTCTTGCTTGGGTCTTTCTACGTGCAGATGAGGCCCATCCACTCTAGTGGAGGGTCGTGCACCTCTCCTGGGGTTTTCAAGGCACTGATTTTTCCAGTGTCCTTCTTTCCTGCAGTAGGCACATTGGTCCTTCCCCGTGGCTTGGCGGTGCCCACAGGTTAGTCTCTCCGTGAGTGAGCCATGCTCTCCTTTTCCTGAGTCTCTGGGGTATCTCATGGCAATTACGATTATTTTAGCTAGCTTCTTTGTCTCTGTCGTGCTAGGGTCATCTCTGTTGTTATACACTCAATGAGCCACTTGTACCAAATCGCTAAGATTTCCCTTCAAACCCTTCCCACTTCGTTGTCATGTCTGAGGCAGACTGACTGAGTAATAAAGGCAATACTTATTGCCCTCCTGTTCTCAGTGCCTCCGGGCCGTTAGGGGTATAAAGCCCGTAGGCTTACATCAGCCACTCTAGAAAGGCAGGCGGACATTCTCTTATAGGAACCTGAAAATTCTCACTGACCTTAGATAAATTCATAGGTTTCCTAGCTCTTCCGCAGAGGGTCATGTAAGAGCAATGGGTGATACCTGGTAAAGCCCTCTGGGCCTTGCTAGGAATTGAGATCCCACATTGTTGGTGTAGAGGCCAAAAGAGTTTCTCTCAAGTGGGGAGTGCCCGCTCGCTGACCATCAGGTTTACTGACTGCTTACTGGGCCTCTGTCTGGAAGGGCTACCCTCCTCCGTTGTGAACAGCACCTGGAAAAGTTGTTGGCAAGCATTCCAGGTGGGCTGATGAGTATGGAAGTCATACCAGTACTAGTGTGTGTGGGGGGCTGCTTGTTAGTGTTGGGAGTGAGGTTGTGGGGCCGGTGGGGGAGGGAATGACCCAATAAGGGCCTGTTAGAAGTTTTCTATTTCTGGACCCTAGAAACCTTATAGGGCGGGGGTTGAAAGAAAGGGTTTGAAGCCAGCTCTCCCACTCTCAGAGTTCTCCTGCAAAATGGGATAAAGCCGATTAGGGGAGAGAGATCCTGAGGGGAGGGGATGGGAGGGGAGGGGAGGGGAGGGGGGCGGAGGGGAGGGGAGGGGGGGGAAGGGTTGGGGAGGGGTTGGGGAGGGGAGGGGAGGGGGGGAGGGTGATGGGGAGGGGAGGGGTTGGGGAGGGGAGGGGAGGGGTGGGAGAGGGTGATGGGGAGGGATGGCCTCCCCTATGTGGTTTTGGGAACTTGGACCGTTTGTTTTTCCGGTCCTTCCATGTTTCCTGAAACCTTGGAAACAAGGGCCCTTTCTTTGCGGGAGGGAGTAAGTCTTTTATATTTGCAGGCTTCTTAGTGGCAATGTCAGCCCACACTTGAAGTAACGGGATCAGATCGGGATATCCTGGTTCCCTTTAACCATAACTATGAACTCTTAGTAATAGGGGATGGGAAAACTAGTCTTGCGTGGGTCAATCAGGGACTCCTTCTGCCCCATCACTTTTAAACAAATTGTAGAGTCTCCAAGTTTTTGGGTTGAAACCACATCCTCTTGGTGAATGCCGAGAGCAGGGGTCATCAAACTACAACCTGTGGGCCACATGCAGACAGCCGAGGACGTTGATCCTTTCTGCCGGGTGTATGTGCCCCATTTATTTTTTTTTTTGAACTTCAAATCAATATGTGCAGTGTGCACATGAATTTGTTCGTAATATTTGTTTTTTTAAACTATAGTCTTTCCTTCAAAAGGCCTGAGGGATAGTGAACTGGCCCCCTGGGTAAACAGTTTCAGGACCCCTGCCCTAAGGTATCCTGGACTTAGGGGTTATTAATCTCCCAGCCCCGAAACATCCCTGAACATTCTACCCGTTGTAGGAGGCACCATGGGAATTTGGACCCCGGGTAATTTACAAGCCTTTACTCCAATTGAACCCAAGAAAATTCAAAATGACTTAGGCAGTTACTCTATTTTGGTCACTTTTGACTCGTCCTGCACTAGCCCATTATTTCCATTTAACTCTATAACGCGAAGCATGATGTTTTCATAACATTAAAAATGTATATATTAATACATATATATATATATATTTATAACTATGAAAGTCCACAACAAAAAGAAAATTTTTTCCCAAAATTAAAATTGAAGCGTTATAGGGTTAAAAAGAAGGATGGGTCTTATCAGCGTGTCCAAGACCTTAGCATCATAAATGAATCAGTGATCCGACTGCACCTAGTAGTGCCCAAACCTGTGCCCTCCTAGGGGAAAGTGTGAATGCTTTTATCCCTCTTCCTGTACTTCCAATGAACAAACACACATGTCTGGTAATCCTAAGATTTTTTTTGTTTCCTGTGACACTCACCTAATTTCAAGGCCACTGCCACCTCACAAGCTTAGCCTTGTCGTAGTCAAACTGTTCACCTTTTAGACCGTTTGTTTTTCTCAGAAGTTATCGGGTGATTAAAGCTTCTGAACCAAGTGTGCCAGGTCCACGACTACCATCTCCTGGACCACCTCAACCTTATCCATCCTGGATAAAGTTGCCCTCAATGGACAACCCCTCCCAGCAGTGTAGGAAGGGTATGGACCCAAAGCCCCATATCGCCCCTTTTTCCAGCAGGAAGTAACTAGAGATGTCGTCGCCCAGTACCCCAAAGATTTGGGTCCATATCTCTTCAGGGGGGCAAATGTTAGGTAGCTATGCTAGGGACTGGGGCATCCGTTATGCATGCCCATAGGGCCAAGATAAGAGCCCAGTTAGGAGAGGCACCCTGTGCATGCTCAGAGGTCCAGATTTCTGGCCATGAAGGGGAGGTCACCTGGGTGGTTCCTGTACCTGGATTGACCAATCTAGGCCATGTAAATTCAATTCAGCCACTGGGGTCGGCCAGACTTGCCCACCACGCCTCCCTAACGCTCATAAAACTCTCTTGAGTGCAGACCAGGCTTCTTCATGATTTCTCTCACACTCAGGAAGGCTCTTTGGAGGCAGCTGGGCTGCACAAGAGTGGCTGGTGGATACTGTTCAGATGCATGGCTTTCTGCTTGCAAGGGTTTTTGTCTCAGCTGACTGGAAGGGAGGAGGTAGTACGTCTGGATCACAGAGTATCCATGTCCACAAACGAGGCTGCTCATTCCACTGTCCTGAAAGTGCTTTATGAAAACCCTCTGCTTTGCAATGTCACTCCTTGTAGATTAGAGTGGGAGGGGCTGGGACCAAGGTATGCTGCCTCTTGCTCCCAGTTGCAGGTTTCTGGATGCTGATTGTATCTCTTACAGCATCAGTTAGTGGGCTTGTTGTCTGCATCAGGCTTTGTTCACGGAGATCCTCCAGCTAGTTGGTGGTGTATGCACATGAGCAGAGGCTTCCTGCCAATCCCCCATGAGTAGTAGAGCTCCAATGGTGTGGACTCCATGAAAGCCTTGCCCCAGGCAGCACGCTTACAAAGGAGGGTGGGCCCTGCAGGACAGAAGACCATTCCCCCTGTGGAATGGCCTCAGAGATCCACCTCCCTCTCTGGCCAGCTTCTGGGGCTGTGGGTCCTAAGCATCATGGCTGACTCAGTAATAGACACAGGGTGAGGCCACTCCAGTAGCTGTTTTGACTGGTCTCATCCAGCCTGAGATCAAACTTGCATGAGCCCTCTGCCAAGATTATTTTTGTTTCTTTTATGATCTTTTCATTAGTGGCTCCTACAATACTAACCGCAATCCATAAATACATCATCTGTTTGAAGCACATCTGTACATTAATTGCCCTCCTTATTCACAAAATATCCACTCTCCACCCAAGCCCCTGGCCTCAGCTCCTCATTTTTCCCCCCTCAATGCCCGCCACCCATCCCTCATCAATCCTTGGAAATGTACTAATTCTTTTGTCATATCTTCACCCACCTTTCTTTTGAGGTCAATGAAGATCCTTGTAATCGGTTCCCACTTTCCATCCTGCCCTTCCTCCACCCTCCCAGTATCTCCACTCATAACACTGGTAAAGGGCCCATCCACTCTGGATTCCCCGTGTTTGAAATTCCTATCGGTACTAGAATACCTTCTCTAGTTTGGCCAGATTAGTATGGTAGAACTGGGATCATGATAGTGGGGCAAGAGGAAGCATTAAGAACTAGAGGAAAGTTGTGTTTCATCTTTGCTGTCTCATACCCTGTATTCTTTAATCTCCACTCTGAGTTCCTTCTGTAAGGGGATGTCCAGTGCACTGCAAATAGGTTTTGGGTCTATACCCGGCAGTCCCCTCTCATTCTCCATGATAAGATTTTTTTGTTCTCATGATGCCTGTTGCCTTATCCCTTTAAAACTTTGTGATCACACAGGCTTGTATGCTTTCTCCATGTGGGCTCTGTTGCTTCAGAGCCAGATGGCTGTTTCTTTACCCTCAAACCTTTAAGACCCCACACGCTATATCTTTAGGTAGCTGGACACCATCGGATTTCTTCACCACATTTGCTTATGCAGCCGCTTTGTGGTCAGTGATTGTGTAGGAAAGGTGAGCATCTTAGAATGCCAATTTTATAAAACAGTGTTCTTGCAATGAGGGATTCCTTGAGCGGAGGCCCTATGTCCATCTGCTACCTCAATACTAAATCTATAAACATATGGACATAGATCTATTTCCCCATGCCCCTTTGTAAATATATGTACATATGTACATGCCTTTTTTTAGACGTCTATAACTGGCCCTTGCTTCCCAGCTCACTCTTCTATACCCTTTGATTTTCCTCTTGTGCCCACTGACATGCTCAGTCTTCCTTTGGGTTTCAGTAATTCCTCTTGGTTACATTACCTTTGATCACGCCCTACCAGGCCTCCTACATCCCCCTCACTACAATTTTCCATCACTTGTTGTACCCTTGTCTCTGGGTTTCTTTACACCACTTCCTTTCCCCCCACCCTCCTCACTCCCATGCCCAATGGAAAGGGCCGGTCACATGTTTACTCCTCCAGATTCTTCATCCAGCCTCTCTTAATTAGACAGACCTGTAAAGGTAATAACATGCACAAAACAAGACTGAGCTAAACCAAGCAGCAAAAAGAAAAACAAACAAAAATGAAAACAAAACCCAACCCAAATCCAATGACACTAAAAGAAAACAACACTAACCAGAAAGAAAAGTACAAGGACTGTGTGGTGAACTTTAGGAGTGTTTTCCAGTCCAGTCTGTGGGGGCACCGAACGCTGACCACAAAGTCCACCTTTGGCATTCCCCGGGGACTTTGATGCTCCGTTTTCTTTCTCTTCCGCTGACTCTCTTAGTATCATGCCTCGAAGTGGCAGGATCAGTTCGGGCGCAGTTCCCACACTGTGTGTCCAGTGTTGTCCCCTCTAAGGCTATGGGTCTTTGAGGGACGTTTCTCATCGTGGGGCTGCCCATGTGGTCTTCTCTGTGGATTGGCTTCTCTGATTGGGAACATCATCCTCAAGGTGTATTGGGCCAGGGTGTGCTCCATTCTTCCCTCCTCCCCCTTGTTCTGCCCTGTGTTCTCTGATCAGATATGTCCCTCTCCGCGAGCTGCAGATCCGGTGCCATCCTGTGAAATACAATCTTTTGGGGCTGCAAGGATGTGGGGGGGGGGTGTCAGCTCAGATCTTTTGAGAGTCCAGGAGATATTGACTGCTCGATGGGCACAGTTCTGTGGGGCACCGTGCTCTTGGTCCAGACGCTGGTTTGAATATGACTTTGTTGTTAACCAGTTGTGTGTCTCTGGGTGAACTCCCGTGTGTTTTTGAGTGAGTTTTCTAATCTGCAAAGTAAATGTACAGGATTATCCAGACTCCCATGTCAGCAAGTTATCCAGAGGAGTTAATCAGAGACTGTTTCATATAGTGTGTACCTGCGCGCCGCATTCTAGACCTGGGATGGCAATTATGAGCTCAGGATAGAGATGGTGTCCAGCAGGTAACATACGTGGCTCCATATTGAAACAGGAAGCCCACTGTGGAGATTTGGTCCTTCCGTTGATGGCCACCGGCCACCTAGTCTTCTCCTGCTATAACTGCTTCACTGGCTCAGCAGCTGAGCCAGAAGCCAGTGATATCATAACCAGGTGGCTAACTGGGCCAAAGGGCTGATAGATATTTGTTATCTTGTTGTCTTGGGAAACCCACCTACCCTCCATGCAAACCTGGTGTGAGTTATCTGTGGAAGGAATCATGGGCTCACAGTAATTCACATCTTTCTTCTTGAAAATGTGCCCATATTCCTTTCTGAACCTGAGAAGGTGGCCCCTGTGTCCACCAAGAAATTTACTGCCTGGCCTCCTACTTGGAGAGTTAGCCTGGGCTTTTGGCGGCGAAGCGAAACAGAGCCCTGACCCCTTCATTGAGCTTCTTCAAGCATTATTGTCTCTTGCTTGGGTCTTTCTACGTGCAGATGAGGCCCATCCACTCTAGTGGAGGGTCGTGCACCTCTCCTGGGGTTTTCAAGGCACTGATTTTTCCAGTGTCCTTCTTTCCTGCAGTAGGCACATTGGTCCTTCCCCATGGCTTGGCGGTGCCCACAGGTTAGTCTCTCCGTGAGTGAGCCATGCTCTCCTTTTCCTGAGTCTCTGGGGTATCTCATGGCAATTACGATTATTTTAGCTAGCTTCTTTGTCTCTGTCGTGCTAGGGTCATCTCTGTTGTTATACACTCAATGAGCCACTTGTACCAAATCGCTAAGATTTTCCTTTCAAACCCTTCCCACTTCGTTGTCATGTCTGAGGCAGACTGACTGAGTAATAAAGGCAATACTTATTGCCCTCCTGTTCTTAGTGCCTCAGGGCCGTTAGGGGTATAAAGCCCGTAGGCTTACATCAGCCACTCTAGAAAGGCAGGCGGACATTCTCTTATAGGAACCTGAAAATTCTCACTGACCTTAGATAAATTCATAGGTTTCCTAGCTCTTCCGCAGAGGGTCATGTAAGAGCAATGGGTGATACCTGGTAAAGCCCTCTGGGCCTTGCTAGGAATTGAGATCCCACATTGTTGGTGTAGTGGCCAAAAGAGTTTATCTCAAGTGGGGAGTGCCCGCTCGCTGACCATCAGGTTCACTGACTGCTTACTGGGCCTCTGTCTGGAAGGGCTACCCTCCTCCGTTGTGAACAGCACCTGGAAAAGTTGTTGGCAAGCATTCCAGGTGGGCTGATGAGTATGGAAGTCATACCAGTACTAGTGTGTGTGGGGGGCTGCTTGTTAGGGGTGGGGGTGAGGTTGTGGGGCCGGTGGGGTAGGGAGTGACTCAATAAGGGCCTGTTAGAAGTTTTCTATTTCTGGACCCTAGAAACCTTATAGGGCGGGGGTTGAAAGAAAGGGTTTGAAGCCAGCTCTCCCACTCTCAGAGTTCTCCTGCAAAATGGGATAAAGCCGATTAGGGGAGAGAGATCGTGAGGGGAGGGGAGGGGAGGGGAGGGGGAGGGGTGGAGGAGGGGTGGGGGAGGGTGATGGGGAGGGATGGCCTCCACCTATGTGGTTTTGGGAACTTGGAGCGTTTGTTTTTCCGGTCCTTCCATGTTTCCTGAAACCTTGGAAACAAGGGCCCTTTCTTTGCGGGAGGGAGTAAGTCTTTTATATTTGCAGGCTTCTTAGTGGCAATGTCAGCCCACACTTGAAGTAACGGGATCAGATCGGGATATCCTGGTTCCCTTTAACCATAACTATGAACTCTTAGTAATAGGGGATGAGAAAACTAGTCTTGCGTGGGTCAATCAGGGACTCCTTCTGCCCCATCACTTTTAAACAAATTGTAGAGTCTCCAAGCTTTTGGGTTGAAACCACATCCTCTTGGTGAATGCCGAGAGCAGGGGTCCTCAAACTACAACCTGTGGGCCACATGCAGACAGCCGAGGACGTTGATCCTTTCTGCCGGGTGTATGTGCCCCATTTATTTTTTTTTTTGAACTTCAAATCAATATGTGCAGTGTGTACATGAATTTGTTCGTAATATTTGTTTTTTTAAACTATAGTCTTTCCTTCAAAAGGCCTGAGGGATAGTGAACTGGCCCCCTGGGTAAACAGTTTCAGGACCCCTGCCCTAAGGTATCCTGGACTTAGGGGTTATTAATCTCCCAGCCCTGAAACATCCCTGAACATTCTACCCGTTGTAGGAGGCACCATGGGAATTTGGACCCCGGGTAATTTACAAGCCTTTACTCCAATTGAACCCAAGAAAATTCAAAATGACTTAGGCAATTACTCTATTTTGGTCACTTTTGACTCGTCCTGCACTAGCCCATTATTTCCATTTAACTCTATAACGCGAAGCATGATGTTTTCATAACATTAAAAAATGTATATAGTAATACATATATATATATTTATAACTATGAAAGTCCACAACAAAAAGAAAATTTTTTCCCAAAATTAAAATTGAAGCGTTATAGGGTTAAAAAGAAGGATGGGTCTGATCAGCGTGTCCAAGACCTTAGCATCATAAATGAATCAGTGATCCGACTGCACCTAGTAGTGCCCAAACCTGTGCCCTCCTAGGGGAAAGTGTGAATGCTTTTATCCCTCTTCCTGTACTTCCAATGAACAAACACACATGTCTGGTAATCCTAAGATTTTTTTTGTTTCCTGTGACACTCACCTAATTTCAAGGCCACTGCCACCTCACAAGCTTAGCCTTGTTGTAGTCAAACTGTTCACCTTTTAGACCGTTTGTTTTTCTCAGAAGTTATCGGGTGATTAAAGCTTCTGAACCAAGTGTGCCAGGTCCACGACTACCATCTCCTGGACCACCTCAACCTTATCCATCCTGGATAAAGTTGCCCTCAATGGACAACCCCTCTCAGCAGTGTAGGAAGGGTATGGACCCAAAGCCCCAAATCGCCCCTTTTGCCAGCAGGAAGTAGCTAGAGATGTCGTCGCCCAGTACCCCAAAGATTTGGGTCCATATCTCTTCAGGGGGGCAAATGTTAGGTAGCTATGCTAGGGACTGGGGCATCCGTTATGCATGCCCATAGGGCCAAGATAAGAGCCCAGTTAGGAGAGGCACCCTGTGCATGCTCAGAGGTCCAGATTTCTGGCCATGAAGGGGAGGTCACCTGGGTGGTTCCTGTACCTGGATTGACCAATCTAGGCCATGTAAATTCAATTCAGCCACTGGGGTCGGCCAGACTTGCCCACCACACCCCCCTAACGCTCATAAAACTCTCTTGAGTGCAGACCAGGCTTCTGCATGATTTCTCTCACACTCAGGAAGGCTCTTTGGAGGCAGCTGGGCTGCACAAGCGTGGCTGTTGGATACTGTTCAGATGCATGGCTTTCTGCTTGCAAGGGTTTTTGTCTCAGCTGACTGGAAGGGAGGAGGTAGTACGTCTGGATCACAGAGTATCCATGTCCACAAACGAGGCTGCTCATTCCACTGTCCTGGAAGTGCTTTATGAAAACCCTCTGCTTTGCAATGTCACTCCTTGTAGATTAGAGTGGGAGGGGCTGGGACCAAGGTATGCTGCCTCTTACTCCCAGTTGCAGGTTTCTGGATGCTGATTGTAGCTCTTACAGCATCAGTTAGTGGGCTTGTTGTCTGCCTCCGGCTTTGTTCACGGAGATCCTCCAGCTAGGTGCTGGTGTATGCACATGAGCAGAGGCTTCCTGCCAATCCCCCATGAGTAGTAGAGCTCCCATGGTGTGGACTCCATGAAAGCCTTGCCCCAGGCAGCACGCTTACAAAGGAGTGTGGGCCCTGCAGGACAGAAGACCATTCCCCCTGTGGAATGGCCTCAGAGATCCACCTCTCTCTCTTGCCAGCTGCTGGGGCTGTGGGTTCTAAGCATCATGGCTGACTCAGTAATAGACACAGGGTGAGGCCACTCCAGTAGCTGTTTTGACTGGTCTCATCCAGCCTGAGATCATCCTTGCATGAGCCCTCTGCCCAGATTATTTTTGTTTCTTTTATGATCTTTTCATTAGTGGCTCCTACAACACTAACCGCAATCCATAAATACATCATCTGTTTGAAGCACATCTGTACATTAATTGCCCTCCTTATTCACAAAATATCCACTCTCCACCCAAGCCCCTGGCCTCAGCTCCTCATTTTTGCCCCCTCAATGCCCTCCACCCATCCCTCATCAATCCTTGGAAATGTACTAATTCTTTTGTCATATTTTCACCCACCTTTCTTTTGAGGTCAATGAAGATCCTTGTAATCGGTTCCCACTTTCCATCCTGCCCTTCCTCCACCCTCCCAGTATCTCCACTCATAACACTGGTAAAGGGCCCATCCACTCTGGATTCCCCGTGTTTGAAATTCCTATCGGTACTAGAATACCTTCTCTAGTTTGGCCAGATTAGTATGGTAGAACTGGGATCATGATAGTGGGGCAAGAGGAAGCATTAAGAACTAGAGGAAAGTTGTGTTTCATCTTTGCTGTCTCATACCCTGTATTCTTTAATCTCCACTCTGAGTTCCTTCTGTAAGGGGATGTCCAGTGCACTGCAAATAGGTTTTGGGTCTATACCCGGCAGTCCCCTCTCATTCTCCATGATAAGATTTATTGTTCTCATGATGCCTGTTGCCTTATCCCTTTAAAACTTTGTGATCACACAGGCTGGTATGCTTTCTCCATGTGGGCTCTGTTGCTTCAGAGCCAGATGGCTGTTTCTTTACCCTCAAGCCTTTAAGACCCCACACGCTATATCTTTAGGTAGCTGGACACCATCGGATTTCTTCACCACATTTGCTTATGCAGCCGCTTTGTGGTCAGTGATTGTGTAGGAAAGGTGAGCATCTTAGAATGCCAATTTTATAAAACAGTGTTCTTGCAATGAGGGATTCCTTGAGCGGAGGCCCTATGTCCATCTGCTACCTCAATACTAAATCTATAAACATATGGACATAGATCTATTTCCCCATGCCCCTTTGTAAATATATGTACATATGTACATGCCTTTTTTTAGACGTCTATAACTGGCCCTTGCTTCCCAGCTCACTCTTCTATACCCTTTGATTTTCCTCTTGTGCCCACTGACATGCTCAGTCTTCCTTTGGGTTTCAGTAATTCCTCTTGGTTACATTACCTTTGATCACGCCCTACCAGGCCTCCTACATCCCCCTCACTACCGTTTTCCATCACTTGTTGTACCCTTGTCTCTGGGTTTCTTTACACCACTTCCTTTCCCCCCACCCTCCTCACTCCCATGCCCAATGGAAAGGGCCGGTCACATGTTTACTCCTCCAGATTCTTCATCCAGCCTCTCTTAATTAGACAGACCTGTAAAGGTAATAACATGCACAAAACAAGACTGAGCTAAACCAAGCAGCAAAAAGAAAAACAAACAAAAATGAAAACAAAACCCAACCCAAATCCAATGACACTAAAAGAAAACAACACTAACCAGAAAGAAAAGTACAAGGACTGTGTGGTGAACTTTAGGAGTGTTTTCCAGTCCAGTCTGTGGGGGCACCGAACCCTGACCACAAAGTCCACCTTTGGCATTCCCCGGGGACTTTGATGCTCCGTTTTCTTTCTCTTCCGCTGCACTCTCTTAGTGTCATGCCTCGAAGTGGCAGGATCAGTTCGGGCGCAGTTCCCACACTGTGTGTCCAGTGTTGTCCCCTCTAAGGCTATGGGTCTTTGAGGGACGTTTCTCATCGTGGGGCTGCCCATGTGGTCTTCTCTGTGGATTGGCTTCTCTGATTGGGAACATCATCCTCAAGGTGTATTGGGCCAGGGTGTGCTCCATTCTTCCCTCCTCCCCCTTGTTCTGCCCTGTGTTCTCTGATCAGATATGTCCCTCTCCACGAGCTGCAGATCCGGTGCCATCCTGTGAAATACAATCTTTTGGGGCTGCAAGGATGTGTGGGGGGGGTGGGTGTCAGCTCAGATCTTTTGAGAGTCCAGGAGATATTGACTGCTCGATGGGCACAGTTCTGTGGGGCACCGTTCTCTTGGTCCAGACGCTGGTTTGAATATGACTTTGTTGTTAACCAGTTGTGTGTCTCTGGGTGAACTCCCGTGTGTTTTTGAGTGAGTTTTCTAATCTGCAAAGTAAATGTACAGGATTATCCAGACTCCCATGTCAGCAAGTTATCCAGAGGAGTTAATCAGAGACTGTTTCATATAGTGTGTACCTGCGTGCCGCATTCTAGACCTGGGATGGCAATTATGAGCTCAGGATAGAGATGGTGTCCAGCAGGTAACATACGTGGCTCCATATTGAAACAGGAAGCCCACTGTGGAGATTTGGTCCTTCCATTGATGGCCACCGGCCACCTAGTCTTCTCCTGCTATAACTGCATCACTGGCTCAGCAACTGAGCCAGAAAACAGTGATATCATAACCAGGTGGCTAACTGGGCCAAAGGGCTGATAGGTATTTGTTATCTTGTTGTCTTGGGAAACCCACCTACCCTCCATGCAAACCTTCTGGTGTGAGTTATCTGTGGAAGGAATCATGGGCTCACAGTAATTCACATCTTTCTTCTTGAAAATGTGCCCATATTCCTTTCTGAACCTGAGAAGGTGGCCCCTGTGTCCACCAAGAAATTTACTGCCTGGCCTCCTACTTGGAGAGTTAGCCTGGGCTTTTGGCGGCGAAGT
The DNA here is from genome assembly GCF_050624435.1 of Tenrec ecaudatus. Taxonomy (NCBI): domain Eukaryota; kingdom Metazoa; phylum Chordata; class Mammalia; order Afrosoricida; family Tenrecidae; genus Tenrec; species Tenrec ecaudatus. Next base: position 867,523 of record NW_027457661.1, read on the forward strand.
GAAACAGAGCCCTGACCCCTTCATTGAGCTTCTTCAAGCATTATTGTCTCTTGCTTGGGTCTTTCTACGTGCAGATGAGGCCCATCCACTCTAGTGGAGGGTCGTGCACCTCTCCTGGGGTTTTCAAGGCACTGATTTTTCCAGTGTCCTTCTTTCCTGCAGTAGGCACATTGGTCCTTCCCCATGGCTTGGCGGTGCCCACAGGTTAGTCTCTCCGTGAGTGAGCCATGCTCTCCTTTTCCTGAGTCTCTGGGGTATCTCATGGCAATTACGATTATTTTAGCTAGCTTCTTTGTCTCTGTCGTGCTAGGGTCATCTCTGTTGTTATACACTCAATGAGCCACTTGTACCAAATCGCTAAGATTTTCCTTCAAACCCTTCCCACTTCGTTGTCATGTCTGAGGCAGACTGACTGAGTAATAAGGCAATACTTATTGCCCTCCTGTTCTCAGTGCCTCCGGGCCGTTAGGGGTATAAAGCCCGTAGGCTTACATCAGCCACTCTAGAAAGGCAGGCCGACATTCTCTTATAGGAACCTGAAAATTCTCACTGACCTTAGAAAATTCATAGGTTTCCTAGCTCTTCCGCAGAGTGTCATGTAACAGCAACGGGTGATACCTGGTAAAGCGCTCATGGCCTTGCTAGGAATTGAGATCCCACATTCTCCGTGTAGTGGCCAAAAGAGTTTCTCTCAAGTGGGTAGTGCCCGCTCGCTGACCATCAGGTTCACTGACTGCTTACTGGGCCTCTGTTTGGAAGGGCTACCCTTCCTCCGTTGTGAACAGCACCTGGAGAAGTTGCTGGCAATCATTCAAGGTGGGCTAATGAGTATGGAAGAAATACCAGTACTAGTGTGTGGGGGGGGCTGCTGGTTAGGGGTGTGGGTGAGGTTGGGGGGCCGGTGTGGGAGGGAGTGACTCAATAACGGCCTGTTAGAAGTTTTCTATTTCTGGCCCCTAGAAACCTTATAGGGTGGGGATGGAACCAAAGGGTCTGAAGCCAGCTCTCACACTCCCAGAGTTCTCCTGCAAAATGGGATAAAGCCGATTAGGGGAGAGAGATCGGGAGGGGAGGGGAGCGGAAAGGAGGGGGAAGGGGAGGGGGTTGGGGAGGGGGAAAGTGAGGGAGGGCCTCCACCTATGTGTTTTTGGGAACTTGGACCGTTTCTTTTTCCGGTGCCATGTTTCCTGAAACCTTGGAAACAAGGACCCTTTCTTTGAGGGAGGGAGTAAGTCTTTTATATTTGCAGGCTTCTTAGTGGCAAAGTCAGCCCACACTTGAATTAAAGGGATCAGATCGTGATGTCCTGGTTCCCCTTAACCATAACTATGAACTCTTAGTAATAGGGGATGGGAAAATTAGTCTTGTGTGGGTCAATCAGGGACTCCTTCTGCCCCATCACTTTTAAACAAATTGTAGAGTCTACAAGCTTTTGGGTTGAAACAACATCCTCTTGGTGAACGCCTAGAGCTGGAGTCCTCAAACTACAACCTGTGGGCCACATGCAGAGAGCCGAGGACATTGATCCTTTCTGACGTTTGTATGTGCCCCGTTAATTTTTTTTGAACTTCAAATCAAGATGTGCAGTGTGCACATGAATTTGTTCGTAATTTTTGTTTTTTTTAAACTCTAGTCTATCCCTCCAATGTCCTGAGGGACATTGAACTGGCCCTTTGGGTAAACAGTTTCAGGACCGCTGCCCTAAGGTATCCTGGACTTAGAGGTTACTAATCTCCCAGCCCTGAAACATCCCTGAACATTCTACCCATTGTAGGAGGCACCATGGGAATTTGGACCCCGGGTAATTTACAAGCCTTTACTCCAATTGAACCCAAGAAAATTCAAAATGACTTAGGCAGTTACTCTATTTGGTCACTTTTGACTCCTCCTGTACTAGCCCATTATTTACATTTAACTCTATAACGCGGAGAATGATGTTTTCATAACATTTAAAAATGTATATATTCATATATATATTTATAACTATGAAAGTCCACAACAATAAGGAAATAATTTTTTCCCTAAATTAAACGTGATGGGTTATAGGGAAAAAAGAAGGATGGGTCTTATCAGCGGGTCCAATATGTTAACATCATAAATGTGTCAGTGATCCCACTGCACCTAGTAGTGCCCAAACCTGTGCCCTCCTAGGGGAAAGTGTGAATGCTTTTATCCCTCTTCCTGTATTTCCAATGAACAAACACACATGTCTGGTAATCCTAAGATTTTTTTTGTTTCCTGTGACACTCACCTAATTTCAAGGCCACTGCCACCTCAAAAGCTTAGCCTTGTCGCATTCAAAATGTTCACCTTTTTGACAGTTTGTTTTTCCCAGAAGTTATCGGGTGACTAAAGCTTCCGAACCAAGTGTGCCAGCTCCACGACTACCATCTCCTGAACCACCTCAACCTTATCCATCCTGGATAAAGTTGCCCTCAATGGACAACCCCTCCCAGCAGTGTAGGAAGGGTATGGACCCAAAGCCCCACTTTGCCCCTTTTGCCAGCAAGAAGTAGCTAGAGATATGGTCGGCCAGTACCCCAAAGATTTGGGTCCATATCTCTTCAGGGGGGCAAATGTTAGGTAGCTATGCTAGGGACTGGGGCATCCGTTATGCATGCCCATAGGGCCAGGATAAGAGCCCAGTTAGGAGAGGCACCCTGTGCATGCTCAGAGATCCAGGTTCTGGCCATGAAGGGGAGGTACACCTGGGTGGGTCCTGTACCTGGATTGACCAACCTAGGCCATGTAAATTAAATTCATCCACTGGGGTCCGCTTGTTCTGCCCTGTGTTCTCTGATCAGATATGTCCCTCTCCGCGAGCTGCAGATCCGGTGCCATCCTGTGAAATACAATCTTTGGGGGCTGCAAGGATGTGGGGGATGGGTGGCAGCTCAGATCTCTTGAGAGTCCAGGAGATATTGACTGCTTGATGGGCACAGTTCTTTGCGGCACCGTGCTCTTGGTGCAGACGCTGGTTGTGAATATGACTTTGTTGTTAACCAATTGTGTGTCTCTGGGTCAACTCCTGTGTGTTTTTAAGTGAGTTTTCTCATCTGGAAAGTAAATGTACTGGATTATCCAGACTCCCATGTCAGCAAGTTATCCAGAGGAGTTAATCAGAGACTGTTTCATATAGTGTGTACCTGCGCGCCGCATTCTAGACCTGGGATGGCAATTATGAGCTCAGGATAGAGATGGTGTCCAGCAGGTGACATACGTGGCTCCATATTGAAACAGGAAGCCCACTGTGGAGATTTGGTCCTTCAGTTGATGGCCACTGGCCACCTAGTCTTCTCCTGCTATAACTGCTTCACTGGCTAAGCAGCTGAGCCAGGAGCCAGTGATATCATAACCAGGTGGCTAACTGGGACAAAGGGCAGATAGATATTTGTTATCTTGTTGTCTTGGGAAGCCCACCTAACCTCCATGAAAACCTTCTGGTGTGAGTGATCTGTGGAAGGAATCATAGGCTCACAATTATTCACATCTTTCTTTTTGAAAATGTGCCCGTATTCCTTTCTGAACCTGAGAAGGTGGCCCCTGTGTCCACCAAGAAATTTACTGGCTGGCCCCCTACAAGGAGAGTTAGCCTGGGCTTGGTGGCGAAGGGAAAAAGAGCTCTGACCCCTTCATTCAGCTTCTTCAAGCATTATTGTCTCTTGCTTGGTTTTTCTAGGTGCAGATGAGGCCCGTCCACTCTAGTGGAGGGTCGTGCACCTCTCCTGGGGTTTCAAGACACTGATTTTTCCAGTGTCCTACTTTCCTGCAGTAGGCACATTGATCCTTCCCCATGGCTTGGCGGTGCCCACAGGTTAGTCTCTCCGTGAGTGGGCCATGCTCTCCTTTTCCTGAGTCTCTGGGGTCTCTCATGGCAATTCCTAGTATTTTAGCTAGTTTCTTTGTCTCTGTCATGCTAGGGTCATCTCTGTTGTTATACACTCAATGAGCCACTTGTACCAAATCACTAAGATTTTTCCGTTCAAACCCTTCCAACTTCTTTTTCATGTCTGAGGCAGACTGACTGAGAAATAAAGGCAATACTTATTGCCCTCCGGTTCTCGGGGCCGTTAGGGGTATAAAGCCCGTAGGCTTACATCAGCTACTCTAGAAAGGCAGGCGGACATTCTCTTATAAGAGCCCGAAAGTTCTCACTGACCTTAGATACAGTCATAGGTTTCCTAGTTCTTCCGCAGAGGGTCATGTAAGAGCAATGGGTGATACCTGGTAAAGCCCTCTGGGCCTTGCTAGGAATTGAGATCCCACATTGATCCGTAGTGGCCAAAGGAGTTTCTCTCAAGTGGGGAGTGCCCGCTCGCTGACCATCAGGTTCACTGACTGCTTACTGGGCCTCTGTCTGGAAGGGCTACCCTTCCTCCGTGGTGAACAGCACCTGGAGAAGTTGCTGGCAATCATACAGGTGGGCTGATGAGTATGGAAGACATACCAGTACTATTGTGTGTGGGGGGCTGCTGGTTGGGGGTGGGGGTGAGGTTGGTGGGGGCGGTGGGGGAGGGAGTGACTCAATAAGGGCCTGTTAGGAGTTTTCTATTTCTGGACCCTAGAAAACTTATAGGGCGGGGTTGGAACCAAAGGGTCTGAAGCCAGCTCTCCCACTCCCAGAGTTCTCCTGCAAAATGGGATAAAGCCGATTAGGGGAGAGAGATCGGGAGGGGAGGGGAGGGGAAGATGGGGGAGAGGGAGGTGGTGGGGGAGGGGGTAGGGGAGGGATGGCCTCCACCTATGTGGTTTTGGGAACTTGGACCGTTTGTTTTTCCGGTCCTGCCATGTTTCCTGAAACCTTGGAAACAAGGACCCTGTCTTTGAGGGAGGGAGTAAGTCTTATATTTGCAGGCTTCTTCGTGGCAATGTCAGCCCACACTTGAATTAAAGGGATCAGATCGGGATGTCCTGGTTCCCCTTAACCATAACTATGAACTCTTAATAATAGGGGATGGGAAAACTAATCTTGCGTGGGTCAATCAGGGACTCCTTCTGCCCCATTACTTTTAAACAAATTGTAGTGTCTCCAAGCTATTGGGTGAAAACCACATCCTCTTGGTGACCGCCTAGAGAATGGGTCCTCAAACTACAGCCTATGGGCCACATGCAGACAGCCGAGGACATTGAGCCTTTCTGCCGGGTGTATGTGACGCATTTATTTTTCTTTGAACTTCAAATCAAGATGTGCATGGTGCACATGAATTTTGTCATAATTTTTGTTGTTTTTTAACTATAGTCTGCCCCTCCAATAGCCTGAGGTACAGTAAACTGGCCCCCTGGGCACTTGGACTATGTAGGTTAACTACCGGGCACTTGCACTATCTAGGTTACCGAACGGGCATTTGGACTATGTAGGTAACCTAGCGGGCACTTGGACAGTCTAGGTTACCTAGCGGGCACTTGGACTTCTAGGTTAACGAACGGGCACTTGGACTATGTATGTTGCATAGCGGGCAATTGGACTATCTAGGTTAGGTAACGGGCACTTGGACTATCTAGGTTACCTAGCCGGAACTTGGACTATGTAGGTTACCTAGCGGGCACTTGGACTATCTAGGTTACCTAACGGGCACTTGGACCATCTAGGTTTCTTAGCGGGCACTTGGACTATGTAGGTTAACTAGCGGGCACTTGGACTATATAGGTTACCTAGAGGGCCCTTGGACTATGTAGGTTACGTAGCGGGCACGTGGACTATCTAGGTTAACGAACGTGCACTTGGACTATGTAGGTAACCTAGCGGACAATTGGACAGTCTAGGTTACCTAGCGGGCACTTGGACTATATAGGTTAACGAAAGGGCACTTGGACAATAGGTTACCTAGCAGGCACTTGGATTATCTAGGTAAGCTAACAGGAACTTGGAATATCTAGGTTACCTAGCGGGCACTTGGACTATGTAGGTTACATTGCGGACACTTGTACTATCTAGGTTACCTAACTGTAACTTGTACTATGTAGGTTAACTAGCGGACACTTGGACTATCTAGGTTAACTAGTGGGCACTTGGAATATCTAGGTTAACTAGCGGGCCCTTGGACTATGTAGGTTAACTAGCGGGCACTTGGACTATCTTGGTTAACTAGCGGGCACTTGGACTATCTAGGTTAACTAGCGGGCACTTGCACAATGCAGGTTCCCTAGCGGGCACTTTGACTATGTAGGTTCCCTAGCGGGCACTTGGACTATATAGGTTCCCTACGGGCACTTGGACTATCTAGGTACCCTAACGGGCACTTGGAATATGTAGGTTCCCTATCGGGCAATTGGACTATGTAGGTTCCTCAGCGGGCACTTGGACTATGTAGGTTCCCTATCAGGCACTTGGACTATGTAGGTTAACTAGCGAGCACGTGGATGATCAATGTTAACTAGTGGGCACTTTGACTATCTAGGTTAACTAGCGGGCAATTGGACTATCTAGGTTAATTAGCGTGCACTTGTACAATGCAGATTCCCTAGCGGGCACTTTGACTATGTAGGTTCCCTACGGGCACTTGGACTATCTAGGTTCCCTAACGGGCACTTGGACTATGTAGGTTCCTCAGCGGGCACTTGGACTATGTAGGCTAACTAGGGGGCCCTTGGACGATCTAGGTTACCTAGCGGGTACTTGAACTATCTAGGTTAACTAGCGCACACTTGCACTCTTTAGGTTACCTAGAGGGCACTTGGACTATGTACGTTCCCTAGCGGGCACTTGGAATATCTATGTTAACTAGCGGGCACTTGGAATATGTAGGTTAACTAGTGGACACTTGCACTATGTAGGTTACCTAGCAGGCACTTGGACTATCTAGGTTAACTAGTGTGCACTTGGATTATGTAGGTTCCTTAGCAGGCACTTGGACTATCTAGGTTACGTAGCGGGCACTTGGTATATAGGTTAACTAGCGGGCACTTGGACTATGTAGGTTAACTAGAGGACACTTGGACTATCTAGGTTAACTTGTGGGCCCTTGGACTATGTAGGTTAACTAGCGGGCACTTGGACAATCTAGGTTAACTAGCAGGCATTTGGACGATCTAGGTTAACTAGCGGGCACTTGGACTATGTAGGTTAACTAGAGGACACTTGGACTATCTAGGTTAACTTGTGGGCCCTTGGACTATGTAGGTTAACTAGCGGGCACTTGGACAATCTAGGTTAACTAGCAGGCATTTCGACGATCTAGGTTAACTAGCGGGCACTTGGACTATCAAAGTTAACAAGTGAGCCCTTGGACTATGTAGGTTAACTAGCGGGCCCTTGGACTATCTAGGTTACCTAGCGGGCACTTGGACTATCTAGGTTACCTAGCGGGCACTTGGACTATCTAGGTTACCTAGTGGGTTCTTGGACTATCTAGGCTAACTAACGGGCACTTGGTATGTGCAGGTAACCTAGCGGGCACTTGGACTGTCTAGGTTACCTAGCGGGCACTTGGACTTCTAGGTTAACGACGGGCACTTGGACTATGTAGGTTGCTTAGCGGGAACTTGGACTATCTAGGTTAGGTAACGGGCACTTTGAGTATCTAGGTTACCTAGCGGGGACATGGACAATGTAAGTTACCTAGCGGGCACTTTGAATATCTAGGTTACATAGCGGGCACTTGGACTATGTAGGTTAACTAGCGAGCACTTGGACTCTAGGTTACCTAGCGGGCCCTTTGACTATGTAGGTTTCCTAGCGGGTACTTGGACTATCTAGGTTAACCAACGGGCACTTGGACTATGTAGGTAACCTAGCGGGCATTTGGACAGTCTAGGTTACCTAGTGTGCACTTGCACTATCTAGGTTAACGAACGGGTACTTGGACTATATAGGTTACCTAGCGGGCACTTGGACTATACTATGTAGGATCCCTATCGGACATTTGAACTACTTAGGCCACCTAGCAGGCACTTGGACTATCTAGGTTAACTAGCGGGCCCTTGTACTATGTAGGTTAACTAGCGAGCACTTGGACTATCTAGGTTAACTAGCGGACCTTGGACTACGTAGGTTAACTAGCGGGCACTTGGATGATCAATGCTAACTAGTGGGGCCCTTGGACTATCTAGGTTAGCTAACGGGCACTTGGCCTAAGTATGTCCCCTAGTGGGCACTTGGACACTCTAGGTTAACTAACGGGCACTAGGACTATCTAGATTAACGAGCGGGCACTTGGACTATCTAAGTTACCTAGCTGGCACTTGGACTATGAAGGTTCCCAAGCGGGCACTTGGATTATCTAGGTTACCTAGCGGGCACTTGGACTATGAAGGTCAACTAGCGGGCCCTTGGACTATCTAGGTTAGCTAACTGGCACTTGGACTATGTAGGTTAACTGGCGGACACTTGGACTATGTAGGTTACCTAACGGGCACTTGGACTATGCAGGTAACCTAGCGGGCACTTGGACTGTCTAGGTTACCTAGCGGGCACTTGGACTTCTATGTTAACGAACGGGCACTCGGACTATGTAGGTTGCCCAGCTGACAATTGGACAATCTAGGATAGGTAACGGGCCCTTGACTATCTAGGTTACCTAGCGGGAACTTGGACTATGTAGGTTACCTAAGGGCACTTGGACTATGTAGGTTAACTAGCGGACACTTGGACAATCTAGGTTAACTAGCGGGCACATGGACTATCTAGGTTAACTAAGGGGCCCTTCGACTATGTAGGTTAACTAGCGGGCACTTGGACTATCTAGGTTACCTAGCGGGCACTTGGTCTATGTACATACCCTAGCGGGCACTTGGACTATCTGGGTTACCTAGCGGGCACTTGGACTATCTAGGTTAACTAACGGGTAATAGGACAATCTAGGTTACCTAGCGGGCACTTGGACTATGTAGGTCAACTAGCGGGCCCTTGGACTATGTAGGTTAACTAGCGGGCCTTTGGACTATGTAGGTTAACTAGCGGGCACTTGGATTATCTAAGTTACCCAGCGGGCACTTGAACTATGTAGGTTAACTACTGGGCCCTTAGACTATCTAGGTTAGCTAATGGTCACTTGGACTATGTAGGTTAATTAGCGGGTACATGGACTATGTAGGTTCCCTAGCGGGCATTTGGACTATATAGATAACCTAGCGGGCACTTGGACTTTGTAGGTTACCTAGCGGGCACTTGGACTATCTAGGTTACCTAGCGGGCACTTGGATGATACAGGTCCCCTAGCCAGCACTAAGACTATTGGTTCCCTAACGGGCACTTGGACTATGTAGGTTCCCTAAAGGGAACTTGGACTATATAGGTTTCTATCGGGCACTTGGGCTATGTAGGTTAACTAGCGGGCACATGGACTATCTAGGTTACCTAGCGGGCACTGAGACTATCTAGGTTACCTAGCGGGCACTTGGACTATGTAGGTTAACTAGAAGGCACTTGGACTATCAAGGTTACCTAGCGGGCTGTTGGACTATGTAGGTGACCAGCGGGCACTTGGACTATCTAGGTAAACGAAAGTGCACTTGGGCTATGTAGGTAACCTAACGGGCATTTGGACTGTCTAGGTTACCTAGCGGGCACTTGGACTATCTAGGTTAACGAATGGGCACTTGGACTATGTAGGTTAACTTGCGGACACTTGGACTATCTAGATTAGCTAACGGGCAATTGGACTATCAAGGTTACCTAACGGGCACTTGGACTATGTAGGTTACCTAGCGGGCAATTGGACTATCTAGGTTACCTAGCAGGCACTTTGACTATCTTGGTTAACTAAGGGGCACTTGAACTATGTAGGTTGCCAAGCGAGCACTTGGACTATGTAGGTTCCCTAGCGGGCGCTTGGACTATGTAGGTTTCTAGCGGGTACTTGGACTGTGTAGTTTAACTAGCGGGCAATTGGACTGTCTAGGTTACCTAGTGGGCACTTGGACTATGTAGTTTACCTAGCAGGCACTTGGACTATGTAGGTAAACTAGCGGGCACTTGGACTATCTAAGTTACCTAGCGGGCACTTGGAATATGCACGTTCCCTAGCGGGCACTTGGGCTATCTACGTTACCTAGCGGGCACTTGGACTATGTAGGTTAACGAACGGGCACTTGGACTATGTAGGTAACCTAGTGGTCACTTGGACTGTCTAGGTTACCTAGCGGACACATGAACTATGTAGGTTAACTAGCGGGCACTTGGACTATGTAGGTTCCCTAGCGGGCATTTGGACTATATAGGTTACCTAGCGGGCACTTGGATTATGTAGGTTGCCTAGCGGGCACTTGGACTATGTAGGTTAACTAGCAGGCACTTGGATTATCTAGGTTAACTCACAGGCACTTGAACTATGTATGTTCCAGAGCGGACAATTGGACTATGTAGGTTCCTTAGCGGGCACTTGGACTATCTAGGTTCCCTAAAGGACACTTGGACTATGTAGGTTAACTAGCGGACAATTGGATGATCTAGGTTAACTAGCGGGTACTTGGACTATCTAGGTTAACTAGGGGTTCCTTGGACTACGTAGGTTAACTAGCGGACACTCGCACTATGTAGGTTACCTAGCGGGCACTTGGACTATCTAGGTTAACTAACAGGCCCTTGGAATATCTAGGTTACCTAGCAGGCACTTGGACTATGTAGGTTAACTAGCGGGCATTTGCACTCTCTAGGTTACCCAGCGGGCACTTGGACTATGTACCTTCCCTAGCGGGCACTTGGACTATCTATGTTAACTAGCGGGCACTTGGACTATGTAGGTTACCTAGCGGACACCTGCACTATGTAGGTTACCTAGCGGGCACTTGGACTATGTAGGTTAACTAGCGGACACTTGCACGATCTAGGTTAAGTAGCGGGCCCTTGGACTATCTAGGTTTACTAGCGGGCACTTGAAGTATCTAGGTTAACTAACGGGCACTTGGACTATCTAGGTTAACGAACGGGCACTTGGTATGTGCAGGTAACCTAGCGGGCACTTGGACTGTCTAGGTTACCTAGCGGGCACTTGGATTATCTAGGTTACCTAGCGGGCACTTGGACTATGTAGGTCAACTAGCGGGCCCTTGGACTATCTAGGTTAGCTAATTGGCATTGGACTATGTAGGTTAACTAGCGGACACTTGGAGTATGTAGGTTACCTAACGGGCACTTGGACTATGCAGGTAACCTAGCGGGCACTTGGACTGTCTAGGTTACCTAGCGGGCACTTGGACTTCTATGTTAACGAACGGGCACTCGGACTATGTAGGTTGCCCAGCGGGCAATTGGACTATCTAGTTACCTAGCAGGCACTTTGACTATCTAGGTTAACTAACGGGCACTTGGACTATGTAGGGTAACTAGCGGGCACTTGGACTGTCTAGGTTACCTAACGGGCACTTGGATTATCTAGGTTAACGAACGGGCACTTGGACTATGTAGGTTACCTAGCCACCACTTGGACTATCTAGGTTAGCTAACAGGCACTTGGACTATCTAGGTCCCCTAGCGGGCACTTGTACTATCTAGGTTACCTAGCTGGCACTTGGACTATGTAGGTCAACTAGCGGGCCCTTGGACTATCTTGGTTAGCTAACGGGCACTTGGACTATGTATGTTCCACAGCGGGAACTTGGATTATGTAGGTTGCCTAGCGGACATTTAGACTATGTAGGTTTCCTTGCAGGCATTTGGACTATGTAGGTTCCCTAACGGGCACTTGGACTATGTAGGTTCCCTAACGGGCACTTGGAATATGTAGGTTCCCTAGCGGTCACGTGGACTATGTAGGCTCCCTAGAAGGCACTTGGACTATGTAGGTTAACTAGCGGGCACTTGGACTATGTAGGTTACCCAATGGGCACTTGGACTATCTAGGTTAACGAACAGACACTTGGACTATGTAGGTTAGCTATCAGGCACTTGGACTATCTAGGTTACCTAGCGGACACTTGGACTATCTACGTTAACTAGCAGGCCCTTGGACAATCTAGGTTTACTAGCGGGCACTTGGACTATCTAGGTTAACTAACGGGCACTTGGACTATCTAGGTTAACGAACGGGCACTTGGTATGTGCAGGTAACCTAGCGGGTACTTGGACTGTCTAGGTTACCTAGCGGGCACTTGGACTTCTAGGTTAACGACGGGCACTTGGACTATGTAGGTTGCTTAGCGGGCACTTGGACTATCTAGGTTAGTTAACGGGCACTTTGAGTATCTAGGTTACCTAGCGGGAACTTGGACAATGTAAGTTACCTAGCGGGCACTTTGAATATCTAGGTTACATAGCGGGCACTTGGACTATGTAGGTTAACTAGCGAGCACTTGGATTCTAGGTTACCGAGCGTGGTCTTTGACTATGTAGGTTTCCTGGCGGGTCCTTGGACTATCTAGGTTAACGAACGGGCACTTGGACAATGTAGGTAACCTAGCGGGCACTTGGACAGTCTAGGTTACCTAGCGTGCACTTGGACTATCTAGGTTAACGAACGGGCACTTGGACTATATAGGTTACCTAGCGGGCACTTGGACTATGTAGGATCCCTATCGGGCATTTGGACTACTTAGGCCACCTAGCGGGCACTTGGACTATCTAGGTTAACTAGCGGGCACTTGGACTATCTAGGTCAACTAGCGGGCCCTTGTACTATGTAGGTTAACTAGCGACCACTTGGACTATCTAGGTTAACTAGCGGACCTTGGACTACGTAGGTTAACTAGCGGGCACTTGGATGATCAATGTTAACTAGCGGGGCCCTTGGAGTATCTAGGTTAGCTAACGGGTACTTGGACTAAATACGTCCCCTCGTGGGCACTTGGACACTCTAGGTTAACTAACGGGCACTAGGACTATCTAGGTTAACGAGCGGGCACTTGGACTATCTAAGTTACCTAGCTGGCACTTGGACTATGAAGGATCCCTAGCGGGCACTTGGATTATCTAGGTTACCTAGCGGGCACTTGGACTATGTAGGTCAACTAGCGGGCCCTTGTACTACCTAGGATAGCTAACTGGCACTTGGACTATGTAGGTTAACTAGCGGGCACTTGGGCTATGCAGGTAACCTAGCGGGCACTTGGACTGTCTAGGTTACCTAGCGGGCACTTGGACTTCTATGTTAACGAACGGGCACTCGGACTATGTAGGTTGCCCAGCGGGCAATTGGACGATCTAGGATAGGTAATGGGCCCTTGACTATCTAGGTTACCTAGCGGGAACTTGGACTATGTAGGTTACCTAAGGGCACTTGGACTATGTAGGTTAACTAGCGGACACTTGGACAATCTAGGTTAACTAGCGGGCAGGGGGACTATCTAGGTTAACTAAGGGGCCCTTCGACTATGTAGGTTAACTAGCGGGCACTTGGATTATCTAAGTTACCTAGCGGGCACTTGAACTATGTAGGTTAACTAGTGGGCCCTTAGACTATCTAGGTTAGCTAATGGTCACTTGGACTATGTAGGTTAATTAGCGGGTACGTGGACTATGTAGGTTCCCTAGCGGGCATTTGGACTATATAGATAACCTAGCGGGCACTTGGACTTTGTAGGTTACCTAGCGGGCACTTGGACTATCTAGGTTACCTAGCGTGCACTTGGATGATACAGGTTCCCTAGCCAGCACTAAGACTATTGGTTCCCTAACGGGCACTTGGACTATGTAGTTTCCCTAAAGGGCACTTGGACTATATAGGTTTCTATCGGGCACTTGGACTATGTAGGTTAACTAGCGGGCACATGGACTATCTAGGTTACCTAGCGGGCACTTGGACTATGTAGGTTACCTAGTGGGCACTTGGACTATGTAGGTTCCCTAGCGGTCACGTGGACTATGTAGGCTCCCTAGAAGGCACTTGGACTATGTAGGTTAACTAGCGGGCACTTGGACTAACCAGGTTACCAGGCGGGCAGTTGGACTATGTAGGTTACTCAATGGGCACTTGGACTATCTAGGTTAACGAACGGACACTTGGACTATGTAGGTTAGGTATCAGGCACTTGAACTATCTAGGTTACCTAGCAGGCACTTGGACTATGTAGGTTACCTAGCAGGCACTTTGACTATCTAGGTTAACAAACGGGCACTTGGACTATGTAGGGTAACTAGCGGGCACTTGGACTGTCTAGGTTACCTAACGGGCACTTGGATTATCTAGGTTAACTAGCAGGCCCTTGGACTATCTAGCTTTACTAGTGGGCACTTGGACTATCTAGGTTAACTAGCGGGCACTTGGACTATGTAGGTTAACTAGCGGGCAATTGAACTCTCTAGGTTACCTAGCGGACACTTGGACTATGTACCTTCCCTAGCGGGCACTTGGACTATCTAGGTTACCTAGCAGGCACTTGGATTATGAAGGATCCCTAGCGGGCAAATGGACTACCTAGGTTACCTAGCTGGCACTTGGACTATGTAGGTTATTTAGCGGACACTTGCACGATCTAGGTTAACTAGCGGGCCCTTGCACTATGTAGGTTAACTAGCGGGCCCATGGATTATGTAGGTTTACTATGGGGAACTTGGAACATCAAGGTTAACTAGCGGGCACTTGGACTATGTAGTTTCCCTAGCGGGCATATGGACTATTTAGGTTGCCTAGCGGGCACTTGGACTATGTAGGTTACCTAGCAGGCACTTTGACTATCTAGGTTAACAAACGGGCACTTGGACTATGTAGGGTAACTAGCGGGCACTTGGACTGTCTAGGTTACCTAACGGGCACTTGGATTATCTAGGTTAACGAACGGGCACTTGGACTATGTAGGTTACCTAGCCACCACTTGGACTATCTAGGTTCCCTAGCGGGCACTTGTACTATCTAGGTTACCTAGCTGGCACTTGGACTATGTAGGTCAACTAGCGGGCCCTTGGACTATCTAGGTTAGCTAACGGGCACTTGGACTATGTATGTTCCAGAGCGGGCACTTGGATTATGTAGGTTGCCTAGCGGACATTTAGACTATGTAGGTTTCCTTGCGGGCATTTGGACTATGTAGGTTACCTAGCGGGCACTTGGACTATGTAGGTTCCCTAACGGGCACTTTGAGTATGTAGGTTCCCTAGCGGTCACATGGACTATGTAGGCTCCCTAGAAGGCACTTGGACTATGTAGGTTAACTAGCGGGCACTTGGACTATGTAGGTTACCCAATGGGCACTTGGACTATCTAGGTTAACGAACGGACACTTGGATGATACAGGTTCCCTAGCCAGCACTAAGACTATTGGTTACCTAACGGGCACTTGGACTATGTAGTTTCCCTAAAGGGCACTTGGACTATATAGGTTTCTATCGGGCACTTGGACTATGTAGGTTAACTAGGGGGCACATGGACTATCTAGGTTACCTAGCGGGCACTGAGACTATCTAGGTTACCTAGCGGGCACTTCGACTATGTAGGTTAACTAGAAGGCTCTTGGACTATGTAGGTTGCCAGCGGGCACTTGGACTATCTAGGTAAACGAAAGTGCACTTGGGCTATGTAGGTAACCTAACGGGCACTTGGACTGTCTAGGTTACCTAGCGGGCACTTGGACTATCTAGGTTAACGAACGGGCACTTGGACTATGTAGGTTAACTAGCGGACACTTGGACTATCTAGATTAGCTAACGGGCAATTGGACTACCAAGGTTACCTAACGGGCACTTGGACTATGTATGTTACCTAGCGGGCAATTGGACTATCTAGGTTACCTAGCAGGCACTTTGACTATCTTGGTTAACTAAGGGGCACTTGAACTATGTAGGTTGCCAAGCGAGCACTTGGACTATGTAGGTTAACTAGCGGGCGCTTGGACTATGTAGGTTCCCTAGCGGGTACTTGGACTGTGTAGTTTAACTAGTGGGCAATTGGACTGTCTAGGTTACCTAGTGGGCACTTGGACTATGTAGTTTACCTAGCAGGCACTTGGACTATGTAGGTTAACTAGCGGGCACTTGGACTATCTAGGTTGCCTAGCGGGCACTTGGACTATGTACGTTCCTTAGCGGGCACTTGGGCTATCTACGTTACCTAGCGGGCACTTGGACTATGTAGGTTAACGAACGGGCACTTGGACTATGTAGGTAACCTAGTGGTCACTTGGACTGTCTAGGTTACCTAGCGGACACTTGGACTATGTAGGTTAACTAGCGTGCATTAGGACTATCTAGGTTACCTAGCGGGCACTTGGATTATGTAGGTAGGCACTTGGACTATGTAGGTTAACTAGCGGGCACTTGGATTATCTAGGTTAACTAACAGGCACTTGAACTATGTATGTCCCAGAGCGGACAATTGGACTATGTAGGTTCCTTAGCGGGCACTTGGATTATCTAGGTTCCCTAAAGGACACTTGGACTATGTAGGTTAACTAGCGGACAATTGGATGATCTAGGTTAACTAGCGGGTACTTGGACTATCTAGGTTAACTAGGGGTTCCTTGGACTACGTAGGTTAACTAGCGGACACTTGCACAATGTAGGTTACCTAGCGGGCACTTGGACTATCTAGGTTAACTAGCAGGCCCTTGACTATCTAGGTTACCTAGCAGGCACTTGGACTATGTAGGTTAACTATCGGGCATTTGCACTCTCTAGGTTACCTAGCGGGCAGTTGGACTATGTACCTTCCCTAGCGGGCACTTGGACTATCTATGTTAACTAGCGGGCACTTGGACTATGTAGGTTACCTAGAGGACACCTGCACTATGTAGGTTACCTAGCGGGCACTTGGACTATCTAGGTTAACTAGCGGGCCCTGGCACTATGTAGGTTAACTAGCGGGCCCATGGATTATGTAGGTTTACTAGGGGGCACTTGGACTATCTAGGTTAACTAGCGGGCACATGGACTATGTAGTTTCCCTAGCGGACATTTGGACTATTTAGGTTACCTAGCGGGCACTTGGACTATGTAGGTTATCTAGCGGGCACTTGGACTATCTAGGTTACCTAGCAGGCACTTTGACTATCTAGGTTAACTAACGGGCACTTGGACTATGTAGGGTAACTAGCGGGCACTTGGACTGTCTAGGTTACCTAACGGGCACTTGGATTATCTAGGTTAACGAACGGGCACTTGGACTATGTAGGTTACCTAGCCACCACTTGGACTATCTAGGTTACCTAACAGGCACTTGGACTATCTAGGTTCCCTAGCGGGCACTTTTACTATCTAGGTTACCTAGCTGGCACTTGGACTATGTAGGTCAACTAGCGGGCCCTTGGACTATCTAGTTTAGCTAACGGGCACTTGGACTATGTATGTTCCAGAGTGGGCACTTGGATTATGTAGGTTGCCTAGCGGACATTTAGACTATGTAGGTTTCATTGCGGGCATTTGGACTATGTAGGTTACCTAGCGGGCACTTGGACTATGTAGGTTCCCTAGCGGTCACGTGGACTATGTAGGCTCCCTAGAAGGCACTTGGACTATGTAGGTTAACTAGCGGGCACTTGGACTAACCAGGTTACCAGGCGGGCACTTGGACTATGTAGGTTACTCAATGGGCACTTGGACTATCTAGGTTAACGAACGGACACTTGGACTATGTAGGTTAGGTATCAGGCACTTGAACTATCTAGGTTACCTAGCAGGCACTTGGACTATGTAGGTTACCTAGCGGACACTTGGACGATTTAGGTTAACTAGCGGGCACTTGGACTATCTAGGTTAAGTAGCAGGCTCTTGGACAATCTAGCTTTACTAGCGGGCACTTGGACTATCTAGGTTAACTAGCGGGCACTTGGACTATGTAGGTTAACTAGCGGGCACTTGAACTATGTAGGTTCCCTAACGGGTACTTGGACTGTCTAGTTTAACTAGCGGGCAATTGGACTGTCTAGGTTACCTATTGAGCACTTCGACTATGTAGTTTACCTAGCAGGCACTTGGACTATGTAGGTTAACTAGCGGGCACTTGGACTATCTAGGTTACCTAGCGGGCACTTGGATTATGTACGTTCCTTAGCGGGCACTTAGGCTATCTACGTTACCTAGCGGGCACTTGGACTATGTAGGTTAACAAACGGGCACTTGGACTATGTAGGTAACCTAGTGGTCACTTGGATTGTCTAGGTTACCTAGCGGACACTTGGACTATATAGGTTAACTAGCGTGCACTAGGACTATCTAGGTTACCTAGCGGGCACTTGGATTATGTAGGTTGCCTAGCGGGCACTTGGACTATGTAGGTTAACTAGCGGGCACTTGGATTATCTAGGTTAACTTACAGGCACTTGAACTATGTATGTCCCAGAGCGGACAATTGGACTATGTAGGTTCCTTAGCGGGCACTTGGATTATCTAGGTTCCCTAAAGGACAATTGGACTATGTAGGTTAACTAGCGGACAATTGGATGATCTAGGTTAACTAGCGGGTACTTGGACTATCTAGGTTAACTAGGGGTTCCTTGGACTACGTAGGTTAACTAGCGGACACTTGCACAATGTAGGTTACCTAGCGGGCACTTGGACTATCTAGGTTAACTAGCAGGCCCTTGGCTATCTAGGTTACCTAGCAGGCACTTGGACTATGTAGGTTAACTATCGGGCATTTGCACTCTCTAGGTTACCTAGCGGGCAGTTGGACTATGTACCTTCCCTAGCGGGCACTTGGACTATCTATGTTAACTAGCGGGCACTTGGACTATGTAGGTTACCTAGCGGACACCTGCACTATGTAGGTTACCTAGCGGGCACTTGGACTATCTAGGTTAACTAGCGGGCCCTTGCACTATGTAGGTTAACTAGCGGGCCCATGGATTATGTAGGTTTACTAGGGGGCATTTGGACTATCTAGGTTAACTAGCGGACACTTGGACTATGTAGTTTCCCTAGCGGATATTTGGACTATTTAGGTTACCTAGCGGGCACTTGGACTATGTAGGTTATCTAGCGGGCACTTGGACTATCTAGGTTACCTAGCAGGCACTTTGACTATCTAGGTTAACTAACGGGCACTTGGACTATGTAGGGTAACTAGCGGGCACTTGGACTGTCTAGGTTACCTAACGGGCACTTGGATTATCTAGGTTAACGAACGGGCACTTGGACTATGTAGGTTACCTAGCCACCACTTGGACTATCTAGGTTACCTAACAGGCACTTGGACTATCTAGGTTCCCTAGTGGGCACTTGTACTATCTAGGTTACCTAGCTGGCACTTGGACTATGTAGGTCAACTAGCGGGCCCTTGGACTATCTAGGTTAGCTAACGGGCCCTTGGACTATGTATGTTCCAGAGTGGGCACTTGGATTATGTAGGTTGCCTAGCGGACATTTAGACTATGTAGGTTTCCTTGCGGGGATTTGGACTATGTAGGTTACCTAGCGGGCACTTGGACTATGTAGGTTCCCTAGCGGTCACGTGGACTATGTAGGCTCCCTAGAAGGCACTTGGACTATGTAGGTTAACGAGCGGGCACTTGGACTAACCAGGTTACCAGGCGAGCACTTGGACTATGTAGGTTACTCAATGGGCACTTGGACTATCTAGGTTAACGAACGGACACTTGGACTATGTAGGTTAGGTATCAGGCACTTGAACTATCTAGGTTACCTAGCAGGCACTTGGACTATGTAGGTTACCTAGCGGACACTTGGACGATTTAGGTTAACTAGCAGGCACTTGGACTATCTAGGTTAACTAGCAGGCCCTTGGACTATCTAGCTTTATGAGCGGGCACTTGGACTATCTAGGTTAACTAGCGGGCACTTGGACTATGTAGGTTAACTAGCGGGCACTTGAACTCTCTAGGTTACCTAGGGGAAACTTGGACTATGTACCTTCCCTAGCGGGCACTTGGACTATCTAGGTTACCTAGCAGGCACTTGGATTATGAAGGATCCCTAGCGGGCAATTGGACTATCTAGGTTACCTAGCTGGCACTTGGACTATGTAGGTTAATTAGCGGACACTTGCACGATCTAGGTTAACTAGCGGGCCCTTGCACTATGTAGGTTAACTAGCGGGCCCATGGATTATGTAGGTTTACTAGGGGGCACTTGGGACATCTAGGTTAACTAGCGGGCACTTGGACTATGTAGTTTCCCTAGCGGGTATTTGGACTATTTAGGTTGCCTAGCGGGCACTTGGACTATGTAGGTTACCTAGCAGGCACTTTGACTATCTAGGTTAACTAACGGGCACTTGGACTATATAGGGTAACTAGCGGGCACTTGGACTGTCTAGGTTACCTAACGGGCACTTGGATTATCTAGGTTAACGAACAGGCACTTGGACTATGTAGGTTACCTAGCCACCACTTGGACTATCTAGGTTCCCTAGGGGGCACTTGTACTATCTAGGTTACCTAGCTGGCACTTGGACTATGTAGGTCAACTAGCGGGCCCTTGGACTATCTAGGTTAGCTAACAGGCACTTGGACTATGTATGTTCCAGAGCGGGCACTTGGATTATGTAGGTTGCCTAGCGGACATTTAGACTATGTAGGTTTCCTTGCGGGCATTTGGACTATATAGGTTACCTAGCGGGCACTTGGACTATGTAGGTTCCCTAACGGGCACTTTGAGTATGTAGGTTCCCTAGCGGTCACGTGGACTATGTAGGCTCCCTAGAAGGCACTTGGACTATGTAGGTTAACTAGCGGGCACTTGGACTATGTAGGTTACCCAATGGGCACTTGGACTATCTAGGTTAACGAACGGACACTTGGACTATGTAGGTTAGCTATCAGGCACTTGGACTATCTAGGTTACCTAGCGCACACGTGGTCGATTTAGGTTAACTAGCGGGCACTTGGACTATCTAGGTTAACTAGCAGGCCCTTGGACTATCTAGGTTTACTAGCGGGCACTTGGACTATCTAGGTTAACTAATGGGCACGTGGACTATGTAGTTTCCCTAGCGGGCATTTGGATTATTTAGGTTACCTAGTGGGCACTTGGACTATGTAGGTTATCTAGCGGGCACTTGGACTACGTAGGTTAACTAGAAGGCACTTGGACTATCAAGGTTACCTAGCGGGCCCTTGTACTATGTAGGTTACCAGCGGGCACTTGGACTATCTAGGTTTACAAACGTGCACTTGGACTATGTAGGTAACCTAGCCGGCACTTGGACTTTCTAGGTTACCTAGCGGGCACTTGGACTATCTAGGTTAACGAACGGGCACTTGGACTATGTAGGTTAACTAGCGGACACTTCGACTATCTAGGTTAGCTAACGGGCAATTGGACAATCTAGGTTAACTAACGGGCTCTTGGACTATGTAGGTTGCCTAGCGATCACTTGGACTATGTAGGTTCCCTAGTGGGCACTTGGACTATGTAGGTTCCCTATAGTGTACTTGGACTGTCTAGGTTAACTAGGGGGCAATTGGACTGTCTAGGTTACCTAGTGGACACTTGGACTATGTACGTTCCCTAGCGGGCACTTGGGGTATCTACGTTACCTAGCGGGCACTTGGACAATGTAAGTTAACGAACGGGCACTTGGACTATGTAGGTTAACTAGCGGACACTTGGACTATCTAGGATAGCTAACGGGTAATTGGACTATCAAGGTTACCTAACGGGCACTTGGACTATGTAGGTTACCTAGCGGGCACTTGGACTATCTAGGTTACCTAGCAGGCACTTTGACTATCTAGGTTAACTAACTGGCACGTGGACTATGTAGGTTGCCTAGCGAGCACCTGGACTATGTAGGTTCCCTAGCGGGCGCTTGGACTATGTAGATTCCCTAGCGGTACTTGGACTGTCTACGTTAACTAGCGGGCAATTGGACTGTCTAGGTTACCTAGTGGGCACTTGGACTATGTAGTTTACCTATCGGGCACATGGGCTATCTACGTTACCTAGCGGGCACTTGGGCTATGTAGGTTAACGAATGGGCACTTGGACTATGTAGGTAACCTAGTGGTCACTTGGACTGTCTAGGTTACCTAGCGGGCACTTGGACTATGTAGGTTAACTAGCGGGCACTTGGACTATCTAGGTTAACTAGCGGGCACTTGGACTATCTAGGTTAACTAGCGGGCACTTGGACTATCTAGGTTAACTAGCGGGCCCTTGCACTATTTAGGTTAACTAGCGGGCCCATGGATTATGTAGGTTTACTAGGGGGCACATGGACTATCTAGGTTAACTTGCGGGCACTTGGACTATGTAGTTTCCCTAGCGGACATTTGGACTATTTAGGTTACCTAGCGGGCACTTGGACTATGTAGGTTATCTAGGGGGCACTTGGACTATCTAGGTTATCTAGCAGGCACTTTGACTATCTAGGTTAACTAACGGGCATTTGGACTATGTAGGGCAACTAGCGGGCACTGGGACTGTCTAGGTTACCTAACGGGCACTTGGATTATCTAGGTTAACGAACGAGCACTTGGACTATGTAGGTTACCTAGCCACCACTTGGACTATCTAGGTTAGCTAACAGGCACTTGGACTATCTAGGTTCCCTAGCGGGAACTTGTACTATCTAGGTTACCTAGCTGGCACTTGGACTATGTAGGTCAACTAGCGGGCCCTTGGACTATCTAGGTTAGCTAACGGGCACTTGGACTATGTATGTTCCAGAGTGGGCACTTGGATTATGTAGGTTGCCTAGCGGACATTTACACTATGTAGGTTTCCTTGCGGGCATTTGGACTATGTAGGTTACCAGCGGCTACTTGGACAATCTAGGTTAACGAACATGCACTTGGACTATGTAGGTAACCTTGCGGGCACTTGGACTGTCTAGGTTACCTAGCGGGCACTTGGACTTTCTAGGTTAACGAACGGGCACTTGGACTATGTAGCTTAACTAGCGGACACTTCGACTATCTAGGTTAGCTAACGGGCAATTGGACTATCTAGGTTACCTAGCGGGCACGTGGACTATGTAGGTTCCCTAGCGGGCACTTGGACTATTTAGGTTACCTAGCAGGCACTTTGACTATCTAGGTTAACTAACGGGCACTTGGACTATGTAGGTTGCCTAGCGAGCACTTGTTGTATGTTGGTTCCCTAGCGGGTAATTGGACTATGTAGGTTCCCAATCGGGTACTTGGACTGTCTAGGTTAACTAGCGGGCAATTGGACTGTCTATGTTACCTAGTGGGCACTTGGAGTATGTACGTTCCCTAGCGGGCACTTGGGCTTTCTACGTTACCTAGCGGGCACTTGGACTATGTAGGTTAACGAACGGGCACTTGGACTATGTAGGTTAACGAACAGGCACTTGGATTATGTAGTTTACCTAGCAGGTACTTGGACTATGTAGGTTAACTAGCGGGCACTTGGACTATCTAGGTTACCTACGGGCACTTGGACTATGTCCCTTCCCTAGCGGGCACTTGGGCTATCTACGTTACCTAGCGGGCACTTGGACTATGTACGTTAACGAACGGGCACTTGGACTATGTAGGTAACCTAGTGGTCACTTGGACTATGTAGGTTATACAGCGGACACTTGGACTATCTAGGTTACCTAGCAGGCACTTTGACTATCTAGGTTAACTAACGGGCACTTGGACTATGTAGGGTAACTAGCGGGAACTTGGACTGTCTAGGTTACCTAACGGGCACTTGGATTATCTAGGTTAACGAACGTGCACTTGGACTATGTAGGTAACCTAGCGGGCACTGGGACTGTCTAGGTTACCTAGCGGGCACTTGGACTATCTAGGTTAACGAACGGGCACTTGGACTATGTAGGTTAACTAGCGGACACATCGACTATCTAGGTTTGCTAACGGGCAATTGGACAATCTAGGTTAACTAACGGGCACTTGGACTATGTAGGTTGCCTAGCGAGCACTTGGACTATGTAGGTTCCCTAGAGGGCACTTGGACTATGTAGGTTCCGTATCGGGTACTTGGACTGTCTAGGTTAACTAGCGGGCAATTGGACTGTCTAGGTTACCTAGTGGGCACTTGGAGTATGTACGTTCCCTAGCGGGCACTTGGGCTTTCTACGTTACCTAGCGGGCACTTGGACTATGTAGGTTAACGAACGGGCACTTGGACTATGTAGGTTAACGAACAGGCACTTGGATTATGTAGTTTACCTAGCAGGTACTTGGACTATGTAGGTTAACTAGCGGGGACTTGGACTATCTAGGTTACCTACGGGCACTTGGAATATGTACCTTCCCTAGCGGGCACTTGGGCTATCTACGTTACCTAGCGGGCACTTGGACTATGTAGGTTAACGAACGGGCACTTGGACTATGTAGGTAACCTAGTGGTCACTTTTACTATGTAGGTTATACAGCGGACACTTGGACTATCTAGGTTACCTAGCAGGCATTTTGAATATCTAGGTTAACTAACGGGCACTTGGACTATGTAGGGTAACTAGCGGGCACTTGGACTGTCTAGGATACCTAACGGGCACTTGGATTATGTAGGTTAACGAACGTGCACTTGGACTATGTAGGTAAACTAGCGGGCACTTGGACTGTCTAGGTTACCTAGCGGGCACTTGGACTATCTAGGTTAACGAACGGGCACTTGGACTATGTAGGTTAACTAGCGGACACTTCGACTATCTAGGTTAGCTAACGGGCAATTGGACAATCTAGGTTAACTAACGGGCACTTGGACTATGTAGGTTGCCTAGCGAGCACTTGGACTATGTAGGTTCCCTAGAGGGCACTTGGACTATGTAGGTTCCCTATCGGGTACTTGGACTGTCTAGGTTAACTAGCGGGCAATTGGACTGTCTAGGTTACCTAGTGGGCACATGGAGTATGTACGTTCCCTAGCGGGCACTTGGGCTTTCTACGTTACCTAGCGGGCACTTGGACTATGTAGGTTAACGAACGGGCACTTGGACTATGTAGGTTAACGAACAGGCACTTGGATTATGTAGTTTACCTAGCAGGTACTTGGACTATGTAGGTTAACTAGCGGGCACTTGGACTATCTAGGTTACCTACGGGCACTTGGAATATGTACCTTCCCTAGCGGGCACTTGGGCTATCTACGTTACCTAGCGGGCACTTGGACTATGTAGGTTAACGAACGGGCACTTGGACTATTTAGGCAACCTAGTGGTCACTTGGACTATGTAGGTTATCTAGCGGACACTTGGACTATCTAGGTTACCTAGCAGGCACTTTGACTATCTATGTTAACTAACGGGCACTTGTACTATGTAGGGTAACTAGCGGGCACTTGGACTGTCTAGGTTACCTAACGGGCACTTGGATTATCTAGGTTAACGAACATGCACTTGGAGTATGTAGGTAACCTAGCGGGCACTTGTACTGTCTGGGTTACCTAGCGGGCACTTGGACTATCTAGGTTAACGAACGGGCACTTGGACTATGTAGGTTAACTAGCGGACACTTCGACTATCTAGGTTAGCTAACGGGCAATTGGACAATCTAGGTTAACTAACGGGCTCTTGGACTATGTAGGTTGCCTAGCGATCACTTGGACTATGTAGGTTCCCTAGTGGGCACTTGGACTATGTAGGTTCCCTATAGGGTACTTGGACTGTCTAGGTTAACTAGGGGGCAATTGGACTGTCTAGGTTACCTAGTGGGCACTTGGACTATGTACGTTCCCTAGCGGGCACTTGGGGTATCTACGTTACCTAGCGGGCACTTGGACAATGTAAGTTAACGAACGGGCACTTGGACTATGTAGGTTAACTAGCGGACACTTGGACTATCTAGGATAGCTAACGGGCAATTGGACTATCAATGTTACCTAACGGGCACTTGGACTATGTAGGTTACCTAGCGGGCACTTGGACTATCTAGGTTACCTAGCAGGCACTTTGACTATCTAGGTTAACTAACTGGCACGTGGACTATGTAGGTTGCCTAGCGAGCACCTGGACTATGTAGGTTCCCTAGCGGGCGCTTGGACTATGTAGATTCCCTAGCGGTACTTGGACTGTCTAAGTTAACTAGCGGGCAATTGGACTGTCTAGGTTACCTAGTGGGCACTTGGACTATGTAGTTTACCTATCGGGCACTTGGGCTATCTACGTTACCTAGCGGGCACTTGGGCTATGTAGGTTAACGAATGGGCACTTGGTCTATGTAGGTAACCTAGTGGTCACTTGGACTGTCTAGGTTACCTAGCGGGCACTTGGACTATGTAGGTTAACTAGCGGGCACTTGGACTATCTAGGTTAACTAGCGGGCACTTGGACTATCTAGGTTAACTAGCGGGCACTTGGACTATCTAGGTTAACTAGCGGGCCCTTGCACTATTTAGGTTAACTAGCGGGCCCATGGATTATGTAGGTTTACTAGGGGGCACTTGGACTATCTAGGTTAACTTGCGGGCACTTGGACTATGTAGTTTCCCTAGCGGACATTTGGACTATTTAGGTTACCTAGCGGGCACTTGGACTATGTAGGTTATCTAGGGGGCACTTGGACTATCTAGGTTACCTAGCAGGCACTTTGACTATCTAGGTTAACTAACGGGCATTTGGACTATGTAGGGCAACTAGCGGGCACTTGGACTGTCTAGGTTACCTAACGGGCACTTGGATTATCTAGGTTAACGAACGAGCACTTGGACTATGTAGGTTACCTAGCCACCACTTGGACTATCTAGGTTAGCTAACAGGCACTTGGACTATCTAGGTTCCCTAGTGGGCACTTGTACTATCTAGGTTACCTAGCTGGCACTTGGACTATGTAGGTCAACTAGCGGGCCCTTGGACTATCTAGGTTGGCTAACGGGCACTTGGACTATGTATGTTCCAGAGTGGGCACTTGGATTATGCAGGTTGCCTAGCGGACATTTACACTATGTAGGTTTCCTTGCGGGCATTTGGACTATGTAGGTTACCAGCGGCTACTTGGACAATCTAGGTTAACGAACGTGCACTTGGACTATGTAGGTAACCTAGCGGGCACTTGGACTGTCTAGGTTACCTAGCGGGCACTTGGACTTTCTAGGTTAACGAACAGGCACTTGGACTATGTAGGTTAACTAGCGGACACTTCGACTATCTAGGTTAGCTAACGGGCAATTGGACTATCTAGGTTACCTAGCGGGCACTTGGACTATGTAGGTTCCCTAGCGGGCACTTGGACTATTTAGGTTACCTAGCAGGCACTTTGACTATCTAGGTTAACTAACGGGCACTTGGACTATGTAGGTTGCCTAGCGAGCACTTGTTGTATGTAGGTTCCCTAGCGGGTAATTGGACTATGTAAGTTCCCAATCGGGTACTTGGACTGTCTATGTTAACTAGCGGGCAATTGGACTGTCTATGTTACCTAGTGGGCACTTGGAGTATGTACGTTCCCTAGCGGGCACTTGGGCTTTCTACGTTACCTAGCGGGCACTTGGACTATGTAGGTTAACGAACGGGCACTTGGACTATGTAGGTTAACGAACAGGCACTTGGATTATGTAGTTTACCTAGCAGGTACTTGGACTATGTAGGTTACCTAGCGGGCACTTGGACTATCTAGGTTACCTACGGGCACTTGGACTATGTCCCTTCCCTAGCGGGCACTTGGGCTATCTACGTTACCTAGCGGGCACTTGGACTATGTAGGTTAACGAACGGGCACTTGGACTATGTAGGTAACCTAGTGGTCACTTGGACTATGTAGGTTATACAGCGGACACTTGGACTATCTAGGTTACCTAGCAGGCACTTTGACTATCTAGGTTAACTAACGGGCACTTGGACTATGTAGGGTAACTAGCGGGCACTTGGACTGTCTAGGTTACCTAACGGGCACTTGGATTATCTAGGTTAAGGAACGTGCACTTGGACTATGTAGGTAACCTAGCGGGCACTGGGACTGTCTAGGTTACCTAGCGGGCACTTGGACTATCTAGGTTAACGAACGGGCACTTGGACTATGTAGGTTAACTAGCGGACACATCGACTATAAAGGTTTGCTAACGGGCAATTGGACAATCTAGGTTAACTAACGGGCACTTGGACTATGTAGGTTGCCTAGCGAGCACTTGGACTATGTAGGTTCCCTAGAGGGCACTTGGACTATGTAGGTTCCGTTTCGGGTACTTGGACTGTCTAGGTTAACTAGCGGGCAATTGGACTGTCTTGGTTACCTAGTGGGCACATGGAGTATGTACGTTCCCTAGCGGGCACTTGGGCTTTCTACGTTACCTAGCGGGCACTTGGACTATGTAGGTTAACGAACAGGCACTTGGATTATGTAGTTTACCTAGCAGGTACTTGGACTATGTAGGTTAACTAGCGGGCACTTGGACTATCTAGGTTACCTACGGGCACTTGGAATATGTACCTTCCCTAGCGGGCACTTGGGCTATCTACGTTACCTAGCGGGCACTTGGACTATGTAGGTTAACGAACGGGCACTTGGACTATGTAGGTAACCTAGTGGTCACTTGGACTATGTAGGTTATCTAGCGGACACTTGGACTATCTAGGTTACCTAGCAGGCACTTTGACTATCTATGTTAACTAACGGGCACTTGTACTATGTAGGGTAACTAGCGGGCACTTGGACTGTCTAGGTTACCTAACGGGCACTTGGATTATCTAGGTTAACGAACATGCACTTGGAGTATGTAGGTAACCTAGCGGGCACTTGGACTGTCTGGGTTACCTAAGGGCACTTGGACTATCTAGGTTAACGAACGGGCACTTGGACTATGTAGGTTAACTAGCGGACACTTCGACTATCTAGGTTAGCTAACGGGCAATTGGACAATCTAGGTTACCTAACGGGCTCTTGGACTATGTAGGTTGCCTAGCGATCACTTGGACTATGTAGGTTCCCTAGTGGGCACTTGGACTATGTAGGTTCCCTATAGGGTACTTGGACTGTCTAGGTTAACTAGGGGGCAATTGGACTGTCTAGGTTACCTAGTGGGCACTTGGACTATGTACGTTCCCTAGCGGGCACTTGGGGTATCTACGTTACCTAGCGGGCACTTGGACAATGTAAGTTAACGAACGGGCACGTGGACTATGTAGGTTAACTAGCGGACACTTGGACTATCTAGGATAGCTAACGGGCAATTGGACTATCAAGGTTACCTAGCAGGCACTTTGACTATCTAGGTTAACTAACGGGCACTTGGACTATGTAGGTTGCCTAGCGAGCACCTGGACTATGTAGGTTCCCTAGCGGGCGCTTGGACTATGTAGATTCCCTAGCGGTACTTGGACTGTCTAGGTTAACTAGCGGGCAATTGGACTGTCTAGGTTACCTAGTGGGCACATGGACTATGTAGTTTACCTAGCAGGCACTTGGACTATGTAGGTTTACTAGCAGGCACTTAGACTATCCAGGTTACCTAGCGGGCACTTGGACTATGTACGTTCCCTAGCGGGCACCTGGGCTATCTACGTTACCTAGCGGGCACTTGGACTATGTAGGTTAACGAATGGGCACTTGGACTATGTAGGTAAGCTAGTGGTCACTTGGACTGTCTAGGTTACCTAGCGGGCACTTGGACTATGTAGGTTAACTAGCGGGCACTTGGACTATCTAGGTTAACTAGCGGGCACTTGGACTATCTAGGTTAACTAGCGGGCACTTGGACTATCTAGGTTAACTAGCGGGCCCTTGCACTATGTAGGTAAACTAGCGGTCCCATGGATTATGTAGGTTTACTAGGGGGCACTTGGACTATCTAGGTTAACTAGCGGGCACTTGGACTATGTAGTTTCCCTAGCGGACATTTGGACTATTTAGGTTACCTAGCGGGCACTTGGACTATCTAGGTTAACTAGCGGGCCCTTGCACTATGCAGGTTAAGTAGCGGGCCCATGGATTATGTAGGTTTACTAGGGGGCACTTGGACTATGTAGGTTAAGTAGCGGGCACATGGACTATGTAGTTTCCCTAGCGGACATTTGGACTATTTAGGTTACGTAGCGGGCACTTGGACTATGTAGGTTATCTAGCGGGCACTTGGACTATCTAGGTTACCTAACAGGCACTTTGACTATCTAGGTTAACTAACGGGCACTTGGACTATGTAGGGCAACTAGCGGGCACTTGGACTGTCTAGATTACCTAACGGGCACTTGGATTATCTAGGTTAACGAACGGGCACTTGGACTATGTAGGTTACCTAGCCACCACTTGGACTATCTAGGTTACCTAACAGGCACTTGGACTATCTAGGTTCCCTAGCGGGCACTTGTACTATCTAGGTTACCTAGCTGGCACTTGGACTATGTAGGTCAACTAGCGGGCCCTTTGACTATCTAGGTTAGCTAACGGGCACTTGGACTATGTATGTTCCAGAGTGGGCACTTGGATTATGTAGGTTGCCTAGCGGACATTTAGACTATGTAGGTTTCCTTGCGGGCATTTGGACTATGTAGGTTACCTAGCGGGCACTTGGACTATGTAGGTTCCCTAGCGGTCACGTGGACTATGTAGGCTCCCTAGAAGGCACTTGGACTATGTAGGTTAACTAGCGGGCACTTGGACTAACCAGGTTACCAGGCGGGCACTTGGACTATGTAGGTTACTCAATGGGCACTTGGACTATCTAGGTTAACGAACGGACACTTGGACTATGTAGGATAGGTATCAAGCACTTAAACTATCTAGGTTACCTAGCAGGCACTTGGACTATGTAGGTTACCTAGCGGACACTTGGACGATTTAGGTTAACTAGCGGGCACTTGGACTATCTAGGTTAACTAGCAGGCCCTTGGACTATCTAGCTTTAATAGCGGGCACTCGGACTATCTAGGTTAACTAGCGGGCACTTGGACTATGTAGGTTAACTAGCGGGCACTTGAACTCTCTAGGTTACCTAGCGGACACTTGGACTATGTACCTTCCCTAGCGGGCACTTGGACTATCTAGGTTACCTAGCAGACACTTGGATTATGAAGGATCCCTAGCGGGCAATTGGACTATCTAGGTTACCTAGCTGGCACTTGGACTATGTAGGTTAACTAGCGGACACTTGCACGATCTAGGTTAACTAGCGGGCCCTTGCACTATGTAGGTTAACTAGCGGGCCCATGGATTATGTAGGTTTACTAGGGGGCACTTGGAACATCTAGGTTAACTAGCGGGCACTTGGACTATGTAGTTTCCCTAGCGGGCATTAGGACTATTTAGGTTGCCTAGCGGGCACTTGGACTATGTAGGTTACCTAGGAGGCACTTTGACTATCTAGGTTAACTAACGGGCACTGGGACTATGTAGGGTAACTAGCGGGCATTTGGACTGTCTAGGTTACCTAACGGGCACTTGGACTATGTAGGTTACCTAGCCACCACTTGGACTATCTAGGTTCCCTAGCGGGCACTTGTACTATCAAGGTTACCTAGCTGGCACTTGGACTATGTAGGTCAACTAGCGGGCCCTTGGACTATCTAGGTTAGCTAACGGGCACTTGGACTATGTATGTTCCAGAACGGGCACTTGGATTATGTAGGTTGCCTAGCGGACATTTAGACTATGTAGGTTTCCTTGCGGGCATTTGGACTATGTAGGTTACCTAGCGGGCACTTGGACTATGTAGGTTCCCTAGCGGTCACGTGGACTATGTAGGCTCCCTAGAAGGCACTTGGACTATGTAGGTTAACTAGCAGGCACTTGGACTATGTAGGTTACCCAATGGGCACTTGGACTATCTAGGTTAACGAACGGACACTTGGACTATGTAGGTTAGCTATCAGGCACTTGGACTATCTAGGTTACCTAGCGCACACGTGGACGATTTAGGTTAACTAGCGGGCACTTGGACTATCTAGGTTAACAAGCAGGCCCTTGGACCATCTAGGTTTACTAGCGGGCACTTGGACTATCTAAGTTAACTAACGGGCACTTGGACTATGTAGTTTCCCTAGCGGGCATTTGGATTATTTAGGTTACCTAGTGGGCACTTGGACTATGTAGGTTATCTAGCGGGCACTTGGACTACGTAGGTTCACTAGAAGGCACTTGGACTATCAAGGTTACCTAGCGGGCCCTTGGACTATGTAGGTTACCAGCGGGCACTTGGATTATCTAGACTAATGAACGTTAACTTGGACTATGTAGGTAACCTAGCGGGCACTTGGACTGTCTAGGTTACCTAGCGGGCACTTGGACTATCTAGGTTAACGAACGGGCACTTGGACTATGTAGGTTAACTAGCGGACACTTCGACTATCTAGGTTAGCTAACGGGCAATTGGACAATCTAGGTTAACTAACGGGCTCTTGGACTATGTAGGTTGCCTAGCGAGCACTTGGACTATGTAGGTTCCCTAGTGGGCACTTGGACTATGTAGGTTCCCTATCGGGTACTTGGACTGTCTAGGTTAACTAGGGGGCAATTGGACTGTCTAGGTTACCTACTGGGCACTTGGACTATGTACGTTCCCTAGCGGGCACTTGGGTTATCTACGTTACCTAGCGAGCACTTGGACAATGTAAGTTAACGAACGGGTACTTGGATTATGTAGGTTAACTAGCAGACACTTGGACTATCTAGGATAGCTAACGGGCAATTGGACTATCAAGGTTACCTTAACGGGCACTTGGACTATGTAGGTTACCTAGCGGGCACTTGGACTATCTAGGTTACCTAGCAGGCACTTTGACTATCTAGGTTAACTAACGGGCACTTGGACTATATAGATTGCCTAGCGAGCACCTGGACTATGTAGGTTCCCTAGCGGGCGCTTGGACTATGTAGATTCCCTAGCGGTACTTGGACTGTCTAGGTTAACTAGCGGGCAATTGGACTGTCTAGGTTACCTAGTGGGCACTTGGACTATGTAGTTTACCTAGCAGGCACTTGGAGTATGTAGGTTTACTAGCAGGCACTTAGACTATCTAGGTTACCTAGCGGGCACTTGGACTATGTACGTTCCCTAGCGGGCACTTGGGCTATCTACGTTACCTAGAGGGCACTTGGACTATGTAGGTTAAAGAATGGGCACTTGGACTATGTAGGTAACCTAGTGGTCACTTGGACTGTCTAGGTTACCTAGCGGGCACTTGGACTATGTAGGTTAACTATCGGGCACTTGGACTATCTAGGTTAACTAGCGGGCACTTGGACTATCTAGGTTAACTAGCGGGCACTTTGACTATCTAGGTTAACTAGCGGGCACTTGGACTATCTAGGTTAACTAGCGGGCCCTTGCACTATGTAGGTTAACTAGCGGGCCCATGGATTATGTAGGTTTACTAGGGGGCACTTGGACTATCTAGGTTAACTAGCAGGCACTCGGACTATGTAGTTTCCCTAGCGGACATTTGGACTATTTAGGTTACCTAGCGGGCACTTGGACCATGTAGGTTATCTAGCGGGCACTTGGACTATCTAGGTTACCTAGCAGGCACTTTGACTATCTAGGTTAACTAACGGGCATTTGGACTATGTAGGGCAACTAGCGGGCACTTGGACTGTCTAGGTTACCTAACGGGCACTTGGATTATCTAGGTTAATGAACGGGCACTTGGACTATGTAGGTTACCTAGCCACCACTTGGACTATCTAGGTTAGCTAATAGGCACTTGGACTATCTAGGTTCCCTAGCGGGCACTTGTACTATCTAGGTTACCTAGCTGGCACTTGGACTATGTAGGTCAACTAGCGGGCCCTTGGACTATCTAGGTTAGCTAACGGGCACTAGGACTATGTATGTTCCAGAGTCGGCACTTGGAGTATGTAGGTTGCCTAGCGGACATTTAGACTATGTAGGTTTCCTTGCGGGCATTTGGACTATGTAGGTTACCAACGGGTACTTGGACAATCTAGGTTAACGAACGTGCACTTGGATTATGTAGGTAACCTAGCGGGCACTTGGACTGTCTAGGTTACCTAACGGGCACTTGGAATTTCTAGGTTAACGAACGGGCACTTGGACTATGTAGGTTAACTAGCGGACATTTCGACTATCTAGGTTAGCTAACGGGCAATTGGACTATCTAGGTTACCTAGCGGGCACTTGTACTATCTAGGTTCCCTAGCGGGCACTTGGACTATTTAGGTTACCTAGCAGGCACTTTCACTATCTAGGTTAACTAACGGGCACTTGGACTATGTAGGTTGCCTAGCGAGCACTTGGAGTATGTAGGTTCCCTAGCGGGCAATTAGACTATGTAGGTTCCCTATCGGGTACTTGGACTGTCTAGGTTAACTAGCGGGCTATTGGACTGTCTAGGTTACCTAGTGGTCACTTGGAGTATGTACGTTCCCTAGCGGGCACTTGGGCTTTCTACGTTACCTAGCGAGCACTTGGACTATGTAGGTTAACGAACGGGTACTTGGACTATGTAGGTTAACGAACGGGCACTTGGATTATGTAGTTTACCTAGCAGGTACTTGGACTATGTAGGTTAACTAGCGGGCACTTGGACTATCTAGGTTACCTACGGGCACTTGGACTATGTACCTTCCCTAGCGGGCACTTGGGCTATCTACGTTACCTAGCGGGCACTTGGACTATGTAGGTTAACGAACAGGCACTTGGACTATGTAGGTAACCTAGTGGTCACTTGGACTATGTAGGTTATCTAGCGGACACTTGGACTATCTAGGTTACCTAGCAGGAACTTTGACTATCTAGGTTAACTAACGGGCACTTGGACTATGTAGGATAACTAGCGGGCACTTGGACTGTCTAGGTTATCTAACGGGCACTTGGATTATCTAGGTTAACGAACGTGCACTTGGACTATCTAGGTAACCTAGCGGGCACTTGGACTGTCTAGGTTACCTAGCGGGCACTTGGAGTATCTAGGTTAACGAACGGGCACTTGGACTATGTAGGATAACTAGCGGACACTTCGACTATCTAGGTTAGCTAACAGGCAATTGGACAATCTAGGTTAACTAACGGGCACTTGGACTATGTAGGTTGCCTAGCGAGCACTTGGACTATGTAGGTTCGCTAGTGGGCACTTGGACTATGTAGGTTCCCTATCGGGTACTTGGACTGTCTAGGTTAACTAGGGGGAAATTGGACTGTCTAGGTTACCTAGTGGGCACTTGGACTATGTACGTTCCCTAGCGGGCACTTGGGCTATCTATGTTACCTAGCGGGAACTTGGACAATGTAAGTTAACGAACGGGCACTTGGACTATGTAGGTTAACTAGCGGACACTTGGACTATCTAGGATAGCTAACGGGCAATTGGACTATCAAGGTTACCTACCGGGCACTTGGACTATGTAGGTTACCTAGCGGGCACTTGGACCATGTAGGTTATCTAGCGGGCACTTGGACTATCTAGGTTACCTAGCAGGCACTTTGACTATCTAGGTTAACTAACGGGCATTTGGACTATGTAGGGCAACTAGCGGGCACTTGGACTGTCTAGGTTACCTAACGGGCACTTGGATTATCTAGGTTAATGAACGGGCACTTGGACTATGTAGGTTACCTAGCCACCACTTGGACTATCTAGGTTAGCTAATAGGCACTTGGACTATCTAGGTTCCCTAGCGGGCACTTGTACTATCTAGGTTACCTAGCTGGCACTTGGACTATGTAGGTCAACTAGCGGGCCCTTGGACTATCTAGGTTAGCTAACGGGCACTTGGACTATGTATGTTCCAGAGTCGGCACTTGGAGTATGTAGGTTGCCTAGCGGACATTTAGACTATGTAGGTTTCCTTGCGGGCATTTGGACTATGTAGGTTACCAACGGGCACTTGGACAATCTAGGTTAACGAACGTGCACTTGGACTATGTAGGTAACCTAGCGGGCACTTGGACTGTCTAGGTTACCTAGCGGGCACTTGGACTTTCTAGGTTAACGAACGGGCACTTGGACTATGTAGGTTAACTAGCGGACATTTCGACTATCTAGGTTAGCTAACGGGCAATTGGACTATCTAGGTTACCTAGCGGGCACTTGGACTATGTAGGTTCCCTAGCGGGCACTTGGACTATTTAGGTTACCTAGCAGGCACTTTCACTATCTAGGTTAACTAACGGGCACTTGGACTATGTAGGTTGCCTAGCGAGCACTTGGAGTATGTAGGTTCCCTAGCGGGCAATTGGACTATGTAGGTTCCCTATCGGGTACTTGGACTGTCTAGGTTAACTAGCGGGCAATTGGACTGTCTAGGTTACCTAGTGGTCACTTGGAGTATGTACGTTCCCTAGCGGGCACTTGGGCTTTCTACGTTACCTAGCGAGCACTTGGACTATGTAGGTTAACGAACGGGTACTTGGACTATGTAGGTTAACGAACGGGCACTTGGATTATGTAGTTTACCTAGCAGGTACTTGGACTATGTAGGTTAACTAGAGGGCACTTGGACTATCTAGGTTACCTACGGGCACTTGGACTATGTACCTTCCCTAGCGGGCACTTGGGCTATCTACGTTACCTAGCGGGCACGTGGACTATGTAGGTTAACGAACAGGCACTTGGACTATATAGGTAACCTAGTGGTCACTTGGACTATGTAGGTTATCTAGCGGACACTTGGACTATCTAGGTTACCTAGCAGGAACTTTGACTATCTAGGTTAACTAACGGGCACTTGGACTATGTAGGATAACTAGCGGGCACTTGGACTGTCTAGGTTATCTAACGGGCACTTGGATTATCTAGGTTAACGAACGTGCACTTGGACTATGTAGGTAACCTAGCGGGCACTTGGACTGTCTAGGTTACCTAGCAGGCACTTGGAGTATCTAGGTTAACGAACGGGCACTTGGACTATGTAGGATAACTAGCGGACACTTCGACTATCTAGGTGAGCTAACAGGCAATTGGACAATCTAGGTTAACTAACGGGCACTTGGACTATGTAGGTTGCCTAGCGAGCACTTGGACTATGTAGGTTCGTTAGTGGGCACTTGGGCTATGTAGGTTCCCTATCGGGTACTTGGACTGTCTAGGTTAACTAGGGGGAAATTGGACTGTCTAGGTTACCTAGTGGGCACTTGGACTATGTACGTTCCCTAGCGGGCACTTGGGCTATCTACGTTACCTAGCGGGAACTTGGACAATGTAAGTTAACGAACGGGCACTTGGACTATGTAGGTTAACTAGCGGACACTTGGACTATCTAGGATAGCTAACGGGCAATTGGACTATCAAGGTTACCTACCGGGCACTTGGACTATGTAGGTTACCTAGCGGGCACTTGGACTATCTAGGTTACCTAGCCACCACTTGGACTATCTAGGTTCCCTAGCGGGCACTTGTACTATCTAGGTTACCTAGCTGGCACTTGGACTATGTAGGTCAACTAGCGGGCCCTTGGACTATCTAGGTTAGCTAACGGGCACTTGGACTATGTATGTTCCAGAGCGGGCACTTGGATTATGTAGGTTGCCTTGCGGACATTTAGACGAAGTAGGTTTCCTTGCGGGCATTTGGACTATGTAAGTTACCTAGCGGGCACTTGGACTATGTAGGTTCCCTAACGGGCACTTGGACTATGTAGGTTCCCTAGCGGTCACGTGGACTATGTAGGTTAACTAGCGGGCACTTGGACTAACCAGGTTAACAGGCGGGCAGTTGGACTATGTGGGTTACCCAATGGGCACTTGGACTATCTAGGTTAACGAACGGACACTTGGACTATGTAGGTTAGCTATCAGGCACTTGGATTATCTAGGTTACCTAGCGGACACGTGGACAATTTAGGTTAACTAGCGGGCACTTGGACTATCTAGGTTAACTAGCAGGCCCTTGGACTATCTAGGTTTACTAGCGGGCACTTGGACTATCTAGGTTAACTAATGGGCCCTTGGACTATGTATGTTCCAGAGTGGGCACTTGGATTATGTAGGTTGCCTAGCGGACATTTAGACTATGTAGGTTTCCTTGCGGGCATTTGGACTATGTAGGTTACCTAGCGGGCACTTGGACTATGTAGGTTCCCTAGCGGTCACATGGACTATGTAGGCTCCCTAGAAGGCACTTGGACTATGTAGGTTAACTAGCGGGCACTTGGACTAACCAGGTTACCAGGCGGGCACTTGGACTATGTAGGTTACTCAATGGGCACTTGGACTATCTAGGTTAACGAACGGACACTTGGACTATGTAGGATAGGTATCAAGCACTTAAACTATCTAGGTTACCTAGCAGGCACTTGGACTATGTAGGTTACCTAGCGGACACTTGGACGATTTAGGTTAACTAGCGGGCACTTGGACTATCTAGGTTAACTAGCAGGCCCTTGGACTATCTAGCTTTAATAGCGGGCACTCGGACTATCTAGGTTAACTAGCGGGCACTTGGACTATGTAGGTTAACTAGCGGGCACTTGAACTCTCTAGGTTACCTAGCGGACACTTGGACTATTTACCTTCCCTAGAGGGCACTTGGACTATCTAGGTTACCTAGCAGACACTTGGATTATGAAGGATCCCTAGCGGGCAATTGGACTATCTAGGTTACCTAGCTGGCACTTGGACTATGTAGATTCCCTAGCGGGCATTTGGACTATTTAGGTTGCCTAGCGGGCACTTGGACTATGTAGGTTACCTAGCAGGCACTTTGACGATCTAGGTTAACTAACGGGCACTGGGACTATGTAGGGTAACTAGCGGGCACTTGGACTAAGTAGTTTCCCTAGCGGGCATTAGGACTATTTAGGTTGCCTAGCGGGCACTTGGACTATGTAGGTTACCTAGCAGGCACTTTGACTATCTAGGTTAACTAACGGGCACTGGGACTATGTAGGGTAACTAGCGGGCATTTGGACTGTCTAGGTTACCTAACGGGCACTTGGACTATGTAGGTTACCTAGCCACCACTTGGACTATCTAGGTTCCCTAGCGGGCACTTGTACTATCTAGGTTACCTAGCTGGCACTTGGACTATGTAGGTCAACTAGCGGGCCCTTGGACTATCTAGGTTAGCTAACGGGCAGTTGGACTATGTATGTTCCAGAGCGGGCACTTGGATTATGTAGGTTGCCTAGCGGACATTTAGACTATGTAGGTTTCCTTGCGGGCATTTGGACTATGTAGGTTACCTAGCGGGCACTTGGACTATGTAGGTTCCGTAGCGGTCATGTGGACTATGTAGGCTCCCTAGAAGGCACTTGGACTATGTAGGTTAACTAGCGGGCACTTGGACTATGTAGGTTACCCAATGGGCACTTGGACTATCTAGGTTAACGAACGGACACTTGGACTATGTAGGTTAGCTATCAGGCACTTGGACTATCTAGGTTACCTAGCGCACACGTGGACGATTTAGGTTAACTAGCGGGCACTTGGACTATCTAGGTTAACAAGCAGGCCCTTGGACCATCTAGGTTTACTAGCGGGCACTTGGACTATCTAAGTTAACTAACGGGCACTTGGACTATGTAGTTTCACTAGCGGGCATTTGGATTATTTAGGTTACCTAGTGGGAACTTGGACTATGTAGGTTATCTAGCGGGCACTTGGACTATGTAGGTTAACTAGAAGGCACTTGGACTATCAAGGTTACCTAGCGGGCCCTTGGACTATGTAGGTTACCAGCGGGCACTTGGACTATCTAGACTAACGAACGTTAACTTGGACTATGTAGGTAACCTAGCGGGCACTTGGACTGTCTAGGTTACCTAGCGGGCACTTGGACTATCTAGGTTAACGAACGGGCACTTGGACTATGTAGGTTAACTAGCGGACACTTCGACTATCTAGGTTAGCTAACGGGCAATTGGACAATCTAGGTTAACTAACGGGCACTTGGACTATGTAGGTTGCCTAGCGAGCACTTGGACTATGTAGGTTCCCTAGTGGGCACTTGGACTATGTAGGTTCCCTATCGGGTACTTGGACTGTCTAGGTTAACTAGGGGGCAATTGGACTGTCTAGGTTAC
Source organism: Tenrec ecaudatus (assembly GCF_050624435.1). Lineage (NCBI taxonomy): Eukaryota > Metazoa > Chordata > Mammalia > Afrosoricida > Tenrecidae > Tenrec > Tenrec ecaudatus. The sequence continues at coordinate 907,105 of NW_027457661.1, forward strand.
CTACTGGGCACTTGGACTATGTACATTCCCTAGCGGGCACTTGGGTTATCTACGTTACCTCGCGGGCACTTGGACAATGTAAGTTAACGAACGGGTACTTGGACTATGTAGGTTAACTAGCGGACACTTGGACTATCTAGGATAGCTAACGGGCAATTGGACTATCAAGGTTACCTTAACGGGCACTTGGACTATGTAGGTTACCTAGCGGGCACTTGGACTATCTAGGTTACCTAGCAGGCACTTTGACTATCTAGGTTAACTAACGGGCACTTGGACTATATAGATTGCCTAGCGAGCACCTGGACTATGTAGGTTCCCTAGCGGTACTTGGACTGTCTAGGTTAACTAGCGGGCAATTGGACTGTCTAGGTTACCTAGTGGGCACTTGGATTATGTAGTTTACCTAGCAGGCACTTGGACTATGTAGGTTTACTAGTAGGCACTTAGACTATCTAGGTTACCTAGCGGGCACTTGGACTATGTACGTTCCCTAGCGGGCACTTGGGCTATCTACGTTACCTAGAGGGCACTTGGACTATGTAGGTTAAAGAATGGGCACTTGGACTATGTAGGTAACCTAGTGGTCACTTGGACTGTCTAGGTTACCTAGCGGGCACTTGGACTATGTAGGTTAACTAGTGGGCACTTGGACTATCTAGGTTAACTAGCGGGCACTTGGACTATCTAGGTTAACTAGCGGGCACTTTGACTATCTAGGTTAACTAGCGGGCACTTGGACTATCTAGGTTAACTAGCAGCCCTTGCACTATGTAGGTTAACTAGCGGGCCCATGGATTATGTAGGTTTACTAGGGGGCACTTGGACTATCTAGGTTACCTAGCAGGCACTTTGACTATCTAGGTTAACTAACGGGCATTTGGACTATGTAGGGCAACTAGCGGGCACTTGGACTGTCTAGGTTACCTAACGGGCACTTGGATTATCTAGGTTAATGAACGGGCACTTGGACTATGTAGGTTACCTAGCCACCACTTGGACTATCTAGGTTCCCTAGCGGGCACTTGTACTATCTAGGTTACCTAGCTGGCACTTGGACTATGTAGGTCAACTAGCGGGCCCTTGGACTATCTAGGTTAGCTAACGGGCACTTGGACTATGTATGTTCCAGAGTCGGCACTTGGAGTATGTAGGTTGCCTAGCGGACATTTACTATGTAGGTTTCCTTGCGGGCACTTGGACTGTCTAGGTTACCTAGCGGGCACTTGGACTTTCTAGGTTAACGAACGGGCACTTGGACTATGTAGGTTAACTAGCGGACATTTCGACTATCTAGGTTAGCTAAAGGGCAATTGGACTATCTAGGTTACCTAGCGGGCACTTGGACTATGTAAGTTGCCTAGCGAGCACTTGGACTATGTAGGTTCCCTAGTGGGCACTTGGACTATGTAGGTTCCCTATCGGGTACTTGGACTGTCTAGGTTAACTAGGGGGCAATTGGACTGTCTAGGTTACCTACTGGGCACTTGGACTATGTACGTTCCCTAGCGGGCACTTGGGTTATCTACGTTACCTAGCAGGCACTTGGACAATGTAAGTTAACGAACGGGCACTTGGACTATGTAGGTTAACTAGCGGACACTTGGACTATCTAGGATAGCTAACGGGCAATTGGACTATCAAGGTTACCTAACGGGCACTTGGACTATGTAGGTTACCTAGCGGGCACTTGGACTATCTAGGTTACCTAGCAGGCACTTTGACTATCTAGGTTAACTAACGGGCACGTGGACTATGTAGTTTGCCTAGCGAGCACCTGGACTATGTAGGTTCCCTAGCGGGCGCTTGGACTATGTAGATTCCCTAGCGGTACTTGGACTGTCTAGGTTAACTAGCGGGCAATTGGACTGTCTAGGTTACCTAGTTTGCACTTGGACTATGTAGTTTACCTAGCAGGCACTTGGACTATGTAGGTTTACTAGCAGGCACTTTGACTATCTAGGTTAACGAATGGGCACTTGGACTATGTAGGTAACCTAGTGGTCACTTGGACTGTCTAGGTTACCTTGCGGGCACTTGGACTATGTAGGTTAACTAGCGGAAACTTGGACTATCTAGGTTAATTAGCGGAAACTTGGACTATCTAGGTTAACTAGCGGGCACTTGGACTATGTACGTTCCCTAGCGGGCACATGGGCTATCTACGTTACATAGCGGGCACTTGGGCTATCTACGTTACCTAGTGGGCACTTGGACTATGTAGGTTAACGAATGGGCACTTGGACTATGTAGGTAACCTAGTGGTCACTTGGACTGTCTAGGTTACGTAGCGTGCACTTGGACTATGTAGTTTAACTAGCGGGCACTTGGACTATGTAGGTTAGCTAGCGGGCACTTGGACTATCTAGGTTAACTAGCGGGCACTTGGACTTTCTAGGTTAAATAGCGGGCCCTTGCACTATGTAGGTTAACTAGCGGGCCCATGGATTATGTAGGTTTACTAGGGGGCACTTGGACTATCTAGGTTAACTAGCGGGCACTTGGACTATGTAGTTTCCCTAGCGGACATTTGGACTATTTAGGTTACCTAGTGGGCACTTGGACTATTTAGGTTATCTAGGGGGCACTTGGACTATCTAGGTTACCTAGCAGGCACTTTGACTATCTAGGTTAACTAACGGGCATTTGGACTATGTAGGGCAACTAGCGGGCACTTGGACTGTCTAGGTAACCTAACGGGCACTTGGATTATCTAGGCTAACGAACGGGCACTTGGACTATGTAGGTAACCTAGCCACCACTTGGACTATCTAGGTTAGCTAACAGGCACTTGGACTATCTAGGTTCCCTAGCGGGCACTTGTACTATCTAGGTTATCTAGCTGGCACTTGGACTATGTAGGTCAACTAGCGGGCCCTTGGACTATCTAGGTTAGCTAACGGGCACTTGGACTATGTATGTTCCAGAGTCGGCACTTGGAGTATGTAGGTTGCCTAGCGGACATTTACTATGTAGGTTTCCTTGCGGGCACTTGGACTGTCTAGGTTACCTAGCGGGCACTTGGACTTTCTAGGTTAACGAACGGGCACTTGGACTATGTAGGTTAACTAGCGGACATTTCGACTATCTAGGTTAGCTAAAGGGCAATTGGACTATCTAGGTTACCTAGCGGGCACTTGGACTATGTAAGTTGCCTAGCGAGCACTTGGACTATGTAGGTTCCCTAGTGGGCACTTGGACTATGTAGGTTCCCTATCGGGTACTTGGACTGTCTAGGTTAACTAGGGGGCAATTGGACTGTCTAGGTTACCTACTGGGCACTTGGACTATGTACGTTCCCTAGCGGGCACTTGGGTTATCTACGTTACCTAGCAGGCACTTGGACAATGTAAGTTAACGAACGGGCACTTGGACTATGTAGGTTAACTAGCGGACACTTGGACTATCTAGGATAGCTAACGGGCAATTGGACTATCAAGGTTACCTAACGGGCACTTGGACTATGTAGGTTACCTAGCGGGCACTTGGACTATCTAGGTTACCTAGCAGGCACTTTGACTATCTAGGTTAACTAACGGGCACGTGGACTATGTAGTTTGCCTAGCGAGCACCTGGACTATGTAGGTTCCCTAGCGGGCGCTTGGACTATGTAGATTCCCTAGCGGTACTTGGACTGTCTAGGTTAACTAGCGGGCAATTGGACTGTCTAGGTTACCTAGTTTGCACTTGGACTATGTAGTTTACCTAGCAGGCACTTGGACTATGTAGGTTTACTAGCAGGCACTTTGACTATCTAGGTTAACGAATGGGCACTTGGACTATGTAGGTAACCTAGTGGTCACTTGGACTGTCTAGGTTACCTTGCGGGCACTTGGACTATGTAGGTTAACTAGCGGAAACTTGGACTATCTAGGTTAATTAGCGGAAACTTGGACTATCTAGGTTAACTAGCGGGCACTTGGACTATGTACGTTCCCTAGCGGGCACATGGGCTATCTACGTTACATAGCGGGCACTTGGGATATCTACGTTACCTAGTGGGCACTTGGACTATGTAGGTTAACGAATGGGCACTTGGACTATGTAGGTAACCTAGTGGTCACTTGGACTGTCTAGGTTACGTAGCGTGCACTTGGACTATGTAGTTTAACTAGCGGGCACTTGGACTATGTAGGTTAGCTAGCGGGCACTTGGACTATCTAGGTTAACTAGCGGGCACTTGGACTTTCTAGGTTAAATAGCGGGCCCTTGCACTATGTAGGTTAACTAGCGGGCCCATGGATTATGTAGGTTTACTAGGGGGCACTTGGACTATCTAGGTTAACTAGCGGGCACTTGGACTATGTAGTTTCCCTAGCGGACATTTGGACTATTTAGGTTACCTAGTGGGCACTTGGACTATTTAGGTTATCTAGGGGGCACTTGGACTATCTAGGTTACCTAGCAGGCACTTTGACTATCTAGGTTAACTAACGGGCATTTGGACTATGTAGGGCAACTAGCGGGCACTTGGACTGTCTAGGTAACCTAACGGGCACTTGGATTATCTAGGCTAACGAACGGGCACTTGGACTATGTAGGTAACCTAGCCACCACTTGGACTATCTAGGTTAGCTAACAGGCACTTGGACTATCTAGGTTCCCTAGCGGGCACTTGTACTATCTAGGTTATCTAGCTGGCACTTGGACTATGTAGGTCAACTAGCGGGCCCTTGGACTATCTAGGTTAGCTAACGGGCACTTGGACTATGTATGTTCCAGAGTGGGCACTTGGATTATGTAGATTGCCTAGCGGACATTTAGACTATGTAGGTTTCCTTGCGGGCATTTGGACTATGTAGGTTACCAGCGGGCACTTGGACAATCTAGGTTAACGAACGTGCACTTGGACTATGTAGGTAACCTAGCGGGCACTTGGACTGTCTAGGTTACCTAGCGGGCACTTGGACTTTCTAGGTTAACGAACGGGCACTTGGAGTATGTAGGTTAACTAGCGGACACTTCGACTATCTAGGTTAGCTAACGGGCAATTGGACTATCTAGGTTACCTAGCGGGTACTTGGACTATGTAGGTTCCCTAGCGGGCACTTGGACTATTTAGGTTACCTAGCAGGCACTTTGACTATCTAGGTTAACTAACGGGCACTTGGACTATGTAGGTTGCCTAGCGAGCACTTGGAGTATGTAGGTTCCCTAGCGGGCAATTGGACTATGTAGGTTCCTTATCGGGTATTTGGACTGTCTAGGTTAACTAGCGGGCAATTGGACTGTCTAGGTTACCTAGTGGGCACTTGGAGTATGTACGTTCCCTAGCGGGCACTTGGGCTTTCTACGTTACCTAGCGGGCACTTGGACTATGTAGGTTAACGAACGGGCACTTGGAGTATGTAGGTTAACGAACGGGCACTTGGATTATGTAGTTTACCTAGCAGGTACTTGGACTATGTAGGTTAACTAGCGGGCACTTGGACTATCTAGGTTACCTACGGGCACTTGTACTATGTACCTTCCCTAGCGGGCACTTGGGCTATCTACGTTACCTAGCGGGCACTTGGACCATGTAGGTTAACGAACGGGCACTTGGACTATGTAGGTAACCTAGTGGTCACTTGGACTATGTAGGTTATCTAGCGGACACTTGGACTATCTACGTTACCTAGCGGGCACTTGGACTATGTAGGTTAACGAACGGGCACTTGGACTATGTAGGTAACCTAGTGGTCACTTGGACTATGTAGGTTATCTAGCGGACACTTGGACTATCTAGGTTACCTAGCAGGCACTTTGACTATCTAGGTTAACTAACGGGCACTTGGACTATGTAGGGTAACTAGCGGGCACTTGGACTGTCTAGGTTACCTAAAGGGCACTTGGATTATCTAGGTTAACGAACGGGCACTTGGACTATGTAGGTTACCTAGCCACCATTTGGAATATCTAGGTTAGCTTACAGGCACTTGGACTATCTAGGTTCCCTAGCGGGCACTTGTACTATCTAGGTTACCTAGCTGGCACTTGGACTATTTAGGTCAACTAGCGGGCCCTTGGACTATCTAGGTTAGCTAACGGGCACTTGGACTATGTATGTTCCAGAGTGGACACTTGTATTATGTAGGTTGCCTAGCGGACATTTAGACTATGTAGGTTTCCTTGCGGGCATTGGGACTATGTAGGTTACCTAGCGGGCACTTGGACTATGTAGGTTCCCTAGCGGTCACGTGGACTATGTAGGCTCCCTAGAAGGCACTTGGACTATGTAGGTTAACTAGCGGGCACTTGGACTAACCAGGTTACCAGGCGAGCACATGGACTATGTAGGTTACGCAATGGGCACTTGGACTATCTAGGTTAACGAACGGACACTTGGATTATGTAGGTTAGGTATCAGGTACTTGGACTATCTAGGTTACCTAGCAGGCACTTGGACTATGTAGGTTACCTAGCGGACACTAGGACGATTTAGGTTAACTAGCGGGCACTTTGACTATCTAGGTTAACTAGCAGGCCCTTGGACTATCTAGGTTTACTAGCGGGAACTTGGACTATCTAGGTTAACTAGCGGGGACTTGGACTATGTAGGTTAACTAGCGGGCACTTGAACTCTCTAGGTTACCTAGCGGACACTTGGACTATGTACCTTCCCTAGCGGGCACTTGGATTATCTAGGTTACCTAGCAGGCACTTGGATTATGAAGGATCCCTAGCGGGCAATTGGACTATCTAGGTTACCTAGCTGGCACTTGGACTATGTAGGTTAACTAGCGGACACTTGCACGATCTATGTTAACTAGCGGGCCCTTGCACTATGTAGGTTAACTAGCGGGCTCATGGATTATGTAGGTTTACTAGGGGGCACTTGGGACATCTAGGTTAACTAGCGGGCACCTGGACTATGTAGTTTCCCTAGCGGGCATTTGGACTATTTAGGTTGCCTAGCGGGCACTTGGACTATGTAGGTTACCTAGCAGGCACATTGACTATCTAGGTTAACTAACGGGCACTTGGACTATGTAGGTTAACTAGCGGGCACTTGGACTATCTAGGTTTACTAGCAGGCACCTAGACTATCTAGGTTACCTAGCGGGCACTTGGACTTTGTACTTTCCCTAGCGGGCACTTGGACTATGTAGGTTAACGAATGGGCACTTGGACTATGTAGGTAACCTAGTGGTCACTTGGACTGTCTAGGTTACCTAGCGGGCACTTGGACTATGTAGGTTAACTAGCGGGCACTTGGACTATCTACTTTAACTAGCGGGCACTTGGACTATCTAGGTTAACTAGCGGGCCCTTGCACTATGTAGGTTAACTAGCGGGCCCATGGATTAAGTAGGTTTACTAGGGGGCACTTGGACTATCTAGGTTAACTAGCGGGCACCTGGACTATGTAGTTTCCCTAGCGGGCATTTGGACTATTTAGGTTACCTAGCGGGCACTTGGACTATGTAGGTTATCTAGGGGGCACTTGGACTATCTAGGTTACCTAGCAGGCACTTTGACTATCTAGGTTAACTAACGGGCATTTGGACTATGTAGGGCAACTAGCGGGCACTTGGACTGTCTAGGTTACCTAACGGGCACTTGGATTATCTAGGTTAACGAACGGGCACTTGGACTATGTATATGTTACCTAGCCACCACTTGGACTATCTAGGTTAGCTAACAGGCACTTGGATTATCTAGGTTCTCTAGTGGGCACTTGTACTATCTAGGTTACCTAGCTGGCACTTGGACTATGTAGGTCAACTAGCGGGCCCTTGGACTATCTAGGTTAGCTAACGGGCACTTGGACTATGTATGTTTCAGAGTGTGCACTTGGATTATGTAGGTTGCCTAGCGGACATTTAGACTATGTCGGTTTCCTTGCGGGCATTTGGACTATGTAGGTTACCAGCGGGCACTTGGACAATCTAGGTTAACGAACGTGCACTTGGACTATGTAGGTAACCTAGCGGGCACATGGACTATCTAGGTTAACGAACGGGCACTTGGACTATGTATTTTAACTAGCGGACACATCGACTATCTAGGTTAGCTAACGGGCAATTGGACTATCTAGGTTACCTAGCAGGCACTTTGACTATCTAGGTTAACTAACGGGCACTTGGACTATGTAGGGTAACTAGCGGGCACTTGGACTGTCTAGGTTACCTAACGGGCACTTGAATTATCTAGGTTAACGAACGTGCACTTGGACTATGTAGGTAACCTAGCGGGCACTTGGACTGTCTAGGTTACCTGGCGGGCACTTGGACTATCTAGGTTAACGAACGGGCACTTGGACTATGTAGGTTAACTAGCGGACACTTCGACTATCTAGGTTAGCTAACGGGCAAATGGACAATATAGGTTAACTAACGGGCACTTGGACTATGTAGGTTGCCTAGCGAGCACTTGGACTATGTAGGTTCCCTAGTGGGCACTTGGACTATGTAGGTTCCCTATCGGGTACTTGGACTGTCCAGGTTAACTAGGGGGCAATTGGACTGTCTAGGTTACCTAGTGGGCACTTGGACTATGTACGTTCCCTAGCGGGCACTTGGGCTATCTATGTTACCTAGCGGGCACATGGACAATGTAAGTTAACGAACGGGCACTTGGACTGTGTAGGTTACCTAGCGGACACTTGGACTATCTAGGATAGCTAACGGGCAATTGGACTATCAAGGTTACTTAACGGGCACTTGGACTATGAAGGTTACCTAGCGGGCACTTGGACGATTTAGGTTAACTAGCGGGCACTTGGACTATCTAGGTTAACTAGCAGGCCCTTGGACTATCTAGGTTTACTAGCGGGCACTTGGACTATCTAGGTTAACTAGCGGGCACTTGGACTATGTAGGTTAACTAGCGGGCACTTGAACTCTCTAGGTTACCTAGCGGACACTTGGACTATGTACCTTCCCTAGCGGGTACTTGGACTATCTAGGTTACCTAGCAGGCACTTGGATTATGAAGGATCGCTAGCGGGCAATTGGACTATCTAGGTTACCTAGCTGGCACTTGAACTATGTAGGTTAACTAGCGGACACTTGCACGATCTAGGTTAACTAGCGGGCCCTTGCACTATGTAGGTTAACTAGCGGGCCCATGGATTATGTAGGTTTACTAGGGGGCACATGGGACATCTAGGTTAACTAGCGGGCACCTGGACTATGTAGTTTCCCTAGCGGGCATTTGGACTATTTAGGTTGCCTAGCGGGCACGTGGACTATGTAGGTTACCTAGCAGGCACTTTGACTATCTAGGTTAACTAACGGGCACTTGGACTATGTAGGTTAACTAGCGGGCACTTGGACTATCTAGGTTTACTAGCAGGCACTTAGACTATCTAGGTTACCTAGCGGGCCCTTGGACTATGTACGTTCCCTAGCGGGCACTTGGGCTATCTACGTTACCTAGCCGTCACTTGGACTATGTAGGTTAACGAATGGGCACTTGGACTATGTAGGTAACCTAGTGGTCACTTGGACTGTCTAGGTTACCTAGCGGGCACTTGGACTATGTAGGTTAACTAGCGGGCACTTGGACTATCTAGGTTAACTAGCGGGCACTTGGACTATCTAGTTTATCTAGCGGGCACTTGGACTATCTAGGTCAACTAGCGGGCCCTTGCACTATGTAGGTTAACTAGCGGGCCCATGGATTATGTAGGTTTACTAGGGGGCACTTGGACTATCTAGGTTAACTAGCGGGCACTTGGACTATGTAGTTTCCCTAGCGGACATTTGGACTATTTAGGTTACCTAGCGGGCACTTGGACTATGTAGGTTATCTAGCGGGCACTTGAACTCTCTAGGTTACCTAGCAGGCACTTTGACTATCTAGGTTAACTAATGGGCATTTGGACTATGTAGGGCAACTAGCGGGCACTTGGACTGTCTAGGTTACCTAACGGGCACTTGGATTATCTAGGTTAACGAACGGGCACTTGGACTATGTAGGTTACCTAGCCACCACTTGGACTATCTAGGTTAGCTAACAGGCACTTGGACTATCTAGGTTCCCTAGTGGGCACTTGTACTATCTAGGTTACCTAGCTGGCACTTGGACTATGTAGGTCAACTAGCGGGCCCTTGGACTATCTAGGTTAGCTAACGGGCACTTGGACTATGTATGTTTCAGAGTGGGCACTTGGATTATGTAGGTTGCCTAGCGGACATTTAGACTATGTAGGTTTCCTTGCGGGCATTTGGACTATGTAGGTTACCAGCGGGCACTTGGACAATCTAGGTTAACGAACGTGCACTTGGACTATGTAGGTAACCTAGCGGGCACTTGGACTGTCTAGGTTACCTAGCGGGCACTTGGACTTTCTAGGTTAACGAACGGGCACTTGGACTATGTATTTTAACTAGCGGACACTTCGACTATCTAGGTTAGCTAACGGGCAATTGGACTATCTAGGTTACCTAGCGGGCACTTGGACTATGTAGGTTCCATAGCGGGCACTTGGACTATTTAGGTTACCTAGCAGGCACTTTGACTATCTAGGTTAACTAACGGGCACTTGGACTATGTAGGTTGCCTAGCGAGCACTTGGAGTATGTAGGTTCCCTAGCGGGCAATTGGACTATGTAGGTTCCCTATCGGGTACTTGGACTGTCTAGGTTAACTAGCGGGCAATTGGACTGTCTAGTTACCTAGTGGGCACTTGGAGTATGTACGTTCCCTAGCGGGCACTTGGGCTTTCTACGTTACCTAGCGGGCACTTGGATTATGTAGGTTAACGAACGGGCACTTGGACTATGAAGGTTAACGAACGGGCACTTGGATTATGTAGTTTACCTAGCAGGTACTTGGACTATGTAGGTTAACTAGCGGGCACTTGGACTATCTAGGTTACCTACGGGCACTTGGAATATGTACCTTCCCTAGCGGGCACTTGGGCTATCTACGTTACCTAGTGGGCACTTGGACTATGTAGGTTAACGAACGGGCACTTGGACTATGTAGGTAACCTAGTGGTCACTTGGACTATGTAGGTTATCTAGCGGACACTTGGACTATCTAGGTTACCTAGCAGGCACTTTGACTATCTAGGTTAACTAACGGGCACTTGGACTATGTAGGGTAACTAGCGGGCACTTGGACTGTCTAGGTTACCTAACGGGCACTTGGATTATCTAGGTTAACGAACGTGCACTTGGACTATGTAGGTAACCTAGCGGGCACTTGGACTGTCTAGGTTACCTGGCGGGCACTTGGACTATCTAGGTTAACGAACGGGCACTTGGACTATGTAGGTTAACTAGCGGACACTTCGACTATCTAGGTTAGCTAACGGGCAATTGGACAATCTAGGTTAACTAACGGGCACTTGGACTATGTAGGTTGCCTGGCGAGCACTTGGACTATGTAGGTTCCCTAGTGGGCACTTGGACTATGTAGGTTCCCTATCGGGTACTTGGACTGTCTAGGTTAACTAGGGGGCAATTGGACTGTCTAGGTTACCTAGTGGGCACTTGGACTATGTACGTTCTCTAGCGGGCACTTGGGCTCTCTACGTTACCTTGCGGGCAATTAGACAATGTAAGTTAACGAACGGGCACTTGGACTGTGTAGGTTAACTAGCGGACACTTGGACTATCTAGGATAGCTAACGGGCAATTGGACTATCAAGGTTACTTAATGGGCACTTGGACTATGAAGGTTACCTAGCGGGCACCTGGACTATCTAGGTTACCTAGCAGGCACTTTGACTATCTAGGTTAACTAACGGGCACTTGGACTATGGAGGTTGCCTAGCGAGCACCTGGACTATGTAGGTCCCCTAGCGGGAGCTTGGACTATGTAGATTCCCTAGCGGTACTTGGACTGTCTAGGTTAACTAGCGGGCAATTGGATTGTCTAGGTTACCTAGTGGGCACTTGGACTATGTACGTTCCCTAGCGGGCACTTGGGCTATCTACGTTACCTAGCGGGCACTTGGACAATGTAAGTTAACGAACGGGCACTTGGACTGTGTAGGTTAACTAGCGGACACTTGGACTATCTAGGATAGCTAACGGGCAATTGGACTATCAAGGTTACTTAACGGGCACTTGGACTATGAAGGTTACCTAGCGGGCACTTGGACGATTTAGGTTAACTAGCGGGCACTTGGACTATCTAGGTTAACTAGCAGGCCCTTGGACTATCTAGGTTTACTAGCGGGCTCTTGGACTATCTAGGTTAACTAGCGGGCACTTGGACTATGTAGGTTAACTAGCGGGCACTTGAACTCTCTAGGTTACCTAGCGGACACTTGGACTATGTACCTTCCCTAGCGGGCACTTGGACTATCTAGGTTACCTAGCAGGCACTTGGATTATGAAGGATCCCTAGCGGGCAATTGGACTATCTAGGTTACCTAGCTGGCACTTGAACTATGTAGGTTAACTAGCGGACACTTGCACGATCTATGTTAACTAGCGGGCCCTTGCACTATGTAGGTTAACTAGCGGGCCAATGGATTATGTAGGTTTACTAGGGGGCACTTGGGACATCTAGGTTAACTAGCGGGCACCTGGACTATGTAGTTTCCCTAGCGGGCATTTGGACTATTTAGGTTGCCTAGCGGGCACTTGGACTATGTAGGTTACCTAGCGGGCACTTGGACTATCTAGGATAACTAGCGGGCACTTGGACTATCTAGGTTAACTAGCGGGCCCTTGCACTATGTAGGTTAACTAGCGGGCCCATGGATTATGTAGGTTTACTAGGGGGCACTTGGACTATCTAGGTTAACTTGCGGGCACTTGGACTATGTAGTTTCCCTAGCGGACATTTGGACTATTTAGGTTACCTAGCGGGCACTTGGACTATGTAGGTTATCTAGCGGGCACTTGGACTATCTAGGTTACCTAGCAGGCACTTTGACTATCTAGGTTAACTAACGGGCATTTGGACTATGTAGGGCAACTAGCGGGCACTTGGACTGTCTAGGTTACCTAACGGGCACTTGGATTATCTAGGTTAACGAACGGGCACTTGGACTATGTAGGTTACCTAGCCACCACTTGGACTATCTAGGTTAGCTAACAGGCACTTGGACTATCTAGGTTCCCTAGTGGGCACTTGTACTATCTAGGTTACCTAGCTGGCACTTGGACTATGTAGGTCAAGTAGCGGGCCCTTGGACTATCTAGGTTAGCTAACGGGCACTTGGACTATGTATGTTTCAGAGTGGGCACTTGGATTATGTAGGTTGCCTAGCGGACATTTAGACTATGTAGGTTTCCTTGCGGGCATTTGGACTATGTAGGTTACCAGCGGGCACTTGGACAATCTAGGTTAACGAACGTGCACTTGGACTATGTAGGTAACCTAGCGGGCACTTGGACTGTCTAGGTTACCTAGCGGGCACTTGGACTTTCTAGGTTAACGAACGGGCACTTGGACTATTTATTTTAACTAGCGGACACTTCGACTATCTAGGTTAGCTAACGGGCAATTGGACTATCTAGGTTACCTAGCGGGTACTTGGACTATGTAGGTTCCCTAGCGGGCACTTGGACTATTTAGGTTACCTAGCAGGCACTTTGACTATCTAGGTTAACTAACGGGCACTTGGACTATGTAGGTTGCCTAGCGAGCACTTGGAGTATGTAGGTTCCCTAGCGGGCAATTGGACTATGTAGGTTCCTTATCGGGTACTTGGACTGTCTAGGTTAACTAGCGGGCAATTGGACTGTCTAGGTTACCTAGTGGGCACTTGGAGTATGTGCGTTCCCTAGCGGGCACTTGGGCTTTCTACGTTACCTAGCGGGCACTTGGACTATGTAGTTTAACGAACGGGCACTTGGAGTATGTAGGTTAACGAACGGGCAATTGGATTATGTAGTTTACCTAGCAGGTACTTGGACTATGTAGGTTAACTAGCGGGCACTTGGACTATCTAGGTTACCTACGGGCACTTGGACTATGTACCTTCCCTAGCGGGCACTTGGGCTATCTACGTTACCTAGCGGGCACTTGGACTATGTAGGTTAACGAACGGGCACTTGGACTATGTAGGTAACCTAGTGGTCACTTGGACTATGTAGGTTATCTAGCGGACACTTGGACTATCTACGTTACCTAGCGGGCACTTGGACTATGTAGGTTAACGAACGGGCACTTGGACTATGTAGGTAACCTAGTGGTCACTTGGACTATGTAGGTTATCTAGCGGACACTTGGACTATCTAGGTTACCTAGCAGGCACTTTGACTATCTAGGTTAACTAACGGGCACTTGGACTATGTAGGGTAACTAGCGGGCACTTGGACTGTCTAGGTTACCTAACGGGCACTTGGATTATCTAGGTTAACGAACGGGCACTTGGACTATGTAGGTTACCTAGCCACCACTTGGAATATCTAGGTTAGCTTACAGGCACTTGGACTATCTAGGTTCCCTTGCGGGCACTTGTACTATCTAGGTTACCTAGCTGGCACTTGGACTATGTAGGTCCACTAGCGGGCCCTTGGACTATCTAGGTTAGCTAAAGGGCACTTGGACTATGTATGTTCCAGAGTGGGCACTTGTATTATGTAGGTTGCCTAGCGGACATTTAGACTATGTAGGTTTCCTTGCGGGCATTGGGACTATGTAGGTTACCTAGCGGGCACTTGGACTATGTAGGTTCCCTAGCGGTCACGTGGACTATGTAGGCTCCCTAGAAGGCACTTGGACTATGTAGGTTAACTAGCGGGCACTTGGACTAACCAGGTTACCAGGCGAGCACATGGACTATGTAGGTTACCCAATGGGCACTTGGACTATCTAGGTTAACGAACGGACACTTGGACTATGTAGGTTAGGTATCAGGCACTTGGACTATCTAGGTTACCTAGCAGGCACTTGGACTATGTAGGTTACCTAGCGGACACTAGGACGATTTAGGTTAACTAGCGGGCACTTGGACTATCTAGGTTAACTAGCAGGCCCTTGGACTATCTAGGTTTACTAGCGGGAACTTGGACTATCTAGGTTAACTAGCGGGCACTTGGACTATGTAGGTTAACTAGCGGGCACTTGAACTCTCTAGGTTACCTAGCGGACACTTGGACTATGTACCTTCCCTAGCGGGCACTTGGACTATCTAGGTTACCTAGCAGGCACTTGGATTATGAAGGATCCCTAGCGGGCAATTGGACTATCTAGGTTACCTAGCTGGCACTTGGACTATGTAGGTTAACTAGCGGACACTTGCACGATCTAGGTTAACTAGCGGGCCCTTGCACTATGTAGGTTAACTAGCGGGCCCATGGATTATGTAGGTTTACTAGGGGAAACTTGGGACATCTAGGTTAACTAGCGGGCACCTGACTATGTAGTTTCCCTAGCGGGCATTTGGACTATTTAGGTTGCCTAGCGGGCACTTGGACTATGTAGGTTACCTAGCAGGCACTTTGACTATCTAGGTTAACTAACGGGCACTTGGACTATGTAGGTTAACTAGCGGGCACTTGGACTATCTAGGTTTACTAGCAGGCACTTAGACTATCTAGGTTACCTAGCGGGCACTTGGACTTTGTACGTTCCCTAGCGGGCACTTGGACTATGTAGGTTAACGAATGGGCACTTGGACTATGTAGGTAACCTAGTGGTCACTTGGACTGTCTAGGTTACCTAGCGAGCACTTGGACTATGTAGGTTAACTAGCGGGCACTTGGACTATCTACTTTAACTAGCGGGCACTTGGTCTATCTACTTTAACTAGCGGGCACTTGGACTATCTAGGTTAACTAGCGGGCCCTTGCACTATGTAGGTTAACTAGCGGGCCCATGGATTATGTAGGTTTACTAGGGGGCACTTGGACTATCTAGGTTAACTAGCGGGCACTTGGACTATGTAGTTTCCCTAGCGGACATTTGGACTATTTAGGTTACCTAGCGGGCACTTGGACTATGTAGGTTATCTAGGGGGCACTTGGACTATCTAGGTTACCTAGCAGGCACTTTGACTATCTAGGTTAACTAACGGGCATTTGGACTATGTAGGGCAACTAGCGGGCACTTGGACTGTCTAGGTTACCTAACGGGCACTTGGATTATCTAGGTCAACGAACGGGCACTTGGACTATGTATATGTTACCTAGCCACCACTTGGACTATCTAGGTTAGCTAACAGGCACTTGGACTATCTAGGTTCTCTAGTGGGCACTTGTACTATCTAGGTTACCTAGCTGGCACTTGGACAATGTAGGTCAACTAGCGGGCCCTTGGACTATCTAGGTTAGCTAACGGGCACTTGGACTATGTATGTTTCAGAGTGGGCACTTGGATTATGTAGGTTGCCTAGCGGACATTTAGACTATGTAGGTTTCCTTGCGGGCATTTGGACTATGTAGGTTACCAGCGGGCACTTGGACAATCTAGGTTAACGAACGTGCACTTGGACTATGTAGGTAACCTAGCGGGCACATGGACTATCTAGGTTAACGAACGGGCACTTGGACTATGTATTTTAACTAGCGGACACTTCGACTATCTAGGTTAGCTAACGGGCAATTGGACTATCTAGGTTACCTAGCGGGCACTTGGACTATGTAGGTTCCATAGCGGGCACTTGGACTATTTAGGTTACCTAGCAGGCACTTTGACTATCTAGGTTAACTAACGGGCACTTGGAGTATGTAGGTTGCCTAGCGAGCACTTGGAGTATGTAGGTTCCCTAGCGGGCAATTGGACTATGTAGGTTCCCTATCGGGTACTTGGACTGTCAAGGTTAACTAGCGGGCAATTTGAATGTCTAGGTTACCTAGTGGGCACTTGGAGTATGTACGTTCCCTAGCGGGCACTTGGGCTTTCTACGTTACCTAGCGGGCACTTGGACTATGTAGGTTAACGAACGGGCACTTGGACTATGTAGGTTAACGAACGGGCACTTGGATTATGTAGTTTACCTAGCAGGTACTTGGACTATGTAGGTTTACTAGCGGGCACTTGGACTATCTAGGTTACCTACGGGCAATTGGAATATGTACCTTCCCTAGCGGGCACTTGGGCTATCTACGTTACCTAGTGGGCACTTGGACTATGTAGGTTAACGAACGGGCACTTGGACTATGTAGGTAACCTAGTGGTCACTTGTACTATCTAGGTTACCTAGCTGGCACTTGGACTATGTAGGTCCACTAGCGGGCCCTTGGACTATCTAGGTTAGCTAAAGGGCACTTGGACTATGTATGTTCCAGAGTGGGCACTTGTATTATGTAGGTTGCCTAGCGGACATTTAGACTATGTAGGTTTCCTTGCGGGCATTGGGACTATGTAGGTTACCTAGCGGGCACTTGGACTATGTAGGTTCCCTAGCGGTCACGTGGACTATGTAGGCTCCCTAGAAGGCACTTGGACTATGTAGGTTAACTAGCGGGCACTTGGACTAACCAGGTTACCAGGCGAGCACATGGACTATGTAGGTTACCCAATGGGCACTTGGACTATCTAGGTTAACGAACGGACACTTGGACTATGTAGGTTAGGTATCAGGCACTTGGACTATCTAGGTTACCTAGCAGGCACTTGGACTATGTAGGTTACCTAGCGGACACTAGGACGATTTAGGTTAACTAGCGGGCACTTGGACTATCTAGGTTAACTAGCAGGCCCTTGGACTATCTAGGTTTACTAGCGGGAACTTGGACTATCTAGGTTAACTAGCGGGCACTTGGACTATGTAGGTTAACTAGCGGGCACTTGAACTCTCTAGGTTACCTAGCGGACACTTGGACTATGTACCTTCCCTAGCGGGCACTTGGACTATCTAGGTTACCTAGCAGGCACTTGGATTATGAAGGATCCCTAGCGGGCAATTGGACTATCTAGGTTACCTAGCTGGCACTTGGACTATGTAGGTTAACTAGCGGACACTTGCACGATCTAGGTTAACTAGCGGGCCCTTGCACTATGTAGGTTAACTAGCGGGCCCATGGATTATGTAGGTTTACTAGGGGAAACTTGGGACATCTAGGTTAACTAGCGGGCACCTGACTATGTAGTTTCCCTAGCGGGCATTTGGACTATTTAGGTTGCCTAGCGGGCACTTGGACTATGTAGGTTACCTAGCAGGCACTTTGACTATCTAGGTTAACTAACGGGCACTTGGACTATGTAGGTTAACTAGCGGGCACTTGGACTATCTAGGTTTACTAGCAGGCACTTAGACTATCTAGGTTACCTAGCGGGCACTTGGACTTTGTACGTTCCCTAGCGGGCACTTGGACTATGTAGGTTAACGAATGGGCACTTGGACTATGTAGGTAACCTAGTGGTCACTTGGACTGTCTAGGTTACCTAGCGAGCACTTGGACTATGTAGGTTAACTAGCGGGCACTTGGACTATCTACTTTAACTAGCGGGCACTTGGTCTATCTACTTTAACTAGCGGGCACTTGGACTATCTAGGTTAACTAGCGGGCCCTTGCACTATGTAGGTTAACTAGCGGGCCCATGGATTATGTAGGTTTACTAGGGGGCACTTGGACTATCTAGGTTAACTAGCGGGCACTTGGACTATGTAGTTTCCCTAGCGGACATTTGGACTATTTAGGTTACCTAGCGGGCACTTGGACTATGTAGGTTATCTAGGGGGCACTTGGACTATCTAGGTTACCTAGCAGGCACTTTGACTATCTAGGTTAACTAACGGGCATTTGGACTATGTAGGGCAACTAGCGGGCACTTGGACTGTCTAGGTTACCTAACGGGCACTTGGATTATCTAGGTCAACGAACGGGCACTTGGACTATGTATATGTTACCTAGCCACCACTTGGACTATCTAGGTTAGCTAACAGGCACTTGGACTATCTAGGTTCTCTAGTGGGCACTTGTACTATCTAGGTTACCTAGCTGGCACTTGGACAATGTAGGTCAACTAGCGGGCCCTTGGACTATCTAGGTTAGCTAACGGGCACTTGGACTATGTATGTTTCAGAGTGGGCACTTGGATTATGTAGGTTGCCTAGCGGACATTTAGACTATGTAGGTTTCCTTGCGGGCATTTGGACTATGTAGGTTACCAGCGGGCACTTGGACAATCTAGGTTAACGAACGTGCACTTGGACTATGTAGGTAACCTAGCGGGCACATGGACTATCTAGGTTAACGAACGGGCACTTGGACTATGTATTTTAACTAGCGGACACTTCGACTATCTAGGTTAGCTAACGGGCAATTGGACTATCTAGGTTACCTAGCGGGCACTTGGACTATGTAGGTTCCATAGCGGGCACTTGGACTATTTAGGTTACCTAGCAGGCACTTTGACTATCTAGGTTAACTAACGGGCACTTGGAGTATGTAGGTTGCCTAGCGAGCACTTGGAGTGTGTAGGTTCCCTAGCGGGCAATTGGACTATGTAGGTTCCCTATCGGGTACTTGGACTGTCAAGGTTAACTAGCGGGCAATTTGAATGTCTAGGTTACCTAGTGGGCACTTGGAGTATGTACGTTCCCTAGCGGGCACTTGGGCTTTCTACGTTACCTAGCGGGCACTTGGACTATGTAGGTTAACGAACGGGCACTTGGACTATGTAGGTTAACGAACGGGCACTTGGATTATGTAGTTTACCTAGCAGGTACTTGGACTATGTAGGTTTACTAGCGGGCACTTGGACTATCTAGGTTACCTACGGGCAATTGGAATATGTACCTTCCCTAGCGGGCACTTGGGCTATCTATGTTACCTAGTGGGCACTTGGACTATGTAGGTTAACGAACGGGCACTTGGACTATGTAGGTAACCTAGTGGTCACTTGGACTATGTAGGTTATCTAGCGGACACTTGGACTATCTAAGTTACCTAGCAGGCACTTTGACTATCTAGGTTAACTAACGGGCACTTGGACTATGTAGGGTAACTAGCGGGCACTTGGACTGTCTAGGTTACCTAACGGGCACTTGAATTATCTAGGTTAACGAACGTGCACTTGGACTATGTAGGTAACCTAGCGGGCACTTGGAGTGTCTAGGTTACCTGGCGGGCACTTGGACTATCTAGGTTAACGAACGGGCACTTGGACTATGTATGTTAACTAGCGGACACTTCGACTATCTAGGTTAGCTAACGGGCAATTGGACAATATAGGCTAACTAACGGGCACTTGGACTACGTAGCTTGCCTAGCGAGCACTTGGACTATGTAGGTTCCCTAGTGGGCACTTGGACTATGTAGGTTCCCTATCGGGTACTTGGACTGTCCAGGTTAACTAGGGGGCAATTGGACTGTCTAGGTTACCTAGTGGGCACTTGGACTATGTACGTTCCCTAGCGGGCACTTGGGCTATCTACGTTACCTAGCGGGCACTTGGACAATGTAAGTTAACGAACGGGCACTTGGACTGTGTAGGTTAACTAGCGGACACTTGGACTATCTAGGATAACTAACGGGCAATTGGACTATCAAGGTTACTTAACGGGCACTTGGACTATGAAGGTTACCTAGAGGGCACTTGGACGATTTAGGTTAACTAGCGGGCACTTGGACTATCTAGGTTAACTAGCAGGCCTTTGGACTATCTAGGTTTACTAGCGGGCACTTGGACTATCTAGGTTAACTAGCGGGCACTTGGACTATGTAGGTTAACTAGCGGGCACTTGAACTCTCTAGGTTACCTAGCGGAACTTGGACTATGTACCTTCCCTAGCGGGCACTTGGCCTATCTAGGTTACCTAGCAGGCACTTGGATTATGAAGGATCCCTAGCGGGCAATTGGACTATCTAGGTTACCTAGCTGGCACTTGAACTATGTAGGTTAACTAGCGGACACTTGCATGATCTAGGTTAACTAGCGGGCCCTTGCACTATGTAGGTTAACTAGCGGGCCCATGGATTATGTAGGTTTACTAGGGGCCACTTGGGACATCTAGGTTAACTAGCGGGCACCTGGACTATGTAGTTTCCCTAGCGGGCATTTGGACTATTTAGGTTGCCTAGCGGGCACTTGGACTATGTAGGTTACCTAGCGGACCCTTGTACTATCTAGGTTACCTAGCCGGCACTTGGACTATGTAGGTGAACTAGCGGGCCCTTGGACTATCTAGGTTAGCTAACGGGCACTTGGACTATGTATGTTTCAGAGTGGGCACTTGGATTATGTAGGTTGCCTAGCGGACATTTAGACTATGTAGGTTTCCTTGCGGGCATTTGGACTATGTAGGTTACCAGCGGGCACTTGGACAATCTAGGTTAACGAACGTGCACTTGGACTATGTAGGTAACCTAGCGGGCACTTGGACTGTCTAGGTTACCTAGCGGGCACTTGGACTTTCTAGGTTAACGAACGGGCACTTGGACTATGTATTTTAACTAGCGGCCACTTCGACTATCTAGGTTAGCTAACGGGCAATTGGACTATCTAGGTTACCTAGCGGGCACTTGGACTATGTAGGTTCCATAGCGGGCACTTGGACTATTTAGGTTACCTAGCAGGCACTTTGACTATCTAGGTTAACTAACGGGCACTTGGACTATGTAGGTTGCCTAGCGAGCACTTGGAGTATGTAGGTTCCCTAGCGGGCAATTGGACTATGTAGGTTCCCTATCGGGTACTTGGACTGTCTAGGTTAACTAGCGGGCAATTGGACTGTCTAGTTACCTAGTGGGCACTTGGAGTATGTACGTTCCCTAGCGGGCACTTGGGCTTTCTACGTTACCTAGCGGGCACTTGGACTATGTAGGTTAACGAACGGGCACTTGGACTATGTAGGTTAACGAACGGGCACTTGGATTATGTAGTTTACCTAGCAGGTACTTGGACTATGTAGGTTAACTAGCGGGCACTTGGACTATCTAGGTTACCTACGGGCACTTGGAATATGTACCTTCCCTAGCGGGCACTTGGGCTATCTACGTTACCTAGTGGGCACTTGGAATATGTAGGTTAACGAACGGGCACTTGGACTATGTAGGTAACCTAGTGGTCACTTGGACTATGGAGGTTATCTAGCGGACACTTGGACTATCTAGGTTACCTACCAGGCACTTTGACTATCTAGGTTAACTAACGGGCACTTGGACTATGTAGGGTAACTAGCGGGCACTTTGACTGTCTAGGTTACCTAACGGGCACTTGGATTATCTAGGTTAACGAACGTGCACTTGGACTATGTAGGTAACCTAGCGGGCACTTGGAGTGTCTAGGTTACCTGGCGGGCACTTGGACTATGTACGTTCCCTAGCGGGCACTTGGGCTATCTACGTTACCTAGCGGGCACTTGGACTATGTAGGTTAACGAATGGGCACTTGGACTATGTAGGTAACCTAGTGGTCACTTGGACTGTCTAGGTTACCTAGCGAGCACTTGGACTATGTAGGTTAACTAGCGGGCACTTGGACTATCTAGGTTAACTAGCGGGCACTTGGACTGTCTAGGTTACCTAGTGGGCACTTGGACTATGAACGTTCCCTAGCGGGCACTTGGGCTATCTACGTTACCTAGCGGGCACTTGGACAATGTAAGTTAACGAACGGGCACTTGGACTGTGTAGGTTAACAAGCGGACACTTGGACTATCTAGGATAGCTAACGGGCAATTGGACTATCAAGGTTACTTAACAGGCACTTGGACTATGAAGGTTACCTAGCGGGCACTTGGACGATTTAGGTTAACTAGCGGGCACTTGGACTATCTAGGTTAACTAGCAGGCCCTTGGACTATCTAGGTTTACTAGCGGGCACTTGGACTATCTAGGTTAACTAGCGGGCACTTGGACTATGTAGGTTAACTAGCGGGCACTTGAACTCTCTAGGTTACCTAGCGGACACTTGGACTATGTACCTTCCCTAGCGGGCACTTGGACTATCTAGGTTACCTAGCAGGCACTTGGATTATGAAGGATCCCTAGCGGGCAATTGGACTATCTAGGTTACCTAGCTGGCACTTGAACTATGTAGGTTAACTAGCGGACACTTGCACGATCTAGGTTAACTAGCGGGCCCTTGCACTATGTAGGTTAACTAGCGGGCCAATGGATTATGTAGGTTTACTAGGGGGCACTTGGGACATCTAGGTTAACTAGCGGGCACCTGGACTATGTAGTTTCCCTAGCGGGCATTTGGACTATTTAGGTTGCCTAGCGGGCACTTGGACTATGTAGGTTACCTAGCAGGCACTTTGACTATCTAGGTTAACTAACGGGCACTTGGACTATGTAGGTTAACTAGCGGGCACTTGGACTATCTAGGTTTACTAGCAGGCACTTAGACTATCTAGGTTACCTAGCGGGCACTTGGGCTATCTACGTTACCTAGCGGTCACTTGGACTATGTAGGTTAACGAATGGGCACTTGGACTATGTAGGTAACCTAGTGGTCACTTGGACTGTCTAGGTTACCTAGCGGGCACTTGGACTATCTAGGTAAACTAGCGGGCACTTGGACTATCTAGGATAACTAGCGGGCACTTGGACTATCTAGGTTAACTAGTGGGCCCTTGCACTATGTAGGTTAACTAGCGGGCCCATGGATTATGTAGGTTTACTAGGGGGCACTTGGACTATCTATTTTAACTTGCGGGCACTTGGACTATGTAGTTTCCCTAGCGGACATTTGGACTATTTAGGTTACCTAGCGGGCACTTGGACTATGTAGGTTATCTAGCGGGCACTTGGACTATCTAGGTTACCTCGCAGGCACTTTGACTATCTAGGTTAACTAACGGGCATTTGGACTATGTAGGGCAACTAGCGGGCACTTGGACTGTCTAGGTTACCTAACGGGCACTTGGATTATCTAGGTTAACGAACGGGCACTTGGACTATGTAGGTTACCTAGCCACCACTTGGACTATCTAGGTTAACTAACAGGCACTTGGACTATCTAGGTTCCCTAGTGGGCACTTGTACTATCTAGGTTACCTAGCTGGCACTTGGACTATGAAGGTCAACTAGCGGGCCCTTGGACTATCTAGGTTAGCTAACGGGCACTTGGACTATGTATGTTTCAGAGTGGGCACTTGGATTATGTAGGTTGCCTAGCGGACATTTAGACTATGTAGGTTTCCTAGCGGGTATTTGGACTATGTAGGTTACCAGCGGGCACTTGGACAATCTAGGTTAACGAACGTGCACTTGGACTATGTAGGTAACCTAGCGGGCACTTGGACTGTCTAGGTTACCTAGCGGGCACTTGTACTTTCTAGGTTAACGAACGGGCACTTGGAGTATGTAGGTTAACTAGCGGACACTTCGACTATCTAGGTTAGCTAACGGGCAATTGG
The DNA here is from genome assembly GCF_050624435.1 of Tenrec ecaudatus. Classification (NCBI taxonomy): domain Eukaryota; kingdom Metazoa; phylum Chordata; class Mammalia; order Afrosoricida; family Tenrecidae; genus Tenrec; species Tenrec ecaudatus. The sequence goes on from NW_027457661.1 coordinate 931,256, forward strand.
ACTATCTAGGTTACCTAGCGGGCACTTGGACTATGTAGGTTCCCTAGCGGGCACTTGGACTATTTAGGTTACCTAGCAGGCACTTTGACTATCTAGGTTAACTAACTGGCACTTGGACTATGTAGGTTGCCTAGCGAGCACTTGGAGTATGTAGGTTCCCTAGCGGGCAATTGGACTATGTAGGTTCCCTATCGGGTACTTGGACTGTCTAGGTTAACTAGCGGGCAATTGGACTGTCTAGGTTACCTAGTGGGCACTTGGAGTATGTACGTTCCCTAGAGGGCACTTGGGCTTTCTACGTTACCTAGCGGGCACTTGGACTATGTAGGTTAACGAACGGGCACTTGGACTATGTAGGTTAACGAACGGGCACTTGGATTATGTAGTTTACCTAGCAGGTACTTGGACTATGTAGGTTAACTAGCGGGCACTTGGACTATCGAGGTTAACGAACGGGCACTTGGACTATGTATGTTAACTAGCGGACACTTCGACTATCTAGGTTAGCTAACGGGCAATTGGACAATCTAGGTTAACTAACAGGCACTTGGACTATGTAGGTTGCCTGGCGAGCACTTGGACTATGTAGGTTCCCTAGTGGGCACTTGGACTATGTAGGTTCCCTATCGGGTATTTGGACTGTCTAGGTTAACTAGGGGGCAATTGGACTGTCTAGGTTACCTAGTGGGCACTTGGACTATGTACGTTCCCTAGCGGGCACTTGGGCTCTCTACGTTACCTAGCGGGCACTTGGACAATGTAAGTTAACGAACGGGCACTTGGACTGTGTAGGTTAACTAGCGGACACTTGGACTATCTAGGATAGCTAACGGGCAATTGGACTATCAAGGTTACTTAACGGGCACTTGGACTATGAATGTTACCTAGCGGGCACTTGGACTATCTAGGTTACCTAGCAGGCACTTTGACTATCTAGGTTAACTAACGGGCACTTGGACTATGTAGGTTGCCTAGCGAGCACCTGGACTATGTAGGTCCCCTAGCGGGCGCTTGGACAATGTAGATTCCCTAGCGGTACTTGGACTGTCTAGGTTAACTAGCGGGCAATTGGACTGTCTAGGTTACCTAGTGGGTACTTGGACTATGTACGTTCCCTAGCGGGCACTTGGGCTATCTACGTTACCTAGCGGGCACTTGGACTATGTAGGTTAACGAATGGGCACTTGTTCTATGTAGGTAACCTAGTGGTCACTTGGACTGTCTAGGTTACCTAGCGAGCACTTGGACTATGTAGGTTAACTAGCGGGCACTTGGACTATCTAGGTTAACTAGCGGGCACTTAGACTATCTAGGTTAACTAGCGGGCCCTTGCACTATGTAGGTTAACTAGCGGGCCCATTGATTATGTAGGTTTACTAGGGGGCACTTGGACTATCTAGGTTAACTAGCGGGCACTTGGACTATGTAGTTTCCCTAGCGGACATTTGGACTACTTAGGTTACCTAGCGGGCACTTGGACTATGTAGGTTATCTAGCGGGCACTTGGACTATCTAGGTTACCTAGCAGGCACATTGACTATCTAGGTTAACTAACGGTCACTTAGACTATGTAGGGCAACTAGCGGGCACTTGGACTGTCTAGGTTACCTAACGGGCACTTGGATTATCTAGGTTAACGAACGGGCACTTGGACTATGTAGGTTACCTAGCCACCACTTGGACTATCTAGGTTAGCTAACAGGCACTTGGACTATCTAGGTTCCCTAGCGGGCACTTGTACTATCTAGGTTACCTAGCTGGCACTTGGACTATGTAGGTAAACTAGCGGGCCCTTGGATTATCTAGGTTAGCTAACGGGCACTTGGACTATGTATGTTCCAGAGTGGGCACTTGGATTATGTAGGTTGCCTATCGGACATTTAGACTATGTAGGTTTCCTTGCGGGCATTTGGACTATGTAGGTTACCAGCGGGCACTTGGACAATCTAGGTTAACGAACGTGCACTTGGACTATGTAGGTAACCTAGCGGGCATTTGGACTGTCTAGGTTACCTAGCGGGCACTTGGACTTTCTATGTTAACGAACGGGCACTTGGACTATGTAGGTTAACTAGCGGACACTTCGACTATCTAGGTTAGCTAACGGGCAATTGGACTATCTAGGTTACCTAGCGGGCACTTGGACTCTGTAGGTTCCCTAGCGGGCACTTGGACTATTTAGGTTACCTAGCAGGCACTTTGACTATCTAGGTTAACTAACGGGCACTTGGACTATGTAGGTTGCCTAGCGAGCACTTGGAGTATGTAGGTTCCCTGGCGGGCAATTGGACTATGTAGGTTCCCTATCGGGTACTTGGACTGTCTAGGTTAACTAGCGGGCAATTGGACTGTCTAGGTTACCTAGTGGGCACTTGGAGTATGTACGTTCCCTAGCGGGCACTTGCGCTTTCTACGTTACCTAGCGGGCACTTGGACTATGTAGGTTAACGAACGGGCACTTGTACTATGTAGGTTAACGAACGGGCACTTGGATTATGTAGTTTACCTAGCAGGTACTTGGACTATGTAGGTTAACTAGCGGGCACTTGGACTATCTAGGTTACCTACGGGCACTTGGACTATGTACCTTCCCTAGCGGGCACTTGGGCTATGTACGTTACCTAGCGGGCACTTGGACTATGTAGGTTAACGAACGGGCACTTGGACTATGTAGGTAACCTAGTGGTCACTTGGACTATGTAGGTTATCTAGCGGACACTTGGACTATCTAGGTTACCTAGCAGGCACTTTGACTATCTAGGTTAACTAACGGGCACTTGGACGATGTAGGGTAACTAGCGGGCACTTGGACTGTCTAGGTTACCTAACGGGCACTTGGATTATCTAGGTTAACGAACGGGCACTTGGACTATGTAGGTTACCTAGCCACCACTTGGACTATCTAGGTTAGCTAACAGGCACTTGGACTATCTAGGTTCCCTAGTGGGCACTGTACTATCTAGGTTACCTAGCTGACACTTGGACTATGTAGGTCAACTAGCGGGCCCTTGGACTATCTAGGTTAGCTAACGGGCACTTGGACTATGTATGTTCCAGAGTGGGCACTTGTATTATGTAGGTTGCCTAGCGGACATTTAGACTATGTAGGTTTCCTTGCGGGCATTTGGACTATGTAGGTTACCTAGCGGGCACTTGGACTATGTAGGTTCCCTAGCGGTCACGTGGACTATGTAGGCTCCCTAGAAGGCACTTGGACTATGTAGGTTAACTAGCAGGCACTTGGACTAACCAGGTTACCAGGGGGGCACATGTACTATGTAGGTTACCCAATGGGCACTTGGACTATCTAGGTTAACGAACGGACACTTGGACTATGTAGGTTAGGTATCAGGCACTTGGACTATCTAGGTTACCTAGCAGGCACTTGGACTATGTAGGTTACCTAGCGGACACTTGGACGATTTAGGTTAACTAGCGGGCACTTGGACTATCTAGGTTAACTAGCAGGCCCTTGGACTATCTAGGTTTCCTAGCGGGCACTTGGACTATCTAGGTTAACTAGCGGGCACTTGGACTATGTAGGTTAACTAGCGGGCACTTGAACTCTCTAGGTTACCTAGCGGACACTTGGACTATGTACCTTCCCTAGCGGGCACTTGGACTATCTAGGTTACCTAGCAGCCACTTGGATTATGAAGGATCCCTAGCGAGCAATTGGACTATCTAGGTTACCTAGCTGGCACTTGGACTATGTAGGTTAACTAGCGGACACTTGCACTATCTAGGTTAACTAGCGGGCCCTTGCACTATGTAGGTTAACTAGAGGCCCATGGATTATATAGGTTTACTTGGGGGCACTTGGGACATCTAGGTTAACTAGCGGGCACTTGGACTATGTAATTTCCCTAGCGGGCATTTGGACCATTTAGGTTACCTAGCAGGCACTTTGACTATCTAGGTTAACTAACGGGCACTTGGACTATGTAGGGTAACTAGCGGGCACTTGGACTGTCTAGGTTACCTAACGGGCACTTGGATTATCTAGGTTAACGAACGGGCACTTGGACTATGTAGGTTACCTAGCCACCACTTGGACTATCTAGGTTAGCTAACAGGCACTTGGACTATCTAGGTTCCCTAGCGGGCACTTGTACTATCTAGGTTACCTAGCTGGCACTTGGATTATGTAGGTCAACTAGCGGGCCCTTGGACTTTCTAGGTTAGCTAACGGGCACTTGGACTATGTATGTTCCAGAGTGGGCACTTGGATTATGTAGGATGCCTAGCGGACATTTAGACTATGTAGGTTTCCTTGCGGGCATTTGGACTATGTATGTTACCAGCGGGCACTTGGGCAATCTAGGTTAACGAACGTGCACTTGGACTATGTATGTAACCTAGCGGGCACTTGGACTGTCTAGGTTACCTAGCGGGCACTTGGACTTTCTAGGTTAACGAACGGGCACTTGGAGTATGTAGGTTAACTAGCGGACATTTCGACTATCTAGGTTAGCTAACGGGCAATTGGACTATCTAGGTTAACGAACGGGCACTTGGACTATGTAGGTTCCCTAGCAGGCACTTGGACTATTTAGGTTACCTAGCAGACACTGTGACAATGTAGGTTAACTAACGGGCACTTGGACTATGTAGGTTGCCTAGCGAGCACTTGGAGTATGTAGGTTCCCTAGCGGGCAATTGGACTATGTAGGTTCCCTATCGGGTACTTGGACTGTCTAGGTTAACCAGCGGGCAATTGGACTGTCTAGGTTACCTAGTGGGCACTTGGAGTATGTACGTTCCCTAGCGGGCACTTGGGCTTTCTACGTTACCTAGCGGGCACTTGGACTATATAGGTTAACGAACGGGTACTTGGACTATGTAGGTTAACGAACGGGCACTTGGATTATGTAGTTTACCTAGCAGGTACTTGGACTATGTAGGTTAACTAGCGGGCACTTGGACTATCTAGGTTACCTACGGGCACTTGGATTATGTACCTTCCCTAGCGGGCACTTGGGCTATCTACGTTACCTAGCTGGCACTTGGACTATGTAGGTTAACGAACGGGCACTTGGACTATGTAGGTAACCTAGTGGTCATTGGACTATGTAGGTTATCTAGCGGACACTTGGACTATCTAGGTTACCTAGCAGGCACTTTGACTATCTAGGTTAACTAACGGGCACTTGGACTATGCAGGGTAACTAGCGGGCACTTGGACTGTCTAGGTTACCTAACGGGCACTTGGATTATCTAGATTAACGAACGTGCACTTGGACTATGTAGGTAACCTAGCGGGCACTTGGACTGTCTAGGTTACCTAGCGGGCACTTGGACTATCTAGGTTAACGAACGGGCACTTGGACTATGTAGGTTAACTAGCGGACACTTCGACTATCTAGGTTAGCTAACGGGCAATTGGACAATCTAGGTTAACTAACGGGCACTTGGACTATGTAGGTTAACTAGCGGACACTTCGACTATCTAGGTTAGCTAACGGGCAATTGGACAATCTAGGTTAACTAACGGGCACTTGGACTATGTAGGTTGCCTAGCGAGCACTTGGACTATGTAGGTTCCCTAGTGGGCACTTGGACTATGTAGGTTCCCTATCGGGTACTTGGACTGTCTAGGTTAACTAGGGGGCAATTGGACTGTCTAGGTTACCTAGTGGGCACTTGGACTATGTACATTCCCTAGCGGGCACTTGGGCTATCTACGTTACCTAGCGGGCACTTGAACAATGTAAGTAAACGAACGGGCACTTGGACTATGTAGGTTAACTAGCGGACACTTGGACTATCTAGGATAGCTAACGGGCAATTGGACTATCAAGGTTACCTAACGGGCACTTGGACTATGTAGGTTACCTAGCGGGCATCTGGACTATCTAGGTTACCTAGCCACCACTTGGAGTATCTAGGTTAGCTAACAGGCACTTGGACTATCTATGTTCCCTAGCGGGCACTTGTACTATCTAAATTACCTACCTGGCACTTGGACTATGTAGGTCAACTAGTGGGCCCTTGGACTATCTACGTTAGCTAACGGGCACTTGGACTATGTATGTTCCAGAGCGGGCACTTGTATTATGTAGGTTGCCTAGCGGACATTTAGATTATGTAGGTTTCCTTGCGGGCATTTGGACTATGTAGGTTACCTAGCGGGCACTTGGACTATGTAGGTTCCCTAGCGGTCACGTGGACTATGTAGGCTCCCTAGAAGGCACTTGGACTATGTAGGTTAACTAGCGGTCACTTGGACTAACCAAGTTACCAGGCGGGCACTTGGACTATGTAGGTTACCCAATGGGCACTTGGACTATCTAGGTTAAGGAACGGACACTTGGACTATGTAGGTTAGGTATCAGGCACTTGGACTATCTAGGTTACCTAACAGGCATTTGGACTATGTAGGTTACCTAGCCGACAATTGGACGATTTAGGTTAACTAGCGGGCACTTGGACTATCTAGGTTAACTAGCAGGCCCTTGGACTATCTAGGTTTACTAGCGGGCACTTGGACTATCTAGGTTAACTAGCGGGCACTTGGACTATGTAGGTTAACTAGCGGGCACTTGACCTCTCTAGGTTACCTAGCGGACACTTGGACTATGTAACTTCCCTAGCGGGCACTTGGACTATCTAGGTTACCTAGCAGGCACTTGGATTATGAAGGATCCCTAGCGGGCCCTTGGACTATCTAGGTTACCTAGCTGGCACTTGGACTATGTAGGTTAACTAGCGGACACATGCACGATCTAGGTTAACTAGCGGGCCCTTGCACTATGTAGGTTAATTAGCGGGCCCATGGATTATGTAGGTTTACTAGGGGGCACTTGGGACATCTAGGTTAACTAGCGGGCACTTGGACTATGTAATTTCCCTAGCGGGCATTTGGACTATTTAGGTTGCCTAGCGGGCACTTGGACTATGTAGGTTACCTAGCAGGCACTTTGACTATCTAGGTTAACTAAGGGCACTTGGACTATGTAGGGTAACTAGCGGGCACTTGGACTGTCTAGGTTACCTAACGGGCACTTGGATTATCTAGGTTAACGAACGGGCACTTGGACTATGTAGGTTACCTAGCCACCACTTGGACTATCTAGGTTCCCTAGCGGGCACTTGTACTATCTAGGTTACTTAGCTGGCACTTGGACTATGTAGGTCAACTAGCGGGCCCTTGGACTCTCTAGGTTAGCTAACGGGCACTTGGACTGTGTATGTTCCAGAGCGGGCACTTGGATTATGTAGGTTGCCTAGCGGACATTTAGACTATGTAGGTTTCCTTGCGGGCATTTGGACTATGTAGGTTACCTAGCAGGCACTTGGACTATGTAGGTTCCCTAACGGGCACTTGGACTATGTAGGTTCCCTAGCGGTCACGTGGACTATGTAAGCTCCCTAGAAGGCACTTGGACTATGTAGGTTAACTAGCGGGCACTTGGACTATGTAGGTTACCCAATGAGCACTTGGAGTATCTAGGTTAACGAACGGACACTTGGACTATGTAGGTTAGCTATCAGGCACTTGGACTATCTAGGTTACCTAGCGGACACGTGGACGATTTAGGTTAACTAGCGGGCACTAGGACTATCTAGGTTAACTAGCAGGCCCTTGGACTATCTAGGTTTACTAGCGGGCACTTGGACTATCTAGGTTAACTAACGGGCACTTGGACTATGTAGTTTCCCTAGCGGGCATTTGGATTATTTAGGTTACCTAGTGGGCACTTGGACTATGTAGGTTATCTAGCGGGCACTTGGACTACGTAGGTTAACTAGAAGGCACTTGGACTATCAAGGTTACCTAACGGGCCCTTGGACTATGTAGGTTACCAGCGGGCACTTGGACAATCTAGGTTAACGAACGTGCACTTGGACTATGTAGGTAACCTAGCGGGCACTTGGACTGTCTAGGTTACCTAGCGGGCACTTGGACTATCTAGGTTAATGAACGGGCACTTGGACTATGTAGGTTAACTAGCGGACACTTCGACTATCTAGGTTAGCTAACGGGCAATTGGACAATCTAGGTTAACTAACGGGCACTTGGACTATGTAGGTTGCCTAGCGAGCACTTGGACTATTTAGGTTCCCTAGTGGGCACTTGGACTATGTAGGTTCCCTATCGGGTACTTGGACTGTCTAGGTTAACTAGGGGGCAATTGGACTGTCTAGGTTACCTAGTGGGCACCTGGACTATGTACGTTCCCTAGCGGGCACTTGGGTTATCTATGTTACCTAGCGGGCACTTGGACAATGTAAGTAAACGAACGGGCACTTGGACTATGTAGGTTAACGAACGGGCACTTGGACTATGTAGGTAACCTAGTGGTCACTTGGACTATGTAGGTTATCTAGCGGACACTTGGACTATCTAGGTTACCTAGCAGGCACTTTGACTAACTAGGTTAGTAACGGGCACTTGGACTATGTAGGGTAACTAGCGGGCACTTGGACTGTCTAGGTTACCTAACGGGCACTTGGATTATCTAGGTTAACGAACGGGCACTTGGACTTTGTAGGTTACCTAGCCACCACTTGGACTATCTAGGTTAGCTAACAGGCACTTGGACTATCTAGGTTCCCTAGAGGGCACTTGTACTATCTAGGTTACCTAGCTGGTTCTTGGACTATGTAGGTCAACTAGCGGGCCCTTGGACTATCTAGGTTAGCTCACGGGCACTTGGACTATGTATGTTCCAGAGTGGGCAATTGTATTATGTAGGTTGCCTAGTGGACATTTAGACTATGTAGGTGTCCTTGCGGGCATTTGGACTATGTAAGTTACCTAGCGGGCACTTGGACTAACCAGGTTACCAGGCGGGCACATGGACTATGTAGGTTACCCAATGGGCACTTGGACTATCTAGGTTAACGAACGGACACTTGGACTATGTAGGTTAGGTATCAGGCACTTGGACTATCTAGGTTACCTAGCAGGCACTTGGACTATGTAGGTTACCTAGCGGACACTTGGACGATTTAGGTTAACTAGCGGGCACTTGGACTATCTAGGTTAACTAGCAGGCCCTTGGACTATCTAGGTTTACTAGCGGGCACTTTGACTATCTAGGTTAACTAGCGGGCACTTGGACTATGTAGGTTAACTAGCGGGCACTTGAACTCTCTAGGTTACCTAGCGGACACTTGGACTTTGTACCTTCCCTAGCGGGCACTTGGACTATCTAGGTTACCTAGCAGGCACTTGGATTATGAAGGATCCCTAGCGGGCAATTGGACTATCTAGGTTACCTAGCTGGCACTTGGACTATGTAGGTTAACTAGCGGACACATGCACGATCTAGGTTAACTAGCGGGCCCTTGCACTATGTAGGTTAACTAGCGGGCCCATGGATTATGTAGGTTTACTAGGGGGCACTTGGGACATCTAGGTTAACTAGCGGGCACTTGGACTATGTAGTTTCCCTAGCGGGCATTTGGACTATTTAGGTTGCCTAGCGGGCACTTGGACTATGTAGGTTACCTAGCAGGCACTTTGACTATCTAGGTTAACTAACGGGCACTTGGACTATGTAGGGTAACTAACGGGCACTTGGACTGTCTAGGTTACCTAACGGGCACTTGGATTATCTAGGTTAACGAACGGGCACTTGGACTATGTAGGTTGCCTAGCCACCACTTGGACTATCTAGGTTCCCTAGTGGGCACTTGTACTATCTAGGTTACCTAGCTGGCACTTGGACTATGTAGGTCAACTAGCGGGCCCTTGGACTATCTAGGTTAGCTAACGGGCACTTGGACTATGTATGTTCCAGAGCGGGCACTTGGATTATGTAGGTTGCCTAGCGGACATTTAGACTATGTAGGTTTCCTTGCGGCATTTGGACTATGTAGGTTCCCTAGCGGGCACTTGGACTACGTAGGTTCCCTAGGGGTCACGTGGACTATGTAGGCTCCCTAGAAGGCACTTGGACTATGTAGGTTAACTATCGGGCACTTGGACTATGTAGGTTAACTAGCGGGCACTTGGACTATGTAGGTTACCCAATGGGCACTTGGACTATCTAGGTTAACGAACGGACACTTGGACTATGTAGGTTAGCTATCAGGCACTTGGACTATCTAGGTTACCTAGCGGACACTTGGACGATTTAGGATAACTAGCGGGCACATGGACTATCTAGGTTAACTAGCAGGCCCTTGGACTATCTAGGTTTACTAGCGGGCACTTGGACTATCTAGGTTAACTAATGGGCACTTTGACTATGTAGTTTCCCTAGCGGGCATTTGGATTATTTAGGTTACCTAGTGGGCACTTGGACTATGTAGGTTATCTAGCGGGCACTTGGACTACGTAGGTTAACTAGAAGGCACTTGGACTATCAAGGTTACCTAGCGGGTCCTTGGACTATGTAGGTTACCAGCGGGCACTTGGACTATCTAGGTTAACGAACGTGCACTTGGACTATGTAGGTAACCTAGCGGGCACTTGGACTGTCTAGGTTACCTAGCGGGCACTTGGACTATCTAGGTTAATGAACGGGCACTTGGACTATGTAGGTTAACTAGCCGACACTTCGACTATCTAGGTTAGCTAACGGGCAATTGGACAATCTAGGTTAACTAACGGGCACTTGGACTCTGTAGGTTGCCTAGCGAGCACTAGGACTATGTAGGTTCCCTAGTGGGCACTTGGACTATGTAGGTTCCCTATCGGGTACTTGGACTGTCTAGGTTAACTAGGGGGCAATTGGACTGTCTAGGTTACCTAGTGGGCACTTGAACTATGTACGTTCCCTAGCGGTCACTTGGGTTATCTACGTTACCTAGCGGGCACTTGGACAATGTAAGTTAACGAACGGGCACTTGGACTATGTAGGTTAACTAGCGGACACTTGGACTATCTAGGATAGCTAACGGGCAATTGGACTATCAAGGTTATCTAACGGGCACTTGGACTATCTAGGTTACCTAGCAGGCACTTTGACTATCTAGGTTAACTAACGGGCACGTGGACTATGTAGGTTGCCTAGCGAGCACCTGGACTATGTAGATTCCCTAGCGGTACTTGGACTGTCTAGGTTAACTAGCGGGCAATTGGACTGTCTAAGTTACCTAGTGGGCACTTGGACTATGTAGTTTACCTAGCAGGCACTTGGACTATGTAGGTTTACTAGCAGGCACTTAGACTATCTAGGTTACCTAGCGGGCACTTGGACTATGTACGTTCCCTAGCGGGCACTTGGGCTATCAACGTTACCTAGCGGGCACTTGGACTATGTAGGTTAACGAATGGGCACTTGGACTATGTAGGTAACCTAGTGGTCACTTGGACTGTCTAGGTTACCTAGCGGGCACTTGGACTATGTAGGTTAACTAGCGGGCACTTGGACTATGTAGGTTACCCAATGGGCACTTGGACTATCTAGGTTAACGAACGGACACTTGGACTATGTAGGTTAGCTATCAGGCACTTGGACTATCTAGGTTACCTAGCGGACACTTGGACGATTTAGGATAACTAGCGGGCACATGGACTATCTAGGTTAACTAGCAGGCCCTTGGACTATCTAGGTTTACTAGCGGGCACTTGTACTATCTAGGTTAACTAATGGGCACTTGGACTATGTAGTTTCCCTAGCGGGCATTTGGATTATTTAGGTTACCTAGTGGGCACTTGGACTATGTAGGTTATCTAGCGGGCACTTGGACTACGTAGGTTAACTAGAAGGCACTTGGACTATCAAGGTTACCTAGCGGGTCCTTGGACTATGTAGGTTACCAGCGGGCACTTAACTATCTAGGTTAACTAACGTGCACTTGGACTATGTAGGTAACCTAGCGGGCACTTGGACTGTCTAGGTTACCTAGCGGGCACTTGGACTATCTAGGTTAATGAACGGGCACTTGGACTATGTAGGTTAACTAGCGGACACTTCGACTATCTAGGTTAGCTAACGGGCAGTTGGACAATCTAGGTTAACTAACGGGCACTTGGACTCTGTAGGTTGCCTAGCGAGCACTAGGACTATGTAGGTTCCCTAGTGGGCACTTGGACTATGTAGGTTCCCTATCGGGTACTTGGACTGTCTAGGTTAACTAGGGGGCAATTGGACTGTCTAGGTTACCTAGTGGGCACTTGAACTATGTACGTTCCCTAGCGGTCATTTGGGTTATCTACGTTACCTAGCGGGCACTTGGACAATGTAAGTTAACGAACGGGCACTTGGACTATGTAGGTTAACTAGCGGACACTTGGACTATCTAGGATAGCTAACGGGCAATTGGACTATCAAGGTTATCTAACAGGCACTTGGACTATCTAGGTTACCTAGCAGGCACTTTGACTATCTAGGTTAACTAACGGGCACGTGGACTATGTAGGTTGCCTAGCGAGCACCTGGACTATGTAGATTCCCTAGCGGTACTTGGACTGTCTAGGTTAACTAGCGGGCAATTGGACTGTCTAAGTTACCTAGTGGGCACTTGGACTATGTAGTTTACCTAGCAGGCACTTAGACTATCTAGGTTACCTAGCGGGCACTTGGACTATGTACGTTCCCTAGCGGGCACTTGGGCTATCAACGTTACCTAGCGGGCACTTGGACTATGTAGGTTAACGAATGGGCACTTGGACTATGTAGGTAACCTAGTGGTCACTTGGACTGTCTAGGTTACCTAGCGGGCACTTGGACTATGTAGGTTAACTAGCGGGCACTTGGACTATCTAGGTTACCTAGCTGGCACTTGGACTATGTAGGTTAACTAGCGGAATCTTGCACGATCTAGGTTAACTAGCGGGCCCTTGCACTATGTAGGTTAACTAGTGGGCCCATGGATTATGTAGGTTTACTAGGGGGCACTTGGACTATCTAGGTTAACTAGCGGGCACTTGGACTATGTAGTTTCCCTAGCGGGCATTTGGACTATTTAGGTTGCCTAGCGGGCACTTGGACTATGTAGGTTACCTAGCGGGCACTTGGACTATCTAGGTTACCTAGCAGGCACTTTGACTATCTAGGTTAACTAATGGGCACTTGGACTATGTAGGGTAACTAGCGGGCACTTGGAGTGTCTAGGTTACCTAACGGGCACTTGGATTATCTAGATTAACGAACGGGCACTTGGACTATGTAGGTTACCCAGCCACCACTTGGACTATCTAGGTTAGCTAAAAGGCACTTGGACTATCTAGGTTCCCTAGCGGGCACTTGTACTATCTAGGTTACCTAGCTGGCACTTGGACTATGTAGGTCAACTAGCGGGCCCTTGGACTATCTAGGTTAGCTAACGGGCACTTGGACTATGTATGTTCCAGAGCGGGCACTTGGATTATGTAGGTTGCCTAGCGGACATTTAGACTATGTAGGTTTCCTTGCGGGCATTTGGACTATGTAGGTTACCTAGCGGGCACTTGGACTATGTAGGTTCCCTAACGGGCACTTGGACTATGTACCTTCCCTAGCGGGCACTTGGACTATCTAGGTTACCTAGCAGGCACTTGGATTATGAAGGATCCCTAGCGGGCAATTGGACTATCTAGGTTACCTAGCTGGCACTTGGACTATGTAGGTTAACTAGCGGACACTTGCACGATCTAGGTTAACTAGCGGGCCCTTGCACTATGTAGGTTAACTAGCGGGCCCATGGATTATGTAGGTTTACTAGGGGGCACTTGGACTATCTAGGTTAACTAGCGGGCACTTGGACTATGTAGTTTCCCTAGCGGGCATTTGGACTATTTAGGTTTCCTAGCGGGCACTTGGACTATGTAGGTTACCTAGCGGGCACTTGGACTATCTAGGTTACCTAGCAGGCACTTTGACTATCTAGGTTAACTAATGGGCACTTGGACTATGTAGGGTAACTAGCGGGCACTTGGAGTGTCTAGGTTACCTAACGGGCACTTGGATTATCTAGGTTAACGAACGGGCACTTGGACTATGTAGGTTACCCAGCCACCACTTGGTCTATCTAGGTTAGCTAAAAGACACTTGGACTATCTAGGTTCGCTAGCGGGCACTTGAACTATCTAGGTTACCTAGCTGGCACTTGGACTATGTAGGTCAACTAGCGGGCCCTTGGACTATCTAGGTTAGCTAACGGGCACTTGGACTATGTATGTTCCAGAGCGGGCACTTGGATTATTTAGGTTGCCTAGCGGACATTTTGACTATGTAGGTTTCCTTGCGGGCATTTGGACTATGTAGGTTACCTAGCGGGCACTTGGACTATGTAGGTTCCCTAGCGGTCACGTGGACTATGTAGGCTCCCTAGAAGGCACTTGGACTATGTAGGTTAACTAGCGGGCACTTGGACTATGTAGGTTACCCAATGGGCACTTGGACTATCTAGGTTAACGAACGGACACTTGGACTATGTAGGTTAGCTATCAGGCACTTGGACTATCTAGGTTACCTAGCGGACACTTGGACAATTTAGGTTAACTAGCGGGCACTTGGATTATCTAGCTTAACTAGCAGGCCCTTGGACTATCCAGGTTTACTAGCGGGCACTTGGACTATCTAGGTTAACTAACGGGCACTTGGACTATCTAGGTTAACGAACGGGCACTTGGTATGTGCAGGTAACCTAGCGGGTACTTGGACTGTCTAGGTTACCTAGCGGGCACTTGGACTTTTAGGTTAACGACGGGCACTTGGACTATGTAGGTTGCTTAGCGGGCACTTGGACTATCTAGGTTAGGTAATGGGCTAACCTACATAGTCCACGTGCCCGTTCGTTAACCTAGAAAGTCCAAGTGCCCGCTAGGTAACCTAGACAGTCCAAGTGCCCGCTAGGTTACCTACATAGTCCAAGAACCCGCTAGGCAACGTAGATAGTTCAAGTGTCAGCTAGGTAACCTAGATAGTCCAAGTGCCCGCTAGGTAACCTAGGCAGTCCAAGTGCCCGCTAGGTTACCTACATAGTCCAAGTGCATGTTCGTTAACCTAGATTGTCCAAGTGCCCGCTGGTAACCTACATAGTCCAAGGGCCCACTAGGTAACCTAGATAGTCCAAGTGCCTGCTAGGTAACCAAAGTAGTCCAAGTGCCCGCTAGGTAACCTAAAAAGTCTAAGTGCCCGCTAAGGAATCTATATAGTCCAAATGCCCGCTAGGGAGCCTGCATAATCCAAATGCCCGCTAGGTAACCTAGATAGTCCAAGGGCCCTCTACGTAACCTACATAGTCCTAGTGCCCCCTAGTTAACCTACATTCTCCAAGTGCCCGCTAGGGAACTTACATAGTCCAAGTGCCCGCTAGGTAACCTAGATAGTCCAACAGCCCTCTAGGTAACCTACATACTCCAAGAACCCGCTAGGCAACGTAGATATTTCAAGTGTCAGCTAGGTAACCTAGATAGTCCAAGTGCCCGCTAGGTAACCTACAAAGTCTAAGTGCCCGCTAGGTTATCTATATAGTCCAAAGCCCGCCTGGGAACCTACATGGTCCAAATGCCCGCTAGGTAACCTAGATAGTCCAAGAGCCCTCTAGTTAACCTAGATCGTCCAAGTGCCCGCTAGTTAACCCACAAAGTCCAAGGTCCGCTAGTTAACCTAGATAGTCCAAGTGCTCGCTAGTTAACCTACATAGTACAAGGGCCCGCTAGTTGACCTAGATAGTCCAAGTGCCCGCTAGTTAACCTCGATAGTCCAAGTGCCCGCTAGGTAACCAAAGTAGTCCAAATGTCCAATAGGGATCCTACATAGTCCAAGTGCCCGCTAGGGAACCTACATAGTCCAAGTGCCCGTTAGTTAACCTAGATAGTCCAAATGCCTGCGAGGTAACCTAGATAGTCCAACAGCCCTCTAGGTAACCTACATACTCCAAGAACCCGCTAGGCAACATAGATAGTTAATGTGCCAGCTAGGTAACCTAGATAGTCCAAGTGCCTGCTAGGTAACCTACAAAGTCTAAGTGCCCACTAGGTTATCTATATAGTCCAAATGCCCGCCTGGGAACCTACATAGTCCAAGTGCCCGCTAGGTAACCTAGATAGTCCAAGTGCCCTCTAGTTAACATAGATCGTCCAAGTGCCCGCTAGTTAACCCACATAGTCCAAGGTCCGCTAGTTAACCTAGATAGTCCAAGTGCTCGCTAGTTAACCTACATAGTACAAGGGCCCGCTAGTTGACCTAGATAGTCCAAGTGCCCGCTAGTTAACCTAGATAGTCCAAGTGCCCGCTAGGTAACCAAAGTAGTCCAAATGTCCAATAGGGATCCTACATAGTCCAAGTGCCCGCTGGGTAACCTACTTAGTCCAAGTGCCCGTTCGTTAACCTAGATAGTCCAAGTGCCTGCTAGGTAACCTATACTGTATAAGTGCCCGCAAGGTTACCTACATAGTCCAAGTGCCCGTTCGTTAACCTAGATAGTGCAAGTGCCCGCTAGGAAACCTACATAGTCCAAGGGCCCGCTAGGTAACCTTGATAGTCCAAGTGCCCGCTAGGTAACCTAGAGTCCAAGTGCTCGCTATTTAACCTACATAGTCCAAGTGCCCGCTATGTAATCTAGATAGTCAAAGTGCCCATTAGGTAACCTAGATAGTCCAAGTGCCCGTTACCTAACCTAGATAGTCCAAGTAACCACTAGGCAACCTACATTGTCCAAGAGCCCATTCGTTAACCTAGAAGTCCAAGTGCCCGCTAGGTAACCTAGACAGTCCAAGTGCCCGCTAGGTTACCTGCATATTCCAAGTGCCCGTTCGTCAACCTAGATAGTCCAGTTGCCCACTAGGTAACCTACATAGTCCAAGTGCCCGCTAGGTAACCTATATAGTCCAAGTGCCCGCTAGGTAACCTAGATATTCCAAGGGCTCACTTGTTAACTTTGATAGTCCAAGTGCCCGCTAGTTAACCTATATTGTCCAAGTGCCTGCTCGTTAACCTACATAGTCCAAGAGTCCACTAGTTAACCTAGATAGTCCACGTGTCCTCTAGTTAACCTACATAGTCCAAGTGCCCGCTAGTTAACCTATATACCAAGTGCCCGCTAAGTAACCTAGATAATCCAAGGGCACGCTAGTTAACCTACATAGTCCAAGAGCCCGCTAGGCAACCTAGATAGTCCAAGTGCCCGCTAAGGAACCTACATAGTCCAAGTGCACGCTAGTTAACTTAGATAGTCCAAGTGCCCGCTAGTTATCCTAGATAGTCCAAGTGCCTGCTAGGTAACCTACATAGTGCAAGTGTCCGCTAGTTAAACTAGATAGTTCAAGTACCCGCTAGGTAACCTAGATCGTCCTAGCGCCCACTAGTTAGCCTACATAGTCCAAGTGCCCGCTAGGTAACCTAGATAGTCCAAATGCCCGTTCGGTAACCTAGATAGTCCAAGTGCCCTTTAGGGAACCTAGATAGTCCAAGGGCCCGCTAGTAAACCTACATAGTCCATGGGACCGCTAGTTAACCTACATAGTGCATGTGTCCGCTAGTTAACCTACATATTCCAAGTGCCCCCTAATTAACCTACATAATCTAAGTTCCCGTTAGGTAACCTAGGTAGTCCAAGGGCCTGCTAGTTGACCTATATAGTCCAAGTGCCAGCTAGGTAACTTAGATAGTACAAGTGCCCGCTAGGGAATCTAGATAGTCCAAGTGCACGCTAGTTAACCTAGATAGTCCAAGTGTCCGCTAGTTAACCTACACAGTCCAAGTGCCCGCTAGTTAACCTATATACCAAGTGCCCGCTACGTAACCTAGATAGTCCAAGGGCACTCTAGTTAACCTACATAGTACAAGTGCACGCTAGGCAACCTAGATTGTCCCAGTGCCCGCTAAGGAACCTACATAGTCCAAGTGCACGCTAGTTAACTTAGATAGTCCAAGTGCCCGCTAGTTAACCTAGATAGTCCAAGTGCCTGCTAGGTAACCTACATACTGCAAGTGT
Organism: Tenrec ecaudatus; assembly: GCF_050624435.1. NCBI lineage: Eukaryota > Metazoa > Chordata > Mammalia > Afrosoricida > Tenrecidae > Tenrec > Tenrec ecaudatus. The sequence goes on from NW_027457661.1 coordinate 949,076, forward strand.
CCGCTAGTTAAACTAGATAGTTCAAGTACCCGCTAGGTAACCTAGATCGTCCTAGGGCCCCCTAGTTAGCCTACATAGTCCAAGTGCCCGCTAGGTAACCTAGATAGTCCAAGTGCCCGTTCGGTAACCTAGATAGTCCAAGTGCCCTTTAGGGAACCTAGATAGTCCAAGGGCCCGCTAGAAAACCTACATAGTCCATTGGCCCGCTAGTTAACCTACATAGTGCAAGTGTCCTCTAGTTAACCTACATATTCCAAGTGCCCCCTAATTAACCTACATAATCTAAGTTCCCGTTAGGTAACCTAGGTAGTCCAAGGGCCTGCTAGTTGACCTATATAGTCCAAGTGCCAGCTAGGTAACTTAGATAGTACAAGTGCCCGCTAGGGAATCTAGATAGTCCAAGTGCACGCTAGTTAACCTAGATAGTCCAAGTGTCCGCTAGTTAACCTACACAGTCCAAGTGCCCGCTAGTTAACCTATATACCAAGTGCCCGCTACGTAACCTAGATAGTCCAAGGGCACTCTAGTTAACCTACATAGTACAAGTGCACGCTAGGCAACCTAGATTGTCCCAGTGCCCGCTAAGAAAGCTACATAGTCCAAGTGCACGCTAGTTAACATAGATAGTCCAAGTGCCCGCTAGTTAACCTAGATAGTCCAAGTGCCTGCTAGGTAACCTACATAGTGCAAGTGTCCGCTAGTTAACCTAGATAGTTCTAGTACCCGCTACGTAACCTAGATCGTCCAAGGGCCCCCATAGTTAGCCTACATAGTCCAAGTGCCCGCTAGGTAACCTAGATAGTCCAAGTGCCCTTTAGGGAACCTAGATAGTCCAAGGGCCCGCTAGCAAACCTACATAGTCCATGGGCCCGCTAGTTAACCTACATAGTGCAAGTGTCCCCTAGTTAACCTACATATTCCAAGTGCCCCCTAGTTAACCTACATAATCTAAGTTCCCGTTAGCTAACCTAGGTAGTCCAAGGGCCCGCTAGTTGACCTACATAGTCCAAGTACCAGCTAGGTAACCTAGATAGTACAAGTGTCCGCTAGGGAACCTAGATAGTCCAAGTGCATGTTAGCTAACCTCGATAGTCCAAGTGGCGGCTAGGTAACCTACATAGTCCAAGTGCCCGTTCGTTAACCTAGATAATCCAAGTGACCGCTAGGTAACCTAGACAGTCTAAGTGCCCGCTAGTTAACCTACATAGTCCAAGTGCCCGATAGGGAACCTACATAGTCCAAGTGCCCGCTAGGCAACCTACATAGTCCAAGTGCCCGTTAGTTAACCTAGATAATCAAAGTGCCTGCTAGGTAACTTAGATAGTCCAAGTGCCCACTAGGTAACCTACATAGTCCAAGTTCCCGCTTGGTAACCTTAATAGCCCAAATGCCCGCTAGGGAAACTACATATTCCAAGTGCCCGCTAGTTAACCTAGATAGTCCAAGTGCCTGCTAGTAAACCTACATAATCCATGGGCCCGCTAGTTAACCTACATAGTGCAAGGGCCCGCTATTTAACCTAGATCGTGCAAGTGTCCACTAGTTAACCTACATAGTCCAAGTGCCCGCTAGTTAACCTACATAGTCCAAGTGCCCGCTAGGGATCCTTCATATTCCAAGTGCCTGCTAGGTAACCTAGATAGTCCAAGTGGCTGCTCGGTAACCTACAAAGTCTAAGTGCCCGCTAGGTTATCTATATAGTCCAAATGCCCGCCTGGGAACCTACATGGTCCAAACCCGTTAGGTAACCTAGATAGTCCAAGTGCCCTCTAGTTAACCTAGATCTTCCAAGGTCCGCTAGTTAACCTAGATAGTCCAAGTGCTCGCTAGTTAACCTACATAGTACAAGGGCCCGCTAGTTGACCTAGATAGTCCAAGTGCCCGCTAGTTAACCTAGATAGTCCAAGTGCCCGCTAGGTAACCAAATTAGTCCAAATGTCCAATAGGGATCCTACATAGTCCAAGTGCCCGCTAGGGAACCTACATAGTCCAAGTGCCCGTTAGTTAACCTAGATAGTCCAAGTGCCCGCTAGGTAACCTAGATAGTCCAACAGCCCTCTAGGTAACCTACATACTCCAAGAACCCGCTAAGCAACATAGATAGTTAAAGTGCCAGCTAGGTAACCTAGATAGACCAAGTGCCTGCTAGGTAACCTACAAAGTCTAAGTGCCCACTAGATTATCTATATAGTCCAAATGCCCGTCTGGGAACCTACATAGTCCAAGTGCCTGCTAGGTAACCTAGATAGTCCAAGTGCCCGTTCGGTAACCTAGATAGTCCAAGTGCCCTTTAGGGAACCTAGATAGTCCAAGGGCCCGCTAGTAAACCTACATAGTCCATGGGCCCGCTAGTTAACCTACATAGTGCAAGTGTCCGCTAGTTAACCTACATATTCCAAGTGCACCCTAATTAACCTACATAATCTAAGTTCCCGTTAGGTAACCTAGGTAGTCCAAGGGCCTGCTAGTTGACCTATATAGTCCAAGTGCCAGCTAGGTAACTTAGATAGTACAAGTGCCCGCTAGGGAATCTAGATAGTCCAAGTGCACGCTAGTTAACCTAGATAGTCCAAGTGTCCGCTAGTTAACCTACACAGTCCAAGTGCCCGCTAGTTAACCTATATACCAAGTGCCCGCTACGTAACCTAGATAGTCCAAGGGCACTCTAGTTAACCTACATAGTACAAGTGCACGCTAGGCAACCTAGATTGTCCCAGTGCCCGCTAAGGAACCTACATAGTCCAAGTGCACGCTAGTTAACTTAGATAGTCCAAGTGCCCGCTAGTTAACCTAGATAATCCAAGTGCCTGCTAGGTAACCTACATAGTGCAAGTGTCCGCTAGTTAACCTAGATAGTTCTAGTACCCGCTACGTAACCTAGATCGTCCAAGGGCCCCCTTGTTAGCCTACATAGTCCAAGGGCCCGCTAGGTAACCTAGATAGTCCAAGTGCCCTTTAGGGAACCTAGATAGTCCAAGGGCCCGCTAGTAAACCTACATAGTCCATGGGCCCGCTAGTTAACCTACATAGTGCAAGTGTCCCCTAGTTAACCTACATATTCCAAGTGCCCCCTAGTTAACCTACATAATCTAAGTTCCCGTTAGCTAACCTAGGTAGTCCAAGGGCCCGCTAGTTGACCTACATAGTCCAAGTACCAGCTAGGTAACCTAGATAGTACAAGTGTCCGCTAGGGAACCTAGATAGTCCAAGTGCATGTTAGCTAACCTCGATAGTCCAAGTGGCGGCTAGGTAACCTACATAGTCCAAGTGCCCGTTCGTTAACCTAGATAATCCAAGTGACCGCTAGGTAACCTAGACAGTCTAAGTGCCCGCTAGTTAACCTACATAGTCCAAGTGCCCGATAGGGAACCTACATAGTCCAAGTGCCCGCTAGGCAACCTACATAGTCCAAGTGCCCGTTAGTTAACCTAGATAATCAAAGTGCCTGCTAGGTAACTTAGATAGTCCAAGTGCCCACTAGGTAACCTACATAGTCCAAGTTCCCGCTTGGTAACCTTAATAGCCCAAATGCCCGCTAGGGAAACTACATATTCCATGTGCCCGCTAGTTAACCTAGATAGTCCAAGTGCCTGCTAGTAAACCTACATAATCCATGGGCCCGCTAGTTAACCTACATAGTGCAAGGGCCCGCTATTTAACCTAGATCGTGCAAGTGTCCACTAGTTAACCTACATAGTCCAAGTGCCCACTAGTTAACCTACATAGTCCAAGTGCCCGCTAGGGATCCTTCATATTCCAAGTGCCTGCTAGGTAACCTAGATAGTCCAAGTGGCTGCTCGGTAACCTACAAAGTCTAAGTGCCCGCTAGGTTACCTATATAGTCCAAATGCCCGCCTGGGAACCTACATGGTCCAAACCCGTTAGGTAACCTAGATAGACCAAGTGCCCTCTAGTTAACCTAGATCTTCCAAGGTCCACTAGTTAACCTAGATAGTCCAAGTGCTCGCTAGTTAACCTACATAGTACAAGGGCCCGCTAGTTGACCTAGATAGTCCAAGTGCCCGCTAGTTAACCTAGATAGTCCAAGTGCTCGCTAGTTAACCTACATAGTACAAGGGCCCGCTAGTTGACCTAGATAGTCCAAGTGCCCGCTAGTTAACCTAGATAGTCCAAGTGCCCGCTAGGTAACCAAATTAGTCCAAATGTCCAATAGGCATCCTACATAGTCCAAGTGCCCGCTAGGGAACCTACATAGTCCAAGTGCCCGTTAGTTAACCTAGATAGTCCAAGTGCCCGCTAGGTAACCTAGATAGTCCAACAGCCCTCTAGGTAACCTACAAACTCCAAGAACCCGCTAAGCAACATAGATAGTTAAAGTGCCAGCTAGGTAACCTAGATAGACCAAGTGCCTGCTAGGTAACCTACAAAGTCTAAGTGCCCACTAGATTATCTATATAGTCCAAATGCCCGCCTGGGAACCTACATAGTCCAAGTGCCTGCTAGGTAACCTAGATAGTCCAAGTGCCCGTTCGGTAACCTAGATAGTCCAAGTGCCCTTTAGGGAACCTAGATAGTCCAAGGGCCCGCTAGTAAACCTACATAGTCCATGGGCCCGCTAGTTAACCTACATAGTGCAAGTGTCCGCTAGTTAACCTACATATTCCAAGTGCCCCCTAATTAACCTACATAATCTAAGTTCCCGTTAGGTAACCTAGGTAGTCCAAGGGCCTGCTAGTTGACCTATATAGTCCAAGTGCCAGCTAGGTAACTTAGATAGTACAAGTGCCCGCTAGGGAATCTAGATAGTCCAAGTGCACGCTAGTTAACCTACACAGTCCAAGTGCCCGCTAGTTAACCTATATACCAAGTGCCCGCTACGTAACCTAGATAGTCCAAGGGCACTCTAGTTAACCTACATAGTAGAAGTGCACGCCAGGCAACCTAGATTGTCCCAGTGCCCGCTAAGGAACCTACATAGTCCAAGTGCACGCTAGTTAACTTAGATAGTCCAAGTGCCCGCTAGTTAACCTAGATAGTCCAAGTGCCTGCTAGGTAACCTACATAGTGCAAGTGTCCGCTAGTTAAACTAGATAGTTCAAGTACCCGCTAGGTAACCTAGATCGTCCTAGGGCCCCCTAGTTAACCTACATAGTCCAAGTGCCCGCTAGGTAACCTAGATAGTCCAAGTGCCCGTTCGGTAACCTAGATAGTCCAAGTGCCCTTTAGGGAACCTAGATAGTCCAAGGGCCCGCTAGTAAACCTACATAGTCCATGGGCCCGCTAGTTAACCTACATAGTGCAAGTGTCCGCTAGTTAACATACATATTCCAAGTGCCCACTAATTAACCTACATAATCTAAGTTCCCGTTAGGTAACCTAGGTAGTCCAAGGGCCTGCTAGTTGACCTATATAGTCCAAGTGCCAGCTTGGTAACTTAGATAGTAGAAGTGCCCGCTAGGGAATCTAGATAGTCCAAGTGCACGCTAGTTAACCTAGATAGTCCAAGTGTCCGCTAGTTAACCTACACAGTCCAAGTGCCCGCTAGTTAACCTATATACCAAGTGCCCGCTACGTAACCTAGATAGTCCAAGGGCACTCTAGTTAACCTACATAGTACAAGTGCACGCTAGGCAACCTAGATTGTCCCAGTGCCCGCTAAGGAACCTACATAGTCCAAGTGCACGCTAGTTAACTTAGATAGTCCAAGTGCCCGCTAGTTAACCTAGATAGTCCAAGTGCCTGCTAGGTAACCTACATAGTGCAAGTGTCCGCTAGTTAACCTAGATAGTTCTAGTACCCGCTACGTAACCTAGATCGTCCAAGGGCCCCCATAGTTAGCCTACATAGTCCAAGGGCCCGCTAGGTAACCTAGATAGTCCAAGTGCCCTTTAGGGAACCTAGATAGTCCAAGGGCCCGCTAGTAAACCTACATAGTCCATGGGCCCGCTAGTTAACCTACATAGTGCAAGTGTCCCCTAGTTAACCTACATATTCCAAGTGCCCCCTAGTTAACCTACATAATCTAAGTTAGCGTTACCTAACCTAGGTAGTCCAAGGGCCCGCTAGTTGACCTACATAGTCCAAGTACCAGCTAGGTAACCTAGATAGTACAAGTGTCCGCTAGGGAACCTAGATAGTCCAAGTGCATGTTAGCTAACCTCGATAGTCCAAGTGGCGGCTAGGTAACCTACATAGTCCAAGTGCCCGTTCGTTAACCTAGATAATCCAAGTGACCGCTAGGTAACCTAGACAGTCTAAGTGCCCGCTAGTTAACCTACATAGTTCAAGTGCCCGATAGGGAACCTACATAGTCCAAGTGCCCGCTAGGCAACCTACATAGTCCAAGTGCCCGTTAGTTAACCTAGATAATCAAAGTGCCTGCTAGGTAACTTAGATAGTCCAAGTGCCCACTAGGTAACCTACATAGTCCAAGTTCCCGCTTGGTAACCTTAATAGCCCAAATGCCCGCTAGGGAAACTACATATTCCAAGTGCCCGCTAGTTAACCTAGATAGTCCAAGTGCCTGCTAGTAAACCTACATAATCCATGGGCCCGCTAGTTAACCTACATAGTGCAAGGGCCCGCTAGTTAACCTACATAGTCCAAGTGCCCGCTAGGGATCCTTCATATTCCAAGTGCCTGCTAGGTAACCTAGATAGTCCAAGTGGCTGCTCGGTAACCTACAAAGTCTAAGTGCCCGCTAGGTTATCTATATAGTCCAAATGCCCGCCTGGGAACCTACATGGTCCAAACCCGTTAGGTAACCTAGATAGTCCAAGTGCCCTCTAGTTAACCTAGATCTTCCAAGGTCCGCTAGTTAACCTAGATAGTCCAAGTGCTCGCTAGTTAACCTACATAGTACAAGGGCCCGCTAGTTGACCTAGATAGTCCAAGTGCCCGCTAGTTAACCTAGATAGTCCAAGTGCCCGCTAGGTAACCAAATTAGTCCAAATGTCCAATAGGGATCCTACATAGTCCAAGTGCCCGCTAGGGAACCTACATAGTCCAAGTGCCCGTTAGTTAACCTAGATAGTCCAAGTGCCCGCTAGGTAACCTAGATAGTCCAACAGCCCTCTAGGTAACCTACATACTCCAAGAACCCGCTAAGCAACATAGATAGTTAAAGTGCCAGCTAGGTAACCTAGATAGACCAAGTGCCTGCTAGGTAACCTACAAAGTCTAAGTGCCCACTAGATTATCTATATAGTCCAAATGCCCGCCTGGGAACCTACATAGTCCAAGTGCCCGCTAGGTAACCTAGATAGTCCAAGTGCCCTCTAGTTAACCTAGATCGTCCAAGTGCCCGCTAGTTAACCTACATAGACCAAGGGCCCGCTAGTTAACCCACATAGTCCAAGGTCCGCTAGTTAACCTAGATAGTCCAAATGCTCGCTAGTTAACCTACATAGTACAAGGGCCCGCTAGTTGACCTAGATAGTCCAAGTGCCCGCTAGTTAACCTCGATAGTCCAAGTGCCCGCTAGGTAACCAAAGTAGTCCAAATGTCCAATAGGGATCCTACATAGTCCAAGTGCCCGCTAGGGAACCTACATAGTCCAAGTGCCCGTTAGTTAACCTAGATAGTCCAAGTGCCTGCTAGGTAACCTAGATAGTCCAACAGCCCTCTAGGTAACCTACATACTCCAAGAACCCGCTAGGCAACATAGATAGTTAAAGTGCCAGCTAGGTAACCTAGATAGTCCAAGTGCCTGCTAGGTAACCTACAAAGTCTAAGTGCCCGCTAGGTTATCTATATAGTCCAAATGCCCGCCTGGGAACCTACATGGTCCAAGTGCCCGCTAGTTAACCTAGATAGTCCAAGTGCCCTCTAGTTAACCTAGATCGTCCAAGTGCCCGCTAGTTAACCCACAAAGTCCAAGGTCCGCTAGTTAACCTAGATAGTCCAAGTGCTCGCTAGTTAACCTACATAGTACAAGGGCCCGCTAGTTGACCTAGATAGTCCAAGTGCCCGCTAGTTAACCTAGATAGTCCAAGTGCCCGCTAGGTAACCAAATTAGTCCAAATGTCCAATAGGGATCCTACATAGTCCAAGTGCCCGCTAGGGAACCTACATAGTCCAAGTGCCCGTTAGTTAACCTAGATAGTCCAAGTGCCCGCTAGGTAACCTAGATAGTCCAACAGCCCTCTAGGTAACCTACATACTCCAAGAACCCGCTAAGCAACATAGATAGTTAAAGTGCCAGCTAGGTAACCTAGATAGACCAAGTGCCTGCTAGGTAACCTACAAAGTCTAAGTGCCCACTAGATTATCTATATAGTCCAAATGCCCGCCTGGGAACCTACATAGTCCAAGTGCCCGCTAGGTAACCTAGATAGTCCAAGTGTCCTTTCGGTAACCTAGATAGTCCAAGTGCCCTTTAGGGAACCTAGATAGTCCAAGGGCCCGCTAGTAACCCTACATAGTCCATGGGCCCGCTAGTTAACCTACATAGTGCAAGTGTCCGCTAGTTAACCTACATATTCCAAGTGCCCCCTAATTAACCTACATAATCTAAGTTCCCGTTAGGTAACCTAGGTAGTCCAAGGGCCTGCTAGTTGACCTATATAGTCCAAGTGCCAGCTAGGTAACTTAGATAGTACAAGTGCCCGCTAGGGAATCTAGATAGTCCAAGTGCACGCTAGTTAACCTAGATAGTCCAAGTGTCCGCTAGTTAACCTACACAGTCCAAGTGCCCGCTAGTTAACCTATATACCAAGTGCCCGCTACGTAACCTAGATAGTCCAAGGGCACTCTAGTTAACCTACATAGTACAAGTGCACGCTAGGCAACCTAGATTGTCCCAGTGCCCGCTAAGGAACCTACATAGTCCAAGTGCACGCTAGTTAACTTAGATAGTCCAAGTGCCCGCTAGTTAACCTAGATAGTCCAAGTGCCTGCTAGGTAACCTACATAGTGCAAGTGTCCGCTAGTTAAACTAGATAGTTCAAGTACCCGCTAGGTAACCTAGATCGTCCTAGGGCCCCCTAGTTAGCCTACATAGTCCAAGTGCCCGCTAGGTAACCTAGATAGTCCAAGTGCCCATTCGGTAACCTAGATAGTCCAAGTGCCCTTTAGCGAACCTAGATAGTCCAAGGGCCCGCTAGTAAACCTACATAGTCAATGGGCCCGCTAGTTAACCTACATAGTGCAAGTGTCCGCTAGTTAACCTACATATTCCAAGTGCCCCCTAATTAACCTACATAATCTAAGTTCCCGTTAGGTAACCTAGGTAGTCCAAGGGCCCGCTAGTTGACCTACATAGTCCAAGTACCAGCTAGGTAACCTAGATAGTACAAGTGTCCGCTAGGGAACCTAGATAGTCCAAGTGCATGTTAGCTAACCTCGATAGTCCAAGTGGCGGCTAGGTATCCTACATAGTCCAAGTGCCCGTTCGTTAACCTAGATAATCCAAGTGACCGCTAGGTAACCTAGACAGTCTAAGTGCCCGCTAGTTAACCTACATAGTCCAAGTGCCCGATAGGGAACCTACATAGTCCAAGTGCCCGCTAGGCAACCTACATAGTCCAAGTGCCCGTTAGTTAACCTAGATAATCAAAGTGCCTGCTAGGTAACTTAGATAGTCCAAGTGCCCACTAGGTAACCTACATAGTCCAAGTTCCCGCTTGGTAACCTTAATAGCCCAAATGCCCGCTAGGGAAACTACATATTCCAAGTGCCCGCTAGTTAACCTAGATAGTCCAAGTGCCTGCTAGTAAACCTACATAATCCATGGGCCCGCTAGTTAACCTACATAGTGCAAGGGCCCGCTATTTAACCTAGATCGTGCAAGTGTCCACTAGTTAACCTACATAGTCCAAGTGCCCGCTAGTTAACCTACATAGTCCAAGTGCCCGCTAGGGATCCTTCATATTCCAAGTGCCTGCTAGGTAACCTAGATAGTCCAAGTGGCTGTTCGGTAACCTACAAAGTCTAAGTGCCCGCTAGGTTATCTATATAGTCCAAATGCCCGCCTGGGAACCTACATGGTCCAAACCCGTTAGGTAACCTAGATAGTCCAAGTGCCCTCTAGTTAACCTAGATCTTCCAAGGTCCGCTAGTTAACCTAGATAGTCCAAGTGCTCGCTAGTTAACCTACATAGTACAAGGGCCCGCTAGTTGACCTAGATAGTCCAAGTGCCCGCTAGTTAACCTAGATAGTCCAAGTGCCCGCTAGGTAACCAAATTAGTCCAAATGTCCAATAGGGATCCTACATAGTCCAAGTGCCCGCTAGGGAACCTACATAGTCCAAGTGCCCGTTAGTTAACCTAGATAGTCCAAGTGCCCGCTAGGTAACCTAGATAGTCCAACAGCCCTCTAGGTAACCTACATACGCCAAGAACCCGCTAAGCAACATAGATAGTTAAAGTGCCAGCTAGGTAACCTAGATAGACCAAGTGCCTGCTAGGTAACCTACAAAGTCTAAGTGCCCACTAGATTATCTATATAGTCCAAATGCCCGCCTGGAATCTACATAGTCCAAGTGCCCGCTAGGTAACCTAGATAGTCCAAGTGCCCTCTAGTTAACCTAGATCGTCCAAGTGCCCGCTAGTTAACCTACATAGACCAAGGGCCCGCTAGTCAACCCACATAGTCCAAGGTCCGCTAGTTAACCTAGATAGTCCAAGTGCTTGCTAGTTAACCTACATAGTACAAGGGCCCGCTAGTTGACCTAGATAATCCAAGTGCCCGCTAGTTAACCTCGATAGTCCAAGTGCCCGCTAGGTAACCAAAGTAGTCCAAATGTCCAATAGGGATCCTACATAGTCCAAGTGCCCGCTAGGGAACCTACATAGTCCAAGTGCCCGTTAGTTAACCTAGATAGTCCAAGTGCCTGCTAGGTAACCTAGAAAGTCCAACAGCCCTCTAGGTAACCTAAATACTCCAAGAACCCGCTAGGCAACATAGATAGTTAAAGTGCCAGCTAGGTAACCTAGATAGTCCAAGTGCCTGCTAGGTAACCTACAAAGTCTAAGTGCCCGCTAGGTTATCTATATAGTCCAAATGCCCGCCTGGGAACCTACATGGTCCAAGTGCCCGCTAGTTAACCTAGATAGTCCAAGTGCCCTCTAGTTAACCTAGATCGTCCAAGTGCCCGCTAGTTAACCCACAAAGTCCAAGGTCCGCTAGTTAACCTAGATAGTCCAAGTGCTCGCTAGTTAACCTACATAGTACAAGGGCCCGCTAGTTGACCTAGATAGTCCAAGTGCCCGCTAGTTAACCTAGATAGTCCAAGTGCCCGCTAGGTAACCAAATTAGTCCAAATGTCCAATAGGGATCCTACATAGTCCAAGTGCCCGCTAGGGAACCTACATAGTGCAAGTGCCCGTTAGTTAACCTAGATAGTCCAAGTGCCCGCTAGGTAACCTAGATAGTCCAACAGCCCTCTAGGTAACCTACATACTCAAAGAACCCGCTAAGCAACATAGATAGTTAAAGTGCCAGCTAGGTAACCTAGATAGACCAAGTGCCTGCTAGGTAACCTACAAAGTCTAAGTGCCCACTAGATTATCTATATAGTCCAAATGCCCGCCTGGGAACCTACATAGTCCAAGTGCCCGCTAGGTAACCTAGATAGTCCAAGTGTCCGTTCGGTAACCTAGATAGTCCAAGTGCCCTTTAGGGAACCTAGATAGTCCAAGGGCCCGCTAGTAACCCTACATAGTCCATGGGCCCGCTAGTTAACCTACATAGTGCAAGTGTCCGCTAGTTAACCTACATATTCCAAGTGCCCCCTAATTAACCTACATAATCTAAGTTCCCGTTAGGTAACCTAGGTAGTCCAAGGGCCTGCTAGTTGACCTATATAGTCCAAGTGCCAGCTAGGTAACTTAGATAGTACAAGTGCCCGCTAGGGAATCTAGATAGTCCAAGTGCACGCTAGTTAACCTAGATAGTCCAAGTGTCCGCTAGTTAACCTACACAGTCCAAGTGCCCTCTAGTTAACCTATATACCAAGTGCCCGCTACGTAACCTAGATAGTCCAAGGGCACTCTAGTTAACCTACATAGTACAAGTGCACGCTAGGCAACCTAGATTGTCCCAGTGCCCGCTAAGGAACCTACATAGTCCAAGTGCACGCTAGTTAACTTAGATAGTCCAAGTGCCCGCTAGTTAACCTAGATAGTCCAAGTGCCTGCTAGGTAACCTACATAGTGCAAGTGTCCGCTAGTTAAACTAGATAGTTCAAGTACCCGCTAGGTAACCTAGATCGTCCTAGGGCCCCCAAGTTAGCCTACATAGTCCAAGTGCCCGCTAGGTAACCTAGATAGTCCAAGTGCCCGTTCGGTAACCTAGATAGTCCAAGTGCCCTTTAGCGAATCTAGATAGTCCAAGGGCCCGCTAGTAAACCTACATAGTCCATTGGCCCGCTAGTTAACCTACATAGTGCAAGTGTCCGCTAGTTAACCTACATATTCCAAGTGCCCCCTAATTAACCTACATAATCTAAGTTCCCGTTAGGTAACCTAGGTAGTCCAAGGGCCTGCTAGTTGGCCTATATAGTCCAAGTGCCAGCTAGGTAACTTAGATAGTACAAGTACCCGCTAGGGAATCTAGATAGTCCAAGTGCACGCTAGTTAACCTAGAGAGTCCACGTGTCCGCTAGTTAACCTACACAGTCCAAGTGCCCGCTAGTTAACCTATATACCAAGTGCCCGCTACGTAACCTAGATAATCCAAGGGCACTCTAGTTAACCTAAATAGTACAAGTGCATGCTAGGCAACCTAGATTGTCCCAGTGCCCGCTAAGGAACCTACATAGTCCAAGTGCACGCTAGTTAACTTAGATAGTCCAAGTGCCCGCTAGTTAACCTAGATAGTCCAAGTGCCTGCTAGGTAACCTACATAGTGCAAGTGTCCGCTAGTTAAACTAGATAGTTCAAGTACCCGCTACGTAACCTAGATCGTCCAAGGGCCCCCATAGTTAGCCTACATAGTCCAAGTGCCCGCTAGGTAACCTAGATAGTCCAAGTGCCCTTTAGGGAACCTAGATAGTCCAAGGGCCCGCTAGTAAACCTACATAGTCCATGGGCCCGCTAGTTAACCTACATAGTGCAAGTGTCCCCTAGTTAACCTACATATTCCAAGTGCCCCCTAGTTAACCTACATAATCTAAGTTCCCGTTAGCTAACCTAGGTAGTCCAAGGGCCCGCTAGTTGACCTACATAGTCCAAGTACCAGCTAGGGAACCTAGATAGTCCAAGTGCATGTTAGCTAACCTCGATAATCCAAGTGGCGGCTAGGTAACCTACATAGTCCAAGTGCCCGTTCGTTAACCTAGATAATCCAAGTGACCGCTAGGTAACCTAGACAGTCTAAGTGCCCGCTAGTTAACCTACATAGTCCAAGTGCCCGATAGGGAACCTACATAGTCCAAGTGCCCGCTAGGCAACCTACATAGTCCAAGTGCCCGTTAGTTAACCTAGATAATCAAAGTGCCTGCTAGGTAACTTAGATAGTCCAAGTGCCCACTAGGTAACCTACATAGTCCAAGTTCCCGCTTGGTAACCTTAATAGCCCAAATGCCCGCTAGGGAAACTACATATTCCAAGTGCCCGCTAGTTAACCTAGATAGTCCAAGTGCCTGCTAGTAAACCTACATAATCCATGGGCCCGCTAGTTAACCTACATAGTGCAAGGGACCGCTATTTAACCTAGATCGTGCAAGTGTCCACTAGTTAACCTACATATTCCAAGTGCCCGCTAGTTAACCTACATAGTCCAAGTGCCCGCTAGGGATCGTTCATATTCCAAGTGCCTGCTAGGTAACCTAGATAGTCCAAGTGGCTGTTCGGTAACCTACAAAGTCTAAGTGCCCGCTAGGTTATCTATATAGTCCAAATGCCCGCCTGGGAACCTACATGGTCCAAACCCGTTAGGTAACCTAGATAGTCCAAGTGCCCTCTAGTTAACCTAGATCTTCCAAGGTCCGCTAGTTAACCTAGATAGTCCAAGTGCTCGCTAGTTAACCTACATAGTACAAGGGCCCGCTAGTTGACCTAGATAGTCCAAGTGCCCGCTAGTTAACCTAGATAGTCCAAGTGCCCGCTAGGTAACCAAATTAGTCCAAATGTCCAATAGGGATCCTACATAGTCCAAGTGCCCGCTAGGGAACCTACATAGTCCAAGTGCCCGTTAGTTAACCTAGATAGTCCAAGTGCCTGCTAGGTAACCTAGATAGTCCAAAGCCCTCTAGGTAACCTACATACTCCAAGAACCCGCTAGGCAACATAGATAGTTAAAGTGCCAGCTAGGTAACCTAGATAGTCCAAGTGCCTGCTAGGTAACCTACAAAGTCTAAGTGCCCGCTAGGTTATCTATATAGTCCAAATGCCCGCCTGGGATCCTACATGGTCCAAATGCCCGCTAGGTAACCTAGATAGTCCAAGTGCCCTCTAGTTAACCTAGATCGTCCAAGTGCCCGCTAGTTAACCCACAAAGTCCAAGGTCCGCTAGTTAACCTAGATAGTCCAAGTGCTCGCTAGTTAACGTACATAGTACAAGGGCCCGCTAGTTGACCTAGATAGTCCAAGTGCCCGCTAGTTAACCTCGATAGTCAAAGTGCCCGCTAGGTAACCAAAGTAGTCCAAATGTCCAATAGGTATCCTACATAGTCCAAGTGCCCGCTAGGGAACCTACATAGTCCAAGTGCCCGTTAGTTAACCTAGATAGTCCAAATGCCTGCGAGGTAACCTAGATAGTCCAACAGCCCTCTAGGTAACCTACATACTCCAAGAACCCGCTAGGCAACATAGATAGTTAAAGTGCCAGCTAGGTAACCTAGATAGTCCAAGTGCCTGCTAGGTAACCTACAAAGTCTAAGTGCCCACTAGGTTATCTATATAGTCCAAATGCCCGCCTGGGAACATACATAGTCCAAGTGCCCGCTAGGTAACCTAGATAGTCCAAGTGCCCTCTAGTTAACATAGATCGTCCAAGTGCCCGCTAGTTAACCCACATAGTCCAAGGTCCGCTAGTTAACCTAGATAGTCCAAGTGCTCGCTAGTTAACCTACATAGTACAAGGGCCCGCTAGTTGACCTAGATAGTCCAAGTGCCCGCTAGTTAACCTAGATAGTCCAAGTGCCCGCTAGGTAACCTACTTAGTCCAAGTGCCCGTTCGTTAACCTAGATAGTCCAAGTGCCTGCTAGGTAACCTATACTGTCCAAGTGCCCGCTAGGTTACCTACATAGTCCAAGTGCCCGTTCGTTAACCTAGATAGTGCAAGTGCCCGCTAGGAAACCTACATAGTCCAAGGGCCCGCTAGGTAACCTTGATAGTCCAAGTGCCCGCTAGGTAACCTAGAGTCCAAGTGCTCGCTATTTAACCTACATAGTCCAAGTGCCCGCTATGTAACCTAGATAGTCAAAGTGCCCATTAGGTAACCTAGATAGTCCAAGTGCCTGTTACCTAACCTAGATAGTCCAAGTGCCCACTAGGCAACCTACATTGTCCAAGAGCCCATTCGTTAACCTAGAAGTCCAAGTGCCCGCTAGGTAACCTAGACAGTCCAAGTGCCCGCTAGGTTACCTGCATATTCCAAGTGCCCGTTCGTCAACCTAGGTAGTCCAGTTGCCAACTAGGTAACCTACATAGTCCAAGTGCACGCTAGGTAACCTATATAGTCCAAGTGCTGGCTAGGTAACCTAGATAGTCCAAGGGCTCATTTGTTAACTTTGATAGTCCAAGTGCCCGCTAGTTAACCTATTTTGTCCAAGTGCCTGCTCGTTAACCTACATAGTCCAAGAGTCCACTAGTTAACCGAGATAGTCCACGTGTCCTCTAGTTAACCTACATAGTCCAAGTGCCCGCTAGTTAACCTATATACCAAGTGCCCGCTACGTAACCTAGATAATCCAAGGGCACGCTAGTTAACCTACATAGTCCAAGAGCCTGGTAGGCAAGCTAGATAGTCCAAGTGCCCGCTAAGGAACCTACATAGTCCAAGTGCATGCTAGTTAACCTAGATAGTCCAAGTGCCCGCTAGTTAACCTAGATAGTCCAAGTGCCTGCTAGGTAACCTACATAGTGCAAGTGTCCGCTAGTTAAACTAGATAGTTCCAGTACCCGCTAGGTAACCTAGATCGTCCTAGGGCCCCCTAGTTAGCCTACATAGTCCAAGTGCCCGCTAGGTAACCTAGATAGTCCAAGTGCCCGTTCGGTAACCTAGATAGTCCAAGTGCCCTTTAGGGAACCTAGATAGTCCAAGGGCCCGCTAGTAAACCTACATATTCCATGGGCCCGCTAGTTAACCTACATAGTGCAAGTGTCCGCTAGTTAACCTACATATTCCAAGTGCCCCCTAATTAACCTACATAATCTAAGTTCCCGTTAGGTAACCTAGGTAGTCCAAGGGCCTGCTAGTTGACCTATATAGTCCAAGTGCCAGCTAGGTAACTTAGATAGTACAAGTGCCCGCTAGGGAATCTAGATAGTCCAAGTGCACGCTAGTTAACCTACACAGTCCAAGTGCCCGCTAGTTAACCTATATACCAAGTGCCCGCTACGTAACCTAGATAGTCCAAGGGCACTCTAGTTAACCTACATAGTACAAGTGCACGCTAGGCAACCTAGATTGTCCCAGTGCCCACTAAGGAACCTACATAGTCCAAGTGCACGCTAGTTAACTTAGATAGTCCAAGTGCCCGCTAGTTAACCTAGATAGTCCAAGTGCCTGCTAGGTAACCTACATAGTGCAAGTGTCCGCTAGTTAAACTAGATAGTTCAAGTACCCGCTAGGTAACCTAGATCGTCCTAGGGCCCCCTAGTTAGCCTACATAGTCCAAGTGCCCGCTAGGTAACCTAGATAGTCCTAGTGCCCGTTCGGTAACCTAGATAGTCCAAGTGCCCTTTAGGGAACCTACATAGTCCAAGGGCCCGCTAGTAAACCTACATAGTCAATGGGCCCGCTAGTTAACCTACATAGTGCAAGTGTCCGCTAGTTAACCTACATATTCCAAGTGCCCCCTAATTAACCTACATAATCTAAGTTCCCGTTAGGTAACCTAGGTAGTCCAAGGGCCTGCTAGTTGACCTATATAGTCCAAGTGCCAGCTAGGTAACTTAGATAGTACAAGTGCCCGCTAGGGAATCTAGATAGTCCAAGTGCACGCTAGTTAACCTAGATAGTCCAAGTGTCCGCTAGTTAACCTACACAGTCCAAGTGCCCGCTAGTTAACCTATATACCCAGTGCCCGCTACGTAACCTAGATAGTCCAAGGGCACTCTAGTTAACCTACATAGTACAAGTGCACGCTAGGCAACCTAGATTGTCCCAGTGCCCGCTAAGGAACCTACATAGTCCAAGTGCACGCTAGTTAACTTAGATAGTCCAAGTGCCCGCTAGTTAACCTAGATAGTCCAAGTGCCTGCTAGGTAACCTACATAGTGCAAGTGTCCGCTAGTTAACCTAGATAGTTCTAGTACCCGCTACGTAACCTAGATCGCCCAAGGGCCCCCATAGTTAGCCTACATAGTCCAAGGGCCCGCTAGGTAACCTAGATAGTCCAAGTGCCCTTTAGGGAACCTAGATAGTCCAAGGGCCCGCTAGTAAACCTACATAGTCCACGGGCCCGCTAGTTAACCTACATAGTGCAAGTGTCCCCTAGTTAACCTACATATTCCAAGTGCCCCCTAGTTAACCTACATAATCTAAGTTCCCGTTAGCTAACCTAGGTAGTCCAAGGGCCCGCTAGTTGACCTACATAGTCCAAGTACCAGCTAGGTAACCTAGATAGTACAAGTGTCCGCTAGGGAATCTAGATAGTCCAAGTGCATGTTAGCTAACCTCGATAGTCCAAGTGGCGGCTAGGTAACCTTCATAGTCCAAGTGCCCGTTCGTTAACCTAGATAATCCAAGTGACCGCTAGGTAACCTAGACAGTCTAAGTGCCCGCTAGTTAACCTACATAGTCCAAGTGCCCGATAGGGAACCTACATAGTCCAAGTGCCCGCTAGGCAACCTACATAGTCCAAGTGCCCGTTAGTTAACCTAGATAATCAAAGTGCCTGCTAGGTAACTTAGATAGTCCAAGTGCCCACTAGGTAACCTACATAGTCCAAGTTCCCGCTGGTAACCTTAATAGCCCAAATGCCCGCTAGGGAAACTACATATTCCAAGTGCCCGCTAGTTAACCTAGATAGTCCAAGTGCCTGCTAGTAAACCTACATAATCCATGGGCCCGCTAGTTAACCTACATAGTGCAAGGGCCCGCTATTTAACCTAGATCGTGCAAGTGTCCACTAGTTAACCTACATAGTCCAAGTGCCCGCTAGTTAACCTACATAGTCCAAGTGCCCGCTAGGGATCCTTCATATTCCAAGTGCCTGCTAGGTAACCTAGATAGTCCAAGTGGCTGCTCGGTAACCTACAAAGTCTAAGTGCCAGCTAGGTTATCTATATAGTCCAAATGCCCGCCTGGGAACCTACATGGTCCAAACCCGTTAGGAAACCTAGATAGTCCAAGTGTCCTCTAGTTAACCTAGATCTTCCAAGGTCCGCTAGTTAACCTAGATAGTCCAAGTGCTCGCTAGTTAACCTACATAGTACAAGGGCCCGCTAGTTGACCTAGATAGTCCAAGTGCCCGCTAGTTAACCTAGATAGTCCAAGTGCCCGCTGGGTAACCAAATTAGTCCAAATGTCCAATAGGGATCCTACATAGTCCAAGTGCCCGCTAGGGAACCTACATAGTCCAAGTGCCCGTTAGTTAACCTAGATAGTCCAAGTGCCCGCTAGGTAACCTAGATAGTCCAACAGCCCTCTAGGTAACCTACATACTCCAAGAACCCGCTAAGCAACATAGATAGTTAAAGTGCCAGCTAGGTAACCTAGATAGACCAAGTGCCTGCTAGGTAACCTACAAAGTCTAAGTGCCCACTAGATTATCTATATAGTCCAAATGCCCGCCTGGGAACCTACATAGTCCAAGTGCCCGCTACGTAACCTAGATAGTCCAAGTGCCCTCTAGTTAACCTAGATCGTCCAAGTGCCCGCTAGTTAACCTACATAGTCCAAGGGCCCGCTAGTTAACCCACATAGTCCAAGGTCCGCTAGTTAACCTAGATAGTCCAAGTGCTCGCTAGTTAACCTACATAGTACAAGGGCCCGCTAGTTGACCTAGATAGTCCAAGTGCCCGCTAGTTAACCTAGATAGTCCAAGTGCCCGCTAGGTAACCAAAGTAGTCCAAATGTTCAATAGGGATCCTACATAGTCCAAGTGCCCGCTAGGGAACCTACATAGTCCAAGTGCCCGTTAGTTAACCTAGATAGTCCAAGTGCCTGCTAGGTAACCTAGATAGTCCAACAGCCCTCTAGGTAACCTACATACTCCAAGAACCCGCTAGGCAACATAGATAGTTAAAGTGCCAGCTAGGTAACCTAGATAGTCCAAGTGCCTGCTAGGTAACCTACAAAGTCTAAGTGCCCGCTAGGTTATCTATATAGTCCAAATGCCCGCCTGGGATCCTACATGGTCCAAATGCCCGCTAGGTAACCTAGATAGTCCAAGTGCCCTCTAGTTAACCTAGATCGTCCAAGTGCCCGCTAGTTAACCCACAAAGTCCAAGGTCCGCTAGTTAACCTAGATAGTCCAAGTGCTCGCTAGTTAACCTACATAGTACAAGGGCCCGCTAGTTGACCTAGATAGTCCAAGTGCCCGCTAGTTAACCTAGATAGTCCAAGTGCCCGCTAGGTAACCAAAGTAGTCCAAATGTTCAATAGGGATCCTACATAGTCCAAGTGCCCGCTAGGGAACCTACATAGTCCAAGTGCCCGTTAGTTAACCTAGATAGTCCAAATACCTGCGAGGTAACCTAGATAGTCCAACAGCCCTCTAGGTAACCTACATACTCCAAGAACCCGCTAGGCAATATAGATAGTTAAAGTGCCAGCTAGGTAACCTAGATAGTTCAAGTGCCTGCTAGGTAACCTACAAAGTCTAAGTGCCCACTAGGTTATATATATAGTCCAAAAGCCCGCCTGGGAACCTACATAGTCCAAGTGCCCGCTAGGTAACCTAGATAGTCTTAGTGCCCTCTAGTTAACCTAGATCGTCCAAGTGCCCGCTAGTTATCCCACATAGTCCAAGGTCCGCTAGTTAACCTAGATAGTCCAAGTGCTCGCTAGTTAACCTACATAGTACAAGGGCCCGCTAGTTGACCTAGATAGTCCAAGTGCCCGCTAGTTAACCTCGATAGTCCAAGTGCCCGCTAGGTAACCAAAGTAGTCCAAATGTCCAATAGGGATCCTACATAGTCCAAGTGCCCGCTAGGTAACCTACTTAGTCCAAGTGCCCGTTCGTTAACCTAGATAGTCCAAGTGCCTGCTAGGTAACCTAGACTGTCCAAGTGCCCGCAAGGTTACCTACATAGTCCAAGTGCCCGTTCGTTAACCTAGATAGTCCAAGTGCCTGCTAGGTAACCTACATAGTGCAAGTGTCCGCTAGTTAAACTAGATAGTTCCAGTACCCGCTAGGTAACCTAGATCGTCCTAGGGCCCCCTAGTTAGCCTACATAGTCCAAGTGCCCGCTAGGTAACCTAGATAGTCCAAGTGCCCGTTCGGTAACCTAGATAGTCCAAGTGCCCTTTAGGGAACCTAGATAGTCCAAGGGCCCGCTAGTAAACCTACATATTCCATGGGCCCGCTAGTTAACCTACATAGTGCAAGTGTCCGCTAGTTAACCTACATATTCCAAGTGCCCCCTAATTAACCTACATAATCTAAGTTCCCGTTAGGTAACCTAGGTAGTCCAAGGGCCTGCTAGTTGACCTATATAGTCCAAGTGCCAGCTAGGTAACTTAGATAGTACAAGTGCCCGCTAGGGAATCTAGATAGTCCAAGTGCACGCTAGTGAACCTACACAGTCCAAGTGCCCGCTAGTTATCCTATATACCAAGTGCCCGCTACGTAACCTAGATAGTCCAAGGGCACTCTAGTTAACCTACATAGTACAAGTGCACGCTAGGCAACCTAGATTGTCCCAGTGCCCACTAAGAAACCTACATAGTCCAAGTGCACGCTAGTTAACTTAGATAGTCCAAGTGCCCGCTAGTTAACCTAGATAGTCCAAGTGCCTGCTAGGTAACCTACATAGTGCAAGTGTCCGCTAGTTAAACTAGATAGTTCAAGTACCCGCTAGGTAACCTAGATCGTCCTAGGGCCCCCTAGTTAGCCTACATAGTCCAAGTGCCCGCTAGGTAACCTAGATAGTCCTAGTGCCCGTTCGGTAACCTAGATAGTCCAAGTGCCCTTTAGGGAACCTAGATAGTCCAAGGGCCCGCTAGTAAACCTACATAGTCAATGGGCCCGCTAGTTAACCTACATAGTGCAAGTGTCCGCTAGTTAACCTACATATTCCAAGTGCCCCCTAATTAACCTACATAATCTAAGTTCCCGTTAGGTAACCTAGGTAGTCCAAGGGCCTGCTAGTTGACCTATATAGTCCAAGTGCCAGCTAGGTAACTTAGATAGTACAAGTGCCCGCTAGGGAATCTAGATAGTCCAAGTGCACGCTAGTTAACCTAGATAGTCCAAGTGTCCGCTAGTTAACCTACACAGTCCAAGTGCCCGCTAGTTAACCTATATACCAAGTGCCCGCTACGTAACCTAGATAGTCCAAGGGCACTCTAGTTAACCTACATAGTACAAGTGCACGCTAGGCAACCTAGATTGTCCCAGTGCCCGCTAAGGAACCTACATAGTCCAAGTGCACGCTAGTTAACTTAGATAGTCCAAGTGCCCGCTAGTTAACCTAGATAGTCCAAGTGCCTGCTAGGTAACCTACATAGTGCAAGTGTCCGCTAGTTAACCTAGATAATTCTAGTACCCGCTACGTAACCTAGATCGTCCAAGGGCCCCCATAGTTAGCCTACATAGTCCAAGGGCCCGCTAGGTAACCTAGATAGTCCAAGTGCCCTTTAGGGAACCTAGATAGTCCAAGGGCCCGCTAGTAAACCTACATAGTCCACGGGCCCGCTAGTTAACCTACATAGTGCAAGTGTCCCCTAGTTAACCTACATATTCCAAGTGCCCCCTAGTTAACCTACATAATCTAAGTTCCCGTTAGCTAACCTAGGTAGTCCAAGGGCCCGCTAGTTGACCTACATAGTCCAAGTACCAGCTAGGTAACCTAGATAGTACAAGTGTACGCTAGGGAATCTAGATAGTCCAAGTGCATGTTAGCTAACCTCGATAGTCCAAGTGGCGGCTAGGTAACCTACATAGTCCAAGTGCCCGTTCGTTAACCTAGATAATCCAAGTGACCGCTAGGTAACCTAGACAGTCTAAGTGCCCGCTAGTTAACCTACATAGTCCAAGTGCCCGATAGGGAACCTACATAGTCCAAGTGCCCGCTAGGCAACCTACATAGTCCAAGTGCCCGTTAGTTAACCTAGATAATCAAAGTGCCTGCTAGGTAACTTAGATAGTCCAAGTGCCCACTAGGTAACCTACATAGTCCAAGTTCCCGCTGGTAACCTTAATAGCCCAAATGCCCGCTAGGGAAACTACATATTCCAAGTGCCCGCTAGTTAACCTAGATAGTCCAAGTGCCTCCTAGTAAACCTACATAATCCATGGGCCCGCTAGTTAACCTACATAGTGCAAGGGCCCGCTATTTAACCTAGATCGTGCAAGTGTCCACTAGTTAACCTACATAGTCCAAGTGCCCGCTAGTTAACCTACATAGTCCAAGTGCCCGCTAGGGATCCTTCATATTCCAAGTGCCTGCTAGGTAACCTAGATAGTCCAAGTGGCTGCTCGGTAACCTACAAAGTCTAAGTGCCAGCTAGGTTATCTATATAGTCCAAATGCCCGCCTGGGAACCTACATGGTCCAAACCCGTTAGGAAACCTAGATAGTCCAAGTGTCCTCTAGTTAACCTAGATCTTCCAAGGTCCGCTAGTTAACCTAGATAGTCCAAGTGCTCGCTAGTTAACCTACATAGTACAAGGGCCCGCTAGTTGACCTAGATAGTCCAAGTGCCCGCTAGTTAACCTAGATAGTCCAAGTGCCCGCTGGGTAACCAAATTAGTCCAAATGTCCAATAGGGATCCTACATAGTCCAAGTGCCCGCTAGGGAACCTACATAGTCCAAGTGCCCGTTAGTTAACCTAGATAGTCCAAGTGCCCGCTAGGTAACCTAGATAGTCCAACAGCCCTCTAGGTAACCTACATACTCCAAGAACCCGCTAAGCAACATAGATAGTTAAAGTGCCAGCTAGGTAACCTAGATAGACCAAGTGCCTGCTAGGTAACCTACAAAGTCTAAGTGCCCACTAGATTATCTATATAGTCCAAATGCCCGCCTGGGAACCTACATAGTCCAAGTGCCCGCTACGTAACCTAGATAGTCCAAGTGCCCTCTAGTTAACCTAGATCGTCCAAGTGCCCGCTAGTTAACCTACATAGTCCAAGGGCCCGCTAGTTAACCCACATAGTCCAAGGTCCGCTAGTTAACCTAGATAGTCCAAGTGCTCGCTAGTTAACCTACATAGTACAAGGGCCCGCTAGTTGACCTAGATAGTCCAAGTGCCCGCTAGTTAACCTAGATAGTCCAAGTGCCCGCTAGGTAACCAAAGTAGTCCAAATGTTCAATAGGGATCCTACATAGTCCAAGTGCCCGCTAGGGAACCTACATAGTCCAAGTGCCCGTTAGTTAACCTAGATAGTCCAAGTGCCTGCTAGGTAACCTACAAAGTCTAAGTGCCCGCTAGGTTATCTATATAGTCCAAATGCCCGCCTGGGATCCTACATGGTCCAAATGCCCGCTAGGTAACCTAGATAGTCCAAGTGCCCTCTAGTTAACCTAGATCGTCCAAGTGCCCGCTAGTTAACCCACAAAGTCCAAGGTCCGCTAGTTAACCTAGATAGTCCAAGTGCTCGCTAGTTAACCTACATAGTACAAGGGCCCGCTAGTTGACCTAGATAGTCCAAGTGCCCGCTAGTTAACCTAGATAGTCCAAGTGCCCGCTAGGTAACCAAAGTAGTCCAAATGTTCAATAGGGATCCTACATAGTCCAAGTGCCCGCTAGGGAACCTACATAGTCCAAGTGCCCGTTAGTTAACCTAGATAGTCCAAATACCTGCGAGGTAACCTAGATAGTCCAACAGCCCTCTAGGTAACCTACATACTCCAAGAACCCGCTAGGCAATATAGATAGTTAAAGTGCCAGCTAGGTAACCTAGATAGTTCAAGTGCCTGCTAGGTAACCTACAAAGTCTAAGTGCCCACTAGGTTATATATATAGTCCAAAAGCCCGCCTGGGAACCTACATAGTCCAAGTGCCCGCTAGGTAACCTAGATAGTCTTAGTGCCCTCTAGTTAACCTAGATCGTCCAAGTGCCCGCTAGTTATCCCACATAGTCCAAGGTCCGCTAGTTAACCTAGATAGTCCAAGTGCTCGCTAGTTAACCTACATAGTACAAGGGCCCGCTAGTTGACCTAGATAGTCCAAGTGCCCGCTAGTTAACCTCGATAGTCCAAGTGCCCGCTAGGTAACCAAAGTAGTCCAAATGTCCAATAGGGATCCTACATAGTCCAAGTGCCCGCTAGGTAACCTACTTAGTCCAAGTGCCCGTTCGTTAACCTAGATAGTCCAAGTGCCTGCTAGGTAACCTAGACTGTCCAAGTGCCCGCAAGGTTACCTACATAGTCCAAGTGCCCGTTCGTTAACCTAGATAGTCCAAGTGCCCGCTAGGAAACCTACAGAGTCCAAGGGCCCGCTAGGTAACCTTGATAGTCCAAGTGCCCGCTAGGAACCTAGAGTCCAAGTGCTCGCTATTTAACCTACATAGTCCGAGTGCCTGCTATGTAATCTAGATAGTCAAAGTGCCCATTAGGTAACCTAGATAGTCCAAGTGCCCGTTACCTAACCTAGATAGTCCAAGTGCCCACTAGGCAACCTACATTGTCCAAGAGCCCGTTCGTTAACCTAGAAGTCCAAGTGCCCGCTAGGTAACCTAGACAGTCCAAGTGCCCGCTAGGTTACCTGCATATTCCAAGTGCCCGTTCGTCAACCTAGATAGTCCAATTGCCCACTAGGTAACCTACATAGTCCAAGTGCCCGCTAGGTAACCTATATAGTCCATGTGCCCGCTAGGTAACCTAGATAGTCCAAGGGCCCGCTAGTTAACCTATATTGTCCAAGGGCTCACTTTTTAACTTTGATAGTCCAAGTGCCCGCTAGTTAACCTAGATTGTCCAAGTGCCTGCTCGTTAACCTACATAGTCCAAGGGTCCACTAGTTAACCTAGATAGTCCAAGTGTCCTCTAGTTAACCTCCATAGTCCAAGTGCCCGCTAGTTAACCTATATACCAAGTGCCCGCTAGTTAACCTATATACCAAGTGCCCGCTACGTAACCTAGATAATCCAAAGGCACGCTAGTTAACCTACATAGTCCAAGAGCCCGCTAGGCAACCTAGATAGTCCAAGTGCCCGCTAGGTAACCTAGATAGTCCAAGTGCCCGTTCTTTAACTTAGATAGTCCAAGTGCCCTTTAGGGAACCTAGATAATCCAAGGGCCCGCTAGTAAACCTACATAGTCTATGGGCCGGCTAGTTAACCTACATAGTGCAAGTGTCCGCTCGTTAACCTATATATTCCAAGTGCCCCCTAATTAACCTACATAATCTAAGTTCCCATTAGGTAACCTAGGAAGTACAAGGGCCCGCTAGTTGACCAATATAGTCCAAGTGCCAGCTAGGTAACCTAGATAGTCCAAGTGCACGCTAGTTAACCTAAATAGTCCAAGTGTCCGCTAGTTAACCTACATAATCCAAGTGCCCGCTAGTTAACCTATATACCAAGTGCCCGCTACGTAACCTAGATAGTCCAAGGGCACTCTAGTTAACCTACATAGTACAAGTGCCCGCTAGGCAACCTAGAATCCAAGTGCCCGCTATGTAACCTAGACAGTCCAAGTGCCCGTTCGTTAACCTAGATAGTCCAAGTGCCCGCTAGGGAACCTACATAATCCAAGTGCCCGCTAGGCAACCTACATAGTCCAAGTGCCCGTTAGTTAACCTAGATAGTCAAAGGGCCTGCTAGGAAACTTAGATAGTCCAAGTGCTCGCTAGGTAAGCTAGATAGTCCAAGTGCCCGCTAGGTAACCTAGACAGTCCAAATGCCCGCTAGGGAAGCTGCATAGTCCAAGTGCCCGCTAGTTTGCCTAGATAGTCCAAGTGCCTGCTAGTAAACCTACATAATCCATGGCCCGCTAGTTAACCTATATAGTACAAGGGCCCGCTAGTTAACCTAGATCGTGTAAGTGTCCGCTAGTTAACCTACATAGTCCAAATGCCCACTAGTTAACCTATATACCAAGTGCCCGCTACTTAACCTAGATAGTCCGATGGCACGCTAGTTAACCTACATAGTACTAGTGCCCGCTAGGCAACCTAGATTGTCCATGTGCCCGCTAAGGAACCTACATAGTCCAAGTGCCCGCTAGTTAACTTAGATAGTCCAAGTGCCTGCTAGGTAACCGACATAGTGCAAGTGTCCGCTAGTTAACCTACATATTCCAAGTGCCCGCCAGTTAACATAGATAGTCCAAGTGCCCGCTAGGGAACGTACATAATCCAAGTTCCCGCTAGGGAACGTACTTATTACAAGTGCCCGCTAGGTAACTTAGATAGTGCAAGTGCCCGCTAGTTAACCTAGATAGTTCTAGTACCCGCTAGGTAACCTCGATCGTTCAAGGCCCCCTAGTTAGCCTACATAGTCCAAGTGCCCGCTAGATAACCTAGATAGTTCAAGTGCCCGTTCGGTAACCAAGATACCCCAAGTGCCCTTGAGGGAACCTAGATAGTCCAAAGGCCCGCTAGTAAACCTACATAGTCCATGGGCCCGCTAGTTAACCTACATAGTGCAAGTGTCCGCTAGTTAACCTACAAATTCCAAGTGCCCCCTAGTTAAACTACATAATCTAAGTGCCCGTTAGCTAACCTAGGCAGTATAAGGGCCCGCTAGTTGACCTACATAGTCCAAGTGCCAGCTAGGTAACCTAGATAGTAAAAGTGCCCTCTAGGGATCCTAGATAGTCCAAGTGCCTGTTAGCTAACCTAGATAATCCAAGTGCCCGCTAGGTAACCTAGACAGTCCAAGTACCCGCTAGTTAACCTACATAGTCCAAGTGCCCGATAGGGAACCTACATAATCCAAGTGCCCGCTACGTAACCTAGATAGTCCAAGTGCCCGCTAGGCAACCTACATAGTCCAAGTGCCCGTTATTTAACCTAGATAGTCAAAGTGAGTGCTAGGTAACCTACATAGTCCAAGTGCCCGATAGGGAACCTACATAATCCAAGTGCCAGCTAGGGAACCTACATAGTCCAAGTTCCCGCTTGGTAACCTTAATAGTCCAAATGCCCGCTAGGGAAACTACATAGTCCAAGGGCCCGCTAGTTAACCTAGATAGTCCAAGTGCGTGCTAGTAAACCTACATAATCCATGGGCCCGCTAGTTAACCTACATAGTGCAAGGGCCCGCTAGTTAACCTAGATCGTGCAAGTGTCCGCTAGTTAACCTACATAGTCTAAGTGCCCGCTAGTTAACCAAGATAGTCCAAGGGCCCGCTAGGGATCCTTCATAATCCAAGTGCCTGCTAGGTAACCTAGATAGTCCAATTGCCCGCTAGTTAACCTAGATAGTCCACGTGCCCACTAGGGGAAGTACATAGTCCAAGTGCCCGCTAGGTAAGCTAGATAGTCCAAGTGCGCGCTAGGGTATGTACATAGTCCAAGGGCCTGCCAGGAAACCTAGATAGACCAAGGGCCCGCTAGTTAACCTACATAGTCCAAGGTCTGCTAGTTAACCTAGATAGTAAAAGTGCCCGCTAGGTAACCTAGACAGTCCAAGTGCCCGCTAGGTACCTACATAGTCCAAGTGCCCCTTCGTTAACCTAGATAGTCTAAGTGCCCGCTAGGTAACCTACATAGTCCAGGGGACCGCTAGGTAACCTAGATAGTCCAAGTGCCCGCTAGGTAACCTAGATAGTCAAAGTGCCCTTTAGGTAACCTACATAGTCCAAGTGCCAGCTAGGTAACCTAGATAGTGAAAGTGCCCGATAGGTAACCTA
Source organism: Tenrec ecaudatus (assembly GCF_050624435.1). Taxonomy (NCBI): domain Eukaryota; kingdom Metazoa; phylum Chordata; class Mammalia; order Afrosoricida; family Tenrecidae; genus Tenrec; species Tenrec ecaudatus. The sequence goes on from NW_027457661.1 coordinate 977,115, forward strand.
GATAGTCCAAGTGCCTGCTAGGTAACCTAGATAGTCCAAGTTCCCGCTAGGTAACCTAGATAGTCCAAGTGCCCGTAACCTAACCTAGATAGTATAAGTGCCCGCTAGGCAACATACATAGTCCAAGTGCCCGTTCGTTAACCTAGAAGTCCAAGTGCGCGCTATGTAACCTAGACAGTCCAAGTGTCGCTAGGTTACCTGCATTGTCCAAGTGCCCGTTCGTTAACCTAGATAGTCCAAGTGCCCGCTAGGGAACATATATAGTCCAAGTGCTAAATAGGTAACCTAGATAGTCCAAGTGCCTGCTAGGTAACCTACATAGTCCAAGTACCCGTTCGTTAACCTTGATAGTCCAAGTGCCCGCTAGGTAACCTATATAGTCCAAGTGCCCGCTAGTTAACCTAGATCGTCCAAGTGCCCGCTAGTTAACCTACATAGTCCAAGTGCCAGCTAGGTAACCTAGATAGTGAAAGTGCCCGTTAGGTAACCTAGATAGTCCAAGTGCCTGCTAGGTAACCTACATTGTCCAAGTTCCCGCTAGGTTACTTAGATAGTCCAAGTGCCTGCTAGTAAACCTACATATTCCAAGTGCCCGCCAGTTAACATAGATAGTCCAAGTGCCCGCTAGGGAACGTACATAGTCCAAATTCCCGCTAGGGAACGTACTTATTCCAAGTGCCCGCTAGGTAACTTAGATAGTGCAAGTGCCCACTAGTTAACTTAGATAGTTCTAGTATCCGCTAGGTAACCTCGATCGTTCAAGGGCCCCCTAGTTAGCCTACATAGTCCAAGTGCCCGCTAGATAACCTAGATAGTTCAAGTGACCGTTCGGTAACCAAGATACCCCAAGTGCCCTTGAGGGAACCTAGATAGTCCAAAGGCCCGCTAGTAAACCTACATAGTGCAAGTGTCCGCTAGTTAACCTACAAATTCCAAGTGCCCCCTAGTTAAACTACATAATCTAAGTGCCCGTTAGCTAACCTAGGTAGTATAAGGGCCCGCTAGTTGACCTACATAGTCCAAGTGCCAGCTAGGTAACCTAGATAGCACAAGTGCCCGCTAGGGATCCTAGATAGTCCAAGTGCCTGTTAGCTAACCTAGATAATCCAAGTGCCCGCTAGGTAACCTAGACAGTCCAAGTACCCGCTAGTTAACCTACATAGTCCAAGTGCCCGATAGGGAACCTACATAATCCAAGTGCCCGCTAGGGAACCTACGTAGTCCAAGTGCCCGTTCGTTAACCTAGATAATCCAAGTGCCCGCTAGGTAACATACATAGTCCAGGGGACCGCTAGGTAACCTAGATAATCCAAGTGCCCGCTAGGTAACCTAGATAGTCTAAGTTCCCGCTAGTTAACCTAGATAGTCCAAGTGCCCGCTATGTAACCTAGATAGTCAAAGTGCCCTTTAGGTAACCTACATAGTCCAAGTGCCAGCTAGGTAACCTAGATAGTGAAAGTGCCCGTTAGGTAACCTAGATAGTCCAAGTGCCTGCTAGGTAACCTAGATAGTCCATGTTCCCGCTAGGTAACCTAGATAGTCCAAGTGCCCGTAACCTAACCTAGATAGTCCAAGTGCCCGCTAGGCAACATACATAGTCCAAGTGCCCGTTCGTTAACCTAGAAGTCCAAGTGCCCGCTATGTTACCTAGACAGTCCAAGTGCCGCTAGGTTACCTGCATAGTCCAAGTGCCCGTTCGTTAACCTAGATAGTCCAAGTGCCCGCTAGGGAACCTATATAGTCCAAGTGCTAAATAGGTAACCTAGATAGTCCAAGTGCCTGCTAGGTAACCTACATAGTCCAAGTGCCCGTTCGTTAACCTTGATAGTCCAAGTGCCCGCTAGGTAACCTATATAGTCCAAGTGCCCGCTAGTTAACCTAGATCGTCCAAGTGCCCGCTAGTTAACCTACATAGTCCAAGTGCCAGCTAGGTAACCTAGATAGTGAAAGTGCCCGTTAGGTAACCTAGATAGTCCAAGTGCCTGCTAGGTAACCTACATTGTCCAAGTTCCCGCTAGGTTACTTAGATAGTCCAAGTGCCCGTTAGCTAACCTAGATAGTCCAAGTGCCCACTAGGGAAGCTACATAGTCCAAGTGCCCGCTAGTTTGCCTAGATAGTCCAAGTGCTTGCTAGTAAACCTACATAATCCATGGCCCGCTAGTTAACCTATATAGTACAAGGGCCCACTAGTTAACCTAGATCGTGTAAGTGTCCGCTAGTTAACCTACATAGTCCAAATGCCCGCTAGTTAACCTATATGCCAAGTGCCCGCTACGCAACCTAGATAGTCCAAGGGCACGCTAGTTAACCTACATAGTACAAGTGCCCGCTAGGCAACCTAGATTGTCCAAGTGCCCGCTAAGGAACCTACATAGTCCAAGTGCACGTTAGTTAACCTAGATAGTCCAAGTGCCCGCTAGTTAACCTAGATAGTCCAAGTGCCTGCTAGGTAACCGACATAGTGCAAGTGTCCGCTAGTTAACATACATATTCCAAGTGCCCGCCAGTTAACATAGATAGTCCAAGTGCCCGCTAGGGAACGTACATAGTCCAAATTCCCGCTAGGCAACGTACTTATTCCATGTGCCCGCTAGTTAACTTAGATAGTTCTAGTACCCGCTAGGTAACCTCGATCATTCAAGGGCCCCCTAGTTAGCCTACATAGTCCAAGTGCCCGCTAGATAACCTAGATAGTTCAAGTGCCCGTTCGGTAACCAAGATACCCCAAGTGCCCTTGAGGGAACCTAGATAGTCCAAAGGCCCGCTAGTAAACCTACATAGTCCATGGGCCCGCTAGTTAACCTACATAGTGCAAGTGTCCGCTAGTTAACCTACAAATTCCAAGTGCCCCCTAGTTAAACTACATAATCTAAGTGCCCGTTAGCTAACCCAGGTAGTATAAGGGCCCGCTAGTTGAAATACATATTCCAAGTGCCAGCTAGGTAACCTAGATAGTCCAAGTGCCTGTTAGCTAACCTAGATAATCCAAGTGCCCGCTAGGTAACCTAGACAGTCCAAGTACCCGCTAGTTAACCTACATAGTCCAAGTGCCCGATAGGGAACCTACATAATCCAAGTGCCCGCTAGGGAACCTACGTAGTCCTAGTGCCCGCTAGGCAACCTACATAGTCCAAGTGCCCGTTATTTAACCTAGATAGTCAAAGTGCCTGCTAGGTAACCTACATAGTCCAAGTGCCCGATAGGGAACCTACATAATCCAAGTGCCCCCTAGGGAACCTACATAGTCCAAGTTCCCGCTTGGTAACCTTAATAGTCCAAATGCCCGCTAGGGAAACTACATAGTCCAAGGGCCCGCTAGTTAACCTAGATAGTCCAAGTGCCTGCTAGTAAACCTACATAATCCATGGGCCCGCTAGTTAACCTACATAGTGCAAGGGCCCGCTAGTTAACCTAGATCGTGCAAGTGTCCGCTAGTTAACCTACATAGTCCAAGTGCCCGCTAGTTAACCTAGAGAGTCCAAGTGCCCGCTAGTTAACCTAGAGAGTCCAAGTGCCCGCTAGGGATCCTTCATAATCCAAGTGCCTGCTAGGTAACCTAGATAGTCCAAGTGCCCGCTAGTTAACCTAGATAGTCCTCGTGCCCGTTAGTTCACCTAGATAGTCCAAGTGCCCACTAGGGGACGTACATAGTCCAAGTGCCCGCTAGGTAACCTAGATAGTCCAAGTGCGCGCTAGTTAACTTACATAGTCCAAGTGCCCGATAGGAAACCTACATAATCCAAGAGCCCGCTAGATAACCTACATAGTCCAAGTGCCCGCTAGGCAACCTACATAGTCCAAGTGCCCGTTATTTAACCTAGATAGTCAAAGTGCCTGCTAGGTAACCTACATAGTCCAAGTGCCCGATAGTGAACCTACATAATCCAAGTGCCCCCTAGGGAACCTACATAGTCCAAGTTCCCGCTTGGTAACCTTAATAGTCCAAATGCCCGCTAGGGAAACTACATAGTCCAAGGGCCCGCTAGTTAACCTAGATAGTCCAAGTGCCTGCTAGTAAACCTACATAATCCATGGGCCCGCTAGTTAACCTACATAGTGCAAGGGCCCGCTAGTTAACCTAGATCGTGCAAGTGTCCGCTAGTTAACCTACATAGTCCAAGTGCCCGCTAGTTAACCTAGATAGTCCAAGTGCCCGCTAGGGATCCTTCATAATCCAAGTGCCTGCTAGGTAACCTAGATAGTCCAAGTGCCCGCTAGTTAACCTAGATAGTCCTCGTGCCCGTTAGTTCACCTAGATAGTCCAAGTGCCCACTAGGGGACGTACATAGTCCAAGTGCCCGCTAGGTAACCTAGATAGTCCAAGTGCGCGCTAGTTAACTTACATAGTCCAAGTGCCCGATAGGAAACCTACATAATCCAAGAGCCCGCTAGTTAACCTACATAGTCCAAGTGCCCGCTAGGCAACATACATAGTCCAAGTGCCCGTTAGTTAACCTAGATAATCAAAGTGCCTGCTAGGTAACTTAGATAGTCCAAGTGCACTAGGTAGCCTACATAGTCCAAGTTCCCGCTTGGTAACCTAATTGGTCCAAATGCCCGCTAGGGAAACTACATAGTCCAAGTGTCCGCTAGTTAACCTAGATAGTCCAAGTGCCTGCTAGTAAACCTACATAATCCATGGGCCCGCTAGTTAACCTATATAGTGCAAGGGCCCGCTAGTTAACCTAGATCGTGCAAGTGTCCGCTAGTTAACCTACATAGTCCAAGTGCCCGCTAGTTAACCTAGATAGTCCAAGGGCCCGCTATGGATCCTTCATAATCCAAGTGCCTGCTAGGTAACCTAGATAGTCCAATTGCCCGCTAGTTAACCTAGAGAGTCCACGTGCCCACTAGGGGAAGTACATAGTCCAAGTGCTCGCTAGGTAAGCTAGATAGTCCAAGTGCGCGCTAGGGTATGTACATAGTCCAAGGGCCTGCCAGGAAACCTAGATAGTCCAAGTGCCCGCTAGTTAACCTACATAGTCCAAGGGCCCGCTAGTTAACCTACATAGTCCATGGTCTGCTAGTTAACCTAGATAGTAAAAGTGCCCGCTAGGTAACCTAGACAGTCCAAGTGCCCGCTAGGTACCTACATAGTCCAAGTGCCCGTTCGTTAACCTAGATAATCCAAGTGCCCGCTAGGTAACATACATAGTCCAGGGGACCGCTAGGTAACGTAGATAATCCAAGTGCCCGCTAGGTAACCTAGATAGTCTAAGTTCCCGCTAGTTAACCTAGATAGTCCAAGTGCCCGCTAGGTAACATAGATAGGCAAAGAGCCCGTTACCTAACTTAGATAGTCCAAGTGCCCGCTAGGCAACATACATAGTCCAAGTGCCCGTTAGTTAACCTAGATAATCAAAGTGCCTGCTATGTAACTTAGATAGTCCAAGTGCACTAGGTAGCCTACATAGTCCAAGTTCCCGCTTGGTAACCTAATTGGTCCAAATGCCCGCTAGGGAAACTACATAGTCCAAGTGTCCGCTAGTTAACCTAGATAGTCCAAGTGCCTGCTAGTAAACCTACATAATCCATGGGCCCGCTAGTTAACCTATATAGTGCAAGGGCCCGCTAGTTAACCTAGATCGTGCAAGTGTCCGCTAGTTAACCTACATAGTCCAAGTGCCCGCTAGTTAACCTAGATAGTCCAAGGGCCCGCTATGGATCCTTCATAATCCAAGTGCCTGCTAGGTAACCTAGATAGTCCAATTGCCCGCTAGTTAACCTAGAGAGTCCACGTGCCCACTAGGGGAAGTACATAGTCCAAGTGCTCGCTAGGTAAGCTAGATAGTCCAAGTGCGCGCTAGGGTATGTACATAGTCCAAGGGCCTGCCAGGAAACCTAGATAGTCCAAGTGCCCGCTAGTTAACCTACATAGTCCAAGGGCCCGCTAGTTAACCTACATAGTCCATGGTCTGCTAGTTAACCTAGATAGTAAAAGTGCCCGCTAGGTAACCTAGACAGTCCAAGTGCCCGCTAGGTACCTACATAGTCCAAGTGCCCGTTCGTTAACCTAGATAATCCAAGTGCCCGCTAGGTAACATTCATAGTCCAGGGGACCGCTAGGTAACCTAGATAATCCAAGTGCCCGCTAGGTAACCTAGATAGTCTAAGTTCCTGCTAGTTAACCTAGATAGTCCAAGTGCCCGCTAGGTAACCTAGATAGGCAAAGAGCCCGTTACCTAACTTAGATAGTCCAAGTGCCCGCTAGGCAACATACATAGTCCAAGTGCCCGTTAGTTAACCTAGATAATCAAAGTGCCTGCTAGGTAACTTAGATAGTCCAAGTGCCCACTAGGTAGCCTAAATAGTCCAAGTTCCCGCTTGGTAACCTAATTAGTCCAAATGCCCGCTAAGGAAACTACATAGTCCAAGTGTCCGCTAGTTAACCTAGATAGTCCAAGTGCCTGCTAGTAAACCTACATAATCCATGGGCCCGCTAGTTAACCTATATAGTGCAAGGGCCCGCTAGTTAACCTAGATCGTGCAAGTGTCCGCTAGTTAACCTACATAGTCCAAGTGCCCGCTAGTTAACCTAGATAGTCCAAGGGCCCGCTAGGGATCCTTCATAATCCAAGTGCCTGCTAGGTAACCTAGATAATCCAATTGCCCGCTAGTTAACCTAGAGAGTCCACGTGCCCACTAGGGGAAGTACATAGTCCAAGTGCCCGCTAGGTAAGCTAGATAGTCCAAGTGCAAGCTAGGGTATGTACATAGTCCAAGGGCCTGCCAGGAAACCTAGATAGTCCAAGTGCCCGCTAGTTAACCTACATAGTCCAAGGGCCCGCTAGTTAACCTACATAGTCCAAGGTCTGCTAGTTAACCTAGATAGTAAAAGTGCCCGCTAGGTAACCTAGACAGTCCAAGTGCCCGCTAGGTACCTACATAATCCAAGTGCCCGTTCGTTAACCTAGATAATCCAAGTGCCCGCTAGGTAACATACATAGTCCAGGGGACCGCTAGGTAACCTAGATAATCCAAGTGCCAGCTAGGTAACCTAGATAGTCTAAGTTCCCGCTAGTTAACCTAGATAGTCCAAGTGCCCGCTATGTAACCTAGATAGTCAAAGTGCCCTTTAGGTAACCTACATAGTCCAAGTGCCAGCTAGGTAACCTAGATAGTGAAAGTGCCCGTTAGGTAACCTAGATAGTCCAAGTGCCTGCTAGGTAACCTAGATAGTCCATGTTCCCGCTAGGTAACCTAGATAGTCCAAGTGCCCGTAACCTAACCTAGATAGTCCAAGTGCCCGCTAGGCAACATACATAGTCCAAGTGCCCGTTCGTTAACCTAGAAGTCCAAGTGCCCGCTATGTTACCTAGACAGTCCAAGTGCCGATAGGTTACCTGCATAGTCCAAGTGCCCGTTCGTTAACCTAGATAGTCCAAGTGCCCGCTAGGGAACCTATATAGTCCAAGTGCTAAATAGGTAACCTAGATAGTCCAAGTGCCTGCTAGGTAACCTACATAGTCCAAGTGCCCGTTCGTTAACCTTGATAGTCCAAGTGCCCGCTAGGTAACCTATATAGTCCAAGTGCCCGCTAGTTAACCTAGATCGTCCAAGTGCCCGCTAGTTAACCTACATAGTCCAAGTGCCAGCTAGGTAACCTAGATAGTGAAAGTGCCCGTTAGGTAACCTAGATAGTCCAAGTGCCTGCTAGGTAACCTACATTGTCCAAGTTCCCGCTAGGTTACTTAGATAGTCCAAGTGCCCGTTAGCTAACCTAGATAGTCCAAGTGCCCACTAGGGAAGCTACATAGTCCAAGTGCCCGCTAGTTTGCCTAGATAGTCCAAGTGCCTGCTAGTAAACCTACATAATCCATGGCCCGCTAGTTAACCTATATAGTACAAGGGCCCACTAGTTAACCTAGATCGTGTAAGTGTCCGCTAGTTAACCTACATAGTCCAAATGCCCGCTAGTTAACCTATATGCCAAGTGCCCGCTACGTAACCTAGATAGTCCAAGGGCACGCTAGTTAACCTACATAGTACAAGTGCCCGCTAGGCAACCTAGATTGTCCAAGTGCCCGCTAAGGAACCTACATAGTCCAAGTGCACGATAGTTAACCTAGATAGTCCAAGTGCCCGCTAGTTAACCTAGATAGTCCAAGTGCCTGCTAGGTAACCGACATAGTGCAAGTGTCCGCTAGTTAGCATACATATTCCAAGTGCCCGCCAGTTAACATAGATAGTCCAAGTGCCCGCTAGGGAACGTACATAGTCCAAATTCCCGCTAGGGAACGTACTTATTCCAAGTGCCCGCTAGGTAACTTAGATAGTGCAAGTGCCCGCTAGTTAACTTAGATAGTTCTAGTACCCGCTAGGTAACCTCGATCGTTCAAGGGCCCCCTAGTTAGCCTACATAGTCCAAGTGCCCGCTAGATAACCTAGATAGTTCAAGTGCCCGTTCGGTAACCAAGATACCCCAAGTGCCCTTGAGGGAACCTAGATAGTCCAAGTGCCTGCTAGTAAACCTACATAATCCATGGGCCCGCTAGTTAACCTACATAGTGCAAGGGCCCGCTAGTTAACCTAGATCGTGCAATTGTCCGCTAGTTAACCTACATAGTCCAAGTACCCGCTAGTTAACCTAGATAGTCCAAGTGCCCGCTAGGGATCCTTCATAATCCAAGTGCCTGCTAGGTAACCTAGATAGTCCAAGTGCCCGCTAGTTAACCTAGATAGTCCTCGTGCCCGTTAGTTCACCTAGATAGTCCAAGTGCCCACTAGGGGACGTACATAGTCCAAGTGCCCGCTAGGTAACCTAGATAGTCCAAGTGCGCGCTAGTTAACTTACATAGTCCAAGTGCCCGATAGGGAACCTACATAATCCAAGTGCCCGCTAGGTAACCTCCATAGTCCAAGTGCCCGCTAGGCAACCTACATAGTCCAAGTGCCCGTTAGTTAACCTAGATAATCAAAGTGCCTGCTAGGTAACTTAGATAGTCCAAGTGCCCACTAGGTAGCCTACATAGTCCAAGTTCCCGCTTGGTAACCTAATTAGTCCAAATGCCCGCTAGGGAAACTACATAGTCCAAGTGTCCGCTAGTTAACCTAGATAGTCCAAGTGCCTGCTAGTAAACCTACATAATCCATGGGCCCGCTAGTTAACCTACATAGTGCAAGGGCCCGCTAGTTAACCTAGATCGTGCAAGTGTCCGCTAGTTAACCTACATAGTCCAAGTGCCCACTAGTTAACCTAGATAGTCCAAGGGCCCGCTAGGGATCCTTCATAATCCAAGTGCCTGCTAGGTAACCTAGATAGTCCAAGTGCCCGCTAGTTAAACTAGATATTCCTCATGCCCGTTAGTTAACCTAGATAGTCCAAGTGCCCACTAGGGGATGTACATAGTCCAAGTGCCCGCTAGGTAACCTAGATAGTCCAAGTGCGCGCTAGTTAACTTACATAGTCCAAGTGCCCGATAGGGAACCTACATAATCCAAGTGCCCGCTAGGTAACCTCCATAGTCCAAGTGCCCGCTAGGCAACCTACATAGTCCAAGTGCCCGTTAGTTAACCTAGATAATCAAAGTGCCTGCTAGGTAACTTAGATAGTCCAAGTGCCCACTAGGTAACCTACATAGTCCAAGTTCCCGCTTGGTAACCTAATTAGTCCAAATGCCCGCTAGGGAAACTACATAGTCCAAGTGTCCGCTAGTTAACCTAGATAGTCTAAGTGCCTGCTAGTAAACCTACATAATCCATGGGCCCGCTAGTTAATCTACATAGTGCAAGGGCCCGCTAGTTAACCTAGATCGTGCAAGTGTCCGCTAGTTAACCTACATAGTCCAAGTGCCCGCTAGTTAACCTAGATAGTCCAAGGGCCCGCTAGGAATCCTTCATAATCCAAGTGCCTGCTAGGTAACCTAGATAGTCCAAGTGCCCGCTAGTTAAACTAGATATTCCTCGTGCCCGTTAGTTAACCTAGATAGTCCAAGTGCCCACTAGGGGATGTACATAGTCCAAGTGCCCGCTAGGTAACCTAGATAGTCCAAGTGCGCGCTAGTTAACTTACATAGTCCAAGTGCCCGATAGGGAACCTACATAATCCAAGTGCCCGCTAGGTAACCTACATAGTCCAAGTGCCCGCTAGGCAACCTACATAGTCCAAGTGCCCGTTAGTTAACCTAGATAATCAAAGTGCCTGCTAGGTAACTTAGATAGTCCAAGTGCCCACTAGGTAACCTACATAGTCCAAGTTCCCGCTTGGTAACCTAATTAGTCCAAATGCCCGCTAGGGAAACTACATAGTCCAAGTGTCCGCTAGTTAACCTAGATAGTCTAAGTGCCTGCTAGTAAACCTACATAATCCATGGGCCCGCTAGTTAATCTACATAGTGCAAGGGCCCGCTAGTTAACCTAGATCGTGCAAGTGTCCGCTAGTTAACCTACATAGTCCAAGTGCCCGCTAGTTAACCTAGATAGTCCAAGGGCCCGCTAGGGATCCTTCATAATCCAAGTGCCTGCTAGGTAACCTAGATAGTCCAAGTGCCCGCTAGTTAAACTAGTTATTCCTCGTGCCCGTTAGTTAACCTAGATAGTCCAAGTGCCCACTAGGGGATGTACATAGTCCAAGTGCGCGCTAGGTAACCTAGATAGTCCAAGTGCGCGCTAGTTAACTTACATAGTCCAAGTGCCCGATAGGGAACCTACATAATCCAAGTTCCCGCTTGGTAACCTCATTGATCCAAATGCCCGCTAGGGAAACTACATAATCCAAGTGTCCGCTAGTTAACCTAGATAGTCCAAGTGCCTGGTAGTAAACCTACATAATCCATGGGCCCGCTATTTAACCTACATAGTGCAAAGGCCCGCTAGTTAACCTAGATCGTGCAAGTGTCCGCTAGTTAACCTACATAGTCCAAGTGCCCGCTAGTTAACCTAGATAGTCCAAGGGCCCGCTAGGGATCCTTCATAATCCAAGTACCTGCTAGGTAACCTAGATAGTCCAAGTGCCCGCTAGTTAACCTAGATAGTCCACGTGCCCACTAGGGGAAGTACATAGTCCAAGTGCCCGCTAGGTAAGCTAGATAGTCCAAGTGCGCGCTAGGGTTATTGTACATAGTCCAAGGTCTGCTAGTTAACCTAGATAGTAAAAGTGCCCGCTAGGTAACCTAGACAGTCCAAGTGCCCGCTAGGTACCTACATAATCCAAGTGCCCGTTCGTTAACCTAGATAGTCCAAGTGCCCGCTAGGTAACCTACATAGTCCAGGGGACCGCTAGGTAACCTAGATAATCCAAGTGCCCGCTAGGTAACCTAGACAGTCTAAGTTCCTGCTAGTTAACCTAGATAGTCCAAGAGCCCGCTAGGTAACCTAGATAGTCAAAGTGCCCTTTAGGTAACTTACATAGTCCAAGTGCCAGCTAGGTAACCTAGATATTGAAAGTGCCCGTTAGGTCACGTAGATAGTCCAAGTGCCTGCTAGGTAACCTAGATAGTCCAAGTTCCCGCTAGGTAACCTAGATAGTCCAAGTGCCCGTAACCTAACCTAGATAGTACAAGTGCCCGCTAGGCAACATACATAGTCCAAGTGCCCGTTCGTTAACCTAGAAGTCCAAGTGCCCGCTATGTAACCAAACAGTCCAAGTGCCGCTAGGTTACCTGCATAGTCCAAGTGCCCGTTCGCTAACCTAGATAGTCCAAGTGCCCGCTAGGGAACCTATATAGTCCAAGTGCTAAATAGGTAACCTAGATAGTCCAAGTGCCTGCTAGGTAACCTACATAGTCCAAGTGCCCGTTCGTTAACCTCAATAGTCCAAGAGCCCGCTAGGAAACCTATATAGTCCAAGTGCTCGCTAGTTAAACTAGATCGTCCAAGTGCCCGCTAGTTAACCTACATATTCCAAGTGCCAGCTAGGTAACCTAGATAGTGAAAGTGCCCGTTAGGTAACCTAGATAGTCCAAGTGCCTGCTAGGTAACCGACATAGTCCAAGTGCCCGTTCGTTAACCTCGATAGTCCAAGTGCCCGCTAGGTAACCTATATAGTCCAAGTGCCCGCTAGTTAACCTAGATCGTCCAAGTGCCCGCTAGTTAACCTACATAGTCCAAGTGCCAGCTAGGTAACCTAGATAGTGAAAGTGCCCGTTAGGTAACCTAGATAGTCCAAGTGCCTGCTAGGTAACCTACATTGTCCAAGTTCCCGCTAGGTTACTTAGATAGTCCAAGTGCCCGTTAGCTAACCTAGATAGTCGAAGTGCCCGCTAGGCAACATACATAGTCCAAGTGCCTGTTCGTTAACCTAGAAGTCCAAGTGCCCGCTATGTAACCTAGACAGTCCAAGTGCCCGTTCGTTAACCTAGATAGTCCAAGTGCCCGCTAGGGAACCTACATAATCCAAGTGCCCGCTAGGCAACCTACATAGTCCAAGTGCCCGTTAGTTAACCTAGATAGTCAAAGGGCCTGCTAGGAAACTTAGATAGTCCAAGTGCTCGCTAGGTAAGCTAGATAGTCCAAGTGCCCGCTAGGTAACCTAGATAGTCCAAATGCCCGCAAGGGAAGCTGCATAGTCCAAGTGCCCGCTAGTTTGCCTAGATAGTCCAAGTGCCTGCTAGTAAACCTACATAATCCATGGCCCGCTAGTTAACCTATATAGTACAAGGGCCCGCCAGTTAACCTAGATCGTGTAAGTGTCCGCTAGTTAACCTACATAGTCCAAATGCCCGCTAGTTAACCTATATACCAAGTGCCCGCTACGTAACCTAGATAGTCCAAGGGCACGCTAGTTAACCTACATAGTACAAGTGCCCGCTCGGCAACCTAGATTGTCCAAGTGCCCGCTAAGGAACCTACATAGTCCAAGGGCACGATAGTTAACCTAGATAGTCCAAGTGCCCGCTAGTTAACCTAGATAGTCCAAGTGCCTGCTAGGTAACCGACATAGTGCAAGTGTCCGCTAGTTAACCTACATATTCCAAGTGCCCGCCAGTTAACATAGATAGTCCAAGTGCCCGCTAGGGAACGTACATAGTCCAAATTCCCGCTAGGGAACGTACTTATTCCAAGTGCCCGCTAGGTAACTTAGATAGTGCAAGTGCCCGCTAGTTAACTTAGATAGTTCTAGTACCCGCTAGGTAACCTCGATCGTTCAAGGGCCCCCTAGTTAGCCTACATAGTCCAAGTGCCCGCTAGATAACCTAGATAGTTCAAGTGCCCGTTCGGTAACCAAGATACCCCAAGTGCCCTTGAGGGAACCTAGATAGTCCAAAGGCCCGCTAGTAAACCTACATAGTCCATGGGCCCGCTAGTTAACCTACATAGTGCAAGTGTCCGCTAGTTAACCTACAAATTCCAAGTGCCCCCTAGTTAAACTACATAATCTAAGTGCCCGTTAGCTAACCTAGGCAGTATAAGGGCCCGCTAGTTGACCTACATAGTCCAAGTGCCAGCTAGGTAACCTAGATAGTAAAAGTGCCCGATAGGGATCCTAGATAGTCCAAGTGCCTGTTAGCTAACCTAGATAATCCAAGTGCCCGCTAGGTAACCTAGACAGTCCAAGTACCCGCTAGTTAACCTACATAGTCCAAGTGCCTGATAGGGAACCTACATAATCCAAGTGCCCGCTAGGGAACCTACATAGTCCAAGTGCCCGCTAGGCAACCTAAATAGTCCAAGTGCCCGTTATTTAACCTAGATAGTCAAAGTGCCTGCTAGGTAACCTACATAGTCCAAGTGCCCGCTAGGCAACCTACATAGTCCAAGTGCCCGTTATTTAACCTAGATAGTCAAAGTGCCTGCTAGGTAACCTACATAGTCCAAGTTCCCGCTTGGTAACCTTAATAGTCCAAATGCCCGCTAGGGAAACTACATAGTCCAAGGGCCCGCTAGTTAACCTAGATAGTCCAAGTGCCTGCTAGTAAACCTACATAATCCATGGGCCCGCTATTTAACCTACATAGTGCAAGGGCCCGCTAGTTAACCTAGATCGTGCAAGTGTCCGCTAGTTAACCTACATAGTCCAAGTGCCCGCTAGTTAAACTAGATAGTCCAAGGGCCCGCTAGGGATCCTTCATAATCCAAGTGCCTGCTAGGTAACCTAGATAGTCCAATTGCCCGCTAGTTAACCTAGATAGTCCACGTGCCCACTAGGGGAAGTACATAGTCCAAGTGCCCACTAGGTAAGCTTGATAGTCCAAGTGCGCGCTAGGGTATGTACATAGTCCAAGGGCCTGCCAGGAAACCTAGATAGTCCAAGGGCCCGCTAGTTAACCTACATAGTCCAAGGTCTACTAGTTAACCTAGATAGTAGAAGTGCCCGCTAGGTAACCTAGAGAGTCCAAGTGCCCGCTAGGTACCTACATAGTCCAAGTGCCCGTTCGTTAACCTAGATAGTCCAAGTGCCCGCTAGGTAACCTACATAGTCCAGGGGACCGCTAGGTAACCTAGATAGTCCAAGTGCCCGCTAGGTAACCTAGATAGTCAAAGTGCCCTTTAGGTAACCTACATAGTCCAAGTGCCAGCTAGGTAACCTAGATAGTGAAAGTGCCCGTTAGGTAACCTAGATAGTCCAAGTGCCTGCTAGGTAACCTAGATAGTCCAAGTTCCCGCTAGGTAACCTAGATAGTCCAAGTGCCCGTAACCTAACCTAGATAGTCCAAGTGCCCGCTAGGCAACATACATAGTCCAAGTGCCCGTTCGTTAACCTAGAAGTCCAAGTGCGCGCTATGTAACCTAGACAGTCCAAGTGCCGCTAGGTTACCTGCATAGTCCAAGTGCCCGTTCGTTAACCTAGATAGTCCAAGTGCCCGCTAGGGAACCTATATAGTCCAAGTGCTAAATAGGTAACCTAGATAGTCCAAGTGCCTGCTAGGTAACCTACATAGTCCAAGTACCCGTTCGTTAACCTTGATAGTCCAAGTGCCCGCTAGGTAACCTATATAGTCCAAGTGCCCGCTAGTTAACCTAGATCGTCCAAGTGCCCGCTAGTTAACCTACATAGTCCAAGTGCCACCTAGGTAACCTAGATAGTGAAAGTGCCCGTTAGGTAACCTAGATAGTCCAAGTGCCTGCTAGGTAACCTACATTGTCCAAGTTCCCGCTAGGTTACTTAGATAGTCCAAGTGCCTGCTAGTAAACCTACATAATCCATGGCCCGCTAGTGAACCTATATATTACAAGGGCCCACTAGTTAACCTAGATCGTGTAAGTGTCCGCTAGTTAACCTACATAGTCCAAATGCCCGCTAGTTAACCTATATACCAAGTGCCCGCTACGTAACCTAGATAGTCCAAGGGCACGCAAGTTAACCTACATAGTACAAGTGCCCGCTAGGCAACCTAGATTGTCCAAGTGCCCGCTAAGGAACCTACATAGTCCAAGGGCACGATAGTTAACCTAGATAGTCCAAGTGCCCGCTAGTTAACCTAGATAGTCCAAGTGCCTGCTAGGTAACCGACATAGTGCAAGTGTCCGCTAGTTAACCTACATATTCCAAGTGCCCGCCAGTTAACATAGATAGTCCAAGTGCCCGCTAGGGAACGTACATAGTCCAAATTCCCGCTAGGGAACGTACTTATTCCAAGTGCCCGCTAGGTAACTTAGATAGTGCAAGTGCCCGCTAGTTAACTTAGATAGTTCTAGTACCCGCTAGGTAACCTCGATCGTTCAAGGGCCCCCTAGTTAGCCTACATAGTCCAAGTGCCCGCTAGATAACCTAGATAGTTCAAGTGCCTGTTCGGTAACCAAGATACCCCAAGTGCCCTTGAGGGAACCTAGATAGTCCAAAGGCCCGCTAGTAAACCTACATAGTCCATGGGCCCGCTAGTTAACCTACATAGTGCAAGTGTCCGCTAGTTAACCTACAAATTCCAAGTGCCCCCTAGTTAAACTACATAATCTAAGTGCCCGTTAGCTAACCTAGGTAGTATAAGGGCCCGCTAGTTGACCTACATAGTCCAAGTGCCAGCTAGGTAACCTAGATAGTACAGGTGCCGGCTAGAGATCCTAGATAGTCCAAGTGCCTGTTAGCTAACCTAGATAATCCAAGTGCCCGCTAGGTAACCTAGACAGTCCAAGTACCCGCTACTTAACCTACATAGTCCAAGTGCCCGATAGGGAACCTACATAATCCAAGTGCCCGCTAGGGAACCTACATAGTCCAAGTGCCCGCTAGGCAACCTACATAGTCCAAGTGCCCGTTATTTAACCTACATAGTCAAAGTGCCTGCTAGGTAACCTACATAGTCCAAGTGCCCGATAGGGAACCTACATAATCCAAGTGCCCGCTAGGGAACCTACATAGTCCAAGTTTCCGCTTGGTAACCTTAATAGTCCAAATGCCCGCTAGGGAAACTACATAGTCCAAGGGCCCGCTAGTTAACCTAGATAGTCCAAGTGCCTGCTAGTAAACCTACATAATCCATGGGCCCGCTAGTTAACCTACATAGTGCAAGGGCCCGCTAGTTAACCTAGATCGTGCAAGTGTCCGCTAGTTAACCTACATAGTCCAAGTGCCCGCTAGTTAACCTAGAGAGTCCAAGTGCCCGCTAGGGATCCTTCATAATCCAAGTGCCTGCTAGGTAACCTAGATAGTCCAAGTGCCCGCTAGTTAACCTAGATAGTCCTCGTGCCCGTTAGTTAACCTAGATAGTCCAAGTGCCCACTAGGGGATGTACATAGTCCAAGTGCCCGCTAGGTAACCTAGATAGTCCAAGTGCCCACTAGGGGATGTACATAGTCCAAGTGCCCGCTAGGTAACCTAGATAGTCCAAGTGCGCGCTAGTTAACTTACATAGTCCAATTGCCCGATAGGGAACCTACATAATCCAAGTGCCCGCTAGGTAACCTACATAGTCCAAGTGCCCGCTAGGCAACCTACATAGTCCAAGTGCCCGTTAGTTAACCTAGATAATCAAAGTGCCTGCTAGGTAACTTAGATAGTCCAAATGCCCTCTAGGTAACCTACATAGTCCAAGTTCCCGCTTGGTAACCTAATTGGTCCAAATGCCCGCTAGGGAAACTACATAATCCAAGTGTCCGCTAGTTAACCTAGATAGTCCAAGTGCCTGGTAGTAAACCTACATAATTCATGGGCCCGCTAGTTAACCTACATAGTGCAAAGGCCCGCTAGTTAACCTAGATCGTGCAAGTGTCCGCTAGTTAACCTACATAGTCCAAGTGCCCGCTAGTTAACCTAGATAGTCCAAGGACCCGCTAGGGATCCTTCATAATCCAAGTGCCTGCTAGGTAACCTAGATAGTCCAAGTGCCCGCTAGTTAACCTAGATAGTCCACGTGCCCACTAGGGGAAGTACATAGTCCAAGTGCCCGCTAGGTAAGCTAGATAGTCCAAGTGCGCGCTAGGGTATATGTACATAGTCCAAGGGCCTGCCAGGAAACCTAGTTAGTCCAAGTGCCCGTTAGTTAACCTACATAGTCCAAGGGCCCGCTAGTTAACCTACATAGTCCAAGGTCTGCTAGTTAACCTAGATAGTAAAAGTGCCCGCTAGGTAACCTAGACAGTCCAAGTCCCGCTAGGTACCTACATAGTCCAAGTGCCCGTTCGTTAACCTAGATAGTCCAAGTGCCCGCTAGGTAACCTACATAGTCCAGGGGACCGCTAGGTAACCTAGATAATCCAAGTGCCCGCTAGGTAACCTAGATAGTCTAAGTTCCTGCTAGTTAACCTAGATAGTCCAAGTGCCCGCTAGGTAACCTAGATAGTCAAAGTGCCCTTTAGGTAACCTACATAGTCCAAGTGCCAGCTAGGTAACCTAGATAGTGAAAGTGCCCGTTAGGTCACCTAGATAGTCCAAGTGCCTGCTAGGTAACCTAGATAGTCCAAGTTCCCGCTAGGTAACCTAGATAGTCCAAGTGCCCGTAACCTAACCTAGATAGTCCAAGTGCCCGCTAGGCAACATACATATCCAAGTGCCCGTTCGTTAACCTAGAAGTCCAAGTGCCCGCTATGTAACCTAGACAGTCCAAGTGCCGCTAGGTTACCTGCATAGTCCAAGTGCCCGTTCGCTAACCTAGATACTCCAAGTGCCCGCTAGGGAACCTATATAGTCCAAGTGCTAAATAGGTAACCTAGATAGTCCAAGTGCCTGCTAGGTAACCTACATAGTCCAAGTGCCCGTTCGTTAACCTCGATAGTCCAAGTGCCCGCTAGGTAACCTATATAGTCCAAGTGCTCACTAGTTAACCTAGATCGTCCAAGTGCCCGCTAGTTAACCTACATAGTCCAAGTGCCAGCTAGGTAACCTAGATAGTGAAAGTGCCCGTTAGGTAACCTAGATAGTCCAAGTGCCTGCTAGGTAACCTACATTGTCCAAGTTCCCGCTAGGTTACTTAGATAGTCCAAGTGCCCGTTAGCTAACCTAGATAGTCCAAGTGCCCGCTAGGGAACCTACATAATCCAAGTGCCCGCTAGACAACCTACATTGTCCAAGTGCCCGTTAGTTAACGTAGATAGTCAAAGGGCCTGCTAGGTAACTTAGATAGTCCAAGTGCTCGCTAGGTAAGCTAGATAGTCCAAGTGCCCGCTAGGTAACCTAGATAGTCCAAATGCCCGCTAGGGAAGCTACATAGTCCAAGTGCCCGCTAGTTTGCCTAGATAGTCCAAGTGCCTGCTAGTAAACCTACATAATCCATGGCCCGCTAGTTAACCTATATAGTACAAAGGCCCACTAGTTAACCTAGATCGTGTAAGTGTCCGCTAGTTAACCTACATAGTCCAAATGCCCGCTAGTTAACCTATATACAAAGTGCCCGCTACGTAACCTAGATAGTCCAAGGGCACGCTAGTTAACCTACATAGTACAAGTGCCCGCTAGGTAACCTCGATCGTTCAAGGGCCCCCTAGTTAGCCTACATAGTCCAAGTGCCCGCTAGATAACCTAGATAGTTCAAGTGCCCGTTTGGTAACCAAGATACCCCAAGTGCCCTTGAGGGAACCTAGATAGTCCAAAGGCCCTCTAGTAAACCTACATAGTCCATGGGCCCGCTAGTTAACCTACATAGTGCAAGTGTCCGCTAGTTAACCTACAAATTCCAAGTGCCCCCTAGTTAAACTACATAATCTAAGTGCCCGTTAGCTAACCTAGGTAGTATAAGGGCCCGCTAGTTGACCTACATAGTCCAAGTGCCAGCTAGGTAACCTAGATAGTACAGGTGCCCGCTAGAGGTCCTAGATAGTCCAAGTGCCTGTTAGCTAACCTAGATAATCCAAGTGCCCGCTAGGTAACCTAGACAGTCCAAGTACCCGCTACTTAACCTACATAGTCCAAGTGCCCGATAGGGAACCTACATAATCCAAGTGCCCGCTAGGGAACATACATAGTCCAAGTACCCGCTAATTAACCTACATAGTCCAAGTGCCCGTTATTTAACCTAGATAGTCAAAGTGCCTGCTAGGTAATCTACATAGTCCAAGTGCCCGATAGGGAACCTACATAATCCAAGTGCCCGCTAGGTAACCTACATAGTCCAAGTGCCCGCTAGGCAACCTACATAGTCCAAGTGCCCGTTAGTTAACCTAGATAATCAAAGTGCCTGCTAGGTAACTTAGATAGTCCAAGTGCCCACTAGGTAACCTACATAGTCCAAGTTCCCGCTTGGTAACCTAATTAGTCCAAATGCCCGCTTGGGAAACTACATAGTCCAAGTGTCCGCTAGTTAACCTAGATAGTCCAAGTGCCTGCTAGTAAACCTACATAATCCATGGGCCCGCTAGTTAACCTACATAGTGCAAGGGCCCGCTAGTTAACCTAGATCGTGCAAGTGTCCGCTAGTTAACCTACATAGTCCAAGTGCCCGCTAGTTAACCTAGATAGTCCAAGGGCCCGCTAGGGATCCTTCATAATCCAAGTGCCTGCTAGGTAACTTAGATAGTCCAAGTGCCCGCTAGTTAAACTAGATAGTCCTCGTGCCCGTTAGTTAACCTAGATAGTCCAAGTGCCCACTAGGGGATGTACATAGTCCAAGTGCCTGCTAGGTAACCTAGATAGTCCAATTGCGCGCTAGTTAACTTACATAGTCCAAGTGCCCGATAGGGAACCTACATAATCCAAGTGCCCGCTAGGTAACCTACATAGTCCAAGTGCCCGCTAGGCAACCTACATAGTCCAAGTGCCCGTTAGTTAACCTAGATAATCAAAGTGCCTGCTAGGTAACTTAGATAGTCCAAATGCCCTCTAGGTAACCTACATAGTCCAAGTTCCCGCTTGGTAACCTAATTGGTCCAAATGCCCGCTAGGGAAACTACATAATCCAAGTGTCCGCTAGTTAACCTAGATAGTCCAAGTGCCTGGTAGTAAACCTACATAATTCATGGGCCCGCTAGTTAACCTACATAGTGCAAAGGCCCGCTAGTTAACCTAGATCGTGCAAGTGTCCGCTAGTTAACCTACATAGTCCAAGTGCCCGCTAGTTAACCTAGATAGTCCAAGGACCCGCTAGGGATCCTTCATAATCCAAGTGCCTGCTAGGTAACCTAGATAGTCCAAGTGCCCGCTAGTTAACCTAGATAGTCCACGTGCCCACTAGGGGAAGTACATAGTCCAAGTGCCCGCTAGGTAAGCTAGATAGTCCAAGTGCACGCTAGGGTATATGTACATAGTCCAAGGGCCTGCCAGGAAACCTAGTTAGTCCAAGTGCCCGTTAGTTAACCTACATAGTCTTAGGGCCCGCTAGTTAACCTACATAGTCCAAGGTCTGCTAGTTAACCTAGATAGTAAAAGTGCCCGCTAGGTAACCTAGACAGTCCAAGTGCCCGCTAGGTACCTACATAGTCCAAGTGCACGTTCGTTAACCTAGATAGTCCAAGTGCCCGCTAGGTAACCTACATAGTCCAGGGGACCGCTAGGTAACCTAGATAATCCAAGTGCCCGCTAGGTAACCTAGATAGTCTAAGTTCCTGCTAGTTAACCTAGATAGTCCAAGTGCCCGCTAGGTAACCTAGATAGTCAAAGTGCCCTTTAGGTAACCTACATAGTCCAAGTGCCAGCTAGGTAACCTACATAGTGAAAGTGCCCGTTAGGTCACCTAGATAGTCCAAGTGCCTGCTAGGTAACCTAGATAGTCCAAGTTCCCGCTAGGTAACCTTGATAGTCCAAGTGCCCGTAACCTAACCTAGATAGTCCAAGTGCCCGCTAGGCAACATACATAGTCCAAGTGCCCGTTCGTTAACCTAGAAGTCCAAGTGCCCGCTATGTAACCTAGACAGTCCAAGTGCCGCTAGGTTACCTGCATAGTCCAAGTGCCCGTTCGCTAACCTAGATACTCCAAGTGCCCGCTAGGGAACCTATATAGTCCAAGTGCTAAATAGGTAACCTAGATAATCCAAGTGCCTGCTAGGTAACCTACATAGTCCAAGTGCCCGTTCGTTAACCTCGATAGTCCAAGTGCCCGCTAGGTAACCTATATAGTCCAAGTGCTCACTAGTTAACCTAGATCGTCCAAGTGCCCGCTAGTTAACCTACATAGTCCAAGTGCCAGCTAGGTAACCTAGATAGTGAAAGTGCCCGTTAGGTAACCTAGATAGTCCAAGTTCCTGCTAGGTAACCTACATTGTCCAAGTTCCCGCTAGGTTACTTAGATAGTCCAAGTGCCCGTTAGCTAACCTAGATAGTCCAAGTGCCCGCTACGCAACATATATATTCCAAGTGCCCGTTCGTTAACCTAGAAGTCCAAGTGCCCGCTATGTAACCTAGACAGTCCAAGTGCCCGTTCGTTAACAATTATAGTTCAAGTGCCCGCTAGGGAACCTACATAATCCAAGTGCCCGCTAGACAACCTACATTGTCCAAGTGCCCGTTAGTTAACGTAGATAGTCAAAGGGCCTGCTAGGTAACTTAGATAGTCCAAGTGCTCGCTAGGTAAGCTAGATAGTCCAAGTGCCCGCTAGGTAACCTAGATAGTCCAAATGCCCGCTAGGGAAGCTACATAGTCAAAGTGCCCGCTAGTTTGCCTAGATAGTCCAAGTGCCTGCTAGTAAACCTACATAATCCATGGCCCGCTAGTTAACCTATATAGTACAAGGGCCCACTAGTTAACCTAGATCGTGTAAGTGTCTGCTAGTTAACCTACATAGTCCAAATGCCCGCTAGTTAACCTATATGCCAAGTGCCCGCTACGTAACCTAGATAGTCCAAGGGCACGCTAGTTAACCTACATAGTACAAATGCTCGCTAGGTAACCTCGATCGTTCAAGGGCCCCCTAGTTAGCCTACATAGTCCAAGTGCCCGCTAGATAACCTAGATAGTTCAAGTGCCCGTTTAGTAACCAAGATACCCCAAGTGCCCTTGAGGGAACCTAGATAGTCCAAAGGCCCGCTAGTAAACCTACATAGTCCATGGGCCCGCTAGTTAACCTACATAGTGCAAGTGTTCGCTAGTTAACCTACAAATTCCAAGTGCCCCCTAGTTAAACTACATAATCTAAGTGCCCGTTAGCTAACCTAGGTAGTATAAGGGCCCGCTAGTTGACCTACATAGTACAAGTGCCAGCTAGGTAACCTAGATAGTACAAGGGCCCGCTAGGGATCCTAGATAGTCCAAGTGCCTGTTAGCTAACCTAGATAATCCAAGTGCCCGCTAGATAACCTAGACAGTCCAAGTACCCGCTAGTTAAGCTACATAGTCCAAGTGCCCGATAGGGAACCTACATAATCCAAGTGCCCGCTAGGGAACCTATATAGTCCAAGTGCCTGCTAGGGAACCTACATACTCCAAGTGCTCGCTAGGCAACCTTCATAGTCCAAGTGCCCGTTAGTTAACCTAGATAGTCAAAGTGCCTGCCAGGTAACCTAAATAGTCCAAATTCCTGCTAGGGAACCTAAATAGTCCAAGTGCCCGCTAGGTAACCTAGATAGTCCAATTGCCCGTTAGCTAACCTAGATTTTCGAAGTGTCCGCTAGTTAACCTACATAGTCCAAGTGCCCGTTCATTAACCTAGATAGGCCAAGTGCCCGCTAGGTAACCTAGACAGTCCAAGTGCCGGCTAGGTTACCTACATAGTCCAAGTGCACGTTCGTTAACCTAGATAGTCCAAGTGCCCGCTGGTAACCTACATAGTCCAAGGGCCCGCTAAGTAACCTTGATAGTCCAAGTGCCTTGTAGTTAACCTACATAGTCCAAGTGCCCGCTAGGTAACCTACATAGTCCAAGTGCCCACTAGGTAACCTAAATAATCCAAATGCCCGCTAGGGAAACTACATAGTTCAAGTGCCCGCTAGTTAACCTAGATAGTCCAAGGGCCCGCTAGTTAACCTAGATAGTCCAAGTGCCTGATAGTTAACCTAAATCGTCCAAGTGTCCGCTAGGTAACCTACATAGTCCAAGTGCCTGCTTGGTAACCTAGATAGTCCAAGTGCCTGATAGCTAACCTACATAGTCCAAGTGTCCGTTCGTTAACCTAGATTGTCCAAGTGCCCATTGGGTAACCTACATAGTCCAAGTGCCCGCTTGGTAACCTGGATAGTCCAAGTGCCCGCCTGTTAACCTACATAGTCCAAGGGCCTTCTATGAAGTCTACATAGTCCACGTGACCGCTAGGGAACCTACATAGTCCAAGTGCCCGCTAGTTAACATAGATAGTCCAAGTGCCCCCTAGGGAAGGTACATAGTCCAAGTGCCCGCTAGGTAACGTAGATAACCCAAGTGCCCGCTAGGGAACGTACATAGTCCAAGTGCCCACTAGGTAACCTAGACAGTCCAATTGCCCACTAGTTAACCTAGACAGTCCAAGTACCCGATAGGGAATCTACATAGTCCAAGTGCCCGCTAGGGAACCTACATACTCCAAGTGCTTCCTAGGCAACCTTCATAGTCCAAGTGCCCGTTAGTTAACCTAGATAGTCAAAGTGCCTGCTAGGTAACCTAAATAGTCCAAGTGCCCGCTAGGGAACCTACATAGTCCAAGTGCCCGCTAGGTAACCTAGATAGTCCAATTGCCCGTTAGCTAACCTAGATATTCGAAGTGTCCGCTAGTTAACCTACATAGTCCAAGTGCCCGTTCATTAACCTAGATAGTCCAAGTGCCCGCTAGGTAACCTAGACAGTCCAAGTGCCGGCTAGGTTACCTACATAGTCCAAGTGCACGTTCGTTAACCTAGATAGTCCAAGTGCCCGCTGGTAACCTACATAGTCCATGGGCCCGCTAGGTAACCTTGATAGTCCAAGTGCCTTGTAGTTAACATACATAGTCCAAGTGCCCGCTAGGTAACCTACATAGTCCAAGTGCCCACTAGGTGACCTAAATAATCCAAATGCCCGCTCGGGAAAGTACATAGTTCAAGTGCCCGCTAGTTAACCTAGATAGTCCAAGGGCCCGCTAGTTAACCTAGATAGTCCAAGTGCCCGATAGTTAACCTAAATCGTCCAAGTGTCCGCTATGTAAATTACATAGTCCAAGTGCCTGCTAGGTAACCTAGATAGTCCAAGTGCCTGATAGCTAACCTACATAGTCCAAGTGTCCGTTCGTTAACCTAGATAGTCCAAGTGCTCATTGGGTAACCTACATAGTCCAAGTGCCCGCTTGGTAACCTGGATAGTCCAAGTGCCCGCCTGTTAACCTACATAGTCCAAGTGCCTTCTATGAAGTCTACATAGTCCACGTGACCGCTAGGGAACCAACATAGTCCAAGTGCCCGCTAGGGAACATAGATAGTCCAAGTGCCCGCTAGGGAAGGTACATAGTCCAAGTGCCCGCTAGGTAACGTAGATAGCCCAAGTGCCCGCTAGGGAACGTACATAGTCCAAGTGCCTGCTAGGTAAACTACATAGTCCAAGTGCCCGTTCGTTAACCTACATAGTCCAAGTGCCCGCTAGGTAACGTAGATAGCCCAAGTGCCCGCTAGGGAACGTACATAGTCCAAGTGCCCACTAGGTAACCTAGACAGTCCAATTGCCCACTAGTTAACCTAGACAGTCCAAAAACCCGATAAGGAACCTACATAGTCCAAGTGCCCGCTAGGGAACCTACATACTCCAAGTGCTCTCTAGGCAACCTTCATTGTCCAAGTGCCCGTTAGTTAACCTAGATAGTCAAAGTGCCTGCCAGGTAACCTAAATAGTCCAAGTGCTCGCTAGGGAACCTACATAGTCCAAGTGCCCGCTAGGTAACCTAGATAGTCCAATTGCCCGTTAGCTAACCTAGATATTCGAAGTGTCCGCTAGTTAACCTACATAGTCCAAGTGCCGGTTCATTAACCTAGATAGTCCAAGTGCCCGCTAGGTAACCTAGACAGTCCAAGTGCCCGCTAGGTTACCTACATAGTCCAAGTGCACGTTCGTTAACCTAGATAGTCCAAGTGCCCGCTGGTAACCTACATAGTCCATGGGCCCGCTAGGTAACCTTGATAGTCCAAGTGCCTTGTAGTTAACCTACATAGTCCAAGTGCCCGCTAGGTAACCTACATAGTCCAAGTGCCCACTAGGTGACCTAAATAATCCAAATGCCCGCTAGGGAAAGTACATAGTTCAAGTGCCCGCTACTTAACCTAGATAGTCCAAGGGACCGCTATTTAACCTAGATAGTCCAAGTGCCCGATAGTTAACCTAAATCGTCCAAGTGTCCGCTAGGTAAACTACATAGTCCAAGTGCCTGCTAGGTAACCTAGATAGTCCAAGTGCCTGATACCTAACCTACATAGTCCAAGTGTCCGTTCGTTAACCTAGATAGTCCAAGTGCCCATTGGGTAACCTACATAGTCCAAGTGCCCGCTTGGTAACCTGGATAGTCCAAGTGCCCGTCTGTTAACCTACGTAGTCCAAGTGCCTTCTATGAAGTCTACATAGTCCACGTGACCGCTAGGGAACCTACATAGTCCAAGTGCCCGCTAGTTAACATAGATAGTCCAAGTGCCCGCTAGGGAAGGTACATAGTCCAAGTGCCCGCTAGGTAACGTAGATAGCCCAAGTGCCCGCTAGGGAACGTAAATATTCCAAGTGCCCACTAGTTAACCTAGACAGTCCAATTGCCCACTAGTTAACCTAGACAGTCCAAGTACCCGATAGGGAACCTACATCGTCCAAGTGCCCGCTAGGGAACCTACATACTCCAAGTGCTCCCTAGGCAACCTTCATAGTCCAAGTGCCCGTTAGTTAACCTAGATAGTCAAAGTGCCTGCTAGGTAACCTAAATAGTCCAAGTGCCCGCTAGGGAACCTACATAGTCCAAGTGCCCGCTAGGTAACCTAGATAGTTCAAACGCCCGTTAGCTAACCTAGATATTCGAAGTGTCCGCTAGTTAACCTACATAGTCCAAGTGCCCGTTCGTTAACCTAGATAGTCCAAGTGCCCGCTAGGTAACCTAGACAGTCCAAGTGCCCGCTAGGTTACCTACATAGTCCAAGTGCACGTTCGTTAACCTAGATAGTCCAAGTGCCCGCTGGTAACCTACATAGTCCAAGATCCCGCTAGGTAACCTTGATAGTCCAAGTGCCTTGTAGTTGACCTACGTTGTCCAAGTGCCCGCTAGGTAACCTACATAGTCCAAGTGCCCACTAGGTAACCTAAATAATCCAAATGCCCTCTAGGGAAACTACATAGTTCAAGTGCCCGCTAGTTAACCTAGATAGACCAATGGCCCGCTAGTTAACCTAGATAGTCCAAGTGCCCGATAGTTAACCTAAATCGTCCAAGTGTCCGCTAGGTAACCTACATTGTCCAAGTGCCTGCTAGGTAACCTAGATAGTCCAAGTGCCTGATAGCTAACATACATAGTCCAAGTGTCCGTTCGTTAACCTAGATAGTCCAAGTGCCCATTGGGTAACCTACATAGTCCAACTGCCCGCTTGGTAACCTGGATAGTCCAAGTGCCCGCTAGTTAGCCTACATAGTCCAAGTGCCTTCTATGAAGTCTACATAGTCCACGTGACCGCTAGGGAACCTACATAGTCCAAGTGCCCGCTAGTTAACATAGATAGTCCAAGTGCCCGCTAGGGAAGGTAGATAGTCCAAGTGCCCGCTAGGTAACGAAGATAGCCCAAGTGCCCGCTAGGGAACGTACGTAGTCCAAGTGCCCACTAGTTAACCTAGACAGTCCAATTGCCCACTAGTTAACCTAGACAGTCCAAGTACCCGATAGGGAACCTACATAGTCCAAGTGCCCGCTAGGGAACCTACATACTCCAAGTGCTCCCTAGGCAACCTTCATAGTCCAATGCCCGTTAGTTAACCTAGATAGTCAAAGTGCCTGCTAGGTAACCTACATTGTCCAAGTTCCCGCTAGGTTACTTAGATAGTCCAAGTGCCCGTTAGCTAACCTAGATAGTCCAAGTGCCCGCGAGGGAAGCTACATAGTCCAAGTGCCCGCTAGTTTGCCTAGATAGTCCAAGTGCCTGCTAGTAAACCTACATAATCCATGGCCCGCTAGTTAACCTATATAGTACAAGGGCCCACTAGTTAACCTAGATCGTGTAAGTGTCCGCTAGTTAACCTACATAGTCCAAATGCCCGCTAGTTAACCTATATGCCAAGTGCCCGCTACGTAACCTAGATAGTCCAAGGGCACGCTAGTTAACCTACATAGTACAAGTGCCCGCTAGGCAACCTAGATTGTCCAAGTGCCCGTAAGGAACCTACATAGTCCAAGTGCACGATAGTTAACCTAGATAGTCCAAGTGCCCGCTAGTTAACCTAGATAGTCCAAGTGCCTGCTAGGTAACCGACATAGTGCAAGTGTCCGCTAGCACATACATATTCCAAGTGCCCGCCAGTTAACATAGATAGTCCAAGTGCCCGCTAGGGAACGTACATAGTCCAAATTCCCGCTAGGGAACGTACTTATTCCAAGTGCCCGCTAGGTAACTTAGATAGTGCAAGTGCCCGCTAGTTAACTTAGATAGTTCTAGTACCCCCTAGGTAACCTCGATCGTTCAAGGGCCCCCTAGTTAGCCTACATAGTCCAAGTGCCCGCTAGATAACCTAGATAGTTCAAGTGCCCGTTCGATAACCAAGATACCCCAAGTGCCCTTGAGGGAACCTAGATAGTCCAAAGGCCCGCTAGTAAACCTACATAGTCCATGGGCCCGCTAGTTAACCTACATAGTGCAAGTGTCCGCTAGTTAACCTACAAATTCCAAGTGCCCGCTAGTTAAACTACATAATCTAAGTGCCCGTTAGCTAACCTAGGTAGTATAAGGGCCTGCTAGTTGACCTACATAGTCCAAGTGCCAGCTAGGTAACCTAGATAGTACAAGTGCCCGCTAGGGATCCTAGATAGTCCAAGTGCCTGTTAGCTAACCTAGATAATCCAAGTGCCCGCTAGGTAACCTAGACAGTCCAAGTACCCGCTAGTTAACCTACATAGTCCAAGTGCCCGATAGGGAACCTACATAATCCAAGTGCCCGCTAGGTAACCTAGACAGTCCAAGTACCCGCTAATTAACCTACATAGTCCAAGTGCCCGATAGGGAACCTACATAATCCAACTGCCCGCTAGGGAACCTACGTAGTCCAAGTGCCCGTTATTTAACCTAGATAGTCAAAGTGCCTGCTAGGTAACCTACATAGTCCAAGTGCCCGATAGGGAACCTACATAATCCAAGTGCCCCCTAGGGAACCTACATAGTCCAAGTTCCCGCTTGGTAACCTTAATAGTCCAAATGCCCGCTAGGGAAACTACATAGTCCAAGGGCCCGCTAGTTAACCTAGATAGTCCAAGTGCCTGCTAGTAAACCTACATAATCCATGGGCCCGCTAGTTAACCTACATAGTGCAAGGGCCCGCTAGTTAACCTAGATCGTGCAAGTGTCCGCTAGTTAACCTACATAGTCCAAGTGCCCGCTAGTTAACCTAGAGAGTCCAAGTGCCCGCTAGGGATCCTTCATAATCCAAGTGCCTGCTAGGTAACCTAGATAGTCCAAGTGCCCGCTAGTTAACCTAGATAGTCCTCGTGGCCGTTAGTTAACCTAGATAGTCCAAGTGCCCACTAGGGGATGTACATAGTCCAAGTGCCCGCTAGGTCACCTAGATAGTCCAAGTGCGCGCTAGTTAACTTACATAGTCCAAGTGCCCGATAGGGAACCTACATAATCCAAGTGCCCGCTAGGTAACCTACATAGTCCAAGTGCCCGCTAGGCAACCTACATAGTCCAAGTGCCCGTTAGTTAACCTAGATAATCAAAGTGCCTGCTAGGTAACTTAGATAGTCCAAATGCCCTCTAGGTAACCTACATAGTCCAAGTTCCCGCTTGGTAACCTAATTGGTCCAAATGCCTGCTAGGGAAACTACATAATCCAAGTGTCCGATAGTTAACCTAGATAGTCCAAGTGCCTGGTAGTAAACCTACATAATCCATGGGCCCGCTATTTAACCTACATAGTGCAAAGGCCCGCTAGTTAACCTAGATCGTGCAAGTGTCCGCTAGTTAACCTACATAGTCCAAGTGCCCGCTAGTTAAACTAGATAGTCCAAGGGCCCGCTAGGGATCCTTCATAATCCAAGTGCCTGCTAGGTAACCTAGATAGTCCAAGTGCCCGCTAGTTAACCTAGATAGTCCACGTGCCCACTAGGGGAAGTACATAGTCCAAGTGCCCGCTAGGTAAGCTAGATAGTCCAAGTGCGCGCTAGGGTATGTACATAGTCCAAGGGCCTGCCAGGAAACCTAGTTAGTCCAAGTGCCCGCTAGTTAACCTACATAGTACAAGGGCCCTCTATTTAACCTACATAGTCCAAGGTCTGCTAGTTAACCTAGATAGTAAAAGTGCCCGCTAGGTAACCTAGACAGTCCAATTGCCCGCTAGGTACCTACATAGTCCAAGTGCCCGTTCGTTAACCTAGATAGTCCAAGTGCCCGCTAGGTAACCTACATAGTGCAGGGGACCGCTAGGTAACCTAGATAATCCAAGTGCCCGCTAGGTAACCTAGATAGTCTAAGTTCCTGCTAGTTAACCTAGATAGTCCAAGTGCCCGCTAGGTAACCTAGATAGTCAAAGTGCCCTTTAGGTAACCTACATAGTCCAAGTGCCAGCTAGGTAACCTAGATAGTGAAAGTGCCCATTAGGTCACCTAGATAGTCCAAGTGCCTGCTAGGTAACCTAGATAGTCCAAGTTCCCGCTAGGTAACCTAGATAGTCCAAGTGCCCGTAACCTAACCTAGATAGTCCGAGTGCCCGCTAGGCAGCATACATAGTCCAAGTGCCCGTTCGTTAACCTAGAATCCAAGTGCCCGCTATGTAACCTAGACAGTCCAAGTGCCGCTAGGTTACCTGCATAGTCCAAGTGCCCGTTCGCTAACCTAGATAGTCCAAGTGCCCGCTAGGGAACCTATATAGTCCAAGTGCTAAATAGGTAACCTAGATAGTCCAAGTGCCTGCTAGGTAACCTACATAGTCCAAGTGCCCGTTCGTTAACCTTGATAGTCCAAGTGCCCGCTAGGTAACCTATATAGTCCAAGTGCTCGCTAGTTAACCTAGATCGTCCAAGTGCCCGCTAGTTAACCTACATAGTCCAAGTGCCAGCTATGTAACCTAGATAGTGAAAGTGCCCGTTAGGTAACCTAGATAGTCCAAGTGCCTGATAGGTAACCTACATTGTCCAAGTTCCCGCTAGGTTACTTAGATAGTCCAAGTGCCCGTTAGCTAACCTAGATAGTCCAAGTGCCCGCTAGGCAACATACATAGTCCAAGTGCCCGTTCGTTAACCCAGAAGTCCAAGTGCCCGCTATGTAACCTAGACAGTCCAAGTGCCCGTTCGTTAACCTAGATAGTTCAAGTGCCCGCTAGGGAACCTACATAATCCAAGTGCCCGCTAGACAACCTACATTGTCCAAGTGCCCGTTAGTTAACGTAGATAGTCAAAGGGCCTGCTAGGTAACTTAGATAGTCCAAGTGCTCGCTAGGTAAGCTAGATAGTCCAAGTGCCCGCTAGGTAACCTAGATAGTCCACATGCCCGCTAGGGAAGCTACATAGTCCAAGTGCCCGCTAGTTTGCCTAGATAGTCCAAGTGCC
Organism: Tenrec ecaudatus; assembly: GCF_050624435.1. Classification (NCBI taxonomy): domain Eukaryota; kingdom Metazoa; phylum Chordata; class Mammalia; order Afrosoricida; family Tenrecidae; genus Tenrec; species Tenrec ecaudatus. The sequence goes on from NW_027457661.1 coordinate 1,008,007, forward strand.
TGCTAGTAAACCTACATAATCCATGGCCCGCTAGTTAACCTATATAGTACAAGGGCCCGCTAGTTAACCTAGATCGTGTAAGTGTCCGCTAGTTAACCTACATAGTCCAAATGCCCGCTAGTTAACCTATATACCAAGTGCCCGCTACGTAACCTAGATAGTCCAAGGGCACACTAGTTAACCTACATAGTACAAGTGCCCGCTAGGCAACCTAGATTGTCCAAGTGCCCGCTAAGGAACCTACATAGTCCAAGTGCACGATAGTTAACCTAGATAGTCCAAGTGCCCGCTAGTTAACCTAGATAGTCCAAGTGCCTGCTAGGTAACCGACATAGTGCAAGTGTCCGCTAGTTAACATACATATTCCAAGTGCCCGCCAGTTAACATAGATAGTCCAAGTGCCCGTTAGGGAACGTACATAGTCCAAATTCCCACTAGGGAACGTACTTATTCCAAGTGCCCGCTAGGTAACTTAGATAGTGCAAGTGCCCGCTAGTTAACCTAGATAGTTCTAGTACCCGCTAGGTAACCTCGATCGTTCAAGGGCCCCCTAGTTAGCCTACATAGTCCAAGTGCCCGCTAGATAACCTAGATAGTTCAAGTGCCCGTTTGGTAACCAAGATACCCCAAGTGCCCTTGAGGGAACCTAGATAGTCCAAAGGCCCGCTAGTAAACCTACATAGTCCATGGGCCCGCTAGTTAACCTACATAGTGCAAGTGTCCGCTAGTTAACCTACAAATTCCAAGTGCCCCCTAGTTAAACTACATAATCTAAGTGCCCGTTAGCTAACCTAGGTAGTATAAGGGCCCGCTAGTTGACCTACATAGTCCAAGTGCCAGCTAGGTAACCTAGATAGTACAAGGGCCCGCTAGGGATCCTAGATAGTCCAAGTGCCTGTTAGCTAACCTAGATAATCCAAGTTCCCGCTAGGTAACCTAGACAGTCCAAGTACCCGCTAGTTAACCTACATAGTCCAAGTGCCCGATAGGGAACCTACATAATCCAAGTGCCCGCTAGGGAACCTATATAGTCCAAGTGCCTGCTAGGGAACCTACATACTCCAAGTGCTCGCTAGGCAACCTTCATAGTCCAAGTGCCCGTTAGTTAACCTAGATAGTCAAAGTGCCTGCCAGGTAACCTAAATAGTCCAAGTGCCCGCTAGGGAACCTACATAGTCCAAGTGCCCGCTAGGTAACCTAGATAGTCCAATTGCCCGTTAGCTAACCTAGATATTAGAAGTGTCCGCTAGTTAACCTACATAGTCCAAGTGCCCGTTCATTAACCTAGATAGTCCAAGTGCCCGCTAGGTAACCTAGACAATCCAAGTGCCGGCTTGTTTACCTACATAGTCCAAGTGCACGTTCGTTAACCTAGATAGTCCAAGTGCCCGCTGGTAACCTACATAATCCAAGGGCCCGCTAGGTAACCTTGATAGTCCAAGTGCCTTGTAGTTAACCTACATAGTCCATGTGCCCGCTAGGTAACCTACATAGTCCAAGTGCCCACTAGGTAACCTAAATAATCCAAATGCCCGCTAGGGAAACTACATAGTTCAAGTGCCCGCTAGTTAACCTAGATAGTCCAAGTGCCCGCTAGTTAACCTAGATAGTCCAAGTGCCCGATAGTTAACCTAAATCGTCCAAGTGTCCGCTAGGTAACCTACATAGTCCAAGTGCCTGCTAGGTAACCTAGATAGTCCAAGTGCCTGATAGCTAACCTACATAGTCCAAGTGTCCGTTCGTTAACTTAGATAGTCCAAGTGCCCATTGGGTAACCTACATAGTCCAAGTGCCCGCTTGGTAACCTGGATAGTCCAAGTGCCCGCCTGTTAACCTACATAGTCCAAGTGCCTTCTATGAAGTCTACATAGTCCACGTGACCGCTAGGGAACCTACATAGTCCAAGTGCCCGCTAGTTAACATAGATAGTCCAAGTGCCCCCTAGGGAAGGTACATAGTCCATGTGCCCGCTAGGTAACGTAGATAGCCCAAGTGCCCGCTAGGGAACGTACATAGTCCAAGTGCCCACTAGGTAACCTAGACAGTCCAATTGCCCACTAGTTAACCTAGACAGTTCAAGTACCCGATAGGGAACCTACATAGTCCAAGTGCCCGCTAGGTAACCTAGATAGTCCAATTGCCCGTTAGCTAACCTAGATATTCGAAGTGTCCGCTAGTTAACCTAAATAGTCCAAGTGCACGTTCGTTAACCTAGATAGCCCAAGTGCCCGCTGGTAACCTACATAGTCCAAGAGCCCGCTAGGTAACCTTGATAGTCCAAGTGCCTTGTAGTTAACCTACATAGTCCAAGTGCCCACTAGGTAACCTACATAGTCCAAGTGCCCACTAGGAAACCTAAATAATCCAAATGCCCGCTAGGGAAACTACATAGTTCAAGTGCCCGCTAGTTAACCTAGATAGTCCAAGGGCCCGCTAGTTAACCTAGATAGTCCAAGTGCCCGATAGTTAACCTAAATCGTCCAAGTGTCCGCTAGGTAACCTACATAGTCCAAGTGCCTGCTAGGTAACCTAGATAGTCAAAGTGCCTGATAACTAACCTACATAGTCCAAGTGTCCGTTTGTTAACCTAGATAGTCCAAGTGCCCATTGGGTAACCTACATAGTCCAAGTGCCCGCTTGGTAACCTGGATAGTCCAAGTGCCCGCCTGTTAACCTACATAGTCCAAGTGCCTTGTATGAAGTCTACATAGTCCACGTGACCGCTAGGGAACCTACATAGTCCAAGTGCCCGCTAGTTAACATAGATAGTCCAAGTGCCCGCTAGGGAAGGTACATAGTCCAAGTACCCGCTAGGTAACCTAGAGAGTGCAAGTGCCCGCTAGTTAACCTACATAGTCCAAGTGCCTGCTAGGTAAACTACATAGTCCAAGTGCCCGTTCGTTTACCTACATAGTCCAAGTGCCCGCTAGGTAACGTAGATAGCCCAAGTGCCCGTTAGGGAACGTACATAGTCCAAGTGCCCACTAGGTAACCTAGACAGTCCAATTGCCCACTAGTTAACCTAGACAGTCCAAGAACCCAATAGGGAACCTACATAGTCCAAGTGCCCGCTAGGGAACCTACATACTCCAAGTGCTCGCTAGGCAACCTTCATAGTCCAAGTGCCCGTTAGTTAACCTAGATAGTCAAAGTGCCTGCCAGGTAACCTAAATAGTCCAAGCGCTCGCTAGGGAACCTACATAGTCCAAGTGCCCGCTAGGTAACCTAGATAGTCCAATTGCCCGTTAGCTAACCTAGATATTCGAAGTGTCCGCTAGTTAACCTACATAGTCCAAGTGCCCGTTCATTAACCTAGATAATCCAAGTGCCCGCTAGGTAACCTAGACAGTCCAAGTGCCGGCTAGCTTGCCTACATAGTCCAAGTGCACGTTCGTTAACCTAGATAGTCCAAGTGCCCGCTGGTAACCTACATAGTCCAAGGGCCCGCTAGGTAACCTTGATAGTCCAAGTGCCTTGTAGTTAACCTACATAATCCAAGTGCCCGCTAGGTAACCTACATAGTCCAAGTGCCCACTAGGTAACCTAAATAATCCAAATGCCCGCTAGGGAAACTACATAGTTCAAGTGCCCGCTAGTTAACCTAGATAGTCCAAGGGCCCGCTAGTTAACCTAGATAGTCCAAGTGCCCGATAGTTAACCTAAATCCTCCATGTGTCCGCTAGGTAACCTACATAGTCCAAGTGCCCGTTCGTTAACTAAGATAGTCCTAGTGCCCGCTAGGTAACCTAGACAGTCCAAGTGCCGGCTAGGTTACCTACATAGTCCAAGTGCACGTTCGTTAACCTAGATAGTCCAAGTGCACGCTGGTAACCTACATAGTCCATGGGCCCGCTAGGTAACCTTAATAGTCCAAGTGCCTTGTAGTTAACCTACATAGTCCAAGTGCCCGCTAGGTAACCTACATAGTCCAAGTGCCCACTAGGTAAACTAAATAATCCAAATGCCCGCTAGGGAAAGTACATAGTTCAAGTGCCCGCTAGTTAACCTAGATAGTCCAAGTGCCCGATAGTTAACCTAAATCGTCCAAGTGTCCGCTAGGTAACCTACATAGTCCAAGTGCCTGCTAGGTAACCTAGAAAGTCCAAGTGCCTGATAGCTAACCTACATAGTCCAAGTGTCCGTTCGTTAACCTAGATAGTCCAAGTGCCCATTGGGTAACCTACATAGTCCAAGTGCCCGCTTGGTAACCTGGATAGGCCTTGTGCCCGCCTGTTAACCTACATAGTCCAAGTGCCTTCTATGAAGTCTACATAGTCCACGTAACCGCTAGGGAACCTACATAGTCCAAGTGCCCGCTAGTTAACATAGATAGTGCAAGTGCCCGCTAGGGAAGGTACATAGTCCAAGTGCCCGCTAGGTAACGTAGATAGCCCAAGTGCCCGCTAGGGAACGTACATAGTCCAAGTGCCCACTAGTTAACCTAGACAGTCCAAGTACCCGATAAGGAACCTACATAGTCCAAGTGCCCGCTAGGGAACCTACATACTCCAAGTGCTCCCTAGGCAACCTTCATAGTCCAAGTGCCCATTAGTTAACCTAGATAGTCAAAGTGCCTGCTAGGTAACCTAAATAGTCCAAGTGCCGGCTAGGGAACCTACATAGTCCAAGTGCCCGCTAGGTAACCTAGATAGTCCAATTGCCCGTTAGCTAACCTAGATATTCGAAGTGTCCGCTAGTTAACCTACATAGTCCAAGTGCCCGTTCGTTAACCTAGATAGTCCAAGTGCCCGCTAGGTAACCTAGACAGTCCAAGTGCCCGCTAGGTTACCTAAATAGTCCAAGTGCACGTTCGTTAACCTAGATAGTCCAAGTGCCCGCTGGTAACCTACATAGTCCAAGAGCCCGCTAGGTAACCTTGATAGTCCAAGTGCCTTGTAGTTAACCTACATAGTCCAAGTGCCCACTAGGTAACCTACATAGTCCAAGTGCCCACTAGGAAACCTAAATAATCCAAATGCCCGCTAGGGAAACTACATAGTTCAAGTGCTCGCTAGTTAACCTAGATAGTCCATGGGCCCGCTAGTTAACCTAGATAGTCCAAGGGCCCGCTAGTTAACCTAGATAGTCCAAGTGCCCGATAGTTAACCTAAATCGTCCAAGTGTCCGCTAGGTAACCTACATAGTCCAAGTGCCCGTTCGTTAACTAAGATAGTCCTAGTGCCCGCTAGGTAACCTAGACAGTCCAAGTGCCGGCTAGGTTACCTACATAGTCCAAGTGCACGTTCGTTAACCTAGATAGTCCAAGTGCACGCTGGTAACCTACATAGTCCATGGGCCCGCTAGGTAACCTTAATAGTCCTAGTGCCTTGTAGTTAACCTACATAGTCCAAGTGCCCGCTAGGTAACCTACATAGTCCAAGTGCCCACTAGGTAACCTAAATAATCCAAATGCCCGCTAGGGAAAGTACATAGTTCAAGTGCCCGCTAGTTAACCTAGATAGTCCAAGTGCCCGATAGTTAACCTAAATCGTCCAAGTGTCCGCTAGGTAACCTACATAGTCCAAGTGCCTGCTAGGTAACCTAGATAGTCCAAGTGCCTGATAGCTAACCTACATAGTCCAAGTGTCCGTTCGTTAACCTAGATAGTCCAAGTGCCCATTGGGTAACCTACATAGTCCAAGTGCCCGCTTGGTAACCTGGATAGTCCAAGTGCCCGCCTGTTAACCTACATAGTCCAAGTGCCTTCTATGAAGTCTACATAGTCCACGTAACCGCTAGGGAACCTACATAGTCCAAGTGCCCGCTAGTTAACATAGATAGTGCAAGTGCCCGCTAGGGAAGGTACATAGTCCAAGTGCCCGCTAGGTAACGTAGATAGCCCAAGTGCCCGCTAGGGAACGTACATAGTCCAAGTGCCCACTAGTTAACCTAGACAGTCCAATTGCCCACTAGTTAACCTAGACAGTCCAAGTACCCGATAAGGAACCTACATAGTCCAAGTGCCCGCTAGGGAACCTACATACTCCAAGTGCTCCCTAGGCAACCTTCATAGTCCAAGTGCCCGTTAGTTAACCTAGATAGTCAAAGTGCCTGCTAGGTAACCTAAATAGTCCAAGTGCCGGCTAGGGAACCTACATAGTCCAAGTGCCGCTAGGTAACCTAGATAGTCCAATTGCCCGTTAGCTAACCTAGATATTCGAAATGTCCGCTAGTTAACCTACATAGTCCAAGTGCCCGTTCGTTAACCTAGATAGTCCAAGTGCCCGCTAGGTAACCTAGACAGTCCAAGTGCCGGCTAGCTTACCTACATAGTCCAAGTGCACGTTCGTTAACCTAGATAGTCCAAGTGCCCGCTGGTAACCTACATAGTCCAAGAGCCCGCTAGGTAACCATGATAGTCCAAGTGCCTTGTAGTTAACCTACATAGTCCAAGTGCCCACTAGGTAACCTACATAGTCCAAGTGCCCACTAGGAAACCTAAATAATCCAAATGCCCGCTAGGGAAACTACATAGTTCAAGTGCTCGCTAGTTAACCTAGATATTCCATGGGCCCGCTAGTTAACCTAGATAGTCCAAGGGCCCGCTAGTTAACCTAGATAGTCCAAGTGCCCGATAGTTAACCTAAATCGTCCAAGTGTCCGCTAGGTAACCTACATAGTCCATGTGCCTGCTAGGTAACCTAGATAGTCAAAGTGCCTGATAGCTAACCTACATAGTCCAAGTGTCCGTTTGTTAACCTAGATAGTCCAAGTGCCCATTGGGTAACCTACATAGTCCAAGTGCCCGCTTGGTAACCTGGATAGTCCAAGTGCCCGCCTGTTAACCTACATAGTCCAAGTGCCTTGTATGAAGTCCACATAGTCCACATGACCGCTAGGGAACCTACATAGTCCAAGTGCCCGCTAGTTAACATAGATAGTCCAAGTGCCCGCTAGGGAAGGTACATAGTCCAAGTGCCCGCTAGGTAACCTAGAGAGTGCAAGTGCCCGCTAGTTAACCTACATAGTCCAAGTGCCTGCTTGGTAAACTACATAGTCCAAGTGCCCGTTCGTTAACCTACATAGTCCAAGTGCCCGCTAGGTAACGTAGATAGCCCAAGTGCCCGTTAGGGAACGTACATAGTCCAAGTACCCACTAGGTAACCTAGACAGTCCAATTGCCCACTAGTTAACCTAGACAGTCCAAGAACCCAATAGGGAACCTACATAGTCCAAGTGCCCGCTAGGGAACCTACATACTCCAAGTGCTCGCTATGCAACCTTCATAGTCCAAGTGCCCGTTAGTTAACCTAGATAGTCAAAGTGCCTTCCAGGTAACCTAAATAGTCCAAGCGCTCACTAGGGAACCTACATAGTCCAAGTGCCCGCTAGGTAACCTAGATAGTCCAATTGCCCGTTAGCTTACCTAGATATTCGACGTGTCCGCTAGTTAACCTACATAGTCCAAGTGCCCGTTCATTAACCTAGATAATCCAAGTGCCCGCTAGGTAACCTAGACAGTCCAAGTGCCGGCTAGCTTACCTACATAGTCCAAGTGCACGTTCGTTAACCTAGATAGTCCAAGTGCCCGCTAGGTAACCTACATAGTCCAAGGGCCCGCTAGGTAACCTTGATAGTCCAAGTGCCATGTACTTAACCTACATAGTCCAAGTGCCCGCTAGGTAACCTTGATAGTCCAAGTGCCATGTACTTAACCTACATAGTCCAAGTGCCCACTAGGTAACCTAAATAATCCAAATGCCCGCTAGGGAAACTACATAGTTCAAGTGCCCGCTAGTTAACCTAGATAGTCCAAGGGCCCGCTAGTTAACCTAGATAGTCCAAGTGCCCGATAGTTAACCTAAATCGTCCAAGTGTCCGCTAGGTAACCTACATAGTCCAAGTGCCCGTTCGTTAACTAAGATAGTCCTAGTGCCCGCTAGGTAACCTAGACAGTCCAAGTGCCGGCTAGGTTACCTACATAGTCCAAGTGCACGTTCGTTAACCTAGATAGTCCATGTGCCCGCTGGTAACCTACATAGTCCAAGGGCCCGCTAGGTAACCTTGATAGTCCAAGTGCCTTGTAGTTAACCTACATAGTCCAAGTGCCCGCTAGGTAACCTACATAGTCCAAGTGCCCACTAGGTAACCTAAATAATCCAAATGCCCGCTTGGGAAACTACATAGTTCAAGTGCCCGCTAGTTAACCTACATAGTCCAAGGGCCCGCTAGTTAACCTAGATAGTCCAAGGGCCCGCTAGTTAACCTAGATAGTCCAAGTGCCCGATAGTTAACCTAAATCGTCCAAGTGTCCGCTAGGTAACCTATTTAGTCCAAGTGCCTGCTAGGTAACCTAGACAGTCCAATTGCCCACTAGTTAACCTAGACAGTCCAAGAACCCGATAGGGAACCTACATAGTCCAAGTGCCCGCTAGGGAACCTACATACTCCAAGTGCTCCCTAGGCAACCTTCATAGTGCAAGTACCCGTTAGTTAACCTAGATAGTCAAAGTGCCTGCCAGGTAACCTAAATAGTCCAAGTGCTCGCTAGGGAACCTACATAGTCCAAGTGGCCGCTAGGTAACCTAGATAGTCCAATTGCCCGTTAGCTAACCTAGATATTCGAAGTGTCTGCTAGTTAACCTACATAATCCAAGTGCCCGTTCATTAACCTAGATAGTCCAAGTGCCCGCTAGGTAACCTTGACAGTCCAAGTGCCGGCTAGGTTACCTACATAGTCCAAGTGCACGTTCGTTAACCTAGATAGCCCAAGTGCCCGCTGGTAACCTACATAGTCCAAGGGCCCGCTAGGTAACCTAAATAATCCAAATGCCCGCTAGGGAAACTACATAGTTCAAGTGCCCGCTAGTTAACCTAGATAGTCCAAGGGCCCGCTAGTTAACCTAGATAGTCCAAGTGCCCGATAGTTAACCTAAATCGTCCAAGTGTCCGCTAGGTAACCTACATAGTCCAAGTGCCTGCTAGGTAACCTAGATAGTCCAAGTGCCTGATAGCTAACCTACATAGTCCAAGTGTCCGTTCGTTAACCTAGATAGTCCAAGTGCCCATTGGGTAACCTACATAGTCCAAGTGCCCGCTTGGTAACCTGGATAGTCCAAGTGCCCGCCTGTTAACCTACATAGTCCAAGTGCCTTCTATGAAGTCTACATAGTCCACGTGACCGCTAGGGAACCTACATAGTCCAAGTGCCCGCTAGTTAACATAGATAGTCCAAGTGCCCGCTAGGGAAGGTACATAGTCCAAGTGCCCGCTAGGTAACGTAGATAGCCCAAGTGCCCGTTAGGGAACGTACATAGTCCAAGTGCCCACTAGGTAACCTAGACAGTCCAATTGCCCACTAGTTAACCTAGACAGTCCAAGTACCCGATAGGGAACCTACATAGTCCAAGTGCCCGCTAGGGAACCTACATACTCCAGGTGCTCCCTAGGCAACCTTCATAGTCCAAGTGCCCGTTAGTTAACCTAGACAGTCAAAGTGCCTGCTAGGTAACCTAAATAGTCCAAGTGCCCGCTAGGGAACCTACATAGTCCAAGTGGCCGCTAGGTAACCTAGATAGTCCAATTGCCCGTTAGCTAACCTAGATATTCGAAGTGTCTGCTAGTTAACCTACATAATCCAAGTGCCCGTTCATTAACCTAGATAGTCCAAGTGCCCGCTAGGTAACCTAGACAGTCCAAGAACCGGCTAGGTTACCTACATAGTCCAAGTGCACGTTCGTTAACCTAGATAGTCCATGTGCCCGCTGGTAACCTACATAGTCCAAGGGCCCGCTATGTAACCTACATAGTCCAAGTGCCCACTAGGTAACCTAAATAATCCAAATGCCCGCTAGGGAAAGTACATAGTTCAAGTGCCCGCTACTTAACCTAGATAGTCCAAGGGACCGCTATTTAACCTAGATAGTCCAAGTGCCCAATAGTTAACCTAAATCGTCCAAGTGTCCGCTAGGTAAACTACATAGTCCAACTGCCTGCTAGGTAACCTAGATAGTCCAAGTGCCTGATACCTAACCTACATAGTCCAAGTGTCCGTTCGTTAACCTAGATAGTCCAAGTGCCCATTGGGTAGCCTACATAGTCCAAGTGCCCGCTTGGTAACCTGGATAGTCCAAGTGCCCGCCTGTTAACCTACGTAGTCCAAGTGCCTTCTATGAAGTCTACATAGTCCACGTGACCGCTAGGGAACCTACATAGTCCAAGTGCCCGCTAGTTAACATAGATAGTCCAAGTGCCCGCTAGGGAAGGTACATAGTCCAAGTGCCCGCTAGGTAACGTAGATAGCCCAAGTGCCCGCTAGGGAACGTACATAGTCCTAGTGCCCACTAGTTAACCTAGACAGTCCAATTGCCCACTAGTTAACCTAGACAGTCCAAGTACCCGATAGGGAACCTACATAGTCCAAGTGCCCGCTAGGGAACCTACATACTCCAAGTGCTCCCTAGGCAACCTTCATAGTCCAAGTGCCCGTTAGTTAACCTAGATAGTCAAAGTGCCTGCCAGGTAACCTAAATAGTCCAAGTGCTCGCTAGGGAACCTACATAGTCCAAGTGCCCGCTAGGTAACCTAGATAGTCCAATTGCCCTTTAGCTAACCTAGATATTCGATGTGTCCGCTAGTTAACCTACATAATCCAAGTGCCCGTTCATTAACCTAGATAGTCCAAGTGCCCGCTAGGTAACCTTGACAGTCCAAGTGCCGGCTAGGTTACCTACATAGTCCAAGTGCACGTTCGTTAACCTAGATAGTCCAAGTGCCCGCTGGTAACCTACATAGTCCAAGGGCCCGCTAGGTAACCTAAATAATCCAAATGCCCGCTAGGGAAACTACATAGTTCAAGTGCCCGCTAGTTAACCTAGATAGTCCAAGGGCCCGCTAGTTAACCTAGATAGTCCAAGTGCCCGATAGTTAACCTAAATCGTCCAAGTGTCCGCTAGGTAACCTACATAGTACAAGTGCCTGCTAGGTAACCTAGATAGTCCAAGTGCCTGATAGCTAACCTACATAGTCCAAGTGTCCGTTCGTTAACCTAGATAGTCCAAGTGCCCATTGGGTAACCTACATAGTCCAAGTGCCCGCTTGGTAACCTGGATAGTCCAAGTGCCCGCCTGTTAACCTACATAGTCCAAGTGCCTTCTATGAAGTCTACATAGTCCACGTGACCGCTAGGGAACCTACATAGTCCAAGTGCCCGCTAGTTAACATAGATAGTCCAAGTGCCCGCTAGGGAAGTTACATAGTCCAAGTGCCCGCTAGGTAGCGTAGATAGTCCAAGTGCCCGCTAGGGAACGTACATAGTCCAAGTGCCCACTAGGTAACCTAGACAGTCCAATTGCCCACTAGTTAACCTAGACAGTCCAAGTACCCGATAGGGAACCTACATAGTCCAAGTGCCCGCTAGGGAACCTACATACTCCAGGTGCTCCCTAGGCAACCTTCATAGTCCAAGTGCCCTTTAGTTAACCTAGACAGTCAAAGTGCCTGCTAGGTAACCTAAATAGTCCAAGTGCCCGCTAGGGAACCTACATAGTCCAAGTGGCCGCTAGGTAACCTAGATAGTCCAATTGCCCGTTAGCTAACCTAGATATTCGAAGTGTCTGCTAGTTAACCTACATAATCCAAGTGCCCGTTCATTAACCTAGATAGTCCAAGTGCCCGCTAGGTAACCTAGACAGTCCAAGAACCGGCTAGGTTACCTACATAGTCCAAGTGCACGTTCGTTAACCTAGATAGTCCATGTGCCCGCTGGTAACCTACATAGTCCAAGGGCCCGCTAGGTAACCTACATAGTCCAAGTGCCCACTAGGTAACCTAAATAATCCAAATGCCCGCTAGGGAAATTACATAGTTCAAGTGCCCGCTACTTAACCTAGATAGTCCAAGGGACCGCTATTTAACCTAGATAGTCCAAGTGCCCGATAGTTAACCTAAATCGTCCAAGTGTCCGCTAGGTAAACTACATAGTCCAAGTGCCTGCTAGGTAACCTAGATAGTCCAAGTGCCTGATACCTAACCTACATAGTCCAAGTGTCCGTTCGTTAACCTAGATAGTCCAAGTGCCCATTGGGTAGCCTACATAGTCCAAGTGCCCGCTTGGTAACCTGGATAGTCCAAGTGCCCGCCTGTTAACCTACGTAGTCCAAATGCCTTCTATGAAGTCTACATAGTCCACGTGACCGCTAGGGAACCTACATAGTCCAAGTGCCCGCTAGTTAACATAGATAGTCCAAGTGCCCGCTAGGGAAGGTACATAGTCCAAGTGCCCGCTAGGTAACGTAGATAGCCCAAGTGCCCGCTAGGGAACGTACATAGTCCTAGTGCCCACTAGTTAACCTAGACAGTCCAATTGCCCACTAGTTAACCTAGACAGTCCAAGTACCCGATAGGGAACCTACATAGTCCAAGTGCCCGCTAGGGAACCTACATACTCCAAGTGCTCCCTAGGCAACCTTCATAGTCCAAGTGCCCGTTAGTTAACCTAGATAGTCAAAGTGCCTGCCAGGTAACCTAAATAGTCCAAGTGCTCGCTAGGGAACCTACATAGTCCAAGTGCCCGCTAGGTAACCTAGATAGTCCAATTGCCCTTTAGCTAACCTAGATATTCGATGTGTCCGCTAGTTAACCTACATAATCCAAGTGCCCGTTCATTAACCTAGATAGTCCAAGTGCCCGCTAGGTAACCTTGACAGTCCAAGTGCCGGCTAGGTTACCTACATAGTCCAAGTGCACGTTCGTTAACCTAGATAGTCCAAGTGCCCGCTGGTAACCTACATAGTCCAAGGGCCCGCTAGGTAACCTAAATAATCCAAATGCCCGCTAGGGAAACTACATAGTTCAAGTGCCCGCTAGTTAACCTAGATAGTCCAAGGGCCCGCTAGTTAACCTAGATAGTCCAAGTGCCCGATAGTTAACCTAAATCGTCCAAGTGTCCGCTAGGTAACCTACATAGTACAAGTGCCTGCTAGGTAACCTAGATAGTCCAAGTGCCTGATAGCTAACCTACATAGTCCAAGTGTCCGTTCGTTAACCTAGATAGTCCAAGTGCCCATTGGGTAACCTACATAGTCCAAGTGCCCGCTTGGTAACCTGGATAGTCCAAGTGCCCGCCTGTTAACCTACATAGTCCAAGTGCCTTCTATGAAGTCTACATAGTCCACGTGACCGCTAGGGAACCTACATAGTCCAAGTGCCCGCTAGTTAACATAGATAGTCCAAGTGCCCGCTAGGGAAGTTACATAGTCCAAGTGCCCGCTAGGTAGCGTAGATAGTCCAAGTGCCCGCTAGGGAACGTACATAGTCCAAGTGCCCACTAGGTAACCTAGACAGTCCAATTGCCCACTAGTTAACCTAGACAGTCCAAGTACCCGATAGGGAACCTACATAGTCCAAGTGCCCGCTAGGGAACCTACATACTCCAGGTGCTCCCTAGGCAACCTTCATAGTCCAAGTGCCCTTTAGTTAACCTAGACAGTCAAAGTGCCTGCTAGGTAACCTAAATAGTCCAAGTGCCCGCTAGGGAACCTACATAGTCCAAGTGGCCGCTAGGTAACCTAGATAGTCCAATTGCCCGTTAGCTAACCTAGATATTCGAAGTGTCTGCTAGTTAACCTACATAATCCAAGTGCCCGTTCATTAACCTAGATAGTCCAAGTGCCCGCTAGGTAACCTAGACAGTCCAAGAACCGGCTAGGTTACCTACATAGTCCAAGTGCACGTTCGTTAACCTAGATAGTCCATGTGCCCGCTGGTAACCTACATAGTCCAAGGGCCCGCTAGGTAACCTACATAGTCCAAGTGCCCACTAGGTAACCTAAATAATCCAAATGCCCGCTAGGGAAATTACATAGTTCAAGTGCCCGCTACTTAACCTAGATAGTCCAAGGGACCGCTATTTAACCTAGATAGTCCAAGTGCCCGATAGTTAACCTAAATCGTCCAAGTGTCCGCTAGGTAAACTACATAGTCCAAGTGCCTGCTAGGTAACCTAGATAGTCCAAGTGCCTGATACCTAACCTACATAGTCCAAGTGTCCGTTCGTTAACCTAGATAGTCCAAGTGCCCATTGGGTAGCCTACATAGTCCAAGTGCCCGCTTGGTAACCTGGATAGTCCAAGTGCCCGCCTGTTAACCTACGTAGTCCAAATGCCTTCTATGAAGTCTACATAGTCCACGTGACCGCTAGGGAACCTACATAGTCCAAGTGCCCGCTAGTTAACATAGATAGTCCAAGTGCCCGCTAGGGAAGGTACATAGTCCAAGTGCCCGCTAGGTAACCTAGATAGCCCAAGTGCCCGCTAGGGAACGTACATAGTCCAAGTGCCCACTAGTTAACCTAGACAGTCCAATTGCCCACTAGTTAACCTAGACAGTCCAAGTACCCGATAGGGAACCTACATAGTCCAAGTGCCCGCTAGGGAACCTACATACTCCAAGTGCTCCCTAGGCAACCTTCATAGTCCAAGTGCCCGTTAGTTAACCTAGATAGTCAAAGTGCCTGCCAGGTAACCTAAATAGTCCAAGTGCTCGCTAGGGAACCTACATAGTCCAAGTGCCCGCTAGGTAACCTAGATAGTCCAATTGCCCGTTAGCTAACCTAGATATTCGATGTGTCCGCTAGTTAACCTACATAATCCAAGTGCCCGTTCATTAACCTAGATAGTCCAAGTGCCCGCTAGGTAACCTTGACAGTCCAAGTGCCGGCTAGGTTACCTACATAGTCCAAGTGCACGTTCGTTAACCTAGATAGTCCAAGTGCCCGCTGGTAACCTACATAGTCTAAGGGCCCGCTAGGTAACCTAAATAATCCAAATGCCCGCTAGGGAAACTACATAGTTCAAGTGCCCGCTAGTTAACCTAGATAGTCCTAGGGCCCGCTAGTTAACCTAGATAGTCCAAGTGCCCGATAGTTAACCTAAATCGTCCAAGTGTCCGCTAGGTAACCTACATAGTCCAAGTGCCTGCTAGGTAACCTAGATAGTCCAAGTGCCTGATAGCTAACCTACATAGTCCAAGTGTCCGTTCGTTAACCTAGATAGTCCAAGTGCCCATTGGGTAACCTACATAGTCCAAGTGCCCGCTTGGTAACCTGGATAGTCCAAGTGCCCGCTAGGGAAGGTACATAGTCCAAGTGCCCGCTAGGTAGCGAAGATAGCCCAAGTGCCCGCTAGGGAACGTACATAGTCCAAGTGCCCACTAGGTAACCTAGACAGTCCAATTGCCCACTAGTTAACCTAGACAGTCCAAGTACCCGATAGGGAACCTACATAGTCCAAGTGCCCGCTAGGGAACCTACATACTCCAGGTGCTCCCTAGGCAACCTTCATAGTCCAAGTGCCCGTTAGTTAACCTAGACAGTCAAAGTGCCTGCTAGGTAACCTAAATAGTCCAAGTGCCCGCTAGGGAACCTACATAGTCCAAGTGGCCGCTAGGTAACCTAGATAGACCAATTGCCCGTTAGCTAACCTAGATATTCGAAGTGTCTGCTAGTTAACCTACATAATCCAAGTGCCCGTTCATTAACCTAGATAGTCCAAGTGCCCGCTAGGTAACCTAGACAGTCCAAGTCCCGGCTAGGTTACCTACATAGTCCAAGTGCACGTTCGTTAACCTAGATAGTCCAAGTGCCCGCTGGTAACCTACATAGTCCAAGGGCCCGCTAGGTAACCTTGATAGTCCAAGTGCCTTGTAGTTAACCTACATAGTCCAAGTGCCCGCTTGGTAACCTACATAGTCCAAGTGCCCACTAGGTAACCTAAATAATCCAAATGCCCGCTAGGGAAAGTACATAGTTCAAGTGCCCGCTACTTAACCTAGATAGTCCAAGGGACCGCTATTTAACCTAGATAGTCCAAGTGCCCGATAGTTAACCTAAATCGTCCAAGTGTCCGCTAGGTAAACTACATAGTCCAAGTGCCTGCTAGGTAACCTAGATAGTCCAAGTGCCTGATAGCTAACCTACATAGTCCAAGTGTCCGTTCGTTTACCTAGATAGTCCAAGTGTCCATTGGGTAGCCTACATAGTCCAAGTGCCCGCTTGGTAACCTGGATAGTCCAAGTGCCCGCCTGTTAACCTACGTAGTCCAAGTGCCTTCTATGAAGTCTACATAGTCCACGTGACCGCTAGGGAACCTACATAGTCCAAGTGCCCGCTAGTTAACATAGATAGTCCAAGTGCCCGCTAGGGAAGGTACATAGTCCAAGTGCCCGCTAGGTAACGTAGATAGCCCAAGTGCCCGCTAGGGAACGTACATAGTCCAAGTGCCCACTAGTTAACCTAGACAGTCCAATTGCCCACTAGTTAACCTAGACAGTCCAAGTACCCGATAGGGAACCTACATAGTCCAAGTGCCCGCTAGGGAACCTACATACTCCAAGTGCTCCCTAGGCAACGTTCATAGTCCAATTGCCCGTTAGTTAACCTAGATAGTCAAAGTGCCTGCTAGGTAACCTAAATAGTCCAAGTGCCCGCTAGGGAACCTACATAGTCCAAGTGCCCGCTAGGTAACCTAGATAGTCCAAACGCCCGTTAGCTAACCTAGATATTCGAAGTCTCCGCTAGTTAACCTACATAGTCCAAGTGCCCGTTCGTTAACCTAGATAGTCCAAGTGCCCGCTAGGTAACCTAGACAGTCCAAGTGCCCGCTAGGTTACCTAAATAGTCCAAGTGCACGTTCGTTAACCTAGATAGTCCAAGTGCCCGCTGGTAACCTACATAGTCCAAGAGCCCGCTAGGCAACCTTGATAGTCCAAGTGCCTTGTAGTTGACCTACGTAGTCCAAGTGCCCGCTAGGTAACCTACATAGTCCAAGGGCCCACTAGGTAACCTAAATAATCCAAATGCCCGCTAGGGAAACTACATAGTTCAAGTGCCCGCTAGTTAACCTAGATAGTCCAAGTGCCCGCTAGTTAACCTAGATAGTCCAAGTGCCCGATAGTTAACCTAAATCGTCCAAGTGTCCGCTAGGTAGCCTACATAGTCCAAGTGCCTGCTAGGTAACCTAGATAGTCCAAGTGCCTGATAGCTAACCTACATAGTCCAAGTGTCCGTTCGTTAACCTAGATAGTCCAAGTGCCCATTGGGTAACCTACATAGTCCAAGTGCCCGCTTGGTAACCTGGATAGTCCAAGTGCCCGCCTGTTAACCTACATAGTCCAAGTGCCTTCTTTGAGGTCTACATAGTCCACGTGACCGCTAGGGAACCTACATAGTCCATGTGCCCGCTAGTTAACATAGATAGTCCAAGTGCCCGCTAGGGAAGGTACATAGTCCAAGTGCCCGCTAGGTAACGTAGATAGCCCAAGTGCCCGTTAGGGAACGTACATAGTCCAAGTGCCCACTAGGTAACCTAGACAGTCCAATTGCCCACTAGTTAACCTAGACAGTCCAAGTACCCGATAGGGAACCTACATAGTCCAAGTGCCCGCTAGGGAACCTACATACTCCAGGTGCTCCCTAGGCAACCTTCATAGTCCAAGTGCCCGTTAGTTAACCTAGACAGTCAAAGTGCCTGCTAGGTAACCTAAATAGTCCAAGTGCCCGCTAGGGAACCTACATAGTCCAAGTGGCCGCTAGGTAACCTAGATAGTCCAATTGCCCGTTAGCTAACCTAGATATTCGAAGTGTCTGCTAGTTAACCTACATAGTCCAAGTGCCCGTTCGTTAACCTAGATAGTCCAAGTGCCCGCTGGTAACCTAGACAGTCCAAGTGCCCGCTAGGTTACCTACATAATAGAAGTGCACGTTCGTTAAGCTAGATAGTCCAAGTGCCCGCTGGTAACCTACATATTCCAAGAGCCCGCTAGGCAACCTTGATAGTCCAAGTGCCTTGTAGTTAACCTACATAGTCCAAGTGCCCGCTAGGTAACCTACATAGTCCAAGTGCCCACTAGGTAACCTAAATAATCCAAATGCCCGCTAGGGAAAGTACATAGTTCAAGTGCCCGCTAGTTAACCTAGATAGTCCAAGGGCCCGCTAGTTAACCTAGATAGTCCAAGTGCCCGATAGTTAACCTAAATCGTCCAAGTGTCCGCTAGGTAAACTACATAGTCCAAGTGCCTTCTAGGTAACCTAGATAGTCCAAGTGCCTGATAGCTAATCTACATAGTCCAAGTGTCCGTTCGTTAACCTAGATAGTCCAAGTGCCCATTGGGTAACCTACATAGTCCAAGTGCTCGCTTGGTAACCTGGATAGTCCAAGTGCCCGCCTGTTAACCTACATAGTCCAAGTGCCTTCTATGAAGTCTACATAGTCCACGTGACCGCTAGGGAACCTACATAGTCCAAGTGCCCGCTAGTTAACATAGATAGTCCAAATGCCCGCTAGGGAAGGTACATAGTCCAAGTGTCCGCTAGGTAACGTAGATAGCCCAAGTGCCCGCTAGGGAACGTACATAGTCCAAGTGCCCACTAGTTAACCTAGACAGTCCAATTGCCCACTAGTTAACCTAGACAGTCCAAGTACCCGATAAGGAACCTACATAGTCCAAGTGCCCGCTAGGGAACCTACATACTCCAAGTGCTCCCTAGGCAACCTTCATAGTCCAAGTGCCCGTTAGTTAACCTAGATAGTCAAAGTGCCTGCTAGGTAACCTACATAGTGCAAGTGTCCGCTAGTTAACCTACATATTCCAAGTGCCCGCTAGTTAACATAGATAGTCCAAGTGCCCCCTAGGGAACGTACATAGTCCAAGTGCCCGCTAGGTAACCTAGATAGTGCAAGTGCCCGCTAGTTAACCTACATAGTTCAAGAACCCGCTAGGTAACCTAGATCGTCCAAGGGCCCCTTAGATAGCCTACATAGTGTAACTGCCCGCTAGGTAACCTAGATAGTCCAAGTGCCCGTTTGGTAACCTAGATAGTCCAAGTGCCCTTTAGGGAACCTAGATAGTCCAAGGGCCCGCTAGTAAACCTACATAGTCCATGGGCCCTCTAGTTAACCTATATAGTGCAAGTGTCCGCTAGTTAACCTACATATTCCAAGTGCCCGCTAGTTAACCGACATAATCTAAGTGCCCGTTTGCTAACCTAGATAGTCCAAGGGCCCGCTAGTTGACCTACATAGTCCAAGTGCCAGCTAGGTAACCTAGATAGTATAAGTGCCCGCTAGAGAACCTAGATAGTCCAAGTGCCTGTTAGGTAACCTAGATAGTCCATGTAGCTGCTAGGTAACCTACATAGTCCAAGTGCCCGTTCTTTAACCTAGATAATCCAAGGGCCCGCTAGGTTACCTAGACAGTCCTAGTGCCCGCAAGTTAACCTACATAGTCCAAGTGCCCGATAGAGAACCTACATAATCCAAGTGCCCGCTAGGCAACCTACATAGTCCAAGTGCCCGCTAGGTAACCTACAAAGTCTAAGTGCCCGCTAGGTTATCTATATAGTCCAAATGCCCGCTAGGAAACCTACATAGTCCAAGTGCCCTCTAGTTAACCTAGATCGTCCAAGTGCCCGCTAGTTTACATACATAGTCCAAGGGCCCGCTAGTTAACATACATAGTCCAAGGTCCGCTAGTTAACCTAGATAGTCCAAGTGCTCACTAGTTAACCTACATAGTACAAGGGCCCGCTAGTTGACCTAGATAGTCCACGTGCCCGCTAGTTAACCTAGATATTCCAAGTGCCCGCTAGGTAACCTAAGTAGTCCAAATGTCCGATACGGATCCTACATAGTCCAAGTGTCCGCTAGGTAACCTACATAGTCCAAGTGCCCGTTCATTAACCTAGGTTGTCCAAGTGCCCGCTAGGTAACCTAGACTGTCCAAGTGCTCGCTAGGTTACCTACATAGTCCAAGTGCCCGTTCGTTAACCTAGATAGTCCAAGTGCTTGCTAGGTAACCTACATAGTCCAAGGACCCGCTAGGTAGCCTAGATAGTCCAAGTGCCCGCTAGGTAACCTAGAGTCCAAGTGCTCGCTAGTTAAACTACATAGTCCAAGTGCCCGCTATGTAACCTAGTTAGTCAAAGTGCCCGTTAGGTAACCTAGATAGTCCAAGTGCCCTCTAGGCAACCTACATAGTCCAAGAGCCCATTCGTTAACCTAGAAGACCAAGTGCCCTCTAGGTAAGATAGACAGTCCAGTGCCCGCTAGGTTATCTGCATATTCCAAGTGCCCGCTAGGTAACCTATATAGTCCAAGTGCCCGTTAGGTAACCTAGATAGTCCAAGGGCCGGCTAGTTAACCTACATAGTCCAAGGCATCACTTGTTAACTTTGATAGTCCAAGTGCCCGCTAGGTAACCTAGATCATCCAAGTGCCCGCTAGTTAACCTAGATTGTCCAAGTGCCTGCTAGTTAACCTACATAGTACAATGGCCCACTAGTTAACCTAGATAGTCCAAGTGTCCTCTAGTTAACCTACATAGTCCAAGTGCCCGTTCGTTAACCTAGATAGTCCAAGTGCTCGCTAGGAAACCTACATAGTCCAAGGACCCGCTAGGTAACCTAGATAGTCCAAGTGCCCGCTAGGTAACCTAGAGTCCAAGTGCTCCCTAAGGAACCTACATAGTCCAAGTGCACGCTAATTAACCTAGATAGTCCATTTGCCCGCTAGTTAACCTAGATAGTCCAAGTGCCTCCTAGGTAACCTACATAGTGCAAGTGTCCGCTAGTTAAACTACATATTCCAAGTGCCCTCTAGTTAACATAGATAATCCAAGTGCCCGCTAGGGAACGTACATAGTCCAAGTGCCCGCTAGGTAACCTAGATAGTGCAAGTGCCCGCTAGTTAACCTAGATAGTTCAAGTACCCGCTAGGTAACCTAGATCGTCCAAGGGCCCCCTAGTTAGCCTACGTAGTCCATGTGCCCGCTAGTTAACCTAGATAGTCCAAGTGCCTGCTAGTTAACCTACATATTCCAAGTACCCTCTAGTTAACATAGATAATCCAAGTGCACTTTAGGGAACCTAGATAGTCCAAGGGCCCGCTAGTAAACCTACATAGTGCAAGTGTCCGCTAGTTAACCTACAAATTCCAAGTGCCCGCTAGTTTACCTACATAATCTAAGTGCCCGTTAGCTAACCTAGATAGTCCAAGGGCCCGCTAGTTGACCTACATTGTCCAAGTGCCAGTTAGGTAACCTAGATAGTACAAGTGCCCGCTAGGGAACCTAGATATTCCAAGTGCCTGTTAGCTAACCTAGATAGTCCAAGTGGCGGCTAGGTAACCTACATAGTCTAAGTGCCCGTTCGTTAACCTAGATAATCCAAGTGCCCGCTAGGTAACCTAGACAGTCCATGTGCCCGCTAGTTAACCTACATAGTCCAAGTGCCTATAGGGAACCTACATAATCCAAGTGCCCGTTAGGCAACCTACATAGTCCAAGTGCCCGTTAGTCAACCTTGATAGTCAAAGTGCCTGCTAGGTAACCTAGATAGTCAAAGTGCACGCTAGTTAACCTAGATAGTCCAAGTGCCCGCTAGTTAAGCTAGATAGTCCAAGTGCCTGCTAGGTAACCTACATAGTGCAAGAGTCCGCTAGTTAACCTACATATTTCAAGTGCCTGCTAGTAAACCTAAATAATCCATGGGCCCGCTAGTTAACCTACATAGTGCAAGGGCCCTCTAGTTAACCTAGATAGTCCAAGTGCCCGCTAGGGATCCTTCATAATCCAAGTGCCTGCTAGGTAACCTAGATAGTCCAAGTGCCCGCTAGTTAACCTAGATAGTCTCGTGCCCGTTAGTTAACCTAGATAGTCCAAGTTCCCACTAGGGGACGTACATATTCCAAGTGCCCGCTAGGTAACCTAGATAATCCAAGTGCGCGCTAGGGTATGTACATAGTCCAAGTGCCTGCTAGGAAACCTAGATAGTCCAAGTGCCCGCTTGTTAACCTACATATTCCATGGGCCCACTAATTAACCTACATAGTCGAAGGTCTGCTAATTAACCTCGATAATCAAAGTGCCCGCTAGGTAACCTAGACAGTCCAAGTGCCCGCTAGGTTACCTACATAATCCAAGTGCCCTTTCGTTAACCTAGATAGTCCAAGTGCCCGCTAGGTAACCTACATAGTCCAAGGGCCCGCTAGGTAACCTAGATCGTCCAAGTGCCCGCTAGGTAACCTAGATAGTCCAAGTGCCCGCTAGTTAACCTACATAGTCCAAGTGCCCGCTAGGTAACCTAGATAGTGAAAGTGCCCGTTAGGTAACCTAGATAGTCCAAGTGCCTGCTAGGTAACCTACATGTCCAAGTTCTGGCTAGGTAAACTAGATAAAGTGCCCGTTAGGTAACCCAGATAGTCCAAGTGCCCGCTAGGCAACATACATAGTCCAAGTGCCCGTTCGTTAACCTAGAAATCCAAGTGCCCGCTATGTAACCTAGACAGTCCAAGTGCCCGTTCGTTAACCTAGAAGTCCTAGTGCATGCTAGGGAACCTATATAGTCTTAGTGCTATCTAGGTAAAATAGATAGTCCAAGGGCCCGCTAGTTAACCTACATAGTCCAAGGGCACGCTTGTTAACTTTGATAGTCCAAGTGCCCGTTAGTTAACCTAGATAGTCCAAGTGTCCTCTAGTTAACCTACATAGTCCAAAGGCCTGCTAGGTAATCTAGATAGTCCAAGGGCCTGCCAGTTAACCTACATAGTTCAAGTGCCCGCTAGGTAACCTACATAGTGCAAGTGTCCGATAGTTAACCTACATAGTCAAAGTGTCCGCTAGTTAACCTAGATAATCCAAGTGCCCGCTAGGTAACCTACATAGTGTAAGTGTCCGCTAGTTAACCTAGATCGTCCAATTGTCCGCTAGTTAACCTACATAGTCCAAGTGCCCGTTTGGTAACCTAGATAGTCCAAGTGCCCTTTAGGGAACCTAGATAGTCCAAGTGCCCGCTAGGGAACCTACATAGTCCAATTGCTCGCTGTGGAACATACATAGTCCAAGTGCCCGTTAGTTAACCTGGATAATCCAAGTGCCCGCTAGTTAACCTAGATAGTCCAAGTGCCTGCTGGGTAACCTACATAGTCCAAGTGCCCGCTAGGTAACCTGTATAGTCCAATTGCCCGCTAGGGAACCTACACAGTCCAAGTGCCCTCTAATTAACCTAGATAGTCCAAGTGCCCGCTAGTTAACCTAGATAGTCCAAGTGCCCGCTAGTTAACCAGAATCATCAAAGTGCCCTCTAGTTAACTTACATAGTCCAAAGGCCTGCTAGTTAACCTACATAGACCAACGGCCCGCTAATTAACCTACATAGTCCAAGTTCCCGCTAGGTAACCTAGACAGTCCAAATGACCACTAGGTTACGTACATAGTCCAAGTGCCCGTTCGTTAACCTACATAGTCCAAGTGCCCTCTAGGGAACGTAGATAGCCCAAGTGCCCGCTAGGGAACGTACATAGTCCAAGTGCCCATAGGTAACCTAGAGTGTCCAAGTGCCCGCTAGTTAACCTACATAGTCCAAGTGCCCGCTAGTTAACCTAGATAGTCCAAGTGCCTGCCAGGTAACCTACATAGTGCAAGTGTCCGCTAGTTAACCTACATATTCCAAGTGCCCGCTAGTTAACATAGATAGTCCAAGTGCCCGCTAGGTAACGTAGATAGTGCAAGTGCCCGCTAGTTAACCTAGATAGTTCAAGTACCCGCTAGGTAACCTAGATGGTCCAAGGGCCCCTAGTTAGCCTACATAGTCCAAAAGCCCTTTAGGTAACCTAGATAGTCCAAGTGCCCGAACGGTACCCTAGATAATCCAAGTGCCCTTTAGGGAACCTAGATAGTCCAAGGGCCCGCTAGTAAACCTACATAGTCCATGGGCCCGCTAGTTAACCTACATATTCCAAGTGCCCTCTAGTTAACCTACATAATATAAGTGCCCGTTAGCTAACCTAGATAGTCCAAGGGCCCGCTAGTTGTCCTACATATTCCAAGTGCCAGCTAGGTATCCTAGATAGTACAAGTGCCCGCTAAGGAACCTAAATAGTCCAAGTGCCTGTTAGCTAACCTAGATAGTCCAAGTGGCGGCTAGGTAACCTACATAGTCCAAGTGCCCCTTCGTTAACCTAGATAATCCAAATGCCCGCTAGGTAACCCAGAGAGTCCAAGTGCGCGCTAGTTAACCTACATAGTCCAAGTGCCCGATAGGGAACCTACATAATCCAATTGCCCGCTAGGGAACCTACATAGTCCAAGTGCCCGTAAGGCAACCTACATTGTCCAATTGCCCACTAGTTAACCTACATAGCCCACGTTCCCCCTAGGTAACCTAGATAGTCCAAGTACCCGCTAGGTAACCTACATAGTCCAAATGCCCTCTAGGTAACCTACATAGTACAAGTGCCCGATAGGGAACCTACATAATCCAAGTGCTCGCTAGGGAACCTACATAGTCCAAGTGCCCGCTTGGTAACCTGGATAGTCCAAGTGCCCGCCTGTTAACCTACATAGTCCAAGTGCGTTCTAAGAAGTCTACATAGTCCACGTGACCGCTAGGGAAACTACATAGTCCAAGTGCCCGCTAGGGAAGGTACATAGTCCAAGTGCCCGCTAGGTAACCTAGAGAGTGCAAGTGCCCGCTAGTTAACCTACATAGTCCAAGTGCCTGCTAGGTAAACTACATAGTCCAAGTGCCCGTTCGTTAACCTACATAGTCCAAGTGCCCGCTAGGTAACGTAGATAGCCCAAGTGCCCGCTATGGAACGTACATAGTCCAAGTGCCTACTAGGTAACCTAGATAGTCCAATTGCCCACTAGTTAACCTAGACAGTCCAAGAACCCGATAGGGAACCTACATAGTCCAAGTGCCCGCTAGGGAACCTACATACTCCAAGTGCTCCCTAGGCAACCTTCATAGTCCAAGTGCCCGTTAGTTAACCTAGATAGTCAAAGTGCCTGCTAGGTAACCTAAATAGTCCAAGTGGCCGCTAGGGAACCAACATAGTCCAAGTGCCCGCTAGGTAACCTAGATAGTCCAATTGCCCGTTAGCTAACCTAGATATTCGAAGTGTCCGCTAGTTAACCTACATAGTCCAAGTGCCCGTTCATTAACCTAGATAGTCCAAGTGCCCGCTAGGTAACCTAGACAGTCCAAGTGCCGGCTAGGTTACCTACATAGTCCAAGTGCACGTTCGTTAACCTAGATAGTCCATGTGCCCGCTGGTAACCTACATAGTCCAAGGGGCCGCTAGGTAACCTTGATAGTCCAAGTGCCTTGTAGTTAACCTACATAGTCCAAGTGCCCGCTAGGTAACCTACATAGTCCAAGTGCCCACTAGGTAACCTAAATAATCCAAATGCCCGCTAGGGAAAGTACATAGTTCAAGTGCCCGCTAGTTAACCTAGATAGTCCAAGGGCCCGCTAGTTAACCTAGATAGTCCAAGTGCCCGATAGTTAACCTAAATCGTCCAAGTGTCCGCTAGGTAAACTACATACTCCAAGTGCCTTCTAGGTAACCTAGATAGTCCAAGTGCCTGATAGCTAATCTACATACTCCAAGTGTCCGTTCGTTAACCTAGATAGTCCAAGTGCCCATTGGGTAACCTACATAGTCCAAGTGCCCGCTTGGTAACCTGGATAGTCCAAGTGCCCGCCTGTTAACCTACATAGTCCAAGTGCCTTCTATGAAGTCTACATAGTCCACGTGACCGCTAGGGAACCTACATAGTCCAAGTGCCCGCTAGTTAACATAGATAGTCCAAATGCCCGCTAGGGAAGGTACATAGTCCAAGTGTCCGCTAGGTAACGTAAATAGCCCAAGTGCCCGCTAGGGAACGTACATAGTCCAAGTGCCCACTAGTTAACCTAGACAGTCCAATTGCCCACTAGTTAACCTAGACAGTCCAAGTACCCGATAAGGAACCTACATAGTCCAAGTGCCCGCTAGGGAACCTACATACTCCAAGTGCTCCCTAGGCAACCTTCATAGTCCAAGTGCCCGTTAGTTAACCTAGATAGTCAAAGTGCCTGCTAGGTAACCTACATAGTGAAGTGTCCGCTAGTTAACCTACATATTCCAAGTGCCCGCTAGTTAACATAGATAGTCCAAGTGCCCCCTAGGGAACGTACATAGTCCAAGTGCCGGCTAGGTAACCTAGATAGTGCAAGTGCCCGCTAGTTAACCTACATAGTTCAAGAACCCGCTAGGTAACCTAGATCGTCCAAGGGCCCCTTAGATAGCCTACATAGTGTAACTGCCCGCTAGGTAACCTAGATAGTCCAAGTGCCCGTTTGGTAACCTAGATAGTCCAAGTGCCCTTTAGGGAACCTAGATAGTCCAAGGGCCCGCTAGTAAACCTACATAGTCCATGGGCCCTCTAGTTAACCTATATAGTGCAAGTGTCCGCTAGTTAACCTACATATTCCAAGTGCCCGCTAGTTAACCGACATAATCTAAGTGCCCGTTGGCTAACCTAGATAGTCCAAGGGCCCGCTAGTTGACCTACATAGTCCAAGTGCCAGCTAGGTAACCTAGATAGTATAAGTGCCCGCTAGAGAACCTAGATAGTCCAAGTGCCTGTTAGGTAACCTAGATAGTCCATGTAGCTGCTAGGTAACCTACATAGTCCAAGTGCCCGTTCTTTAACCTAGATAATCCAAGGGCCCGCTAGGTAACCTAGACAGTCCTAGTGCCCGCAAGTTAACCTACATAGTCCAAGTGCCCGATAGAGAACCTACATAATCCAAGTGCCCGCTAGGCAACCTACATAGTCCAAGTGCCCGCTAGGTAACCTACAAAGTCTAAGTGCCCGCTAGGTTATCTATATAGTCCAAATGCCCGCTAGGAAACCTACATAGTCCAAGTGCCCTCTAGTTAACCTAGATCGTCCAAGTGCCCGCTAGTTTACATACATAGTCCAAGGGCCCGCTAGTTAAAATACATAGTCCAAGGTCCGCTAGTTAACCTAGATAGTCCAAGTGCTCACTAGTTAACCTACATAGTACAAGGGCCCGCTAGTTGACCTAGATAGTCCACGTGCCCGCTAGTTAACCTAGATATTCCAAGTGCCCGCTAGGTAACCTAAGTAGTCCAAATGTCCGATACGGATCCTACATAGTCCAAGTGTCCGCTAGGTAACCTACATAGTCCAAGTGCCCGTTCATTAACCTAGGTTGTCCAAGTGCCCGCTAGGTAACCTAGACTGTCCAAGTGCTCGCTATGTTACCTACATAGTCCAAGTGCCCGTTCGTTAACCTAGATAGTCCAAGTGCTTGCTAGGTAACCTACATAGTCCAAGGACCCGCTAGGTAGCCTAGATAGTCCAAGTGCCCGCTAGGTAACCTAGAGTCCAAGTGCTCGCTAGTTAAACTACATAGTCCAAGTGCCCGCTATGTAACCTAGTTAGTCAAAGTGCCCGTTAGGTAACCTAGATAGTCCAAGTGCCCTCTAGGCAACCTACATAGTCCAAGAGCCCATTCGTTAACCTAGAAGTCCAAGTGCCCTCTAGGTAAGATAGACAGTCCAGTGCCCGCTAGGTTATCTGCATATTCCAAGTGCCCGCTAGGTAACCTATATAGTCCAAGTGCCCGTTAGGTAACCTAGATAGTCCAAGGGCCGGCTAGTTAACCTACATAGTCCAAGGCATCACTTGTTAACTTTGATAGTCCAAGTGCCCGCTAGGTAACCTAGATCATCCAAGTGCCCGCTAGTTAACCTAGATTGTCCAAGTGCCTGCTAGTTAACCTACATAGTACAATGGCCCACTAGTTAACCTAGATAGTCCAAGTGTCCTCTAGTTAACCTACATAGTCCAAGTGCCCGTTCGTTAACCTAGATAGTCCAAGTGCTCGCTAGGAAACCTACATAGTCCAAGGACCCGCTAGGTAACCTAGATAGTCCAAGTGCCCGCTAGGTAACCTAGAGTCCAAGTGCTCCCTAAGGAACCTACATAGTCCAAGTGCACGCTAATTAACCTAGATAGTCCATTTGCCCGCTAGTTAACCTAGATAGTCCAAGTGCCTCCTAGGTAACCTACATAGTGCAAGTGTCCGCTAGTTAAACTACATATTCCAAGTGCCCTCTAGTTAACATAGATAATCCAAGTGCCCGCTAGGGAACGTACATAGTCCAAGTGCCCGCTAGGTAACCTAGATAGTGCAAGTGCCCGCTAGTTAACCTAGATAGTTCAAGTACCCGCTAGGTAACCTAGATCGTCCAAGGGCCCCCTAGTTAGCCTACGTAGTCCATGTGCCCGCTAGTTAACCTAGATAGTCCAAGTGCCTGCTAGGTAACCTACATAGTGCAAGTGTCCGCTAGTTAACCTACATATTCCAAGTGCCCTCTAGTTAACATAGATAATCCAAGTGCCCGCTAGGGAACGTACATAGTCCAAGTGCCCGCTAGGTAACCTAGATAGTGCAAGTGCCCGCTAGTTAACCTAGATAGTTCAAGTACCCGCTAGTTAACCTAGATCGTCCAAGGGCCCCCTAGTTAGCCTACGTAGTCCATGTGCCCGCTAGTTAACCTAGATAGTCCAAGTGCCTGCTAGTTAACCTACATATTCCAAGTACCCTCTAGTTAACATAGATAATCCAAGTGCACTTTAGGGAACCTAGATAGTCCAAGGGCCCGCTAGTAAACCTACATAGTGCAAGTGTCCGCTAGTTAACCTACAAATTCCAAGTGCCCGCTAGTTTACCTACATAATCTAAGTGCCCGTTAGCTAACCTAGATAGTCCAAGGGCCCGCTAGTTGACCTACATTGTCCAAGTGCCAGTTAGGTAACCTAGATAGTACAAGTGCCCGCTAGGGAGCCTAGATATTCCAAGTGCCTGTTAGCTAACCTAGATAGTCCAAGTGGCGGCTAGGTAACCTACATAGTCTAAGTGCCCGTTCGTTAACCTAGATAATCCAAGTGCCCGCTAGGTAACCTAGACAGTCCATGTGCCCGCTAGTTAACCTACATAGTCCAAGTGCCTATAGGGAACCTACATAATCCAAGTGCCCGTTAGGCAACCTACATAGTCCAAGTGCCCGTTAGTCAACCTTGATAGTCAAAGTGCCTGCTAGGTAACCTAGATAGTCAAAGTGCACGCTAGTTAACCTAGATAGTCCAAGTGCCCGCTAGTTAAGCTAGATAGTCCAAGTGCCTGCTAGGTAACCTACATAGTGCAAGAGTCCGCTAGTTAACCTACATATTTCAAGTGCCTGCTAGTAAACCTAAATAATCCATGGGCCCGCTAGTTAACCTACATAGTGCAAGGGCCCTCTAGTTAACCTAGATAGTCCAAGTGCCCGCTAGGGATCCTTCATAATCCAAGTGCCTGCTAGGTAACCTAGATAGTCCAAGTGCCCGCTAGTTAACCTAGATAGTCTCGTGCCCGTTAGTTAACCTAGATAGTCCAAGTTCCCACTAGGGGACGTACATATTCCAAGTGCCCGCTAGGTAACCTAGATAATCCAAGTGCGCGCTAGGGTATGTACATAGTCCAAGTGCCTGCTAGGAAACCTAGATAGTCCAAGTGCCCGCTTGTTAACCTACATATTCCATGGGCCCACTAATTAACCTACATAGTCGAAGGTCTGCTAATTAACCTCGATAATCAAAGTGCCCGCTAGGTAACCTAGACAGTCCAAGTGCCCGCTAGGTTACCTACATAATCCAAGTGCCCTTTCGTTAACCTAGATAGTCCAAGTGCCCGCTAGGTAACCTACATAGTCCAAGGGCCCGCTAGGTAACCTAGATCGTCCAAGTGCCCGCTAGGTAACCTAGATAGTCCAAGTGCCCGCTAGTTAACCTACATAGTCCAAGTGCCCGCTAGGTAACCTAGATAGTGAAAGTGCCCGTTAGGTAACCTAGATAGTCCAAGTGCCTGCTAGGTAACCTACATGTCCAAGTTCTGGCTAGGTAAACTAGATAAAGTGCCCGTTAGGTAACCCAGATAGTCCAAGTGCCCGCTAGGCAACATACATAGTCCAAGTGCCCGTTCGTTAACCTAGAAATCCAAGTGCCCGCTATGTAACCTAGACAGTCCAAGTGCCCGTTCGTTAACCTAGAAGTCCTAGTGCATGCTAGGGAACCTATATAGTCTTAGTGCTATCTAGGTAAAATAGATAGTCCAAGGGCCCGCTAGTTAACCTACATAGTCCAAGGGCACGCTTGTTAACTTTGATAGTCCAAGTGCCCGTTAGTTAACCTAGATAGTCCAAGTGTCCTCTAGTTAACCTACATAGTCCAAAGGCCTGCTAGGTAATCTAGATAGTCCAAGGGCCTGCCAGTTAACCTACATAGTTCAAGTGCCCGCTAGGTAACCTACATAGTGCAAGTGTCCGATAGTTAACCTACATAGTCAAAGTGTCCGCTAGTTAACCTAGATAATCCAAGTGCCCGCTAGGTAACCTACATAGTGTAAGTGTCCGCTAGTTAACCTAGATCGTCCAATTGTCCGCTAGTTAACCTACATAGTCCAAGTGCCCGTTTGGTAACCTAGATAGTCCAAGTGCCCTTTAGGGAACCTAGATAGTCCAAGTGCCCGCTAGGGAACCTACATAGTCCAATTGCTCGCTGTGGAACATACATAGTCCAAGTGCCCGTTAGTTAACCTGGATAATCCAAGTGCCCGCTAGTTAACCTAGATAGTCCAAGTGCCTGCTGGGTAACCTACATAGTCCAAGTGCCCGCTAGGTAACCTATATAGTCCAATTGCCCGCTAGGGAACCTACACAGTCCAAGTGCCCTCTAATTAACCTAGATAGTCCAAGTGCCCGCTAGTTAACCTAGATAGTCCAAGTGCCCGCTAGTTAACCAGAATCATCAAAGTGCCCTCTAGTTAACTTACATAGTCCAAAGGCCTGCTAGTTAACCTACATAGACCAACGGCCCGCTAATTAACCTACATAGTCCAAGTTCCCGCTAGGTAACCTAGACAGTCCAAATGACCACTAGGTTACGTACATAGTCCAAGTGCCCGTTCGTTAACCTACATAGTCCAAGTGCCCTCTAGGGAACGTAGATAGCCCAAGTGCCCGCTAGGGAACGTACATAGTCCAAGTGCCCATAGGTAACCTAGAGTGTCCAAGTGCCCGCTAGTTAACCTACATAGTCCAAGTGCCCGCTAGTTAACCTAGATAGTCCAAGTGCCTGCCAGGTAACCTACATAGTGCAAGTGTCCGCTAGTTAACCTACATATTCCAAGTGCCCGCTAGTTAACATAGATAGTCCAAGTGCCCGCTAGGTAACGTAGATAGTGCAAGTGCCCGCTAGTTAACCTAGATACTTCAAGTACCCGCTAGGTAACCTAGATCGTCCAAGGGCCCCTAGTTAGCCTACATAGTCCAAAAGCCCTTTAGGTAACCTAGATAGTCCAAGTGCCCGAACGGTACCCTAGATAATCCAAGTGCCCTTTAGGGAACCTAGATAGTCCAAGGGCCCGCTAGTAAACCTACATAGTCCATGGGCCCGCTAGTTAACCTACATATTCCAAGTGCCCTCTAGTTAACCTACATAATCTAAGTGCCCGTTAGCTAACCTAGATTGTCCAAGGGCCCGCTAGTTGTCCTACATAGTCCAAGTGCCAGCTAGGTATCCTAGATAGTACAAGTGCCCGCTAAGGAACCTAAATAGTCCAAGTGCCTGTTAGCTAACCTAGATAGTCCAAGTGGCGGCTAAGTAACCTACATAGTCCAAGTGCCCCTTCGTTAACCTAGATAATCCAAATGCCCGCTAGGTAACCCAGAGAGTCCAAGTGCGCGCTAGTTAACCTACATAGTCCAAGTGCCCGATAGGGAACCTACATAATCCAATTGCCCTCTAGGGAACCTACATAGTCCAAGTGCCCGTAAGGCAACCTACATTGTCCAATTGCCCACTAGTTAACCTACATAGCCCACGTTCCCCCTAGGTAACCTAGATAGTCCAATTACCCGCTAGGTAACCTACATAGTCCAAATGCCCTCTAGGTAACCTACATAGTACAAGTGCCCGATAGGGAACCTACATAATCCAAGTGCTCGCTAGGGAACCTACATAGTCCAAGTGCCCGTTAGGTAACCTAGATAGTCCAAATGCCCGACAGGAAACCCACAGAGTCCAAGGGCCCGCTAGGGAACCTAGATAGTGCAAGTGCCCGCTTTGTAACCTAGATAGTCCAACAGCCCGCTAGGTAACCTACATACTCCAAAACCCGCTAGGTTAAGTAGATAGTTCAAGTGCCAGCTAGGTAACCTAGATTGTCCAAGTGCCCGCTAGTTAACCTAGATAGTCCTAGTGCCCATTAGTTAACCTAGAGTGTCCAAGTGCCCACTAGGGGACGTACTTAGTTCAAGTGCCCGTTAGCTAACCTAGATAGTCCAAGTGCCCGTTAGTTAACATTGATCATCCTAGTGCCCGCTAGTTAACCTAGATAGTCCAGTGCACGCTAGTTAACCTAGATAATCAAAGTGCCCTCTAGTTAACCTAGATCGTCCAAGTGCCCGCTAGTTAACCTACATAGTCCACGTGCCCGCTATGTAACCTAGATAATCAAAGTGCCCATTAGGTAACCTAGATAGTCCAATTGCCCGCTAGGTAACTTACATTGTCCAAGTTCCCGCTAGGAAACATAGATACTCAAAGTGCCCGTTACCTAACCTAGATAATCCAAGTGCCCGCTAAGCAACCTACATAGTCCAAGTGCCCGTTCGTTAACCTAGAATTCCAAGTGCCCGCTAGGTAACTTAGACAGTCCAAGTGCCCGCTAGGTTAACTGCATATTCCAAGTGCCCGTTCGTTAACCTAGATAGTCCAAGTGCCCACTAGGTAACCTACATAGTCCAAGTGCCCGCTAGGTATCCTATGTAGTCCAAGTGCCCGCTAGGTAACCTAGATAGTCCAAGGGCCCGCTAGTTAACCTACATAGTCCAAGGGCTCACTTGTTACCTTTGATAGTCCAAGTGCCCCCTAGTTAACCTAGATTGTCCAAGTGCCCGCTAGTTAACCTACATAGTCCAAGGGTCCACTAGTTAACCTATATACCAAGTGCCCGCTACGTAACCTAGATAGTCCAAGGGCACGCTAGTTAACCTACATAATCCAAGTGCCAGCTAGGCAACCTAGATACTCCAAGTGCCCGCTAAGGACCCTACATAGTCCAAGTGCACGCTAGTTAACCTAGATAGTCCAAGTGCCCGCTAGTTAATCTAGATAGTCCAAGTGCCAGCTAGGTAACCTACATAGTGCAAATGTCCACTAGTTAGCCTACATATTCCAAGTGCCCGCTAGATAACATAGATATTCCAAGTGCCCGCTAGGGAACGTACATAGTCCAAGTGCCCGCTAGGTAACCTAGATAGTGCAAGTGCCCGCTAGTTTTCCTATATAGTTCAAGTACCCGCTAGGTAACCTAGATCGTCCAAGTGCCCCCTAGTTAGCCTACATAGTCCAAGTGCCCGCTAGGTAACCTAGATAGTCCAAGTGCCCGTTCGGTAACCTAGATAGTCCAAGTGCCCTTTAGGGTACCTAGATAGTCCAAGGGCCCGCTAATAAACCTACATAGTCCCTGGGCCCGCTAGTTAACCTACATATTGCAAGTGTCCGCTAGTTAACCTACATATTCCAAGTGCCTGCTAGTTAACCTACATAATCTAAGTGCCCGTTAGTAACCTAGATAGTCCAAGGGTCTGCTAGTTGACCTACATAGTCCAACTGCCAGCTAGGTAAGCTAGATAGTACAAGTGCCCGCTAGGGAACCTAGACAGTCCAAGTGCCTGTTAGCTAACATAGATAGTCCAAGTGGCAACGAGGTAACGTACATAGTCCAAGTGCCCGTTCGTTAACCTAGATAATCCAAGTGCCCGCTAGGCAACCTACATAGTCCAAGTGCCCGTTAGTTAACCTAGTTAGTCCAAGTGCCCTCTAGTTAACCTAGATAGTCCAAGTGCCTGCTAGGTAACCTACATAGTGCAAGTGTCCGCTAGTTAACCTACATATTCCAAGTGCCCGCTAGTTAACATAGATAGTCCAAATGCCTGCTAGGGAACGTACATAGTCCAAGTGCCCGCTAGATAACCTAGATACTTCGAGTATCCGCTAGGTAACCTTGATCGTCCAAGGGCCCCCTAGTTAGCCTACATAGTCCAACTGCCCTTTAGGTAACCTAGATAGTCCAAGTGCCCGTTCGGTAACCTAGGTAGTCCAAGTGCCCTTTAGGGAACCTAGATAGTCCAAGGGTCCGCTAGTAAACCTACATAGTCCATGGGCCCGCGAGTTAACCTACATATTCCAAGTGCCCTCTAGTTAACCTACATAATCTAAGTGCCCGTTAGCTAACCTAGATAGTCCAAGGGCCCGCTAGGTATCCTAGTGCCAGATAGGTATACATAGTCCAAGTGCCAGATAGGTATCCTAGATTGTACAAGTGCCCGCTAGGGAACCTAAATAGTCCAAGTGCCTGTTAGCTAACCTAGATAGTCCAAGTGGCGGCTAGGTACCCTACATAGTCCAAGTGCCCGTTCGTTAACCTAGATAATCCAAGTGCCCGCTAGGTAACCCAGAGAGCCCAGTGCGCGCTAGTTAACCTACATAGTCCAAGTTCCCGATAGGGAACCTACATAATCCAAGTGCGCGCTAGGGAACCTACATAGTCCAAGTGCCCGCTAGGCAACCTACATAGTCAAAGTGCCCACTAGTTATCCTACATAGTCCACGTTCCCCCTAGGTAACCTAGATAGTCCAAGGGCCCGCTAGGCAACCTACATAGTCCAAATGCCCGCTAGTTAACCTACATAGTCCAAGTGCCCGCTAGGGAAGCTACATAGTCCAAGTGCCCGTTAGGTAACCTAGATACTCCAAATGCCCGTTAGGGAACCCACATAGTCCAAGTGCCCGCTAGGGAACTTCCATAGTCCAAGGGCCCGCTAGGGAACCTACATAGTCCAACTGCCCGTTAGTTAACCTAGATAGTCCAAGTGCCGCTTGGTAACCTACAAAATCTAAGTGCCCGCTAAGTAATCTATATAGTCCAAATGATCGCTACGGAGCCTACATAGTCCAAATGCCCGCTAGGTAACCTAGATGGTCCAAGGGCCCGCTAGGTAACCTACATAGTCCTAGTGCCCCCTAGTTAACCTACATTCTCCAAGTGCCCGATAGGGAACCTACATAGTCCAAGTGCCCGCTAGGTAACCAACATAGTCCAAATGCCCTCTAGTTAACCTACATAGTCCAAGTGCCCAATTGGGAACCTACATAATCCAAGTGCCCGCTAGGGAACCTACATAGTCCAAGTGCCCATTAGGTAACCTAGATAGTCCAAATGCCCGCCAGGAAACCCACATAGTCCAAGTGCCCGCTATGGAACTTACATAGTCCAAGGGCCCGCTAGGGAACCTACATAGTCCAAGTGCCCGTTAGGTAACCTAGATAGTCCAAGTGCCATTTTGGGAACCTAGATAGTCCAACAGCCCGCTAGGTAACCTACATACTCCAAGAACAAGCTAGGTAACGTAGATAGTTCAAGTGCCAGCTAGGTAACCTAGAAAGTCCAACTGCCTGCTAGGTAACCTACAAAGTCTAAGTGCCTGCTAGGTTATCTATATAGTCCAAATGCCAGCTAGGAAATCTACATAGTCCATGGGCCCGCTAGTTAACGTAGATAGTCCAAGTGCCGCAAGTTAATCTACATAGTCCACGGGCCCGCTAGTTAACCTACATAGTCCAAGTGCCCGCTAGTTAACCAAGATCGTCCAAGTGCCCGCTAGGTAACCTACGTAGTCCAAGGGCCCGCTAGTTAACCTACATAGTCCAAGTGCCGGCTAGGTAACCTACAAAGTCTATGTGCCCGCAAGGATATCTATATAGTCCAAATGCCCGCTAGGGAACCTACATAGTCCAAGTGCCCGCTAGGTAACCTAGATAATCCAAGTGCCCGCTAGTTAACCTAGATCGTCCAAGTGCCCGCTAGTTAACCTAGATCGTCCAAGTGCCCGCTAGTTAACCAACATAATCCAAGGGCCCGCTAGTTAACGTAGATAGTCCAAGTGACGCAAGTTAATTTTCATAGTCCACGGGCCCGCTAGTTAACCTACATAGTCCAAGTACCCGCTAGTTAACCTAGATCGTGCAAGTGTCCGCTAGTTAACCTACATAGTCCAAGTGCGAGTTAGCTAACCTAGATAGTCCAAGGGCCCGCTAGTTGACCTACATAGTCCAAGTGCCCGCTAGGTATCCTAGATAATCCAAGTGCCCGCTAGGGAACCTTCACAGTCCAAGTGCCAACTAAGTAACCTAGAGAGTCCAAGTACCCGTTAGTTAACCTAGATAGTCCTAGTGCCCGTGAGTTAACCTAGAGTGTCCAAGTGCCCACTAGGGGACGTACATAGTCCAAGTGCCCGCTAGGTAACCTAAATATTCCAAATGCCCGCTAGTGAAACTACATAGTCCAAGTGCCCGCTTGTTAACCAAGATAGTCCAAGTGCCTGCTAGTAAACCTACATAATCCATGGGCCCGCTAGTTAACCTACATAGGGCAAGGGCCCGCTAGTTAACCTAGATCGTGCAAGTGTCCGCTAGTTAACCTATATAGTCCAAGTACCCGCTAGTTAACCTATATACCAAGTGCCCGCTACGTAACCTAGATAGTCCAAAGGCACGCTAGTTAACCTACATAGTACAAGTGCCCGCTAGGCAACCTAGATAGTCCAAGTGCCCGCTAGTTAACCTAGATAGTCCAAGTGCCTGCTAGTAAACCTACATAATCCATGGTCCCGCTAGTTAACCTACATAGTGTTAGGGCCCGCTAGTTAACCTAGATCGTCCAAGTGTCCGCTAATTAACCTATATAGTATAAGTGCCCGCTAGTTAACCTATATACCAAGTGCCCGCTAAGTAACCTAGATAGTCCAAGTGCCCGCTAGTTAACCTAGATAGTCCAAGTGCCTGCTAGGTAACCTACATAGTGCAAGTGTCTGCTAGTTAACCTACATATTCCAAGTGCCCGCTAGTTAACATAGATAGTCCAAGTACCCGCTAGGGAACGTACATAGTCCAAGTGCCCGCTAGGTAAATTAGATAGTGCAAGTGCCCGCTAGTTAACCTAGATAGTTCAAGTACCCGCTAGGTAACCTAGATCGTCCAAGGGCCCCCTAGTTAGCCTACATAGTCCAAGTGCCCTTTAGGTAACCTTGATAGTCCAAGTGCACGTTCGTTAACCTAGATAGTCCAAATGCCCTTTAGGGAACCTAGATAGTCCAAGGGCCCGCTAGGAAACCTACATAGTCCATGGGCCCGCTAGTTTACCTACATATTCCAAATGCACGCTAGTTAACCTACATAATCTAAGTGCCCGTTAGCTAACCTAGATAGTCCAAGGGCCCGCTAGTTGACCTACATTGTCCAAGTGCCAGCTAGGTATCCTAGATAATACAAGTGCCCGCTAGGGAACCTAAATAGTCCAAGTGCCTGTTAGCTAACCTATATAATCCAAGTGGTGGCTAGGTAACCTACATAGTCCAAGTGCCCGTTCGTTAACCTAGATAATCCAAGTGCCCGCTAGGGAACCTACATAGTCCAAGTGCTCGTTGGCAACCAACATAGTCCAAGTGCCCACTAGTTAACCTACATAGTCAAGGTTCCCCCTACGTAACCTAGATAGTCCAAGGGCCCGCTAGGTAACCTACATTGTCCTAGTGCCCCCTAGTTAACCTACATTTTCCAAGTGCCCGATAGGGAACCTACATAGTCCAAGTGCCCGCTAGGTAACCTATATAGTCCAAATGCCCGCTAGTTAACCTACATAGTCCAAGTGCCCGATAGGGAACCTACATAATCCAAGTGCCCGCTAGGGAACCTACATAGTCCAAGTGCCCGTTAGGTAACCTAGATAGTCCAAATGCCCGCTAGGGAACCCACATTGTCCAAGTGCCCGCTTGGTAACCTACAAAATCTAAGTGCCCGCTAGGTAATCTATATAGTCCAAATGACCGCTAGGGAGCCTACATAGTCCAAATGCCCGCTAGGTAACCTAGATAGTCCAAGGGCCCGCTAGGTAACCTACATAGTCCTAGTGCCCCCTAGTAAACCAACATTCTCCAAGTGCCCGATAGGGAACCTACATAGTCCAAGTGCCCGCTAGGTAACCTACATAGTGCAAATGCCCTCTAGTTAACCTACATAGTCCAAGTGCCCGATAGGGAACCTAAATAATCCAAGTGCCCGCTAGGGAACCTACATAGTCCAAGTGTTCGTTAGGTAACCTAGATAGTCCAAATGCCCGCCAGGAAACCCACATAGTCTAAGTGCCCGCTAGGGAACTTACATTGTCCAAGGGCCCGCTAGGGAACCTACATAGTCCAAGTACTCGTTAGTTAACCTAGATAGTCCAAGTGCCTGCTTGGTAACCTAGATAGTCCAACAGCCCGCTAGGTCACCTACATACTCCAAGAACCTGCTAGGTTACTTAGATAGTTCAAGTGCCAGCCAGGTAACCTAGAAAGTCCAACTGCCCGCTAGGTAACCTAAAAAGTCTAAGTGCCCGCTAGGTTATCTATATAGTGCAAATGCCCGCTAGGGAACCTACATAGTCCAAGTCCCCGCTAGTTAACCTAGATCGTCGAATTGTCCGCTAGTTAAGCAACATAGTCAATGGGCCCGCTAGTTAACCTAGATCGTGCAAGTGTCCGCTAGTTAACCTACATAGTCCAAGTGCCAGTTAGCTATCCTAGATAGTCCAAGGGCCCGCTAGTTGACCTACATAGTCCAAGTGCCCGCTAGGTAACCTAGATAATCCAAGTGCCCGCTAGGGAACCTTCATAGTCCAAGTGCCAGCTAGGTAACCTAGATGGTCCTAGTGCCCGTTAGTTAACCTAGAGTGGCCAAGTGCCCACTAGGGGACGTACTTAGTCCAAGTTCCCGTTAGCTAACCTAGATACTCCAAGTGCCCGCTAGTTAACATTGATCATCCAAGTGCCCGCTACTTAACCTAGATAGTCTAAGTGCACGCTAGTTAACCTAGATAGTCCAAGTGCCCTCTAGTTAACCTAGATCGTCCAAGTGCCCGCTAGTTAACCTACATAGTCAAAGGGCTCGCTAGTTAGCCTACGTAGTCCAAGGTCCCCTAGTTAACCTAGATAGTCCAAGTGCTCGCTAGTCAACCTACATAGTACAAGGCCCCGCTAGTTGACCTAAATAGTCCAAGTGCCTGCTAGTTAACCTAGATAGTCCAAGTGCCCGCTAGGTAACCTAAGTAGTCCAAATGTCCGATAGGGATCCTACATAGTCCAAGTGCCCGCTAGGTAAACTACATAGTCCATGTGCCCGTTCGTTAACCTAGATAGTCCAAGTGCCTGCTAGATAACCTAGATAGTCCAAGTGCCCGCTAGGTTACCTAGAGTCCAAGTGCTCGCTAGTTAACCTACATAGTCCAAGTGCCCGCTATGTAACCTAGATAGTCAAAGTGCCCGTTAGGTAACCTAGATAGTCCAAGTGCCCGCTAGGTAACTTACATTGTCCAGGTTCCCGCTAGGTAACCTAGATACTCAAAGTGCCCGTTACCTAACAGAGATAGTCCAAGTGCCCGCTAAGCAACCTACATAGACCAAGTGCCCGTTCGTTAACCTAGAAGTCCAAGTGACCGCTAGGTAACCTAGGCAGTCCAAATGCCCGCTATGTTACCTGCATATTCCAAGTGCCCATTCGTTAACCTAGATAGTCCAAGTGCCCACTAGGTAACCTACATAGTCCAAGTGCCCGCTAGGTAAACTTTATAGTCCATGTGCCCGCTAGGTAACCTAGATAGTCCAAGGGCCCGCTAGTTAACCTACATAGTCCTACGGCTCACTTGTTAACTTTGATAGTCCAAGTGCCCGCTAGTTAACCTAGATCGTCCAAGTGCCCGCTAGTTAACCTAGATAGTCCAAGGGCACGCTAGTTAACCTAGATAGTCCAAGTGGCCGCTTGTTAACCTAGATAGTCCAACTGCCTGCTAGGTAACCTACATAGTGCAAGTGTCCGCTAGTTAACCTACATATTCCAAGTGCCCACTAGTTAACATAGATAGTTCAAGTGCCCGCTAGGGAACGTACATAGTCCAAGTGCCCGCTAGGTAAGCTAGAGAGTGCAAGTGCCCGCTAGTTAACCTAGATAGTACAAGTACCCGCTAGGTAACCTAGATCGTCCAAGGGCCCCCTAGTTAGCCTACATAGTCCAAGTGCCCGCTAAGTAACCTAGATAGTCGAAGTTACTGTTCGGTAACCTAGATAATCCAAGTGCCCGTTTGGTAACCTAGATAGTCCAAGTGCCCTTTAGGGAACTCAGATAGTCCAAGGGCCCTCTAGTAAATCTACATAGTCCATGGGCCCGCTAGTTAACCTACATAGTGCAAGTGTCTGCTAGTTAACCTACATATTCCAAGTGCCCGCTAGTTAACCTACATAATCTAAGTGCCCGTTAGCTAATCTAGATAGTCCAAGGGCCCGCTAGTTGACCTACATAGTCCAAGTGCCAGCTAGGTAACCTAGATAGTACAAGTGCCCACTAGGGAACCTAGATAGTCCAAGTGCCTGTTAGCTAACCTAGATAGTCCAAGTGGAGGCTAGGTAACGTACATAGTCCAAGTGCCCGTTCGTTAACCTAGATAATCCAATTGCAGGCTAGGTAACCTACATAGTCAAAGTGCCCTTTCGTTAACCTAGATAGTCCAAGTGTCCGCTAGGTAACCTACATAGTCCAAGGGCCCGCTAGGTAACCTAAATAGTCCAAGTGCCCGCTAAGAAACCAAGATAGTCCAAGTGCCCGTTATGTTACCTAGATAGTCCAAGT
The DNA here is from genome assembly GCF_050624435.1 of Tenrec ecaudatus. Lineage (NCBI taxonomy): Eukaryota > Metazoa > Chordata > Mammalia > Afrosoricida > Tenrecidae > Tenrec > Tenrec ecaudatus. The sequence goes on from NW_027457661.1 coordinate 1,048,625, forward strand.
GCCCGCTAGGTAACCTACATAGTCCAAGTTCCCGCTAGGTAACCTAGATAGTCCAAGTACCCGTTACCTAACCTAGATAATCCAATTGCCCGCTATGCAACATACATAGTCCAAGTGCCCATTCGTTAACCTAGAAGTCCAAATGCCCGCTAGGTAACCTACATAGTCCATATGCCCGTTCGGTAACCTAGATAGTCCAAGTGCCTGCTAATTAACCTACATAGTCCAAATGCCCGCTAGGTAACCTAGATAGTGCAAGTGCCGGCTAGGTAACCTACATAGTTCAAGTGCTCGCTAGTTAACCTAGATAGTCCAAGTGCCCGTTCGTTAACCTAGATAGTCCAAGTGCCCGCTAGGTAACCTAGACAGTCCAAGTGCCTGCTAGGTAACTTACATAGTCCAAATGCCCATTCGTTAACCTACATAGTCCAAGGGCCCACTATTTAACCTAGATCGTCCAAGTGTCTTTGGTTAACCTACATAGTCAAAGTGCCCGCAAGGTAACCTATATAGTCCAAGTTCCAGCTATGTAACCTAGATAGTCCAAGGGCCCGCTAGTTAACCTACATAGTCCAAGTGCCCTCTAGGTAAACTAGATAGTTCAAGTGCCCGCTAAGGAACCTACATAGTCCAAGTGCACGCTAGTTAACCCAGATAGTCCATGTGCCCGCTAGTTAAACTAGATAGTCCAAGTGCCGCTAGGTAACCTACATTGTGCAAGTGTCCCCTAGTTAACGTACATAGTCCAAGTGCCCGCTAGTTAACATAGATAGTCCAAGTGCCCGCTAGGTAACCTAGATGGTGCAAGTGCCCGGTAGTTAACCTACATAGTCCAAGTGTTCGCTAGGTAACCTAGATAGTCTAAGGGCCCGCTAGTTAACCTACATAGTCCAAGTGCCCGGTAGTTAACTTACATAGTTCAAGTGTCCGTAAGGAACATATATAGTCCAAGTGCCCGCTAGGGAACATACAGAGTCTAAGTGCCTGCTAGGGAACCTATGTAGTCCAAGTGCCCGCTAGGGAATCTACATAGTCCAAGGGCCCGCTAGTTAACGTAGATAGTCCAAGTGCTGCTAGTTAATCAACATAGTCCAAGGGCCCGCTAGTTAACCTACATAGTCCAAGTACCCGCTAGTTAACCTAGATCGTCCAAGTGCCAGCTAGTTAACCTACATATTCCAAGGTCCCGCTAGTTAACCTACATAGTCCAATGGCCCGCTAGTTAACCTACATCGTCCAAGGGCCCGCTAGTTAACCTACATAGTCCAAGTGCCCACTAGGTAACCAATATACACCAAATGCCCGCTAGGGACCCTAATACTCCAAATGCCCGCTAGTTAACCTAGATAGACCAAGTGCTCGCTACTTAACATAGATAGTCCAAGTGCCCGCTAGTTAACCTAGATAGACCAAGTGCCCGCTAGGGAACCTATCTAGTCCAAGTGCCCGATTGGGAACCTACATAGTACAAGTGCCCGCTAGTTAACATAGATAGTCCAAGTGCCCGCTAGGTAACGTACATAGTCCAAGTGCCCGCTAGGTAACCTAGATAGTCCAAGTGCCCGCTAAGGAACGTACATAGTCCAAATGCCCGCTAGGTAACCTAGATAGTCCAAATGCCCACTAGGGAACCCACATAATCCAAGTGCCTGTCAGGTAACCTAGATAGTCCAAATGCCCGCTAGGGAACCCACATAGTCCAAGTGTCCGCTAGGGAACTTACATAGTCCAATGGCCCGCTAGGGAACCTACATAGTCCAAGTGCCCGTTAGTTAACCTAGATAGTCCAAGTGCCCGCTAGGGAACTTACATAGTCCAAGGGCCCGCTAGGGAACCTACATAGTCCAAGTGCCCGTTAGTTAACCTAGATAGTCCAAGTGCCCGCTTGGTAACCTAGATAGTCCAACAGCCCGGTAGGTAACCTACATACTCCAAGTACCCGCTAGGTAACGTAGATAGTTCAAGTGCCAGCTAGTTAACCTAGATAGTCCAAGTGCCCGCTAGGTAACCTACAAAGTCTAAGTGCCCGCTAGGTAATCTATATAGTCCAAATGCCCGTTAGTGAGCCTACATAGTCCAAATGCCCGCTAGGTAACCTAGATAGTCCAAGGGCCCGCTAGGTAACCTACATAGTCCTAGTGCCCCCTAGTTAACCTACATTCTCTAAGTGCCCGATAGGGAACCTACATAGTCCAAGTTCCCGCTAGGTAACCTACATAGTCCAAGTGCCCGCTATGTAACCTAGATAGTCAAAGTGCCCGTTAGGTAACCTAGATAGTCCAAGTGCCCGCTAGGTAACTTACATTGTCCAGGTTCCCGCTAGGTAACCTAGATACTCAAAGTGCCCGTTACCTAACAGAGATAGTCCAAGTGCCCGCTAAGCAACCTACATAGACCAAGTGCCCGTTCGTTAACCTAGAAGTCCAAGTGACCGCTAGGTAACCTAGGCAGTCCAAATGCCCGCTATGTTACCTGCATATTCCAAGTGCCCATTCGTTAACCTAGATAGTCCAAGTGCCCACTAGGTAACCTACATAGTCCAAGTGCCCGCTAGGTAAACTTTATAGTCCATGTGCCCGCTAGGTAACCTAGATAGTCCAAGGGCCCGCTAGTTAACCTACATAGTCCTACGGCTCACTTGTTAACTTTGATAGTCCAAGTGCCCGCTAGTTAACCTAGATCGTCCAAGTGCCCGCTAGTTAACCTAGATAGTCCAAGGGCACGCTAGTTAACCTAGATAGTCCAAGTGGCCGCTTGTTAACCTAGATAGTCCAACTGCCTGCTAGGTAACCTACATAGTGCAAGTGTCCGCTAGTTAACCTACATATTCCAAGTGCCCACTAGTTAACATAGATAGTTCAAGTGCCCGCTAGGGAACGTACATAGTCCAAGTGCCCGCTAGGTAAGCTAGAGAGTGCAAGTGCCCGCTAGTTAACCTAGATAGTACAAGTACCCGCTAGGTAACCTAGATCGTCCAAGGGCCCCCTAGTTAGCCTACATAGTCCAAGTGCCCGCTAAGTAACCTAGATAGTCGAAGTTACTGTTCGGTAACCTAGATAATCCAAGTGCCCGTTTGGTAACCTAGATAGTCCAAGTGCCCTTTAGGGAACTCAGATAGTCCAAGGGCCCTCTAGTAAATCTACATAGTCCATGGGCCCGCTAGTTAACCTACATAGTGCAAGTGTCTGCTAGTTAACCTACATATTCCAAGTGCCCGCTAGTTAACCTACATAATCTAAGTGCCCGTTAGCTAATCTAGATAGTCCAAGGGCCCGCTAGTTGACCTACATAGTCCAAGTGCCAGCTAGGTAACCTAGATAGTACAAGTGCCCGCTAGGGAACCTAGATAGTCCAAGTGCCTGTTAGCTAACCTAGATAGTCCAAGTGGAGGCTAGGTAACGTACATAGTCCAAGTGCCCGTTCGTTAACCTAGATAATCCAATTGCAGGCTAGGTAACCTACATAGTCAAAGTGCCCTTTCGTTAACCTAGATAGTCCAAGTGTCCGCTAGGTAACCTACATAGTCCAAGGGCCCGCTAGGTAACCTAAATAGTCCAAGTGCCCGCTAAGAAACCAAGATAGTCCAAGTGCCCGTTATGTTACCTAGATAGTCCAAGTGCCCGCTAGGTAACCTACATAGTCCAAGTTCCCGCTAGGTAACCTAGATAGTCCAAGTACCCGTTACCTAACCTAGATAATCCAATTGCCCGCTATGCAACATACATAGTCCAAGTGCCCATTCGTTAACCTAGAAGTCCAAATGCCCGCTAGGTAACCTACATAGTCCATATGCCCGTTCGGTAACCTAGATAGTCCAAGTGCCTGCTAATTAACCTACATAGTCCAAATGCCCGCTAGGTAACCTAGATAGTGCAAGTGCCGGCTAGGTAACCTACATAGTTCAAGTGCTCGCTAGTTAACCTAGATAGTCCAAGTGCCCGTTCGTTAACCTAGATAGTCCAAGTGCCCGCTAGGTAACCTAGACAGTCCAAGTGCCTGCTAGGTAACTTACATAGTCCAAATGCCCATTCGTTAACCTACATAGTCCAAGGGCCCACTATTTAACCTAGATCGTCCAAGTGTCTTTGGTTAACCTACATAGTCAAAGTGCCCGCAAGGTAACCTATATAGTCCAAGTTCCAGCTATGTAACCTAGATAGTCCAAGGGCCCGCTAGTTAACCTACATAGTCCAAGTGCCCTCTAGGTAAACTAGATAGTTCAAGTGCCCGCTAAGGAACCTACATAGTCCAAGTGCACGCTAGTTAACCCAGATAGTCCATGTGCCCGCTAGTTAAACTAGATAGTCCAAGTGCCGCTAGGTAACCTACATTGTGCAAGTGTCCCCTAGTTAACGTACATAGTCCAAGTGCCCGCTAGATAACATAGATAGTCCAAGTGCCCGCTAGGTAACCTAGATGGTGCAAGTGCCCGGTAGTTAACCTACATAGTCCAAGTGTTCGCTAGGTAACCTAGATAGTCTAAGGGCCCGCTAGTTAACCTACATAGTCCAAGTGCCCGGTAGTTAACTTACATAGTTCAAGTGTCCGTAAGGAACATATATAGTCCAAGTGCCCGCTAGGGAACATACAGAGTCTAAGTGCCTGCTAGGGAACCTATGTAGTCCAAGTGCCCGCTAGGGAATCTACATAGTCCATGGGCCCGCTAGTTAACGTAGATAGTCCAAGTGCTGCTAGTTAATCAACATAGTCCAAGGGCCCGCTAGTTAACCTACATAGTCCAAGTACCCGCTAGTTAACCTAGATCGTCCAAGTGCCAGCTAGTTAACCTACATATTCCAAGGTCCCGCTAGTTAACCTACATAGTCCAATGGCCCGCTAGTTAACCTACATCGTCCAAGGGCCCGCTAGTTAACCTACATAGTCCAAGTGCCCACTAGGTAACCAATATACACCAAATGCCCGCTAGGGACCCTAATACTCCAAATGCCCGCTAGTTAACCTAGATAGACCAAGTGCTCGCTACTTAACATAGATAGTCCAAGTGCCCGCTAGTTAACCTAGATAGACCAAGTGCCCGCTAGGGAACCTATCTAGTCCAAGTGCCCGATTGGGAACCTACATAGTACAAGTGCCCGCTAGTTAACATAGATAGTCCAAGTGCCCGCTAGGTAACGTACATAGTCCAAGTGCCCGCTAGGTAACCTAGATAGTCCAAGTGCCCGCTAAGGAACGTACATAGTCCAAATGCCCGCTAGGTAACCTAGATAGTCCAAATGCCCACTAGGGAACCCACATAATCCAAGTGCCTGTCAGGTAACCTAGATAGTCCAAATGCCCGCTAGGGAACCCACATAGTCCAAGTGTCCGCTAGGGAACTTACATAGTCCAATGGCCCGCTAGGGAACCTACATAGTCCAAGTGCCCGTTAGTTAACCTAGATAGTCCAAGTGCCCGCTAGGGAACTTACATAGTCCAAGGGCCCGCTAGGGAACCTACATAGTTCAAGTGCCCGTTAGTTAACCTAGATAGTCCAAGTGCCCGCTTGGTAACCTAGATAGTCCAACAGCCCGGTAGGTAACCTACATACTCCAAGTACCCGCTAGGTAACGTAGATAGTTCAAGTGCCAGCTAGTTAACCTAGATAGTCCAAGTGCCCGCTAGGTAACCTACAAAGTCTAAGTGCCCGCTAGGTAATCTATATAGTCCAAATGCCCGTTAGTGAGCCTACATAGTCCAAATGCCCGCTAGGTAACCTAGATAGTCCAAGGGCCCGCTAGGTAACCTACATAGTCCTAGTGCCCCCTAGTTAACCTACATTCTCTAAGTGCCCGATAGGGAACCTACATAGTCCAAGTTCCCGCTAGTTAACCTACATAGTCCAAGTGCCCGCTATGTAACCTAGATAGTCAAAGTGCCCGTTAGGTAACCTAGATAGTCCAAGTGCCCGCTAGGTAACTTACATTGTCCAGGTTCCCGCTAGGTAACCTAGATACTCAAAGTGCCCGTTACCTAACAGAGATAGTCCAAGTGCCCGCTAAGCAACCTACATAGACCAAGTGCCCGTTCGTTAACCTAGAAGTCCAAGTGACCGCTAGGTAACCTAGGCAGTCCAAATGCCCGCTATGTTACCTGCATATTCCAAGTGCCCATTCGTTAACCTAGATAGTCCAAGTGCCCACTAGGTAACCTACATAGTCCAAGTGCCCGCTAGGTAAACTTTATAGTCCATGTGCCCGCTAGGTAACCTAGATAGTCCAAGGGCCCGCTAGTTAACCTACATAGTCCTACGGCTCACTTGTTAACTTTGATAGTCCAAGTGCCCGCTAGTTAACCTAGATCATCCAAGTGCCCGCTAGTTAACCTAGATAGTCCAAGGGCACGCTAGTTAACCTAGATAGTCCAAGTGGCCGCTTGTTAACCTAGATAGTCCAACTGCCTGCTAGGTAACCTACATAGTGCAAGTGTCCGCTAGTTAACCTACATATTCCAAGTGCCCACTAGTTAACATAGATAGTTCAAGTGCCCGCTAGGGAACGTACATAGTCCAAGTGCCCGCTAGGTAAGCTAGAGAGTGCAAGTGCCCGCTAGTTAACCTAGATAGTACAAGTACCCGCTAGGTAACCTAGATCGTCCAAGGGCCCCCTAGTTAGCCTACATAGTCCAAGTGCCCGCTAAGTAACCTAGATAGTCGAAGTTACTGTTCGGTAACCTAGATAATCCAAGTGCCCGTTTGGTAACCTAGATAGTCCAAGTGCCCTTTAGGGAACTCAGATAATCCAAGGGCCCTCTAGTAAATCTACATAGTCCATGGGCCCGCTAGTTAACCTACATAGTGCAAGTGTCTGCTAGTTAACCTACATATTCCAAGTGCCCGCTAGTTAACCTACATAATCTAAGTGCCCGTTAGCTAATCTAGATAGTCCAAGGGCCCGCTAGTTGACCTACATAGTCCAAGTGCCAGCTAGGTAACCTAGATAGTACAAGTGCCCGCTAGGGAACCTAGATAGTCCAAGTGCCTGTTAGCTAACCTAGATAGTCCAAGTGGAGGCTAGGTAACGTACATAGTCCAAGTGCCCGTTCGTTAACCTAGATAATCCAATTGCAGGCTAGGTAACCTACATAGTCAAAGTGCCCTTTCGTTAACCTAGATAGTCCAAGTGTCCGCTAGGTAACCTACATAGTCCAAGGGCCCGCTAGGTAACCTAAATAGTCCAAGTGCCCGCTAAGAAACCAAGATAGTCCAAGTGCCCGTTATGTTACCTAGATAGTCCAAGTGCCCGCTAGGTAACCTACATAGTCCAAGTTCCCGCTAGGTAACCTAGATAGTCCAAGTACCCGTTACCTAACCTAGATAATCCAATTGCCCGCTATGCAACATACATAGTCCAAGTGCCCATTCGTTAACCTAGAAGTCCAAATGCCCGCTAGGTAACCTACATAGTCCATATGCCCGTTCGGTAACCTAGATAGTCCAAGTGCCTGCTAATTAACCTACATAGTCCAAATGCCCGCTAGGTAACCTAGATAGTGCAAGTGCCGGCTAGGTAACCTACATAGTTCAAGTGCTCGCTAGTTAACCTAGATAGTCCAAGTGCCCGTTCGTTAACCTAGATAGTCCAAGTGCCCGCTAGGTAACCTAGACAGTCCAAGTGCCTGCTAGGTAACTTACATAGTCCAAATGCCCATTCGTTAACCTACATAGTCCAAGGGCCCACTATTTAACCTAGATCGTCCAAGTGTCTTTGGTTAACCTACATAGTCAAAGTGCCCGCAAGGTAACCTATATAGTCCAAGTTCCAGCTATGTAACCTAGATAGTCCAAGGGCCCGCTAGTTAACCTACATAGTCCAAGTGCCCTCTAGGTAAACTAGATAGTTCAAGTGCCCGCTAAGGAACCTACATAGTCCAAGTGCACGCTAGTTAACCCAGATAGTCCATGTGCCCGCTAGTTAAACTAGATAGTCCAAGTGCCGCTAGGTAACCTACATTGTGCAAGTGTCCCCTAGTTAACGTACATAGTCCAAGTGCCCGCTAGATAACATAGATAGTCCAAGTGCCCGCTAGGTAACCTAGATGGTGCAAGTGCCCGGTAGTTAACCTACATAGTCCAAGTGTTCGCTAGGTAACCTAGATAGTCTAAGGGCCCGCTAGTTAACCTACATAGTCCAAGTGCCCGGTAGTTAACTTACATAGTTCAAGTGTCCGTAAGGAACATATATAGTCCAAGTGCCCGCTAGGGAACATACAGAGTCTAAGTGCCTGCTAGGGAACCTATGTAGTCCAAGTGCCCGCTAGGGAATCTACATAGTCCATGGGCCCGCTAGTTAACGTAGATAGTCCAAGTGCTGCTAGTTAATCAACATAGTCCAAGGGCCCGCTAGTTAACCTACATAGTCCAAGTACCCGCTAGTTAACCTAGATCGTCCAAGTGCCAGCTAGTTAACCTACATATTCCAAGGTCCCGCTAGTTAACCTACATAGTCCAATGGCCCGCTAGTTAACCTACATCGTCCAAGGGCCCGCTAGTTAACCTACATAGTCCAAGTGCCCACTAGGTAACCAATATACACCAAATGCCCGCTAGGGACCCTAATACTCCAAATGCCCGCTAGTTAACCTAGATAGACCAAGTGCTCGCTACTTAACATAGATAGTCCAAGTGCCCGCTAGTTAACCTAGATAGACCAAGTGCCCGCTAGGGAACCTATCTAGTCCAAGTGCCCGATTGGGAACCTACATAGTACAAGTGCCCGCTAGTTAACATAGATAGTCCAAGTGCCCGCTAGGTAACGTACATAGTCCAAGTGCCCGCTAGGTAACCTAGATAGTCCAAGTGCCCGCTAAGGAACGTACATAGTCCAAATGCCCGCTAGGTAACCTAGATAGTCCAAATGCCCACTAGGGAACCCACATAATCCAAGTGCCTGTCAGGTAACCTAGATAGTCCAAATGCCCGCTAGGGAACCCACATAGTCCAAGTGTCCGCTAGGGAACTTACATAGTCCAATGGCCCGCTAGGGAACCTACATAGTCCAAGTGCCCGTTAGTTAACCTAGATAGTCCAAGTGCCCGCTAGGGAACTTACATAGTCCAAGGGCCCGCTAGGGAACCTACATAGTCCAAGTGCCCGTTAGTTAACCTAGATAGTCCAAGTGCCCGCTTGGTAACCTAGATAGTCCAACAGCCCGGTAGGTAACCTACATACTCCAAGTACCCGCTAGGTAACGTAGATAGTTCAAGTGCCAGCTAGTTAACCTAGATAGTCCAAGTGCCCGCTAGGTAACCTACAAAGTCTAAGTGCCCGCTAGGTAATCTATATAGTCCAAATGCCCGTTAGTGAGCCTACATAGTCCAAATGCCCGCTAGGTAACCTAGATAGTCCAAGGGCCCGCTAGGTAACCTACATAGTCCTAGTGCCCCCTAGTTAACCTACATTCTCTAAGTGCCCGATAGGGAACCTACATAGTCCAAGTTCCCGCTAGGTAACCTACATAGTCCAAATGCCGTCTAATTAACCTACATAGTCCAAGTGCCCGATAGGGAACCTACATAATCCAAGTGCCCGCTAGGGAACCTACATAGTCCAAGTGCCCGTTAGGTAACCTAGATAGCCAAGTGCCCGCTAGGTAACCTAGACAGTCCAAGTGTCTGCTAGGTAACCTACATAGTCCAAATGCCCGTTCGTTAACCTACATAATCCAAGGGCCCACTAGTTAAACTAGATCGTCTAAGTGTCCTCTACTTAACCTACATAGTCCAAATGCACGCTAGTTAACCTACATAGTCCAAGTTCCCGCAAGGTAACCTAGACAGTCCAAGTGACCTTTAGGTTACCTACATAGTCCAAATGCCCGTTCGTTAACCTACATAGTCCAAGTGCCCGCTAGGTAACGTAGATAGCCCAAGTGCCCGCTAGGGAACGTACATAGTCCAAGTGCCCGCTAGGTAACCTAGATAGTCCAAATGCCCGCTAGTTAACCAACATAGTCCAAGTGCCTCCTAGGTAAACTACACAGTCCAAGTGCCCACTAGGTAACCTATACAGTCCAAGTACCCGATATGGAACCTACATAGTCCAAGTGCTCGCTAGGCAACCTACATAGTCCAAGTGCTCGCTAGGCAACCTACATAGTCCAAGTGCCCGCTAGGTAACTTAGATAGTCCAATTGCCCGTTAGCTAACCTAGATAGTCGAAGTGTCCGCTAGTTAACCTATATAGTCCAAGTGCCCGTTCGTTAACCTAGATGGGCCAAGTGCCTGCTAGGTAACCTAGACAGTCCAAGTGCCGGCTAGGTTACCTACATAGTCCAAGTGCACGTTCTTTAACCTAGATAGTCAAAGTGCCTGCTAGGTAACTTAAATAGTCCAAGTGCTCGCTAGGGAACCTACATAGTCCAAGTGCCCGCTAGGTAACCTAGATAGTCCAATTGCCCGTTAGCTAACCTAGATAGTCGAAGTGCCCGCTAGTAAACCTAGATAGTCCAAGGGCCCGCTACTTAATCTAGATAGTCCAAGTGCCCGCTAGGAAACCTAGATAGTCCAAGTGCCCGCTAGGGTATGTACATAGTTCAAGTTCCCGCTAGGTAACCTAGATTGTCCAAGTGTCCGCAAGTTAACCTACATAGTCCAAGTGCCCGCTAGGTAACCTAGATAGTCCAAGGTCCTGCTAGTTAACCTACATAGTCCAATGCCCGATAGTGAACATACAAAGTGCAAGTGCCCGCTGAGGAACCTACATAGTCCAAGTGCCCGATAGGGAACCTACATATTCCAAATGCCCGTTAGGGAACCAAATATTCCAAGTGCCCGTAGGGAACCTATATTGTCCAAGTGCCCGCTAGGGAACCTACATAGTCAAAGTGCCCGCTAGGGAACCTGCATTGTACAAGTGCCCGCTAATTAACCTAGATAGTCCAAGTGCCCGCTAGTTAACCTAGACAGTCCAAGTGCCCGCTAGTTAACCTAGACAGTCCAAGTGCCCGCTAGTTAACCTTGATCATCCAAGTGCCCGCTAGTTAACCTACATAGTCCAAGTGCCTGATAGGGAACCTACATAGTCCAAGTGCCCGCAGAGGAACCTACATAGTCCATGTGCCCGTTAGGGAACCTAGATAGTCCAAGTGCCCGTAGGGAACCTATATAGTCCAAGTGCCCGCTAGGGAACCTACATAGTTAAAGTGCCCGCTAGGGAGCCTGCATTGTGCAAGTGCCCGCTAGTTAACCTAGATAGTCCAAGTGTCCGCTAGTTAACCTAGATTGTCGAAGTGCCCGATAGTTAACCTACATAATCCAAGAACCTGCTAGTTAACCTAGATAGTCCAAGTGCCCGCTAGTTAACCTACATAGTCCAAGGGCCTGCTAGTTAAAATAGATATTCCAAGTGCCCGCTTGTTAACCTAGATCGTCCAAGTGTACGCTAGTTAACCTACATAGTCCAAGTTCCCGTTAGGTAACCTATATAGTCCAAGTGGCGGCTAGGTAACCTACATAGTCCAAGTGCCCGTTCGTTAACCTAGATAATCCAAGTGCCCGCTAGGGAACCTACATAGTCCAAGTGCCCGTTGGCAACCTACATAGTCCAAGTGCCCACTAGTTAACCTACATAGTCCAGGTTCCCTCTAGGTAACCTACATAGTCCAAGGGCCCGCTAGGTAACCTACATTGTCCTAGTGCCCCCTAGTTAACCTACATTCTCCAAGTGCCCGATAGGGAACCTAGATAGTCCAAGTGCCCGCTAGGTAACCTACATAGTCCAAATGCCCGCTAGTTAACCTACATAGTCCAAGTGACCGATAGGGAACCTACATAATCCAAGTGCCCGCTAGGGAACCTACATAGTCCAAGTGCCCGTTAGGTAACCTAGATAGTCCAAATGCCCGCTAGGGAACCCACATAGTCCAAGTGCCCGCTTGGTAACCTGCAAAATCTAAGAGCCCGCTAGGTAATCTATATAGTCCAAATGACCGCTAGGGAGCCTACATAGTCCAAATGCCCGCTAGGTAACCTAGATAGTCCAAGAGCCCGCTAGGTAACCTTCATAGTCCTAGTGCCCCCTAGTTAACCTACATTCTCCATGTGCCCAATAGGGAACCTACATAGTCCAAGTGCCCGCTAGGTAACCTACATAGTCCAAATGCCCTCTAGTTAACCTACATAGTCCAAGTGCCCGATAGGGAACCTAAATAATCCAAGTGCCCGCTAGGGAACCTACATAGTGCAAGTGCTCGTTTGGTAACCTAGATAGTCCAAATGCCCGCTAGGGAACTTACATTGTCCAAGGGCCCGCTAGGGAACCTACATAGTCCAAGTACTCGTTAGTTAACCTAGATAGTCCAAGTGCCTGCTTGGTAACCTAGATAGTCCAACAGCCCGCTAGGTAACCTACATACTCCAAGAACCTGCTAGGTTACGTAGATAGTTCAAGTGCCAGCCAGGTAACCTAGAAAGTCTAACTGCCCGCTAGGTAACCTACAAAGTCTAAGTGTCCGCTAGGTTATCTATATAGTGCAAATGCCCGCTAGGGAACCTACATAGTCCAAGTTCCCGCTAGTTAACATAGATCGTCCAATTGCCCGCTAGTTAAGCAACATACTCAATGGGCCCGCTAGTTAACCTAGATCGTGCAAGTGTCCGCTAGTTAACCTACATAGTCCAAGTGCCAGTTAGCTATCCTAGACAGTCCAAGGGCCCGCTAGTTGACCTACATAGTCCAAGTGCCCGCTAGGTAACCTAGATAATCCAAGTGCCCGCTAGGGAACTTTCATAGTCCAAGTGCCAGCTAGGTAACCTAGATAGTCCTAGTGCCCGTTAGTTAACCTAGAGTGGCCAAGTGCCCACTAGGGGACGTACTTAGTCCAAGTTCCCGTTAGCAAACCTAGATAGTCCAAGTGCCCGCTAGTTAACATTTATCATCCAAGTGCCCGCTACTTAACCTAGATAGTCTAAGTGCACGCTAGTTAACCTAGATAGTCCAAGTGCCCTCTAGTAAACCTAGATTGTCCAATAGCCCGCTAGTTAACCTACATAGTCCAAGTGCCCGCTAGTTAACCTACATAATCCAAGGGCCCGCTAGTTAACCTACGTAGTCCAAGGTCCCCTAGTTAACCTAGATAGTCCAAGTGCTCGCTAGTTAACCTACATAGTACAAGGCCCCGCTAGTTGACCTAAATAGTCCAAGTGCATGCTAGTTAACCTAGATAGTCCAAGTGCCCGCTAGGTAACCTAAATAGTCCAAATGTCCGATAGGGATCCTACATAGTCCAAGTGCCCGCTAGGTAAACTACATAGTCCATGTGCCCGTTCGTTAACCTAGATAGTCCAAGTGCCTGCTAGGTAACCTAGATAGTCCAAGTGCCCGCTAGGTAACCTAGATACTCAAAGTGCCCGTTACCTAACCTAGATAGTCCAAGTGCCCGCTAAGCAACCTACATAGACCAAGTGCCCGTTCGTTAACCTAGAAGTCCAAGTGCCCGCTAGGTAACCTAGACAGTCCAAATGCCCGCTAGGTTACCTGCATATTCCAAGTACCCATTCGTTAACCTAGATAGTCCAAGTGCCCACTAGGTAACCTACATAGTCCAAGTGCCCGCTAGGTAAACTTAATAGTCCATGTGCCCGCTAGGTAACCTAGATAGTCCAAGGGCCCGCTAGTTAACCTACATAGTCCAACGGCTCACTTGTTAACTTTGATAGTCCAAGTGCCCGCTAGTTAACCTAGATCGTCCAAGTGCCCGCTAGTTAACCTAGATTGTCCAAGTGCCTGCTAGTTAACCTACATAGTCCAAGGGCCCACTAGTTAACGTAGATAGTCCAAGTGTCCTCTAGTTAACCTACATAGTCCAAGTGCCCGCTACTTAACCTATATACCAAGTGCCCGCTAAGTAACCTAGATAATCCAAGGGCACGCTAGTTAACCTACATAGTCCAAGTGCACGCTAGTTAACCTAGATAGTCCAAGTGGCCGCTTGTTAACCTAGATAGTCCAACTGCCCGCTAGGGAACGTACATAGTCCAAGTGCCCGCTAGGTAAGCTAGAGAGTGCAAGTGCCCGCTAGTTAACCTAGATAGTTCAAGTACCCACGAGGTAACCTAGATCGTCCAAGGGCCCCCTAGTTAGCCTACATAGTCCAAGTGCCCGCTAAGTAACCTAGATAGTCCAAGTTACTGTTCGGTATCCTAGAAAATCCAAGTGCCCGTTTGGTAACCTAGATAGTCCAAGTGCCCTTTAGGGAACTCAGATAGTCCAAGGGCCCTCTAGTAAATCTACATAGTCCATGGGCCCGCTAGTTAACCTACATAGTGCAAGTGTCCGCTAGTTAACCTACATATTCCAAGTGCCCGCTGGTTAACCTACATAATCTAAGTGCCCGTTAGCTAATCTAGATAGTCCAAGTGCCCGCTAGTTGACCTACATAGTCCAAGTGCCAGCTAGGTAACCTAGATAGTACAAGTGCCCGCTAGGGAACCTAGATAGTCCAAGTGCCTGTTAGCTAACCTAGATAGTCAAAGTGGAGGCTAGGTAACGTACATAGTCCAAGTGCCCGTTCGTTAACCTAGATAATCCAATTGCCCGCTAGGTAACCTACATAGTCAAAGTGCCCTTTCGTTAACCTAGATAGTCCAAGTGTCCGCTAGGTAACCTACAAAGTCCAAGGGCCCGCTAGGTAACCTATATAGTCCAAGTGCCCGCTAAGAAACCAAGATAGTCCAAGTGCCCATTATGTAACCTAGATAGTCCAAGTGCCCGCTAGGTAACCTACATAGTCCAAGTTCCCGCTAGGTAACCTAGATAGTCCAAGTACCCGTTACCTAACCTAGATAATCCAATTGCCCGCTATGCAACATACATAGTCCAAGTGCCAATTCGTTAACCTAGAAGTCCAAATGCCCGCTAGGTAACCTACATAGTCCATATGCCCGTTCGGTAACCTAGATAGTCCAAGTGCCTGCTAATTAACCTACATAGTCCAAATGCCCGCTAGGTAACCTAGATAGTGCAAGTGCCGGCTAGGTAACCTACATAGTTCAAGTGCTCGCTAGTTAACCTAGATAGTCCAAGTGCCCGTTCGTTAACCTAGATAGTCCAAGTGCCCGCTAGGTAACCTAGACAGTCCAAGTGCCTGCTAGGTAACTTACATAGTCCAAATGCCCATTCGTTAACCTACATAGTCCAAGGGCCCACTATTTAACCTAGATCGTCCAAGTGTCTTTGGTTAACCTACATAGTCAAAGTGCCCGCAAGGTAACCTATATAGTCCAAGTTCCAGCTATGTAACCTAGATAGTCCAAGGGCCCGCTAGTTAACCTACATAGTCCAAGTGCCCTCTAGGTAAACTAGATAGTTCAAGTGCCCGCTAAGGAACCTACATAGTCCAAGTGCACGCTAGTTAACCCAGATAGTCCATGTGCCCGCTAGTTAAACTAGATAGTCCAAGTGCCGCTAGGTAACCTACATTGTGCAAGTGTCCCCTAGTTAACGTACATAGTCCAAGTGCCCGCTAGATAACATAGATAGTCCAAGTGCCCGCTAGGTAACCTAGATGGTGCAAGTGCCCGGTAGTTAACCTACATAGTCCAAGTGTTCGCTAAGTAACCTAGATAGTCTAAGGGCCCGCTAGTCAACCTACATAGTCCAAGTGCCCGGTAGTTAACTTACATAGTTCAAGTGTCCGTAAGGAACATATATAGTCCAAGTGCCCGCTAGGGAACATACAGAGTCTAAGTGCCTGCTAGGGAACCTATGTAGTCCAAGTGCCCGCTAGGGAATCTACATAGTCCATGGGCCCGCTAGTTAACGTAGATAGTCCAAGTGCTGCTAGTTAATCAACATAGTCCAAGGGCCCGCTAGTTAACCTACATAGTCCAAGTACCCGCTAGTTAACCTAGATCGTCCAAGTGCCAGCTAGTTAACCTACATATTCCAAGGTCCCGCTAGTTAACCTACATAGTCCAATGGCCCGCTAGTTAACCTACATCGTCCAAGGGCCCGCTAGTTAACCTACATAGTCCAAGTGCCCACTAGGTAACCAATATACACCAAATGCCCGCTAGGGACCCTAATACTCCAAATGCCCGCTAGTTAACCTAGATAGACCAAGTGCTCGCTACTTAACATAGATAGTCCAAGTGCCCGCTAGGTAACCTAGATAGACCAAGTGCCCGCTAGGGAACCTATCTAGTCCAAGTGCCCGATTGGGAACCTACATAGTACAAGTGCCCGCTAGTTAACATAGATAGTCCAAGTGCCCGCTAGGTAACGTACATAGTCCAAGTGCCCGCTAGGTAACCTAGATAGTCCAAGTGCCCGCTAAGGAACGTACATAGTCCAAATGCCCGCTAGGTAACCTAGATAGTCCAAATGCCCACTAGGGAACCCACATAATCCAAGTGCCTGTCAGGTAACCTAGATAGTCCAAATGCCCGCTAGGGAACCCACATAGTCCAAGTGTCCGCTAGGGAACTTACATAGTCCAATGGCCCGCTAGGGAACCTACATAGTCCAAGTGCCCGTTAGTTAACCTAGATAGTCCAAGTGCCCGCTAGGGAACTTACATAGTCCAAGGGCCCGCTAGGGAACCTACATAGTCCAAGTGCCCGTTAGTTAACCTAGATAGTCCAAGTGCCCGCTTGGTAACCTAGATAGTCCAACAGCCCGGTAGGTAACCTACATACTCCAAGTACCCGCTAGGTAACGTAGATAGTTCAAGTGCCAGCTAGTTAACCTAGATAGTCCAAGTGCCCGCTAGGTAACCTACAAAGTCTAAGTGCCCGCTAGGTAATCTATATAGTCCAAATGCCCGTTAGTGAGCCTACATAGTCCAAATGCCCGCTAGGTAACCTAGATAGTCCAAGGGCCCGCTAGGTAACCTACATAGTCCTAGTGCCCCCTAGTTAACCTACATTCTCTAAGTGCCCGATAGGGAACCTACATAGTCCAAGTTCCCGCTAGGTAACCTACATAGTCCAAATGCCGTCTAATTAACCTACATAGTCCAAGTGCCCGATAGGGAACCTACATAATCCAAGTGCCCGCTAGGGAACCTACATAGTCCAAGTGCCCGTTAGGTAACCTAGATAGCCAAGTGCCCGCTAGGTAACCTAGACAGTCCAAGTGTCTGCTAGGTAACCTACATAGTCCAAATGCCCGTTCGTTAACCTACATAATCCAAGGGCCCACTAGTTAAACTAGATCGTCTAAGTGTCCTCTACTTAACCTACATAGTCCAAATGCACGCTAGTTAACCTACATAGTCCAAGTTCCCGCAAGGTAACCTAGACAGTCCAAGTGACCTTTAGGTTACCTACATAGTCCAAGTGCCCGTTCGTTAACCTACATAGTCCAAGTGCCCGCTAGGTAACGTAGATAGCCCAAGTGCCCGCTAGGGAACGTACATAGTCCAAGTGCCCGCTAGGTAACCTAGATAGTCCAAATGCCCGCTAGTTAACCAACATAGTCCAAGTGCCTCCTAGGTAAACTACACAGTCCAAGTGCCCACTAGGTAACCTATACAGTCCAAGTACCCGATATGGAACCTACATAGTCCAAGTGCTCGCTAGGCAACCTACATAGTCCAAGTGCTCGCTAGGCAACCTACATAGTCCAAGTGCCCGCTAGGTAACTTAGATAGTCCAATTGCCCGTTAGCTAACCTAGATAGTCGAAGTGTCCGCTAGTTAACCTATATAGTCCAAGTGCCCGTTCGTTAACCTAGATGGGCCAAGTGCCTGCTAGGTAACCTAGACAGTCCAAGTGCCGGCTAGGTTACCTACATAGTCCAAGTGCACGTTCTTTAACCTAGATAGTCAAAGTGCCTGCTAGGTAACTTAAATAGTCCAAGTGCTCGCTAGGGAACCTACATAGTCCAAGTGCCCGCTAGGTAACTTAGATAGTCCAATTGCCCGTTAGCTAACCTAGATAGTCGAAGTGCCCGCTAGTAAACCTAGATAGTCCAAGGGCCCGCTACTTAATCTAGATAGTCCAAGTGCCCGCTAGGAAACCTAGATAGTCCAAGTGCCCGCTAGGGTATGTACATAGTTCAAGTTCCCGCTAGGTAACCTAGATTGTCCAAGTGTCCGCAAGTTAACCTACATAGTCCAAGTGCCCGCTAGGTAACCTAGATAGTCCAAGGTCCTGCTAGTTAACCTACATAGTCCAATGCCCGATAGTGAACATACAAAGTGCAAGTGCCCGCTGAGGAATCTACATAGTCCAAGTGCCCGATAGGGAACCTACATATTCCAAATGCCCGTTAGGGAACCAAATATTCCAAGTGCCCGTAGGGAACCTATATTGTCCAAGTGCCCGCTAGGGAACCTACATAGTCAAAGTGCCCGCTAGGGAACCTGCATTGTACAAGTGCCCGCTAATTAACCTAGATAGTCCAAGTGCCCGCTAGTTAACCTAGACAGTCCAAGTGCCCGCTAGTTAACCTAGACAGTCCAAGTGCCCGCTAGTTAACCTTGATCATCCAAGTGCCCGCTAGTTAACCTACATAGTCCAAGTGCCTGATAGGGAACCTACATAGTCCAAGTGCCCGCAGAGGAACCTACATAGTCCATGTGCCCGTTAGGGAACCTAGATAGTCCAAGTGCCCGTAGGGAACCTATATAGTCCAAGTGCCCGCTAGGGAACCTACATAGTTAAAGTGCCCGCTAGGGAGCCTGCATTGTGCAAGTGCCCGCTAGTTAACCTAGATAGTCCAAGTGTCCGCTAGTTAACCTAGATTGTCGAAGTGCCCGATAGTTAACCTACATAATCCAAGAACCTGCTAGTTAACCTAGATAGTCCAAGTGCCCGCTAGTTAACCTACATAGTCCAAGGGCCTGCTAGTTAAAATAGATATTCCAAGTGCCCGCTATTTAACCTAGATCGTCCAAGTGTACGCTAGTTAACCTACATAGTCCAAGTTCCCGTTAGGTAACCTATATAGTCCAAGTGGCGGCTAGGTAACCTACATAGTCCAAGTGCCCGTTCGTTAACCTAGATAATCCAAGTGCCCGCTAGGGAACCTACATAGTCCAAGTGCCCGTTGGCAACCTACATAGTCCAAGTGCCCACTAGTTAACCTACATAGTCCAGGTTCCCTCTAGGTAACCTACATAGTCCAAGGGCCCGCTAGGTAACCTACATTGTCCTAGTGCCCCCTAGTTAACCTACATTCTCCAAGTGCCCGATAGGGAACCTAGATAGTCCAAGTGCCCGCTAGGTAACCTACATAGTCCAAATGCCCGCTAGTTAACCTACATAGTCCAAGTGACCGATAGG
The DNA here is from genome assembly GCF_050624435.1 of Tenrec ecaudatus. Classification (NCBI taxonomy): domain Eukaryota; kingdom Metazoa; phylum Chordata; class Mammalia; order Afrosoricida; family Tenrecidae; genus Tenrec; species Tenrec ecaudatus. The sequence continues at coordinate 1,067,849 of NW_027457661.1, forward strand.
GAACCTACATAATCCAAGTGCCCGCTAGGGAACCTACATAGTCCAAGTGCCCGTTAGGTAACCTAGATAGTCCAAATGCCCGCTAGGGAACCCACATAGTCCAAGTGCCCGCTTGGTAACCTGCAAAATCTAAGAGCCCGCTAGGTAATCTATATAGTCCAAATGACCGCTAGGGAGCCTACATAGTCCAAATGCCCGCTAGGTAACCTAGATAGTCCAAGAGCCCGCTAGGTAACCTTCATAGTCCTAGTGCCCCCTAGTTAACCTACATTCTCCATGTGCCCAATAGGGAACCTACATAGTCCAAGTGCCCGCTAGGTAACCTACATAGTCCAAATGCCCTCTAGTTAACCTACATAGTCCAAGTGCCCGATAGGGAACCTAAATAATCCAAGTGCCCGCTAGGGAACCTACATAGTGCAAGTGCTCGTTTGGTAACCTAGATAGTCCAAATGCCCGCTAGGGAACTTACATTGTCCAAGGGCCCGCTAGGGAACCTACATAGTCCAAGTACTCGTTAGTTAACCTAGATAGTCCAAGTGCCTGCTTGGTAACCTAGATAGTCCAACAGCCCGCTAGGTAACCTACATACTCCAAGAACCTGCTAGGTTACGTAGATAGTTCAAGTGCCAGCCAGGTAACCTAGAAAGTCTAACTGCCCGCTAGGTAACCTACAAAGTCTAAGTGTCCGCTAGGTTATCTATATAGTGCAAATGCCCGCTAGGGAACCTACATAGTCCAAGTTCCCGCTAGTTAACATAGATCGTCCAATTGCCCGCTAGTTAAGCAACATACTCAATGGGCCCGCTAGTTAACCTAGATCGTGCAAGTGTCCGCTAGTTAACCTACATAGTCCAAGTGCCAGTTAGCTATCCTAGACAGTCCAAGGGCCCGCTAGTTGACCTACATAGTCCAAGTGCCCGCTAGGTAACCTAGATAATCCAAGTGCCCGCTAGGGAACTTTCATAGTCCAAGTGCCAGCTAGGTAACCTAGATAGTCCTAGTGCCCGTTAGTTAACCTAGAGTGGCCAAGTGCCCACTAGGGGACGTACTTAGTCCAAGTTCCCGTTAGCAAACCTAGATAGTCCAAGTGCCCGCTAGTTAACATTTATCATCCAAGTGCCCGCTACTTAACCTAGATAGTCTAAGTGCACGCTAGTTAACCTAGATAGTCCAAGTGCCCTCTAGTAAACCTAGATTGTCCAATAGCCCGCTAGTTAACCTACATAGTCCAAGTGCCCGCTAGTTAACCTACATAATCCAAGGGCCCGCTAGTTAACCTACGTAGTCCAAGGTCCCCTAGTTAACCTAGATAGTCCAAGTGCTCGCTAGTTAACCTACATAGTACAAGGCCCCGCTAGTTGACCTAAATAGTCCAAGTGCATGCTAGTTAACCTAGATAGTCCAAGTGCCCGCTAGGTAACCTAAATAGTCCAAATGTCCGATAGGGATCCTACATAGTCCAAGTGCCCGCTAGGTAAACTACATAGTCCATGTGCCCGTTCGTTAACCTAGATAGTCCAAGTGCCTGCTAGGTAACCTAGATAGTCCAAGTGCCCGCTAGGTAACCTAGATACTCAAAGTGCCCGTTACCTAACCTAGATAGTCCAAGTGCCCGCTAAGCAACCTACATAGACCAAGTGCCCGTTCGTTAACCTAGAAGTCCAAGTGCCCGCTAGGTAACCTAGACAGTCCAAATGCCCGCTAGGTTACCTGCATATTCCAAGTACCCATTCGTTAACCTAGATAGTCCAAGTGCCCACTAGGTAACCTACATAGTCCAAGTGCCCGCTAGGTAAACTTAATAGTCCATGTGCCCGCTAGGTAACCTAGATAGTCCAAGGGCCCGCTAGTTAACCTACATAGTCCAACGGCTCACTTGTTAACTTTGATAGTCCAAGTGCCCGCTAGTTAACCTAGATCGTCCAAGTGCCCGCTAGTTAACCTAGATTGTCCAAGTGCCTGCTAGTTAACCTACATAGTCCAAGGGCCCACTAGTTAACGTAGATAGTCCAAGTGTCCTCTAGTTAACCTACATAGTCCAAGTGCCCGCTACTTAACCTATATACCAAGTGCCCGCTAAGTAACCTAGATAATCCAAGGGCACGCTAGTTAACCTACATAGTCCAAGTGCACGCTAGTTAACCTAGATAGTCCAAGTGGCCGCTTGTTAACCTAGATAGTCCAACTGCCCGCTAGGGAACGTACATAGTCCAAGTGCCCGCTAGGTAAGCTAGAGAGTGCAAGTGCCCGCTAGTTAACCTAGATAGTTCAAGTACCCACTAGGTAACCTAGATCGTCCAAGGGCCCCCTAGTTAGCCTACATAGTCCAAGTGCCCGCTAAGTAACCTAGATAGTCCAAGTTACTGTTCGGTATCCTAGAAAATCCAAGTGCCCGTTTGGTAACCTAGATAGTCCAAGTGCCCTTTAGGGAACTCAGATAGTCCAAGGGCCCTCTAGTAAATCTACATAGTCCATGGGCCCGCTAGTTAACCTACATAGTGCAAGTGTCCGCTAGTTAACCTACATATTCCAAGTGCCCGCTAGTTAACCTACATAATCTAAGTGCCCGTTAGCTAATCTAGATAGTCCAAGTGCCCGCTAGTTGACCTACATAGTCCAAGTGCCAGCTAGGTAACCTAGATAGTACAAGTGCCCGCTAGGGAACCTAGATAGTCCAAGTGCCTGTTAGCTAACCTAGATAGTCAAAGTGGAGGCTAGGTAACGTACATAGTCCAAGTGCCCGTTCGTTAACCTAGATAATCCAATTGCCCGCTAGGTAACCTACATAGTCAAAGTGCCCTTTCGTTAACCTAGATAGTCCAAGTGTCCGCTAGGTAACCTACAAAGTCCAAGGGCCCGCTAGGTAACCTATATAGTCCAAGTGCCCGCTAAGAAACCAAGATAGTCCAAGTGCCCATTATGTAACCTAGATAGTCCAAGTGCCCGCTAGGTAACCTACATAGTCCAAGTTCCCGCTAGGTAACCTAGATAGTCCAAGTACCCGTTACCTAACCTAGATAATCCAATTGCCCGCTATGCAACATACATAGTCCAAGTGCCCATTCGTTAACCTAGAAGTCCAAATGCCCGCTAGGTAACCTACATAGTCCATATGCCCGTTCGGTAACCTAGATAGTCCAAGTGCCCGCTAATTAACCTACATAGTCCAAATGCCCGCTAGGTAACCTAGATAGTGCAAGTGCCCGCTAGGTAACCTACATAGTCCAATGCTCGCTAGTTAACCTAGATAGTCCAAGTGCCCGTTCGTTAACCTAGATAGTCCAAGTGCCCGCTAGGTAACCTAGACAGTCCAAGTGCCTGCTAGGTAACTTACATAGTCCAAATGCCCGTTCGTTAACCTACATAGTCCAAGGGTGCACTATTTAACCTAGATCGTCCAAGTGTCTTTGGTTAACCTTCATAGTCAAAGTGCCCGCAAGGTAACCTATATAGTCCAAGTTCCAGCTATGTAACCTAGATAGTCCAAGGGCCCGCTAGTTAACCTACATAGTCCAAGTGCCCGCTAGTTAACATAGATAGTCCAAGTGCCCGCTAGGTAACGTACATAGTCCAAGTGCCCGCTAGGTAACCTAGATAGTCCAAGTGCCCGCTAGGGAACGTACATAGTCCAAGTGCCCGCTAGGTAACCTAGATAGTCCAATTGCCCACTAGGGAACCCACATAGTCCAAGTGCCCATCAGGTAACCTAGATAGTCCACATGCCCGCTAGGGAACCCACATAGTCCAAGTGTCCGCTAGGGAACATACATAGTCCAAGGGCCCGCTAGGGAACCTACATAGTCCAAGTGCCCGTTAGTTAACCTAGATAGTCCAAGTGCCCGCTTGGTTACCTAGATAGTCCAACAGCCCGGTAGGTAACCTACATACACCAAGTACCCGCTAGGTAACGTAGATAGTTCAAGTGCCAGCTAGTTAACCTAGATAGTCCAAGTGCCCGCTAGGTAACCTACAAAGTCTAAGTGCCCGCTAGGTAATCTATATAGTCCAAATGCCCGTTAGTGAGCCTACATAGTCCAAATGCCCGCTAGGTAACCTAGATAGTCCAAGGGCCCGCTAGGTAACCTACATAGTCCTAGTGCCCCCTAGTTAACCTACATTCTCTAAGTGCCCGATAGGGAACCTACATAGTCCAAGTTCCCGCTAGGTAACCTACATAGTCCAAATGCCGTCTAATTAACCTACATAGTCCAAGTGCCCGATAGGGAACCCACATAATCCAAGTGCCCGCTAGGGAACTTACATAGTCCAAGTGCCCGTTAGGTAACCTAGATAGCCAAGTGCCCGCTAGGTAACCTAGACAGTCCAAGTGTCTGCTAGGTAACCTACATAGTCCAAATGCCCGTTCTTTAACCTACATAATCCAAGGGCCCACTAGTTAACCTAGATCGTCTAAGTGTCCTCTACTTAACCTACATAGTCCAAATGCACGCTAGTTAACCTACATAGTCCAAGTGCCGCTAGGTAACCTACATAGTGCAAGTGTTCCCTAGTTAACCTACATAGTCCATGTGGCCGGTAGTTAACATAGATAGTCCAAGTTCCCACTAGTTAACATAGATAGTCCAAGTGCCCACTAGGGAACATACATAGTACAAGTGCCCGCTAGGTAACCTAGATAGTGCATGTGCCCGGTAGTTAACCTACATAGTCCAAGTGCCCGCTAGGTAACCTAGATAGTCCAAGGGCCCGCTAGTTAACCTACATAGTCCAAGTGCCCGGTAGTTAACTTACATAGTCCAAGTGCCCCCTCTGGAACCTACATAGTCCAAGTGCCTGGTAGGGAACCTACATAGTTCAAGTGTCCCTAGGGAACACACAGGATCCAAGTGCCCGCTAGGGAATCTACATAGTCCAAGGACCCGCTAGTTAACCTAGATTGTCCAAGTGCACGCTAGTTAACCTACATAGTCCAAGGGCCCGCTAGTTAACCTATATAGTCCAAGTGCCCGCTAGGGAACCTACATAGTCAAAGTGCCCGCTAGGGAACCTACATAGTCCAAGTCCCCGCTAGTTAACCTAGATAGTCCAAGTGCCCGCTAGTTAACCTAGATAGTCCAAGTGCCCGCTAGTTAACCAGGATCATCAAAGTGCCCTCTAGTTAACTTACATAGTCCAAAGGCCTGCTAGTTAACCTACATAGAGTAAGGGCCCGCTAGTTAACCTTGATAGTACAAGTGCCCGCTAGTTAACCTACATAGTCCAAGTTCCCGCAAGGTAACCTAGACAGTCCAAGTGACCTTTAGGTTACCTACACAGTCCAAGTGCCCGTTCGTTAACCTACATAGTCCACGTGCCCGCTAGGTAACGTAGATAGCCCAAGTGCCCGCTAGGGAACGTACATAGTCCAAGTGCCTGCTAGGTAACCTAGATAGTCCAAATGCCCGCTAGTTAACCAACATAGTCCAAGTGCCTCCTAGGTAAACTACACAGTCCAAGTGCCCACTAGGTAACCTAGACAGTTCAAGTACCCGCTAGTTAACCTACATAGTCCAAGTGCTCGTTAGGCAACCTACATAGTGCAAGGGCCCGCTAGTTAACCTATATAGTCCAAGTGCCCGCTACGGAACCTACATAGTCAAAGTGCCCGCTAGGGAACCTACATAGTCCAAGTCCCCGCTAGTTAACCTAGATAGTCCAAGTGCCCGCTAGGAAACCTAGATAGTCCAAGTGCCCGCTAGGGTATGTACATAGTTCAAGTTCCCGCTAGGTAACCTAGATTGTCCAAGTGTCCGCAAGTTAACCTACATAGTCCAATTGCCCGCTAGGTAACCTAGATAGTCCAAGGTCCTGCTAGTTAACCTACATAGTCCAATGCCTGATAGTGAACATACAAAGTCCAAGTGCCCGCTGTGGAACCTACAAAATCCAAGTGCCCGATAGGGAACCTACATATTCCAAGTGCCCGTTAGGGAACCTAGATAGTCCAAGTGCCCGTAGGGAACCTATATTGTCCAAGTGCCCGCTTGGGAACCTACATAGTCAAAGTGCCCGCTAGGGAACCTGCATTGTACAAGTGCCCGCTAATTAACCTAGATAGTCCAAGTGCCCGCTAGTTAACCTAGACAGTCCAAGTGCCCGCTAGTTAACCTTGATCATCCAAGTGCCCGCTAGTTAACCTACATAGTCCAAGTGCCTGATAGGGAACCTACATAGTCCAAGTGCCCGCAGAGGAACCTACATAGTCCATGTGCCCGATAGGGAACCTAGATAGTCCAAGTGCCCGTAGGGAACCTATATAGTCCAAGTGCCCGCTAGGGAACCTACATAGTTAAAGTGCCCGCTAGGGAGCCTGCATTGTGCAAGTGCCCGCTAGTTAACCTAGATAGTCCAAGTGCCCGCTAGTTAACCTAGATTGTCGGAGTGCCCGATAGTTAACCTACATAGTCCAAGGTCAGCTAGTTAACCTAGATAGTCCAAGTGCCCGCTAGTTAACCTACATATTCCAAGACTGCTAGTTAACCGAGATAGTCCAAGTGCCCGCTAGTTAACCTACATAGTCCAAGGGCCCGCTAGTTAACCTAGATATTCCAAGTGCCCGCTTGTTAACCTAGATCGTCCAAGTGTACGCTAGTTATCCTACATAGTCCAAGTTCCCGTTAGGTAACCTAGATAGTACAAGTGCCCGCAAGGTAACCTACATAGTCCAAGTGCCCGCTAGGTAACCTACATAGTCCAAGTGCCCTTTCGTTAACCTAGTTAGTCCAAGTGCCCGCTAGGTAACCTACATAGTCCAAGGGCCCGCTAGGTAACCTACATAGTCCAAGTGCCCGTTAGGTAACCTAGATAGTCCAAGTGCCTGCTAGGTAACCTACATAGTCCAAGTTCCCGCTAGGTAACCTAGATAGTCCAAGTGCCCGTTACCTAACCTAGATAATCCAATTGCCCGCTATGCAACATACATATTCCAAGTGCCCATTCGTTAACCTAGAAGTCCAAGTGCCCTTAGGTAACCTACATAGTCCAAATGCCCGTTCGGTAACCTAGATAGTCCAAGTGCCTGCTAATTAACCTACATAGTCCAAGTGCCCGCTAGTTAACGTAGATAGTCCAAGTGCCCGCTAGGTCACCAAGACAGTCCAAGTGCCTGCTAGGTAACTTACATTGTCCAAATGCCCCTTCGTTAACCTACATAGTCCAAGGGCCCATTATTTAACCTAGATCGTGCAAGTGTCTTTGGTTAACCTACATAGTCCAAGTGCCCGCAAGGTAACCTATATAATCCAAGTTCCAGCTATGTAACCTAGATAGTCCAAGGGCCCGCTAGTTAACCTACATAGTCCAAGTGCCCGCTAGGTAAACTAGATAGTCCAAGTGCCCGCTAAGGAACCTACATAGTCCAAGTGCACGCTAGTTAACCCAGATAGTCCACGTGCCCGCTAGGTAACCTAGATAGTCCAAGTGCCGCTAGGTAACCTACATAGTGCAAGTGTCCCCAGGTTAACCTACATAGTCCAAGTGCCCGCTAGTTAACATAGATAGTCCAAGTGCCCTCTAGGGAACGTACATAGTCCAAGTGCCCGCTAGGTAACCTAGATAGTCTAAGGGCCCGCTAGTTAACCTACATAGTCCAAGTGCCCGGTAGTTAACTTACATAGTTCAAGTGTCCGTAAGGAACATATATAGTCCAAGTGCCCACTAGGGAACATACAGAGTCTAAGTGCCCGCTAGTGAACCTATGTAGTCCAAGTGCCCGCTAGGGAATCTACATAGTCCAAGGGCCCGTTAGTTAACGTAGATAGTCCAAGTGCCGCTAGTTAATCTACATAGATCAAGGGCCCGCTAGTTAACCTACATAGTCCAAGTGCCGATAGGGAACCTACATATTCCAAGTGCCCGTTAGGGAACCTAAATAATCCAAGTGCCCGCAGGGAACCTATATAGTCCAAGTGCCCGCTAGGGAACCTACATATTCAAAGTGCCCGCTAGGGAACCTGCATTGTGCAAGTGCTCGCTAGTTAACCTAGATAGTCCAAGTGCCCGCTAGTTAACTTACATAGTCCAAGGTCAGCTAGTTAACCTAGATAGTCCAAGTGCCCGCTAGTTAACCTACATAGTCCAAGGTCAGCTAGTTAACCTACATAGTCCAAGTGCCCGCTAGTTACCCTACATAGTCCAAGAACCCGCTAGTTAACCTAGATAGTCCAAGTGCCGGATAGTTTACCTACATAGTCCTCGAACTCGCTAGTTAACCTAAATCTTCCAAGTGTCCGCTAGTTAACCTACATAGTCCAAGTTTCCGTTAGGTAACCTAGATAGTAAAAGTGCCCGCAAGGTAACCTACATAGTCCAAGTGCCCGCTAGGTAACCTAGATATTCCAAGTTCCTGTTAACTAACCTAGATAATCCAAGTGCCCTCTAGGTAACCTACATAGTCCAAGTGCCCTTTCGTTAACCTAGATAGTCCAAGTGCCCGCTAGGTAACCTACAGAGTCAAAGGGTCCGCTAGGTAACCTATATAGTCCAAGTGCCCGTTACCTAACCTAGATAGTCCAATTGCCCGCTATGCAACATACATAGTCCAATTGCCCGCTAGTTAACCTACATAGTCCAAGTGCCCGCTAGGTAACCTAGATAGTCCAAGTGCCCGCTAGGTAACTTACATAGTCCAAATGCCCGCTAGGCAACCTAGATAGTCCAAGTGCCCGTTCGTTAACCTAGATAGCCAAGTGCCCGCTAGGTAAACTAGACAGTCCAAGTGTCTGCTAGGTAACCTACATAGCCCAAATGCCCGTTCGTTAACCTACATAGTCCAAGGGCCCACTAGTTAACCTAGATCGTCTAAGTGTCCTCTACTTAACCTACATAGTCCAAATGCACGCTAGTTAACCTACATAGTCCAAGTGCCGCTAGGTAACCTACATAGTGCAAGTGTCCCCTAGTTAACCTACATAGTCCAAGTACCCGGTAGTTAACATAGATAGTCCAAGTGCCCACTAGTTAGCATAGATAGTCCAAGTGTCCGCTAGGGAACATACATAGTCCAAGTGCCCGCTAGGTAACCTAGATAGTGCATGTGCCCGGTAGTTAACCTACATAGTCCAAGTGCCCGCTAGGTAACCTAGATAGTCCAAGGGCCCGCTAGTTAACCTACATAGTCCAAGTGCCCGGTAGTTAACTTACATAGTCCAAGTGCCCCCTCTGCAACCTACATAGTCCAAGTGCCTGCTTGGGAACCTACATAGTTCAAGTGTCCGTAGGGAACACACAGAATCCAAGTGCCCGCTAGGGAATCTACATAGTCCAAGGGCCCGCTAGTTAACGTAGATAGTCCAAGTACCCGCTAGTCAACCTAGATCGTCCAAGTGCACGCTAGTTAACCTACATAGTCCAAGGGCCCGCTAGTTAACCTATATAGTCCAAGTGCCCGCTAGGGAACCTACATAGTCAAAGTGCCCGCTAGGGAACCTACATAGTCCAAGTGCCCGCTAGTTAACCTAGATAGTCCAAGTGCCCGCTAGTTAACCTAGATAGTCCAAGTGCCCGCTAGTTAACCAGGATCATCAAAGTGCCCTCTAGTTAACTTACAGAGTCCAAAGGCCTGCTAGTTAACCTACATAGAGCAAGGGCCCGCTAGTTAACCTTGATAGTCCAAGTGCCCGCTAGTTAACCTACATAGTCCAAGTTCCCGCTAGGTAACCTAGACAGTCCAAGTGACCATTAGGTTACTTACATAGTCCAAGTGCCCGTTCGTTAACCTACATAGTCCAAGTGCCCGCTAGGTAACGTAGATAGCCCAAGTGCCCGCTGGGAACGTACATAGTCCAAGTGCCCGCTAGGTAACCTAGATAGTCCAAGTGACCGCTAGTTAACCAACATAGTCCAAGTTCCTCCTAGGTAAACTACATAGTCCAAGTGCCCACTAGGTAACCTAGACTGTCCAATTGCCCTCTAGTTAACCTAGACAGTCGAAGTACCCCATAGGGAACCTACATAGTCCAAGTGCTCGCTAGGGAACCTACATAGTCCAAGTGCTCGCTAGGCAACCTACATAGTCCAAGTGCCCGCTAGGTAACCTAGATAGTCCAATTGCCCGTTAGCTAACCTTGATAGTCGAAGTGTCCGCTAGTTAACCTACATAGTCCAAGTGCCCGTTCGTTAACGTAGATAGGCCAAGTGCCTGCTAGGTAACCTAGACAGTCCAAGTGCCCGCTAGGTTACCTACATAGTCCAAGTGCACGTTCGTTAACCTAGATAGTCAAAGTGCCTGCTAGGTAACCTAAATAGTACAAGTGCACGCTAGGGAACCTACATAGTCCAAGTGCCCGCTAGGTAACCTAGATAGTCCAATTGCCCGTTAGCTAACCTAGATAGTCGAAGTGTCCGCTAGTTAACCTACATAGTCCAAGTGCCCGTTCGTTAACGTAGATAGGCCAAGTGCCTGCTAGGTAACCTAGACAGTCCAAGTGCCCGCTAGGTCACCTACATAGTCCAAGTGCACGTTCGTTAACCTAGATAGTCCAAGTGCCCGCTGGTAACCTACATAGTACAAGGGCCCGCTAGGTAACCTTGATAGTCCAAGTGCCTTCTAGTTAACCTACATAGTCCATGTGCTCGCTAGGTAACCTACAAAGTCCAAGTGCCCACTAGGTAACCTAAGTAATCCAAATACCCGCTACGGAAACTACATATTCCAAGAGCCCGCTAGTTAACCTCGATAGTCCAAGTGCCCGCTAGTAAACCTAGATAGTCCAAGGGCCCGCTCATTAATCTAGATAGTCCTAGTGCCCGCGAGTTAACCTAGATAGTCCAAGTGCCCGCTAGTTAACCTAGATCGTCTAAGGGCCCGCTGGATAACCTAGATAATCCAAGTGCCCGCTAGTTAACTTACATAGTCCAAGGGCCCTCTAGTTAACCTAGATAGTCCAAGTGCCCGCTAGGGGACGTACATAGAACAAGTGCCCGCTAGGTAACCTAGATAGTCCAAGTGCCCGCTAGGGTATGTACATAGTTCAAGTGCCCGCTAGGTAACCTAGATTGTCCAAGTGTGCGCTAGTTAACCTACATAGTCCAAGTGTCCGCTAGGTAACCTAGATAGTCCAAGGTCCTGCTAGATAACCTACATAGTCCAATGCCCGATAGGGAACCTACAAAGTCCAAGTGCCCGCTGAGGAACCTATATTGTCCAAGTCCCCGATAGGGAACCTACATATTCCAAGTGCCCGTTAGGGAACCTAGATAGTCCAAGTGCCCGTAGGGAACCTATATAGTCCAAGTGCCCTCTAGGGAACCTACATAGTCAAAGTGCCTGCTAGGGAATCTGCATTGTAAAAGTGCTCGCTAATTAACCTATAGTCCAAGTGCCCGCTAGTTAACCTAGATAGTCGAAGTGCCCGCTAGGGAACCTACATTGTTAAAGTGCCCGCTAGGGAGCCTGCATTATGCAAGTGCCCGCTAGTTAACCTAGATAGTCCAAGTGCCCGCTAGTTAACCTAGATTATCGAAGTGCCCGATAGTTAACCTACATAGTCCAAGGTCAGCTAGTTAACCTAGATAGTCCAAGTGCCCGCTAGTTAAACTACATAGTCCAAGAACCTGCTAGTTAACCTAGATAGTCCAAGTGCCCGCTAGTTAACCTACATAGTCCAAGGGCCTGCTAGTTAACCTAGATATTCCAAGTTCCTGTTATCTAAACTAGATAATCCAAGTGCCCGCTAGGTAACCTACATAGTCCAAGTGCCCTTTCGTTAACCTAGATAGTCCAAGTGCCCTCTAGGTAACCTACATAGTCCAAGGGCCCTCTAGGTAACCTATATAGTCCAAGTGCCCGCTAAGAAACCAAGATAGTCCAAGTGCCCGTTAGGTAACCTAGATAGTCCAAGTGCCCGCTAGGTAACCTACATAGTCCAAGTACCCGCTACGTAACCTAGATAGTCCAAGTGCCCGTTACCTAACCTAGATAATCCAATTGCCCGCTATGCAACATACATAGTCCAAGTGCCCATTCGTTAACCTGAAGGCCAAGTGCCCGTTAGGTAACCTACATAGTCCAAATGCCCGTCCGGTAACTTAGATAGTCCAAGTGCCCGCTAATTAACCTACATAGTCCAAGTGCCCCCTAGGTAACCTAGATAGTGCAAGTGCCCGCTAGGTAACCTACATAGTCCAAGTGCCCGCTAGTTAACCTAGATAGTCCAAGTGCCCGTTCGTTAACCTAGATAGTCCAAGTGCCCGCTAGGTCACCTAGACAGTCCAAGTGCCTGCTAGGTAACTTACATTGTCCAAATGCCCTTCGTTAACCTACATAGTCCAAGGGCCCATTATTTAACCTAGATCGTGCAAGTGTCTTTGGTTAACCTACATAGTCCAACTGCCCGCAAGGTAACCTATATAGTCCAAGTTCCAGCTATGTAACCTAGATAGTCCAAGGGCCCGCTAGTTAACCTACATAGTCCAAGTGCCCGCTAGGTAAACTAGATAGTCCAAGTGCCCGCTAAGGAACCTACATAGTCCAAGTGCACGCTAGTTAACCCAGATAGTCCAAGTGCCTGCTAGTTAACCTAGATAGTCCAAGTGCCGCTGGGTAACCTACATAGTGCAAGTGTCCCCTAGTTAACGTACATAGTCCAAGTGCCCGCTAGGTAACCTATATAGTGCAAGTGCTGGGAGTTAAACTACATAATCCAAGTGCCCGCTAGGTATCCTAGATAGTCTAAGGGCCCGCTAGTTAACCTACATAGTCCAAGTCCCCGGTAGTTAACTTACATAGTTCAAGTGTCCGTAAGGATCATATATAGTCCAAGTGCCCGCTAGGGAATATACAGAGTCTAAGTGCCCGCTAGGGAACCTATGTAGTCCAAGTGCCCGCTGGGAATCTACATAGTACAAGGGCCCGCTAGTTAACGTAGATAGTCCAAGTGCCGCTAGTTAATCTACATAGTTCAAGGGCCCGCTAGTTAACCTACATAGTCCAAGTGCCTGATAGGGAACCTACATAGTCCAAGTGCCCGCAGAGGAACCTACATAGTCCAAGTGCCCGATAGGGAACCTACATATTCCAAGTGCCCGTTAGGGAACCTAGATAGTCCAAGTGCCCGCTAGGGAACCTACATAGTCAAAGTGCCCGCTAGGAAACCTGCATTGTGCAAGTGCCCTCTAGTTAACCTAGATAATCCAAGTGCCCGCTAGTTAACTTACATAGTCCAAGGTCAGCTAGTTAACCTAGATAGTCCATGTGCCCGCTAGTTAACCTACATAGTCCAAGGTCAGCTAGTTAACCTAGATAGTCCACGTGGCCGCTAGTTAACCTACATAGTCCAAGAACCCGCTAGTTAACCTACATAGTCAATGTGCCCGATAGGGAACCTGCATTGTAAAAGTGCCCGCTAATTAACCTAGATAGTCCAAGTGCCCGCTATTTAACCTAGATAGTCGAAGTGCCCGCTAGGGAACCTACATAGTCCAAGTGCCCGCTAGGTAACCTAGTTATTCCAAGTTCCTGTTAGCTAACCTAGATAATCGAAGTGCCCGCTAGGTAACCTACATAGTCCAAGGTCAGCTAGTTAACCTAGATAGTCCAAGTGCCCGCTAGTTAAACTACATAGTCCAAGAACCTGCTAGTTAACCTAGATAGTCCAAGTGCCCGCTAGTTAACCTACATAGTCCAAGGGCCTGCTAGTTAACCTAGATATTCCAAGTTCCTGTTATCTAAACTAGATAATCCAAGTGCCCGCTAGGTAACCTACATAGTCCAAGTGCCCTTTCGTTAACCTAGATAGTCCAAGTGCCCGCTAGGTAACCTACATAGTCAAAGGGTCCGCTAGGTAACCTATATAGTCCATGTGCCCGTTACCTAACCTAGATAGTCCAATTGCCAGCTATGCAACATACATAGTCCAAGTACCCGCTAGTTAACCTACATAGTCCAAGTGCCCGCTAGGTAACCTAGATAGTCCAAGTGCCCGCTAGGTAACTTACATAGTCCAAATGCCCGCTAGGCAACCTAGATAGTCCAAGTGCCCGTTCGTTAACCTAGATAGCCAAGTGCCCGCTAGGTAACCTAGACAGTCCAAGTGTCTGCTAGGTAACCTACATAGTCCAAATGCCCGTTCGTTAACCTACATAGTCCAAGGGCCCACTAGTTAACCTAGATCGTCTAAGTGTCCTCTACTTAACCTACATAGTCCAAATGCACGCTAGTTAACCTACATAGTACAAGTGCCGCTAGGTAACCTACATATTGCAAGTGTCCCTAGTTAACCTACATAGTCCAAGTGGCCGGTATTTAACATAGATAGTCCAAGTGCCCACTAGTTAACATAGATAGTCCAAGTGCCCGCTAGGGAACATACATAGTCCAAGTGCCCGCTAGGTAACCTAGATAGTGCATGTGCCCGGTAGTTAACCTACATAGTCCAAGTGCCCGCATGTTAACCTAGATAGTCCAAGGGCCCGCTAGTTAACCTACATAGTCCAAGTGCCCTGTAGTTAACTTACATAGTCCAAGTGCCCCCTCTGCAACCTACATAGTCCAAGTGCCTGCTAGGGAACCTACATAGTTCAAGTGTCTGTAGGGAACATACATAATCCAAGTTCCCGCAAGGGAATCTACATAGTCCAAGGGCCCGCTAGTTAACGTAGATAGTCCAAGTACCCGCTAGTTAACCTAGATCGTCCAAGTGCACGCTAGTTAACCTACATAGTAGTTAACCTATATAGTCCAAGTGCCCGCTAGGGAACCTACATAGTCCAAGTGCCCGCTAGGGAACCTCCATAGTCCAAGTGCCCGCTAGTTAACCTAGATAATCCAAGTGCCCGCTAGTTAACCTAGATAGTCCAAGTGCCCGCTAGGGGACGTACATAGTTCAAGTGCCCGCTAGGTAACCTAGATAGTCCAAGTGCCCGCTAGGGGACGTACATAGTCCAAGTGCCCGCTAGGTAACGTAGATAGTCCAAGTGCCCGCTAGGGTATGTACATAGTTCAAGTGCCCGCTAGGTAACCTAGATTGTCCAAGTGTGCGCTAGTTAACCTACATAGTCCAAGTGCCCGCTGGGTAACCTAGATAGTCCAAGGTCCTGCTAGTTAACCTACATAGTCCAATGCCCGATAGGGAACCTAGATAGTCCAAGTGCCCGTAGGGAACCTATATAGTCCAAGTACCCTCTAGGGAACCTACATAGCCAAAGTGCCCGCTAGGGAACCTGCATTGTACAAGTGCCCGCTAGTTAACCTAGATAGTCCAAGTGCTGCTAGGTAACCTACATAGTGCAAGTGTCCCCTAGTTAACGTACATAGTCCAAGTGCCCGCTATTTAACATACATAGTCCAAGTGCCCTCTAGGGAACGTACATAGTCCAAGTGCCCGCTAGGTAACCTAGATAGTCTACGGGCCCGCTAGTTAACCTACATAGTCCAAGTGCCCGGTAGTTAACTTACATAGTACAAGTGTCCATAAGGAACATATATAGTCCAAGTGCCCGCTAGGGAACATACAGAGTCTAAGTGCCCGCTAGGGTACCTATGTAGTCCAAGTGCCCGCTAGGGAATCTACATAGTCCAAGGGCCCGCTAGTTAACGTAGATAGTCCAATTGCCGCTAGTTAATCTACATAGTTCAAGGGCCCGCTAGTTAACCTACATAGTCCCAGTGCCTGATAGGGAACCTACATAGTCCAAGTGCCCGCAGAGGAACCTACATAGTCCAAGTGCCCGATAGGGAACCTACATATTCCAAGTGCCCGTTAGGGAAACTAGATAGTCCAAGTGCCCGCAGGGAACCTATATAGTCCAAGTGCCCGCTAGGGAACCTACATAGTCAAAGTGCCCGCTAGGGAACCTGCATTGTGCAAGTGCCCGCTAGTTAACCTAGATAGTCCAAGTGCCCGCCAGTTAACTTACATAGTCCAAGGTCAGCTAGTTAACCTAGATAGTCCAAGTGCCCACTAGTTAACCTACATAGTCCAAGGTCAGCTAGTTAACCTAGATAATCCAAGTACCCGCTAGTTAACCTACATAGTCCAAGAACCCGCTAGTTAACCTAGATAGTCCAAGTGCCCGCTAGTTAACCTACATAGTCCTAGGGCCCGCTAGTTAACCTAGATATTCCAAGTGCCCGCTAGTTAACCTAGATCGTCCAAGTGTCCGCTAGTTAACTTATATAGTCCAAGTTCCCGTTAGGTAACCTAGATAGTCCAAGTGCCCGCTAGGTAACCTACATAGTCAAAGGGTCCGCTAGGTAACCTATATAGTCCAAGTTCCCGTTACCTAACCTAGATAGTCCAATTGCCCGCTATGCAACATACATAGTCCAAGTACCCGCTAGTTAAACTACATAGTCCAAGTGCCCGCTAGTTAACCTAGATAGTCCAAGTGCCCGCTGGGAATCTACATAGTGCAAGTGTCCCCTAGTTAACGTACATAGTCCAAGTGCCCGCTAGGTAACCTAGATAGTGCAAGTGCTGGGAGTTAAACTACATAATCCAAGTGCCCGCTAGGTAACCTAGATAGTCTAAGGGCCCGCTAGTTAACTTACATAGTCCAAGTGCCCGGTAGTTAACTTACATAGTTCAAATGTCCGTAAGGAACATATATAGTCCAAGTGCCCGCTAGGGAATATACAGAGTCTAAGTGCCCGCTAGGGAACCTATGTAGTCCAAGTGCCCGCTGGGAATCTACATAGTACAAGGGCCCGCTAGTTAACGTAGATAGTCCAAGTGCCGCTAGTTAATCTACATAGTTCAAGGGCCCGCTAGTTAACCTACATAGTCCAAGTGCCTGATAGGGAACCTACATAGTCCAAGTGCCCGCAGAGGAACCTACATAGTCCAAGTGCCCGATAGGGAACCTACATATTCCAAGTGCCCGTTAGGGAACCTAGATAGTCCAAGTGCCCGCTAGGGAACCTACATAGTCAAAGTGCCCGCTAGGAAACCTGCATTGTGCAAGTGCCCGCTAGTTAACCTAGGTAATCCAAGTGCCCGCTAGTTAACCTACATAGTCCGAGGTCAGCTAGTTAACCTAGATAGTCCAAGTGCCCGCTAGTTAACCTACATAGTCCAAGAACCCGTTAGTTAACCTAGATAGTCCAAGTGCCCGATTGTTAACCTACATAGTTCTCGGGCTCGCTAGTTAACCTAGATATTCCAAGTGCCCGCTAGTTAACCTAGATCGTCCATTTGTCCGCTAGTTAACCTACATAGTCCAAGTTCCCGTTAGGTAACCTAGATAGTAAAAGTGCCCGCAAGGTAACCTACATAGTCCAAGTGCCCGCTAGGTAACCTAGATAGTCCAAGTGCCCGCTAGTTAAACTACATAGTCCAAGAACCTGCTAGTTAACCTAGATAGTCCAAGTGCCCGCTAGTTAACCTACATAGTCCAAGGGCCTGCTAGTTAACCTAGATATTCCAAGTTCCTGTTAGCTAACCTAGATAATCCAAGTGCCCGCTAGGTAACCTACATAGTCCAAGTGCCCTTTCGTTAACCTAGATAGTCCAAGTGCCCGCTAGGTAACCTACAGAGTCAAAGGGTCCGCTAGGTAACCTACATAGTCCAAGTGCCCGCTAGGTAACCTAGTTATTCCAAGTTCCTGTTAGCTAACCTAGATAATCGAAGTGCCCGCTAGGTAACCTACATAGTCCAAGTGCCCTTTCGTTAACCTAGATAGTCCAAGTGCCCGCTAGGTAACCTACATAGTCAAAGGGTCCGCTAGGTAACCTATATAGTCCATGTGCCCGTTACCTAACCTAGATAGTCCAATTGCCAGCTATGCAACATACATAGTCCAAGTACCCGCTAGTTAACCTACATAGTCCAAGTGCCTGCTAGGTAACCTAGATAGTCCAAGTGCCCGCTAGGTAACTTACATAGTCCAAATGCCCGCTAGGCAACCTAGATAGTCCAAGTGCCCGTTCGTTAACCTAGATAGCCAAGTGCCCGCTAGGTAACCTAGACAGTCCAAGTGTCTGCTAGGTAACCTACATAGTCCAAATGCCCGTTCGTTAACCTACATAGTCCAAGGGCCCACTAGTTAACCTAGATCGTCTAAGTGTCCTCTACTTAACCTACATAGTCCAAATGCACGCTAGTTAACCTACATAGTACAAGTGCCGCTAGGTAACCTACATATTGCAAGTGTCCCTAGTTAACCTACATAGTCCAAGTGGCCGGTATTTAACATAGATAGTCCAAGTGCCCACTAGTTAACATAGATAGTCCAAGTGCCCGCTAGGGAACATACATAGTCCAAGTGCCCGCTAGGTAACCTAGATAGTGCATGTGCCCGGTAGTTAACCTACATAGTCCAAGTGCCCGCATGTTAACCTAGATAGTCCAAGGGCCCGCTAGTTAACCTACATAGTCCAAGAGCCCGGTAGTTAACTTACATAGTCCAAGTGCCCCCTCTGCAACCTACATAGTCCAAGTGCCTGCTAGGGAACCTACATAGTTCAAGTGTCTGTAGGGAACATACATAATCCAAGTTCCCGCAAGGGAATCTACATAGTCCAAGGGCCCGCTAGTTAACGTAGATAGTCCAAGTACCCGCTAGTTAACCTAGATCGTCCAAGTGCACGCTAGTTAACCTACATAGTAGTTAACCTATATAGTCCAAGTGCCCGCTAGGGAACCTACATAGTCCAAGTGCCCGCTAGGGAACCTCCATAGTCCAAGTGCCCGCTAGTTAACCTAGATAATCCAAGTGCCCGCTAGTTAACCTAGATAGTCCAAGTGCCCGCTAGGGGACGTACATAGTTCAAGTGCCCGCTAGGTAACCTAGATAGTCCAAGTGCCCGCTAGGGGACGTACATAGTCCAAGTGCCCGCTAGGTAACGTAGATAGTCCAAGTGCCCGCTAGGGTATGTACATAGTTCAAGTGCCCGCTAGGTAACCTAGATTGTCCAAGTGTGCGCTAGTTAACCTACATAGTCCAAGTGCCCGCTGGGTAACCTAGATAGTCCAAGGTCCTGCTAGTTAACCTACATAGTCCAATGCCCGATAGGGAACCTAGATAGTCCAAGTGCCCGTAGGGAACCTATATAGTCCAAGTACCCTCTAGGGAACCTACATAGCCAAAGTGCCCGCTAGGGAACCTGCATTGTACAAGTGCCCGCTAGTTAACCTAGATAGTCCAAGTGCTGCTAGGTAACCTACATAGTGCAAGTGTCCCCTAGTTAACGTACATAGTCCAAGTGCCCGCTATTTAACATACATAGTCCAAGTGCCCTCTAGGGAACGTACATAGTCCAAGTGCCCGCTAGGTAACCTAGATAGTGCAAGTGCCCGGTAGTTAACCTACATAGTCCAAGTGCCCGCTAGGTAACCTAGATAGTCTACGGGCCCGCTAGTTAACCTACATAGTCCAAGTGCCCGGTAGTTAACTTACATAGTTCAAGTGTCCATAAGGAACATATATAGTCCAAGTGCCCGCTAGGGAACATACAGAGTCTAAGTGCCCGCTAGGGTACCTATGTAGTCCAAGTGCCCGCTAGGGAATCTACATAGTCCAAGGGCCCGCTAGTTAACGTAGATAGTCCAATTGCCGCTAGTTAATCTACATAGTTCAAGGGCCCGCTAGTTAACCTACATAGTCCCAGTGCCTGATAGGGAACCTACATAGTCCAAGTGCCCGCAGAGGAACCTACATAGTCCAAGTGCCCGATAGGGAACCTACATATTCCAAGTGCCCGTTAGGGAAACTAGATAGTCCAAGTGCCCGCAGGGAACCTATATAGTCCAAGTGCCCGCTAGGGAACCTACATAGTCAAAGTGCCCGCTAGGGAACCTGCATTGTGCAAGTGCCCGCTAGTTAACCTAGATAGTCCAAGTGCCCGCCAGTTAACTTACATAGTCCAAGGTCAGCTAGTTAACCTAGATAGTCCAAGTGCCCACTAGTTAACCTACATAGTCCAAGGTCAGCTAGTTAACCTAGATAATCCAAGTACCCGCTAGTTAACCTACATAGTCCAAGAACCCGCTAGTTAACCTAGATAGTCCAAGTGCCCGCTAGTTAACCTACATAGTCCTAGGGCCCGCTAGTTAACCTAGATATTCCAAGTGCCCGCTAGTTAACCTAGATCGTCCAAGTGTCCGCTAGTTAACCTATATAGTCCAAGTTCCCGTTAGGTAACCTAGATAGTCCAAGTGCCCGCTAGGTAACCTACATAGTCAAAGGGTCCGCTAGGTAACCTATATAGTCCAAGTTCCCGTTACCTAACCTAGATAGTCCAATTGCCCGCTATGCAACATACATAGTCCATGTACCCGCTAGTTAAACTACATAGTCCAAGTGCCCGCTAGTTAACCTAGATAGTCCAAGTGCCCGCTGGGAATCTACATAGTGCAAGTGTCCCCTAGTTAACGTACATAGTCCAAGTGCCCGCTAGGTAACCTAGATAGTGCAAGTGCTGGGAGTTAAACTACATAATCCAAGTGCCCGCTAGGTAACCTAGATAGTCTAAGGGCCCGCTAGTTAACTTACATAGTCCAAGTGCCCGGTAGTTAACTTACATAGTTCAAATGTCCGTAAGGAACATATATAGTCCAAGTGCCCGCTAGGGAATATACAGAGTCTAAGTGCCCGCTAGGGAACCTATGTAGTCCAAGTGCCCGCTGGGAATCTACATAGTACAAGGGCCCGCTAGTTAACGTAGATAGTCCAAGTGCCGCTAGTTAATCTACATAGTTCAAGGGCCCGCTAGTTAACCTACATAGTCCAAGTGCCTGATAGGGAACCTACATAGTCCAAGTGCCCGCAGAGGAACCTACATAGTCCAAGTGCCCGATAGGGAACCTACATATTCCAAGTGCCCGTTAGGGAACCTAGATAGTCCAAGTGCCCGCTAGGGAACCTACATAGTCAAAGTGCCCGCTAGGAAACCTGCATTGTGCAAGTGCCCGCTAGTTAACCTAGGTAATCCAAGTGCCCGCTAGTTAACCTACATAGTCCGAGGTCAGCTAGTTAACCTAGATAGTCCAAGTGCCCGCTAGTTAACCTACATAGTCCAAGAACCCGTTAGTTAACCTAGATAGTCCAAGTGCCCGATTGTTAACCTACATAGTTCTCGGGCTCGCTAGTTAACCTAGATATTCCAAGTGCCCGCTAGTTAACCTAGATCGTCCATTTGTCCTCTAGTTAACCTACATAGTCCAAGTTCCCGTTAGGTAACCTAGATAGTAAAAGTGCCCGCAAGGTAACCTACATAGTCCAAGTGCCCGCTAGGTAACCTAGATAGTCCAAGTGCCCGCTAGTTAAACTACATAGTCCAAGAACCTGCTAGTTAACCTAGATAGTCCAAGTGCCCGCTAGTTAACCTACATAGTCCAAGGGCCTGCTAGTTAACCTAGATATTCCAAGTTCCTGTTAGCTAACCTAGATAATCCAAGTGCCCGCTAGGTAACCTACATAGTCCAAGTGCCCTTTCGTTAACCTAGATAGTCCAAGTGCCCGCTAGGTAACCTACAGAGTCAAAGGGTCCGCTAGGTTACCTATATAGTCCAAGTGCCCGTTACCTAACCTAGATAGTCCAATTGCCCGCTATGCAACATACATAGTCCAAGTGCCCGCTAGTTAACCTACATAGTCCAAGTGCCCGCTAGGTAACCTAGATAGTCCAAGTGCCCGCTAGGTAACTTACATAGTCCAAATGCCCGCTAGGCAACTTAGATAGTCCAAGTGCCCGTTCGTTAACCTAGATAGCCAAGTGCCCCCTAGGTAAACTAGACAATCCAAGTGTCTGCTAGGTAACCTACATAGCCCAAATGCCCGTTCGTTAACCTACATAGTCCAAGGGCCCACTAGTTAACCTAGATCGTCTAAGTGTCCTCTACTTAACCTACATAGTCCAAATGCACGCTAGTTAACCTACATAGTCCAAGTGCCGCTAGGTAACCTACATAGTGCAAGTGTCCCCTAGTTAACCTACATAGTCCAAGTACCCGGTAGTTAACATAGATAGTCCAAGTGCCCACTAGTTAGCATAGATAGTCCAAGTGTCCGCTAGGGAACATACATAGTCCAAGTGCCCGCTAGGTAACCTAGATAGTGCATGTGCCCGGTAGTTAACCTACATAGTCCAAGTGCCCGCTAGGTAACCTAGATAGTCCAAGGGCCCGCTAGTTAACCTACATAGTCCAAGTGCCCGGTAGTTAACTTACATAGTCCAAGTGCCCCCTCTGGAACCTACATAGTCCAAGTGCCTGCTAGGGAACCTACATAGTTCAAGTGTCCGTAGGGAACACACAGAATCCAAGTGCCCGCTAGGGAATCTACATAGTCCAAGGGCCCGCTAGTTAACGTAGATAGTCCAAGTACCCGCTAGTCAACCTAGATCGTCCAAGTGCACGCTAGTTAACCTACATAGTCCAAGGGCCCGCTAGTTAACCTATATAGTCCAAGTGCCCGCTAGGGAACCTACATAGTCAAAGTGCCCGCTAGGCAACGTACATAGTCCAAGTGCCCGCTAGTTAACCTAGATAGTCCAAGTGCCCGCTAGGGAACCTACATAGTCCAAGTGCCCGCTAGTTAACCAGGATCATAAAGTGCCCTCTAGTTAACTTACAGAGTCCAAAGGCCTGCTAGTTAACCTACATAGAGCAAGGGCCCGCTAGTTAACCTTGATAGTCCAAGTGCCCGCTAGTTAACCTACATAGTCCAAGTTCCCGCTAGGTAACCTAGACAGTCCAAGTGACCATTAGGTTACCTACATAGTCCAAGTGCCCGTTCGTTAACCTACATAGTCCAAGTGCCCGCTAGGTAACGTAGATAGCCCAAGTGCCCGCTGGGAACGTACATAGTCCAAGTGCCCGCTAGGTAACCTAGATAGTCCAAGTGACCGCTAGTTAACCAACATAGTCCAAGTGCCTCCTAGGTAAACTACATAGTCCAAGTGCCCACTAGGTAACCTAGACTGTCCAATTGCCCTCTAGTTAACCTAGACAGTCGAAGTACCCCATAGGGAACCTACATAGTCCAAGTGCTCGCTAGGGAACCTACATAGTCCAAGTGCTCGCTAGGCAACCTACATAGTCCAAGTGCCCGCTAGGTAACCTAGATAGTCCAATTGCCCGTTAGCTAACCTAGATAGTCGAAGTGTCTGCTAGTTAACCTACATAGTCCAAGTGCCCGTTCGTTAACGTAGATAGGCCAAGTGCCTGCTAGGTAACCTAGACAGTCCAAGTGCCCGCTAGGTCACCTACATAGTCCAAGTGCACGTTCGTTAACCTAGATAGTCCAAGTGCCCGCTGGTAACCTACATAGTACAAGGGCCCGCTAGGTAACCTTGATAGTCCAAGTGCCTTCTAGTTAACCTACATAGTCCATGTGCTCGCTAGGTAACCTACAAAGTCCAAGTGCCCACTAGGTAACCTAAGTAATCCAAATGCCCGCTAGGGAAACTACATAGTCCAAGTGCCCGCTAGTTAACCTCGATAGTCCAAGTGCCCGCTAGTAAACCTAGATAGTCCAAAGGCCCGCTCGTTAATCTAGATAGTCCTAGTGCCCGCGAGTTAACCTAGATAGTCCAAGTGCCCGCTAGTTAACCTAGATCGTCTAAGGGCCCGCTGGTTAACCTAGATAATCCAAGTGCCCGCTAGTTAACTTACATAGTCCAAGGGCCCTCTAGTTAACCCAGATAGTCCAAGTGCCCGCTAGGGGACGTACATAGAACAAGTGCCCGCTAGGTAACCTAGATAGTCCAAGTGCCCGCTAGGGTATGTACATAGTTCAAGTGCCCGCTAGGTAACCTAGATTGTCCAAGTGTGCGCTAGTTAACCTACATAGTCCAAGTGCCCGCTAGGTAACCTAGATAGTCCAAGGTCCTGCTAGATAACCTACATAGTCCAATGCCCGATAGGGAACCTACGAAGTCCAAGTGCCCGCTGAGGTACCTATATTGTCCAAGTCCCCGATAGGGAACCTACATATTCCAAGTGCCCGTTAGGGAACCTAGATAGGCCAAGTGCCCGTAGGGAATCTATATAGTCCAAGTGCCCTCTAGGGAACCTACATTGTCAAAGTGCCCGCTAGGGAATCTGCATTGTAAAAGTGCTCGCTAATTAACCTAGATAGTCCAAGTGCCCGCTAGGAAACCTACATAGTGCAAGTTCCCGCTACGTAACGTAGATAATCCAAGTGCCCATTACCTAACCTAGATAATCCAATTGCCCGCTATGCAACATACATAGTCCAAGTGCCCATTCGTTAACCTGAAGGCCAAGTGCCCGTTAGGTAACCTACATAGTCCAAATGCCCGTTCGGTAACCTAGATAGTCCAAGTGCCCGCTAATTAACCTACATAGTCCAAGTGCCCGCTAGGTAACCTAGATAGTGCAAGTGCCCGCTAGGTAACCTACATAGTCCAAGTGCCCGCTAGTTAACCTAGATAGTCCAAGTGCCCGTTCGTTAACCTAGATAGTCCAAGTGCCCGCTAGGTCACCTAGACAGTCCAAGTGCCTGCTAGGTAACTTACATTGTCCAAATGCCCCTTCGTTAACCTACATAGTCCAAGGGCCCATTATTTAACCTAGATCGTGCAAGTGTCTTTGGTTAACCTACAAAGTCCAAGTGCCCGCAAGGTAACCTATATAGTCCAAATTCCAGCTATGTAACCTAGATAGTCCAAGGGCCCGCTAGTTAACCTACATAGTCCAAGTGCCCGCTAGGTAAACTAGATAGTCCAAGTGCCCGCTAAGGAACCTACATAGTCCAAGGGCACGCTAGTTAACCCAGATAGTCCAAGTGCCCGCTAGTTAACCTAGATAGTCCAAGTGCCGCTGGGTAACCTACATAGTGCAAGTGTCCCCTAGTTAACGTACATAGTCCAAGTGCCCGCTAGGTAACCTAGATAGTGCAAGTGCTGGGAGTTAAACTACATAATCCAAGTGCCCGCTAGGTAACCTAGATAGTCTAAGGGCCCGCTAGTTAACCTACATAGTCCAAGTGCCCGGTAGTTAACTTACATAGTTCAAGTGTCCGTAAGGATCATATATAGTCCAAGTGCCCGCTAGGGAATATACAGAGTCTAAGTGCCCGCTAGGGAACCTATGTAGTCCAAGTGCCCGCTGGGAATCTACATAGTACAAGGGCCCGCTAGTTAACGTAGATAGTCCAAGTGCCGCTAGTTAATCTACATAGTTCAAGGGCCCGCTAGTTAACCTACATAGTCCAAGTGCCTGATAGGGAACCTACATAGTCCAAGTGCCCGCAGAGGAACCTACATAGTCCAAGTGCCCGATAGGGAACCTACATATTCCAAGTGCCCGTTAGGGAACCTAGATAGTCCAAGTGCCCGCTAGGGAACCTACATAGTCAAAGTGCCCGCTAGGAAACCTGCATTGTGCAAGAGCCCGCTAGTTAACCTAGATAATCCAAGTGCCCGCTAGTTAACTTACATAGTCCAAGGTCAGCTAGTTAACCTAGATAGTCCAAGTGCCCGCTAGTTAACCTACATAGTCCAAGGTCAGCTAGTTAACCTAGATAGTCCACGTGGCCGCTAGTTAACGTACATAGTCCAAGAACCCGCTAGTTAACCTACATAGTCAATGTGCCCGCTAGGGAACCTGCATTGTAAAAGTGCCCGCTAATTAACCTAGATAGTCCAAGTGCCCGCTAGTTAACCTAGATAGTCGAAGTGCCCGCTAGGGAACCTACATAGTCCAAGTGCCCGCTAGGTAACCTAGTTATTCCAAGTTCCTGTTAGCTAACCTAGATAATCGAAGTGCCCGCTAGGTAACCTACATAGTCCAAGTGCCCTTTCGTTAACCTTGATAGTCCAAGTGCCCGCTAGGTAACCTACATAGTCAAAGGGTCCGCTAGGTAACCTATATAGTCCAAGTGCCCGTTACCTAACCTAGATAGTCCAATTGCCAGCTATGCAACATACATAGTCCAAGTACCCGCTAGATAACCTACATAGTCCAAGTGCCCGCTAGGTAACTTACATAGTCCAAATGCCCGCTAGGCAACCTAGATAGTCCAAGTGCCCGTTCGTTAACCTAGATAGCCAAGTGCCCGCTAGGTAACCTAGACAGTCCAAGTGTCTGCTAGGTAACCTACATAGTCCAAATGCCTGTTCGTTAACCTACATAGTCCAAGGGCCCACTAGTTAACCTAGATCGTCTAAGTGTCCTCTACTTAACCTACATAGTCCAAATGCACGCTAGTTAACCTACATAGTACAAGTGCCGCTAGGTAACCTACATATTGCAAGTGTCCCCTAGTTAACCTACATAGTCCAAGTGGCTGGTAGTTAACATAGATAGTCCAAGTGCCCACTAGTTAACATAGATAGTCCAAGTGCCCGCTAGGGAACAAAAATAGTCCAAGTGCCCGCTAGGTAACCTAGATAGTGCATGTGCCCGGTAGTTAACCTACATAGTCCAAGTGCCCGCATGTTAACCTAGATAGTCCAAGGGCCCGCTAGTTAACCTACATAGTCCAAGTGCCCGGTAGTTAACTTACATAGTCCAAGTGCCCCCTCTGCAACCTACATAGTCCAAGTGCCTGCTAGGGAACCTACATAGTTCAAGTGTCTGTAGGGAACATACATAATCCAAGTTCCCGCAAGGGAATCTACATAGTCCAAGGGCCCGCTAGTTAACGTAGATAGTCCAAGTACCCGCTAGTTAACCTAGATCGTCCAAGTGCACGCTAGTTAACCTACATAGTAGTTAACCTATATAGTCCAAGTGCCCGCTAGGGAACCTACATAGTCCAAGTGCCCGCTAGGGAACCTCCATAGTCCAAGTGCCCGCTAGTTAACCTAGATAATCTAAGTGCCCGCTAGTTAACCTAGATAGTCCAAGTGCCCGCTAGGGGACGTACATAGTCCAAGGGCCCGCTAGGTAACCTAGATAGTCCAAGTGCCCGCTAGGGTATGTACATAGTTCAAGTGCCCGCTAGGTAACCTAGATAGTCCAAGTGCCCGCTAGGGGACTAACATAGTCCAAGTGCCCGCTAGGTAACGTAGATAGTCCAAGTGCCCGCTAGGGTATGTACATAGTTCAAGTGCCCGCTAGGTAACCTAGATAGTCCAAGGTCCTGCTAGTTAACCTACATAGTCCAATGCCCGATAGGGAACCTACAAAGTCCAAGTGCCCGCTGAGGAACCTATATAGTCCAAGTCCCCGATAGGGAACCTACATATTCCAAGTGTCCGTTAGGGAACCTAGATAGTCCAAGTACCCGTAGGGAACCTATATAGTCCAAGTGCCCTCTAGGGAACCTATATAGTCAAAGTGCCCGCTAGGGAACCTGCATTGTACAAGTGCCCGCTAGTTAACCTAGATAGTCCAAGTGCCGCTAGGTTACCTACATAGTGCAAGTGTCCCCTAGTTAACGTACATAGTCCAAGTGCCCACTATTTAACATAGATAGTCCAAGTGCCCTCTAGGGAACGTACATAGTCCAAGTGCCCACTAGGTAACCTAGATAGTGCAAGTGCCCGGTAGTTACCCTACATAGTCCAAGTGCCCGCTAGGTAACCTAGATAGTCTACGGGCCCGCTAGTTACCCTACATAGTCCAAGTGCCCGGTAGTTAACTTACATATTTCAAGTGTCCATAAGGAACATATATAGTCCAAGTGCCCGCTAGGGAACATACAGAGTCTAAGTGCCCGCTAGGGTACCTATGTAGTCCAAGTTCCCGCTAGGGAATCTACATAGTCCAAGGGCCCGCTAGTTAACGTAGATAGTCCAATTGCCGCTAGTTAATCTACATAGTTCAAGGGCCCGCTAGTTAACCTACATAGTCCCAGTGCCTGATAGGGAACCTACATAGTCCAAGTGCCCGCAGAGGAACCTACATAGTCCAAGTGCCCGATAGGGAACCTACATATTCCAAGTGCCCGTTAGGGAAACTAGATAGTCCAAGTGCCCGCAGGGAACCTATATAGTCCAAGTGCCCGCTAGGGAACCTACATAGTCAAAGTGCCCGCTAGGGAACCTGCATTGTGCAAGTTCCCGCTAGTTAACCTAGATAGTCCAAGTGCCCGCCAGTTAACTTACATAGTCCAAGGTCAGCTAGTTAACCTAGATAGTCCAAGTGCCCGATAGGGAACCTACATATTCCAAGTGCCCGTTAGGGAACCTAGATAGTCCAAGTGCCCGCTAGGGAACCTACATAGTCAAAGTGCCCGCTAGGAAACCTGCATTGTGCAAGAGCCCGCTAGTTAACCTAGATAATCCAAGTGCCCGCTAGTTAACTTACATAGTCCAAGGTCAGCTAGTTAACCTAGATAGTCCAAGTGCCCGCTAGTTAACCTACATAGTCCAAGGTCAGCTAGTTAACCTAGATAGTCCACGTGGCCGCTAGTTAACCTACATAGTCCAAGAACCCGCTAGTTAACCTAAATAGTCAATGTGCCCGCTAGGGAACCTGCATTGTAAAAGTGCCCGCTAATTAACCTAGATAGTCCAAGTGCCCGCTAGTTAACCTAGATAGTCGAAGTCCCCGATAGTTAACCTACATAGTCCAAGGTCAGCTAGTTAACCTAGATAGTCCAAGTGCCCGCTAGTTAAACTACATAGTCCAAGAACCTGCTAGTTAACCTAGATAGTCCAAGTGCCCGCTAGTTAACCTACATAGTCCAAGGGCCTGCTAGTTAACCTAGATATTCCAAGTTCCTGTTATCTAAACTAGATAATCCAAGTGCCCGCTAGGTAACCTACATAGTCCAAGTGCCCTTTCGTTAACCTAGATAGTCCAAGTGCCCGCTAGGTAACCTACATAGTCCAAGGGCCCGCTAGGTAACCTATATAGTCCAAGTGCCCGCTAAGAAACCAAGATAGTCCAAGTGCCCGTTAGGTAACCTAGATAGTCCAAGTGCCCGCTAGGTAACCTACATAGTCCAAGTTCCCGCTACGTAACCTAGATAGTCCAAGTGCCCGTTACCTAACCTAGATAATCCAATTGCCCGCTATGCAACATACATAGTCCAAGTGCCCATTCGTTAACCTGAAGGCCAAGTGCCCGTTAGGTAACCTACATAGTCCAAATGCCCGTTCGGTAACCTAGATAGTCCAAGTGCCCGCTAATTAACCTACATAGTCCAAGTGCCCGCTAGGTAACCTAGATAGTGCAAGTGCCCGCTAGGTAACCTACATAGTCCAAGTGCCCGCTAGTTAACCTAGATAGTCCAAGTGCCCGTTCGTTAACCTAGATAGTCCAAGTGCCCGCTAGGTCACCTAGACAGTCCAAGTGCCTGCTAGGTAACTTACATTGTCCAAATGCCCCTGCGTTAACCTACATAGTCCAAGGGCCCATTATTTAACCTAGATCGTGCAAGTGTCTTTGGTTAACCTACATAGTCCAAGTGCCCGCAAGGTAACCTATATAGTCCAAGTTCCAGCTATGTAACCTAGATAGTCCAAGGGCCCGCTAGTTAACCTACATAGTCCAAGTGCCCGCTAGGTAAACTAGATAGTCCAAGTGCCCGCTAAGGAACCTACATAGTCCAAGTGCACGCTAGTTAACCCAGATAGTCCAATTGCCCGCTAGTTAACCTAGATAGTCCAAGTGCCGCTGGGTAACCTACATAGTGCAAGTGTCCCCTAGTTAACGTACATAGTCCAAGTGCCCGCTAGGTAACCTAGATAGTGCAAGTGCTGGGAGTTAAACTACATAATCCAAGTGCCCGCTAGGTAACCTAGATAGTCTAAGGGCCCGCTAGTTAACCTACATAGTCCAAGTCCCCGGTAGTTAACTTACATAGTTCAAGTGTCCGTAAGGAACATATATAGTCCAAGTGCCCGCTAGGGAATATACAGAGTCTAAGTGCCCGCTAGGGAACCTATGTAGTCCAAGTGCCCGCTGGGAATCTACATAGTACAAGGGCCCGCTAGTTAACGTAGATAGTCCAAGTGCCGCTAGTTAATCTACATAGTTCAAGGGCCCGCTAGTTAACATACATAGTCCAAGTGCCTGATAGGGAACCTACATAGTCCAAGTGCCCGCAGAGGAACCTACATAGTCCAAGTGCCCGATAGGGAACCTACATATTCCAAGTGCCCGTTAGGGAACCTAGATAGTCCAAGTGCCCGCTAGGGAACCTACATAGTCAAAGTGCCCGCTAGGAAACCTGCATTGTGCAAGTGCCCGCTAGTTAACCTAGATAATCCATGTGCCCGCTAGTTAACTTACATAGTCCAAGGTCAGCTAGTTAACCTAGATAGTCCAAGTGCCCGCTAGTTAACCTACATAGTCCAAGGTCAGCTAGTTAACCTAGATAGTCCACGTGGCCGCTAGTTAACCTACATAGTCCAAGAACCCGCTAGTTAACCTACATAGTCAATGTGCCCGCTAGGGAACCTGCATTGTAAAAGTGCCCGCTAATTAACCTAGATAGTCCAAGTGCCCGCTAGTTAACCTAGATAGTCGAAGTGCCCGCTAGGGAACCTACATAGTCCAAGTGCCCGCTAGGTAACCTAGTTATTCCAAGTTCCTGTTAGCTAACCTAGATAATCGAAGTGCCCGCTAGGTAACCTACATAGTCCAAGTGCCCTTTCGTTAACCTAGATAGTCCAAGTGCCCGCTAGGTAACCTACATAGTCAAAGGGTCCGCTAGGTAACCTATATAGTCCAAGTGCCCGTTACCTAACCTAGATAGTCCAATTGCCAGCTATGCAACATACATAGTCCAAGAACCCGCTAGTTAACTTATATAGTCCAAAAGCCCGCTAGGTAACCTAGATAGTCCAAGTGCCCGCTAGGTAACTTACATAGTCCAAATGCCCGCTAGGCAACTTAGATAGTCCAAGTGCCCGTTCGTTAACCTAGATAGCCAAGTGCCCGCTAGCTAACCTAGACAGTCCAAGTGTCTGCAAGGTAACCTACATAGTCCAAATGCCCGTTCGTTAACCTACATAGTCCAAGGGCCCACTAGTTAACCTAGATCGTCTAAGTGTCCTCTACTTAACCTACATAGTCCAAATGCACGCTAGTTAACCTACATAGTAGAAGTGCCGCTAGGTAACCTACATATTGCAAGTGTCCCCTAGTTAACCTACATAGTCCAAGGGGCCGGTAGTTAACATAGATAGTCCAAGTGCCCACTAGTTAACATAGATAGTCCAAGTGCCCGCTAGGGAACATACATAGTCCAAGTGCCCGCTAGGTAACCTAGATAGTGCATGTGCCCGGTAGTTAACCTACATAATCCAAGTGCCCGCATGTTAACCTCGATAGTCCAAGGGCCCGCTAGTTAACCTACATAGTCCAAGTGCCCGGTAGTTAACTTACATAGTCCAAGTGCCCCCTCTGCAACCTACATAGTCCAAGTGCCTGCTAGGGAACCTACATAGTTCAAGTGTCTGTAGGGAACATACAGAATCCAAGTTCCCGCTAGGGAATCTACATAGTCCAAGGGCCCGCTAGTTAACGTAGATAGTCCAAGTACCCGCTAGTTAACCTAGATCGTCCAAGTGCACGCTAGTTAACCTACATAGTAATTAACCTATATAGTCCAAGTGCCCGCTAGGGAACCTACATAGTCCAAGTGCCCGCTAGGGAACCTCCATAGTCCAAGTGCCCGCTAGTTAACCTAGATAATCCAAGTGCCCGCTAGTTAACCTAGATAGTCCAAGTGCCCGCTAGGGGACGTACATAGTCCAAGGGCCCGCTAGGTAACCTAGATAGTCCAAGTGCCCGCTAGGGTATGTACATAGTTCAAGTGCCCGCTAGGTAACCTAGATTGTCCAAGTGTGCGCTAGTTAACCTACATAGTCCAAGTGCTCGCAAGGTAACCTAGATAGTCCAAGGTCCTGCTAGTTAACCTACATAGTCCAATGCCCGATAGGGAACCTACAAAGTCCAAGTGCCCGCTGAGGAACCTATATAGTCCAAGTGCCCGATAGGGAACCTACATATTCCAAGTGCCCGTTAGGGAACCTAGATAGTCCAAGTGCCCGTAGGGAACCTATATAATCCAAGTGCCCTCTAGGGAACCTACATAGTCAAAGTGCCCGCTAGGGAACCTGCATTGTACAAGTGCCCGCTAGTTAACCTAGATAGTCCAAGTGCCGCTAGGTAACCTACATAGTGCAAGTGTCCCCAAGTTAACGTACATAGTCCAAGTGCCCGCTATTTAACATAGATAGTCCAAGTGCCCTCTAGGGAACGTACATAGTCCAAGTGCCCGCTAGGTAACCTAGATAGTGCAAGTGCCCGGTAGTTACCCTACATAGTCCAAGTGCCCGCTAGGTAACCTAGATAGTCTACGGGCCCGCTAGTTACCCTACATAGTCCAAGTGCCCGGTAGTTAACTTACATAGTTCAAGTGTCCATAAGGAACATATATAGTCCAAGTGCCCGCTAGGGAACATACAGAGTCTAAGTGCCCGCTAGGGTACCTATGTAGTCCAAGTGCCCGCTAGGGAATCTACATAGTCCAAGGGCCCGCAAGTTAACGTAGATAGTCCAATTGCCGCTAGTTAATCTACATAGTTCAAGGGCCCGCTAGTTAACCTACATAGTCCCAAGCCTGATAGGGAACCTACATAGTCCAAGTGCCCGCAGAGGAACCTACATAGTCCAAGTGCCCGTTAGGGAAACTAGATAGTCCAAGTGCCCGCAGGGAACCTATATAGTCCAAGTGCCCGCTAGGGAACCTACATAGTCAAAGTGCCCGCTAGGGAATCTGCATTGTGCAAGTGCCCGCTAGTTAACCTAGATAGTCCAAGTGCCCGCCAGTTAACTTACATAGTCCAAGGTCAGCTAGTTAACCTAGATAGTCCAAGTGCCCGCTAGTTAACCTACATAGTCCAAGGTCAGCTAGTTAACCTAGATAGTCCAAGTGCCCGCTAGTTAACCTACATAGTCCAAGAACCCGCTAGTTAACCTAGATAGTCCAAGTGCCCGCTAGTTAACCTACATAGTCCTAGGGCCCGCTAGTTAACCTAGATATTCCAAGTGCCCGCTAGTTAACCTAGATCGTCCAAGTGTCCGCTAGTTAACCTATATAGTCCAAGTTCCCGTTAGGTAACCTAGATAGTCCAAGTGCCCGCTAGGTAACCTACAGAGTCAAAGGGTCCGCTAGGTAACCTATATAGTCCAAGTGCCCGTTACCTAACCTAGATAGTCCAATTGCCCGCTATGCAACATACATAGTCAAAGTACCCGCTAGTTAAACTACATAGTCCAAATCACCGCTAGGTAACCTAGATAGTCCAAGTGCCCGCTAGGTAACTTACATAGTCCAAATGCCCGCTAGGCAACCTAGATAGTCCAAGTGCCCGTTCGTTAACCTAGATAGCCAAGTGCCCGCTAGGTAAGCTAGACAGTCCAAGTGTCTTCTAGGTAACCTACATAGTCCAAATGTCCGTTCGTTAACCTACATAGTCCAAGGGCCCACTAGTTAACCTAGATCGTCTAAGTGTCCTCTACTTAACCTACATAGTCCATATGCACGCTAGTTAACCTACATAGTCCAAGTGCTGCTAGGTAACCTACATAGTGCAAGTGTCCCCTAGTTAACCTACATAGTCCAAGTGGCCGGTAGTTAACATAGATAGTCCAAGTGCCCACTAGTTAACATAGATAGTCCAAGTGCCCGCTAGGTAACCTAGATAGTGCATGTGCCCGGTACTTAACCTACATAGTCCAAGTGCCCGCTAGGTAACCTAGATAGTCCAAGGGCCCGCTAGTTAACCTATATAGTCCAAGTGCCCGGTAGTTAACTTACATAGTCCAAGTGCCCCCTCTGGAACCTACATAGTCCAAGTGCCTGCTAGGGAACCTACATAGTTCAAGTGTCCGTTGGGAACATACAGAATCCAAGTGCCCGCTAGGGAATCTACATAGTCCAAGGGCCCGCTAGTTAACGTAGATAGTCCAAGTACTCGCTAGTTAACCTAGATCGTCCAAGTGCACGCTAGTTAACCTACATAGTCCAAGGACCCGCTAGTTAACCTATATAGTCCAAGTGCCCGCTAGGCAACCTACATAGTCCAAGTGCCCGCTAGTTAACCTAGATAGTCCAAGTGCCCGCTAGTTAACCTAGATAGTCCAAGTGCCCGCTAGTTAACCAGGATCATCAAAGGGCCCTCTAGTTAACTTACATAGTCCAAAGGCCTGCTAGTTAACCTACATAGAGCAAGGGCCCGCTAGTTAACCTTGATAGTCCAAGTACCCGCTAGTTAACCTACATAGTCCAAGTTCCCGCTAGGTAACCTAGACAGTCCAAGTGACCATTAGGTTACCTACATAGTCCAAGTGCCCGTTCGTTAACCTACATAGTCCAAGTGCCCGCTAGGTAACGTAGATAGCCCAAGTGCCCGCTAGGGAACGTACATAGTCCAATTGCCCGCTAGGTAACCTAGATAGTCCAAGTGCCCGCTAGTTTACCAACATAGTCCAAGTGCCTCCTAGGTAAACTACATAGTCCAAGTGCCCACTAGGTAACCTAGACTGTCCAATTGCCCCCTAGTTAACCTAGACAGTCCAAGTACCCCATAGGGAACCTACATAGTCCAAGTGCTCGCTAGGGAACCTACATAGTCCAAGTGCTCTCTAGGCAACCTACATAGTCCAAGTGCCCGCTAGCTAACCTAGATAGTCCAATTGCCCGTTAGCTAACCTAGATTGTCGAAGTGTCCGCTAGTTAACCTACATAGTCCAAGTGCCCGTTCGTTAAAGTAGATAGGCCAAGTGCCTGCTAGGTAACCTAGACAGTCCAAGTGCCCGCTAGGTTACCTACATAGTCCAAGTGCACGTTCGTTAACCTAGATAGTCAAAGTGCCTGCTAGGTAACCTAAATAGTCAAGTGCCCGCTAGGGAACCTACATAGTCCAAGTGCCCGCTAGGTAACCTAGATAGTCCAATTGCCCGTTAGCTAACCTAGATAGTCGAAGTGTCCGCTAGTTAACCTACATAGTCCAAGTGCCCGTACGTTAACGTAGATAGGCCAAGTGCCTGCTAGGTAACCTAGACAGTCCAAGTGCCCGCTAGGTTACCTACATAGTCCAAGTGCACGTTCGTTAACCTAGATAGTCCAAGTGCCCGCTGGTAACCTACATAGTACAAGGGCCCGCTAGGTAACCTTGATAGTCCAAGTGCCTTCTAGTTAACCTAGATAGTCCAATTGCCCGTTAGCTAACCTAGATAGTCGAAGTGTCCGCTAGTTAACCTACATAGTCCAAGTGCCGCTAGTTAACCTGGATAGTCCAAGTGCCCGCTAGTAAACCTACATAGTCCAATGGCCCGCTAGTTAATCTAGATAGTCCAAGTGCCCGCGAGTTAACCTAGATAGTCCAAGTGCCCGCTAGTTAACCTAGATCGTCTAAGGGCCCGCTGGTTAACCTAGATAATCCAAGTGCCCGCTAGTTAACTTACATAGTCCAAGGGCCCTCTTGTTAACCTAGATAGTCCAAGTGCCCGCTAGGGGACGTACATAAAACAAGTGCCTGCTAGTTAACCTAGATAGTCCAAGTGCCCGCTAGGGTATGTACATAGTTCAAGTGCCCGCTAGGTAACCTAGATTGTCCAAGTGTGCGCTAGTTAACCTACATAGTCCAAGTGCCCGCTAGGTAACCTAGATAGTCCAAGGTCCTGCTAGATAACCTACATAGTCCATGCCCGATAGGGAACCTACAAAGTCCAAGTGCCCGCTGAGGAACCTATATAGTCCAAGTCCCCGATAGGGAACCTACATATTCCAAGTGCTCGTTAGGGAACCTAGATAGTCCAAGTGCCCTCTAGGTAACCTACATAGTCAAAGTGCCCGCTAGTGAACCTGCATTGTAAAAGTGCTCGCTAATTAACCTAGATAGTCCAAGTGCCCGCTAGTTAACCTAGATAGTTGAAGTGCCCGCTAGGGAACCTACATTGTTAAAGTGCCCGCTAGGGAGCCTGCATTGTGCAAGTGCCCGCTAGTTAACCTAGATAGTCCAAGTGCCCGCTAGTTAACCTAGATTGTCGAAGTGCCCGATAGTTAACCTACATAGTCCAAGGTCAGCTAGTTAACCTAGATAGTCCAAGTGCCCGCTAGTTAAACTACATAGTCCAAGAACCTGCTAGTTAACCTAGATAGTCCAAGTGCCCGCTAGTTAACCTACATAGTCCAAGGGCCTGCTAGTTAACCTAGATATTCCAAGTTCCTGTTATCTAACCTAGATAATCCAAGTGCCCGCTAGGTAACCTACATAGTCCAAGTGCCCTTTCGTTAACCTAGATAGTCCAAGTGCCCGCAAGGTAACCTACATAGTCCAAGGGCCCGCTAGGTAACCTATGTAGTCCAAGTGCCCGCTAAGAAACCAAGATAGTCCAAGTGCCCGTTAGGTAACCTAGAGAGTCCAAGTGCCCGCTAGGTAACCTACATAGTCCAAGGGCCCGCTAGGTAACCTAGATAGTCCAAGTGCCCGTTACCTAACCTAGATAATCCAATTGCCCGCTATGCAACATACATAGTCCAAGTGCCCATTCGTTAACCTAGAAGTCCAAGTGCCCATTAGGTAACCTACATAGTCCAAATGCCCGTTCGGTAACCTAGATAGTCCAAGTGCCCGCTAATTAACCTACATAGTCCAAGTGCCCGCTAGGTAACCTAGATAGTGCAAGTGCCCGTACGTTAACCTAGATAGTCCAAGTGCCCGCTAGGTAACCTAGACAGTCCAAGTGCCTGCTAGGTAACTTACATAGTCCAAATGCCCATTCGTTAACCTACATAGCCCAAGGCCCACTATTTAACCTAGATCGTCCAAGTGTGTTTGGTTAACCTACATAGTCCAAGTGCCCGCAAGGTAACCTATATAGTCCACGTTCCAGCTATGTAACCCAGATAGTCCAAAGGCCCGCTAGTTAACCTAAATAGTCCAAGTGCCCGCTAGGTAAACTAGATAGTCCAAGTGCCCGCTAAGGAACCTACATAGTCCAAGTGCACGCTAGTTAACCCAGATAGTCCAAGTGCCCGCTAGTTAACCTAGATAGTCCAAGTGCCGCTGGGTAACCTACATAGTGCAAGTGTCCCCTAGTTAACGTACATAGTCCAAGTGCCCGCTATTTAACATAGATAGTCCAAGTGCCCTCTAGGGAACGTACATAGTCCAAGTGCCCGCTAGGTAACCTAGATAGTGCAAGTGCTGGGAGTTAAACTACATAGTCCAAGTGCCCGCTAGGTAACCTAGATAGTCTAAGGGCCCGCTAGTTAACCTACATAGTCCAAGTGCCCGGTAGTTAACTTACATAGTTCAAGTGTCCGTAAGGAACATATATAGTCCAAGTGCCCGCTAGGGAATATACAGAGTCTAAGTGCCCGCTAGGGAACCTATGTAGTCCAAGTGCCCGCTAGGGAATCTACATAGTACAAGGGCCCGCTAGTTAACGTAGATAGTCCAAGTGCCGCTAGTTAATCTACATAGTTCAAGGGCCCGCTAGTTAACCTACATAGTCCAAGTGCCTGATAGGGAACCTACATAGTCCAAGTGCCCGCAGAGGAACCTACATAGTCCAAGTGCCCGATAGGGAACCTACATATTCCAAGTGCCCGTTAGGGAACCTAGATAGTCCAAGTGCCCGCTAGGGAACCTACATAGTCAAAGTGCCCGCTAGGAAACCTGCATTGTGCAAGTGCCCGCTAGTTAACCTAGATAATCCAAGTGCCCGCTAGTTAACTTACATAGTCCAAGGTCAGCTAGTTAACCTAGATAGTCCAAGTGCCCGCTAGTTAACCTACATAGTCCAAGGTCAGCTAGTTAACCTAGATAGTCCACGTGGCCGCTAGTTAACCTACATAGTCCAAGAACCCGCTAGTTAACCTACATAGTCAATGTGCCCGCTAGGGAACCTGCATTGTAAAAGTGCCCGCTAATTAACCTAGATAGTCCAAGTGCCCGCTAGTTAACATAGATAGTCCAAGTGCCCGCTAGGGAACATACATAGTCCAAGTGCCCGCTAGGTAACCTAGATAGTGCATTTGCCCGGTAGTTAACCTACATCGTCCAAGTGCCCGCTAGTTAACCTAGATAGTCCAAGGGCCCGCTAGTTAACCTACATAGTCCAAGTGCCCGGTAGTTAACTTACATAGTCCAAATGCCCCCTCTGCAACCTACATAGTCCAAGTGCCTGCTAGGGAACCTACATAGTTCAAATGTCTGTAGGGAACATACAGAATCCAAGTTCCCGCTAGGGAATCTACATAGTCCAAGGGCCCGCTAGTTAACGTAGATAGTCCAAGTACCCGCTAGTTAACCTAGATCGTCCAAGTGCACGCTAGTTAACCTACATAGTAGTTAACCTATATATTCCAAGTGCCCGCTAGGGAACCTACATAGTCCAAGTGCCCGCTAGAAAACCTACATAGTCCAAGTGCCCGCTAGTTAACCTAGATAATCCAAGTGCCCGCTAGTTAACCTAGATAGTCCAAGTGCGCGCTAGGGGACGTACATAGTCCAAGTGCCCGCTAGGTAACCTAGATTGTCCAAGTGCCCGCTAGGGTATGTACATAGTTCAAGTGCCCGCTAGGTAACCTAGATTGTCCAAGTGTGCGCTAGTTAACCTACATAGTCCAAGTGCCCGCTAGGTAACCTAGATAGTCCAAGGTCCTGCTAGTTAACCTACATAGTCCAATGCCCGGTAGGGAACCTACAAAGTCCAAGTGCCCGCTGAGGAACCTATATAGTCCAAGTGCCCGATAGGGAACCTACATATTCCAAGTGCCCGTTAGGGAACCTAGATAGTCCAAGTGCCCGTAGGGAACCTATATAGTCCAAGTGCCCTCTAGGGAACCTACATAGTCAAAGTGCCCGCTAGGGAACCTGCATTGTACAAGTGCCCGCTAGTTAACCTAGATAGTCCAAGTGCCGCTAGGTAACCTACATAGTGCAAGTGTCCCATAGTTAACGTACATAGTCCACGTGCCCGCTATTTAACATAGATAGTCCAAGTGCCCTCTAGGGATCGTACATAGTCCAAGTGCCCGCTAGGTAACCTAGATAGTGCAAGTGCCCGGTAGTTAACCTACATAGTCCAAGTGCCCGCTAGGTAACCTAGATAGTCTACGGGCCCGCTAGTTAACCTACATAGTCCAAGTGCCCGGTAGTTAACTTACATAGTTCAAGTGTCCATAAGGAACATATATAGTCCAAGTGCCCGCTAGGGAACATACAGAGTCTAAGTGCCCGCTAGGGTACCTATGTAGTCCAAGTGCCCGCTAGGAATCTACATAGTCCAAGGCCCGCTAGTTAACGTAGATAGTCCAATTGCCGCTAGTTAATCTACATAGTTCAAGGGCCCGCTAGTTAACCTACATAGTCCCAGTGCCTGATAGGGAACCTACATAGTCCAAGTGCCCGCAGAGGAACCTACATAGTCCAAGTGCCCGATAGGGAACCTACATATTCCAAGTGCCCGTTAGGGAAACTAGATAGTCCAGTGCCCGCAGGGAACCTATATAGTCCAAGTGCCCGCTAGGGAACCTACATAGTCAAAGTGCCCGCAATGGAACCTCCATTGTGCAAGTGCCCGCTAGTTAACCTAGAAGTCCAAGTGCCCGCTAGTTAACTTACATAGTCCAAGGTCAGCTAGTTAACCTAGATAGTTCCAAGTGCCCGCTAGTTAACCTACATAGTCCAAGGTCAGCTAGTTAACCTAGATGTCCAAGTGCCCGCTAGTTAACCTACATAGTCCAAGAACCCGCTAGTTAACCTAGATAGTCCAAGTGCCCGCTAGTTAACCTACATAGTCCTAGGCCCGCTAGTTAACCTAGATATCCAAGTGCCCGCTAGTTATCCTAGATCGTCCAAGTGTCCGCTAGTTAACCTACTAGTCCAAGTCCCGTTAGGTAACCTAGATAGTCCAAGTGCCCGCTAGGTAACCCTACATAGTCAAAGGGTCCGCTAGGTAACCTATATAGTCCAAGTACCCGTTACCTAACCTAGATAGTCCAATTGCCCGCTATGCAACAACATAGTCCAAGTACTCGCTAGTTAAACTACATAGTCCAAGTGCCCGCTAGGTAACCTAGATAGTCCAAGTGCCCGCTAGGTAACTTACATAGTCCAAATGCCCGCTAGGCAACCTAGATAGTCCAAGTGCCCGTTCGTTACCTAGATAGCCAAGTGCCCGCTAGGTAAGCTAACAGTCCAAGTGTCTTCTAGGTAACCTACATAGTCCAAATGCCCGTTCGTTAACCTACATAGTCCAAGGGCCCACTAGTTAACCTAGATCGTCTAAGTGTCCTCTACTAACCTACATAGTCCATATGCACGCTAGTTAACCTACATAGTCCAAGTGCTGCTAGGTAACCTACATAGTGCAAGTGTCCCCTAGTTAACCTACATAGTCCAAGTGGCCGGTAGTTAACATAGATAGTCCAAGTGCCCACTAGTTTACATAGATAGTCCAAGTGCCGCTAGGTAACCTAGATAGTGCATGTGCCCGGTACTTACCTACATAGTCAAGTGCCTGCTAGGTAACCTAGATAGTCCAAGGGCCGCTAGTTAACCTATATAGTCCAAGTGCCGGTAGTTAACTTACATAGTCCAAGTGCCCCCTCTGGAACCTACATAGTCCAAGTGCCTGCTAGGGAACCTACATAGTTCAAGTGTCCGTTGGGAACATACAGAATCCAAGTGCCCGCTAGGGAATCTACATAGTCAAGGGCCCGCTAGTTAACGTAGATAGTCCAAGTACTCGCTAGTTAACCTAGATCGTCCAAGTGCACGCTAGTTAACCTACATAGTCCAAGGGCCCGCTAGTTAACCTATATAGTCCAAGTGCCCGCTAGGCAACCTACATAGTCCAAGTGCCCGCTAGTTAACCTAGATAGTCCAAGTGCCCGCTAGTTAACCTAGATAGTCCAAGTGCCCGCTAGTTAACCAGGATCACCAAAGGCCCTCTACCTAACTTACATAGTCAAAGGCCTGCTAGTTAACCTACATAGAGCAAGGGCCCGCTAGTTAACCTTGATAGTCCAAGTACCCGCTAGTTAACCTACATAGTCCAAGTTCCCGCTAGGTAACCTAGACAGTCCAAGTGACCATTAGGTTACCTACATAGTCCAAGTGCCCGTTCGTTAACCTACATAGTCCAAGTGCCCGCTAGTAACGTAGATAGCCCAAGTGCCCGCTAGGGAACGTACATAGTCCAAGTGCCCGCTAGGTAACCTAGATAGTCCAAGTGCCCGCTAGTTTACCAACATAGTCCAAGTGCCTCCTAGGTAAACTACATAGTCCAAGTGCCCACTAGGTAACCTAGACTGTCCAATTGCCCCCTAGTTAACCTAGACAGTCCAAGTACCCCATAGGCAACCTACATAGTCCAAGTGCTCGCTAGGGAACCTACATAGTCCAAGTGCTCTCTAGGCAACCTACATAGTCCAAGTGCCCGCTAGGTAACATAGATAGTCCAATTGCCCGTTAGCTAACCTAGATAGTCGAAGTGTCCGCTAGTTAACCTACATAGTCCAAGTGCCCATTCGTTAACGTAGATAGGCCAAGTGCCTGCTAGGTAACCTAGACAGTCCAAGTGCCCGCTAGGTTACCTACATAGTCCAAGTGCACGTTCGTAACCTAGATAGTCAAAGTGCCTGCTAGGTAACCTAAATAGTCCAAGTGCCCGCTAGGGAACCTACATAGTCCAAGTGCCCGCTAGGTAACCTAGATAGTCCAATTGCCCGTTAGCTAACCTAGATAGTCGAAGTGTCCGCTATTTAACCTACATAGTCCAAGTGCCCGTTCGTTAACGTAGATAGGCCAAGTGCCTGCTAGGTAACCTAGACAGTCCAAGTGCCCGCTAGGTTACCTACATAGTCCAAGTGCACGTTCGTTAACCTAGATAGTCCAAGTGCCCGCTGGTAACCTACATAGGTCCAAGGGCCCGTTAGGTAACCTTGATAGTCAAGTGCCTTCTAGTTAACCTACGTAGTCCAAGTGCCCGCTAGGTAACCTAGATAGTCCAAGTGCCCGCTAGGGACGTACATAGTCCAAGTGCCCGCTAGGTAACGTAGATAGTCCAAGTGCCCGCTAGGGTATGTACATAGTTCAAGTGCCGCTAGGTAACCTACATAGTCCAAGTGTGCGCTAGTTAACCTACATAGTCCAAGTGCCCGCTAGGTAACCAGATAGTCCAAGGTCCTGCTAGTTAACCTACATAGTCAATGCCCGATAGGGAACCTACAATGTCAAGTGCCCGCTGAGGAACCTATATAGTCCAAGTGCCCGATAGGGAACCTACATATTCCAAGTGCCCGTTAGGGAGCCTAGATAGTCCAAGTGCCCGTAGGGAACATATATAGTCCAAGTGCCCTCTAGGGAACCTACATAGTCAAAGTGCCCGCTAGGGAACCTACATTGTACAAGTGCCCGCTAGTTAACCTAGATAGTCCAAGTGCCGCTAGGTAACCTACATAGTGCAAGTGTCCCCTAGTTAACGTACATAGTCCAAGTGCCCGCTATTTAACATAGATAGTCCAAGTGCCCGCTAGGTAACCTAGATAGTGCAAGTGCCCGGTAGTTACCCTACATAGTCCAAGTGCCCGCTAGGTAACCTAGATAGTCTACGGGCCCGCTAGTTATCCTACATAGTCCAAGTGCCCGGTAGTTAACTTACATAGTTCAAGTGTCCATAAGGAACATATATAGTCCAAGTGCCCGCTAGGGAACATACAGAGTCTAAGTGCCCGCTAGGGTACCTATGTAGTCCAAGTGCCCGCTAGGGAATCTACATAGTCCAAGGGCCCGCTAGTTAACGTAGATAGTCCAATTGCCGCTAGTTAATCTACATAGTTCAAGGGCCCGCTAGTTAACCTACATAGTCCCAGTGCCTGATAGGGAACCTACATAGTCCAAGTGCCCGCAGAGGAACCTACATAGTCCAAGTGCCCGATAGGGAACCTACATATTCCAAGTGCCCGTTAGGGAAACTAGATAGTCCAAGTGCCCGCAGGGAACCTATATAGTCCAAGTGCCCGCTAGGGAACCTACATAGTCAAAGTGCCCGCTAGGGAACCTGCATTGTGCAAGTTCCCGCTAGTTAACCTAGATAGTCCAAGTGCCCGCCAGTTAACTTACATAGTCCAAGGTCAGCTAGTTAACCTAGATAGTCCAAGTGCCCACTAGTTAACCTACATTGTCCAAGGTCAGCTAGTAAACCTAGATAGTCCAAGTGCCCGCTAGTTAACCTACATAGTCCAAGAACCCGCTAGTTAACCTAGATAGTCCAAGTGCCCGCTAGTTAACCTACATAGTCCTAGGGCCCGCTAGTTAACCTAGATATTCCAAGTGCCCGCTAGTTAACCTAGATCGTCCAAGTGTCCGCTAGTTAACCTATATAGTCCAAGTTCCCGTTAGGTAACCTAGATAGTCCAAGTGCCCGCTAGGTAACCTACATAGTCAAAGGGTCCGCTAGGTAACCTATATAGTCCAAGTGCCCGTTACCTAACCTAGATAGTCCAATTGCCCGCTATGCAACATACATAGTCCAAGTACCCGCTAGTTAAACTACATAGTCCAAGTCACCGCTAGTTAACCTAGATAGTCCAAGTGCCCGCTAGGTAACTTACATAGTCCAAATGCCCGCTAGGCAACCTAGATAGTCCAAGTGCCCATTCGTTAACCTAGATAGCCAAGTGCCCGCTAGGTAAGCTAGACAGTCCAAGTGTTTTCTAGGTAACCTACATAGTCCAAATGTCCGTTCGTTAACCTACATAGTCCAAGGGCCCACTAGTTAACCTAGATCGTCTAAGTGTCCTCTACTTAACCTACATAGTCCATATGCACGCTAGTTAACCTACATAGTCCAAGTGCTGCTAGGTAACCTGCATAGTGCAAGTGTCCCCTAGTTAACCTACATAGTCCAAGTGGCCGGTAGTTAACATAGATAGTCCAAGTGCCCACTAGTTAACATAGATAGTCCAAGTGCCCGCTAGGTAACCTAGATAGTGCATGTGCCCGGTACTTAACCTAGATAGTCCAAGTGCCCGCTAGGTAACCTAGATAGTCCAAGGGCCCGCTAGTTAACCTATATAGTCCAAGTGCCCGGTAGTTAACTTACATAGTCCAAGTGCCCCCTCTGGAACCTACATAGTCCAAGTGCCTGCTAGGGAACCTACATAGTTCAAGTGTCCGTTGGGAACATACAGAATCCAAGTGCCCGCTAGGGAATCTACATAGTCCAAGGGCCCGCTAGTTAACGTAGATAGTCCAAGTACTCGCTAGTTAACCTAGATCGTCCAAGTGCACGCTAGTTAACCTACATAGTCCAAGGGCCCGCTAGTTAACCTATATAGTTCAAGTGCCCGCTAGGCAACCTACATAGTCCAAGTGCCCGCTAGTTAACCTAGATAGTCCAAGTGCCCGCTAGTTAACCTAGATAGTCCAAGTGCCCGCTAGTTAACCAGGATCATCAAAGGGCCCTCTAGTTAACTTACATAGTCCAAAGGCCTGCTAGTTAACCTACATAGAGCAAGGGCCCGCTAGTTAACCTTGATAGTCCAAGTACCCGCTAGTTAACCTACATAGTCCAAGTTCCCGCTAGGTAACCTAGACAGTCCAAGTGACCATTAGGTTACCTACATAGTCCAAGTGCCCGTTCGTTAACCTACATAGTCCAAGTGCCCGCTAGGTAACGTAGATAGCCCAAGTGCCCGCTAGGGAACGTACATAGTCCAATTGCCCGCTAGGTAACCTAGATAGTCCAAGTGCCCGCTAGTTTACCAAAATAGTCCAAGTGCCTCCTAGGTAAACTACATAGTCCAAGTGCCCACTAGGTAACCTAGACTGTCCAATTGCCCCCTAGTTAACCTAGACAGTCCAAGTACCCCATAGGGAACCTATATAGTCCAAGTGCTCGCTAGGGAACCTACATAG
This sequence comes from Tenrec ecaudatus, assembly GCF_050624435.1. Taxonomy (NCBI): domain Eukaryota; kingdom Metazoa; phylum Chordata; class Mammalia; order Afrosoricida; family Tenrecidae; genus Tenrec; species Tenrec ecaudatus. The sequence continues at coordinate 1,112,599 of NW_027457661.1, forward strand.
TCCAAGTGCTCTCTAGGCAACCTACATAGTCCAAGTGCCCGCTAGGTAACCTAGATAGTCCAATTGCCCGTTAGCTAACCTAGATAGTCGAAGTGTCCGCTAGTTAACCTACATAGTCCAAGTGCCTGTTCGTTAACGTAGATAGGCCAAGTGCCTGCTAGGTAACCTAGACAGTCCAAGTGCCCGCTAGGTTACCTACATAGTCCAAGTGCACGTTCGTTAACCTAGATAGTCCAAGTGCCCGTTGGTAACCTACATAGTACAAGGGCCCGCTAGGTAACCTTGATAGTCCAAGTGCCTTCTAGTTAACCTAGATAGTCCAATTGCCCGTTAGCTAACCTAGATAGTCGAAGTGTCCGCTAGTTAACCTACATAGTCCAAGTGCCCGCTAGTTAACCTGGATAGTCCAAGTGCCCGCTAGTAAACCTACATAGTCCAAGGGCCCGCTAGTTAATCTAGATAGTCCAAGTGCCCGCGAGTTAACCTAGATAGTCCAAGTGCCCGCTAGTTAACCTAGATCGTCTAAGGGCCCGCTGGTTAACCTAGATAATCCAAGTGCCCGCTAGTTAACTTACATAGTCCAAGGGCCCTCTAGTTAACCTAGATTGTCCAAGTGCCCGCTAGGGGACGTACATAGAACAAGTGCCTGCTAGTTAACCTAGATAGTCCAAGTGCCCGCTAGGGTATGTACATAGTTCAAGTGCCCGCTAGGTAACCTAGATTGTCCAAGTGTGCGCTAGTTAACCTACATAGTCCAAGTGCCCGCTAGGTAACCTAGATAGTCCAAGGTCCTGCTAGATAACCTACATAGTCCATGCCCAATAGGGAACCTACAAAGTCCAAGTGCCCGCTGAGGAACCTATATAGTCCAAGTCCCCGATAGGGAACCTACATATTCCAAGTGCTCGTTAGGGAACCTAGATAGTCCAAGTGCCCGTAGGGAACCTATATAGTCCAAGTGCCCTCTAGGGAACCTACATAGTCAAATTGCCCGCTAGGGAACCTGCATTGTAAAAGTGCTCGCTAATTAACCTAGATAGTCCAAGTGCCCGCTAGTTAACCTAGATAGTTGAAGTGCCCGCTAGGGAACCTACATTGTTAAAGTGCCCGCTAGGGAGCCTGCATTGTGCAAGTGCCCGCTAGTTAACCTAGATAGTCCAAGTGCCCGCTAGTTAACCTAGATTGTCGAAGTGCCCGATAGTTAACCTACATAGTCCAAGGTCAGCTAGTTAACCTAGATAGTCCAAGTGCCCGCTAGTTAAACTACATAGTCCAAGAACCTGCTAGTTAACCTAGATAGTCCAAGTGCCCGCTAGTTAACCTACATAGTCCAAGGGCCTGCTAGTTAACCTAGATATTCCAAGTTCCTGTTATCTAACCTAGATAATCCAAGTGCCCGCTAGGTAACCTACATAGTCCAAGTGCCCTTTCGTTAACCTAGATAGTCCAAGTGCCCGCAAGGTAACCTACATAGTCCAAGGGCCCGCTAGGTAACCTATGTAGTCCAAGTGCCCGCTAAGAAACCAAGATAGTCCAAGTTCCCGCTAGGTAACCTAGATAGTCCAAGTGCCCGTTACCTAACCTAGATAATCCAATTGCCCGCTATGCAACATACATAGTCCAAGTGCCCATTCGTTAACCTAGAAGTCCAAGTGCCCGTTAGGTAACCTACATAGTCCAAATGCCCGTTCGGTAACCTAGATAGTCCAAGTGCCCGCTAATTAACCTACATAGTCCAAGTGCCCGCTAGGTAACCTAGATAGTGCAAGTGCCCGTACGTTAACCTAGATAGTCCAAGTGCCCGCTAGGTAACCTAGACAGTCCAAGTGCCTGCTAGGTAACTTACATAGTCCAAATGCCCATTCGTTAACCTACATAGCCCAAGGCCCACTATTTAACCTAGATCGTCCAAGTGTGTTTGGTTAACCTACATAGTCCAAGTGCCCGCAAGGTAACCTATATAGTCCAAGTTCCAGCTATGTAACCTAGATAGTCCAAAGGCCCGCTAGTTAACCTAAATAGTCCAAGTGCCCGCTAGGTAAACTAGATAGTCCAAGTGCCCGCTAAGGAACCTACATAGTCCAAGTGCACGCTAGTTAACCCAGATAGTCCAAGTGCCCGCTAGTTAACCTAGATAGTCCAAGTGCCGCTGGGTAACCTACATAGTGCAAGTGTCCCCTAGTTAACGTACATAGTCCAAGTGCCCGCTAGGTAACCTAGATAGTGCAAGTGCTGGGAGTTAAACTACATAGTCCAAGTGCCCGCTAGGTAACCTAGATAGTCCAAGGGCCCGCTAGTTAACCTACATAGTCCAAGTGCCCGGTAGTTAACTTACATAGTCCAAGTGCCCCCACTGCAACCTACATAGTCCAAGTGCCCGCTAGGGAACCTGCATTGTAAAAGTGCCCGCTAATTAACCTTGATAGTCCAAGTGCCAGCTAGTTAACATAGATAGTCCAAGTGCCCGCTAGGGAACATACATAGTCCAAGTGCCCGCTAGGTAACCTAGATAGTGCATTTGCCCGGTAGTTAACCTACATCGTCCAAGTGCCCGCTAGGTAACCTAGATAGTCCAAGGGCCCGCTAGTTAACCTACATAGTCCAAGTGCCCGGTAGTTAACTTACATAGTCCAAGTGCCCCCTCTGCAACCTACATAGTCCAAGTGCCTGCTAGGGAACCTACATAGTTCAAATGTTTGTAGGGAACATACAGAATCCAAGTTCCCGCTAGGGAATCTACATAGTCCAAGGGCCCGCTAGTTAACGTAGATAGTCCAAGTACCCGCTAGTTAACCTAGATCGTCCAAGTGCACGCTAGTTAACCTACATAGTAGTTAACCTATATATTCCAAGTGCCCGCTAGGGAACCTACATAGTCCAAGTGCCCGCTAGAAAACCTACATAGTCCAAGTGCCCACTCGTTAACCTAGATAATCCAAGTGCCCGCTAGTTAACCTAGATAGTCCAAGTGCCCGCTAGGGGACGTACAAAGTCCAAGTGCCCGCTAGGTAACCTAGATAGTCCAAGTGCCCGCTAGGGTATGTACATAGTTCAAGTGCCCGCTAGGTAACCTAGATTGTCCAAGTGTGCGCTAGTTAACCTACATAGTCCAAGTGCCCGCTAGGTAACCTAGATAGTCCAAGGTCCTGCTAGTTAACCTACATAGTCCAATGCCCGATAGGGAACCTACAAAGTCCAAGTGCCCGCTGAGGAACCTATATAGTCCAAGTGCCCGATAGGGAACCTACATATTCCAAGTGCCCGTTAGGGAACCTAGATAGTCCAAGTGCCCGTAGGGAACCTATATAGTCCAAGTGCCCTCTAGGGAACCTACATAGTCAAAGTGCCCGCTAGGGAACCTGCATTGTACAAGTGCCCGCTAGTTAACCTAGATATTCCAAGTGCCGCTAGGTAACCTACATAGTGCAAGTGTCCCCTAGTTAACGTATATAGTCCAAGTGCCCGCTATTTAACATAGATAGTCCAAGTGTCCTCTAGGGAACGTACATAGTCCAAGTGCCCGCTAGGTAACCTAGATAGTGCAAGTGCCCGTTAGTTAACCTACATAGTCCAAGTGCCCGCTAGGTAACCTCGATAGTCTACGGGCCCGCTAGTTAACCTACATAGTCCAAGTGCCCGGTAGTTAACTTACATATTTCAAGTGTCCATAAGGAACATATATAGTCCAAGTGCCCGCTAGGGAACATACAGAGTCTAAGTGCCCGCTAGGGTACCTATGTAGTCCAAGTGCCCGCTAGGGAATCTACATAGTCCAAGGGCCCGCTAGTTAACGTAGATAGTCCAATTGCCGCTAGTTAATCTACATAGTTCAAGGGCCCGCTAGTTAACCTACATAGTCCCAGTGCCTGATAGGGAACCTACATAGTCCAAGTGCCCGCAGAGGAACCTACATAGTCCAAGTGCCCGATAGGGAACCTACATATCCCAAGTGCCCGTTAGGGAAACTAGATAGTCCAAGTGCCCGCAGGGAACCTATATAGTCCAAGTGCCCGCTAGTTAACCTAGATAGTCCAAGTGCCCGCTAGTTAACCAGGATCATCAAAGGGCCCTCTAGTTAACTTACATAGTCCAAAGGCCTGCTAGTTAACCTACATAGAGCAAGGGCCCGCTAGTTAACCTTGATAGTCCAAGTACCCGCTAGTTAACCTACATAGTCCAAGTTCCCGCTAGGTAACCTAGACAGTCCAAGTGACCATTAGGTTACCTACATAGTCCAAGTGCCCGTTCGTTAACCTACATAGTCCAAGTGCCCGCTAGGTAACGTAGATAGCCCAAGTGCCCGCTAGGGAACGTACATAGTCCAATTGCCCGCTAGGTAACCTAGATAGTCCAAGTGCCCGCTAGTTTACCAAAATAGTCCAAGTGCCTCCTAGGTAAACTACATAGTCCAAGTGCCCACTAGGTAACCTAGACTGTCCAATTGCCCCCTAGTTAACCTAGACAGTCCAAGTACCCCATAGGGAACCTATATAGTCCAAGTGCTCGCTAGGGAACCTACATAGTCCAAGTGCTCTCTAGGCAACCTACATAGTCCAAGTGCCCGCTAGGTAACCTAGATAGTCCAATTGCCCGTTAGCTAACCTAGATAGTCGAAGTGTCCGCTAGTTAACCTACATAGTCCAAGTGCCTGTTCGTTAACGTAGATAGGCCAAGTGCCTGCTAGGTAACCTAGACAGTCCAAGTGCCCGCTAGGTTACCTACATAGTCCAAGTGCACGTTCGTTAACCTAGATAGTCCAAGTGCCCGTTGGTAACCTACATAGTACAAGGGCCCGCTAGGTAACCTTGATAGTCCAAGTGCCTTCTAGTTAACCTAGATAGTCCAATTGCCCGTTAGCTAACCTAGATAGTCGAAGTGTCCGCTAGTTAACCTACATAGTCCAAGTGCCCGCTAGTTAACCTGGATAGTCCAAGTGCCCGCTAGTAAACCTACATAGTCCAAGGGCCCGCTAGTTAATCTAGATAGTCCAAGTGCCCGCGAGTTAACCTAGATAGTCCAAGTGCCCGCTAGTTAACCTAGATCGTCTAAGGGCCCGCTGGTTAACCTAGATAATCCAAGTGCCCGCTAGTTAACTTACATAGTCCAAGGGCCCTCTAGTTAACCTAGATTGTCCAAGTGCCCGCTAGGGGACGTACATAGAACAAGTGCCTGCTAGTTAACCTAGATAGTCCAAGTGCCCGCTAGGGTATGTACATAGTTCAAGTGCCCGCTAGGTAACCTAGATTGTCCAAGTGTGCGCTAGTTAACCTACATAGTCCAAGTGCCCGCTAGGTAACCTAGATAGTCCAAGGTCCTGCTAGATAACCTACATAGTCCATGCCCAATAGGGAACCTACAAAGTCCAAGTGCCCGCTGAGGAACCTATATAGTCCAAGTCCCCGATAGGGAACCTACATATTCCAAGTGCTCGTTAGGGAACCTAGATAGTCCAAGTGCCCGTAGGGAACCTATATAGTCCAAGTGCCCTCTAGGGAACCTACATAGTCAAATTGCCCGCTAGGGAACCTGCATTGTAAAAGTGCTCGCTAATTAACCTAGATAGTCCAAGTGCCCGCTAGTTAACCTAGATAGTTGAAGTGCCCGCTAGGGAACCTACATTGTTAAAGTGCCCGCTAGGGAGCCTGCATTGTGCAAGTGCCCGCTAGTTAACCTAGATAGTCCAAGTGCCCGCTAGTTAACCTAGATTGTCGAAGTGCCCGATAGTTAACCTACATAGTCCAAGGTCAGCTAGTTAACCTAGATAGTCCAAGTGCCCGCTAGTTAAACTACATAGTCCAAGAACCTGCTAGTTAACCTAGATAGTCCAAGTGCCCGCTAGTTAACCTACATAGTCCAAGGGCCTGCTAGTTAACCTAGATATTCCAAGTTCCTGTTATCTAACCTAGATAATCCAAGTGCCCGCTAGGTAACCTACATAGTCCAAGTGCCCTTTCGTTAACCTAGATAGTCCAAGTGCCCGCTAGGTAACCTACATAGTCCAAGGGCCCGCTAGGTAACCTACATAGTCCAAGTGCCCGCTAAGAAACCAAGATAGTCCAAGTTCCCGCTAGGTAACCTAGATAGTCCAAGTGCCCGTTACCTAACCTAGATAATCCAATTGCCCGCTATGCAACATACATAGTCCAAGTGCCCATTCGTTAACCTAGAAGTCCAAGTGCCCGTTAGGTAACCTACATAGTCCAAATGCCCGTTCGGTAACCTAGATAGTCCAAGTGCCCGCTAATTAACCTACATAGTCCAAGTGCCCGCTAGGTAACCTAGATAGTGCAAGTGCCCGTACGTTAACCTAGATAGTCCAAGTGCCCGCTAGGTAACCTAGACAGTCCAAGTGCCTGCTAGGTAACTTACATAGTCCAAATGCCCATTCGTTAACCTACATAGCCCAAGGCCCACTATTTAACCTAGATCGTCCAAGTGTGTTTGGTTAACCTACATAGTCCAAGTGCCCGCAAGGTAACCTATATAGTCCAAGTTCCAGCTATGTAACCTAGATAGTCCAAAGGCCCGCTAGTTAACCTAAATAGTCCAAGTGCCCGCTAGGTAAACTAGATAGTCCAAGTGCCCGCTAAGGAACCTACATAGTCCAAGTGCACGCTAGTTAACCCAGATAGTCCAAGTGCCCGCTAGTTAACCTAGATAGTCCAAGTGCCGCTGGGTAACCTACATAGTGCAAGTGTCCCCTAGTTAACGTACATAGTCCAAGTGCCCGCTAGGTAACCTAGATAGTGCAAGTGCTGGGAGTTAAACTACATAGTCCAAGTGCCCGCTAGGTAACCTAGATAGTCCAAGGGCCCGCTAGTTAACCTACATAGTCCAAGTGCCCGGTAGTTAACTTACATAGTCCAAGTGCCCCCACTGCAACCTACATAGTCCAAGTGCCCGCTAGGGAACCTGCATTGTAAAAGTGCCCGCTAATTAACCTTGATAGTCCAAGTGCCAGCTAGTTAACATAGATAGTCCAAGTGCCCGCTAGGGAACATACATAGTCCAAGTGCCCGCTAGGTAACCTAGATAGTGCATTTGCCCGGTAGTTAACCTACATCGTCCAAGTGCCCGCTAGGTAACCTAGATAGTCCAAGGGCCCGCTAGTTAACCTACATAGTCCAAGTGCCCGGTAGTTAACTTACATAGTCCAAGTGCCCCCTCTGCAACCTACATAGTCCAAGTGCCTGCTAGGGAACCTACATAGTTCAAATGTTTGTAGGGAACATACAGAATCCAAGTTCCCGCTAGGGAATCTACATAGTCCAAGGGCCCGCTAGTTAACGTAGATAGTCCAAGTACCCGCTAGTTAACCTAGATCGTCCAAGTGCACGCTAGTTAACCTACATAGTAGTTAACCTATATATTCCAAGTGCCCGCTAGGGAACCTACATAGTCCAAGTGCCCGCTAGAAAACCTACATAGTCCAAGTGCCCACTCGTTAACCTAGATAATCCAAGTGCCCGCTAGTTAACCTAGATAGTCCAAGTGCCCGCTAGGGGACGTACAAAGTCCAAGTGCCCGCTAGGTAACCTAGATAGTCCAAGTGCCCGCTAGGGTATGTACATAGTTCAAGTGCCCGCTAGGTAACCTAGATTGTCCAAGTGTGCGCTAGTTAACCTACATAGTCCAAGTGCCCGCTAGGTAACCTAGATAGTCCAAGGTCCTGCTAGTTAACCTACATAGTCCAATGCCCGATAGGGAACCTACAAAGTCCAAGTGCCCGCTGAGGAACCTATATAGTCCAAGTGCCCGATAGGGAACCTACATATTCCAAGTGCCCGTTAGGGAACCTAGATAGTCCAAGTGCCCGTAGGGAACCTATATAGTCCAAGTGCCCTCTAGGGAACCTACATAGTCAAAGTGCCCGCTAGGGAACCTGCATTGTACAAGTGCCCGCTAGTTAACCTAGATATTCCAAGTGCCGCTAGGTAACCTACATAGTGCAAGTGTCCCCTAGTTAACGTATATAGTCCAAGTGCCCGCTATTTAACATAGATAGTCCAAGTGTCCTCTAGGGAACGTACATAGTCCAAGTGCCCGCTAGGTAACCTAGATAGTGCAAGTGCCCGTTAGTTAACCTACATAGTCCAAGTGCCCGCTAGGTAACCTCGATAGTCTACGGGCCCGCTAGTTAACCTACATAGTCCAAGTGCCCGGTAGTTAACTTACATATTTCAAGTGTCCATAAGGAACATATATAGTCCAAGTGCCCGCTAGGGAACATACAGAGTCTAAGTGCCCGCTAGGGTACCTATGTAGTCCAAGTGCCCGCTAGGGAATCTACATAGTCCAAGGGACCGCTAGTTAACGTAGATAGTCCAATTGCCGCTAGTTAATCTACATAGTTCAAGGGCCCGCTAGTTAACCTACATAGTCCCAGTGCCTGATAGGGAACCTACATAGTCCAAGTGCCCGCAGAGGAACCTACATAGTCCAAGTGCCCGATAGGGAACCTACATATCCCAAGTGCCCGTTAGGGAAACTAGATAGTCCAAGTGCCCGCAGGGAACCTATATAGTCCAAGTGCCCGCTAGGGAACCTACATAGTCAAAGTGCCCGCAATGGAACCTCCATTGTGCAAGTGCCCGCTAGTTAACCTAGATAGTCCAAGTGCCCACTAGTTAACTTACATAGTCCAAGGTCAGCTAGTTAACCTAGATAGTCCAAGTGCGCGCTAGTTAACCTACATAGTCCAAGGTCAGCTAGTTAACCTAGATAGTCCAAGTGCCCGCTAGTTAACCTACATAGTCCAAGAACCCGCTAGTTAACCTAGATAGTCCAAGTGCCCGCTAGTTAACCTACATAGTCCTAGGGCCCGCTAGTTAACCTAGATATTCCAAGTGCCCGCTAGTTAACCTAGATCGTCCAAGTGTCCGCTAGTTAACCTACATAGTCCAAGTTCCCGTTAAGTAACCTAGATAGTCCAAGTGCCCGCTAGGTAACCTACATAGTCAAAGGGTCCGCTAGGTAACATATATAGTCCAAGTACCCGTTACCTAACTTAGATAGTCCAATTGCCAGCTATGCAACATACATAGTCCAAGTACCCGCTAGTTAAACTACATAGTCCAAGTGCCTGCTAGGTAACCTAGATAGTCCAAGTGCCTGCTAGGTAACTTACATAGTCCAAATGCCCGCTAGGCAACCTAGATAGTCCAAGTGCCCGTTCGTTAACCTAGATAGCCAAGTGCCCGCTAGGTAAGCTAGACAGTCCAAGTGTCTTCTAGGTAACCTACATAGTCCAAATGCCCGTTCGTTAACCTACATAGTCCAAGGGCCCACTAGTTAACCTAGATCGTCTAAGTGTCCTCTACTTAACCTACATAGTCCATATGCACGCTAGTTAACCTACATAGTCCAAGTGCTGCTAGGTAACCTACATAGTGCAAGTGTCCCCTAGTTAACCTACATAGTCCAAGTGGCCGGTAGTTAACATAGATAGTCCAAGTGCCCACTAGTTAACATAGATAGTCCAAGTGCCCGCTAGGTAACCTAGATAGTGCATGTGCCCGGTACTTAACCTACATAGTCCAAGTGCCTGCTAGGTAAGCTAGATAGTCCAAGGGCCCGCTAGTTAACCTATATAGTCCAAGTGCCCGATAGTTAACTTACATAGTCCAAGTGCTCCCTCTGGAACCTACATAGTCCACGTGCCTGCTAGGGAACCTACATAGTTCAAGTGTCCGTTGGGAACATACAGAATCCAAGTGCCCGCTAGGGAATCTACATAGTCCATGGGCCCGCTAGTTAACGTAGATAGTCCAAGTACTCGCTAGTTAACCTAGATCGTCCAAGTGCACGCTAGTTAACCTACATAGTCCAAGGGCCCGCTAGTTAACCTATATAGTCCAAGTGCCCGCTAGGCAACCTACATAGTCCAAGTGCCCGCTAGTTAACCTAGATAGTCCAAGTGCCCGCTAGTTAACCTAGATAGTCCAAGTGCCCGCTAGTTAACCAGGATCATCAAAGGGCCCTCTAGTTAACTTACATAGTCCAAAGGCCTGCTAGTTAACCTACATAGAGCAAGGGCCCGCTAGTTAACCTTGATAGTCCAAGTACCCGCTAGTTAACCTACATAGTCCAAGTTCCCGCTAGGTAACCTAGACAGTCCAAGTGACCATTAGGTTACCTACATAGTCCAAGTGCCCGTTCGTTAACCTACATAGTCCAAGTGCCCGCTAGGTAACGTAGATAGCCCAAGTGCCCGCTAGGGAACGTACATAGTCCAAGTGCCCGCTAGATAACCTAGATAGTCCAAGTGCCCGCTAGTTTACCAACATAGTCCAAGTGCCTCCTAGGTAAACTACATAGTCCAAGTGCCCACTAGGTAACCTAGACTGTCCAATTGCCCCCTAGTTAACCTAGACAGTCCAAGTACCCCATAGGCAACCTACATAGTCCAAGTGCTCGCTAGGGAACCTACATAGTCCAAGTGCTCTCTAGGCAACCTACATAGTCCAAGTGCCCGCTAGGTAACCTAGATAGTCCAATTGCCCGTTAGCTAACCTAGATAGTCGAAGTGTCCGCTAGTTAACCTACATAGTCCAAGTGCCCGTTCGTTAACGTAGATAGGCCAAGTGCCTGCTAGGTAACCTAGACAGTCCAAGTGCCCGCTAGGTTACCTACATAGTCCAAGTGCACGTTCGTTAACCTAGATAGTCAAAGTGCCTGCTAGGTAACCTAAATAGTCCAAGTGCCCGCTAGGGAACCTACATAGTCCAAGTGCCCGCTAGGTAACCTAGATAGTCCAATTGCCCGTTAGCTAACCTAGATAGTCGAAGTGTCCGCTAGTTAACCTACATAGTCCAAGTGCCCGTTCGTTAACGTAGATAGGCCAAGTGCCTGCTAGGTAACCTAGACAGTCCAAGTGCCCGCTAGGTTACCTACATAGTCCAAGTGCACGTTCGTTAACCTAGATAGTCCAAGTGCCCGCTAGGTAACCTACATAGTCCAAGGGCCCGTTAGGTAACCTTGATAGTCCAAGTGCCTTCTAGTTAACCTACGTAGTCCAAGTGCCCGCTAGGTAACCTAGATAGTCCAAGTGCCCGCTAGGGGACGTACAGAGTCCAAGTGCCCGCTAGGTAACGTAGATAGTCCAAGTGCCCGCTAGGGTATGTACATAGTTCAAGTGCCCGCTAGGTAACCTACATAGTCCAAGTGTGCGCTAGTTAACCTACATAGTCCAAGTGCCCGCTAGGTAACCTAGATAGTCCAAGGTCCTGCTAGTTAACCTACATAGTCCAATGCCCGATAGGGAACCTACAAAGTCCAAGTGCCCGCTGAGGAACCTATATAGTCCAAGTGCCCGATAGGGAACCTACATATTCCAAGTGCCCGTTAGGGAACCTAGATAGTCAAAGTGCCCGTAGGGAACCTATATAGTCCAAGTGCCCTCTAGGGAACCTACATAGTCAAAGTGCCCGCTAGGGAACCTGCATTGTACAAGTGCCCGCTAGTTAACCTAGATAGTCCAAGTGCCGCTAGGTAACCTACATAGTGCAAGTGTCCCCTAGTTAACGTACATAGTCCAAGTGCCCGCTATTTAACATAGATAGTCCAAGTGCCCTCTAGGGAACGTACATAGTCCAAGTGCCCGCTAGGTAACCTAGATAGTGCAAGTGCCCGGTAGTTACCCTACATAGTCCAAGTGCCCGCTAGGTAACCTAGATAGTCTACGGGCCCGCTAGTTAACCTACATAGTCCAAGTGCCCGGTAGTTAACTTACATAGTTCAAGTGTCCATAAGGAACATATATAGTCCAAGTGCCCGCTAGGGAACATACAGAGTCTAAGTGCCCGCTAGGGTACCTATGTAGTCCAAGTGCCCGCTAGGGAATCTACATAGTCCAAGGGCCCGCTAGTTAACGTAGATAGTCCAATTGCCGCTAGTTAATCTACATAGTTCAAGGGCCCGCTAGTTAACCTACATAGTCCCAGTGCCTGATAGGGAACCTACATAGTCCAAGTGCCCGCAGAGGAACCTACATAGTCCAAGTGCCCGATAGGGAACCTACATATTCCAAGTGCCCGTTAGGGAAACTAGATAGTCCAAGTGCCCGCAGGGAACCTATATAGTCCAAGTGCCCGCTAGGGAACCTACATAGTCAAAGTGCCCGCTAGGGAACCTGCATTGTGCAAGTGCCCGCTAGTTAACCTAGATAGTCCAAGTGCCCGCCAGTTAACTTACATAGTCCAAGGTCAGCTAGTTAACCTAGATAGTCCAAGTGCCCGCTAGTTAACCTACATAGTCCAAGGTCAGCTAGTTAACCTAGATAGTCCAAGTGCCCGCTAGTTAACCTACATAGTCCAAGAACCCGCTAGTTAACCTAGATAGTCCAAGTGCCCGCTAGTTAACCTACATAGTCCTAGGGCCCGCTAGTTAACCTAGATATTCCAAGTGCCCGCTAGTTAACCTAGATCGTCCAAGTGTCCGCTAGTTAACCTATATAGTCCAAGTTCCCGTTAGGTAACCTAGATAGTCCAAGTGCCCGCTAGGTAACCTACATAGTCAAAGGGTCCGCTAGGTAACCTATATAGTCCAAGTGCCCGTTACCTAACCTAGATAGTCCAATTGCCCGCAATGCAACATACATAGTCCAAGTACCCGCTAGTTAAACTACATAGTCCAAGTCACCGCTAGGTAAACTAGATAGTCCAAGTGCCCGCTAGGTAACTTACATAGTCCAAATGCCCGCTAGGCAACCTAGATAGTCCAAGTGCCCGTTCGTTAACCTAGATAGCCAAGTGCCCGCTAGGTAAGCTAGACAGTCCAAGTGTCTTCCAGGTAACCTACATAGTCCAAATGTCCGTTCGTTAACCTACATAGTCCAAGGGCCCACTAGTTAACCTAGATCGTCTAAGTGTCCTCTACTTAACCTACATAGTCCATATGCACGCTAGTTAACCTACATAGTCCAAGTGGTGCTAGGTAACCTACATAGTGCAAGTGTCCCCTAGTTAACCTACATAGTCCAAGTGGCCGGTAGTTAACATAGATAGTCCAAGTGCCCACTAGTTAACATAGATAGTCCAAGTGCCCGCTAGGTAACCTAGATAGTGCATGTGCCCGGTACTTAACCTACATAGTCCAAGTGCCCGCTAGGTAACCTAGATAGTCCAAGGGCCCGCTAGTTAACCTATATAGTCCAAGTGCCCGGTAGTTAACTTACATAGTCCAAGTGCCCCCTCTGGAACCTACATAGTCCAAGTGCCTGCTAGGGAACCTACATAGTTCAAGTGTCCGTTGGGAACATACAGAATCCAAGTGCCCGCTAGGGAATCTACATAGTCCAAGGGCCCGCTAGTTAACGTAGATAGTCCAAGTACTCGCTAGTTAACCTAGATCGTCCAAGTGCACGCTAGTTAACCTACATAGTCCAAGGACCCGCTAGTTAACCTATATTGTCCAAGGACCCGCTAGTTAACCTATATAGTCCAAGTGCCCGCTAGTTAACCTAGATAGTCCAAGTGCCCGCTAGTTAACCTAGATAGTCCAAGTGCCCGCTAGTTAACCAGGATCATCAAAGGGCCCTCTAGTTAACTTACATAGTCCAAAGGCCTGCTAGTTAACCTACATAGAGCAAGGGCCCGCTAGTTAACCTTGATAGTCCAAGTACCCGCTAGTTAACCTACATAGTCCAAGTTCCCGCTAGGTAACCTAGACAGTCCAAGTGACCATTAGGTTACCTACATAGTCCAAGTGCCCGTTCGTTAACCTACATAGTCCAAGTGCCCGCTAGGTAACGTAGATAGCCCAAGTGCCCGCTAGGGAACGTACATAGTCCAAGTGCCCGCTAGATAACCTAGATAGTCCAAGTGCCCGCTAGTTTACCAACATAGTCCAAGTGCCTCCTAGGTAAACTACATAGTCCAAGTGCCCACTAGGTAACCTAGACTGTCCAATTGCCCCCTAGTTAACCTAGACAGTCCAAGTACCCCATAGGCAACCTACATAGTCCAAGTGCTCGCTAGGGAACCTACATAGTCCAAGTGCTCTCTAGGCAACCTACATAGTCCAAGTGCCCGCTAGGTAACCTAGATAGTCCAATTGCCCGTTAGCTAACCTAGATAGTCGAAGTGTCCGCTAGTTAACCTACATAGTCCAAGTGCCCGTTCGTTAACGTAGATAGGCCAAGTGCCTGCTAGGTAACCTAGACAGTCCAAGTGCCCGCTAGGTTACCTACATAGTCCAAGTGCACGTTCGTTAACCTAGATTGTCAAAGTGCCTGCTAGGTAACCTAAATAGTCCAAGTGCCCGCTAGGGAACCTACATAGTCCAAGTGCCCGCTAGGTAACCTAGATAGTCCAAGTGCCCGATAGGGAACCTACATATTCCAAGTGCCCGTTAGGGAACCTAGATAGTCCAAGTGCCCGTAGGGAACCTATATAGTCCAAGTGCCCTCTAGGGAACCTACATAGCCAAAGTGCCCGCTAGGGAACCTGCATTGTACAAGTGCCCGCTAGTTAACCTAGATAGTCCAAGTGCCGCTAGGTAACCTACATAGTGCAAGTGTCCCCTAGTTAACGTACATAGTCCAAGTGCCCGCTATTTAACATAGATAGTCCAAGTGCCCTCTAGGGAACGTACATAGTCCAAGTGCCCGCTAGGTAACCTAGATAGTGCAAGTGCCCGGTAGTTACCCTACATAGTCCAAGTGCCCGCTAGGTAACCTAGATAGTCTACGGGCCCGCTAGTTAACCTACATAGTCCAAGTGCCCGGTAGTTAACTTACATAGTTCAAGTGTCCATAAGGAACATATATAGTCCAAGTGCCCGCTAGGGAACATACAGAGTCTAAGTGCCCGCTAGGGTACCTATGTAGTCCAAGTGCCCGCTAGGGAATCTACATAGTCCAAGGGCCCGCTAGTTAACGTAGATAGTCCAATTGCCGCTAGTTAATCTACATAGTTCAAGGGCCCGCTAGTTAACCTACATAGTCCCAGTGCCTGATAGGGAACCTACATAGTCCAAGTGCCCGCAGAGGAACCTACATAGTCCAAGTGCCCGATAGGGAACCTACATATTCCAAGTGCCCGTTAGGGAAACTAGATAGTCCAAGTGCCCGCAGGGAACCTATATAGTCCAAGTGCCCGCTAGGGAACCTACATAGTCAAAGTGCCCGCTAGGGAACCTGCATTGTGCAAGTGCCCGCTAGTTAACCTAGATAGTCCAAGTGCCCGCCAGTTAACTTACATATTCCAAGGTCAGCTAGTTAACCTAGATAGTCCAAGTGCCCGCTAGTTAACCTACATAGTCCAAGGTCAGCTAGTTAACCTAGATAGTCCAAGTGCCCGCTAGTTAACCTACATAGTCCAAGAACCCGCTAGTTAACCTAGATAGTCCAAGTGCCCGCTAGTTAACCTACATAGTCCTAGGGCCCGCTAGTTAACCTAGATATTCCAAGTGCCCGCTAGTTAACCTAGATCGTCTAAGTGTCCGCTAGTTAACCTATATAGTCCAAGTTCCCGTTAGGTAACCTAGATAGTCCAAGTGCCCGCTAGGTAACCTACATAGTCCAAGTGTGCGCTAGTTAACCTACATAGTCCAAGTGCCCGCTAGGTAACCTAGATAGTCCAAGGTCCTGCTAGTTAACCTACATAGTCCAATGCCCGATAGGGAACCTACAAAGTCCAAGTGCCCGCTGAGGAACCTATATAGTCCAAGTGCCCGATAGGGAACCTACATATTCCAAGTGCCCGTTAGGGAACCTAGATAGTCCAAGTGCCCGTAGGGAACCTATATAGTCCAAGTGCCCTCTAGGGAACCTACATAGTCAAAGTGCCCGCTAGGGAACCTGCATTGTACAAGTGCCCGCTAGTTAACCTAGATAGTCCAAGTGCCGCTAGGTAACCTACATAGTGCAAGTGTCCCCTAGTTAACGTACATAGTCCAAGTGCCCGCTATTTAACATAGATAGTCCAAGTGCCCTCTAGGGAACGTACATAGTCCAAGTGCCCGCTAGGTAACCTAGATAGTGCAAGTGCCCGGTAGTTACCCTACATAGTCCAAGTGCCCGCTAGGTAACCTAGATAGTCTACGGGCCCGCTAGTTAACCTACATAGTCCAAGTGCCCGGTAGTTAACTTACATAGTTCAAGTGTCCATAAGGAACATATATAGTCCAAGTGCCCGCTAGGGAACATACAGAGTCTAAGTGCCCGCTAGGGTACCTATGTAGTCCAAGTGCCCGCTAGGGAATCTACATAGTCCAAGGGCCCGCTAGGCAACCTAGATAGTCCAAGTGCCCGTTCGTTAACCTAGATAGCCAAGTGCCCGCTAGGTAAGCTAGACAGTCCAAGTGTCTTCCAGGTAACCTACATAGTCCAAATGTCCGTTCGTTAACCTACATAGTCCAAGGGCCCACTAGTTAACCTAGATCGTCTAAGTGTCCTCTACTTAACCTACATAGTCCATATGCACGCTAGTTAACCTACATAGTCCAAGTGGTGCTAGGTAACCTACATAGTGCAAGTGTCCCCTAGTTAACCTACATAGTCCAAGTGGCCGGTAGTTAACATAGATAGTCCAAGTGCCCACTAGTTAACATAGATAGTCCAAGTGCCCGCTAGGTAACCTAGATAGTGCATGTGCCCGGTACTTAACCTACATAGTCCAAGTGCCCGCTAGGTAACCTAGATAGTCCAAGGGCCCGCTAGTTAACCTATATAGTCCAAGTGCCCGGTAGTTAACTTACATAGTCCAAGTGCCCCCTCTGGAACCTACATAGTCCAAGTGCCTGCTAGGGAACCTACATAGTTCAAGTGTCCGTTGGGAACATACAGAATCCAAGTGCCCGCTAGGGAATCTACATAGTCCAAGGGCCCGCTAGTTAACGTAGATAGTCCAAGTACTCGCTAGTTAACCTAGATCGTCCAAGTGCACGCTAGTTAACCTACATAGTCCAAGGACCCGCTAGTTAACCTATATTGTCCAAGGACCCGCTAGTTAACCTATATAGTCCAAGTGCCCGCTAGTTAACCTAGATAGTCCAAGTGCCCGCTAGTTAACCTAGATAGTCCAAGTGCCCGCTAGTTAACCAGGATCATCAAAGGGCCCTCTAGTTAACTTACATAGTCCAAAGGCCTGCTAGTTAACCTACATAGAGCAAGGGCCCGCTAGTTAACCTTGATAGTCCAAGTACCCGCTAGTTAACCTACATAGTCCAAGTTCCCGCTAGGTAACCTAGACAGTCCAAGTGACCATTAGGTTACCTACATAGTCCAAGTGCCCGTTCGTTAACCTACATAGTCCAAGTGCCCGCTAGGTAACGTAGATAGCCCAAGTGCCCGCTAGGGAACGTACATAGTCCAAGTGCCCGCTAGATAACCTAGATAGTCCAAGTGCCCGCTAGTTTACCAACATAGTCCAAGTGCCTCCTAGGTAAACTACATAGTCCAAGTGCCCACTAGGTAACCTAGACTGTCCAATTGCCCCCTAGTTAACCTAGACAGTCCAAGTACCCCATAGGCAACCTACATAGTCCAAGTGCTCGCTAGGGAACCTACATAGTCCAAGTGCTCTCTAGGCAACCTACATAGTCCAAGTGCCCGCTAGGTAACCTAGATAGTCCAATTGCCCGTTAGCTAACCTAGATAGTCGAAGTGTCCGCTAGTTAACCTACATAGTCCAAGTGCCCGTTCGTTAACGTAGATAGGCCAAGTGCCTGCTAGGTAACCTAGACAGTCCAAGTGCCCGCTAGGTTACCTACATAGTCCAAGTGCACGTTCGTTAACCTAGATTGTCAAAGTGCCTGCTAGGTAACCTAAATAGTCCAAGTGCCCGCTAGGGAACCTACATAGTCCAAGTGCCCGCTAGGTAACCTAGATAGTCCAAGTGCCCGATAGGGAACCTACATATTCCAAGTGCCCGTTAGGGAACCTAGATAGTCCAAGTGCCCGTAGGGAACCTATATAGTCCAAGTGCCCTCTAGGGAACCTACATAGCCAAAGTGCCCGCTAGGGAACCTGCATTGTACAAGTGCCCGCTAGTTAACCTAGATAGTCCAAGTGCCGCTAGGTAACCTACATAGTGCAAGTGTCCCCTAGTTAACGTACATAGTCCAAGTGCCCGCTATTTAACATAGATAGTCCAAGTGCCCTCTAGGGAACGTACATAGTCCAAGTGCCCGCTAGGTAACCTAGATAGTGCAAGTGCCCGGTAGTTACCCTACATAGTCCAAGTGCCCGCTAGGTAACCTAGATAGTCTACGGGCCCGCTAGTTAACCTACATAGTCCAAGTGCCCGGTAGTTAACTTACATAGTTCAAGTGTCCATAAGGAACATATATAGTCCAAGTGCCCGCTAGGGAACATACAGAGTCTAAGTGCCCGCTAGGGTACCTATGTAGTCCAAGTGCCCGCTAGGGAATCTACATAGTCCAAGGGCCCGCTAGTTAACGTAGATAGTCCAATTGCCGCTAGTTAATCTACATAGTTCAAGGGCCCGCTAGTTAACCTACATAGTCCCAGTGCCTGATAGGGAACCTACATAGTCCAAGTGCCCGCAGAGGAACCTACATAGTCCAAGTGCCCGATAGGGAACCTACATATTCCAAGTGCCCGTTAGGGAAACTAGATAGTCCAAGTGCCCGCAGGGAACCTATATAGTCCAAGTGCCCGCTAGGGAACCTACATAGTCAAAGTGCCCGCTAGGGAACCTGCATTGTGCAAGTGCCCGCTAGTTAACCTAGATAGTCCAAGTGCCCGCCAGTTAACTTACATATTCCAAGGTCAGCTAGTTAACCTAGATAGTCCAAGTGCCCGCTAGTTAACCTACATAGTCCAAGGTCAGCTAGTTAACCTAGATAGTCCAAGTGCCCGCTAGTTAACCTACATAGTCCAAGAACCCGCTAGTTAACCTAGATAGTCCAAGTGCCCGCTAGTTAACCTACATAGTCCTAGGGCCCGCTAGTTAACCTAGATATTCCAAGTGCCCGCTAGTTAACCTAGATCGTCTAAGTGTCCGCTAGTTAACCTATATAGTCCAAGTTCCCGTTAGGTAACCTAGATAGTCCAAGTGCCCGCTAGGTAACCTACATAGTCCAAGTGTGCGCTAGTTAACCTACATAGTCCAAGTGCCCGCTAGGTAACCTAGATAGTCCAAGGTCCTGCTAGTTAACCTACATAGTCCAATGCCCGATAGGGAACCTACAAAGTCCAAGTGCCCGCTGAGGAACCTATATAGTCCAAGTGCCCGATAGGGAACCTACATATTCCAAGTGCCCGTTAGGGAACCTAGATAGTCCAAGTGCCCGTAGGGAACCTATATAGTCCAAGTGCCCTCTAGGGAACCTACATAGTCAAAGTGCCCGCTAGGGAACCTGCATTGTACAAGTGCCCGCTAGTTAACCTAGATAGTCCAAGTGCCGCTAGGTAACCTACATAGTGCAAGTGTCCCCTAGTTAACGTACATAGTCCAAGTGCCCGCTATTTAACATAGATAGTCCAAGTGCCCTCTAGGGAACGTACATAGTCCAAGTGCCCGCTAGGTAACCTAGATAGTGCAAGTGCCCGGTAGTTACCCTACATAGTCCAAGTGCCCGCTAGGTAACCTAGATAGTCTACGGGCCCGCTAGTTAACCTACATAGTCCAAGTGCCCGGTAGTTAACTTACATAGTTCAAGTGTCCATAAGGAACATATATAGTCCAAGTGCCCGCTAGGGAACATACAGAGTCTAAGTGCCCGCTAGGGTACCTATGTAGTCCAAGTGCCCGCTAGGGAATCTACATAGTCCAAGGGCCCGCTAGTTAACGTAGATAGTCCAATTGCCGCTAGTTAATCTACATAGTTCAAGGGCCCGCTAGTTAACCTACATAGTCCCAGTGCCTGATAGGGAACCTACATAGTCCAAGTGCCCGCAGAGGAACCTACATAGTCCAAGTGCCCGATAGGGAACCTACATATTCCAAGTGCCCGTTAGGGAAACTAGATAGTCCAAGTGCCCGCAGGGAACCTATATAGTCCAAGTGCCCGCTAGGGAACCTACATAGTCAAAGTGCCCGCTAGGGAACCTGCATTGTGCAAGTGCCCGCTAGTTAACCTAGATAGTCCAAGTGCCCGCCAGTTAACTTACATAGTCCAAGGTCAGCTAGTTAACCTAGATAGTCCAAGTGCCCGCTAGTTAACCTACATAGTCCAAGGTCAGCTAGTTAACCTAGATAGTCCAAGTGCCCGCTAGTTAACCTACATAGTCCAAGAACCCGCTAGTTAACCTAGATAGTCCAAGTGCCCGCTAGTTAACCTACATAGTCCTAGGGCCCGCTAGTTAACCTAGATATTCCAAGTGCCCGCTAGTTAACCTAGATCGTCCAAGTGTCCGCTAGTTAACCTATATAGTCTAAGTTCCCGTTAGGTAACCTAGATAGTCCAAGTGCCCGCTAGGTAACCTACATAGTCAAAGGGTCCGCTAGGTAACCTATATAGTCCAAGTGCCCGTTACCTAACCTAGATAGTCCAATTGCCCGCAATGCAACATACATAGTCCAAGTACCCGCTAGTTAAACTACATAGTCCAAGTCACCGCTAGGTAAACTAGATAGTCCAAGTGCCCGCTAGGTAACTTACATAGTCCAAATGCCCGCTAGGCAACCTAGATAGTCCAAGTGCCCGTTCGTTAACCTAGATAGCCAAGTGCCCGCTAGGTAAGCTAGACAGTCCAAGTGTCTTCCAGGTAACCTACATAGTCCAAATGTCCGTTCGTTAACCTACATAGTCCAAGGGCCCACTAGTTAACCTAGATCGTCTAAGTGTCCTCTACTTAACCTACATAGTCCATATGCACGCTAGTTAACCTACATAGTCCAAGTGCTGCTAGGTAACCTACATAGTGCAAGTGTCCCCTAGTTAACCTACATAGTCCAAGTGGCCGGTAGTTAACATAGATAGTCCAAGTGCCCACTAGTTAACATAGATAGTCCAAGTGCCCACTAGGGAACATACATAGTACAAGTGCCCGCTAGGTAACCTAGATAGTGCATGTGCCCGGTAGTTAACCTACATAGTCCAAGTGCCCGCTAGGTAACCTACATAGTCCAAGTGCCCGCTAGGTAACCTAGATAGTGCAAGTGCCCGGTAGTTAACCTACATAGTCCAAGTGCCCGCTAGGTAACCTAGATAGTCTACGGGCCCGCTAGTTAACCTACATAGTCCAAGTGCCCGGTAGTTAACTTACATAGTTCAAGTGTCCATAAGGAACATATATAGTCCAAGTGCCCGCTAGGGAACATACAGAGTCTAAGTGCCCGCTAGGGTACCTATGTAGTCCAAGTGCCCGCTAGGGAATCTACATAGTCCAAGGGCCCGCAAGTTAACGTAGATAGTCCAATTGCCGCTAGTTAATCTACATAGTTCAAGGGCCCGCTAGTTAACCTACATAGTCCCAAGCCTGATAGGGAACCTACATAGTCCAAGTGCCCGCAGAGGAACCTACATAGTCCAAGTGCCCGTTAGGGAAACTAGATAGTCCAAGTGCCCGCAGGGAACCTATATAGTCCAAGTGCCCGCTAGGGAACCTACATAGTCAAAGTGCCCGCTAGGGAATCTGCATTGTGCAAGTGCCCGCTAGTTAACCTAGATAGTCCAAGTGCCCGCCAGTTAACTTACATAGTCCAAGGTCAGCTAGTTAACCTAGATAGTCCAAGTGCCCGCTAGTTAACCTACATAGTCCAAGGTCAGCTAGTTAACCTAGATAGTCCAAGTGCCCGCTAGTTAACCTACATAGTCCAAGAACCCGCTAGTTAACCTAGATAGTCCAAGTGCCCGCTAGTTAACCTACATAGTCCTAGGGCCCGCTAGTTAACCTAGATATTCCAAGTGCCCGCTAGTTAACCTAGATCGTCCAAGTGTCCGCTAGTTAACCTATATAGTCCAAGTTCCCGTTAGGTAACCTAGATAGTCCAAGTGCCCGCTAGGTAACCTACATAGTCAAAGGGTCCGCTAGGTAACCTATATAGTCCAAGTGCCCGTTACCTAACCTAGATAGTCCAATTGCCCGCTATGCAACATACATAGTCCAAGTACCCGCTAGTTAAACTACATAGTCCAAATCACCGCTAGGTAACCTAGATAGTCCAAGTGCCCGCTAGGTAACTTACATAGTCCAAATGCCCGCTAGGCAACCTAGATAGTCCAAGTGCCCGTTCGTTAACCTAGATAGCCAAGTGCCCGCTAGGTAAGCTAGACAGTCCAAGTGTCTTCCAGGTAACCTACATAGTCCAAATGTCCGTTCGTTAACCTACATAGTCCAAGGGCCCACTAGTTAACCTAGATCGTCTAAGTGTCCTCTACTTAACCTACATAGTCCATATGCACGCTAGTTAACCTACATAGTCCAAGTGCTGCTAGGTAACCTACATAGTGCAAGTGTCCCCTAGTTAACCTACATAGTCCAAGTGGCCGGTAGTTAACATAGATAGTCCAAGTGCCCACTAGTTAACATAGATAGTCCAAGTGCCCGCTAGGTAACCTAGATAGTGCATGTGCCCGGTACTTAACCTACATAGTCCAAGTGCCCGCTAGGTAACCTAGATAGTCCAAGGGCCCGCTAGTTAACCTATATAGTCCAAGTGCCCGGTAGTTAACTTACATAGTCCAAGTGCCCCCTCTGGAACCTACATAGTCCAAGTGCCTGCTAGGGAACCTACATAGTTCAAGTGTCCGTTGGGAACATAGAGAATCCAAGTGCCCGCTAGGGAATCTACATAGTCCAAGGGCCCGCTAGTTAACGTAGATAGTCCAAGTACTCGCTAGTTAACCTAGATCGTCCAAGTGCACGCTAGTTAACCTACATAGTCCAAGGACCCGCTAGTTAACCTATATAGTCCAAGTGCCCGCTAGGCAACCTACATAGTCCAAGTGCCCGCTAGTTAACCTAGATAGTCCAAGTGCCCGCTAGTTAACCTAGATAGTCCAAGTGCCCGCTAGTTAACCAGGATCATCAAAGGGCCCTCTAGTTAACTTACATAGTCCAAAGGCCTGCTAGTTAACCTACATAGAGCAAGGGCCCGCTAGTTAACCTTGATAGTCCAAGTACCCGCTAGTTAACCTACATAGTCCAAGTTCCCGCTAGGTAACCTAGACAGTCCAAGTGACCATTAGGTTACCTACATAGTCCAAGTGCCCGTTCGTTAACCTACATAGTCCAAGTGCCCGCTAGGTAACGTAGATAGCCCAAGTGCCCGCTAGGGAACGTACATAGTCCAAGTGCCCGCTAGATAACCTAGATAGTCCAAGTGCCCGCTAGTTTACCAACATAGTCCAAGTGCCTCCTAGGTAAACTACATAGTCCAAGTGCCCACTAGGTAACCTAGACTGTCCAATTGCCCCCTAGTTAACCTAGACAGTCCAAGTACCCCATAGGCAACCTACATAGTCCAAGTGCTCGCTAGGGAACCTACATAGTCCAAGTGCTCTCTAGGCAACCTACATAGTCCAAGTGCCCGCTAGGTAACCTAGATAGTCCAATTGCCCGTTAGCTAACCTAGATAGTCGAAGTGTCCGCTAGTTAACCTACATAGTCCATGTGCCCGTTCGTTAACGTAGATAGGCCAAGTGCCTGCTAGGTAACCTAGACAGTCCAAGTGCCCGCTAGGTTACCTACATAGTCCAAGTGCACGTTCGTTAACCTAGATAGTCAAAGTGCCTGCTAGGTAACCTAAATAGTCCAAGTGCCCGCTAGGGAACCTACATAGTCCAAGTGCCCGCTAGGTAACCTAGATAGTCCAATTGCCCGTTAGCTAACCTAGATAGTCGAAGTGTCCTCTAGTTAACCTACATAGTCCAAGTGCCCGTTCGTTAACGTAGATAGGCCAAGTGCCTGCTAGGTAACCTAGACAGTCCAAGTGCCCGCTAGGTTACCTACATAGTCCAAGTGCACGTTCGTTAACCTAGATAGTCCAAGTGCCCGCTGGTAACCTACATAGTCCAAGGGCCCGTTAGGTAACCTTGATAGTCCAAGTGCCTTCTAGTTAACCTACGTAGTCCAAGTGCCCGCTAGGTAACCTAGATAGTCCAAGTGCCCGCTAGGGGACGTACATAGTCCAAGTGCCCGCTAGGTAACGTAGATAGTCCAAGTGCCCGCTAGGGTATGTACATAGTTCAAGTGCCCGCTAGGTAACCTACATAGTCCAAGTGTGCGCTAGTTAACCTACATAGTCCAAGTGCCCGCTAGGTAACCTAGATAGTCCAAGGTCCTGCTAGTTAACCTACATAGTCCAATGCCCGATAGGGAACCTACAAAGTCCAAGTGCCCGCTGAGGAACCTATATAGTCCAAGTGCCCGATAGGGAACCTACATATTCCAAGTGCCCGTTAGGGAACCTAGATAGTCCAAGTGCCCGTAGGGAACCTATATAGTCCAAGTGCCCTCTAGGGAACCTACATAGTCAAAGTGCCCGCTAGGGAACCTGCATTGTACAAGTGCCCGCTAGTTAACCTAGATAGTCCAAGTGCCGCTAGGTAACCTACATAGAGCAAGTGTCCCCTAGTTAACGTACATAGTCCAAGTGCCCGCTATTTAACATAGATAGTCCAAGTGCCCTCTAGGGAACGTACATAGTCCAAGTGCCCGCTAGGTAACCTAGATAGTGCAAGTGCCCGGTAGTTACCCTACATAGTCCAAGTGCCCGCTAGGTAACCTAGATAGTCTACGGGCCCGCTAGTTAACCTACATAGTCCAAGTGCCCGGTAGTTAACTTACATAGTTCAAGTGTCCATAAGGAACATATATAGTCCAAGTGCCCGCTAGGGAACATACAGAGTCTAAGTGCCCGCTAGGGTACCTATGTAGTCCAAGTGCCCGCTAGGGAATCTACATAGTCCAAGGGCCCGCTAGTTAACGTAGATAGTCCAATTGCCGCTAGTTAATCTACATAGTTCAAGGGCCCGCTAGTTAACCTACATAGTCCCAGTGCCTGATAGGGAACCTACATAGTCCAAGTGCCCGCAGAGGAACCTACATAGTCCAAGTGCCCGATAGGGAACCTACATATTCCAAGTGCCCGTTAGGGAAACTAGATAGTCCAAGTGCCCGCAGGGAACCTATATAGTCCAAGTGCCCGCTAGGGAACCTACATAGTCAAAGTGCCCGCTAGGGAACCTGCATTGTGCAAGTGCCCGTTAGTTAACCTAGATAGTCCAAGTGCCCGCCAGTTAACTTACATAGTCCAAGGTCAGCTAGTTAACCTAGAGAGTCCAAGTGCCCGCTAGTTAACCTACATAGTCCAAGGTCAGCTAGTTAACCTAGATAGTCCAAGTGCCCGCTAGTTAACCTACATAGTCCAAGAACCCGCTAGTTAACCTAGATAGTCCAAGTGCCCGCTAGTTAACCTACATAGTCCTAGGGCCCGCTAGTTAACCTAGATATTCCAAGTGCCCGCTAGTTAACCTAGATCGTCCAAGTGTCCGCTAGTTAACCTATATAGTCCAAGTTCCCGTTAGGTAACCTAGATAGTCCAAGTGCCCGCTAGGTAACCTACATAGTCAAAGGGTCCGCTAGGTAACCTATATAGTCCAAGTGCCCGTTACCTAACCTAGATAGTCCAATTGCCCGCAATGCAACATACATAGTCCAAGTACCCGCTAGTTAAACTACATAGTCCAAGTCACCGCTAGGTAAACTAGATAGTCCAAGTGCCCGCTAGGTAACTTACATAGTCCAAATGCCCGCTAGGCAACCTAGATAGTCCAAGTGCCCGTTCGTTAACCTAGATAGCCAAGTGCCCGCTAGGTAAGCTAGACAGTCCAAGTGTCTTCCAGGTAACCTACATAGTCCAAATGTCCGTTCGTTAACCTACATAGTCCAAGGGCCCACTAGTTAACCTAGATCGTCTAAGTGTCCTCTACTTAACCTACATAGTCCATATGCACGCTAGTTAACCTACATAGTCCAAGTGCTGCTAGGTAACCTACATAGTGCAAGTGTCCCCTAGTTAACCTACATAGTCCAAGTGGCCGGTAGTTAACAGAGATAGTCCAAGTGCCCACTAGTTAACATAGATAGTCCAAGTGCCCGCTAGGTAACCTAGATAGTGCATGTGCCCGGTACTTAACCTACATAGTCCAAGTGCCCGCTAGGTAACCTAGATAGTCCAAGGGCCCGCTAGTTAACCTATATAGTCCAAGTGCCCGGTAGTTAACTTACATAGTCCAAGTGCCCCCTCTGGAACCTACATAGTCCAAGTGCCTGCTAGGGAACCTACATAGTTCAAGTGTCCGTTGGGAACATACAGAATCCAAGTGCCCGCTAGGGAATCTACATAGTCCAAGGGCCCGCTAGTTAACGTAGATAGTCCAAGTACTCGCTAGTTAACCTAGATCGTCCAAGTGCACGCTAGTTAACCTACATAGTCCAAGGACCCGCTAGTTAACCTATATAGTCCAAGTGCCCGCTAGGCAACCTACATAGTCCAAGTGCCCGCTAGTTAACCTAGATAGTCCAAGTGCCCGCTAGTTAACCTAGATAGTCCAAGTGCCCGCTAGTTAACCAGGATCATCAAAGTGCCCTCTAGTTAACTTACATAGTCCAAAGGCCTGCTAGTTAACCTACATAGAGCAAGGGCCCGCTAGTTAACCTTGATAGTCCAAGTACCCGCTAGTTAACCTACATAGTCCAAGTTCCCGCTAGGTAACCTAGACAGTCCAAGTGACCATTAGGTTACCTACATAGTCCAAGTGCCCGTTCGTTAACCTACATAGTCCAAGTGCCCGCTAGGTAACGTAGATAGCCCAAGTGCCCGCTAGG
The DNA here is from genome assembly GCF_050624435.1 of Tenrec ecaudatus. NCBI lineage: Eukaryota > Metazoa > Chordata > Mammalia > Afrosoricida > Tenrecidae > Tenrec > Tenrec ecaudatus. The sequence continues at coordinate 1,139,342 of NW_027457661.1, forward strand.
GAACGTACATAGTCCAATTGCCCGCTAGGTAACCTAGATAGTCCAAGTGCCCGCTAGTTTACCAACATAGTCCAAGTGCCTCCTAGGTAAACTACATAGTCCAAGTGCCCACTAGGTAACCTAGACTGTCCAATTGCCCCCTAGTTAACCTAGACAGTCCAAGTACCCCATAGGGAACCTACATAGTCCAAGTGCTCGCTAGGGAACCTACATAGTCCAAGTGCTCTCTAGGCAACCTACATAGTCCAAGTGCCCGCTAGGTAACCTAGATAGTCCAATTGCCCGTTAGCTAACCTAGATAGTCGAAGTGTCCGCTAGTTAACCTACATAGTCCAAGTGCCCGTTCGTTAACGTAGATAGGCCAAGTGCCTGCTAGGTAACCTAGACAGTCCAAGTGCCCGCTAGGTTACCTACATAGTCCAAGTGCACGTTCGTTAACCTAGATAGTCAAAGTGCCTGCTAGGTAACCTAAATAGTCAAGTGCCCGCTAGGGAACCTACATAGTCCAAGTGCCCGCTAGGTAACCTAGATAGTCCAATTGCCCGTTAGCTAACCTAGATAGTCGAAGTGTCCGCTAGTTAACCTACATAGTCCAAGTGCCCGTACGTTAACGTAGATAGGCCAAGTGCCTGCTAGGTAACCTAGACAGTCCAAGTGCCCGCTAGGTTACCTACATAGTCCAAGTGCACGTTCGTTAACCTAGATAGTCCAAGTGCCCGCTGGTAACCTACATAGTACAAGGGCCCGCTAGGTAACCTTGATAGTCCAAGTGCCTTCTAGTTAACCTAGATAGTCCAATTGCCCGTTAGCTAACCTAGATAGTCGAAGTGTCCGCTAGTTAACCTACATAGTCCAAGTGCCCGCTAGTTAACCTGGATAGTCCAAGTGCGCGCTAGTAAACCTACATAGTCCAAGGGCCCGCTAGTTAATCTAGATAGTCCAAGTGCACGCGAGTTAACCTAGATAGTCCAAGTGCCCGCTAGTTAACCTAGATCGTCTAAGGGCCCGCTGGTTAACCTAGATAATCCAAGTGCCCGCTAGTTAACTTACATAGTCCAAGGGCCCTCTAGTTAACCTAGATAGTCCAAGTGCCCGCTAGGGGACGTACATAGAACAAGTGCCCGCTAGTTAACCTAGATAGTCCAAGTGCCCGCTAGGGTATGTATATAGTTCAAGTGCCCGCTAGGTAACCTAGATTGTCCAAGTGTGCGCTAGTTAACCTACATAGTCCAAGTGCCCGCTAGGTAACCTAGATAGTCCAAGGTCCTGCTAGATAACCTACATAGTCCATGCCCGATAGGGAACCTACAAAGTCCAAGTGCCCGCTGAGGAACCTATATAGTCCAAGTCCCCGATAGGGAACCTACATATTCCAAGTGCTCGTTAGGGAACCTAGATAGTCCAAGTGCCCGTAGGGAACCTATATAGTCCAAGTGCCCTCTAGGGAACCTACATAGTCAAAGTGCCCGCTAGGGAACCTGCATTGTAAAAGTGCTCGCTAATTAACCTAGATAGTCCAAGTGCCCGCTAGTTAACCTAGATAGTTGAAGTGCCCGCTAGGGAACCTACATTGTTAAGGTGCCCGCTAGGGAGCCTGCATTGTGCAAGTGCCCGCTAGTTAACCTAGATAGTCCAAGTGCCCGCTAGTTAACCTAGATTGTCGAAGTGCCCGATAGTTAACCTACATAGTCCAAGGTCAGCTAGTTAACCTAGATAGTCCAAGTGCCCGCTAGTTAAACTACATAGTCCAAGAACCTACTAGTTAACCTAGATAGTCCAAGTGCCCGCTAGTTAACTTACATAGTCCAAGGGCCTGCTAGTTAACCTAGATATTCCAAGTTCCTGTTATCTAACCTAGATAATCCAAGTGCCCGCTAGGTAACCTACATAGTCCAAGTGCCCTTTCGTTAACCTAGATAGTCCAAGTGCCCGCTAGGTAACCTACATAGTCCAAGGGCCCGCTAGGTAACATATATAGTCCAAGTGCCCGCTAAGAAACCAAGATAGTCCAAGTGCCCGTTAGGTAACCTAGATAGTCCAAGTGCCCGCTAGGTAACCTACATAGTCCAAGTTCCCGCTAGGTAACCTAGATAGTCCAAGTGCCCGTTACCTAACCTAGATAATCCAATTGCCCGCTATGCAACATACATAGTCCAAGTGCCCATTCGTTAACCTAGAAGTCCAAGTGCCCGTTAGGTAACCTACATAGTCCAAATGCCCGTTCGGTAACCTAGATAGTCCAAGTACCCGCTAGTTAAACTACATAGTCCAAGTCACCGCTAGGTAAACTAGATAGTCCAAGTGCCCGCTAGGTAACTTACATAGTCCAAATGCCCGCTAGGCAACCTAGATAGTCCAAGTGCCCGTTCGTTAACCTAGATAGCCAAGTGCCCGCTAGGTAAGCTAGACAGTCCAAGTGTCTTCTAGGTAACCTACATAGTCCAAATGTCCGTTCGTTAACCTACATAGTCCAAGGGCCCACTAGTTAACCTAGATCGTCTAAGTGTCCTCTACTTAACCTACATAGTCCATATGCACGCTAGTTAACCTACATAGTCCAAGTACTGCTAGGTAACCTACATAGTGCAAGTGTCCCCTAGTTAACCTACATAGTCCAAGTGGCCGGTAGTTAACATAGATAGTCCAAGTGCCCGCTAGGTAACCTAGATAGTGCATGTGCCCGGTACTTAACCTAGATAGTCCAAGTGCCCGCTAGGTAACCTAGATAGTCCAAGGGCCCGCTAGTTAACCTATATAGTCCAAGTGCCCAGTAGTTAACTTACATAGTCCAAGTGCCCCCTCTGGAACCTACATAGTCCAAGTGCCTGCTAGGGAACCTACATAGTTCAAGTGTCCGTTGGGAACATACAGAATCCAAGTGCCCGCTAGGGAATCTACATAGTCCAAGGGCCCGCTAGTTAACGTAGATAGTCCAAGTACTCGCTAGTTAACCTAGATCGTCCAAGTGCACGCTAGTTAACCTACATAGTCCAAGGACCCGCTAGTTAACCTATATAGTCCAAGTGCCCGCTAGGCAACCTACATAGTCCAAGTGCCCGCTAGTTAACCTAGATAGTCCAAGTGCCCGCTAGTTAACCTAGATAGTCCAAGTGCCCGCTAGTTAACCAGGATCATCAAAGGGCCCTCTAGTTAACTTACATAGTCCAAAGGCCTGCTAGTTAACCTACATAGAGCAAGGGCCCGCTAGTTAACCTTGATAGTCCAAGTACCCGCTAGTTAACCTACATAGTCCAAGTTCCCGCTAGGTAACCTAGACAGTCCAAGTGACCATTAGGTTACCTACATAGTCCAAGTGCCCGTTCGTTAACCTACATAGTCCAAGTGCCCGCTAGGTAACGTAGATAGCCCAAGTGCCCGCTAGGGAACGTACATAGTCCAATTGCCCGCTAGGTAACCTAGATAGTCCAAGTGCCCGCTAGTTTACCAACATAGTCCAAGTGCCTCCTAGGTAAACTACATAGTCCAAGTGCCCACTAGGTAACCTAGACTGTCCAATTGCCCCCTAGTTAACCTAGACAGTCCAAGTACCCCATAGGGAACCTACATAGTCCAAGTGCTCGCTAGGGAACCTACATAGTCCAAGTGCTCTCTAGGCAACCTACATAGTCCAAGTGCCCGCTAGGTAACCTAGATAGTCCAATTGCCCGTTAGCTAACCTAGATAGTCGAAGTGTCCGCTAGTTAACCTACATAGTCCAAGTGCCCGTTCGTTAACGTAGATAGGCCAAGTGCCTGCTAGGTAACCTAGACAGTCCAAGTGCCCGCTAGGTTACCTACATAGTCCAAGTGCACGTTCGTTAACCTAGATAGTCAAAGTGCCTGCTAGGTAACCTAAATAGTCAAGTGCCCGCTAGGGAACCTACATAGTCCAAGTGCCCGCTAGGTAACCTAGATAGTCCAATTGCCCGTTAGCTAACCTAGATAGTCGAAGTGTCCGCTAGTTAACCTACATAGTCCAAGTGCCCGTACGTTAACGTAGATAGGCCAAGTGCCTGCTAGGTAACCTAGACAGTCCAAGTGCCCGCTAGGTTACCTACATAGTCCAAGTGCACGTTCGTTAACCTAGATAGTCCAAGTGCCCGCTGGTAACCTACATAGTACAAGGGCCTGCTAGGTAACCTTGATAGTCCAAGTGCCTTCTAGTTAACCTAGATAGTCCAATTGCCCGTTAGCTAACCTAGATAGTCGAAGTGTCCGCTAGTTAACCTACATAGTCCAAGTGCCCGCTAGTTAACCTGGATAGTCCAAGTGCCCGCTAGTAAACCTACATAGTCCAAGGGCCCGCTAGTTAATCTAGATAGTCCAAGTGCACGCGAGTTAACCTAGATAGTCCAAGTGCCCGCTAGTTAACCTAGATCGTCTAAGGTCCCGCTGGTTAACCTAGATAATCCAAGTGCCTGCTAGTTAACTTACATAGTCCAAGGGCCCTCTAGTTAACCTAGATAGTCCAAGTGCCCGCTAGGGGACGTACATAGAACAAGTGCCCGCTAGTTAACCTAGATAGTCCAAGTGCCCGCTAGGGTATGTATATAGTTCAAGTGCCCGCTAGGTAACCTAGATTGTCCAAGTGTGCGCTAGTTAACCTACATAGTCCAAGTGCCCGCTAGGTAACCTAGATAGTGCAAGGTCCTGCTAGATAACCTACATAGTCCATGCCCGATAGGGAACCTACAAAGTCCAAGTGCCCGCTGAGGAACCTATATAGTCCAAGTCCCCGATAGGGAACCTACATATTCCAAGTGCTCGTTAGGGAACCTAGATAGTCCAAGTGCCCGTAGGGAACCTATATAGTCCAAGTGCCCTCTAGGGAACCTACATAGTCAAAGTGCCCGCTAGGGAACCTGCATTGTAAAAGTGCTCGCTAATTAACCTAGATAGTCCAAGTGCCCGCTAGTTAACCTAGATAGTTGAAGTGCCCGCTAGGGAACCTACATTGTTAAAGTGCCCGCTAGGGAGCCTGCATTGTGCAAGTGCCCGCTAGTTAACCTAGATAGTCCAAGTGCCCGCTAGTTAACCTAGATTGTCGAAGTGCCCGATAGTTAACCTACATAGTCCAAGGTCAGCTAGTTAACCTAGATAGTCCAAGTGCCCGCTAGTTAACCTACATAGTCCAAGAACCTACTAGTTAACCTAGATAGTCCAAGTGCCCGCTAGTTAACCTACATAGTCCAAGGGCCTGCTAGTTAACCTAGATATTCCAAGTTCCTGTTATCTAACCTAGATAATCCAAGTGCCCGCTAGGTAACCTACATAGTCCAAGTGCCCTTTCGTTAACCTAGATAGTCCAAGTGCCCGCTAGGTAACCTACATAGTCCAAGGGCCCGCTAGGTAACCTATATAGTCCAAGTGCCCGCTAAGAAACCAAGATAGTCCAAGTGCCCGTTAGGTAACCTAGATAGTCCAAGTGCCCACTAGGTAACCTACATAGTCCAAGTTCCCGCTAGGTAACCTAGATAGTCCAAGTGCCCGTTACCTAACCTAGATAATCCAATTGCCCGCTATGCAACATACATAGTCCAAGTGCCCATTCGTTAACCTAGAAGTCCAAGTGCCCGTTAGGTAACCTACATAGTCCAAATGCCCGTTCGGTAACCTAGATAGTCCAAGTGCCCGCTAATTAACCTACATAGTCCAAGTGCCCGCTAGGTAACCTAGATAGTGCAAGTGCCCGTACGTTAACCTAGATAGTCCAAGTGCCCGCTAGGTAACCTAGACAGTCCAAGTGCCTGCTAGGTAACTTACATAGTCCAAATGCCCATTCGTTAACCTACATAGCCCAAGGCCCACTATTTAACCTAGATCGTCCAAGTGTGTTTGGTTAACCTACATAGTCCAAGTGCCCGCAAGGTAACCTATATAGTCCAAGTTCCAGCTATGTAACCTAGATAGTCCAAAGGCCCGCTAGTTAACCTAAATAGTCCAAGTGCCCGCTAGGTAAACTAGATAGTCCAAGTGCCCGCTAAGGAACCTACATAGTCCAAGTGCACGCTAGTTAACCCAGATAGTCCAAGTGCCCACTAGTTAACCTAGATAGTCCAAGTGCCGCTGGGTAACCTACATAGTGCAAGTGTCCCCTAGTTAACGTACATAGTCCAAGTGCCCGCTAGGTAACCTAGATAGTGCAAGTGCTGGGAGTTAAACTACATAATCCAAGTGCCCGCTAGGTAACCTAGATAGTCTAAGGGCCCGCTAGTTAACCTACATAGTCCAAGTCCCCGGTAGTTAACTTACATAGTTCAAGTGTCCGTAAGGAACATATATAGTCCAAGTGCCCGCTAGGGAATATACAGAGTCTAAGTGCCCGCTAGGGAACCTATGTAGTCCAAGTGCCCACTAGGGAATCTACATAGTACAAGGGCCCGCTAGTTAACGTAGATAGTCCAAGTGCCGCTAGTTAATCTACATAGTTCAAGGGCCCGCTAGTTAACCTACATAGTCCAAGTGCCTGATAGGGAACCTACATAGTCCAAGTGCCCGCAGAGGAACCTACATAGTCCAAGTGCCCGATAGGGAACCTACATATTCCAAGTGCCCGTTAGGGAACCTAGATAGTCCAAGTGCCCGCTAGGGAACCTACATAGTCAAAGTGCCCGCTAGGAAACCTGCATTGTGCAAGTGCCCGCTAGTTAACCTAGATAATCCAAGTGCCCGCTAGTTAACTTACATAGTCCAAGGTCAGCTAGTTAACCTAGATAGTCCAAGTGCCCGCTAGTTAACCTACATAGTCCAAGGTCAGCTAGTTAACCTAGATAGTCCACGTGGCCGCTAGTTAACCTACATAGTCCAAGAACCCGCTAGTTAACCTACATAGTCAATGTGCCCGCTAGGGAACCTGCATTGTAAAAGTGCCCGCTAATTAACCTAGATATTCCAAGTGCCCGCTAGTTAACATAGATAGTCCAAGTGCCCGCTAGGGAACATACATAGTCCAAGTGCCCGCTAGGTAACCTAGATAGTGCATTTGCCCGGTAGTTAACCTACATCGTCCAAGTGCCCGCTAGGTAACCTAGATAGTCCAAGGGCCCGCTAGTTAACCTACATAGTCCAAGTGCCCGGTAGTTAACTTACATAGTCCAAGTGCCCCCTCTGCAACCTACATAGTCCAAGTGCCTGCTAGGGAACCTACATAGTTCAAATGTCTGTAGGGAACATACAGAATCCAAGTTCCCGCTAGGGAATCTACATAGTCCAAGGGCCCGCTAGTTAACGTAGATAGTCCAAGTACCCGCTAGTTAACCTAGATCGTCCAAGTGCACGCTAGTTAACCTACATAGTAGTTAACCTATATATTCCAAGTGCCCGCTAGGGAACCTACATAGTCCAAGTACCCGCTAGAAAACCTACATAGTCCAAGTGCCCGCTAGTTAACCTAGATAATCCAAGTGCCCGCTAGTTAACCTAGATAGTCCAAGTGCCCGCTAGGGGACGTACATAGTCCAAGTGCCCGCTAGGTAACCTAGATCGTCCAAGTGCCCGCTAGGGTATGTACATAGTTCAAGTGCCCGCTAGGTAACCTAGATTGTCCAAGTGTGCGCTAGTTAACCTACATAGTCCAAGTGCCCGCTAGGTAACCTAGATAGTCCAAGGTCCTGCTAGTTAACCTACATAGTCCAATGCCCGATAGGGAACCTACAAAGTCCAAGTGCCCGCTGAGGAACCTATATAGTCCAAGTGCCCGATAGGGAACCTACATATTCCAAGTGCCCGTTAGGGAACCTAGATAGTCCAAGTGCCCGTAGGGAACCTATATAGTCCAAGTGCCCTCTAGGGAACCTACATAGTCAAAGTGCCCGCTAGGGAACCTGCATTGTACAAGTGCCCGCTAGTTAACCTAGATAGTCCAAGTGCCGCTAGGTAACCTACATAGTGCAAGTGTCCCCTAGTTAACGTACATAGTCCAAGTGCCCGCTATTTAACATAGATAGTCCAAGAGCCCTCTAGGGAACGTACATAGTCCAAGTGCCCGCTAGGTAACCTAGATAGTGCAAGTGCCCGGTAGTTAACCTACATAGTCCAAGTGCCCGCTAGGTAACCTAGATAGTCTACGGGCCCGCTAGTTAACCTACATAGTCCAAGTGCCCGGTAGTTAACTTACATATTTCAAGTGTCCATAAGGAACATATATAGTCCAAGTGCCCGCTAGGGAACATACAGAGTGTAAGTGCCCGCTAGGGTACCTATGTAGTCCAAGTGCCCGCTAGGGAATCTACATAGTCCAAGGGCCCGCTAGTTAACGTAGATAGTCCAATTGCCACTAGTTAATCTACATAGTTCAAGGGCCCGCTAATTAACCTACATAGTCCCAGTGCCTGATAGGGAACCTACATAGTCCAAGTGCCCGCAGAGGAACCTACATAGTCCAAGTGCCCGCTAGGGAACCTACATATTCCAAGTGCCCGTTAGGGAAACTAGATAGTCCAAGTGCCCGCAGGGAACCTATATAGTCCAAGTGCCCGCTTGGGAACCTACATAGTCAAAGTGCCCGCAATGGAACCTCCATTGTGCAAGTGCCCGCTAGTTAACCTAGAAAGTCCAAGTGCCCGCTAGTTAACTTACATAGTCCAAGGTCAGCTAGTTAACCTAGATAGTCCAAGTGCCCGCTAGTTAACCTACATTGTCCAAGGTCAGCTAGTTAACCTAGATAGTCCAAGTGCCCGCTAGTTAACCTACATAGTCCAAGAACCCGCTAGTTAACCTAGATAGTCCAAGTGCCCGCTAGTTAACCTACATAGTCCTAGGGCCCGCTAGTTAACCTAGATATTCCAAGTGCCCGCTAGTTAACCTAGATCGTCCAAGTGTCCGCTAGTTAACCTACATAGTCCAAGTTCCCGTTAGGTAACCTAGATAGTCCAAGTGCCCGCTAGGTAACCTACATAGTCAAAGGGTCCGCTAGGTAACCTATATAGTCCAAGTACCCGTTACCTAACTTAGGTAGTCCAATTGCCCGCTATGCAACATACATAGTCCAAGTACCCGCTAGTTAAACTACATAGTCCAAGTGCCCGTTAGGTAACCTAGATAGTCCAAGTGCCCGCTAGGTAACTTACATAGTCCAAATGCCCGCTAGGCAACCTAGATAGTCCAAGTGCCCGTTCGTTAACCTAGATAGCCAAGTGCCCGCTAGGTAAGCTAGACAGTCCAAGTGTCTTCTAGGTAACCTACATAGTCCAAATGCCCGTTCGTTAACCTACATAGTCCAAGGGCCCACTAGTTAACCTAGATCGTCTAAGTGTCCTCTACTTAACCTACATAGTCCATATGCACGCTAGTTAACCTACATAGTCCAAGTGCTGCTAGGTAACCTACATAGTGCAAGTGTCCCCTAGTTAACCTACATAGTCCAAGTGGCCGGTAGTTAACATAGATAGTCCAAGTGCCCACTAGTTAACATAGATAGTCCAAGTGCCCGCTACGTAACCTAGATAGTGCATGTGCCCGGTACTTAACCTACATAGTCCAAGTGCCTGCTAGGTAACCTAGATAGTCCAAGGGCCCGCTAGTTAACCTATATAGTCCAAGTGCCCGGTAGTTAACTTACATAGTCCAAGTGCCCCCTCTGGAACCTACATAGTCCAAGTGCCTGCTAGGGAACCTACATAGTTCAAGTGTCCGTTGGGAACATACAGAATCCAAGTGCCCGCTAGGGAATCTACATAGTCCAAGGGCCCGCTAGTTAACGTAGATAGTCCAAGTACTCGCTAGTTAACCTAGATCGTCCAAGTGCACGCTAGTTAACCTACATAGTCCAAGGGCCCGCTAGTTAACCTATATAGTCCAAGTGCCCGCTAGGCAACCTACATAGTCCAAGTGCCCGCTAGTTAACCTAGATAGTCCAAGTGCCCGCTAGTTAACCTAGATAGTCCAAGTGCCCGCTAGTTAACCAGGATCATCAAAGGGCCCTCTAGTTAACTTACATAGTCCAAAGGCCTGCTAGTTAACCTACATAGAGCAAGGGCCCGCTAGTTAACCTTGATAGTCCAAGTACCCGCTAGTTAACCTACATAGTCCAAGTTCCCGCTAGGTAACCTAGACAGTCCAAGTGACCATTAGGTTACCTACATAGTCCAAGTGCCCGTTCGTTAACCTACATAGTCCAAGTGCCCGCTAGGTAACGTAGATAGCCCAAGTGCCCGCTAGGGAACGTACATAGTCCAAGTGCCCGCTAGATAACCTAGATAGTCCAAGTGCCCGCTAGTTTACCAACATAGTCCAAGTGCCTCCTAGGTAAACTACATAGTCCAAGTGCCCACTAGGTAACCTAGACTGTCCAATTGCCCCCTAGTTAACCTAGACAGTCCAAGTACCCCATAGGCAACCTACATAGTCCAAGTGCTCGCTAGGGAACCTACATAGTCCAAGTGCTCTCTAGGCAACCTACATAGTCCAAGTGCCCGCTAGGTAACCTAGATAGTCCAATTGCCCGTTAGCTAACCTAGATAGTCGAAGTGTCCGCTAGTTAACCTACATAGTCCAAGTGCCCGTTCGTTAACGTAGATAGGCCAAGTGCCTGCTAGGTAACCTAGACAGTCCAAGTGCCCGCTAGGTTACCTACATAGTCCAAGTGCACGTTCGTTAACCTAGATTGTCAAAGTGCCTGCTAGGTAACCTAAATAGTCCAAGTGCCCGCTAGGGAACCTACATAGTCCAAGTGCCCGCTAGGTAACCTAGATAGTCCAATTGCCCGTTAGCTAACCTAGATAGTCGAAGTGTCCGCTAGTTAACCTACATAGTCCAAGTGCCCGTTCGTTAACGTAGATAGGCCAAGTGCCTGCTAGGTAACCTAGACAGTCCAAGTGCCCGCTAGGTTACCTACATAGTCCAAGTGCACGTTCGTTAACCTAGATAGTCCAAGTGCCCGCTGGTAACCTACATAGTACAAGGGCCCGCTAGGTAACCTTGATAGTCCAAGTGCCTTCTAGTTAACCTAGATAGTCCAATTGCCCGTTAGCTTACCTAGATAGTCGAAGTGTCCGCTAGTTAACCTACATAGTCCAAGTGCCCGCTAGTTAACCTAGATAGTCCAAGTGCCCGCTAGTAAACCTACATAGTTCAAGGGCCCGCTAGTTAATCTAGATAGTCCAAGTGCCCGCTAGTTAGCCTAGATAGTCCAAGTGCCCGCTAGTTAACCTAGATCGTCTAAGGGCCCGCTAGTTAACCTAGATAATCCAAGTGCCCGCTAGTTAACCTACATATTCCAAGGGCCCTCTAGTTAACGTAGATAGTCCAAGTGCCCGCTAGGGGACGTACATAGTCCAAGTGCCCACTAGGTAACCTAGATAGTCCAAGTGCCCGCCAGGGTATGTACTTAGTTCAAGTGCCCGCTAGGTAACCTACATAGTCCAAGTTCCCGCTAGGTAACCTATATAGTCCAAGTGCCCGTTACCTAACCTAGATAATCCAATTGCCCGCTATGCAACATACATAGTCCAAGTGCCCATTTGTTAACCTAGAAGTCCAAGTGCCCGCTAGGAAACCTACATAGTCCAAATGCCCGTTCGGTAACCTAGATAGTCCATGTGCCCGCTAATTAACCTACATAGTCCAAGTGCCCGCTAGGTAACCTAGATAGTGCAAGTGCCCGCTAGGTAACCTACAAAGTCCAAGTGCCCGAATGTATAAGGGTGCTTTGCTCAATTGATGTATGTACAGATTGTGATAAGAGCCTTATGAGCCCCAATAAAACGATTAAAATAAATAAAGAAAGAATGAAAGAAAAAAAAAAAGAAAGAAATGTATTGGCCTTAGGGGAATGGCAAAGAGGGCTGGATTGAGAAAGTCTGTGGCATCCAGTTCTGACTTGACTTTTGGATCCAGAATCTTTCAGGAGTCATGGCCTTGCCCTCCAGCCAGAACTTCCAATAACCGTCTTCTCAGAGCCTTGTTAAATTCTCATAATACGTTACACCTGCCATCCTGTGAGCAGCTACCAAACCCAGGCACTTTTTTTCTTTCTTTCTTTTTTTTTTAACAGGAACAATAAAGTTTATTGAACCGTAGCTTAGTACAGGCGCTGGGGTTTCCCCACGGTGCTCTTAATGTACAAAGCACGGATATTCTGCCAATTCTTCTTCAGCAGCGAAACCAAAAAGTTGACAGCCAAGTGGATGTTGTACACGAGTTCATCATCTGTCATCTTCACCTGGCCAACTGCCACTGCCAGACACAGCACCTTCTTCATCTGGAACTTGACGGTGGACTTCACCTCGTCGACCTTGGCCACCATGTTCTCATTGTGGGTCAGCAGGGAAGGGAATTTCCCGGCCTTGTTCAGGCCCGGGCCCAGAATTCGAGGAATCTGCTTGATCAGGGTCTCTGAGGCCAAAAAGGCATCATACTTCTTGGCCAGCTTTTTGACCAACTTCTTATTCTTGTTGAGCTTCTTGAGCGCCTCGATGTCCATGTGAGGGATCTCCACGGCCTTCGCTTGTCGCAGTGCTGCTGGTCCCCAAGGACACACACTGAGAACTTGGGGCGCGGGGTGGACTTAAGCCTGACGGTGCCAGAGAAGCGTTTGTCCTTCTGAGGGTCGTAGTTCTTCAGGCTGCTCTGCAGCTCCACCGTCTCCAAAAACTTCCGGCGCTTGCGCTGGTTCCTGTGCAGGACTTCCCGCACCGCCTCGTAGAGGGTGTCGCGAGAGACTTTGGTACTCATGGTTCCTAGCGCTGCGGCAACCGGAAAAGAGACCCAGGCACCTTTTTCAAAGACAAGCTCGCTCTCTCTACCCTTAAGAGCAGGTAGTTTTTGGATGATGGATATGAGATACCACAGAAGGCAAATCTGTAATCTTCCATGATGCCCAAAACATGCTGTCACAACCAGGACCCATGACAATCCCTCAGTTTCCTAAATTGCTTCACTGTTGCTTTTTAATTAATATATGACATTAACTTGTCATATATTGATAACAGGGATGACCCTGAACTAGATGAATAAATTAAAGCTCTCCTCATCCTGTGCTTTTATATGAATGTGTTAATTATTTTTGTCATTAGGGAGAATGATGGAGGGATGGAGCAATACCAAACGGAGTTTGACAAAGTGTTGTGTTTGCTGCGGGAAACATGGTGCGTGTCAGATACAATCCGTCACCCAGTGAGTCTGCAATTAACACCAAGGGACCAAGGTAGGATTCCCGGTAATAAATAGCCTTCCTCCCAGATGCTAGTGGAGACCCAGCAGGACCCACTGTTGTGTTGTAGCAGTTGTACACGGGACCTTATGGGAGACAGAGCTGGTGTTTGAAATTAGTTTTGTTTGTCCCCAGTTGGCTCAGATTTGTTTTTTAGATAGCATAATCACTAACATTTAAACACAGGGTGATGTCACGTAACAATCTGCAGCTTCTGAGAAATGGAGAGGCCCGACTTTGCTGGTTGACAATGCACCTCTGGAAGACAAGGGGGACCACAGAGGGACTGGGGGGGGGGCAGGCAGATGTGGTGATCGGAGTTTGGAATTCTTGTTTTCCACGTAGAGGTGGCAAGGTGTTCAAGGGTTCAGAAATTGAGGAGGGAAGTTCCAGAAGACAAGTCTGTGTGGTCCATAATAAACCAATATAGGAGTTGAGATTTCAATCCGTTGGCTATTTATTTTGTGCCTGGTAGCCAACAACCAGTCCAGAATTCCTGACCTCGCCGACCGTGTGAAACAAGGACCATTCCAGAATTACATAGAAGCAAGCATGGAAGCAAGGGCATCCACCACCCCGAATGCGTAGGGGTCAGGAACCAAGTGCTTTCTGTAGAACAGCCCCAGAAGGCAGACCTTTGGCTGGAAAACCTGTTAGGGAGCTAGCATAGGGACTGGCAGGCCCATTACACAAGCTCAGAGGTCTGAGCTACCGGCTCATGAAGTAGAGGCTCACTGCATGCTCAGAAGTTCAGGTTTCCAGCCAGCAGGGGGAGCTACGCCTGGGTGGGCGCTGTACCTGCATTGGCTCACCTAGGCCAGGTGAATTCAATTCAACAATACAGCCAATGAGGTCGAACTACGTCATCGACCACGCCTCCCTAACCGCTCATAAAACTCAAGAGGATCCCAAACCAGGCCTCGGCGTGAGCTGTTTCTGGGTGGAGCCGCGGACCGAGGCACACCTGCCCCAGGTGAGGTCCAACAGAAGCGGTGCTGTGTGACTGGAAGCTATGAGGTAAGCCGGCCCCAGGAGTGGGCCTTCCCATGCTGGTCTCACGGGTTGTGGGCCCCTCTGGGCTCCTTTCACCTCACCACCCTTGGGAGAATTGTTGGGTTGAGTTCACCTGGCTTAGGTGAGCCAATCCAAGTGGCGCCCCACCCAATACGGTGGAGGCCCCTGGGGACGCTTGTAGCGTATTGCCGCAGTCCCAGCCTTTTGTGTCGGTCTTTGCGCCATTTCTTGCTGGTGTCAGTCTTTGCGCCGTTTCCTGCTGGTGTCGGTCTTTGCGCCGTTTCTTGCTGGTGTTGGTCTTTGCGCCGTTTCTTGCTGGTGTCGGTCTTTGCGCCGTTTCTTGCTGGTGTCGGACTTTGGGCCGTTTCTTGCTGGTGTCGGTCTTTGCGCCGTTTCTTGCTGGTGTCAGTCTTTGCGCCGTTTCTTGCTGGTGTCGGTCTTTGCGCCGTTCCTTGCTGGTGTCTGTCTTTGCGCCGTTTCTTGCTGGTGTCTGTCTTTGCGCCGTTTCTTGCTGGTGTCGGTCTTTGCGCCGTTCCTTGCTGGTGTGCGGGACTTGATGTGCCTCTCTGTGCCTGCCTTCCCGGGCTGCATTTGGGAGGGGGCTGGGACGCTGCTGCCTGGAGGCTGGGAGGATTTTGACTCCCAAAGCCTTCTCGAGGCTCAGTGTAAAAGTTTATTTGGACTCGAAAACAGAATCAAAGACCCAATTAATTAAGTTTTAGAAGCAGGCTTTATTGCGAACTTGTGGCGGGTTCAGCAACACAGGGTATTGAGCTATTGAAGCCACGCCAGGGAAAAAATCCTGGCGGCGTTTTTATGCCCACTGCTGGCAGGCACAGCTGGGGAGAATCATAGCTTGGGGGGGGGGGTTTGGATCTGCGCACACAGGTGCTTCCGAAGGGAGAAGGTCGTTAATCTTACCTATATATGTCAGGGACGCGTGGAGTGACCATATCTTCAGAAAACCTTCTGGCTTTGGGAGGAGCTGGTTCCAGGAATTTGGGGTTGAGCAGAGGAGGGGTGGTCAGTTAGGGGTCAGTCTTGAGAGCTAAAATGGAGTCTGTTGTGCCAAGAGAGGACGTTTTAGACTGACCCTATAGGGAAAAGGGACAACATTAGTCCATTTCTGTAACTGCTTCCTGTGGGTAGTGGGCGAAGAGCAAGGGGAGGGGCTTTTCCAGGCAGAGTACTGGGAGTTGCGGCCTGGCACAGGGTGGAGAGGTTGTTGTTGCTGGTGGACTGCTATACGGGTGATTTCGCGGAGTCGACTTTGCAGGAGCTGAATGAGACAAGGAGCAATTAAGAGCAAAATTACTACTAAAATTATGGGTTCTAGTATGGGGGCTAGGAAGGAGTACAGAGAAGAGTTCCACCAGGAAGAGGATCCGTCTCTTCTGAATCTGTTGTTTTGCAGCCCACGGTTTAGCTTGTTGAGGGTCTGGACTCTAGTTTCCACAATTCCCAGCTTATTGATGTAATAACGGCATTCCTCCTGGAGGAATAAGCAGGTTCCTCCTTTTTCAGCAGTGATGAGGTCTAAAGTGCAACGGCTCTGCAAGGCAACTTGGGCAACAGAGGTTGTTTGTTTCTGCAGGGAGGCTAGAGATTTGGCAGAGGCATCGACTGCCAGCTGGAAGCGTGTGGATAACTTGTCTGCTGTGGTGATAGAGGGTCTAAGGGTCCCGCCGCTGAGTCCTACTGCACCTGCTGCTGAGGCTAAGGAGATTCTCACTGCTATCGGAAGAAAAACTGCTCTTTTAGTTTGGCGACTGTATACCTGGATGTATTTGTCCTGGACCTCAGCCGGAGTGTATGTAGTGAGCTGCGGAACCAGAGTGACGGGCAGGCACAAAAGGGTAAGGTAGAACTGATGTTTAAATGCTTAGTGTATAGTTGCACCAAAAGAAAATTTTTTTCTGGCGCTGTTAGTGGTTTGGAGGGGATTTGGGTGACATTACATGTCTGTGTCGATGGATTGGAGTAGCAAAAGGGCACTTGAGTGTTTTCTGGTTGGATGTACAGAGGAATATTGGGGATGGTTATGGGTTTTGTGGTCTTTACGTTGGATGAAAATGACAGGGCAGGACCTGGTACTGCTACCAGAGGAGGGCGTTCTAGGGCTGCACACATGCAGCAGGTGGAGAGGTTGCCTAGTCCAGCAAAGTGGCGATGGCCAGTCCCTGCTGTAGCAGGGTAAGCTGGGAGAAGGGAGACTCAGAAGGTTTAGAAATTTGCTTAGTGAGTTGAAGGTCTTGGATCTGAATATTACAGTGGATGGTGGATTGGACCTGGAGTAGCGACCTCCATACATAGAGTTTGGCGTCTGGAAATTTCTCTCGGCGAGTGGCGTACCACGCTCCTGGAACCAGAGGTGTCCAGCGGCTATCCCAGGGGTCTGGGATTGTGAGAGTGTATTTAGATTGATGGTAGTAGAATCATCCCTGGGGACAAAGGGAAAGGTAAAGTATCTGGCAGGAAGACCAAGGACACCCTACATTTTTCTGTATTCACCTTTTTGCACATTGGGTAGTTGCCTTCTGGTCATACAGGTAGCAAATGATGGGATCAGCTTTTCCTTGATGCCGCTTAAAGTCAGTGAAATTTAAGTATATGGGTGTTCTGCACCCTGTGGGTGGGCAGTCAGCGGTGGCCAGCAAATAATCATAACGCTTAGTGCGGGCGTAATTGGTATAGTTTTCAGTCAAGTAAAATCGCCAGCAAAAGGGGAAATTATATTAGGTTTAGCTGGCTGGCTTGGTGAGGCGAGTGAGGTGGAGAGACATAGGACCAGTAGACTGAGCCAGACCACTGGGAGCCATGGTCAGAGTTCACTGCTGCCTTGACTCGGGACAAATGTACCCAGGAATCTATTCCAAGACCCTTGACTGCCAAGGGAGTGGTGAGCACTACGGTGTAAGGGCCTTCCCACCGGGGTGCTAAGGGTCTGGGTGCTAGGGATTTAATTAACACAGCATTTCCAGGATGCACTGGTTTTTGGTGATCAGCAGAGGTCGGAGATGGTTCAGGGATGGGGGAGTTTTCGTGTTGTCTAAGAAGGTTGCGGAGCAAGTACAAGTATGGAAGGTACGAAGCTAGCGGAGGGCAATCAGTTGCAGGAAGAGGCGAGAAAAGAAAAGGTTGTCCGTAGAGTATTTCGATCATGGCTGGGGAGGATCTGCACACATAGGTGCTTCAGAGGGGTCGTTAATCTTATCTATATGTGAGGGAGGGTTGGAGTGACCATATATTCAGAAAACATTCTGGCTTTGGGACGAGCTGGTTCCAGGAATTTGGGGTAGAGCAGGGGAGGGGAGGTCGGTTAGGGGTCAGTCTTGAGAGCTAAGATGGAGGTGCAGGCCTCTAAATGGAGTCTGTTGCACCAAGACTGGGACACAGTGGTGTGCTGCGGCTCCGCCAAGCAAGATGGCTGGGAGCGCCCACATCTACCCTGTTGGTTTGGGCAGGTCTCTGGCTGGGTGGTTGGCTCCAGGCTGGCTTTCGGCTAGGCCACAATCTGCGGCTTCCATTTTCCCAGCCACATGACTCCACTCCCAGGCAGAATGGCGCCACCTGTGTCTGTTGTAGCTACTGTCTCTTCCCAGAAAGAAAGCCACCCAGACTGCGGGCAAGTTCAACAGAACAAGTTTTATTTTCTGCGCAGAGACTGTCAGCTCTCTTGAGAGGAGACTGAGTGGCCCCCAGTCTAATTTTCCAAAGGTTTTTATACTTTTGCAATGTGCAGGTGTGCAAGCAGGTAGAGTAGAGAAGCAGGGTGTTGCAGTTAGCCATTCTTAGTTGAACATTACATGCTCTGGTCTTTCCTTCTGTACGTTCCCTTGGGCTATGTCTGCACAGCCTACCTCCCCAATATCAGCTAGTTCGTTGACAGTTCATAGCTAGTTTATTTACTGTTCATAATGGCTTCTATCAGCTCAAAATGACTTCTCTTGTCAAGGCTGTTTAAGCTTTGCCCAGAGCTGCTACATTCCCTCCTCTTCTTAGCCGAGTTCAAATCATTGAATCTGCGGTAGCCAGCCCAGTGTATGGTGGGCTCAGCACTAAGAGTTTTATGGTTTGTACTTTCTGTGTGAGGACTGCCACTAGCTTATTGGTTATTATTGGTCCAAACGTGAGGTTTAGCAGGAGGAGGATTAGGGGTCCGGCTAGGGGCGTTACTAGGGTGGTTCGCCAGGTTGCCCAATTAAGTAGCTTTTCAAACCAATTGGTTTCTTCATTTCTTTTCTTGACTCTTTCCTCTAATCTTTTCCTAACCAGGGCTAAACTATCTTTAATGATTCCTGAATGGTTTGCATAAAACAAGTTTCTCCTAATGCCATGCACAACACTCCTTGTTTCAAAAGGAGCAAGTCAAGCCGTCGGCGGTTTGGCAACACACTTCTACAAGGGAGTGTAAGGATCTTTCTAAATGGGAAACATGGTATTTTTATCCCTGTATATCTAAAGCAATTTGCTGACAAAGAGTCTGATAGTTTAAGTTTCCTTGTATTAAAGCAACTGACCCGACTGCAGCTAATCCCATAATCCCAAGCACCGTTAACAGTGGGACTGACATTGGGGCTCTTTTAGCTCATCCAGAAATTCCAAAGTTATCCCTACCTCCTTCACCAGAACACAGGTACACTTGAGGAATAACATGCACTAGGACACAAATACCCGGGTCTGCTGCTAATACTGGGGAAAGGAGACAGGGTGCTAGTCCTGTGGAACAAGTAAAGCAAGTACCCGTTGTGGCAGATAACAAATAAGGATCACCATTTGGTTCAATAGGAACAGCTTGAAGGCAAAAATCTTGATATTTTGATATATGAAAGGGATAATTAGATGAATAAAAACAGTCTTCGCCCTTGGTAATCTTTTAAAGTGAGCTAGAGTTAAGTCCACTCTAACCTCACCTACAGACTGCTGCTTCGTGTAATCCTTCTTACTAACATTTCTAATTGGATTACGCTCTGCACCAATAGTGCTATTTGTAGCTGTGCCTACCGAGTAAGGGGGAGCAGGGTTCAGACAAAGCCAACAATCAGTTGCGAGGTTAGGATTTGAGTTCATAAATTGGAATACAGCATCCAGAGTATCAAACACAGAACCTTGAGGTGGCTCCTGAATGGGAAGGGCCCTTTGAGTTGGGCTGGCAGTGAACGGGAAAGTTACTGAAGAGTCTGGAGGGTGCGGCAAAGGAATCTTAATGATACCCAGCTGTGGCTCTTCAGGATTTATCACCAGGTTTGGGCCTATTTATGGACAGGAAGTTGCCATATTTTACTTTGCTGCATAGTAAAGGTTGTCCCGGGATCTCTATCATTTACATAATACTGAATTCCCCATGTGTTCCCAGTGAACCCAATAACGCTTGAATCCAGTTCTTATTGGGTTACATTTGGAAACCATACACGTGGTGGGATCAAACCCCTCCGACTTGAGTCCCATTCTTGTAAAAACAATAGGGTCGTCTTTAACAAGTTTCCACCCTGAAGATGATAGTTTCACAACCCTAAGCTGCACAATGGCAATGTCCCTCCCCTTGGCAGTTAGGGAGCCCATGAGCCGGGCATCTATAGAAATGGTGTGTTTGGAGCCTTCTTTCTATAGAGGGTATTCCGCACCCATAGGACGGGATTCCGGTTATGGGCCCCATTGTGCCCTTTACCTTTAAAGGATCTGGAATGCCAGCTCTTTCCTAGCAAATCAAACAAATCAAAGCAGAAACGGGGTCAGACCCAGTGTAAGAAGTTACATATTCACTGTTGGAGGTTCGAGTAGCAGTCCACAGATGTGTTTGTGGTTGGGCGAAATGGCGGGTGCTGACAGCAATGCTCAGACAAAAACAATTAAGTTCTGTAAAGCCTTAATTTTGAGGGTTTTTCTGTCTTTCTGAGTGTTCATCTTTTCAGGATATGCTCAGGGAGGGCTTTTTTTGACTTGTGACTGATGAATCCACGGCCCCTTCCCCACTACTTTAATAGCAGTTGGTGTTATAAGTATCACCTAGTATGGGCCACTCCCCCTAGGTTCTAAGGTCTCGGGTCAGTGCTTCTTTACCCACGTTCAGTCTCCAGGTTGCAAGTTGTGGGCTGCCTCTTCACTTTTCCCTTGGTTGGGCCCAAAATGAAGGTGTCGGAGCAGATGATTTGTCTCACCTGCTGGACAGCCTGCAGGCACTTCATGAAGGAACAAGTAGTGACTTCCATTACTTCTACTTCCTTCAGTCTTGGGAGGATTGGGGAAGGTCTGCCAAACTTAAATTCAAACGGGGTCGTGCTTTTCACATAGGGAGTGCATTGGACTCGAAGTAGGTCAAAAGGTAAAGAAAGGATCAATCCAGTTCTCGCCAGTTTCTAAATGCAACTTAACTAACAATTCCTTTAGGGTTCTGTTTATTCTTTCTACTTGCCTTGAACTTTGGGGCCTATAAGCCCAGTAGAGCTTCCAGTTAATATTTAGAAGCATTGCTAATACTTTAGTAATTTGAGCAATGAATACTGGGCCATTGTTGGACCCCAAGGTGGTGGGAAGCCAAATCTAGGGACAATTTTAGTTACTAATAATTTACACCCAGTGGCAGCAGTGTCCTTCTTCGTTGGGAAGGCTCCCACCCATCCAGAATAGGTGTCCACTAGCACCAGCAAATACCCGTAGCCATACTTTCTAAGTTTGATATCCATAAAGTCCACCTCCCAGAATTCTCCAGGAGTACTACCTCGAGCTTGTGGTTGGGGTTGCTCCTTTTCTTTTGTAGGGATGTTTCCCCGAGCGAGCACAGTGCAAGCAACAGTGGTGTCATCTGCCACCCAGTGTCCAAGCCTGGGTATGTAAAAGTACCTGAGGAGCAACTGAGACCATTTAGAGGATCCTGAGTGCATACCTTCATGTAGTCCTTGAATCAGATCTCTCCCAGAGCTTCTGGCATGAATCTTCTTCCATCAGGATGCAGCAGCCACCTGGATGCTCCGAGTTTCTTTGGCAGCCCAGCTCTTGGCTTACCTTTAGATCATTTTCCGAGTATGTAGGTTGTGGCAGTAACACTGGGGATGGCATGGTCATGGCCATTACCTTGGGGATTTGTGGTATAATCCTGGCATTCGAGATCCACCGGTCCAGGGGACTTGTTAGGAGGGGCTCAACCATAGGTCTCCCTACCCCAGCAATATCCTGCCCCAGTGTAAGCTTCCTAGCTTCTATAACTAGGATGGCCATGGCAGCCTCAGCTCGCATGCAGCTCGGCCATCCTGCAGTTGCAGAGTCTAGTGTGATTGAAAGATCGGCCACAGGTCTCTTTCATGGCTGCAAGTTCTGAGTTAGCATTCCTTTTGATGTGCCCCTGGCCTGATAGACAATTGGAAGGGATTTTCTATGTCTGGAAGGGGAAGAGAGGGTGCCCATATGAACGACGTTTTTAAGGATTCAAAGGCTTGCTGTTCTACTTCAGTCCATTGAAGTTTTTTCCTTTCCCCAGTACTTGCATATAGGAGTTTGGCTAATCCATCAAATCCCAAATTCCACAATGGACAGTACCCCACAAATCCTAGAAACTCTCACACCTGCCACTTAGTCTCAGGGACTGGGATTTTGAGGATCACCTCAGTGCGGCTGGGGGACAAGGTCTGTTTTCCCTCCTCCAGTTGGTAGCCTAGGTATACAGCTTTATTGACACACAGTTGAGCCTCTCTTTCAGATTCCCTGGACCCCAATTGGCCAAGGACTATTAACAGGTCCTCGGTAGCACTTGGGCATTCCTCCAGGGTTTCGGAGGCCAGGAGGAGGTCATCTGCATACTGGAGCAAGGGGGTTTGGGGGTGTTCCTCCTTGTATTCCTGTAAGTCTTCATTGGGTTGACGTACAGAGGACAAGGGTATGGAGAACAAAGCATCCTTTAAGTCCAAAACAGTATAACAAATTCAGTTTGATGGGATAGTACTCAGGAGGGTCTCGGAGTTTGGTACCGTGGAGTGGACAGTTTCTACCCTCGCATTTACCTCTCCGAGATCCTGCACCATTTGGAAGTCCTCAGTACCCGGTTTCGGCATGGGCAGCAGGGGAGCGTTCCATGTGGACTTGCAGGGCACCAAAATGCCTGTCCTCTTTAGTCTGCATATGTGAACAGCAATACCCACCTGTGCTTTCCAGGGAGTAGGGTTTTGCTTGACACTCACCAGTGTGGCTGAGCTCAGAAGTTGTACGACCGCAGGCACCTGATGTTCAGCAAGGTCTGGCAGGTTGTTCTCTGCCCAAACAAAAGGAATATCTTTTAGCCATTTATCAAGAAGTTCCTTTGAGGAGGTTTCTTCTGCTCTTTGATAAAACACATATCCCTCTGGCAGTGGAGCGGTGAGAAAAACCTTTGCCTTTTCAAGTTCAAGGGTTAAGGTGGTTGCAGCAGATGAGAAAGTAATCATGGCCACCATTTATCGAATAAATCCCGACCAATTAGGGGAAAGGGGCCCTGAGGCATTACCAGGAAGGAGTGTGGAACTGTCTCTTGTGCTAAATCTGTTATTCTGGCTGTTGTCCATGGGTATGCTTGGGTCTGCCATGTGGCACCTGTAATTAAAATCTTTCCTTTTGACAATGCACCTGTAGTCTTTTCCAAAACCAAGAAGGTGGCCCCTGTGTCCACCAAGAAATTTACTGGCTGGCCCCCTTTTTGGAGTGTTAGCGTGGGATCCTGGAGGCCAAGTGAAACAGCCCTGACACCTTCATTCAGCTTCTTCAAGCATTATTGTCTCTCGCTTGGGTCTTTCTAGGTGTGAATGAGGCCCGTCCTCTCTAGTGGAGGGTCGTGCACCTCTCCTGGCGTTTTCAAGGGACTGATGTTTCCAATGTCCTTCTTTCCTGCAGTAGGCACATTGATCCTTCTTCGGGGCTTGGTGGTGCCCACAGGTTAGTCTCTCCGTGAGTGGGCCATGCTCTCCATTTCCTGAGCCTCTGGGGTCTCTCATGGCAATTACTAGTATTTTAGCTAGTTTCTTTGTCTCTGTTGTTATACACTCAATGAGCCACTTCTACCAAATCACTAGGATTTTTCCCTTCAAACCCTTCCCACTTCTTTTTCATGTCTGAGGCAGACTGACTGAATAATACAGGCAATACTTACTTCCCTCCTGTTCTCAGGGGGCTTTCAGGTCAATAGGGGTATAAAGCCCGTAGGCGTCCATCAGCCACTCTAAAAAGGCAGGCGGACATTCTCTTGTAGGAGCCTGAGAATTCTCACTGACCTTAGATAAATTTATAGGCTTAAGTGGTTAAGCGGAGGCCCTGCAAGAGCAACTGGTGATATCTGCTTAAGCCCTCTGGGCCTTGCTAGGAGTTTGGATCCCACATTGGTTGTGCAGTGGGGAAAAAAATTTCTCTCAAGTGGGGAGTGCCCGCTGGCTGACCCTTAGGTCCATTGACTGCCTTCTGGGCCTCTCTGGAAGGGGTCCCATTCCTCTGATATGAACAGCACCTGGAGAAGTTGCAGGAAATCACCTCAGGTGGGCTGATGCGTATGGAAAACCATATCTAGCAAAGAAATCAGACCTAATGGTTTGTCAGAAAAAAGGGGTTTTGTTGGTTCCAATTATACAAATCCCTGGAACAAAAGGGAACATATACTGAAAAAGGGATTCGGGAGTCTTCCCAGGTTTGGGGGCTGCTTGCCTTAAGGGGAGAATGGCTGCTGCTGAGTGATCTTTCTCTGGGGGTTGTTAAGACATGCCTGCCCTAGTGTATTTGTTGTGGGGTGGGGGGGTCAAAAAGAGGCTGTGAGTATTCCTCTCTCCGGCCCCTTGGGAACCTGATAGGGTGGCAGCGGCACCAAGGGTCGGAAGCCAGCTCTCCTGCTCCCAGAGTCCTCTTGCAAAATGGGATAAATCAGACAGGGAGGGAAAGGGGGAAGGGAGGGGGAGGGACAGGGACAGCCTCCACCTTGGTGGTTTTAGGAACTTGGACAGGTTGTTTTTCCGGTCCTGCCATGTTTACTGAAATCTTGGAAACAAGAACTCTTTATGTTGGGGGAGGAAGTCTTTTATATATGTTGGCTTCTTAGTGGCAATGTCAATCCACACATGAATTTAAGGGATCAGATCAGGATGTCCTGGTTCCCCTTTCTAAGCAGGCTCCGACAATGGCACTCGGATCTCGGTGCACCTCGAAATGTTGTAGCTACTGTCCATTCCCAGAAAGAAAGCATCTCCGACCACCGGCAAGTTCAACAGAAAAAGTTTTATTTTCTGCACAGGGTCTGTCAGCCCTCTTGAGAGGAGACTGAGCAGCCCCCAGTTGAATTTTCCAAAGGTTTTTATACTTGTGCAATGTGCAGGTGTGCAAGCAGGCAGAGTAGAGAAGTGGGGTGTTGCGGTTAGCCATTCTTAGTTGAACAAAAACTGCTCTTGTTCTCAAAAGCCTTCTGAACATCCATTTCCTTTGGGACATTCCCTTGGGCTACGTCTGCACGACCTACCACCCCAATATCAGCTAGTTCATTGACAGTTCATAGCTACTTTATTTACCTTTCATGGTGGCTTCTGTCAGTTCAGAATGGCTTCACCATTATCAAGGCTCTTTATGGTTTTACCAGAGAACCTACATAGCCGCCATGGGGAAACAGGGCCTATGACCCTGGCCAAAATGGTGCCCACCAGTCCAAACACGTGGAAGGGCACTGCCTCGGGAGCTGGTTGATTTAGGCCTGGGAGATAGCCCTGCCTTGTCCCGGCAGCCAAATGTTTCCCTTTTCCCCTCCGTTCCCTTTGCCTTTCTCCTGGTTTTTAAAACAAGCTGCTTGAGCCCTATAACACTGAGCAGGACTTTTTTGTAACATTTAATTAAAATGTATCTGGTACCAAAATTATATATTATAAATATGACAATTTGGTTATATTTTTGAAATTTTATACTTTTAAAATATACTTTGGTTGTCATATATATTGATAACAATGAAAGTAAAGAATAAAAACAAAAAAATATTATTTCCTGCATTGAAAACTTCAGGTGTTCTAGGGTTAGTGTTCTACCAGTGTAGGTTTGTTCCTTGTTACTGGCTGGTTTTCCGTTGCTCAGTCTTAAGACAAAGGCGTTCGGAAGCCTAGCCTGGGTAACCCTTACTTTTAGGCTTTCAGTGGTGTTTCTTCATGCACTTTTGGGGACAGCTCTTAATATAGCTCAGCTGCCATGATGTTCCAGCCAGAAATTCCTATTTTCCTAAAGGTTCCCTGAGCTGCCAGATGCCCCTTCCCTTCAGAGATTTGAGAGTCTGCTCCTGCCAGCAGGCATCTTAGAAGGCTGTGGGGCCATCCCAAGCAGTGGTCCTCCTAGCTTATTGTCTAGAAAATGGTTGGACCTAAAGTCGCCCACAGCGACTGCTCTTTGACCCTTTGTCTATGGTGGGGGCACCTGTCAGAGGCATCAGTTTAATAGCACACCAGGGGTCTGCTCTGAAGCGGGGTTATTGACCTTGAGGCAGCAAGCTCTAAATAGCCTTGTTTTGTGCTTTCCAGATGGGACTTAGCAGCTTCATACTCAGGAATTGCCCCCTTGCATGAATCCTGTCCAATTGGGATAGAGGTGACACAGAGGCTAGACAAACAAAAGCTGATACACTATGCAACTTTATTTGAGAAAGGAGAATGGTGGCCAGAGAATGGCACACTTTTCCTTCCAACCCTGATTCACCTGGAACAGTTCTGTAGAGTGATGGGAAATGGGCGGAGATGCCAGAAGTTAGAGCATTTCTCCTTTTGAGGAGCAGTAGAGACCTTCATCCCCAGTGCACACAGGAACCCCTAAGGCAGGCGTCCTCAAACTGTGGCCCGTGGGACACATGTGGCCTGACGATATTTATTCCACCCTCAGGGTGTTTTTGCTGCCTCTGCCTGTCCTGCTTAGCAGCCGACTCGTGCAGTGTGCATAGGAACTTGTTCATAGGTTTTTAAAAAACTATAGTCTGACCCTCCAATGATCTGAGGGACAGAACTGGCCCCCTAGGTAAACAGTTTGAGGACCCCTGCCCTAAGGGATCCTGGACTTAGGGGTTACTATTCTCGCAGCCCTGACACACCCCTGATCATTCTACCCATAGTAGAGGCACCAGGGAAATTTGGTCCCTGGGTAATTTACCAGCCTTTTATTCAAATTGAAGCCAAGAAAATTAAAAATGACTTAGGCAGTTACTCTACTTTTGATTACGGTTGACTCCCCCTGTAGTACCCCAATATTACCATTTAACTCTATAACGCTGAGCATATTTCCATAACATATAAAGAAATGTATATATTAATAGATAGATAGATAAACAGACAGATAAATAGGTAGATAACTTTGAAAATAAAGAATAAAAACAAAAACATTTCCCCCAAATTGAAAATTGAGCCATTATAGGGTTAAAAAGGATGGGTCTTATCAGCAGGTGTAAGACCTTAGGATCATAAATGAAGCAGTGATCCCACTGCACCTAGTAGTGCCCAAACCCTGTGCCATCCTAGGGAAATTGTGAATGCTTTAATCCCCGTTCCTGTACTTAGAGTGAACAAACACATGCCTGATAATCCTAAGTATATTTATTTCTTGTGACACTCACCTAACTTGAAGGGAACGACCTCCTCCGAATCTTAGACTGTCTCACTTAAACTCTTCAACCTTTTGTCTTTTTGTTTGTTTTTCCAGAAGTTCTCAGGCTACCAAGGCCTCCAAACCAAGTGTGCCAGCTGCAGGACCACGATTTCCTGAACAACCTCAACTTTATCCATCCTGGGACCTGAGTGGACAATCCCTTCTGAGCCCCATTTGCCCCTTTTGCAGCAGGAAGTACTTAGAGATGTCGTCGCCCAGTACCCCAAAGATTTGGGTCCATACCTCTTCAGGGGTCAAATGTTAGGTAGCTATCCTAGGGACTGGGGTGTCCATTATGCATGCCCAGAGGGCCAAGGTAGCAGCCCAAGAAGGAGTGGCACACTGTGCGTGCTCAGAGGTTCAGGTTTACGGCCAGGAAGAGGAGGTACACCTGGGTGAGTGCTGCAACTTGATTGACCCACCAAGGCCAAGTAAATTAAATTCAGCTGCTGGGGTTGACCAGGGTTGCCCACCATGCCTCCCTAATGCTCATAAAACCCACTTGGATGACAATCAGGCTTTTACATGCATTCTTTCTCACGCAGAGCAGAGGACCAAGGTCTGTCTGTCCTCAGAGAGATCTGACAAACCCAGGAAGGCTCTTTGGAGGCAGCATAACTGGACATGAATGGCTGGTGGATACTGTTCAGATGCAGGACTTTCTACTTAGAAGGGTCTAATCCAGCCTGAGATAATCCTTGAATGAGTCCTCTGCCCAGATCTTTTTTTTTTAACGTTTTATTAGGGGCTCATACAACACTAAACACATTCTATGCATACATCAGTTGTGTAAAGCACATTTGTACATTCATTTCCCTCATTCTCAAAATATCCACTCTCCACCCAAGCCCATGGCCTCAGCTCCTCATTCCCATCCCCACCCCCCATGTGCGCTACCCCTCGCTCATCAATCCTTGGTAATTTACTAATTTTTGTCATATCTTGCACTGTCTGATATCCCCCTTCACCCACTTTTCTGTTGAAGTAAAATGTACATCCTTGTAATCAGTTCCCCGTTTCCAAACTGCCCTCCCTCTTACCCTCTCAGTGTCTTCACTCATAATACTGGTCCTAAAGGACTCATTCACCCTGGATTCCCTGTGTTTCCAGTTGCTATCTGTACCAGTGTACATTCTCTGGTCTGGCCAGATTTGTAAGGTAGAATTGGGGTCATGATAATGGGGGGAGAGAAAGCATTTAGCAACGAGAGGAAAGTTGTGTTTCATCGTTGCTATCTCGTACCTAGTCTAGGCTCATCTCCTCTCTGAGACCCTTCTGTAAGGTATTGTCCAGTGGTCTGGAAATGGGCTTTGGGTCTCTACCAAGCACTCTTCTCATTCCCAATAAGATGTTTTTGTTCTGACGATGCCTGACACCTGATCCCTTCGAAACCTCGTGATCTCATAAGCTGGTGTGATTATTCCATATGGGCTTTGTTGCTTCTGAGCTAGGTGGCCACTTGTTTACATTCAAGCTTTTAAGACCTCAGACGCTATATCTTTTGACAGCTGGGCACCCTCAGCTTTGTCTTCAGTGTACCTGTGGGGAAGGTGAGCACCATAGAATGCCAATTTAATAGAACAAAGTATTCTTGCAATGAGGGAGTACTTGAGTGGAGGCCCAGAGTCCATCTGCTACCTTAATACGAAACCTATAAATATATGGACGTAGGTCTATTTCCCCATGCTCATATATGAATATATTTACATATGGACATACTTTTTTAAAGACCTCTATAACAGGCCCTTGCTTCCTCGCTTGCTCTTCTATTTCCCTTTCATTTTCCTCTTGTGCCCACTGCCATGCTCAGTCTTCCTTTGGGTTTCAGTAATTCTTCTTGGTTCCATTACCCTTGATCCCACCCTACCAGGCCTCCTACATCTACCTCACCACGGATATGCATGACTTCCTGTTCTCTTGTTTCTGGGTTTCTTAACACCGCTTCCTTTATGCCCACCTCCCTCTTTCCCATGCCCCACCCCCAGAAGTGTTGGTCCTGGGTTTTGTCCTCCAGATTGGACATCCAGCCTATCTAATTTAGACAGACCAGAAAAGGTAATAACATGCACAAAACCAAGACAAGCAACGCAAAAAAACCAAGACAACAAAAATCCAATGACACTAAAAGAAAACAAAACTAACCAAGAAAGAAAAGCTCATAGTTAGTACAAGGACTGTGTGGTGAACTTTAGGAGTGTTTTCCAGTCCAGTCTGTTGGGGCACCGAGCCCTGACCACAAAGTCCACCTTTGGCATTCCCCGGGAACTTTGATGCTCCGTTTTCTAGCTCTTCCGCTGCATTCCCTTAGTGTCATGCCTCGATGTAGCAAGATCAGTTCGGGCGCAGTTCCCACACTGTGTCTCCAGTGTTGTCCCCTCTAGGGCAATGGGTCTTTGAGGGACGTTTCTCATCGTGGGGCTGCCCATGTGGTCTTTTCTGTGGACTGGCTTCTCTGATTGGGAACATCATCCTCAAGGTGTAGTGGGCCAGGATGTGCTCCATTCTCCCCTCCTCCGCCTTGTTCTGCTCTGTGTTCTCTAATCAGATATGTCCCTCTCTGCGAGCTGCAGCTCCGGTGGCATCCTGTGAAATACAATCTTTGGGGGCTGCAAGGAGGTGGGAGGGGGGGGCATCAGCTCAGATCTTTTGAGAGTCCAGGAGATATTGACTTCTCGATGGGCACAGTTCTGTGAGGCACCGTGCTCTTCGTCCAGAAGCTGGTTGTGAATATTACTTTGTTGTTAACCAGTTGTGTGTCTCTGGGTCAACTCCTGTGTGTTTTGAGGGAGTTTTCTCATCTGGAAAGTAAATGTACTGGATTATCCAGAAGCCCATATCAGCAAGTTATTGAGAAGGGTTAATCAGAGACTGTTTCATATAGTGTGTATCTGCGCGCTGCATTCAAGACCTGGGGTGGCAATTATGAGCTCAGAATAGAGATGGTGTCCAGTAGGTGACAGACGTGGCTCCATATTGAAACAGGAAGCCCACTGTGGAGATTTGGTCCTTCCGTTGATGGCTACCGGCCACCTAGTCTTCTCCTGCTATAACTGCTTCACTGGCTCAGCAGCTGAGCCAGGAGCCAGTGCCATCATAACCAGGTGGCTAACTGGGAGAAAGGGCAGATAGATATTTGTTATCTTGTTGTCTTGGGAAGCCCACCTAACCTCCATGCAAACCTTCTGGTGTGAGTTATCTGTGGAAGGAATCATAGGCTCACAGTAATACACATCTTTCTTTTTGAAAATGTGCCCGTATTCCTTTCTGAACCTGAGAAGGTGGCTCCTGTGTCCACCAAGAAATTTACTTCCTGGCCTCCTACATGGAGTGTTAGCCTGGGTTTTGGCGGCGAAGTGAAACAGAGCCCTGACCCCTTCATTCAGCTCTTCAAGCCTTATTGTCTCTTGCTTGGGTCTTTCTTGTTGCAGATGAGGCCCGTCCACTCTTGTGGAGGGTCGTGGACCTCTCCTGGGGTTTTCAAGGCACTGATTTTTCCAGTGTCCTTCTTTCCTGCAGTAGGCACATTGATCCTTCCCCATGGCTTGGAGGTGCCCAGAGGTTAGTCTCTCCGTGAGTGGGCCATGCTCTCCTTTTCCTGAGTCTCTGGGGTCTCTCATGGCAATTCCTAGTATTTTAGCTAGTTTCTTTGTCTCTGTCGTGCTAGGGTCATCTCGGTTGTTATATACTCAATGAACCACTTGTATCAAATCACTAAGATTTTTCCCTTGAAACCCTTCCCACTTCTTTTTCATGTCTGAGGCAGACTGACTGAGTCATAAAGGCAATATTTATTGCCCTCCTGTTCTCGGGGCCTCCGGGCTGTTAGGGGTATAAAGCCTGTAGGCTTCCATCAGCCACTCTAGAAAGGAAGGCAGACATTCTCTTAGCCTGAAAATTCTCACTGACCTTAGATAAATTCATAGGTTTCCTAGCTCTTCCGCAGAGGGTCATGTAAGAGCAATGGGTGATACCTGGTAAAGCCCTCTGGGCTTTGCTAGGAATTGAGATCCCACATTGTTGGTGTAGTGGCCAAAAGAGTTTCTCTCAAGTGGGGAGTGCCCGCTCGCTGACCATCAGGTTCACTGACTGCTTACTGGGCCTCTGTCTGGAAGGGCTACACTCCTCCGTTGTGAACAGCACCTGGAAAAGTTGTTGGCAAGCATTCCAGGTGGGCTGATGAGTATGGAAGACATACCAGTACTAGTGTGTGTGGGGGGCTGCTTGTTAGGGGTGGGAGTGAGGTTGTGGGGCCGGTGGGGGAGGGAGTGACTCAATAAGGGCCTGTTAGAAGTTTTCTATTTCTGGACCCTAGAAACCTTATAGGGCGGGGGTTGAAAGAAAGGGATTGAAGCCAGCTCTCCCACTCTCAGAGTTCTCCTACAAAATGGGATAAAGCCGATTTGGGGAGAGAGATCGGGAGGGGAGGGGAGGGGAGGGGAGGGGAGGGGAGGGGAGGGAGAGGGGGAGGGGGAGGGGAGGGGAGGGGTTGGGGAGGGGAGGGGTTGGGGAGGGGAGGGGAGGGGGGGAAGGTGATGGGGAGGGGAGGGGTGGGGGAGGGGAGGGGAGGGGTGGGGGAGGGTGATGGGGAGGGATGGCCTCCACCTATGTGGTTTTGGGAACTTGGACCGTTTGTTTTTCCGGTCCTTCCATGTTTCCTGAAACCTTGGAAACAAGGGCCCTTTCTTTGCGGGAGGGAGTAAGTCTTTTATATTTGCAGGCTTCTTAGTGGCAATGTTAGCCCACACTTGAAGTAACGGGATCAGATCGGGATATCCTGGTTCCCTTTAACCATAACTATGAACTCTTAGTAATAGGGGATGGGAAAACTAGTCTTGCGTGGGTCAATCAGGGACTCCTTCTGCCCCATCACTTTTAAACAAATTGTAGAGTCTCCAAGCTTTTGGGTTGAAACCACATCCTCTTGGTGAATGCCGAGAGCAGGGGTCCTCAAACTACAACCTGTGGGCCACATGCAGACAGCCGAGGACGTTGATCCTTTCTGCCGGGTGTATGTGCCCCATTTATTTTTTTTTTTGAACTTCAAATCAATATGTGCAGTGTGTACATGAATTTGTTCGTAATATTTGTTTTTTTAAACTATAGTCTTTCCTTCAAAAGGCCTGAGGGATAGTGAACTGGCCCCCTGGGTAAACAGTTTCAGGACCCCTGCCCTAAGGTATCCTGGACTTAGGGGTTATTAATCTCCCAGCCCTGAAACATCCCTGAACATTCTACCCGTTGTAGGAGGCACCATGGGAATTTGAACCCCGGGTAATTTACAAGCCTTTACTCCAATTGAACCCAAGAAAATTCAAAATGACTTAGGCAGTTACTCTATTTTGGTCACTTTTGACTCGTCCTGCACTAGCCCATTATTTCCATTTAACTCTATAACGCGAAGCATGATGTTTTCATAACATTAAAAAATGTATATATTAATACATATATATATATTTATAACTATGAAAGTCCACAACAAAAAGAAAATTTTTTCCCAAAATTAAAATTGAAGCGTTATAGGGTTAAAAAGAAGGATGGGTCTGATCAGCGTGTCCAAGACCTTAGCATCATAAATGAATCAGTGATCCGACTGCACCTAGTAGTGCCCAAACCTGTGCCCTCCTAGTGGAAAGTGTGAATGCTTTTATCCCTCTTCCTGTACTTCCAATGAACAAACACACATGTCTGGTAATCCTAAGATTTTTTTTGTTTCCTGTGACACTCACCTAATTTCAAGGCCACTGCCACCTCACAAGCTTAGCCTTGTCGCATTCAAAATGTTCACCTTTTTGACAGTTTGTTTTTCCCAGAAGTTATCGGGTGACTAAAGCTTCCGAACCAAGTGTGCCAGCTCCACGACTACCATCTCCTGAACCACCTCAACCTTATCCATCCTGGATAAAGTTGCCCTCAATGGACAACCCCTCCCAGCAGTGTAGGAAGGGTATGGACCCAAAGCCCCACTTTGCCCCTTTTGCCAGCAAGAAGTAGCTAGAGATATGGTCGCCCAGTACCCCAAAGATTTGGGTCCATATCTCTTCAGGGGGGCAAATGTTAGGTAGCTATGCTAGGGACTGGGGCATCCGTTATGCATGCCCATAGGGCCAAGATAAGAGCCCAGTTAGGAGAGGCACCCTGTGCATGCTCAGAGGTCCAGATTTCTGGCCATGAAGGGGAGGTCACCTGGGTGGTTCCTGTACCTGGATTGACCAATCTAGGCCATGTAAATTCAATTCAGCCACTGGGGTCGGCCAGACATGCCCACCACGCCTCCCTAACGCTTATAAAACTCTCTTGAGTGCAGACCAGGCTTCTGCATGATTTCTCTCACACTCAGGAAGGCTCTTTGGAGGCAGCTGGGCTGCACAAGAGTGGCTGGTGGATACTGTTCAGATGCATGGCTTTCTGCTTGCAAGGGTTTTTGTCTCAGCTGACTGGAAGGGAGGAGGTAGTACGTCTGGATCACAGAGTATCCATGTCCACAAACGAGGCTGCTCATTCCACTGTCCTGGAAGTGCTTTATGAAAACCCTCTGCTTTGCAATGTCACTCCTTGTAGATTAGAGTGGGAGGGGCTGGGACCAAGGTATGCTGCCTCTTGCTCCCAGTTGCAGGTTTCTGGATGCTGATTGTATCTCTTACAGCATCAGTTAGTGGGCTTGTTGTCTGCCTCAGGCTTTGTTCACGGAGATCCTCCAGCTAGGTGGTGGTGTATGCACATGAGCAGAGGCTTCCTGCCAATCCCCCATGAGTAGTAGAGCTCCCATGGTGTGGACTCCATGAAAGCCTTGCCCCAGGCAGCACGCTTACAAAGCAGGGTGGGCCCTGCAGGACAGAAGACCATTCCCCCTGTGGAATGGACTCAGAGATCCACCTCTCTCTCTGGCCAGCTGCTGGGGCTGTGGGTCCTAAGCATCATGGCTGACTCAGTAATAGACACAGGGTGAGGCCAGTCCAGTAGCTGTTTTGACTGGTCTCATCCAGCCTGAGATCATCCTTGCATGAGCCCTCTGCCAAGATTATTTTTGTTTCTTTTATGATCTTTTCATTAGTGGCTCCTACAACACTAACCACAATCCATAAATACATCATCTGTTTGAAGCACATCTGTACATTAATTGCCCTCCTTATTCACAAAATATCCACTCTCCACCCAAGCCCCTGGCCTCAGCTCCTCATTTTTCCCCCCTCAATGCCCGCCACCCATCCCTCATCAATCCTTGGAAATGTACTAATTCTTTTGTCATATCTTCACCCACCTTTCTTTTGAGGTCAATGAAGATCCTTGTAATCGGTTCCCACTTTCCATCCTGCCCTTCCTCCACCCTCCCAGTATCTCCACTCATAACACTGGTAAAGGGCCCATCCACTCTGGATTCCCCGTGTTTGAAATTCCTATCGGTACTAGAATACCTTCTCTAGTTTGGCCAGATTAGTATGGTAGAACTGGGATCATGATAGTGGGGCAAGAGGAAGCATTAAGAACTAGAGGAAAGTTGTGTTTCATCTTTGCTGTCTCATACCCTGTATTCTTTAATCTCCACTCTGAGTTCCTTCTGTAAGGGGATGTCCAGTGCACTGCAAATAGGTTTAGACAGTCCGGCAGTCCCCTCTCATTCTCCATGATAAGATTTTTTTGTTCTCATGATGCCTGTTGCCTTATCCCTTTAAAACTTTGTGATCACACAGGCTGGTATGCTTTCTCCATGTGGGCTCTGTTGCTTCAGAGCCAGATGGCTGTTTCTTTACCCTCAAGCCTTTAAGACCCCACACGCTATATCTTTAGGTAGCTGGACACCATCGGATTTCTTCACCACATTTGCTTATGCAGCCGCTTTGTGGTCAGTGATTGTGTAGGAAAGGTGAGCATCTTAGAATGCCAATTTTATAAAACAGTGTTCTTGCAATGAGGGATTCCTTGAGCGGAGGCCCTATGTCCATCTGCTACCTCAATACTAAATCTATAAACATATGGACATAGATCTATTTCCCCATGCCCCTTTGTAAATATATGTACATATGTACATGCCTTTTTTTAGACGTCTATAACTGGCCCTTGCTTCCCAGTTCACTCTTCTATACCCTTTGATTTTCCTCTTGTGCCCACTGACATGCTCAGTCTTCCTTTGGGTTTCAGTAATTCCTCTTGGTTACATTGCCTTTGATCACGCCCTACCAGGCCTCCTACATCCCCCTCACTACCATTTTCCATCACTTGTTGTACCCTTGTCTCTGGGTTTCTTTACACCACTTCCTTTCCCCCCACCCTCCTCACTCCCATGCCCAATGGAAAGGGCCGGTCACATGTTTACTCCTCCAGATTCTTCATCCAGCCTCTCTTAATTAGACAGACCTGTAAAGGTAATAACATGCACAAAACAAGCCTGAGCTAAACCAAGCAGCAAAAAGAAAAACAAACAAAAATGAAAACAAAACCCCACCCAAATCCAATGACACTAAAAGAAAACAACACTAACCAGAAAGAAAAGTACAAGGACTGTGTGGTGAACTTTAGGAGTGTTTTCCAGTCCAGTCTGTGGGGGCACCGAACCCTGACCACAAAGTCCACCTTTGGCATTCCCCGGGGACTTTGATGCTCCGTTTTCTTTCTCTTCCGCTGACTCTCTTAGTATCATGCCTCGAAGTGGCAGGATCAGTTCGGGCGCAGTTCCCACACTGTGTGTCCAGTGTTGTCCCCTCTAAGGCTATGGGTCTTTGAGGGACGTTTCTCATCGTGGGGCTGCCCATGTGGTCTTCTCTGTGGATTGGCTTCTCTGATTGGGAACATCATCCTCAAGGTGTATTGGGCCAGGGTGTGCTCCATTCTTCCCTCCTCCCCCTTGTTCTGCCCTGTGTTCTCTGATCAGATATGTCCCTCTCCGCGAGCTGCAGATCCGGTGCCATCCTGTGAAATACAATCTTTTGGGGCTGCAAGGATGTGGGGGGGGGGTGGGTGTCAGCTCAGATCTTTTGAGAGTCCAGGAGATATTGACTGCTCGATGGGCACCGTTCTGTGGGGCACCGTGCTCTTGGTCCAGACGCTGGTTTGAATATGACTTTGTTGTTAACCAGTTGTGTGTCTCTGGGTGAACTCCCGTGTGTTTTTGAGTGAGTTTTCTAATCTGCAAAGTAAATGTACAGGATTATCCAGACTCCCATGTCAGCAAGTTATCCAGAGGAGTTAATCAGAGACTGTTTCATATAGTGTGTACCTGCGCGCCGCATTCTAGACCTGGGATGGCAATTATGAGCTCAGGATAGAGATGGTGTCCAGCAGGTAACATACGTGGCTCCATATTGAAACAGGAAGCCCACTGTGGAGATTTGGTCCTTCCGTTGATGGCCACCGGCCACCTAGTCTTCTCCTGCTATAACTGCTTCACTGGCTCAGCAGCTGAGCCAGAAGCCAGTGATATCATAACCAGGTGGCTAACTGGGCCAAAGGGCTGATAGGTATTTGTTATCTTATTGTCTTGGGAAACCCACCTACCCTCCATGCAAACCTTCTGGTGTGAGTTATCTGTGGAAGGAATCATGGGCTCACAGTAATTCACATCTTTCTTCTTGAAAATGTGCCCATATTCCTTTATGAACCTGAGAAGGTGGCCCCTGTGTCCACCAAGAAATTTACTGCCTGGCCTCCTACTTGGAGAGTTAGCCTGGGCTTTTGGCGGCGAAGTGAAACAGAGCCCTGACCCCTTCATTGAGCTTCTTCAAGCATTATTGTCTCTTGCTTGGGTCTTTCTACGTGCAGATGAGGCCCATCCACTCTAGTGGAGGGTCGTGCACCTCTCCTGGGGTTTTCAAGGCACTGATTTTTTCCAGTGTCCTTCTTTCCTGCAGTAGGCACATTGGTCCTTCCCCATGGCTTGGCGGTGCCCACAGGTTAGTCTCTCCGTGAGTGAGCCATGCTCTCCTTTTCCTGAGTCTCTGGGGTATCTCATGGCAATTACGATTATTTTAGCTAGCTTCTTTGTCTCTGTCGTGCTAGGGTCATCTCTGTTGTTATACACTCAATGAGCCACTTGTACCAAATCGCTAAGATTTTCCTTTCAAACCCTTCCCACTTCGTTGTCATGTCTGAGGCAGACTGACTGAGTAATAAAGGCAATACTTATTGCCCTCCTGTTCTCAGTGCCTCCGGGCCGTTAGGGGTATAAAGCCCGTAGGCTTACATCAGCCACTCTAGAAAGGCAGGCGGACATTCTCTTATAGGAACCTGAAAATTCTCACTGACCTTAGATAAATTCATAGGTTTCCTAGCTCTTCCGCAGAGGGTCATGTAAGAGCAATGGGTGATACCTGGTAAAGCCCTCTGGGCTTTGCTAGGAATTGAGATCCCACATTGTTGGTGTAGTGGCCAAAAGAGTTTCTCTCAAGTGGGGAGTGCCCGCTCGCTGACCATCAGGTTCACTGACTGCTTACTGGGCCTCTGTCTGGAAGGGCTACCCTCCTTCGTTGTGAACAGCACCTGGAAAAGTTGTTGGCAAGCATTCCAGGTGGGCTGATGAGTATGGAAGTCATACCAGTACTAGTGTGTGTGGGGGGCTGCTTGTTAGGGGTGGGGGTGAGGTTGTGGGGCCGGTGGGGTAGGGAGTGACTCAATAAGGGTCTGTTAGAAGTTTTCTATTTCTGGACCCTAGAAACCTTATAGGGCGGGGGTTGAAAGAAAGGGTTTGAAGCCAGCTCTCCCACTCTCAGAGTTCTCCTGCAAAATGGGATAAAGCCGATTAGGGGAGAGAGATCGTGAGGGGAGGGGAGGGGAGGGGAGGGGAGGGGGAGGGGTGGGGGAGGGGTGGGGGAGGGTGATGGGGAGGGATGGCCTCCACCTATGTGGTTTTGGGAACTTGGACCGTTTGTTTTTCCGGTCCTTCCATGTTTCCTGAAACCTTGGAAACAAGGGCCCTTTCTTTGCGGGAGGGAGTAAGTCTTTTATATTTGCAGGCTTCTTAGTGGCAATGTCAGCCCACACTTGAAGTAACGGGATCAGATCGGGATATCCTGGTTCCCTTTAACCATAACTATGAACTCTTAGTAATAGGGGATGGGAAAACTAGTCTTGCGTGGGTCAATCAGGGACTCCTTCTGCCCCATCACTTTTAAACAAATTGTAGAGTCTCCAAGCTTTTGGGTTGAAACCACATCCTCTTGGTGAATGCCGAGAGCAGGGGTCCTCAAACTACAACCTGTGGGCCACATGCAGATAGCCGAGGACTTTGATCCTTTCTGCCGGGTGTATGTGCCCCATTTATTTTTTTTTTGAACTTCAAATCAATATGTGCAGTGTGTACATGAATTTGTTCGTAATATTTTTTTTTAAACTATAGTCTTTCCTTCAAAAGGCCTGAGGGATAGTGAACTGGCCCCCTGGGTAAACAGTTTCAGGACCCCTGCCCTAAGGTATCCTGGACTTAGGGGTTATTAATCTCCCAGCCCTGAAACATCCCTGAACATTCTACCCGTTGTAGGAGGCACCATGGGAATTTGGACCCCGGGTAATTTACAAGCCTTTACTCCAATTGAACCCAAGAAAATTCAAAATGACTTAGGCAGTTACTCTATTTTGGTCACTTTTGACTCGTCCTGCACTAGCCCATTATTTCCATTTAACTCTATAACGCGAAGCATGATGTTTTCATAACATTAAAAAATGTATATATTAATACATATATATATATTTATAACTATGAAAGTCCACAACAAAAAGAAAATTTTTTCCCAAAATTAAAATTGAAGCGTTATAGGGTTAAAAAGAAGGATGGGTCTGATCAGCGTGTCCAAGACCTTAGCATCATAAATGAATCAGTGATCCGACTGCACCTAGTAGTGCCCAAACCTGTGCCCTCCTAGTGGAAAGTGTGAATGCTTTTATCCCTCTTCCTGTACTTCCAATGAACAAACACACATGTCTGGTAATCCTAAGATTTTTTTTTGTTTCCTGTGACACTCACCTAATTTCAAGGCCACTGCCACCTCACAAGCTTAGCCTTGTTGTAGTCAAACTGTTCACCTTTTAGACCGTTTGTTTTTCTCAGAAGTTATCGGGTGATTAAAGCTTCTGAACCAAGTGTGCCAGGTCCACGACTACCATCTCCTGGACCACCTCAACCTTATCCATCCTGGATAAAGTTGCCCTCAATGGACAACTCCTCCCAGCAGTGTAGGAAGGGTATGGACCCAAAGCCCCACTTCGCCCCTTTTGCCAGCAGGAAGTAGCTAGAGATGTCATCGCCCAGTACCCCAAAGATTTGGGTCCATATCTCTTCAGGGGGGCAAATGTTAGGTAGCTATGCTAGGGACTGGGGCATCCGTTATGCATGCCCATAGGGCCAAGATAAGAGCCCAGTTAGGAGAGGCACCCTGTGCATGCTCAGAGGTCCAGATTTCTGGCCATGAAGGGGAGGTCACCTGGGTGGTTCCTGTACCTGGATTGACCAATCTAGGCCATGTAAATTCAATTCAGCCACTGGGGTCGGCCAGACTTGCCCACCACGCCTCCCTAACGCTCATAAAACTCTCTTGAGTGCAGACCAGGCTTCTGCATGATTTCTCTCACACTCAGGAAGGCTCTTTGGAGGCAGCTGGGCTGCACAAGAGTGGCTGGTGGATACTGTTCAGATGCATGGCTTTCTGCTTGCAAGGGTTTTTGTCTCAGCTGACTGGAAGGGAGGAGGTAGTACGTCTGGATCACAGAGTATCCATGTCCACAAACGAGGCTGCTCATTCCACTGTCCTGGAAGTGCTTTATGAAAACCCTCTGCTTTGCAATGTCACTCCTTGTAGATTAGAGTGGGAGGGGCTGGGACCAAGGTATGCTGCCTCTTACTCCCAGTTGCAGGTTTCTGGATGCTGATTGTATCTCTTACAGCATCAGTTAGTGGGCTTGTTGTCTGCCTCAGGCTTTGTTCACGGAGATCCTCCAGCTAGGTGGTGGTGTATGCACATGAGCAGAGGCTTCCTGCCAATCCCCCATGAGTAGTAGAGCTCCCATGGTGTGGACTCCATGAAAGCCTTGCCCCAGGCAGCACGCTTACAAAGGAGGGTGGGCCCTGCAGGACAGAAGTCCATTCCCCCTGTGGAATGGACTCAGAGATCCACCTCTCTCTCTGGCCAGCTGCTGGGGCTGTGGGTCCTAAGCATCATGGCTGACTCAGTAATAGACACAGGGTGAGGCCAGTCCAGTAGCTGTTTTGACTGGTCTCATCCAGCCTGAGATCATCCTTGCATGAGCCCTCTGCCAAGATTATTTTTGTTTCTTTTATGATCTTTTCATTAGTGGCTCCTACAACACTGACCGCAATCCATAAATACATCATCTGTTTGAAGCACATCTGTACATTAATTGCCCTCCTTATTCACAAAATATCCACTCTCCACCCAAGCCCCTGGCCTCAGCTCCTCATTTTTCCCCCCTCAATGCCCGCCACCCATCCCTCATCAATCCTTGGAAATGTACTAATTCTTTTGTCATATCTTCACCCACCTTTCTTTTGAGGTCAATGAAGATCCTTGTAATCGGTTCCCACTTTCCATCCTGCCCTTCCTCCACCCTCCCAGTATCTCCACTCATAACACTGGTAAAGGGCCCATCCACTCTAGATTCCCCGTGTTTGAAATTCCTATCGGTACTAGAATACCTTCTCTAGTTTGGCCAGATTACTATGGTAGAACTGGGATCATGATAGTGGGGCAAGAGGAAGCATTAAGAACTAGAGGAAAGTTGTGTTTCATCTTTGCTGTCTCATACCCTGTATTCTTTAATCTCCACTCTGAGTTCCTTCAGTAAGGGGATGTCCAGTGCACTGCAAATAGGTTTAGACAGTCCGGCAGTCCCCTCTCATTCTCCATGATAAGATTTTTTTGTTCTCATGATGCCTGTTGCCTTATCCCTTTAAAACTTTGTGATCACACAGGCTGGTATGCTTTCTCCATGTGGGCTCTGTTGCTTCAGAGCCAGATGGCTGTTTCTTTACCCTCAAGCCTTTAAGACCCCACACGCTATATCTTTAGGTAGCTGGACACCATCGGATTTCTTCACCACATTTGCTTATGCAGCCGCTTTGTGGTCAGTGATTGTGTAGGAAAGGTGAGCATCTTAGAATGCCAATTTTATAAAACAGTGTTCTTGCAATGAGGGATTCCTTGAGCGGAGGCCCTATGTCCATCTGCTACCTCAATACTAAATCTATAAACATATGGACATAGATCTATTTCCCCATGCCCCTTTGTAAATATATGTACATATGTACATGCCTTTTTTTAGACGTCTATAACTGGCCCTTGCTTCCCAGTTCACTCTTCTATACCCTTTGATTTTCCTCTTGTGCCCACTGACATGCTCAGTCTTCCTTTGGGTTTCAGTAATTCCTCTTGGTTACATTGCCTTTGATCACGCCCTACCAGGCCTCCTACATCCCCCTCACTACCATTATCCATCACTTGTTGTACCCTTGTCTCTGGGTTTCTTTACACCACTTCCTTTCCCCCCACCCTCCTCACTCCCATGCCCAATGGAAAGGGCCGGTCACATGTTTACTCCTCCAGATTCTTCATCCAGCCTCTCTTAATTAGACAGACCTGTAAAGGTAATAACATGCACAAAACAAGCCTGAGCTAAACCAAGCAGCAAAAAGAAAAACAAACAAAAATGAAAACAAAACCCAACCCAAATCCAATGACACTAAAAGAAAACAACACTAACCAGAAAGAAAAGTACAAGGACTGTGTGGTGAACTTTAGGAGTGTTTTCCAGTCCAGTCTGTGGGGGCACCGAACCCTGACCACAAAGTCCACCTTTGGCATTCCCCGGGGACTTTGATGCTCCGTTTTCTTTCTCTTCCGCTGACTCTCTTAGTATCATGCCTCGAAGTGGCAGGATCAGTTCAGGCGCAGTTCCCACACTGTGTGTCCAGTGTTGTCCCCTCTAAGGCTATGGGTCTTTGAGGGACGTTTCTCATCGTGGGGCTGCCCATGTGGTCTTCTCTGTGGATTGGCTTCTCTGATTGGGAACATCATCCTCAAGGTGTATTGGACCAGGGTGTGCTCCATTCTTCCCTCCTCCCCCTTGTTCTGCCCTGTGTTCTCTGATCAGATATGTCCCTCTCCACGAGCTGCAGATCAGGTGCCATCCTGTGAAATACAATCTTTTGGGGCTGCAAGGATGTGGGGGTGGGGTGGGTGTCAGCTCAGATCTTTTGAGAGTCCAGGAGATATTGACTGCTCGATGGGCACAGTTCTGTGGGGCACCGTGCTCTTGGTCCAGACGCTGGTTTGAATATGACTTTGTTGTTAACCAGTTGTGTGTCTCTGGGTGAACTCCCGTGTGTTTTTGAGTGAGTTTTCTAATCTGCAAAGTAAATGTACAGGATTATCCAGACTCCCATGTCAGCAAGTTATCCAGAGGAGTTAATCAGAGACTGTTTCATATAGTGTGTACCTGCGCGCCGCATTCTAGACCTGGGATGGCAATTATGAGCTCAGGATAGAGATGGTGTCCAGCAGGTAACATACGTGGCTCCATATTGAAACAGGAAGCCCACTGTGGAGATTTGGTCCTTCCATTGATGGCCACCGGCCACCTAGTCTTCTCCTGCTATAACTGCATCACTGGCTCAGCAGCTGAGCCAGAAGCCAGTGATATCATAACCAGGTGGCTAACTGGGCCAAAGGGCTGATAGGTATTTGTTATCTTGTTGTCTTGGGAAACCCACCTACCCTCCATGCAAACCTTCTGGTGTGAGTTATCTGTGGAAGGAATCATGGGCTCACAGTAATTCACATCTTTCTTCTTGAAAATGTGCCCATATTCCTTTATGAACCTGAGAAGGTGGCCCCTGTGTCCACCAAGAAATTTACTGCCTGGCCTCCTACTTGGAGAGTTAGCCTGGGCTTTTGGCGGCGAAGTGAAACAGAGCCCTGACCCCTTCATTGAGCTTCTTCAAGCATTATTGTCTCTTGCTTGGGTCTTTCTACGTGCAGATGAGGCCCATCCACTCTAGTGGAGGGTCGTGCACCTCTCCTGGGGTTTTCAAGGCACTGATTTTTCCAGTGTCCTTCTTTCCTGCAGTAGGCACATTGGTCCTTCCCCATGGCTTGGCGGTGCCCACAGGTTAGTCTCTCCGTGAGTGAGCCATGCTCTCCTTTTCCTGAGTCTCTGGGGTATCTCATGGCAATTACGATTATTTTAGCTAGCTTCTTTGTCTCTGTCGTGCTAGGGTCATCTCTGTTGTTATACACTCAATGAGCCACTTGTACCAAATCGCTAAGATTTTCCCTTCAAACCCTTCCCACTTCGTTGTCATGTCTGAGGCAGACTGACTGAGTAATAAAGGCAATACTTATTGCCCTCCTGTTCTCAGTGCCTCCGGGCCGTTAGGGGTATAAAGCCCGTAGGCTTACATCAGCCACTCTAGAAAGGCAGGCGTACATTCTCTTATAGCAACCTGAAAATTCTCACTGACCTTAGATAAATTCATAGGTTTCCTAGCTCTTCCGCAGAGTGTCATGTAACAGCAACGGGTGATACCTGGTAAAGCGCTCATGGCCTTGCTAGGTATTGAGATCCCACATTCTCCGTGTAGTGGCCAAAAGAGTTTCTCTCAAGTGAGTAGTGCCCGCTCGCTGACCATCAGGTTCACTGACTGCTTACTGGGCCTCTGTTTGGAAGGGCTACCCTTCCTCCGTTGTGAACAGCACCTGGAGAAGTTGCTGGCAATCATTCAAGGTGGGCTAATGAGTATGGAAGAAATACCAGTACTAGTGTGTGTGGGGGGCTACTGGTTAGAGGTGTGGGTGAGGTTGGGGGGCCGGTGTGGGAGGGAGTGACTCAATAACGGCCTGTTAGAAGTTTTCTATTTCTGGCCCCTAGAAACCTTATAGGGCGGGGATGGAACCAAAGGGTCTGAAGCCAGCTCTCACACTCCCAGAGTTCTCCTGCAAAATGGGATAAAGCCGATTAGGGGAGAGAGATCGGGAGGGGAGAGGAGCGGAAAGGAGGGGGAAGGGGAGGGTGTTGGGCAGGGGGAAAGTGAGGGAGGGCCTCCACCTATGTGGTTTTGGGAACTTGGACCGTTTCTTTTTCCGGTGCCATGTTTCCTGAAACCTTGGAAACAAGGACCCTTTCTTTGAGGGAGTGAGTAAGTCTTTTATATTTGCAGGCTTCTTAGTGGCAAAGTCAGCCCACAGTTGAATTAAAGGGATCAGATCGTGATGTCCTGGTTCCCCTTAACCATAACTATGAACTCTTAGTAATAGGGGATGGGAAAATTAGTCTTGTGTGGGTCAATCAGGGACTCCTTCTGCCCCATCACTTTTAAACAAATTGTAGAGTCTACAAGCTTTTGGGTTGAAACAACATCCTCTTGGTGAACGCCTAGAGCTGGAGTCCTCAAACTACAACCTGTGGGCCACATGCAGAGAGCCGAGGACATTGATCCTTTCTGACGTTTGTATGTGCCCCATTAATTTTTTTTGAACTTCAAATCAAGA
Source organism: Tenrec ecaudatus (assembly GCF_050624435.1). Taxonomy (NCBI): domain Eukaryota; kingdom Metazoa; phylum Chordata; class Mammalia; order Afrosoricida; family Tenrecidae; genus Tenrec; species Tenrec ecaudatus. The sequence continues at coordinate 1,183,597 of NW_027457661.1, forward strand.
TGTGCAGTGTGCACATGAATTTGTTCGTAATTTTTGTTTTTTTTTAAACTCTAGTCTGTCCCTCCAATGGCCTGAGGGACAGTGAACTGGCCCTTTGGGTAAACAGTTTCAGGACCGCTGCCCTAAGGTATCCTGGACTTAGAGGTTACTAATCTCCCAGCCCTGAAACATCCCTGAACATTCTACCCATTGTAGGAGGCACCATGGGAATTTGGACCCCGGGTAATTTACAAGCCTTTACTCCAATTGAACCCAAGAAAATTCAAAATGACTTAGGCAGTTACTGTATTTGGTCACTTTTGACTCCTCCTGTACTAGCCCATTATTTACATTTAACTCTATAACGCGGAGAATGATGTTTTCATAACATTTAAAAATGTATATATTCATATATATATATATTTATAACTATGAAAGTCCACAACAATAAGGAAATAATTTTTTCCCTAAATTAAACGTGATGGGTTATAGGGAAAAAAGAAGGATGGGTCTTATCAGCGGGTCCAATATGTTAACATCATAAATGTGTCAGTGATCCCACTGCACCTAGTAGTGCCCAAACCTGTGCCCTCCTAGGGGAAAGTGTGAATGCTTTTATCCCTCTTCCTGTATTTCCAATGAACAAACACACATGTCTGGTAATCCTAAGATTTTTTTTGTTTCCTGTGACACTCACCTAATTTCAAGGCCACTGCCACCTCACAAGCTTAGCCTTGTCGCATTCAAAATGTTCACCTTTTTGACAGTTTGTTTTTCCCAGAAGTTATCGGGTGACTAAAGCTTCCGAACCAAGTGTGCCAGCTCCACGACTACCATCTCCTGAACCACCTCAACCTTATCCATCCTGGATAAAGTTGCCCTCAATGGACAACCCCTCCCAGCAGTGTAGGAAGGGTATGGACCCAAAGCCCCACTTTGCCCCTTTTGCCAGCAAGAAGTAGCTAGAGATATGGTCGCCCAGTACCCCAAAGATTTGGGTCCATATCTCTTCAGGAGGGCAAATGTTAGGTAGCTATGCTAGGGACTGGGGCATCCGTTATGCATGCCCATAGGGCCAGGATAAGAGCCCAGTTAGGAGAGGCACCCTGTGCATGCTCAGAGATCCAGGTTCTGGCCATGAAGGGGAGGTACACCTGGGTGGGTCCTGTACCTGGATTGACCAACCTAGGCCATGTAAATTAAATTCATCCACTGGGGTCCGCCAGGCTTCCCCACCACACCTCCCTAACGCTCATAAAACTCACGTGAGTGACTGACCAGGCTTCTGCGTGATTTCTCTCTAACTCAGGAAGGCTCTTTGGAGGCAGTAAGGCTGCACATGAGTGGCTGGTGGATACTGTTCAGATGCATGGCTTTCTGCTTGCAAGGGTTTTTGTCTCAGCTGACTGGAAGGGAGGAGGTAGTACGTCTGGATCACAGAGTATCCATTTCCACAAATGAGGCTGCTAATTCCACGGTTCTGGCAGTGCTTTATGAAAACGCTCTGCTTTGCAATGTCACTCCTTGTAGATTAGAGTGGGAGGGGCTGGGACCACGGTATGCTGCCTCTTACTCCCAGTTGCAGGTTTCTGGATGCTGATTGTATCTCTTACAGCATCAGTTAGTGGGCTTGTTGTCCCTCAGGCTTTGTTCACAGAGATCCTCCAGCTAGTTGGTGGTGAGTGCGCATGAGCAGAGGCTTCCTGCCAATCCCCCATGAGTAGTAGAGCTCCCATGGTGTGGACTCCATGTAAGCCCTGTCCCAGACAGCACGCTTACATAGGAGGGTGGGCCCTGCAGGAAAGAGGACCATTCCCCCTGTGGAATGGCCTCAGAGACCCACGTCCCTCACTAGCCAACTGCTGGGGCTGTGGGCCCTAAGCTTCATGCCTGACTCAGGAATTGACACAGGGTGAGGCGACTGCAGTAGCTGTTTTGACTGGTCTAATCCAGCCTGAGATCATCCTTGCATGAGCCCTCTGCCCAGATTATTTTTGTTTCTTTTATAATCTTTTCATTAGTGGCTCCTACAACACTACCCACAAAATATATATACATCAGCTGTTTGATGCACATCTGTACATTAAGTGCCCTCATTATTCTCAAAATATCTACTCTTCACCCAAGCCCCTGGGCTCAGCTCCTCATTTTTCCCCCCTCAATGCCCACCACCCATCCCTCATCAATCCTTTGAAATGTACTAATTCTTTTGTCATATCTTCACCCACCTTTCTTTTGAGGTCAATGAAGATCCTTGTAATCGGTACCCACTTTCCATTCTGCCCTTCCTCCACCCTCCCAATATCTCCACTCATAACACTGGTCCTAAAGGGCCCATCCACCCTGGATTCCCCGTGTTTGAAATTCCTATCGGTACTAGAATACCTTCTCTAGTTTGGCCAGATTAGTATGGTAGAACTGGGATCATGATAGTGGGGCAAGAGGAAGCATTAAGAACTAGAGGAAAGTTGTGTTTCATCTTTGCTGTCTCATAACCTGTATTCTTTAATCTCCTCTCTGAGATTCTTCTGTAAGGGGATTTCCAGTGCACTGCAAATAGGTTTTGGTTCTATACCCGGCAGTCCCCTCTCATTTTCCATGATAAGTTTTATTTGTTTTCATGATGCCTTTTGCCTTATCCCTTTGAAACTTTGTGATCACACAGGCTGGTATGCTTCCTACATGTGGGCTCTGTTGCTTCTGAGCTACATGGCTGCTTCTGTACCTTCAAGACTTTAAGACCCCCCACGCTGTATCTTTTGGTAGATGGACACCATCGGCTTTCTTCACCACATTTGCTTATGCAGCCGCTTTGTGCTGAGTGATCGTGTAGGGAAGGTGAGCATTGTAGAATGCCAAATTAATAGAACACTGTTCTTGCAATGAGGGAGTCCTTGAGCGGAGGCCCTATGTCCATCTGCCTACTTAATACTAAATCTATAAACATATGGACATAGATCTATTTCCCCATGCCTCTTTGAAAATATATGTACATGACTTTATTTAGACGTCTATAACTGGCCCTTGCTTCCCAGCTCACTCTTCTATACTCATTGATTTTCCTCTTGTGCCCACTGCCATGCTCAGCCTTCCTTTGTGTTTCCGTAATTCCTCTTGGTTACATTACCCTTGATTATGCCCTACCAGGCCTCCTACATCCCCCTAATCACCGATTTCCATCACTTGTTGTTCCTTTGTCTCTGGGTTTCTTTACACCACTCCCTTTACCCCCAGCGTGCTCACTCCCATGCCCAATGAAAGGGCCGGTCACATGTTTACTCCTCCAGATTGTTCATCCAGCCTCTCTCAATTAGACAGACCTGTAAAGGTAATAACATGCACAAAACAAGACTGAGCAAATCCAAGCAGCAAAAAGAAAAAAAACATACAAAAATGAAAACAAAACCCAACCAAAATCCAATGACACTAAAAGAAAACAACACTAACCAAGAAAGAAAAGTACAAGGACTGTGTGGTGAACTTTAGGAGTGTTTTCCAGTCCAGTCTGTTGGGGCACCGAGCCCTGACCACAAAGTCCACCTTTGGCATTCCCCGGGGACTTTGATGCTCTATTTTCTTTCTCTTCTGCTGCACTCTCTTAGTGTCATGCTTCGATGTGGCAGGATCAGTTCGGGCGCAGTTCCCACACTGTGTCTCCAGTGTTGTCCACTCTTGGGCTATGGGTCTTTGAGGGACGTTTCTCATCGTGGGGCTGCCCATGTGGTATTCTCTGTGGACTGGCTTCTCTGATTGGGAACATCATCCTCAAAGTGTAGAGGGCCAGGATGTGCTCCATTCTCCCCTCCTCCCCCTTGTTCTGCCCTGTGTTCTCTGATCAGATATGTCCCCCTCCGCGAGCTGCAGATCCGGTGCCATCCTGTGAAATACAATCTTTGGGGGCTGCAAGGATGTGGGGGATGGGTGGCAGCTCAGATCTTTTGAGAGTCCAGGAGATATTGACTGCTTGATGGGCACAGCTCTTTGCAGCACCGTGCTCTTGGTGCAGACGCTGGTTGTGAATATGACTTTGTTGTTAACCAATTGTGTGTCTCTGGGTCAACTCCTGTGTGTTTTTAAGTGAGTTTTCTCATCTGGAAAGTAAATGTACTGGATTATCCAGACTCCCATGTCAGGAAGTTATCCAGAGGAGTTAATCAGAGACTGTTTCATATAGTGTGTACCTGCGCGTCGCATTCTAGACCTGGGATGGCAATTATGAGCTCAGGATAGAGATGGTGTCCAGCAGGTGACATACGTGGCTCTATATTGAAACAGGAACCCCACTGTGGAGATTTGGTCCTTCAGTTGATGGCCACTGGCCACCTAGTCTTCTCCTGCTATAACTGCTTCACTGGCTCAGCAGCTGAGCCAGGAGCCAGTGATATCATAACCAGGTGGCTAACTGGGACAAAGGGCAGATAGATATTTGTTATCTTGTTGTCTTGGGAAGCCCACCTAACCTCCATGAAAACCTTCTGGTGTGAGTGATCTGTGGAAGGAATCATAGGCTCACAGTAATTCACATCTTTCTTTTTGAAAATGTGCCCGTATTCCTTTCTGAACCTGAGAAGGTGGCCCCGGTGTCCACCAAGAAATTTACTGGCTGGCCCCCTACAAGGAGAGTTAGCCTGGGCTTGGTGGCGAAGGGAAAAAGAGCTCTGACCCCTTCATTCAGCTTCTTCAAGCATTATTGTCTCTTGCTTGGTTTTTCTAGGTGCAGATGAGGCCCGTCCACTCTAGTGGAGGGTCGTGCACCTCTCCTGGGGTTTCAAGACACTGATTTTTCCAGTGTCCTTCTTTCCTGCAGTAGGCACATTGATCCTTCCCCATGGCTTGGCGGTGCCCACAGGTTAGTCTCTCCGTGAGTGGGCCATGCTCTCCTTTTCCTGAGTCTCTGGGGTCTCTCATGGCAATTACTAGTATTTTAGCTAGTTTCTTTGTCTCTGTCGTGCTAGGGTCATCTCTGTTGTTATACACTCATTGAGCCACTTGTACCAAATCACTAAGATTTTTCCGTTCAAACCCTTCCAACTTCTTTTTCATGTCTGAGACAGACTGACTGAGAAATAAAGGCAATACTTATTGCCCTCCGGTTCTCGGGGCCGTTAGGGGTATAAAGCCCGTAGGCTTACATCAGCTACTCTAGAAAGGCAGGCGGACATTCTCTTATAAGGCCCGACATTTCTCACTGACCTTAGATACAGTCATAGGTTTCCTAGTTCTTCCGCAGAGGGTCATGTAAGAGCAATGGGTGATACCTGGTAAAGCCCTCTGTGCCTTGCTAGGAATTGAGATCCCACATTGATCCGTAGTGGCCAAAGGGGTTTCTCTCAAGTGGGGAGTGCCCGCTCGCTGACCATCAGGTTCACTGACTGCTTACTGGGCCTCTGTCTGGAAGGGCTACCCTTCCTCCGTGGTGAACAGCACCTGGAGAAGTTGCTGGCAATCATACAGGTGGGCTGATGAGTATGGAAGACATACCAGTACTAGTGTGTGTGGGGGGCTGCTGGTTGGGGGTGGGGGTGAGGTTGGTGGGGGCGGTGGGGGAGGGAGTGACTCAATAAGGCCCTGTTTGAAGTTTTCAATTTCTGGACCCTAGAAAACTTATAGGGCGGGGTTGGAACCAAAGGGTCTGAAGCCAGCTCTCCCACTCCCAGAGTTCTCCTGCAAAATGGGATAAAGCCGATTAGGGGAGAGAGATCGGGAGGGGAGGGGAGGGGAAGATGGGGGAGAGGGAGGTGGTGGGGGAGGGGGTAGGGGAGGGATGGCCTCCACCTATGTGGTTTTGGGAACTTGGACCGTTTGTTTTTCCGGTCCTGCCATGTTTCCTGAAACCTTGGAAACAAGGACCCTGTCTTTGAGGGAGGGAGTAAGTCTTATATTTGCAGGCTTCTTCGTGGCAATGTCAGCCCACACTTGAATTAAAGGAATCATATCGGGATTTCCTGGTTCCCCTTAACCATAACTATGAACTCTTAATAATAGGGGATGGGAAAACTAATCTTGCGTGGGTCAATCAGGGACTCCTTCTGCCCCATTACTTTTAAACAAATTGTAGTGTCTCCAAGCGATTGGGTGAAAACCACATCCTCTTGGGGACCGCCTAGAGCATGGGTCCTCAAACTACAGCCTATGGGCCACATGCAGACAGCCGAGGACATTGAGCCTTTCTGTCGGGTGTATGTGATGCATTTATTTTTTTTTGAACTTCAAATCAAGATGTGCATGGTGCACATGAATTTTTTCATAATTTTTGTTGTTTTTTTAACTATAGTCTGCCCCTCCAATAGCCTGAGGTACAGTAAACTGGCCCCCTGGGCACTTGGACTATGTAGGTTAACTACCGGGCACTTGCACTATCTAGGTTACCGAACGGGCATTTGGACTATGTAGGTAAACTAGCGGGCACTTGGACAGTCTAGGTTACCTAGCGGGCACTTGGACTTCTAGGTTAACGAACGGGCACTTGGACTATGTATGTTGCATAGCGGGCAATTGGACTATCTAGGTTAGGTAACGGGCACTTGGACTATCTAGGTTACCTAGCGGGAACTTGGACTATGTAGGTTACCTAGCGGGCACTTGGACTATCTAGGTTACCTAACGGGCTCTTGGACCATCTAGGTTTCTTAGCGGGCACTTGGACTATGTAGGTTAACTAGCGGGCACTTGGACTATATAGGTTACCTAGAGGGCCCTTGGACTATGTAGGTTACGTAGCGGGCACGTGGACTATCTAGGTTAACGAACGTGCACTTGGACTATGTAGGTAACCTAGCGGACAATTTTACAGTCTAGGTTACCTAGCGGGCACTTAGACTATATAGGTTAACGAAAGGGCCCTTGGACTATGTAGGTTAACTAGCGGGCACTTGGACTATATTGGTTAACTAGCGGGCAATTGGACTATGTAGGTTACATTGCGGGCACTTGTACTATCTAGGTTACCTAACTGTAACTTGGACTATGTAGGTTAATTAGCGGACACTTGGACTATCTAGGTTAACTAGTGGGCACTTGGAATATCTAGGTTAACTAGCGGGCCCTTGGACTATGTAGGTTAACTAGCGGGCACTTGGACTATATTGGTTAACTAGCGGGCACTTGGACTATCTAGGTTAACTAGCGGGCACTTGCACAATGCAGGTTCCCTAGCGGGCACTTTGACTATGTAGGTTCCCTAGCGGGCACTTGGACTATATAGGTTCCCTACGGGCACTTGGACTATCTAGGTACCCTAACGGGCTTTTGGAATATGTAGGTTCCCTATCGGGCAATTGGACTATGTAGGTTCCTCAGCGGGCACTTGGACTATGTAGGTTCCCTATCAGGCACTTGGACTATGTAGGTTAACTAGCGAGCACGTGGATGATCAATGTTAACTAGTGGGCACTTTGACTATCTAGGTTAACTTGCGGGCAATTGGACTATCTAGGTTAATTAGCGTGCACTTGTACAATGCAGGTTCCCTAGCGGGCACATTGACTATGTAGGTTCACTAAGGGCACTTGGACTATCTAGGTTCCCTAACGGGCACTTGGACTATATAGGTTCCTCAGCGGGCACTTGGACTATGTAGGCTAACTAGGGGGCCCTTGGACGATCTAGGTTACCTAGCGGGTACTTGAACTATCTAGGTTAACTAGCGCGCACTTGCACTCTTTAGGTTACCTAGCTGGCACTTGGACTATGTACGTTCCCTAGCGGGCACTTGGAATATCTATGTTAACTAGCGGGCACTTGGAATATGTAGGTTAACTAGTGGACACTTGCACTATGTAGGTTACCTAGCAGGCACTTGGACTATCTAGGTTAACTAGTGTGCACTTGGATTATGTAGGTTCTTTAGCAGGCACTTGGACTATCTAGGTTACGTAGCGGGCACTTGGTATATAGGTTAACTAGCGGGCACTTGGACTATGTAGGTTAACTAGAGGACACTTGGACTATCTAGGTTAACTTGTGGGCCCTTGGACTATGTAGGTTAACTAGCGGGCACTTGGACAATCTAGGTTAACTAGCAGGCATTTGGACGATCTAGGTTAACTAGCGGGCACTTGGACTATCAAAGTTAACAAGTGAGCCCTTGGACTATGTAGGTTAACTAGCGGGCACTTGGACTATCTAGGTTACCTAGCGGGCACTTGGACTATCTAGGTTAACTAACGGGCACTTGGTATGTGCAGGTAACCTAGCGGGCACTTGGACTGTCTAGGTTACCTAGCGGGCACTTGGACTTCTAGGTTAACGACGGGCACTTGGACTATGTAGGTTGCTTAGCGGGCCCTTGGACTATCTAGGTTAGGTAACGGGCACTTTGAGTATCTAGGTTACCTAGCGGGAACTTGGACAATGTAAGTTACCTAGCGGGAACTTTGACTATCTAGGTTACATAGCGGGCACTTGGACTATGTAGGTTAACTAGCGAGCACTTGGACTCTAGGTTACCTAGCGGGCCCTTTGACTATGTAGGTTTCCTAGCGGGTACTTGGACTATCTAGGTTAACGAACGGGCACTTGGACTATGTATGTAACCTAGCGGGCACTTGGACAGTCTAGGTTACCTAGCGTGCACTTGGACTATCTAGGTTAACGAACGGGCACTTGGACTATATAGGTTACCTAGCGGGCACTTGGACTATGTAGGATCCCTATCGGACATTTGAACTACTTAGGCCACCTAGCGGACACTTGGACTATCTAGGTTAACTAGCGGGAACTTGGACTATCTAGGTCAACTAGCAGGCCCTTGTACAATGTAGGTTAACTAGCGAGCACTTGGACTATCTAGGTTAACTAGCGGACCTTGGACTACGTAGGTTAACTAGCGGGCACTTGGATGATCAATGTTAACTAGCGGGGCCCTTGGACTATCTAGGTTAGCTAACGGGCACTTGGACTAAGTACGTCCCCTAGTGGGCACTTGGACACTCTAGGTTAACTAACGGGCACTAGGACTATCTAGGTTAACGAGCGGGCACTTGAACTATCTAAGTTACCTAGCTGGCACTTGGACTATGAAGGTTCCCTAGCGGGCACTTGGATTATCTAGGTTACCTAGCGGGCACTTGGACTATGAAGGTCAACTAGCGGGCCCTTGGACTATCTAGGTTAGCTAACTGGCACTTGGACTATGTAGGTTAACTAGCGGACACTTGGACTATGTAGGTTACCTAACAGGACTTGGACTATGCAGGTAACCTGGCGGGCACTTGGACTGTCTAGGTTACCTAGCAGGCACTTGGACTTCTATGTTAACGAACGGGCACTCGGACTATGTAGGTTGCCCAGCGGGCAATTGGACGATCTAGGATAGGTAACGGGCCCTTGACTATCTAGGTTACCTAGCGGGAACTTGGACTATGTAGGTTACCTAAGGGCACTTGGACTATGTAGGTTAACTAGCGGACACTTGGACAATCTAGGTTAACTAGCGGGCACATGGACTATGTAGGTTAACTAAGGGGCCCTTCGACTATGTAGGTTAACTAGCGGGCACTTGGACTATCTAGGTTGCCTACCGGGCACTTGGTCTATGTACATACCCTAGCGGGCACTTGGACTATCTGGGTTACCTAGCGGGCACTTGGACTATCTAGGTTAACTAACGGGTAAAAGGACAATCTAGGTTACCTAGCGGGCACTTGGACTATGTAGGTCAACTAGCGGGCCCTTGGACTATGTAGGTTAACTAGCGGGCCTTTGGACTATGTAGGTTAACTAGCGGGCACTTGGATTATCTAAGTTACCTAGCGGGCACTTGAACTATGTAGGTTAACTAGTGGGCCCTTAGACTATCTAGGTTAGCTAATGGTCACTTGGACTATGTAGGTTAATTAGCGGGTACGTGGACTATGTAGGTTCCCTAGCGGGCATTTGGAGTATATAGATAACCTAGCGGGCACTTGGACTTTGTAGGTTACCTAGCGGGCACTTGGACTATCTAGGTTTCCAGCGGGCACTTGGATGATACAGGTTCCCTAGCCAGCACTAAGACTATTGGTTCCCTAACGGGCACTTGGACTATGTAGGTTAACTAGAAGGCACTTGGACTATCAAGGTTACCTAGCGGGCTCTTGGACTATGTAGGTTACCAGTGGGCACTTGGACTATCTAGGTAAACGAAAGTGCACTTGGGCTATGTAGGTAACCTAACGGGCACTTGGACTGTCTAGGTTACCTAGCGGGCACTTGGACTATCTAGGTTAACTAACAGGCACTTGAACTAAGTATGTTCCAGAGCGGACAATTGGACTATGTAGGTTCCTTAGCGGGCACTTGGACTATCTAGGTTCCCTAAAGGACACTTGGACTATGTAGGTTAACTAGCGGACAATTGGATGATCTAGGTTAACTAGCGGGTACTTGGACTATCTAGGTTAACTAGGGGTTCCTTTGACTACGTAGGTTAACTAGCGGACACTTGCACTATGTAGGTTACCTAGCGGGCACTTGGACTATCTAGGTTAACTAGCAGGCACTTGGACTATGTAGGTTAACTAGCGGACACTTGAATGATCTAGGTTAACCAGCGGGCCCTTGCACTATGTAGGTTAACTAGCGGGCCCATGGATTATGTAGGTTTACTAGGGGGCACTTGGAATATCTAGGTTAACTAGCGGGCACTTGGACTATGTAGTTTCCCTAGCGGGCATTGGACTATTTAGGTTGCCTAGCGGGCACTTGGACTATGTATGTTACCTAGCGGGCTCTTGGACTGTCTAGGTTACCTAGCAGGCACTTTGACTATCTAGGTTAACTAACGGGCACTTGGAATATGTAGGTTAACTAGCGGGCACTTGGCCTGTCTAGGTCACCTTACGGGCATTTGGATTATCTAGGTTAACGAACGGGCAATAGGACAATCTAGGTTACCTAGCGGGCACTTGGACTATGTAGGTCAACTAGCGGGCCCTTGGACTATGTAGGTTAACTAGCGGGCCTTTGGACTATGTAGGTTAACTAGCGGGCACTTGGATTATCTAAGTTACCTAGCGGGCACTTGAACTATGTAGGTTAACTAGTGGGCCCTTAGACTATCTAGGTTAGCTAATGGTCACTTGGACTATGTAGGTTAATTAGCGGGTACATGGACTATGTAGGTTCCCTAGCGGGCATTTGGACTATATAGATAACCTAGCGGGCACTTGGACTTTGTAGGTTACCTAGCGGGCACCTGGACTATCTAGGTTACCTAGCGGGCACTTGGATGATACAGGTTCCCTAGCCAGCACTAAGACTATTGGTTCCCTAACGGGCACTTGGACAATGTAGGTTCCCTAAAGGGCACTTGGACTATATAGGTTTCTATCGGGCACTTGGACTATGTAGGTTAACTAGCGGGCACATGGACTATCTAGGTTACCTAGCGGGCACTGAGACTATCTAGGTTACCTAGCGGGCACTTGGACTATGTAGGTTAACTAGAAGGCACTTGGACTATCAAGGTTACCTAGCGGGCTCTTGGACTATGTAGGTTACCAGCGGGCACTTACACTATCTAGGTAAACGAAAGTGCACTTGGGCTATGTAGGTAACCTAACGGGCACTTGGACTATCTAGGTTAACGAACGGGCACTTGGATTATGTAGGTTAACTAGCGGACACTTGGACTATCTAGATTAGCTAACGGGCAATTGGACTATCAAAGTTACCTAACGGGCACTTGGAGTATGTAGGTTACCTAGCGGGCAATTGGACTATCTAGGTTACCTAGCAGGCACTTTGACTATCTTGGTTAACTAAGGGGCACTTGAACTATGTAGGTTGCCAAGCGAGCACTTGGACTATGTAGGTTCCCTAGCGGGCGCTTGGACTATGTAGGTTCCCTAGCGGGTACTTGGACTGTCTAGGTTAACTAGCGGGCAATTGGACTGTCTAGGTTACCTAGTGGGCACTTGGACTATGTAGTTTACCTAGCAGGCACTTGGACTATGTAGGTTAACTAGCGGGCACTTGGAATATCTAGGTTACCTAGCGGGCACTTTGACTATGTACGTTCCCTAGCGGGCACTTGGGCTATCTACGTTACCTAGCGGGCACTTGGACTATGTAGGTTAACGAAGGGGCACTTGGACTATGTAGGTAACCTAGAGGTCACTTGGACTGTCTAGGTTACCTAGCGGACACTTGGACTATGTAGGTTAACTAGCGGGCACGTGGACTATCTAGGTTAACTAGCGGGCACTTGGACTATGTAGGTTCCCTAGGGGGCATTTGGACTATGTAGGTTAACTAGCGGACAATTTGATGATCTAGGTTAACTAGCGGGTACTTGGACTATCTACGTTAACTAGGGGTTCCTTGGACTACGTAGGTTAACTAGCGGACACTTGCACTCTGTAGGTTACGTAGCGTGCACTTGGACTATCTAGGTTAACTAGCAGGCCCTTGGACTTTCTAGGTTACCTAGCAGGCACTTGGACTATGTAGGTTAACTAGCGGGCCTTTGCACGCTCTAGGTTACCTAGCGGGCACTTGCACTATGTACCTTCCCTAGCGGGCACTTGGACTATCTATGTTAACTTTCGGGCCCTTGGACTATATAGGTTACCAAGCGGACACCTGCAATATGTAGGTTACCTAGCATGCACTTGGACTATGTAGGTTAACTAGCGGACACTTGCACGATCTAGGTTAACTAGCGGGCCCTTGCACTATGTAGGTTAACTAGCGGGCCCATGGATTATGTAGGTTTACTAGGGGGCACTTGGACTATCTAGGTTAACTAGCGGACACTTGGACTATGTAGTTTCCCTAGCGGACATTTGGACTTTTTAGGTTACCTAGCGGGCACTTGGACTATGTAGGTTATCTAGCGGGCACTTGGACTATCTAGGTTACCTAGCAGGCACTTTGACTATCTAGGTTAACTAACGGGCACTTGGACTATGTAGGGTAACTAGCGGGCACTTGGACTGTCTAGGTCACCTAACGGGCACTTGGATTATCTAGGTTAACGAACGGGCACTTGGACTATGTAGGTTACCTTGCCACCACTTGGACTATCTAGGTTAGCTAAAAGGCACGTAGACTATCTAGGTTCCCTAGCGGGCACTTGTACTATCTAGGTTACCTAGCTGGCACTTGGAATATGTAGTTCAACTAGCGGGCCCTTGGACTATCTAGGTTAGCTAACGGGCACTTGGACTATATATGTTCCAGAGCGGGCACTTTGATTATGTAGGTTGCCTAGCGGACATTTAGACTATGTAGGTTTCCTTGTGGGCATTTGGACTATGTAGGTTCCCTAACGGTCACGTGGACTATGTAGGCTCCCTAGAAGGCACTTGGACTATGTAGGTTATCTAGCGGGCACTTGGACTAACCAGGTTACCAAGCGGGCACTTGGACTATTTAGGTTACCCAATGGGCACTTGGTCTATCTAGGTTAACGAACGGACACTTGGACTATGTAGGTTAGCTATCAGGCACTTGGACTATCTAGGTTACCTAGCAGGCACTTGGACTATGTAGGTTACCTAGCGGACACTTGGACGATTTAGGTTAACTAGCGGGCACTTGGACTATATAGGTTAACTAGCAGGCCCTTGGACTATCTAGGTTTACTAGCGGGCACTTGGACTATCTAGCTTAAGTAGCGGGCACTTGGACTATGTAGGTTAACTAGCGGGCACTTGCACTCTCTAGGTTACCTAGCGGACACTTGGACTATGTACCTTCCCTAGCGGAAACTTGGACTATGTACCTTCCCTAGCGGGCACTTGGACTATCTAGCTTACCTAGCAGGCACTTGGATTATGAAGGATCCCTAGCGGGCAATTGGACTATCTAGGTTACCTAGCTGGCACTTGGACTATGTAGGTTAACTAGCGGACACTTGCACGATCTGGGTTAACTAGCGGGCCCTTGCACTATGTAGGTTAACTAGTGGGCCCATGGATTATGTAGGTTTACTAGGGGGCACTTGGAACATCTAGGTTAACTAGTGGGCACTTGGACTATGTAGTTTCCCTAGCGGGCATTTGGACTAATTAGGTTGCCTAGCGGGCACTTGGACTATGTAGGTTACCTAGCAGGCACTTTAACTATCTAGGTTAACTAACGGGCACTTGGACTATGTAGGGTAACCAGCGGGCACTTGGACTGTCTAGGTTACCTAACGGGCACTTGGATTATCTAGGTTAACGAACGGGCACTTGGACTATGTAGGTTACCTAGCCACCACTTGGACTATCTAGGTTCCCTAGCGGGCACTTGTACTATCTAGGTTACCTAGCTGGCACTTGGACTATGTAGGTCAACTAGCGGGCCCTTGGACTATCTAGGTTAGCTAACGGGCACTTGGACTATGTATGTTCCAGAGCGGGCACTTGGATTATGTAGGTTGCCTAGCGGACATTTAGACTATGTAGGTTTCCTTGCGGGCATTTGGACTATGTAGGTTACCTAGCGGGCACTTGGACTATGTAGGTTCCCTAACGGGCACTTTGAGTATGTAGGTTCCCTAGCGGTCACGTGGACTATATAGGCTCCCTAGAAGGCACTTGGACTATGTAGGTTAACTAGCGGGCACTTTGACTATGTAGGTTACCCAATGGGCACTTGGACTATCTAGGTTAACGAACGGACACTTGGATGATACTGGTTCCCTAGCCAGCACTAAGACTACTGGTTCCCTAACGGGCACTTGGACTATGTAGTTTCCTAAAGGGCACTTGGACTATATAGGTTTCTATCGGGCACTTGGACTATGTAGGTTAACTAGCGGGCACATGGAGTATCTAGGTTACCTAGGGGGCACTGAGACTATCTAGGTTACCTAGCGGGCACTTCGACTATGTAGGTTAACTAGAAGGCTCTTGGACTATGTAGGTTACCAGCGGGCACTTGGACTATCTAGGTAAACGAAAGTGCACTTGGGCTATGTAGGTAACCTAACGGGCACTTGGACTGTCTAGGTTACCTAGCGGGCACTTGGACTATCTAGGTTAACGAACGGGCACTTGGACTATGTAGGTTAACTAGCGGACATTTGGACTATCTAGATTAGCTAACGGGCAATTGGACTATCAAGGTTACCTAACGGGCACTTGGACTATGTATGTTACCTAGTGGGCAATTGGACTATCTAGGTTATCTAGCAGGCACTTTGACTATCTTGGTTAACTAAGGGGCACTTGAACTATGTAGGTTGCCAAGCGAGCACTTGGACTATGTAGGTTCCCTAGCGGGCGCTTGGACTATGTAGGTTCCCTAGCGGGTACTTGGACTGTCTAGGTTAACTAGCGGGCAATTGGACTGTCTAGGTTACCTAGTGGGCACTTGGTCTATGTAGTTTACCTAGCAGGCACTTGGACTATGTAGGTAAACTAGCGGGCACTTGGACTATCTAGGTTACCTAGCGGGCACTTGGACTATGTACGTTCCTTAGCGGGCACTTGGGCTATCTACGTTACCTAGCGGGCACTTGGACTATGTAGGTTAACGAACGGGCACTTGGACTATGTAGGTAACCTAGTGGTCACTTGGACTGTCTAGGTTACCCTGCGGACACTTGGACTATGTAGGTTAACGAGCGTGCACTAGGACTATCTAGGTTACCTAGCGGGCACTTGGATTATGTAGGTTGCCTAGCGGGCACTTGGACTATGTAGGTTAACTAGCGGGCACTTGGATTATCTAGGTTAACTAACGGGCACTTGAACTATGTATTTTCCAGAGCGGACAATTGGACTATGTAGGTTCCTTAGCGGGCACTTGGATTATCTAGGTTCCCTAAAGGACACTTGGACTATGTAGGTTAACTAGCGGACAATTGGATGATCTAGGTTAACTAGCGGGTACTTGGACTATCTAGGTTAACTAGGGGTTCCTTGGACTACGTAGGTTAACTAGCGGACACTTGCACAATGTAGGTTACCTAGCGGGCACTTGGACTATCTAGGTTAACTAGCAGGCCCTTGGCTATCTAGGTTACGTAGCAGGCACTTGGACTATGTAGGTTAACTATCGGGCATTTGCACTCTCTAGGTTACCTAGCGGGCAGTTGGACTATGTACCTTCCCTAGCGGGCACTTGGACTATCTATGTTAACTAGCGGGCACTTGGACTATGTAGGTTACCTAGCGGACACCTGCACTATGTAGGTTACCTAGCGGGCACTTGGACTATCTAGGTTAACTATCGGGCCCTTGCACTATGTAGGTTAACTAGCGGGCCCATGGATTATGTAGGTTTACTAGGGGGCACTTGGAGTATCTAGGTTAACTAGCGGGCACTTGGACTATGTAGTTTCCCTAGCGGACATTTGGACTATTTAGGTTACCTAGCGGGCACTTGGACTATGTAGGTTATCTAGCGGGCACTTGGACTGTCTAGGTTACCTAGCAGGCACTTTGACTATCTAGGATAACTAAGGGGCACTTGAACTATGTAGGGTAACTAGCGGGCACTTGGACTGTCTAGGTTACCTAACGGGCACTTGGATTATCTAGGTTAACGAACGGGCACATGGACTATGTAGGTTACCTAGCCACCACTTGGATTATCTAGGTTACCTAACAGGCACTTGGACTATCTAGGTTCCCTAGCGGGCACTTGTACTATCTAGGTTACCTAGCTGGCACTTGGACTATGTAGGTCAACTAGCGGGCCCTTGGACTATCTAGGTTAGCTAACGGGCACTTGGACTATGTATGTTCCAGAGTGGGCACTTGTATTATGTAGGTTGCCTAGCGGACATTTAGACTATGTAGGTTTCCTTGCGGGTATTTGGACTATGTAGGTTACCTAGCGGGCACTTGGACTATGTAGGTTCCCTAGCGGTCACGTGGACTATGTAGGCTCCCTAGAAGGCACTTGGACTATGTAGGTTAACTAGCGGGCACTTGGAGTAACCAGGTTACCAGGCGGGCACTTGGACTATGTAGGTTACTCAATGGGCACTTGGACTATCTAGGTTAACGAACGGACACTTGGACTATGTAGGTTAGGTATCAGGCACTTGAACTATCTAGTTTACCTAGCAGGCACTTGGACTATGTAGGTTACCTAGCGGACACTTGGACGATTTAGGTTAACTAGCGGGCACTTGGACTATCTAGGTTAACTAGCAGGCCCTTGGACTATCTAGCTTTACTAGCGGGCACTTGGAGTATCTAGGTTAACTAGCGGGCACTTGCACTATGTAGGTTAACTAGCGGGCACTTGAACTCTCTAGGTTACCTAGCGGACACTTGGACTATGTACCTTCCCTAGCGAGCACTTGGACTATCTAGGTTACCTAGCAGGCACTTGGATTATGAAGGATCCCTAGCGGGCAATTGGACTATCTAGGTTACCTAGCTGGCACTTGGACTATGTAGGTTAACTAGCGGACACTTGCACGATCTAGGTTAACTAGCGGGCCCTTGCACTATGTAGGTTAACTAGCGGGCCGATGGATTATGTAGGTTTACTAGGGGGCACTTGGAACATCTAGGTTAACTAGCGGGCACTTGGACTATGTAGTTTCCCTAGCGGGCATTTGGACTATTTAGGTTGCCTAGCGAGCACTTGGAGTATGTAGGTTACCTAGCAGGCACTTTGACTATCTAGGTTAACTAACGGGCACTTGGACTATGTAGGGTAACTAGCGGGCACTTGGACTGTCTAGGTTACCTAACGGGCACTTGGATTATCTAGGTTAACGAACGGGCACTTGGACTATGTAGGTTACCTAGCCACCACTTGGACTATCTAGGTTCCCTAGCGGGCACTTATACTATCTAGGTTACCTAGCTGGCACTTGGACTATGTAGGTCAACTAGCGGGCCCTTGGACTATCTAGGTTAGCTAACGGGCACTTGGACTATGTATGTTCCAGAGCGGGCACTTGGATTATGTAGGTTGCCTAGCGGACATTTAGACTATGTAGGTTTCCTTGCGGGCATTTGGACTATGTAGGTTACCTAGCGGTCACGTGGACTATGTAGGCTCCCTAGAAGGCACTTGGACTATGTAGGTTAACTAGCGGGCACTTGGACTATGTAGGCTACCCAATGGGCACTTGGACTATCTAGGTTAACGAACAGACACTTGGACTATGTAGGTTAGCTATCAGGCACTTGGACTATCTAGGTTACCTAGCGCACACGTGGACGATTTAGGTTAACTAGCGGGCACTTGGACTATCTAGGTTAACTAGCAGGCCCTTGGACTATCTAGGTTTACTAGCGGGCACTTGGACTATCTAGGTTAACTAACGGGCACTTGGACTATGTAGTTTCACTAGCGGGCATTTGGATTATTTAGGTTACCTAGTGGGCACTTGGACTATGTAGGTTATCTAGCTGGCACTTGGACTATATAGGTCAACTAGCGGGCCCTTGGACTATCTAGGTTAGCTAACGGGCACTTGGACTATGTATGTTCCAGAGTGGGCACTTGTATAATGTAGGTTGCCTAGCAGACATTTAGACTATGTAGGTTTCCTTGCGGGCTTTTGGACTATGTAGGTTACCTAGCGGGCACTTGTACTATGTAGTTTCCCTAGCGGGCATTTGGACTATTTAGGTTGCCTAGCGGGCACTTGGACTATGTAGGTTACCTGGCGGGCACTTGGACTATCTAGGTTACCTAGCAGGCACTTTGACTATCTAGGTTAACTAACGGGAACGTGGACTATGTAGGGTAACTAGCGGGCACTTGGACTGTCTAGGTCACCTAACGGGCACTTGGATTATCTAGGTTAACGAACGGGCACTTGGACTATGTAGGTTACCTAGCCACCACTTGGACTATCTAGGTTAGCTAACAGGCACTTGGACTGTCTAGGTTCCCTAGCGGGCACTTGTACTATCTAGGTTACCTAGCTGGCACTTGGACTATGTAGGTCAACTAGCGGGCCCTTGGACTATCTTGGTTAGCTAACGGGCACTTCGACTATGTATGTTCCAGAGCAGGCACTTTGATTATGTAGGTTGCCTAGAGGACATTTAGACTATATAGGTTCCCTAACGGGCACTTGGACTATGTAGGTTCCCTAGCGGTCACGTGGACAATGTAGGCTCCCTAGAAGGCACTTGGACTATGTAGGTTAACTAGCGGCCACTTGGACTATGTAGGTTACCCAATGGGCACTTGGACTATCTAAGTTTACTAGCGGGTACTTGGACTATCTAGGTTAACTAACGGGCACTTGGTATGTGCAGGTAACCTAGCGGGCACTTGGACTGTCTAGGTTACCTAGCGGGCACTTGGACTTTTAGGTTAACGACGGGCACTTGGACTATGTAGGTTGCTTAGCGGGCACTTGGACTATCTAGGTTAGGTAACGGGCACTTTGAGTATCTAGGTTACCTAGCGGGAACTTGGACAATGTAAGTTACCTAGCGGGCACTTTGACTATCTAGGTTACATAGCGGGCACTTGGACTATGTAGGTTAACTAGCGAGCACTTGGACTCTAGGTTACCTAGCGGGCCCTTTGACTATGTAGGTTTCCTAGCGGGTACTTGGACTATCTCGGTTAACGAACGGGCACTTGGATTATGAAGGTAACCTAGCGGGCACTTGGACAGTCTAGGTTACCTAGCGTGCACTTGCACTATCTAGGTTAGCGAACGGGCACTTGGACTATATAGGTTACCTAGCGGGCACTTGGACTATGTAGGATCCCTATCGGACATTTGAACTACTTACGCTACCTAGCGGGCACTTGGAATATCTAGGTTAACTAGCGGGCACTTGGACTATCTAGGTCAACTAGCGGGCCCTTGTACTATGTAGGTTAACTAGCGAGCACTTGGACTATCTAGGTTAACTAGCGGACCTTGGACTACGTAGGTTAACTAGCGGGCACTTGGATGATCAATGTTAACTAGCGGGGCCCTTGGACTATCTAGGTTAGCTAACGGGCACTTGGACTAAGTACGTCCCCTCGTGGGCACTTGGAAACTCTAGGTTAACTAACGGGCACTAGGACTATCTAGGTTAACGAGCGGGTACTTGGACTATCTAAGTTACCTAGCTGGCACTTGGACTATGAAGGTTCCCTAGCGGGCACTTGGATTATCTAGGTTACCTAGCGGGCACTTGGACTATGTAGGTCAACTAGCGGGCCCTTGGACTATCTAGGTTAGCTAACTGGCACTTGGACTATGTAGGTTAACTAGCGGACACTTGGACTATGTAGGTTAACTAACGGGCACTTGGACTATGCAAGTAACCTAGCGGGCACTTGGACTGTCTAGGTTACCTAGCGGGCACTTGGACTTCTATGTTAACGAACGGGCACTCGGACTATGTAGGTTGCCCAGCGGGCAATTGGACGATCTAGGATAGGTAACGGGCCCTTGACTATCTAGGTTACCTAGCGGGAACTTGGACTTTGTAGGTTACCTAAGGGCACTTGGACTATGTAGGTAACCTAGCGGGCACTTGGACAGTCTAGGTTACCAAGCGTGCACTTGGACTATCTAGGTTAACGAACGGGCACTTGGACTATATAGGTTACCTAGCGGGCACTTGGACTATGTAGGATCCCTATCGGACATTTGGATTACTTAAGCCACCTAGCGGGCACTTGGACTATCTAGGTTAACTAGCGGGCACTTGGACTATCTAGGTCAACTAGCGGACACTTGGACAATCTAGGTTAACTAGCGGGCACGTGGACTATCTAGGTTAACTAAGGGGCCCTATGACTATGTAGGTTAACTAGCGGGCACTTGGGCTATCTAGGTTAGCTAACGGGCACTTGGACTATGTATGTTCCAGAGCGTGCACTTGGATTATGTAGGTTGCCTAGCGGACATTTAGACTATGTAGGTTTCCTTGCGGGCATTTGGACTATGTAGGTTACCTAGCGGGCACTTGGACTATGTAGGTTCCCTAACGGGCACTTGGACTATGTAGGTTCCCTAGCGGTCACGTGGACTATGTAGGCTCCCTAGAAGGCACTTGGACTATGTAGGTTAACTAGCGGGCAGTTGGACTATGTATGTTACCCAATGGGCACTTGGACTATCTAGGTTAATGAACGGACACTTGGACTATGTAGGTTAGCTATCAGGCACTTGGACTTTCTAGGTTACCTAGCGGACACTTGGACGATTTAGGTTAACTAGCGGGCACTTGGACTATCTAGGTTTACTAGCGGGCACTTGGACTATCTAGGTTAACTAACGGGCACTTGGACTATCTAGGTTAACGAACGGGCACTTGGTATGTGCAGGTAACCTAGCGGGTACTTGGACTGTCTAGGTTACCAGCGGGCACTTGGACTTCTAGGTTAACGACGGGCACTTGGACTATGTAGGTTGCTTAGCGGGCACTTGGACTATCTAGGTTAGGTAACGGGCACTTTGAGTATCTAGGTTACCTAGCGGGAACTTGGACAATGTAAGTTACCTAGCGGGCACTTTGACTATCTAGGTTACATAACGGGCACTTGGACTATGTAGGTTAACTAGCGAGCACTTGGATTCTAGGTTACCAAGCGGGGCCTTTGACTATGTAGGTTTCCTAGCGGGTCCTTGGACTATCTAGGTTAACGAACGGGCACTTGGACTATGTAGGTAACCTAGCGGGCACTTGGACAGTCTAGGTTACCTAGCGTGCACTTGGACTATCTAGGTTAACGAACGGACACTTGGACTATATAGGTTACCTAGAGGGCACTTGGACTATGTAGGATCCCTATCGAACATTTGGACTACTTAGGCCACCTAGCGGGCACTTGGACTATCTAGGTTAACTAGCGGGCACTTGGACTATCTAGGTCAACTAGCAGGCCCTTGTACTATGTAGGTTAACTAGCGAGCACTTGGACTATCTAGGTTAACTAGCGGACCTTGGACTATGTAGGTTAACTAGCGGGCACTTGGATGATCAATGTTAACTAGCGGGGCCCTTGGACTATCTAGGTTAGCTAACGGGCACTTGGACTAAGTACGTCCCCTCGTGGGCACTTGGACACTCTAGGTGAACTAACGGGCACTAGGACTATCTAGGTTAACGAGCGGGCACTTGGACTATCTAAGTTACCTAGCTGGCACTTGGACTATGTAGGTTAGCTAACGGGCACTTGGACTAAGTACGTCCCCTCGTGGGCACTTGGACACTCTAGGTGAACTAACGGGCACTAGGACTATCTAGGTTAACGAGCGGGCACTTGGACTATCTAAGTTACCTAGCTGGCACTTGGACTATGAAGGTTCCCTAGCGGGCACTTGGATTATCTAGGTTACCTAGCGGGCACTTGGATTATGTAGGTCAACTAGCGGGCCCTTGGACTACCTAGGATAGCTAACTGGCACTTGGACTATGTAGGTTAACTAGCGGGCACTTGGGCTATGCAGGTAACCTAGCGGGCACTTGGACTGTCTACGTTACCTAGCGGGCACTTGGACTTCTATGTTAACGAACGGGCACCCGGACTATGTATGTTGCCCAGCGGGCAATTGGACAATCTAGGATAGGTAACGGGCCCTTGACTATCTAGGTTACCTAGCGGGAACTTGGACTATGTAGGTCACCTAAGGGCACTTGGACTATGTAGGTTAACTAGCGGACACTTGGACAATCTAAGTAAACTAGCGGGCACGTGGACTATCTTGGTTAACTAAGGGGCCCTTCGACTATGTAGGTTAACTAGCGGGCACTTGGATTATCTAAGTTACCTAGCGGGCACTTGAAATATGTAGGTTAACTAGTGGGCCCTTAGACTATCTAGATTAGCTAATGGTCACTTGGACTATGTAGGTTAATTAGCGGGTACGTGGACTATGTAGTTTCCCTAGCGGGCATTTGGACTATATAGATAAACTAGCGGGTACTTGGACTTTGTAGGTTATCTAGCGGACACTTGGACTATCTAGGTTACCTAGCGTGCACTTGGATGATACAGGTTCCCTAGCCAGCACTAAGACTATTGGTTCCCTAACGGGCACTTGGACTATGTAGTTTCCCTAAAGGGCACTTGGATTATATAGGTTTCTATCGGACACTTGGACTATGTAGGTTAACTAGCGGGCACATGGACTATCTAGGTTACCTAGCGGGCACTGAGACTATCTAGGTTACCTAGCGGGCACTTTGACTATGTAGGTAAACGAAAGTGCACTTGGGCTATGTAGGTAACCTAACGGGCACTTGGACTGTCTAGGTTACCTAGCGGGCACTTGGACTATCTAGGTTAACGAACGGGCACTTGGACTATGTAGGTTAACTAGCGGACACTTAGACTATCTAGATTAGCTAACGGGCAATTGGACTATCAAGGTTACCTAACGGGCACTTGGACTATGTATGTTACCTAGCGGGCAATTGGACTATCTAGGTTACCTAGCAGGCACTTTGACTATCTTGGTTAACTAAGGGGCACTTGAACTATGTAGGTTGCCAAGCGAGCACTTGGACTATGTAGGTTCCCTAGCGGGCGCTTGGACTATGTAGGTTCCCTAGCGGGTACTTGGACTGTCTAGGTTAACTAGCGGGCAATTGGACTGTCTAGGTTACCTAGTGGGCACTTGGACTATGTAGTTTACCTAGCAGGCACTTGGACTATGTAGGTTAACTAGCGGGCACTTGGACTATCTAGGTTACCTAGCGGGCACTTGGACTATGTACGTTCCTTAGCGGGCACTTGGGCTATCTACGTTACCTAGCGGGCACTTGGACTATGTAGGTTAACGAACGGGCACTTGGACTATGTAGGTAACCTAGTGGTCACTTGGACTGTCTAGGTTACCTAGCGGACACTTGGACTATGTAGGTTAACTAGCGTGCACTAGGACTATCTAGGTTACCTAGCGGGCACTTGGATTATGTAGGTTGCCTAGCGGGCACTTGGACTATGTAGGTTAACTAGCGGGCACTTGGATTATCTAGGTTAACTAACGGGCACTTGAACTATGTATGTTCCAGAGCGGACAATTGGACTATGTAGGTTCCTTAGCGGGCACTTGGATTATCTAGGTTCCCTAAAGGACACTTGGACTATGTAGGTTAACTAGCGGACAATTGGATGATCTAGGTTAACTAGCGGGTACTTGGACTATCTAGGTTAACTAGGGGTTCCTTGGACTACGTAGGTTAACTAGCGGACACTTGCACAATGTAGGTTACCTAGCGGGCACTTGGACTATCTAGGTTAACTAGCAGGCCCTTGGCTATCTAGGTTACGTAGCAGGCACTTGGACTATGTAGGTTAACTATCGGGCATTTGCACTCTCTAGGTTACCTAGCGGGCAGTTGGACTATGTACCTTCCCTAGCGGGCACTTGGACTATCTATGTTAACTAGCGGGCACTTGGACTATGTAGGTTACCTAGCGGACACCTGCACTATGTAGGTTACCTAGCGGGCACTTGGACTATCTAGGTTAACTATCGGGCCCTTGCACTATGTAGGTTAACTAGCGGGCCCATGGATTATGTAGGTTTACTAGGGGGCACTTGGAGTATCTAGGTTAACTAGCGGGCACTTGGACTATCTAGGTTAACTAACGGGCACTTGGACTATGTAGGGCAACTAGCGGGCACTTGGACTGTCTAGGTTACCTAACGGGCACTTGGATTATCTAGGTTAACGAACGGGCACTTGGACTATGTAAGTTACCTAGCCACCACTTGGACTATCTAGGTTACCTAACAGGCACTTGGACTATCTAGGTTCCCTAGCGGGCACTTGTACTATCTAGGTTACCTAGCTGGCACTTGGACTATGTAGGTCAACTAGCGGGCCCTTGGACTATCTAGGTTAGCTAACGGGCACTTGGACTATGTATGTTCCAGAGTGGGCACTTGGATTATGTAGGTTGCCTAGCGGATATTTAGACTATGTAGGTTTCCTTGCGGGCATTTGGACTATGTAGGTTACCTAGCGGGCACTTGGACTATGTAGGTTCCCTAGCGGTCACGTGGACTATGTAGGCTCCCTAGAAGGCACTTGGACTATGTAGGTTAACTAGCGGGCACTTGGACTAACCAGGTTACCAGGCGGGCACTTGGACTATGTAGGTTACTCAATGGGCACTTGGACTATCTAGGTTAACGAACGGACACTTGGACTATGTAGGTTAGGTATCAGGCACTTGAACTATCTAGGTTACCTAGCAGGCACTTGGACTATGTAGGTTACCTAGAGGACACTTGGATGATTTAGGTTAACTAGCGGGCACTTGGACTATCTAGGTTAACTAGCAGGCCCTTGGACTATCTAGCTTTACTAGCGGGCACTTGGACTGTCTAGGTTAACTAGCGGGCACTTGGACAATGTAGGTTAACTAGCGGGCACTTGAACTCTCTAGGTTACCTAGCGGACACTTGGACTATGTACCTTCCCTAGCGGGCACTTGGACTATCTAGGTTACCTAGCAGGCACTTGGATTATGAAGGATCCCTAGCGGGCAATTGGACTATCTAGGTTACCTAGCTGGCACTTGGACTATGTAGGTTAACTAGCGGACACTTGCACGATCTGGGTTAACTAGCGGGCCCTTGCACTATGTAGGTTAACTAGTGGGCCCATGGATTATGTAGGTTTGCTAGGGGGCACTTGGAACATCTAGGTTAACTAGTGGGCACTTGGACTATGTAGTTTCCCTAGCGGGCATTTGGACTAATTAGGTTGCCTAGCGGGCACTTGGACTATGTAGGTTACCTAGCAGGCACTTTAACTATCTAGGTTAACTAACGGGCACTTGGACTATGTAGGGTAACCAGCGGGCACTTGGACTGTCTAGGTTACCTAACGGGCACTTGGATTATCTAGGTTAACGAACGGGCACTTGGACTATGTAGGTTACCTAGCCACCACTTGGACTATCTAGGTTCCCTAGCGGGCACTTGTACTATCTAGGTTACCTAGCTGGCACTTGGACTATGTAGGTCAACTAGCGGGCCCTTGGACTATCTAGGTTAGCTAACGGGCACTTGGACTATGTATGTTCCAGAGCGGGCAGTTGGATTATGTAGGTTGCCTAGCGGACATTTAGACTATGTAGGTTTCCTTGCGGGCATTTGGACTATGTAGGTTACCTAGCGGGCACTTGGACTATGTAGGTTCCCTAACGGGCACTTTGAGTATGTAGGTTCCCTAGCGGTCACGTGGACTATATAGGCTCCCTAGAAGGCACTTGGACTATGTAGGTTAACTAGCGGGCACTTTGACTATGTAGGTTACCCAATGGGCACTTGGACTATCTAGGTTAACGAACGGACACTTGGATGATACTGGTTCCCTAGCCAGCACTAAGACTACTGGTTCCCTAACGGGCACTTGGACTATGTAGTTTCCCTAAAGGGCACTTGGACTATATAGGTTTCTATCGGGCACTTGGACTATGTAGGTTAACTAGCGGGCACATGGAGTATCTAGGTTACCTAGGGGGCACTGAGACTATCTAGGTTACCTAGCGGGCACTTCGACTATGTAGGTTAACTAGAAGGCTCTTGGACTATGTAGGTTACCAGCGGGCACTTGGACTATCTAGGTAAACGAAAGTGCACTTGGGCTATGTAGGTAACCTAACGGGCACTTGGACTGTCTAGGTTACCTAGCGGGCACTTGGACTATCTAGGTTAACGAACGGGCACTTGGACTATGTAGGTTAACTAGCGGACATTTGGACTATCTAGATTAGCTAACGGGCAATTGGACTATCAAGGTTACCTAACGGGCACTTGGACTATGTATGTTACCTAGTGGGCAATTGGACTATCTAGGTTACCTAGCAGGCACTTTGACTATCTTGGTTAACTAAGGGGCACTTGAACTATGTAGGTTGCCAAGCGAGCACTTGGACTATGTAGGTTCCCTAGCGGGCGCATGGACTATGTAGGTTCCCTAGCGGGTACTTGGACTGTCTAGGTTAACTAGCGGGCAATTGGACTGTCTAGGTTACCTAGTGGGCACTTGGATTATGTAGTTTACCTAGCAGGCACTTGGACTATGTAGGTAAACTAGCGGGCACTTGAACTATCTAGGTTACCTAGCGGGCACTTGGACTATGTACGTTCCTTAGCGGGCACTTGGGCTATCTACGTTACCTAGCGGGCACTTGGACTATGTAGGTTAACGAACGGGCACTTGGACTATGTAGGTAACCTAGTGGTCACTTGGACTGTCTAGGTTACCTGGCGGACACTTGGACTATGTAGGTTAACTAGCGTGCACTAGGACTATCTAGGTTACCTAGCGGGCACTTGGATTATGTAGGTTGCTTAGCGGGCACTTGGACTATGTCGGTTAACTAGCGGGCACTTGGATTATCTAGGTTAACTAACGGGCACTTGAACTATGTATGTTCCAGAGCGGACAATTGGACTATGTAGGTTCCTTAGCGGGCACTTGGATTATCTAGGTTCCCTAAAGGACACTTGGACTATGTAGATTAACTAGCGGACAATTGGATGATCTAGGTTAACCAGCGGGTACTTGGACTATCTAGGTTAACTAGGGGTTCCTTGGACTACGTAGGTTAACTAGCGGACACTTGCACAATGTAGGTTACCTAGCGGGCACTTGGACTATCTAGGTTAACTAGCAGGCCCTTGGCTATCTAGGTTACCTAGCAGGCACTTGGACTATGTAGGTTAACTATCGGGCATTTGCACTCTCTAGGTTACCTAGCGGGCAGTTGGACTATGTACCTTCCCTAGCGGGCACTTGGACTATCTATGTTAACTAGCGGGCACTTGGACTATGTAGGTTACCTAGCGGACACCTGCACTATGTAGGTTACCTAGCGGGCACTTGGACTATCTAGGTTAACTAGCGGGCCCTTGCACTATGTAGGTTAACTAGCGGGCCCATGGATTATGTAGGTTTACTAGGGGGCACTTGGAGTATCTAGGTTAACTAGCGGGCACTTGGACTATGTAGTTTCCCTAGCGGACATTTGGACTATTTAGGTTACCTAGCGGGCACTTGGACTATGTAGGTTATCTAGCGGGCACTTGGACTGTCTAGGTTACCTAGCAGGCACTTTGACTATCTAGGTTAACTAACGGGCACTTGGACTATGTAGGGTAACTAGCGGGCACTTGGACTGTCTAGGTTACCTAACGGGCACTTGGATTATCTAGGTTAACGAACGGGCACATGGACTATGTAGGTTACCTAGCCACCACTTGGATTATCTAGGTTACCTAACAGGCACTTGGACTATCTAGGTTCCCTAGCGAGCACTTGTACTATCTAGGTTACCTAGCTGGCACTTGGACTATGTAGGTCAACTAGCGGGCCCTTGGACTATCTAGGTTAGCTAACGGGCACTTGGACTATGTATGTTCCAGAGTGGGCACTTGTATTATGTAGGTTGCCTAGCGGACATTTAGACTATGTAGGTTTCCTTGCGGGTATTTGGACTATGTAGGTTACCTAGCGGGCACTTGGACTATGTAGGTTCCCTAGCGGTCACGTGGACTATGTAGGCTCCCTAGAAGGCACTTGGACTATGTAGGTTAACTAGCGGGCACTTGGACTAACCAGGTTACCAGGCGGGCACTTGGACTATGTAGGTTACTCAATGGGCACTTGGACTATCTAGGTTAACGAACGGACACTTGGACTATGTAGGTTAGGTATCAGGCACTTGAACTATCTAGTTTACCTAGCAGGCACTTGGACTATGTAGGTTACCTAGCGGACACTTGGACGATTTAGGTTAACTAGCGGGCACTTGGACTATCTAGGTTAACTAGCAGGCCCTTGGACTATCTAGCTTTACTAGCGGGCACTTGGAGTATCTAGGTTAACTAGCGGGCACTTGGACTATGTAGGTTAGCTAGCGGGCACTTGAACTCTCTAGGTTACCTAGCGGACACTTGGACTATGTACCTTCCCTAGCGGGCACTTGGACTATCTAGGTTACCTAGCAGGCACTTGGATTATGAAGGATCCCTAGCGGGCAATTGGACTATCTAGGTTACCTAGCTGGCACTTGGACTATGTAGGTTACCTAGCAGGCACTTTGACTATCTAGGTTAACTAACGGCACTTGGACTATGTAGGGTAACTAGCGGGCACTTGGACTGTCTAGGTTACCTAACGGGCACTTGGATTATCTAGGTTAACGAACGGGCACTTGGACTATGTAGGTTACCTAGCCACCACTTGGACTATCTAGGTTCCCTAGCGGGCACTTGTACTATCTAGGTTACCTAGCTGGCACTTGGACTATGTAGGTCAACTAGCGGGCCCTTGGACTATCTAGGTTAGCTAACGGGCACTTGGACTATGTATGTTCCAGAGCGGGCACTTGGATTATGTAGGTTGCCTAGCGGACATTTAGACTATGTAGGTTTCCTTGCGGGCATTTGGACTATGTAGGTTACCTAGCGGTCACGTGGACTATGTAGGCTCCCTAGAAGGCACTTGGACTATGTAGGTTAACTAGCGGGCACTTGGACTATGTAGGCTACCCATAGGGCACTTGGACTATCTAGGTTAACGAACAGACACTTGGACTATGTAGGTTAGCTATCAGGCACTTGGACTATCTAGGTTACCTAGCGCACACGTGGACGATTTAGGTTAACTAGCGGGCACTTGGACTATCTAGGTTAACTAGCAGGCCCTTGGACTATCTAGGTTTACTAGCGGGCACTTGGACTATCTAGGTTAACTAACGGGCACTTGGACTATGTAGTTTCACTAGCGGGCATTTGGATTATTTAGGTTACCTAGTGGGCACTTGGACTATGTAGGTTATCTAGCTGGCACTTGGACTATGTAGGTCAACTAGCGGGCCCTTGGACTATCTAGGTTAGCTAACGGGCACTTGGACTATGTATGTTCCAGAGTGGGCACTTGGATTATGTAGGTTGCCTAGCGGACATTTAGACTATGTAGGTTTCCTTGCGGGCATTTGGACTATGTAGGTTACCTAGCGGTCACGTGGACTATGTAGGCTCCCTAGAAGGCACTTGGACTATGTAGGTTAACTAGCGGGCACTTGGACTATGTAGGCTACCCATAGGGCACTTGGACTATCTAGGTTAACGAACAGACACTTGGACTATGTAGGTTAGCTATCAGGCACTTGGACTATCTAGGTTACCTAGCGCACACGTGGACGATTTAGGTTAACTAGCGGGCACTTGGACTATCTAGGTTAACTAGCAGGCCCTTGGACTATCTAGGTTTACTAGCGGGCACTTGGACTATCTAGGTTAACTAACGGGCACTTGGACTATGTAGTTTCACTAGCGGGCATTTGGATTATTTAGGTTACCTAGTGGGCACTTGGACTATGTAGGTTATCTAGCTGGCACTTGGACTATGTAGGTCAACTAGCGGGCCCTTGGACTATCTAGGTTAGCTAACGGGCACTTGGACTATGTATGTTCCAGAGTGGGCACTTGTATAATGTAGGTTGCCTAGCAGACATTTAGACTATGTAGGTTTCCTTGCGGGCTTTTGGACTATGTAGGTTACCTAGGGGGCACTTGGACTATGTAGGTTCCCTAGCGGACATTTGGACTATTTAGGTTACCTAGCGGGCACTTGGACTATGTAGGTTATCTAGCGGGCACTTGGACTGTCTAGGTTACCTAGCAGGCACTTTGACTATCTAGGTTAACTAACGGGCACTTGGACTATGTAGGGTAACTAGCGGGCACTTGGACTGTCTAGGTTATCTAACGGGCACTTGGATTATCTAGGTTAACGAACGGGCACATGGACTATGTAGGTTACCTAGCCACCACTTGGATTATCTAGGTTACCTAACAGGCACTTGGACTATCTAGGTTCCCTAGCGGGCACTTGTACTATCTAGGTTACCTAGCTGGCACTTGGACTATGTAGGTCAACTAGCGGGCCCTTGGACTATCTAGGTTAGCTAACGGGCACTTGGACTATGTATGTTCCAGAGTGGGCACTTGTATTATGTAGGTTGCCTAGCGGACATTTAGACTATGTAGGTTTCCTTGCGGGTATTTGGACTATGTAGGTTACCTAGCGGGCACTTGGACTATGTAGGTTCCCTAGCGGTCACGTGGACTATGTAGGCTCCCTAGAAGGCACTTGGACTATGTAGGTTAACTAGCGGGCACTTGGACTAACCAGGTTACCAGGCGGGCACTTGGACTATGTAGGTTACTCAATGGGCACTTGGACTATCTAGGTTAATGAACGGACACTTGGACTATGTAGGTTAGGTATCAGGCACTTGAACTATCTAGTTTACCTAGCAGGCATTTGGACTATGTAGGTTACCTAGCGGACACTTGGACGATTTATGTTAACTAGCGGGCACTTGGACTATCTAGGTTAACTAGCAGGCCCTTGGACTATCTAGCTTTACTAGCGGGCACTTGGACTATGTAGGTTAACTAGCGGGCACTTGAACTCTCTAGGTTACCTAGCGGACACTTGGACTATGTACCTTCCCTAGCGGGCACTTGGACTATCTAGGATACCTAGCAGGAACTTGGATTATGAAGGATCCCTAGCGGGCAATTGGACTATCTAGGTTACCTAGCTGGCACTTGGACTATGTAGGTTAACTAGCGGACACTTGCACGATCTAGGTTAACTAGCGGACACTTGCACGATCTAGGTTAACTAGCGGGCCCTTGCACTATGTAGGTTAACTAGCGGGCCGATGGATTATGTAGGTTTACTAGGGGGCACTTGGAACATCTAGGTTAACTAGCGGGCACTTGGACTATGTAGTTTCCCTAGCGGGCATTTGGACTATTTAGGTTGCCTAGCGGGCACTTGGACTATGTAGGTTACCTAGCAGGCACTTTGACTATCTAGGTTAACTAACGGGCACTTGGACTATGTAGGGTAACTAGCGGGCACTTGGACTGTCTAGGTTACCTAACGGGCACTTGGATTATCTAGGTTAACGAACGGGCACTTGGACTATGTAGGTTACCTAGCCACCACTTGGACTATCTAGGTTCCCTAGCGGGCACTTGTACTATCTAGGTTACCTAGCGGGCACTTGGACTATGTAGGTCAACTAGCGGGCCCTTGGACTATCTAGGTTAGCTAACGGGCACTTGGACTATGTATGTTCCAGAGCGGGCACTTGGATTATGTAGGTTGCCTAGCGGACATTTAGACTATGTAGGTTTCCTTGCGGGCATTTGGACTATGTAGTTTACCTAGCGGGCACTTGGACTATGTAGGTTCCCTAAAGGGCACTTTGAGTATGTAGGTTCCCTCGCGGTCACGTGGAATATGTAGGCTCCCTAGAAGGCACTTGGACTATGTAGGTTAACTAGCGGGCACTTGGACTATGTAGGTTACCCAATGGGCACTTGGACTATCTAGGTTAACGAACGGACACTTGGACTATGTAGGTTAGCTATCAGGCACTTGGACTATCTAGGTTACCTAGCGCACACGTGGACGATTTAGGTTAACTAGCGGGCACTTGGACTATCTAGGTTAACTAGCAGGCCCTTGGACTATCTAGGTTTACTAGCGGGCACTGGGACTATCTAGGTTAACTAACGGGCACTTGGACTATGTAGTTTCCCTAGCGGGCATTTGGATTATTTAGGTTACCTAGTGGGCACTTGGACTATGTAGGTTATCTAGCTGGCATTTGGACTATGTAGGTCAACTAGCGGGCCCTTGGACTATCTAGGTTAGCTAACGGGCACTTGGACTATGTATGTTCCAGAGTGGGCACTTGTGTTATGTAGGTTGCCTAGCAGACATTTAGACTATGTAGGTTTCCTTGCGGGCATTTGGACTATGTAGGTTACCTAGCGGGCACTTGGACTATGTAGGTTCCCTAGCGGTCACGTGGACTATGTAGGCTCCCTAGAAGGCACTTGGACTATGTAGGTTAACTAGCGGGCACTTGGACTAACCAGGTTACCAGGCGGGCACTTGGACTATGTAGGTTAACGAACGGACACTTGGACTATGTAGGTTAGGAATCAGGCACTTGAACTATCTAGGTTACCTAGCAGGCACTTGGACTATGTAGGTTACCTAGCGGACACTTGGACGATTTAGGATTACTAGCGGGCACTTGGACTATCTAGGTTAACTAGCAGGCCCTTGGACTATCTAGCTTTACTAGCGGGCACTTGGACTATCTAGGTTAACTAGCGGGCACTTGGACTATGTAGGTTAACTAGCGGGCACTTGAACTCTCTAGGTTACCTAGCGGACACTTGGACTATGTACCTTCCCTAGCGGGCACTTGGACTATCTAGGTTACCTAGCAGGCACTTGGATTATGAAGGATCCCTAGCGGGCAATTGGACTATCTAGGTTACCTAGCTGGCACTTGGACTATGTAGGTTAACTAGCGGACACTTGCACGATCTAGGTTAACTAGCGGGCCCTTGCACTATGTAGGTTAACTAGCGGGCCCATGGATTATGTAGGTTTACTAGCGGGCACTTGGACTATCTAGGTTAACTAACGGGCACGTGGACTATGTAGTTTCCCTAGCGGGCATTTGGATTATTTAGGTTACCTAGTGGGCACTTTGACTATGTAGGTTATCTAGCGGGCACTTGGACTACGTAGGTTAACTAGAAGGCACTTGGACTATCAAGGTTACCTAGCGGCCCTTGGACTATGTAGGTTACCAGCGGGCACTTGGACTATCTAGGTTAACGAACGTGCACTTCGACTATGTAGGTAACCTAGCGGGCACTTGGACTGTCTAGGTTACCTAGCAGGGCACTTGGACTATCTAGGTTAACGAACGGGCACTTGGACTATGTAGGTTAACTAGCGGACACTTAGACTATCTAGATTAGCTAACGGGCAATTGGACAATCTAGGTTAACTAACGGGCTCTTGGACTATGTAGGTTGCCTAGCGATCACTTGGACTATGTAGGTTCCCTAGTGGGCACTTGGACTATGTAGGTTCCCTATAGGGTACTAGGACTGTCTAGGTTAACTAGGGGGCAATTGGACTGTCTAGGTTACCTAGTGGGCACTTGGACTATGTACGTTCCCTAGCGGGCACTTGGGTTATCTACGTTACCTAGCGGGCACTTGGACAATGTAAGTTAACGAACGGGCACTTGGACTATGTAGGTTAACTAGCGGACACTTGGACTATCTAGGATAGCTAACGGGCAATTGGACTATCAAGGTTACCTAACGGGCACTTGGACTATGTAGGTTTCGTAGCGGGCACTTGGACTATCTAGGTTACCTAGCAGGCACTTTGACTATCTAGGTTAACTAACTGGCACGTGGACTATGTAGGTTGCCTAGCGAGCACCTGGACTATGTAGGTTCCCTAGCGGGCGCTTGGACTATGTAGATTCCCTAGCGGTACTTGGACTGTCTAAGTTAACTAGCGGGCAATTGGACTGTCTAGGTTACCTAGTGGGCACTTGGACTATGTAGTTTACCTAGCGGGCACTTGGACTATGTAGGTTAACTAGCGGGCACTTGGACTATCTAGGTTAACTAGCGGGCACTTGGACTATCTAGGTTAACTAGCGGGCACTTGGACTATCTAGGTTAACTAGCGGGCCCTTGCACTATATAGGTTAAGTAGCGGGCCCATGGATTATGTAGGTTTACTAGGGGGCACTTGGACTATCTAGGTTAACTAGCGGGCACTTGGACTATGTAGTTTCCCTAGCGGACATTTGGACTATTTAGGTTACCTAGCGGGCACTTGGACTATGTAGGTTATCTAGCGGGCACTTGGACTATCCAGGTTACCTAGCAGGCACTTTGACTATCTAGGTTAACTAACGGGCATTTGGACTATGTAGGGCAACTAGCGGGCACTTGGACTGTCTAGGTTACCTAACGGGCACTTGGATTATCTAGGTTAACGAACGGGCACTTGGACTATGTAGGTTACCTAGCCACCACTTGGAATATCTAGGTTAGCTAACAGGCACTTGGACTATCTAGGTCCCTAGCGGGCACTTGTACTATCTAGGTTACCTAGCTGGCACTTGGACTATTTAGGTCAACTAGCGGGCCCTTGGACTATCTAGGTTAGCTAACAGGCACTTGGACTATGTATGTTCCAGAGTGGGCACTTGGATTATGTAGGTTGCCTAGCGGACATTTAGACTATGTAGGTTTCCTTGTGGGCATTTGAACTATGTAGGTTACCAGCGGGCACTTGGACAATCTAGGTTAAGGAACGTGCACGTGGACTATGTAGGTAACCTAGCGGGCACTTGGACTGTCTAGGTTACCTAGCGGGCACTTGGACTTTCTAGGTTAACGAACGGGCACTTGGACTATGTAGGTTAACTAGCGGACACTTCGAATATCTAGGTTAGCTAACGGGCAATTGGACTATCTAGGTTACCTAGCGGGCACTTGGACTATGTAGGTTCCCTAGCGGGCACTTGGACTATTTAGGTTACCTAGCAGGCACTTTGACTATCTAGGTTAACTAACGGGCACTTGGACTATGTAGGTTGCCTAGCGAGCACTTGGAGTATGTAGGTTCCCTAGCGGGCAATTGGACTATGTAGGTTCCCTATCGGGTACTTGGACCGTCTAGGTTAACTAGGGGGCAATTGGACTGTCTAGGTTACC
The DNA here is from genome assembly GCF_050624435.1 of Tenrec ecaudatus. Classification (NCBI taxonomy): domain Eukaryota; kingdom Metazoa; phylum Chordata; class Mammalia; order Afrosoricida; family Tenrecidae; genus Tenrec; species Tenrec ecaudatus. The sequence continues at coordinate 1,219,034 of NW_027457661.1, forward strand.
TAGTGGGCACTTGGACTATGTACGTTCCCTAGCGGGCACTTGGGATATCTACGTTACCTAGCGGGCACTTGGACAAAGTAAGTTAACGAACGGGCAATTGGACTATGTAGGTTAACTAGCGGACACTTGGACTATCTAGGATAGCTAACGGGCAATTGGACTATCAAGGTTACCTAACGGGCACTTGGACTATGAAGGTTACCTAGCGGGTACTTGGACTATCTAGGTTACCTAGCAGGCACTTTGACTATCTAGGTTAACTAACGGGCACTTGGACTATGTAGGTTGCCTAGCGAGCACTTGGAGTATGTAGGTTCCCTAGCGGGCAATTGGACTATGTAGGTTCCCTATCGGGTACTTGGACTGTCAAGGTTAACTAGCGGGCAATTGGAATGTCTAGGTTACCTAGCGGGCACTTGGACTATGTAGGTTATCTAGCGGGCACTTGGACTATCTAGGTTACCTAGCAGGCACTTTGACTATCAAGGTTAACTAACGGGCACTTGGACTATGTAGGGCAACTAGCGGGCACTTGGACTGTCTAGGTTACCTAACGGGCACTTGGATTATCTAGGTTAACGAACAGGCACTTGGACTATGTAGGTTACCTAGCCACCACTTGGACTATCTAGGTTAGCTAACAGGCACTTGGACTATCTAGGTTCCCTAGCGGGCACTTGTACTATCTAGGTTACCTAGCTGGCACTTGGACTATGTAGGTCAACTAGCGGGCCCTTGGACTATCTAGGTTAGTTAACGGGCACTTGGACTATGTATGTTCCATAGTGGGCACTTGGATTATGTAGGTTGCCTAGCGGACATTTAGACTATGTAGGTTTCCTTACGGGCATTTGGAGTATGTAGGTTACCAGCGGGCACTTGGACAATCTAGGTTAACGAACGTGCACTTGGACTATGTAGGTAACCTAGCGGGCACTTGGACTGTCTAGGTTACCTAGCGGGCACTTGGACTTTCTAGGTTAACGAACGGGCACTTGGACTATGTAGGTTAACTAGCGGACACTTCGACTATCTAGGTTAGCTAACGGGCAATTGGACTATCTAGGTTACCTAGCGGGCACTTGGACTATGTAGGTTCCAGAGTGGGCACTTGGATTATGTAGGTTGCCTAGCGGACATTTAGACCATGTAGGTTTCCTTGCGGGCATTTGGACTATGTAGGTTACCAGCTGGCACTTGGACAATCTAGGTTAACGAACGTTCACTTGGACTATGTAGGTAAACTAGCGGGCACTTGGACTGTCTAGGTTACCTAGCGGGCACTTGGACTTTCTAGGTTAACGAACGGGAACTTGGACTATGTAGGTTAACTAGCGGACACTTCGACTATATAGGTTAGCTAACGGGCAATTGGACTATGTAGGTAACCTAGTGGTCACTTGGACTACGTAGGTTATCTAGCAGACACTTGGACTATCTAGGTTACCTAGCAGGCACTTTGACTCTCTAGGTTAACTAACGGGCACTTGGACTATGTAGGGTAACTAGCGGGCACTTGGACTGTCTAGGTTACCTAACGGGCACTTGGATTATCTAGGTTAACGAACGTGCACTTGGACTATGTAGGTAACCTAGCGGGCACTTGGACTGTCTAGGTTACCTAGCGGGCACTTGGACTATCTAGGTTAACGAACGGGCACTTGGACTATGTATGTTAACTAGCGGACACTTCGACTATCTAGGTTAGCTAACGGGCAATTGGACAATCTAGGTTAACTAACGGGCACTTGGACTATGTAGGTTGCCTAGCGAGCACTTGGACTATGTAGGTTCCCTAGTGGGCACTTGGACTATGTAGGTTCCCTATCGGGTACTTGGACTGTCTAGGTTAACTAGGGGGCAATTGGACTGTCTAGGTTACCTAGAGGGCACTTGGACTATGTACGTTCCCTAGCGGGCACTTGGGCTATCTACGTTACCTAGCGGGCACTTGGACAATGTAAGTTAACGAACGGGCACTTGGACTATGTAGGTTAACTAGCGGACACTTGGACTATCTAGGTTCCCTAGCGGGCACTTGTACTATCTAGGTTACCTAGCTGGCACTTGGACTGTCTAGGTTAACTAGCGGGCAATAGGACTGTCTAGGTTACCTAGTGGGCACTTGGACTTTCTAGGTTAATGAACGGGCACTTGGACTATGTAGGTTAACTAGCGGACACTTCGACTATCTAGGTTAGCTAACGGGCAATTGGACTATCTAGGTTACCTAGCGGGCACTTGGACTATGTAGGTTCCCTAGCGGGCACTTGGACTTTTTAGGTTACCTAGCAGGCACTTTGACTATCTAGGTTAACTAACGGGCACTTGGACTATGTAGGTTGCCTAGCGAGCACTTGGAGTATGTAGGTTCGCTAGCGGGCAATTGGACTATGTAGGTTCCCTATCGGGTACTTGGACTGTCTAGGTTAACTGGCGGGCAATTGGACTGTCTAGGTTACCTAGTGGGCACTTGGAGTATGTACGTTCCCTAACGGGCACTTGGGCTTTCTACGTTACCTAGCGGGCACTTGGACTATGTAGGTTAACGAACGGGCACTTGGACTATGTAGGTAACCTAGCGGGCACTTGGACTGTCTAGGTTACCTAGCGGGCACTTGGACTTTCTAGGTTAACGAACGGGCACTTGGACTATGTAGGTTAACTAGCGGACACTTCGACTATCTAGGTTAGCTAACGGGCAATTGGACTATCTAGGTTACCTAGCGGGCACTTGGACTATGTAGGTTCCCTAGCGGGCACTTGGAGTATGTAGGTTCCCTAGCGGGCAATTGGACTATGTAGGTTCCCTATCGGGTACTTGGACTGTCTAGGTTAACTAGCGGGCAATTGGACTGTCTAGGTTACCTAGTGGGCACTTGGAGTGTGTACGTTCCCTAGCGGGCACTTGGGCTTTCTACGTTACCTAGCGGGCACTTGGACTATGTAGGTTAACGAACGGGCACTTGGACTATGTAGGTTAACGAACGGGCACTTGGATTATGTAGTTTACCTAGCAGGTACTTGGACTATGTAGGTTAACTAGCGGGCACTTGGACTACCTAGGTTACCTACGGGCACTTGGAATATGTACCTTCCCTAGCAGGCACTTGGGCTATCTACGTTACCTAGTGGGCACTTGGACTATGTAGGTTAACGAACGGGCACTTGGACTATGTAGGTAACCTAGTGGTCACTTGGACTATGTAGGTTATCTAGCGGACACTTGGACTATCTAGGTTACCTAGCAGGCACTTTGACTATCTAGGTTAACTAACGGGCACTTGGACTATATAGGGTAACTAGCGGGCACTTGGACTGTCTAGGTTACCTAACGGGCACTTGGATTATCTAGGTTAACGAACGTACACTTGGACTATGTAGGTAACCTAGCGGGCACTTGGACTGTCTAGGTTACCTAGCGGGCACTTGGACTTTCTAGTTTAACGAACGGGCACTTGGACTATGTAGGTTAACTAGCGGACACTTCGACTATCTAGGTTAGCTAACGGGCAATTGGACTATCTAGGTTACCTAGCGGGCACATGGACTATGTAGGTTCCCTAGCGGGCACTTGGAGTATGTAGGTTCCCTAGCGGGCAATTGGACTATGTAGGTTCCCTATTGGGTACTTGGACTGTCTAGGTTAACTAGCGGGCAATTGGACTGTCTAGGTTACCTAGTGGGCACTTGGAGTGTGTACGTTCCCTAGCGGGCACTTGGGCTTTCTACGGTACCTAGCGGGCACTTGGACTATGTAGGTTAACGAACGGGCACTTGGACTATGTAGGTTAACAAACGGGCACTTGGATTATGTAGTTTACCTAGCAGGTACTTGGACTATGTAGGTTAACTAGCGGGCATTTGGATTATCTAGGTTACCTACGGGCACTTGGAATATATACCTTCCCTCACGGGCACTTGGGCTATCTATGTTACCTAGTGGGCACTTGGACTATGTAGGTTAACGAACGGGCACTTGGACTATGTAGGTAACCTAGTGGTCACTTGGACTATGTAGGTTATCTAGCGGACACTTGGACTATCTAGGTTACCTAGCAGGCACTTTGACTATCTAGGTTAACTAACGGGCACTTGGACTATGTAGGGTAACTAGCGGGCACTTGGACTGTCTAGGTTACCTAACGGGCACTTGGATGATCTAGGTTAACGAACGTGCACTTGGACTATGTAGGTAACCTAGCGGGCACTTGGACTGTCTAGGTTACCTAGCGGGCACTTGGACTATCTAGGTTAACGAACGGGCAATTGGACTATGTAGGTTAACTAGCGGACACTTCGACTATCTAGGTTAGCTAACGGGCAATTGGACAATCTAGGTTAACTAACGGTCACCTGAACTATGTAGGTTGCCTAGCGAGCACTTGGACTATGTAGGTTCCCTAGTGGGCACTTGGACTATGTAGGTTCCCTATCGGGTACTTGGACCGTCTAGGTTAACTAGGGGGCAATTGGACTGTCTAGGTTACCTAGTGGGCACTTGGACTATGTACGTTCCCTAGCGGGCACTTGGGCTATCTATGTTACCTAGCGGGCACTTGGACAATGTAAGTTAACGAACGGGCACTTGGACTATGTAGGTTAACTAGCGGACACTTGGACTATCTAGGATAGCTAACAGGCAATTGGACTATCAAGGTTACCTAACGGGCACTTGGACTATGAAGGTTACCTAGCGGGCACTTGGACTATCTAGGTTACCTAGCAGGCACTTTGACTATCTAGGTTAACTAACGGGCACTTGAACTATGTAGGTTGCCTAGCGAGCACCTGGACTATGTAGGTCCCCTAGCGGGCGCTTGGACTATGTAGATTCCCTCGCGGTACTTGGACTGTCTAGGTTAACTAGCGGGCAATTGGACTGTCTAGGTTACCTAGTGGGCACTTGGACTATGTAGTTTACCTAGCAGGAACTTGGACTATGTAGGTTTACTAGCAGGCACTTAGACTATCTAGGTTACCTAGCGGGCACTTGGACTATGTACATTCTCTAGCGGGCACTTGGGCTATCTACGTTACCTAGAGGGCACTTGGACTATGTAGGTTAACAAGCGGGCACTTGGACTATCTAGGTTAACTAGCGGGCACTTGGACTATCTAGGTTAACTAGCGGGCACTTGTACTATCTAGGTTAACTAGCGGGCCCTTGCACTATGTAGGTTAACTAGCGAGCCCATTGATTATGTAGGTTTACTAGGGGGCACTTGGACTATCTAGGTTAACTAGTGGGCACTTGGACTATGTAGTTTCCCTAGCGGACATTTGGACTATTTAGGTTGCCTAGCGGGCACTTGGACTATGTAGGTTATCTAGCGGGCACTTGGACTATCTAGGTTACCTAGCAGGCACTTTGACTATCTAGGTTAACTAACGGGCACTTGGACTATGTAGGTTGCCTAGCGAGCACTTGGAGTATGTAGGTTCCCTAGCGGGCAATTGGACTATGTAGGTTCCCTATCGGGTACTTGGACTGTCTAGGTTAACTAGCGGGCAATTGGACTGTCTAGGTTACCTAGTGGGCACTTGGAGTATGTACGTTCCCTAGCGGGCACTTGGGCTTTCTACGTTACCTAGAGGGCACTTGGACTATGTAGGTTAACGAACGGGCACTTGGACTATGTAGGTTAACTAACGGGCACTTGGATTATGTAGTTTACCTAGCAGGTACTTGGACTATGTAGGTTAACTAGCGGGCACTTGGACTATCTAGGTTACCTACGGGCACTTGGACTATGTACCTTCCTTAGCGGGCACTTGGGCTATCTACGTTACCTAGCGGCCACTTGGACTATGTAGGTTAACGAACGGGCAGTTGGACTATGTAGGTTATCTAGCGGACACTTGGACTATCTAGGTTACCTAGCAGGCACTTTGACTATCTAGGTTAACTAACGGGCACTTGGACTTTCTAGTTTAACGAACGGGCACTTGGACTATGTAGGTTAACTAGCGGACACTTCGACTATCTAGGTTAGCTAACGGGCAATTGGACTATCTAGGTTACCTAGCGGGCACTTGGACTATGTAGGTTAACTAGCGGGCACTTGGACTATCTAGGTTAACTAGCGGGCACTTGGACTATCTAGGTTAACTAGCGGGCACTTGTACTATCTAGGTTAACTAGCGGGCCCTTGCACTATGTAGGTTAACTAGCGAGCCCATTGATTATGTAGGTTTACTAGGGGGCACTTGGACTATCTAGGTTAACTAGTGGGCACTTGGACTATGTAGTTTCCCTAGCGGACATTTGGACTATTTAGGTTGCCTAGCGGGCACTTGGACTATGTAGGTTATCTAGCGGGCACTTGGACTATCTAGGTTACCTAGCAGGCACTTTGACTATCTAGGTTAACTAACGGGCACTTGGACTATGTAGGTTGCCTAGCGAGCACTTGGAGTATGTAGGTTCCCTAGCGGGCAATTGGACTATGTAGGTTCCCTATCGGGTACTTGGACTGTCTAGGTTAACTAGCGGGCAATTGGACTGTCTAGGTTACCTAGTGGGCACTTGGAGTATGTACGTTCCCTAGCGGGCACTTGGGCTTTCTACGTTACCTAGAGGGCACTTGGACTATGTAGGTTAACGAACGGGCACTTGGACTATGTAGGTTAACTAACGGGCACTTGGATTATGTAGTTTACCTAGCAGGTACTTGGACTATGTAGGTTAACTAGCGGGCACTTGGACTATCTAGGTTACCTACGGGCACTTGGACTATGTACCTTCCTTAGCGGGCACTTGGGCTATCTACGTTACCTAGCGGCCACTTGGACTATGTAGGTTAACGAACGGGCAGTTGGACTATGTAGGTTATCTAGCGGACACTTGGACTATCTAGGTTACCTAGCAGGCACTTTGACTATCTAGGTTAACTAACGGGCACTTGGACTTTCTAGTTTAACGAACGGGCACTTGGACTATGTAGGTTAACTAGCGGACACTTCGACTATCTAGGTTAGCTAACGGGCAATTGGACTATCTAGGTTACCTAGCGGGCACTTGGACTATGTAGGTTAACTAGCGGGCACTTGGACTATCTAGGTTAACTAGCGGGCACTTGGACTATCTAGGTTAACTAGCGGGCACTTGTACTACCTAGGTTAACTAGCGGGCCCTTGCACTTTGTAGGTTAACTAGCGGGCCCATTGATTATGTAGGTTTACTAGGGGGCACTTGGACTATCTAGGTTAACTAGTGGGCACTTGGACTTTGTAGTTTCCCTAGCGGACATTTGGACTATTTAGGTTGCCTAGCGGGCACTTGGACTATGTAGGTTATCTAGCGGGCACTTGGACTATCTAGGTTACCTAGCAGGCACTTTGACTATCTAGGTTAACTAACGGGCACTTGGACTATGTAGGTTGCCTGGCGAGCACTTGGAGTATGTAGGTTCCCTAGCGGGCAATTGGACAATGTAGGTTCCCTATCGGGTACTTGGACTGTCTAGGTTAACTAGCGGGCAATTGGACTGTCTAGGTTACCTAGTGGGCACTTGGAGTATGTACGTTCCCTAGCGGGCACTTGGGCTTTCTACGTTACCTAGAGGGCACTTGGACTATGTAGGTTAACGAACGGGCACTTGGACTATGTAGGTTAACTAACGGGCACTTGGATTATGTAGTTTACCTAGCAGGTACTTGGACTATGTAGGTTAACTAGCGGGCACTTGGACTATCTAGGTTACCTACGGGCACTTGGACTATGTACCTTCCTTAGCGGGCACTTGGGCTATCTACGTTACCTAGCGGCCACTTGGACTATGTAGGTTAACGAACGGGCAGTTGGACTATGTAGGTTATCTAGCGGACACTTGGACTATCTAGGTTACCTAGCAGGCACTTTGACTATCTAGGTTAACTAACGGGCACTTGGACTTTCTAGTTTAACGAACGGGCACTTGGACTATGTAGGTTAACTAGCGGACACTTCGACTATCTAGGTTAGCTAACGGGCAATTGGACTATCTAGGTTACCTAGCGGGCACTTGGACTATGTAGGTTAACTAGCGGGCACTTGGACTATCTAGGTTAACTAGCGGGCACTTGGACTATCTAGGTTAACTAGCGGGCACTTGTACTATCTAGGTTAACTAGCGGGCCCTTGCACTATGTAGGTTAACTAGCGGGCCCATTGATTATGTAGGTTTACTAGGGGGCACTTGGACTATCTAGGTTAACTAGTGGGCACTTGGACTATGTAGTTTCCCTAGCGGACATTTGGACTATTTAGGTTGCCTAGCGGGCACTTGGACTATGTAGGTTATCTAGCGGGCACTTGGACTATCTAGGTTACCTAGCAGGCACTTTGACTATGTAGGTTAACTAACGGGCACTTGGACTATGTAGGTTGCCTAGCGAGCACTTGGAGTATGTATGTTCCCTAGCGGGCAATTGGACTATGTAGGTTCCCTATCGGGTACTTGGACTGTCTAGGTTAACTAGCGGGCAATTGGACTGTCTAGGTTACCTAGTGGGCACTTGGAGTATGTACGTTCCCTAGCGGGCACTTGGGCTTTCTACGTTACCTAGCGGGCACTTGGACTATGTAGGTTAACGAACGGGCACTTGGACTATGTAGGTTAACTAACGGGCACTTGGATTATGTAGTTTACCTAGCAGGTACTTGGACTATGTAGGTTAACTAGCGGGCACTTGGACTATCTAGGTTACCTACGGACACTTGGACTATGTACCTTCCCTAGCGGGCACTTGGGCTATCTACGTTACCTAGCGGGCACTTGGACTATGTAGGTTAACGAACGGGCAGTTGGACTATGTAGGTAACCTAGTGGTCACTTGGACTATGTAGGTTATCTAGCGGACACTTGGACTATCTAGGTTATCTAGCAGGCACTTTGACTATCTAGGTTAACTAACGGGAACTTGGACTATGTATGGTAACTAGCGGGCACTTGGACTGTCTAGGTTACCTAACGGGCACTTGGATTATCTAGGGTAACGAACGGGCACTTGGACTATGTAGGTTACCTAGCCACCACTTGGACTATCTAGGTTAGCTAACAGGCACTTGGACTATCTAGGTTCCCTAGCGGGCACTTGTACTATCTAGGTTACCTAGCTGGCACTTGGACTATGTAGGTCAACTAGCGGGCCCTTGGACTATCTATGTTAGCTAACGGGCACTTGGACTATGTTTGTTCCAGAGTGGGCACTTGTATTATGTAGGTTGCCTAGCGGAAATTTAGACTATGTATGTTTCCTTGCGGGCATTTGGACTATGTAGGTTACCTAGCGGGCACTTGGAAAATGTAGGTTCCCTAGCGGTAACGTGGACTATGTAGGCTCCCTAGAAGGCACTTGGACTATGTAGGTTAACTAGCGGGCACTTGGACTAACCAGGTTACCAGGCGGGCACATGGACTATGTAGGTTACCCAATGGGCACTTGGACTATCTAGGTTAACGAACGGACACTTGGACTATGTAGGTTAGGTATCAGGCACTTGGACTATCTAGGTTACCTAGCAGGCACTTGGACTATGTAGGTTTCCCAGCGGACACTTGGACGATTTAGGTTAACTAGCGGGCACTTGGACTATCTAGGTTAACTAGCAGGCCCTTGGACTATCTAGGTTTACTAGCGGGCACTTGGATTATCTAGGTTAACTAGCGGGCACTTGGACTATATAGGTTAACTAGCGGGCACTTGAACTCTCTAGGTTACCTAGCGGACACTTGGACTATGTACCTTCCCTAGCGGGCCATTGGACTATCTAGGTTACCTTGCAGGCACTTGGATTATGAAGGATCCCTAGCGGGCAATTGGACTCTCTAGGTTACCTAGCTGGCACTTGGACTATGTAGGTTAACTAGCGGACACTTGCACGATCTAGGTTAACTAGCGGGCCCTTGCACTATGTAGGTTAACTAGCGGGCCCATGGATTATGTAGGTTTACTAGGGGGCGCTTGGGACATCTAGGTTAACTAGCGGGCACTTGGACTATGTAGTTTCCCTAGCGGGCATTTGGACTATTTAGGTTGCCTAGCGGGCACTTGGACTATGTAGGTTAACTAGCGGGCACTTGGACTTTCTAGGTTAACTAACGGGCACTTGGACTATGTAGGGTAACTAGCGGGCACTTGGACTGTCTGGTTACCTAACGGGCACTTGGATTATCTAGGTTAACGAACGGGCACATGGACTATGTAGGTTACCTAGCCACCACTTGGACTATCTAGGTTCCCTAGCGGGCACTTGTACTATCTAGGTTACCTAGCTGGCACTTGGACTATGTAGGTCAACTAGCGGGCCCTTGGACTATCTAGGTTAGCTAACGGGCACTTGGATTATGTATGTTCCAGAGCGGGCACTTGGATTATGTAGGTTGCCTAGCGGACATTTAGACTATGTAGGTTTCCTTGCGGGCATTTGGACTATGTAGGTTACCTAGCGGGCACTTGGACTATGTAGGTTCCCTAACGGGCACTTGGACTATGTAGGTTCCCTAGGGGTCACGTGGACTATGTAGGCTCCCTAGAAGGCACTTGGACTATGTAGGTTAACTAGCGGGCACTTGGACTATGTAGGTTACCCAATGGGCACTTGGACTATCTAGGTTAACGAACGGACACTTGGATTATGTAGGTTAGCTATCAGGCACTTGGACTATCTAGGTTACCTAGCGCACACTTGGACGATTTAGGATAACTAGCGGGCACTTGGACTATCTAGGTTAACTTGCAGGCCCTTGGACTATCTAGGTTTACTAGCGGGCACTTGGACTATCTAGGTTAACTAACGGGCACTTGGACTATGTAGTTTCCCTAGCGGGCATTTGGATTATTTAGGTTACCTAGTGGGCACTTGGACTATGTAGGTTATCTAGCGGGCACTTGGACTACGTAGGTTAACTAGAAGGCACTTGGACTATCAAGGTTACCTAGCGGGCCCTTGGACTATGTAGGTTACCAGCGGGCACATGGACTATCTAGGTTAACGAACGTGCACTTGGACTATGTAGGTAACCTAGCGGGCACTTGGACTGTCTAGGTTACCTAGCGGGCACTTGGACTATCTAGGTTAACGAACGGGCACTTGGACTATGTAGGTTAACTAGCGGACACTTCGACTATCTAGGTTAGCTAACGGGCAATTGGACAATCTAGGTTAACTAACGGGCACTTGGACTATGTATGTTGCCTAGCGAGCAATTGGACTATGTAGGTTATCTAGTGGGCACTTGGACTATGTAGGTTCCCTATCGGGTACTTGGACTGTCTAGGTTAACTAGGGGGCAATTGGACTGTCTAGGTTACCTAGTGGGCACTTGGACTATGTACGTTCCCTAGCGGGCACTTGGGTTATCTACGTTACCTAGCGGGCACTTGGACAATGTAAGTTAACGAACGGGCACTTGGACTATGTAGGTTAACTAGCGGACACTTGGACTATCTAGGATAGCTAACGGGCAATTGGACTATCAAGGTTACCTAACGGGCACTTGGATTATGTAGGTTACCAGCGGGCACTTGGACAATCTAGGTTAACGAACGTGCACTTGGACTATGTAGGTAACCTAGCGGGCACTTGGACTGTCTAGGTTACCTAGCAGGCACTTGGACTTTCTAGGTTAACTAACGGGCACTTCGACTATGTAGGTTAACTAGCGGACACTTCGACTATCTAGGTTAGCTAACGGGCAATTGGACTATCTAGGTTACCTAGCGGGCACTTGGACTATGTAGGTTCCCTAGCGGGCACTTGGACTATTTAGGTTCCCTAGCAGGCACTTTGACTATGTAGGTTAACTAACGGGCACTTGGACTCTGTAGGTTGCCTAGCGAGCACTTGGAGTATGTAGGTTCCCTATCGGGTACTTGGACTGTCTAGGTTAACTAGCGGGCAATTGGACGGTCTAGGTTACCTAGTGGGCACTTGGAGTATGTACGTTCCCTAGCGGGCACTTGGGCTTTCTACGTTACTTAACGGGCACTTGGACTATGTAGGTTAACGAAAGGGCACTTGGACTATGTAGGTTAACGAACGGGCACTTGGATTATGTAGTTTACCTAGCAGGTACTTGGACTATGTAGGTTAACTAGCGGGCACTTGGACTATCTAGGTTACCTACGGGCACTTGGACTATGTACCTTCCCAGCGGGCACTTGGGCTGTCTACGTTACTTAGCTGGCACTTGGACTATGTAGGTTAACGAACGGGCACTTGCACTATGTAGGTAACCTAGTGGTCACTTGGACTATGTAGGTTATCTAGCGGACACTTGGACTCTCTAGGTTACCTAGCAGGCACTTTGACAATCTAGGTTAACTAACGGGCACTTGGACTATGTAGGGTAACTAGCGGGCACTTGGACTGTCTAGGTTACCTAACGGGCACTTGGATTATCTAGGTTAACGAACGTGCACTTGGACTATGTAGGTAACCTAGCGGGCACTTGGACTATCTAGGTTAACGAACGGGCACTTGGACTATGTAGGTTAACTAGCGGACACTTCGACTATCTAGGTTTGCTAACGGGCAATTGGACAATCTAGGTTAACTAACGGGCACTTGGACTATGTAGGTTGCCTAGCGAGCACTTGGACTATGTAGGTTCCCTAGTGGGCACTTGGACTATGTAGGTTCCCTATCGGGTACTAGGACTGTCTAGGTTAACTAGGGGGCAATTGGACTGTCTAGGTTACCTAGTGGGCACTTGGACTATGTATGTTCCCTAGCTGGCACTTGGGCTATCTACGTTACCTAGCGGGCACTTGGACAATGTAAGTTAACGAACGGGCACTTGGACTATGTAGGTTAACTAGCGGACACTTGGACTATCTAGGATAGCTAACGGGCAATTGGACTATCAAGGTTACCTAACGGGCACTTGGACTATGTAGGTTACCTAGCGGGCACTTGGACTATCTAGGTTACCTAGCAGGCACTTTGACTATCTAGGTTAACTAACGGGCACTTGGACTATGTAGGTTGCCTATCGAGCACCTGGACAATGTAGGTTCCCTAGCAGGCGCTTGGACTATGTACATTCCCTAGCGGTACTTGGACTGTCTAGGTTAACTAGCGGGCAATTGGACTATCTATGTTACCTAGTGGGCACTTGGACTATGTTGTTTACCTAGCAGGCACTTGGACTATGTAGGTTTACTAGCAGGCACTTTGACTATCTAGGTTACCTAGCGGGCACTTGGACTATGTCCGTTCCCTAGCGGGCACTTGGGCTATCTACGTTACCTAGCGGGCACTTGGACTATGTAGGTTAACGAATGGGCACTTGGACTATGTAGGTAACCTAGTGGTCACTTGGACTGTCTAGGTTACCTTGCGGGCACTTGGACTATGTAGGTTAACTAGCGGGCACTTGGACTATCTAGGTTAACTAGCGGGCACTTGGACTATCTAGGTTAACTAGCGGGCCCTTGCACTATGTAGGTTAATTAGCGGGGCCATGGATTATGTAGGTTTACTAGGGGGCACTTGGACTATCTAGGTTAACTAGCGGGCACTTGGACTATGTAGTTTCCCTAGCGGACATTTGGACTATTTAGGTTACCTAGCGGGCACTTGGACTATGTAAGTTATCTAGCGGGCACTTGGACTATCTAGGTTACCTAGCAGGCACTTTGACTATCAAGGTTAACTAACGGGCACTTGGACTATTTAGGGCAACTAGCGGGCACTTGGAGTGTCTAGGTTACCTAACGGGCACTTGGATTATCTAGGTTAACGAAAGGGCACTTGGACTAACTAGGTTCCCTAGCGGGCACTTGTACTATCTAGGTTACCTAGCTGGCACTGGGACTATGTAGGTCAACTAGCGGGCCCTTGGACTATCTAGGTTAGCTAACGGGCACTTGGACTATGTATGTTCCATAGTGGGCACTTGGATTATGTAGGTTGCCTAGCGGAAATTTAGACTATGTAGGTTTCCTTACGGGCATTTGGACTATGTAGGCTACCAGCGGGCACTTGGACAATCTAGGTTAACGAACGTGCACTTGGACTATGTAGGTAACCTAACGGGCACTTGGACTGTCTAGGTTACCTAGCGGGCACTTGGACTTTCTAGGTTAACGAACGAGCACTTAGACTATGTAGGTTAACTAGCGGACACTTCGACTATCTAGGTTAGCTAACGGGCAATTGGACTATCTAGGTTACCTAGCGGGCACTTGGACTATGTAGGTTCCAGAGTGGGCACTTGGATTATGTAGGTTGCCTAGCGGACATTTAGACTATGTAGGTTTCCTTGCGGGCATTTGGACTATGTAGGTTTCCAGCGGGCACTTGGACAATCTAGGTTAACGAACGTGCACTTGGACTATGTAGGTAAACTAGCGGGCACTTGGACTGTCTAGGTTACCTAGCGGGCACTTGGACTTTCTAGGTTAACGAACGGGAACTTGGACTATGTAGGTTAACTAGCGGACACTTCGAGTATATATGTTAGCTAACGGGCAATTGGACTATGTAGGTTACCTAGCGGGCACTTGGACTATGTAGGTTACCTAGCGGGCACTTGGACTATGTACGTTCCTTAGCGGGCACTTGGGCTATCTACGTTCCCTAGCTGCCTTTGGACTATGTAGGTTAACGAATGGGCACTTGGACTATGTAGGTAACCTAGTGGTCACTTGGACTGTCTAGGTTACCTAGCGGGCACTTGGACTATGTAGGTTTACTAGCGGGCACTTGGACTATGTACGTTCCCTAGCGGGCACTTGGGCTATCTACGTTACCTAGCGGGCACTTGGGCTGTCTACGTTACCTAGCGGGCACTTGGACTATGTAGGTTAACGAATTGGCACTTGGACTATGTAGGTAACCTAGTGGTCACTTGGACTGCCTAGGTTACCTAGCGGGCACTTGGACTATGTAGGTTAACTAGCGGGCACTTGGACTATCTAGGTTTACTAGCAGGCACTTAGACTATCTAGGTTATCTAGCGGGCACTTGGACTATGTACGTTCCCTAGTGGGCACTTGGGCTATCTACGTTACCTAGCGGGCACTTGGACTATGTAGGTTAACGAATGGGCACTTGGACTATGTAGGAAACCTAGTGGTCACTTGGACTGTCTAGGTTACCTAGCGGGCACTTGGACTATCTAGGTTAACTAGCGGGCACTTGGACTATCTAGGTTAACTAGCGGGCACTTGGACTATCTAGGTTAACTAGCGGGCACTTGGACTATCTAGGTTAACTAGCGGGCCCTTGCAGTATGTAGGTTAACTAGCGGGCCCATGGATTATGTAGGTTTACTAGGGGGCACTTGGACTATCTAGGTTAACTAACGGGCACTTGGACTATGTAGGTTGCCTAGCGAGCACTTGGACTATGTAGGTTCCCTAGTGGGCACTTGGACTATGTAGGTTCCCTATCGGGTACTTGGACTGTCTAGGTTAACTAGGGGGCAATTGGACTGTCTAGGTTACCTAGTGGGCACTTGGACTATATACGTTCCCTAGCGGGCACTTGGGCAATCTACGTTACATAGCGGGCACTTGGACAATGTAAGTTAACGAACGGGCACTTGGACTATGTAGGTTAACTAGCGGACACTTGGACTATCTAGGATAGCTAACGGGCAATTGGACTATCAAGGTTACCTAATGGGCACTTGGACTATGAAGGTTACCTAGCGGGCACTTGGACTATCTAGGTTACCTAGCAGGCACTTTGACTATCTAGGTTAACTAACGGGCACTTGGACTATGTAGGTTGCCTAGCGAGCACCTGGACTATGTAGGTCCCCTAGCGGGCGCTTGGACTATATAGATTCCCTAGCGGTACTTGGGCTGTCTAGGTTAACTAGCGGGCAATTGGACTGTCTAGGTTACCTAGTGGGCACTTGGACTACGTAGTTTACCTAGCAGGCACTTGGAGTATGTAGGTTTACTATCAGGCACTTAGACTATCTAGGTTACCTAGCGGGCACTTGGACTATGTACGTTCCCTAGCGGGCACTTGGGCTATCTACGTTACCTAGCGGGCACTTGTACTACCTAGGTTAACTAGCGGGCCCTTGCACTTTGTAGGTTAACTAGCGGGACCATTGATTATGTAGGTTTACTAGGGGGCACTTGGACTATCTAGGTTAACTAGCGGGCACTTGGACTATGTAGTTTCCCTAGCGGACATTTGGACTATTTAGGATACCTAGCGGGCACTTGGACTATGTAGGTTATCTAGCGGGCACTTGGACTATTTAGGTTACCTAGCCACCACTTGGACTATCTAGGTTCCCTAGCGGGCACTTGTACTATCTAGGTTACCTAGCTGGCACTTGGACTATGTAGGTCAACTAGCGGGCCCTTGGACTATCTAGGTTAGCTAACGGGCACTTGGACTATGTATGTTCCAGAGCGGGCACTTGGATTATGTAGGTTGCCAGGCGGACATTTAGACTATGTAGGTTTCCTTGCGGGCATTTGGACTATGTAGTTTCCCTAGCGGGCACTAGGACTATGTAGGCTCCCCAGAAGGCACTTGGACTATGTAGGTTAACTAGCAGGCACTTGGACTATGTAGGTTACCCAATGGGCACTGGGACTATCTAGGTTAACGAACGGACACTAGGACTATGTAGGTTAGCTATAAGTCACATGGACTATCTAGGTTACCTAGCGCACACTTGGACGATTTAGGATAACTAGCGGGCACTTGGACTATCTAGGTTAACTAGCAGGCTCTTGGACTATCTAGGTTTACTAGCGGGCACTTGGACTATCTAGGTTAACTAACGGGCACTTGGACTATGTAGTTTCCCTAGCGGGCATTTGGATTATTTAGGTTACCTAGTGGGCACTTGGACAATGTAGGTTATCTAGCGGGCACTTGGACTACGTAGGTTAACTAGAAGGAACTTGGACTATCAAGGTTACCTAGTGGGCCCTTGGACTATGTAGGTTACCAGCGGGCACTTGGACTATCTAGGTTAACGACCGTGCACTTGGACTATGTAGGTAACCTAGCGGGCACTTGGACTGTCTAGGTTACCTAGCGGGCACTTGGACTATCTAGGTTAACGAACGGGCACTTGGACTATGTAGGTTAACTAGCGGACACTTCGACTATCTAGGTTAGCTAACGGGCAATTGGACAATCTAGGTTAACTAACGGGCACTTGGACTATGTATGTTGCCTAGCGAGCACTTGGACTATGTAGGTTCCCTAGTGGGCACTTGGACTATGTAGGTTCCCTATCGGGTACTTGGACCGTCTAGGTTAACTAGGGGGCAATTGGACTGTCTAGGTTACCTAGTGGGCACTTGGACTATGTACGTTCCCTAGCGGGCACTTGGGTTATCTACGTTACCTAGCGGGCACTTGGACAATGTAAGTTAACGAACGGGCACTTGGACTATGTAGGTTAACTAGCGGACACTTGGACTATCTAGGATAGCTAACGGGCAATTGGACTATCAAGGTTACCTAACGGGCACTTGGACTATGTAGGTTACCTAGCGGGCACTTGGACTATCTAGGTTACCTAGCAGGCACTTTGACTATCTAGGTTAACTAACGGGCACGTGGACTAGGTAGGTTGCCTAGCGAGCACCTGGACTATGTAGGTTCCCTAGCGGGCGCTTGAACTATGTAGATTCCCTAGCGGTACTTGGACTGTCTAGGTTAACTAGCGGGCAATTGGACTGTCTAGGTTACCTAGTGGGCACTTGGACTATGTAGTTTACCTAGCAGGCACTTGGACTATGTATGTTTACTAGCAGGCACTTAGACTATCTAGGTTACCTAGCGGGCACTTGGACTATGTAGGATAACTAGCGGGCACTTGGACTATCTAGATTTACTAGCAGGCACGTAGACTATCTAGGTTACCTAGCGGGCACTTGGACTATGTACGTTCCCTAGTGGGCAATGGGCTATCTACGTTACCTAGCGGGCACATGGACTATGTAGGTTAACGAATGGGCACTTGGACTATGTAGGTAACCTAGTGGTCACTTGGAATGTCTAGGTTACCTAGCGGGCACTTGGACTATGTAGGTTAACTAGCGGGCACTTGGACTATCTAGGTTAACTAGCGGGCACTTGGACTATCTAGTTCAACTAGCGGGCACTTGGACTATCAAGGTTAACTAGCGGGCCCTTGCACTATGTAGGTTAACTAGTGGGCCCATGGATTATGTAGGTTTACTAGGGGGCACTTGGACTATCTAGGTTAACTAGCGGGCACTTGGACTATGTAGTTTCCCTAGCGGACATTTGGACTATTTAGGTTACCTAGCGGGCACTTGGACTATCTATGTTACCTAGCAGGCACTTTGATTTTCTAGGTTAACTAACGGGCATTTGGACTATGTAGGGCAACTAGCGGGCACTTGGACTGTCTAGGTTACCTAACGGGCACTTGGATTATCTCGGTTACCTAGCAGGCACTATGACCATCTAGGTTAACTAACGGGCATTTGGACTATGTAGGGCAACTAGCAGGCACTTGGACTGTCTAGGTTACCTAACGGGCACTTGGATTATCTAGGTTAACGAACGTGCACTTGGACTATGTAGGTAACCTAGCGGGCACTTGGACTGTCTAGGTTACCTAGCGGGCACTTGGACTTTCTAGGTTAACGAACGGGCACTTGGACTATGTAGGTTAACTAGCGGACACTTCGACTATCTAGGTTAGCTAACGGGCAATGGACTATCTAGGTTACCTAGCGGGCACTTGGACTATGTAGGTTCCCTAGCGGGCACTTGGACTATTTAGGTTACCTAGCAGACACTTTGACTATCTAGGTTAACTAACGGGCATTGGACTATGTAGGTTGCCTAGCGAGCACTTGGAGTATGTAGGTTCCCTAGCGGGCAATTGGACTATGTAGGTTCCCTATCGGGTACTTGGACTGTCTAGGTTAACTAGCGGGCAATTGGACTGTCTAGGTTACCTAGTGGGCACTTGAAGTATGTACGTTCCCTAGCGGGCACTTGGGCTTTCTACATTACTTAGCGGGCACTTGGACTATGTAGGTTAACGAACGGGCACTTGGACTATGTAGGTTAACGAACGGGCACTTGGACAATCTAGGTTAACGAACGGGCACTTGGACTATGTAGGTTAACTAGCGGACACTTCGACTATCTAGGTTAGCTAACGGGCAATTGGACAATCTAGGTTAACTAACGGGCACTTGGACTATGTAGGTTGCCTAGCGAACACTTGGACTATGTAGGTTCCCTAGTGGGCACTTGGACTATGTAGGTTCCCTATCGGGTACTTGGACTGTCTAGGTTAACTAGGGGGCAATTGGACTGTCTAGGTTACCTAGTGGGCACTTGGACTATGTACGTTCCCTAGCGGGCACTTGGGCTATCTACGTTACCTAGCGGGCACTTGGACAATGTAAGTTAACGAACGGGCACTTGGACTATGTAGGTTAACTAGTGGACTCTTGGAGTATCTAGGATAGCTAACGGGCAATTGGACTATCAAGGTTACCTAACGGGAACTTGGACAATGTAGGTTACCTAGCGGCCACTTGGACTATCTAGGTTACCTAGCAGGCACTTTGACTATCTAGGTTAACTAACAGGCACTTGGACTATGTAGGTTGCCTATCAAAAATCTGGATTTTGTAGGTTCCCTAGCGGGCGCTTGGACTATGTAAATTCCCTAGCGTTACTTGGCTGTCTAGGTTAACTAGCGGGCACTTGGACTATGTAGTTTACCTAGCAGGCACTTGGAGTATGTAGGTTTACTAGCAGGCACTTAGACTATCTAGGTTACCTAGCGGGCACTTGGACTATGTACGTTCCCTAGCGGGCACTTGGCCTATCTAGGTTACCTAGCGGGCACTTGGACTATGTAGGTTAACGAAGGGGCACTTGGACTATGTAGGTAACCTAGTGGTCACTTGGACTGTCTAGGTTACCTAGCGGGCACTTGGACTATGTAGGTTAGCTAGCGGGCACTTGGACTATCTAGGTTAACTAGCGGGCACTTGGACTATCTAGGTTAACTAGCGGGCACTTGAACTATCTAGGTTAACTAGCGGGCCCTTGCACTATGTAGGTTAATTAGCGGGGCCATGGATTATGTAGGTTTACTAGGGGGCACTTGGACTATCTAGGTTACCTAGCGGGCACTTGAACTGTCTAGGTTACCTAGAGGGCACTTGGACTATGTAGGCTATCTAGCGGGCACTTGGACTATCTAGATTACCTAGCAGGCACTTTGACTATCAAGGTTAACTAACGGGCACTTGGACAATGTAGGGCAACTAGCGGGCACTTGGACTGTCTAGGTTACCTAACGGGCACTTGGATTATCTAGGTTAACGAACGGGCACTTGGACTATGTAGGTTACCTAGCCACCACTTGGACTATCTAGGTTAGCTAACAGGCACTTGGACTATATAGGTTCCCTAGAGGGCACTTGTACTATCTAGGTTACCTAGGTGGCACTTGGACTATGTAGGTCAACTAGCGGGCCCTTGGACTATCTAGGTTAGCTAACGGGCACTTGGACTATGTATGTTCCATAGTGGGCACTTGGATTATGTAGGTTGCCTAGCGGAAATTTAGACTATGTAGGTTTCCTTACGGGCATTTGGACTATGTAGGTTACCAGCGGGCACTTGGACAATCTAGGTTAACGAACGTGCACTTGGACTATGTAGGTAACCTAGCGGGCACTTGGACAGTCTAGGTTACATAGCGGGCACTTGGACTTTCTAGGTTAACGAACGGGCACTTGGACTATGTAGGTTAACTAGCGGACACTTCGACTATCTAGGTTAGCTAACGGGCAATTGGACTATCTAGGTTACCTAGCGGGCACTTGGACTATGTAGGTTCCAGAGTGGGCACTTGGATTATGTAGGTTGCCTAGCGGACATTTAGACTATGTAGGTTTCCTTGCGGGCATTTGGACTATGTAGGTTACCAGCGGGCACTTGGACAATCTAGGTTAACCAACGTTCACTTGGACTATGTAGGTAAACTAGCGGGCACTTGGACTGTCTAGGTTACCTAGCGGGCACTTGGATTTTCTAGGTTAACGAACGGGAACTTGGACTATGTAGGTTAACTAGCGGACACTTCGACTATATAGGTTAGCTAACGGGCAATTGGACTATCTAGGTTACCTAGCGGGCACTTGGACTATGTAGGTTACCTAACGGGCACGTGGACTATCTAGGTTACCTAGCAGGCACTTTGACTATCTAGGTTAACTAACGGGCACGTGGACTATGTAGGTTGCCTAGCGAGCACCTGGAGTATGTAGGTTCCCTAGTGGGCGCTTGGACTATGTAGATACCCTAGCGGTACTTGGACTGTCTGGGTTAACTAGCGGGCAATTGGACTGCCTAGGTTACCTAGTGGGCACTTGGACTATGTAGTTTACCTAGCCCGCACTTGGACTATGTAGGTTTACTAGCAGGCACTTAGACTATCTAGGTTACCTAGCGGGCACTTGGACTATGTACGTTCCTTAGCGGGCACTTGGGCTATCTACGTTCCCTAGCGGGCACTTGGACTATGTAGGTTAACGAATGGGCACTTGGACTATGTACGTTCCCTAGCGGGCACTTGGGCTATCTACGTTACCTAGCGGGCACTTGGACTATGTAGGTTAACGAATGGGCACTTGGACTATGTAGGTAACCTAGTGTTCACTTGGACTGTCTAGGTTACCTAGCGGGCACTTGGACTATGTAGGTTAACTAGCGGGCACGTGGACTATCTAGGTTAACTAGCGGGCACTTGGACTATCTAGGTTAACTAGCGGGCCCTTGCACTATGTAGGTTAACTAGCGGGCCCATGGATTATGTAGGTTTACTAGGGGGCACTTGGACTATCTAGGTTAACTAGCGGGCACTTGAACTGTCTAGGTTACCTAGTGGGCACTGGGACTATGTAGTTTACCTAGCAGGCACTTGGATTATGTAGGTTTACTAGCAGGCACTTAGCCTATCTAGGTTACCTAGCGGGCACTTGGACTATGTACGTTCCTTAGCGGGCACTTGGGCTATCTACGTTCCCTAGCGGGCACTTGGTTAACGAATGGGCAATTGGACTATGTAGGTAACCTAGTGGTCACTTGGACTGTCTAGGTTACCTAGCGGGCACTTGGACTATGTAGGTTAACTAGCGGGAACTTGGACTATCTACGTTCCCTAGCGGGCACTTGGGCTATCTACGTTACCTAGCGGGCACTTGGAGTATGTAGGTTAACGAAAGGGCACTTGGACTATGTAGGTAACCTAGTGGTCACTTGGACTGTCTAGGTTACCTAGCGGGCACTTGGACTATGTAGGTTAACTGGCGGCCACTTGGACTATCTAGGTTTACTAGCAGGCACTTAGAGTATCTAGTTTACCTAGCGGGCACTTGGACTGTCTAGGTTACCTAACGGGCACTTGGATTATCTAGGTTAACGAACGGGCACTTGGACTATGTAGGTTACCTAGCCAACACTTGGACTATCTAGGTTAGCTAACAGGCACTTGGACTATCTAGGTTCCCTAGCGGGCACTTGTACTATCTAGGTTACCTAGCTGGCACTTGGACTATGTAGGTAAACTAGCGGGCCCTTGGACTATCTAGGTTAGCTAACGGGCACTTGGACTATGTATGTTCCAGAGTGGGCAATTGGATTATGTAGGTTGCCTAGCGGAAATTTAGACTATGTAGGTTTCCTTACGGGCATTTGGACTATGTAGGTTACCAGCGGGCACTTGGACAATCTAGGTTAACGAACGTGCACTTGGACTATGTAGGTAACCTAGCGGGCACTTGGACTGTCTAGGTTACCTAGCGGGCACTTGGACTTTCTAGGTTAACGAACGGGCACTTGGACTATGTAGGTTAACTAGCGGACACTTCGACTATCTAGGTTAGCTAACGGGCAATTGGACTATCTAGGTAACCTAGCGGGCAATTGGACTATGTAGGTTCCAGAGTGGGCACTTCGATTATGTAGGTTGCCTAGCGGACATTTAGACTATGTAGGTTTCCTTGCGGGCATTTGGACTATGTAGGTTACCAGCGGGCACTTGGACAATCTAGGTTAACGAACGTTCACTTGGACTATGTAGGTAAACTAGCGGGCACTTGGACTGTCTAGGTTACCTAGCGGGCACTTGGACTTTCTAGGATAACGAACGGGAACTTGGACTATGTAGGTTAACTAGCGGACACTTCGACTATATAGGTTAGCTAACGGGCAATTGGACTATCTAGGTTACCTAGCGGGCACTTGGACTATGTAGGTTACCTAGCGGGCACGTGGACTATCTAGGTTACCTAGCAGGCACTTTGACTATCTAGGTTAACTAACGGGCACGTGGACTATGTAGGTTGCCTAGCGAGCACCTGGAGTATGTAGGTTCCCTAGCGGGCGCTTGGACTATGTAGATACCCTAGCGGTACTTGGACTGTCTGGGTTAACTAGCGGGCAATTGGACTGCCTAGGTTACCTAGTGGGCACTTGGACTATGTAGTTTACCTAGCCCGCACTTGGACTATGTAGGTTTACTAGCAGGCACTTAGACTATCTAGGTTACCTAGCGGGCACTTGGACTATGTACGTTCCTTAGCGGGCACTTGGGCTATCTACGTTCCCTAGCGGGCACTTGGACTATGTAGGTTAACGAATGGGCACTTGGACTATGTACGTTCCCTAGCGGGCACTTGGGCTATCTACGTTACCTAGCGGGCACTTGGACTATGTAGGTTAACGAATGGGCACTTGGACTATGTAGGTAACCTAGTGTTCACTTGGACTGTCTAGGTTACCTAGCGGGCACTTGGACTATGTAGGTTAACTAGCGGGCACGTGGACTATCTAGGTTAACTAGCGGGCACTTGGACTATCTAGGTTAACTAGCGGGCCCTTGCACTATGTAGGTTAACTAGCGGGTCCATGGATTATGTAGGTTTACTAGGGGGCACTTGGACTATCTAGGTTAACTAGCGGGCACTTGAACTGTCTAAGTTACCTAGTGGGCACTGGGACTATGTCGTTTACCTAGCAGGCACTTGAACTATGTAGGTTTACTAGCAGGCACTTAGCCTATCTAGGTTACCTAGCGGGCACTTGGACTATGTACGTTCCTTAGCGGGCACTTGGGCTATCTACGTTCCCTAGCGGGCACTTGGTTAACGAATGGGCACTTGGACTATGTAGGTAACCTAGTGGTCACTTGGACTGTCTAGGTTACCTAGCGGGCACTTGGACTATGTAGGTTAACTAGCGGGCACTTGGACTATGTACGTTCCCTAGCGGGCACTTGGGCTATCTACGTTACCTAGCGGGCACTTGGGCTATCTACGTTACCTAGCGGGCACTTGGAGTATGTAGGTTAACGAATGGGCACTTGGACTATGTAGGTAACCTAGTGGTCACTTGGACTGTCTAGGTTACCTAGCGGGCACTTGGACTATGTAGGTTAACTGGCGGGCACTTGGACTATCTAGGTTTACTAGCAGGCACTTAGAGTATCTAGTTTACCTAGCGGGCACTTGGACTATGTACGTTCCCTAGCGGGCACTTGGGCTATCTACGTTACCTAGCGGGCACTTGGACTATGTAGGTTAACGAATGGGCACTTGGACTATGTAGGTAACC
The DNA here is from genome assembly GCF_050624435.1 of Tenrec ecaudatus. Classification (NCBI taxonomy): domain Eukaryota; kingdom Metazoa; phylum Chordata; class Mammalia; order Afrosoricida; family Tenrecidae; genus Tenrec; species Tenrec ecaudatus. The sequence goes on from NW_027457661.1 coordinate 1,243,632, forward strand.
TAGTGGTCACTTGGACTGTCTAGGTTACCTAGCGGGCACGTGGACTATGTAGGTTAACTAGCGGGCACTTGGACTATCTAGGTTAACTAGCGGGCACTTGGACTATCTAGGTTAACTAGCGGGCACTTGGACTATCTAGGTTAACTAGCGGGCCCTTGCACTATGTAGGTTAACTAGCGGGCCCATGGATTATGTAGGTTTACTAGGGGGCACTTGGACTATCTAGGTTAACTAGCGGGCACTTTGACTATGTAGTTTCCCTAGCGGACTTTTGGACTATTTAGGTTACCTAGCGGGCACTTGGACTATGTAGGTTATCTAGGGGGCACTTGGACTATCTAGGTTACCTAGCAGGCACTTTGACTATCTAGGTTAACTAACGGGCATTTGGACTATGTAGGGCAACTAGCGGGCACTTGGACTGTCTAGGTTACCTAACGGGCACTTGGATTATCTAGGTTAACGAACGGGCACTTGGACTATGTAGGTTACCTAGCCACCACTTGGACTATCTAGGTTAGCTAACAGGCACTTGGACTATCTAGGTTCCCTAGCGGGCACTTGTACTATCTAGGTTACCTAGCTGGCACTTGGACTATGTAGGTAAACTAGCGGGCCCTTGGACTATCTAGGTTAGCTAACGGGCACTTGGACTATGTATGTTCCAGAGTGGGCACTTGGATTATGTAGGTTGCCTAGTGGACATTTAGACAATGTAGGTTTCCTTGCGGGCATTTGGACTATGTAGGTTACCAGCGGGCACTTGGACAATCTAGGTTAACGAACGTGCACTTGGACTATGTAGGTAACCTAGCGGGCACTTGGACTGTCTAGGTTACCTAGCGGGCACTTGGACTTTCTAGGTTAACGAACGGGCACTTGGACTATGTAGGTTAACTAGCGGACACTTCGACTATCTAGGTTAGCTAACGGGCAATTGGACTATCTAGGTTACCTAGCGGGCACTTGGACTATGTCGGTTCCCTAGCGGGCACTTGGACTATTTAGGTTACCTAGCAGGCACTTTGACTATCTAGGTTAACTAACGGGCACTTGGACTATGTAGGTTGCCTAGCGAGCACTTGGAGTATGTAGGTTCCCTAGCGGGCAATTGGACTATGTAGGTTCCCTATAGGGTACTTGGACTGTCTAGGTTAACTAGCGGGCAATTGGACTGTCTAGGTTACCTAGTGGGCACTTTTAGTATGTACGTTCCCTAGCGGGCACTTGGGCTTTCTACATTACCTAGAGGGCACTTGGACTATGTAGGTTAACGAACGGGCACTTGGACTACGTAGGTTAACGAACGGGCACTTGGATTATGTAGTTTACCTAGCAGGTACTTGGACTATGTAAGTTAACTAGCGGGCACTTGGACTATCTAGGTTACCTACGGGCACTTGGAATATGTACCTTCCCTAGCGGGCACTTGGGCTATCTAAGTTACCTAGTTTGCACTTGGACTATGTAGGTTAACGAACGGGCACTTGGACTATGTAGGTAACCTAGTGGTCACTTGGACTACATAGGTTATCTAGCGGACACTTGGACTATCTAGGTTACCTAGCAGGCACTTTGACTATCTAGGTTAACTAACGGGCACTTGGACTATGTAGGGTAACTAGCGGGCACTTGGACTGTCTAGGTTACCTAACGGGCACTTGGATTATCTAGGTTAACGAACGTGCACTTGGACTATGTAGGTAACCTAGCGGGCACTTGGACTGTCTAGGTTACCTAGCGGGCACTTGGACTATCTAGGTTAACGAACGGGCACTTGGACTATGTATGTTAACTAGCGGACACTTCGACTATCTAGGTTAGCTAACGACAATTGGACAATCTAGGTTAACTAACGGGCACTTGGACTATGTAGGTTGCCTAGCGAGCACTTGGACTATGTAGGTTCCCTAGTGGGCACTTGGACTATGTAGGTTCCCTATCGGGTACTTGGACTGTCTAGGTTAACTAGGGGGCAATTGGACTGTCTAGGTTACCTAGTGGGCACTTGGACTATGTACGTTCCCTAGCGGGCACTTGGGCTATCTACGTTACCTAGCGGGCACTTGGACAATGTAAGTTAACGAACGGGCACTTGGACTATGTAGGTTAACTAGCGGACACTTGGACTATCTAGGATAGCTAACGGGCAATTGGACTATCAAGGTTACCTAACGGGCACTTGGACTATGTAGGTTACCTAGCGGGCACTTGGACTATCTATGTTACCTAGCAGGCACTTTGACTATCTAGGTTAACTAACGGGCACTTGGACTATGTAGGTTGCCTATCGAAATCCTGGACTATGTAGGTTCCCTAGCGGGCGCTTGGACTATGTACATTCCCTAGCGGTACTTGGACTGTCTAGGTTAACTAGCGGGCAATTGGACTGTCTAGGTTACCTAGTGGGCACTTGGACTATGTAGTTTACCTAGCAGGCACTTGGAGTATGTAGGTTTACTAGCAGGCACTTAGACTATCTAGGTTACCTAGCGGGCACTTGGACTATGTACGTTCCCTAGCGGGCACTTGGGCTATCTACGTTACCTAGCGGGCACTTGGACTATGTAGGTTAACAAATGGGCACTTGGACTATGTAGGTAACCTAGTGGTCACTTGGACTGTCTAGGTTACCTAGCGGGCACTTGGACTATGTAGGTTAACTAGCGGGCACTTGGACTATCTAGGTTAACTAGCGGGCACTTGGAGTGTCAAGGTTAACTAGCGGGCATTTGGACTATCTAGGTTAACTAGCGGGCCCTTGCACTATGTAGGTTAATTAGCGGGGCCGTGGATTATGTAGGTTTACTAGGGGGCTCTTGGACTATCTAGGTTAACTAGCGGGCACTTGGACTATGTAGTTTCCCTAGCGGACATTTGGACTATTTAGGTTACCTAGCGGGCACTTAGACTATGTAGGTTATCTAGCGGGCACTTGGACTATCTAGGTTACCTAGCAGGCACTTTGACTATCAAGGTTAACTAACGGGCACTTGGACTATGTAGGGCAACTAGCGGGCACTTGGACTGTCTAGGTTACCTAGTGGGCACTGGGACTATGTAGTTTACCTAGCAGGCACTTGGACTATGTAGGTTTACTAGCAGGCACTTAGCCTATCTAGGTTACCTAGCGGGCACTTGGACTATGTACGTTCCTTAGCGGGCACTTGGGCTATCTACGTTCCCTAGCGGGCACTTGGTTAACGAATGGGCCCTTGGACTATGTAGGTAACCTAGTGGTCACTTGGACTGTCTAGGTTACCTAGCGGGCACTTGGACTATGTAGGTTAACTAGCGGGCACTTGGACTATGTACGTTCCCTAGCGGGCACTTGGGCTATCTACGTTACCTAGCGGGCACTTGGAGTATGTAGGTTAACGAATGGGCAGTTGGACTATGTAGGTAACCTAGTGGTCACTTGGACTGTCTAGGTTACCTAGCGGGCACTTGGACTATGTAGGTTAACTGGCAGGCACTTGGACTATCTAGGTTTACTAGCAGGCTCTTAGAGTATCTAGTTTACCTAGCGGGCACTTGGACTATGTACGTTCCCTAGCGGGCACTTGGGCTATCTACGTTACCTAGCGGGCACTTGGACTATGTAGGTTAACGAATGGGCACTTGGACTATGTAGGTAACCTAGTGGTCACTTGGACTGTCTAGGTTACCTAGCGGGCACTTGGACTATGTAGGTTAACTAGCGGGCACTTGGACTATCTAGGTTAACTAGCGGGCACTTGGACTATCTAGGTTAACTAACGGGCATTTGGACTATGTAGGGCAACTAGCGGGCACTTGGACTGTCTAGGTTACCTAACGGGCACTTGGATTATCTAGGTTAACGAACGGGCACTTGGACTATGTAGGTTACCTAGCCACCACTTGGACTATCTAGGTTAGCTAACAGGCACTTGGACTATCTAGGTTCCCTAGCGGGCACTTGTACTATCTAGGTTACCTAGTTGGCACTTGGACTATGTAGGTCAACTAGCGGGCCCTTGGACTATCTAGGTTAGCTAACGGGCACTTGGACTATGTATGTTCCAGAGTCGGCACTTGGATTATGTAGGTTGCCTAGTGGACATTTAGACTATGTAGGTTTCCTTGCGGGCATTAGGACTATGTAGGTTACCAGCGGGCACTTGGACAATCTAGGTTAACGAACGTGCACTTGGACTATGTAGGTAACCTAGCGGGCACCTGGACTGTCTAGGTTACCTAGCGGGCACTTGGACTTTCTAGGTTAACGAACGGGCACTTGGACTATGTAGGTTAACTAGCGGACACTTCGACTATCTAGGTTAGCTAACGGGCAATTGGACTATCTAGGTTACCTAGCGGGCACTTGGACTATGTAGGTTCCCTAGCGGGCACTTGGACTATTTAGGTTACCTAGCAGGCACTTTGACTATCTAGGTTAACTAACGGGCACTTGGACTATGTAGGTTGCCTAGCGAGCACTTGGAGTATGTAGGTTCCCTAGCGGGCAATTGGACTATGTAGGTTCCCTATCGGGTACTTGGACTGTCTAGGTTAACTAGCGGTCAATTGGACTGTCTAGGTTACCTAGTGGGCACTTTTAGTATGTACGTTCCCTAGCGGGCACTTGGGCTTTCTACGTTACCTAGAGGGCACTTGGACTATGTAGGTTAACGAACGGGCACTTGGACTATGTAGGTTAACGAACGGGCACTTGGATTATGTAGTTTACCTAGCAGGTACTTGGACTATGTAGGTTAACGAACGGGCACTTGGACTATGTAGGTAACCTAGTGGTCACTTGGACTACGTAGGTTATCTAGCGGACACTTGGACTATCTAGGTTACCTAGCAGGCACTTTGACTATCTAGGTTAACTAACGGGCACTTGGACTATGTAGGGTAACTAGCGGGCACTTGGACTGTCTAGGTTACCTAACGGGCACTTGGATTATCTAGGTTAACGAACGTGCACTTGGACTATGTAGGTAACCTAGCGGGCACTTGGACTGTCTAGGTTACCTAGCGGGCACTTGGACTATCTAGGTTAACGAACGGGCACTTGGACTCTGTATGTTTACTAGCGGACACTTCGACTATCTAGGTTAGCTAACGGGCAATTGGACAATCTAGGTTAACTAACGGGCACTTGGACTATGTAGGTTGCCTAGCGAGCACTTGGACTATGTAGGTTCCCTAGTGGGCACTTGGACTATGTAGGTTCCCTATCGGGTACTTGGACTCTCTAGGTTAACTAGGGGGCAATTGGACTGTCTAGATTACCTAGTGGGCACTTGGACTATGTACGTTCCCTAGCGGGCACTTGGGCTATCTACGTTACCTAGCGGGCACTTGGACAATGTAAGTTAACGAACGGGCACTTGGACTATGTAGGTTAACTAGCGGACACTTGGACTATCTAGGATAGCTAACGGGCAATTGGACTATCAAGGTTACCTAACGGGCACTTGGACTATGTAGGTTACCTAGCGGGCACTTGGACTATCTAGGTTACCTAGCAGGCACTTTGACTATCTAGGTTAACTAACGGGCATTTGGACTATGTAGGTTGCCTATCGAAAACCTGGACTATGTAGGTTCCCTAGCGGGCGCTTGGACTATGTACATTCCCTAGCGGTACTTGGACTGTCTAGGTTAACTAGCGGGCAATTGGACTGTCTAGGTTACCTAGTGGGCACTTGGACTATGTAGTTTACCTAGCAGGCACTTGGAGTATATAGGTTTACTAGCAGGCACTTAGACTATCTAGGTTACCTAGCGGGCACCTGGACTATGTACGTTCCCTAGCGGGCACTTGGGCTATCTACGTTACCTAGCGGGCACTTGGACTATGTAGGTTAACGAATGGGCACTTGGACTATATAGGTAACCTAGTGGTCACTTGGACTGTCTAGGTTACCTAGCGGGCACTTGGACTATGTAGGTAACCTAGCGGGCACTTGGACTGTCTAGGTTACCTAGCGGGCACTTGGACTATCTAGGTTAACGAACGGGCACTTGGACTATGTATGTTAACTAGCGGACACTTCGACTATCTAGGTTAGCTAATGACAATTGGACAATCTAGGTTAACTAACGGGCACTTGGACTATGTAGGCTGCCTAGCGAGCACTTGGACTATGTAGGTTCCCTAGTGGGCACTTGGACTATGTAGGTTCCCTATCGGGTACTTGGACTGTCTAGGTTAACTAGGGGGCAATTGGACTGTCTAGGTTACCTAGTGGGCACTTGGACTATGTACGTTCCCTAGCGGGCACTTGGGCTATCTACGTTACCTAGCGGGCACTTGGACAATGTAAGTTAACGAACGGGCACTTGGACTATGTAGGTTAACTAGCGGACACTTGGACTATCTAGGATAGCTAACGGGCAATTGGACTATCAAGGTTACCTAACGGGCACTTGGACTATGTAGGTTACCTAGCGGGCACTTGGACTATCTAGGTTACCTAGCAGGCACTTTGACTATCTAGGTTAACTAACGGGCATTTGGACTATGTAGGTTGCCTATCGAAAACCTGGACTATGTAGGTTCCCTAGCGGGCGCTTGGACTATGTACATTCCCTAGCGGTACTTGGACTGTCTAGGTTAACTAGCGGGCAATTGGACTGTCTAGGTTACCTAGTGGGCACTTGGACTATGTAGTTTACCTAGCAGGCACTTGGAGTATGTAGGTTTACTAGCAGGCACTTAGACTATCTAGGTTACCTAGCGGGCACCTGGACTATGTACGTTCCCTAGCGGGCACTTGGGCTATCTACGTTACCTAGCGGGCACTTGGACTATGTAGGTTAACGAATGGGCACTTGGACTATGTAGGTAACCTAGTGGTCACTTGGACTGTCTAGGTTACCTAGCGGGCACTTGGACTATGTAGGTAACCTAGCGGGCACTTGGACTGTCTAGGTTACCTAGCGGGCACTTGGACTATCTAAGTTAACGAACGGGCACTTGGACTATGTATGTTAACTAGCGGACACTTCGACTATCTAGGTTAGCTAACGACAATTTGACAATCTAGGTTAACTAACGGGCACTTGGACTATGTAGGTTGCCTAGCGAGCACTTGGACTATGTAGGTTCCCTAGTGGGCACTTGGACTATGTAGGTTCCCTATCGGGTACTTGGACTGTCTAGGTTAACTAGGGGGCAATTGGACTGTCTAGGTTACCTAGTGGGCACTTGGACTATGTACGTTCCCTAGCGGGCACTTGGGCTATCTACGTTACCTAGCGGGCACTTGGACAATGTAAGTTAACGAACGGGCACTTGGACTATGTAGGTTAACTAGCGGACACTTGGACTATCTAGGATAGCTAACGGGCAATTGGACTATCAAGGTTACCTAACGGGCACTTGGACTATGTAGGTTACCTAGCGGGCACTTGGACTATCTAGGTTACCTAGCAGGCACTTTGACTATCTAGGTTAACTAACGGGCACTTGGACTATGTAGGTTGCCTATCGAAAACCTGGACTATGTAGGTTCCCTAGCGGGCGCTTGGACTATGTACATTCCCTAGCGGTACTTGGACTGTCTAGGTTAACTAGCGGGCAATTGGACTGTCTAGGTTACCTAGTGGGCACTTGGACTATGTAGTTTACCTAGCAGGCACTTGGAGTATGTAGGTTTACTAGCAGGCACTTAGACTATCTAGGTTACCTAGCGGGCACTTGGACTATGTACGTTCCCTAGCGGGCACTTGGGCTATCTACGTTACCTAGCGGGCACTTGGACTATGTAGGTTAACAAATGGGCACTTGGACTATGTAGGTAACCTAGTGGTCACTTGGACTGTCTAGGTTACCTAGCGGGCACTTGGACTATGTAGGTTAACTAGCGGGCACTTGGACTATCTAGGTTAACTAGCGGGCACTTGGAGTATCTAGGTTAACTAGCGGGCACTTGAACTATCTAGGTTAACTAGCGGGCCCTTGCACTATGTAGGTTAATTAGCGGGGCCATGGATTATGTAGGTTTACTAGGGGGCTCTTGGACTATCTAGGTTAACTAGCGGGCACTTGGACTATGTAGTTTCCCTAGCGGACATTTGGACTATTTAGGTTACCTAGCGGGCACTTGGACTATGTAGGTTATCTAGCGGGCACTTGGACTATCTAGGTTACCTAGCAGGCACTTTGACTATCAAGGTTAACTAACGGGCACTTGGACTATGTAGGGCAACTAGCGGGCACTTGGACTGTCTAGGTTACCTAGTGGGCACTGGGACTATGTAGTTTACCTAGCAGGCACTTGGACTATGTAGGTTTACTAGCAGGCACTTAGCCTATCTAGGTTACCTAGCGGGCACTTGGACTATGTACGTTCCTTAGCGGGCACTTGGGCTATCTACGTTCCCTAGCGGGCACTTGGTTAACGAATGGGCCCTTGGACTATGTAGGTAACCTAGTGGTCACTTGGACTGTCTAGGTTACCTAGCGGGCACTTGGACTATGTAGGTTAACTAGCGGGCACTTGGACTATGTACGTTCCCTAGCGGGCACTTGGGCTATCTACGTTACCTAGCGGGCACTTGGGCTATCTACGTTACCTAGCGGGCACTTGGAGTATGTAGGTTAACGAATGGGCAGTTGGACTATGTAGGTAACCTAGTGGTCCCTTGGACTGTCTAGGTTACCTAGCGGGCACTTGGACTATGTAGGTTAACTGGCAGGCTCTTGGACTATCTAGGTTTACTAGCAGGCTCTTAGAGTATCTAGTTTACCTAGCGGGCACTTGGACTATGTACGTTCCCTAGCGGGCACTTGGGCTATCTACGTTACCTAGCGGGCACTTGGACTATGTAGGTTAACGAATGGGCACTTGGACTATGTAGGTAACCTAGTGGTCACTTGGACTGTCTAGGTTACCTAGCGGGCACTTGGAATATGTAGGTAACCTAGCGGGCACTTGGACTATCTAGGTTAACTAGCGGGCACTTGGACTATCTAGGTTAACTAACGGGCATTTGGACTATGTAGGGCAACTAGCGGGCACTTGGACTGTCTAGGTTACCTAACGGGCACTTGGATTATCTAGGTTAACGAACAGGCACTTGGACTATGTAGGTTACCTAGCCACCACTTGGACTATCTAGGTTAGCTAACAGGCACTTGGACTATCTAGGTTCCCTAGCGGGCACTTGTACTATCTAGGTTACCTAGTTGGCACTTGGACTATGTAGGTCAACTAGCGGGCCCTTGGACTATCTAGGTTAGCTAACGGGCACTTGGACTATGTATGTTCCAGAGTCGGCACTTGGATTATGTAGGTTGCCTAGTGGACATTTAGACTATGTAGGTTTCCTTGCGGGCATTAGGACTATGTAGGTTACCAGCGGGCACTTGGACAATCTAGGTTAACGAACGTGCACTTGGACTATGTAGGTAACCTAGCGGGCACCTGGACTGTCTAGGTTACCTAGCGGGCACTTGGACTTTCTAGGTTAACGAACGGGCACTTGGACTATGTAGGTTAACTAGCGGACACTTCGACTATCTAGGTTAGCTAACGGGCAATTGGACTATCTAGGTTACCTAGCGGGCACTTGGACTATGTAGGTTCCCTAGCGGGCACTTGGACTATTTAGGTTACCTAGCAGGCACTTTGACTATCTAGGTTAACTAACGGGCACTTGGACTATGTAGGTTGCCTAGCGAGCACTTGGAGTATGTAGGTTCCCTAGCGGGCAATTGGACTATGTAGGTTCCCTATCGGGTACTTGGACTGTCTAGGTTAACTAGCGGTCAATTGGACTGTCTAGGTTACCTAGTGGGCACTTTTAGTATGTACGTTCCCTAGCGGGCACTTGGGCTTTCTACGTTACCTAGAGGGCACTTGGACTATGTAGGTTAACGAACGGGCACTTGGACTATGTAGGTTAACGAACGGGCACTTGGATTATGTAGTTTACCTAGCAGGTACTTGGACTATGTAGGTTAACGAACGGGCACTTGGACTATGTAGGTAACCTAGTGGTCACTTGGACTACGTAGGTTATCTAGCGGACACTTGGACTATCTAGGTTACCTAGAGGGCACTTTGACTATCTAGGTAAACTAACGGGCACTTGGACTATGTAGGGTAACTAGCGGGCACTTGGACTGTCTAGGTTACCTAACGGGCACTTGGATTATCTAGGTTAACGAACGTGCACTTGGACTATGTAGGTAACCTAGCGGGCACTTGGACTGTCTAGGTTACCTAGCGGGCACTTGGACTATCTAGGTTAACGAACGGGCACTTGGACTATGTATGTTTACTAGCGGACACTTCGACTATCTAGGTTAGCTAACGGGCAATTGGACAATCTAGGTTAACTAACGGGCACTTGGACTATGTAGGTTGCCTAGCGAGCACTTGGACTATGTAGGTTCCCTAGTGGGCACTTGGACTATGTAGGTTCCCTATCGGGTACTTGGACTCTCTAGGTTAACTAGGGGGCAATTGGACTGTCTAGATTACCTAGTGGGCACTTGGACTATGTACGTTCCCTAGCGGGCACTTGGGCTATCTACGTTACCTAGCGGGCACTTGGACAATGTAAGTTAACGAACGGGCACTTGGACTATGTAGGTTAACTAGCGGACACTTGGACTATCTAGGATAGCTAACGGGCAATTGGACTATCAAGGTTACCTAACGGGCACTTGGACTATGTAGGTTACCTAGCGGGCACTTGGACTATCTAGGTTACCTAGCAGGCACTTTGACTATCTAGGTTAACTAACGCGCATTTGGACTATGTAGGTTGCCTATCGAAAACCTGGACTATGTAGGTTCCCTAGCGGGCGCTTGGACTATATACATTCCCTAGCGGTACTTGGACTGTCTAGGTTAACTAGCGGGCAATTGGACTGTCTAGGTTACCTAGTGGGCACTTGGACTATGTAGTTTACCTAGCAGGCACTTGGAGTATGTAGGTTTACTAGCAGGCACTTAGACTATCTAGGTTACCTAGCGGGCACCTGGACTATGTACGTTCCCTAGCGGGCACTTGGGCTATCTACGTTACCTAGCGGGCACTTGGACTATGTAGGTTAACGAATGGGCACTTGGACTATGTAGGTAACCTAGTGGTCACTTGGACTGTCTAGGTTACCTAGCGGGCACTTGGACTATGTAGGTTAACTAGCGGGCACTTGGACTATATAGGTTAACTAGCGGGCACTTGGACTATCTAGGTTAACTAGCGGGCACTTGAACTATCTAGGTTGACTAGCGGGCCCTTGCACTATGTAGGTTAATTAGCGGGGCCATGGATTATGTAGGTTTACTAGGGGGCACTTGGACTATCTAGGTTAACTAGCGGGCACTTGGACTATGTAGTATCCCTAGCGGACATTTGGACTATTTAGGTTACCTAGTGGGCACTTGGACTATCTAGGTTACCTAGCAGGCACTTTGACTATCAAGGTTAACTAACGGGCACTTGGACTATGTAGGGCAACTAGCGGGCACTTGGACTGTCTAGGTTACCTAACGGGCACTTGGATTATCTAGGTTAACGAACGGGCACTTGGACTATGTAGGTTACCTAGCCACCACTTGGACTATCTAGGTTAGCTAACAGGCACTTGGACTATCTAGGTTCCCTAGCGGGCACTTGTACTATCTAGGTTACCTAGCTGGCACTTGGACTATGTAGGTCAACTAGCGGGCCCTTGGACTATCTAGGTTAGCTAATGGGCATTTGGACTATGTATGTTCCATAGTGGGCACTTGGATTATGTAGGTTGCCTAGCGGACATTTAGACTATGTAGGTTTCCTTACGGGCATTTGGAGTATGTAGGTTACCAGCGGGCACTAGGACAATCTAGGTTAACGAACGTGCACTTGGACTATGTAGGTAACATAGCGGGCACTTGGACTGTCTAGGTTACCTAGCGGGCACTTGGACTTTCTAGGTTAACGAAAGGGCACTTGGACTATGTAGGTTAACTAGCGGACACTTCGACTATATAGGTTAGCTAACGGGCAATTGGACTATCGAGGTTACCTAGCGGGCACTTGGACTATGTAGGTTACCTAGCGGGCACTTGGACTATCTAGGTTACCTAGCAGGCACTTTGACTATCTAGGTTAACTAACGGGCACGTGGACTATGTAGGTTGCCTTGCGAGCACCTGGAGTATGTAGGTTCCCTAGCGGGCGCTTGGACTGTGTAGATTCCCTAGCGGTACTTGGACTGTCTGGGTTTACTAGCGGGCAATTGGACTGTCTAGGTTACCTAGTGGGCCCTTGGACTATGTAGTTTACCTAGCAGGCACTTGGACTATGTAGGTTTACTAGCAGGCACTTAGATTATCTAGGTTACCTAGCGAGCACTTGGACTATGTACGTTCCTTAGAGGGCACTTGGGCTATCTACGTTCCCTAGCGGGCACTTGGACTATGTAGGTTAACGAATGGGCACTTGGACTATGTAGGTAACCTAGTGGTCACTTGGACTGTCTAGGTTACCTAGCGGGCACTTGGACTATGTAGGTTAACTAGCGGGCACTTGGACTATGTACGTTCCCTAGCGGGCACTTGGGCTATCTACGTTACCTAGCGGGCACTTGGGCTATCTACGTTACCTAGCGGGCACATGGACTATGTGGGTTAACGAATGGGCACTTGGACTATGTAGGTAACCTAGTGGTCACTTGGACTGTCTAGGTTACCTAGCGGGCACTTGGACTATCTAGGTTTACTAGCAGGCACATAGACTATCTAGGTTATCTAGCGGGCCCTTGGACTATGTACGTTCCCTAGCGGGCACTTGGGCTATCTACGTTACCTAGCGGGCACTTGGACTATGTAGGTTAACGAATGGGCACTTGGACTATGTAGGTAACCTAGTGGTCACTTGGACTGTCTAGGTTACCTAGCGGGCACTTGGACTATGTAGGTTAACTAGCGGGCACGTGGACTATCTAGGTTAACTAGCGGGCACTTGGATATCTAGGTTAACTAGCGAGCACTTGGACTATCTAGGTTAACTAGCGGGCCCTTGCACTGTGTAGGTTAACTAGCGGGCCCATGGATTATGTAGGTTTACTAGGGGGCACTTGGACTATCTAGGTTAACTAGCGGGCACTTGAACTGTCTAGGTTACCTAGTGGGCACTGGGACTATGTAGTTTACCTAGCAGGCACTTGGACTATGTAGGTTTACTAGCAGGCATTTAGCCTATCTAGGTTACCTAGCAGGCACTTGGACTATGTACGTTCCTTAGCGGGCACTTGGGCTATCTACGTTCCCTAGCGGGCACTTGGTTAACGAATGGGCACTTGGACTATGTAGGTAACCTAGTGGTCACTTGGACTGTCTAGGTTACCTAGCGGGCACTTGGACTATGTAGGTTAACTAGCGGGCACTTGGACTATCTAGGTTTACTAGCAGGCACGTAGACTATCTAGTTTACCTAGCGGGCACTTGGACTATGTACGTTCCCTAGCGGGCACTTGGGCTATCAACGTTACCTAGCGGGCACTTGGACTATGTAGGTTAACGAATGGGCACTTGGACTATGTAGGTAACCTAGTGGTCACTTGGACTGTCTAGGTTACCTAGCGGGCACTTGGACTATGTAGGTTAACTAGCGGGCACTTGGACTATCTAGGTTAACTAGCGGGCACTTGGACTATCTAGGTTAACTAGCGGGCACTTGGACTATCGAGGTTAACTAGCGGGCCCTTGCACTATGTAGGTTAACTAGCGGGCCCATGGATTATGTAGGTTTACTAGGGGGCACTTGGACTATCTAGGTTCCCTAGCGGGCACTTGTACTATCTAGGTTACCTAGCTGGCACTTGGACTATATAGGTCAACTAGTGGGCCCTTGGACTATCTAGGTTAGCTAACGGGCATTTGGACTATGTATGTTCCATAGTGGGCACTTGGATTATGTAGGTTGCCTAGCGGACATTTAGACTATGTAGGTTTCCTTACGGGCATTTGGAGTATTTGGGTTACCAGCGGGCACTTGGACAATCAAGGTTAACGAACGTGCACTTGGACTATGTAGGTAACTTAGCGGGCACTTGGACTGTCTAGGTTACCTAGCGGGCACTTGGACTTTCTAGGTTAACGAAAGGGCACTTGGACTATGTAGGTTAACTAGCGGACACTTCGACTATCTAGGTTAGCTAACGGGCAATTGGACTATCTAGGTTACCTAGCGGGCACTTGGACTATGTAGGTTCCAGAGTGGGCACTTCGATTATGTAGGTTGCCTAGCGGACATTTAGACTATGTAGGTTTCCTTGCGGGCATTTGGACTATGTAGGTTACCAGCGGGCACTTGGACAATCTAGGTTAACGAACGTTCACTTGGACTATGTAGGTAAACTAGCGGGCACTTGGACTGTCTAGGTTACCTAGCGGGCACTTGGACTTTCTAGGTTAACGAACGGGAACTTGGACTATGTAGGTTAACTAGCGGACACTTCGACTATATAGGTTAGCTAACGGGCAATTGGACTATCGAGGTTACCTAGCGGGCACTTGGACTATGTAGGTTACCTAGCGGGCACTTGGACTATCTAGGTTACCTAGCAGGCACTTTGACTATCTAGGTTAACTAACGGGCACGTGGACTATGTAGGTTGCCTTGCGAGCACCTGGAGTATGTAGGTTCCCTAGCGGGCGCTTGGACTATGTAGATTCCCTAGCGGTACTTGGACTGTCTGGGTAACTAGCGGGCAATTGGACTTTCTAGGTTACCTAGTGGGCCCTTGGACTATGTAGTTTACCTAGCAGGCACTTGGACTATGTAGGTTTACTAGCAGGCAATTAGACTATCTAGTTTACCTAGCGGGCACTTGGACTATGTACGTTCCTTAGAGGGCACTTGGGCTATCTACGTTCCCTAGCGGGCACTTGGACTATGTAGGTTAACGAATGGGCACTTGGACTATGTAGGTAACCTAGTGGTCACTTGGACTGTCTAGGTTACCTAGCGGGCACTTGGACTATGTAGGTTAACTAGCGGGCACTTGGACTATGTACGTTCCCTAGCGGGCACTTGGGCTATCTACGTTACCTAGCGGGCACTTGGGCTATCTACGTTACCTAGCGGGCACATGGACTATGTGGGTTAACGAATGGGCACTTGGACTATGTAGGTAACCTAGTGGTCACTTGGACTGTCTAGGTTACCTAGCGGGCACTTGGACTATCTAGGTTTACTAGCAGGCACGTAGACTATCTAGGTTATCTAGCGGGCACTTGGACTATGTACGTTCCCTAGCGGGCACTTGGGCTATCTACGTTACCTAGCGGGCACTTGGACTATGTAGGTTAACGAATGGGCACTTGGACTATGTAGGTAACCTAGTGGTCACTTGGACTGTCTAGGTTACCTAGCGGGCACTTGGACTATGTAGGTTAACTAGCGGGCACTTCGACTATCTAGGTTAACTAGCGGGCCCTTGCACTGTGTAGGTTAACTAGCGGGCCCATGGATTATGTAGGTTTACTAGGGGGCACTTGGACTATCTAGGTTAACTAGCGGGCACTTGAAATGTCTAGGTTACCTAGTGGGCACTGGGACTATGTAGTTTACCTAGCAGGCACTTGGACTATGTAGGTTTACTAGCAGGCATTTAGCCTATCTAGGTTACCTAGCAGGCACTTGGACTATGTACGTTCCTTAGCGGGCACTTGGGCTATCTACGTTCCCTAGCGGGCACTTGGTTAACGAATGGGCACTTGGACTATGTAGGTAACCTAGTGGTCACGTGGACTGTCTAGGTTACCTAGCGGGCACTTGGACTATGTAGGTTAACTAGCGGGCACTTGGACTATGTACGTTCCCTAGCGGGCACTTGGGCTATCTACGTTACCTAGTGGGCACTTGGGCTATCTACGTTACCTAGCGGGCACTTGGAGTATGTGGGTTAACGAATGGGCACTTGGACTATGTAGGTAACCTAGTGGTCACTTGGACTGTCTAGGTTACCTAGCGGGCACTTGGACTATGTAGGTTAACTAGCGGGCACTTGGACTATCTAGGTTTACTAGCAGGCACGTAGACTATCTAGTTTACCTAGCGGGCACTTGGACTATGTACGTTCCCTAGCGGGCACTTGGGCTATCAACGTTACCTAGCGGGCACTTGGACTATGTAGGTTAACGAATGGGCACTTGGACTATGTAGGTAACCTAGTGGTCACTTGGACTGTCTAGGTTACCTAGCGGGCACTTGGACTATGTAGGTTAACTAGCGGGCACTTGGACTATCTAGGTTAACTAGCGGGCACTTGGACTATCTAGGTTAACTAGCGGGCACTTGGACTATCTAGGTTAACTAGCGGGCCCTTGCACTATGTAGGTTAACTAGCGGGCCCATGGATTATGTAGGTTTACTAGGGGGCACTTGGACTATCTAGGTTAACTAGCGGGCACTTGGACTATGTAGTTTCCCTAGCGGACTTTTGGACTATTTAGGTTACCTAGCGGGCACTTGGACTATGTAGGTTATCTACGGGGCAATTGGACTATCTAGGTTACCTAGCAGGCACTTTGACTATCTAGGTTAACTAACGGGCATTTGGACTATGTAGGGCAACTAGCGGGCACTTGGACTGTCTAGGTTACCTAACGGGCACTTGGATTATCTAGGTTAATGAACGGGCACTTGGACTATGTAGGTTACCTAGCCACCACTTGGACTATCTAGGTTAGCTAACAGGCACTTGGACTATCTAGGTTCCCTAGTGGGCACTTGTACTATCTAGGTTACCTAGCTGGCACTTGGACTATGTAGGTCAACTAGCGGGCCCTTGGACTATCTAGGTTAGCTAACGGGCACTTGGACTATGTATGTTCCAGAGTGGGAACTTGGATTATGTAGGTTGCCTAGCGGACATTTAGACTATGTAGGTTTCCTTGCGGGCATTTGGACTATGTAGGTTACCAGCGGGCACTTGGACAATCTAGGTTAACGAACGTGCACTTGGACTATGTAGGTAACCTAGCGGGCACTTGGACTGTCTAGGTTACCTAGCGGGCACTTGGACTTTCTAGGTTAACGAACGGGCACTTGGACTATGTAGGTTAACTAGCGGACACTTCGACTATCTAGGTTAGCTAACGGGCAATAGGACTATCTAGGTTACCTAGCGGGCACTTGGACTATGTAGGTTCCCTAGCGGGCACTTGGACTATTTATGTTACCTAGCAGGCATTTGACTATCTAGGTTAACTAACGGGCACTTGGACTATGTAGGTTGCCTAGCGAGCACTTGGAGTATGTAGGTTCCCTAGCGGGCAATTGGACTATGTAGGTTCCCTATCGGGTACTTGGACTGTCTAGGTTAACTAGCGGGCAATTGGACTGTCTAGGTTACCTAGTGGGCACTTGGAGTATGTACGTTCCCTAGCGAGCACTTGGCTTTCTACGTTACCTAGAGGGCACTTGGACTATGTAGGTTAACGAACGGGCACTTGGACTATGTAGGTTAACGAACGGGCACTTGGATTATGTAGTTTACCTAGCAGGTACTTGGACTATGTAGGTTAACTAGTGGGCACTTGGACTATCTAGGTTACCTACGGGCACTTGGAATATGTACCTTCCCTAGCGGGCACTTGGGCTATCTACGTTACCTAGTGGGCACTTGGACTATGTAGGTTAACGAACGGGCACTTGGACTATGTAGGTAACCTAGTGGTCACTTGGACTACGTAGGTTATATAGCGGACACTTGGACTATCTAGGTTACCTAGCAGGCACTTTGACTCTCTAGGTTAACTAACGGGCACTTGGACTATGTAGGGTAACTAGCGGGCACTTGGACTGTCTAGGTTACCTAACGGGCACTTGGATTATCTAGGTTAACGAACGTGCACTTGGACTATGTAGGTAACCTAGCGGGCACTTGGACTGTCTAGGTTACCTAGCGGGCACTTGGACTATCTAGGTTAACGAACGGGCACTTGGACTATGTATGTTAACTAGCGGACACTTCGACTATCTAGGTTAGCTAACGGGCAATTGGACAATCTAGGTTAACTAACGGGCACTTGGACTATGTAGGTTGCCTAGCGAGCACTTGGACTATGTAGGTTCCCTAGTGGGCACTTGGACTATGTAGGTTCCCTATCGGGTACTTGGACTGTCTAGGTTAACTAGGGGGCAATTGGACTGTCTAGGTTACCTAGAGGGCACTTGGACTATGTACGTTCCCTAGCGGGCACTTGGGCTATCTACGTTACCTAGCGGGCACTTGGACAATGTAAGTTAACGAACGGGCACTTGGACTATGTAGGTTAACTAGCGGACACTTGGACTATCTAAGATAGCTAACGGGCAATTGGATTATCAAGGTTACCTAACGGGCACTTGGACTATGTAGGTTACCTAGCGGGCACTTGGACTATCTAGGTTACCTAGCAGGCACTTTGACTATCTAGGTTAACTAACGGGCACTTGGACTATGTAGGTTGCCTATCGAAAACCTGGACTATGTAGGTTCCCTAGCGGGCGCTTGGACTATGTACATTCCCTAGCGGTACTTGGACTGTCTAGGTTAACTAGCGGGCAATTGGACTGTCTAGGTTACCTAGTGGGCACTTGGACTATGTAGTTTACCTAGCAGGCACTTGGAGTATGTAGGTTTACTAGCAGGCACTTAGACTATCTAGGTTACCTAGCGGGCACTTGGACTATGTACGTTCCCTAGCGGGCACTTGGGCTATCTACGTTACCTAGCGGGCACTTGGACTATGTAGGTTAACGAATGGGCACTTGGACTATGTAGGTAACCTAGTGGTCACTTGGACTGTCTAGGTTACCTAGCGGGCACTTGGACTATGTAGGTTAACTAGCGGGCACTTGGACTATCTAGGTTAACTAGCGGGCACTTGGACTATCTAGGTTAACTAGCGGGCACTTGAACTATCTAGGTTAACTAGCGTGCCCTTGCACTATGTAGGTTAATTAGCGGGGCCATGGATTATGTAGGTTTACTAGGGGGCACTTGGACTATCTAGGTTAACTAGCGGGCACTTGGACTATGTAGTTTCCCTAGCGGACATTTGGACTATTTAGGTTACCTAGCGGGCACTTGGACTATGTAGGTTATCTAGCGGGCACTTGGACTATCTAGGTTACCTAGCAGGCACTTTGACTATCAAGGTTAACTAACGGGCACTTGGACTATGTAGGGCAACTAGCGGGCACTTGGACTGTCTAGGTTACCTAACGGGCACTTGGATTATCTAGGTTAACGAACGGGCACTTGGACTATGTAGGTTACCTAGCCACCACTTGGACTATCTAGGTTAGCTAACAGGCACTTGGACTATCTAGGTTCCCTAGCGGGCACTTGTACTATCTAGGTTACCTAGCTGGCACTTGGACTATGTAGGTCAACTAGCGGGCCCTTGGACTATCTAGGTTAGTTAACGGGCACTTGGACTATGTATGTTCCTTAGTGGGCACTTGGATTATGTAGGTTGCCTAGCGGACATTTAGACTATGTAGGTTTCCTTACGGGCATTTGGAGTATGTAGGTTACCAGCGGGCACTTGGACAATCTAGGTTAACGAACGTGCACTTGGACTATGTAGGTAACCTAGCGGGCACTTGGACTGTCTAGGTTACCTAGCGGGCACTTGGACTTTCTAGGTTAACGAACGGGCACTTGGACTATGTAGGTTAACTAGCGGACACTTCGACTATCTAGGTTAGCTAACGGGCAATTGGACTATCTAGGTTACCTAGCGGGCACTTGGACTATGTAGGTTCCAGAGTGGGCACTTGGATTATGTAGGTTGCCTAGCGGACATTTAGACCATGTAGGTTTCCTTGCGGGCATTTGGACTATGTAGGTTACCAGCTGGCACTTGGACAATCTAGGTTAACGAACGTTCACTTGGACTATGTATGTTCCAGAGTGGGCACTTGGATTATGTAGGTTGCCTAGCGGACATTTAGACTATGTAGGTTTCCTTGCGGGCATTTGGACTATGTAGGTTACCAGCGGGCACTTGGACAATCTAGGTTAACGAACGTGCACTTGGACTATGTAGGTAACCTAGCGGGCACTTGGACTGTCTAGGTTACGTAGCGGGCACTTGGACTTTCTAGGTTAACGAACGGGCACTTGGACTATGTAGGTTAACTAGCGGACACTTCGACTATCTAGGTTAGCTAACGGGCAATTGGACTATCTAGGTTACCTAGCGGGCACTTGGACTATCTAGGTTACCTAGCGGGCACTTGGACTATGTAGGTTCCCTAGCGGGCACTTGGACTATTTAGGTTACCTAGCAGGCACTTTGACTATCTAGGTTAACTAACGGGCACTTGGACTATGTAGGTTGCCTAGCGAGCACTTGGAGTATGTAGGTTCCCTAGCGGGCAATTGGACTATGTAGGTTCCCTATCGGGTACTTGGACTGTCTAGGTTAACTAGCGGGCAATTGGACTGTCTAGGTTACCTAGTGGGCACTTGGAGTATGTACGTTCCCTAGCGGGCACTTGGGCTTTCTATGTTACCTAGAGGGCACTTGGACTATGTAGGTTAACGAACGGGCACTTGGACTATGTAGGTAACCTAGTGGTCACTTGGACTACGTAGGTTATCTAGCGGACACTTGGACTATCTAGGTTACCTAGCAGGCACTTTGACTATCTAGGTTAACTAACGGGCACTTGGACTATGTAGGGTAACTAGCGGGTACTTGGACTGTCTAGGTTACCTAACGGGCACTTGGATTATCTAGGTTAACGAACGTGCACTTGGACTATGTAGGTAACCTAGCGGGCACTTGGACTGTCTAGGTTACCTAGCGGGCACTTGGACTATCTAGGTTAACGAACGAGCACTTGGACTATGTAGGTTAACGAACGGGCACTTGGATTATGTAGTTTACCTAGCAGGTACTTGGACTATGTAGGTTAACTAGCGGGCACTTGGACTATCTAGGTTACCTACGGGCACTTGGAATATGTACCTTCCCTAGCGGGCACTTGGGCTATCTACGTTACCTAGTGGGCACTTGGACTATGTAGGTTAACGAACGGGCACTTGGACTATGTAGGTAACCTAGTGGTCACTTGGACTACGTAGGTTATCTAGCGGACATTTGGACTATCTAGGTTACCTAGCAGGCACTTTGACTATCTAGGTTAACTAACGGGCACTTGGACTATGTAGGGTAACTAGCGGGTACTTGGACTGTCTAGGTTACCTAACGGGCACTTGGACTATCTAGGTTAACGAACGAGCACTTGGACTATGTATGTTAACTAGCGGACACTTCGACTATCTAGGGTAGCTAACGGGCAATTGGACAATCTAGGTTAACTAACGGGCACTTGGACTATGTAGGTTGCCTAGCGAGCACTTGGACTATGTAGGTTCCCTAGTGGACACTTGGACTATGTAGGTTCCCTATCGGGTACTTGGACTGTCTAGGTTAACTAGGGGGCAATTGGACTGTCTAGGTTACCTAGTGGGCACTTGGACTATGTACGTTCCCTAGCGGGCACTTGGGCTATCTACGTTACCTAGCGGGCACTTGGACAATGTAAGTTAACGAACGGGCACTTGGACTATGTAGGTTAACTAGCGGACACTTGGACTATCTAGGATAGCTAACGGGCAATTGGACTATCAAGGTTACCTAACGGGCACTTGGACTATGTAGGTTACCTAGCGGGCACTTGGACTATCTAGGTTACCTAGCAGGCACTTTGACTATCTAGGTTAACTAACGGGCACTTGGACTATGTAGGTTGCCTATCGAAAACCTGGACTATGTAGGTTCCCTAGCGGGCGCTTGGACTATGTACATTCCCTAGCGGTACTTGGACTGTCTAGGTTAACTAGCGGGCAATTGGACTGTCTAGGTTACCTAGTGGGCACTTGGACTATGTAGTTTACCTAGCAGGCACTTGGAGTATGTAGGCTTACCAGCAGGCACTTAGACTATCTAGGTTACCTAGCGGGCACTTGGACTATGTACGTTCCCTAGCGGGCACTTGGGCTATCTACGTTACCTAGAGGGCACTTGGACTATGTAGGTTAAAGAATGGGCACTTGGACTATGTAGGTAACCTAGTGGTCACTTGGACTGTCTAGGTTACCTAACGGGCACTTGGACTATGTAGGTTAACTAGCGGGCACTTGGACTATCTAGGTTAACTAGCGGGCACTTGGATTATGTAGGTTTACTAGGGGGCACTTGGACTATCTAGGTTAACTAGCGGGCACTTGGACTATGTAGTTTCCCTAGCGGACTTTTGGACTATTTAGGTTACCTAGCGGGCACTTGGACTATGTAGGTTATCTAGGGGGCACTTGGACTATCTAGTTTACCTAGCAGGCACTTTGACTATCTAGGTTAACTAACGGGCATTTGGATTATCTAGGTTAACGAACGGGCACTTGGACTATGTAGGTTACCTAGCCACCACTTGGACTATCTAGGTTAGCTAACAGGCACTTGGACTATCTAGGTTCCCTAGCGGGCATTTGTACTATCTAGGTTACCTAGCTGGCACTTGGACTATCTAGGTTAGCTAACGGGCACTTGGACTATGTATGTTCCAGAGTGGGCACTTGGATTATGTAGGTTGCCTAGCGGACATTTAGACTATGTAGGTTTCCTTGCGGGCATTTGGACTATGTAGGTTACCAGCGGGCACTTGGACAATCTAGGTTAACGAACGTGCACTTGGACTATGTAGGTAACCTAGCGGGCACTTGGACTGTCTAGGTTACCTAGCGGGCACTTGGACTTTCTAGGTTAACGAACGGGCACTTGGACTATGTAGGTTAACTAGCGGACACTTCGACTATCTAGGTTAGCTAACGGGCAATTGGACTATCTAGGTTACCTAGCGGGCACTTGGACTATCTAGGTTACCTAGCGGGCACTTGGACTATGTAGGTTCCCTAGCGGGCACTTGGACTATTTAGGTTACCTAGCAGGCACTTTGACTATCTAGGTTAACTAACGGGCACTTGGACTATGTAGGTTGCCTAGCGAGCACTTGGAGTATGTAGGTTCCCTAGCGGGCAATTGGACTATGTAGGTTCCCTATCGGGTACTTGGACTGTCTAGGTTAACTAGCAGGCAATTGGACTGTCTAGGTTACCTAGTGGGCACTTGGAGTATGTACGTTCCCTAGCGGGCACTTGGGCTTTCTATGTTACCTAGAGGGCACTTGGACTATGTAGGTTAACGAACGGGCACTTGGACTATGTAGGTAACCTAGTGGTCACTTGGACTACGTAGGTTATCTAGCGGACACTTGGACTATCTAGGTTACCTAGCAGGCACTTTGACTATCTAGGTTAACTAACGGGCACTTGGACTATGTAGGGTAACTAGCGGGTACTTGGACTGTCTAGGTTACCTAACGGGCACTTGGATTATCTAGGTTAACGAACGTGCACTTGGACTATGTAGGTAACCTAGCGGGCACTTGGACTGTCTAGGTTACCTAGCGGGCACTTGGACTATCTAGGTTAACGAACGAGCACTTGGACTATGTAGGTTAACGAACGGGCAATTGGATTATGTAGTTTACCTAGCAGGTACTTGGACTATGTAGGTTAACTAGCGGGCACTTGGACTATCTAGGTTACCTACGGGCACTTGGAATATGTACCTTCCCTAGCGGGCACTTGGGCTATCTACGTTACCTAGTGGGCACTTGTACTATGTAGGTTAACGAACGGGCACTTGGACTATGTAGGTAACCTAGTGGTCACTTGGACTACGTAGGTTATCTAGCGGACATTTGGACTATCTAGGTTACCTAGCAGGCACTTTGACTATCTAGGTTAACTAACGGGCACTTGGACTATGTAGGGTAACTAGCGGGTACTTGGACTGTCTAGGTTACCTAACGGGCACTTGGACTATCTAGGTTAACGAAGAGCACTTGGACTATGTATGTTAACTAGCGGACACTTCGACTATCTAGGGTAGCTAACGGGCAATTGGACAATCTAGGTTAACTAACGGGCACTTGGACTATGTAGGTTGCCTAGCGAGCACTTGGACTATGTAGGTTCCCTAGTGGACACTTGGACTATGTAGGTTCCCTATCGGGTACTTGGACTGTCTAGGTTAACTAGGGGGCAATTGGACTGTCTAGGTTACCTAGTGGGCACTTGGACTATGTACGTTCCCTAGCGGGCACTTGGGCTATCTACGTTACCTAGCGGGCACTTGGACAATGTAAGTTAACGAACGGGCACTTGGACTATGTAGGTTAACTAGCGGACACTTGGACTATCTAGGATAGCTAACGGGCAATTGGACTATCAAGGTTACCTAACGGGCACTTGGACTATGTAGGTTACCTAGCGGGCACTTGGACTATCTAGGTTACCTAGCAGGCACTTTGACTATCTAGGTTAACTAACGGGCACTTGGACTATGTAGGTTGCCTATCGAAAACCTGGACTATGTAGGTTCCCTAGCGGGCGCTTGGACTATGTACATTCCCTAGCGGTACTTGGACTGTCTAGGTTAACTAGCGGGCAATTGGACTGTCTAGGTTACCTAGTGGGCACTTGGACTATGTAGTTTACCTAGCAGGCACTTGGAGTATGTAGGCTTACCAGCAGGCACTTAGACTATCTAGGTTACCTAGCGGGCACTTGGACTATGTACGTTCCCTAGCGGGCACTTGGGCTATCTACGTTACCTAGAGGGCACTTGGACTATGTAGGTTAAAGAATGGGCACTTGGACTATGTAGGTAACCTAGTGGTCACTTGGACTGTCTAGGTTACCTAGCGGGCACTTGGACTATGTAGGTTAACTAGCGGGCACTTGGACTGTCTAGGTTAACTAGCGGGCACTTGGACTTTCTAGGTTAACGAACGGGCACTTGGACTATGTATGTTAACTAGCGGACACTTCGACTATCTAGGGTAGCTAACGGGAGATTGGACAATCTAGGTTAACTAACGGGCACTTGGACTATGTAGGTTGCCTAGCGAGCACTTGGACTATGTAGGTTCCCTAGTGGGCACTTGGACTATGTAGGTTCCCTATCGGGTACTTGGACTGTCTAGGTTAACTAGGGGGCAATTGGACTGTCTAGGTTACCTAGTGGGCACTTGGACTATGTACGTTCCCTAGCGGGCACTTGGGCTATCTACGTTACCTAGCGGGCACTTGGACAATGTAAGTTAACGAACGGGCACTTGGACTATGTAGGTTAACTAGCGGACACTTGGACTATCTAGGATAGCTAACGGGCAATTGGACTATCAAGGTTACCTAACGGGCACTTGGACTATGTAGGTTACCTAGCGGGCACTTGGACTATCTAGGTTACCTAGCAGGCACTTTGACTATCTAGGGTAACTAACGGGCACTTGGACTATGTAGGTTGCCTATCGAAAACCTGGACTATGTAGGTTCCCTAGCGGGCGCTTGGACTATGTACATTCCCTAGCGGTACTTGGACTGTCTAGGTTAACTAGCGGGCAATTGGACTGTCTAGGTTACCTAGTGGGCACTTGGACTATCTAGGTTAGCTAACGGGCACTTGGACTATGTATGTTCCAGAGTGGGCACTTGGATTATGTAGGTTGCCTAGCGGACATTTAGACTATGTAGGTTTCCTTGCGGGCATTTGGACTATGTAGGTTACCAGCGGGCACTTGGACAATCTAGGTTAACGAACGTGCACTTGGACTATGTAGGTAACCTAGCGGGCACTTGGACTGTCTAGGTTACCTAGCGGGCACTTGGACTTTCTAGGTTAACGAACGGGCACTTGGACTATGTAGGTTAACTAGCGGACACTTCGACTATCTAGGTTAGCTAACGGGCAATTGGACTATCTAGGTTACCTAGCGGGCACTTGGACTATCTAGGTTACCTAGCGGGCACTTGGACTATGTAGGTTCCCTAGCGGGCACTTGGACTATTTAGGTTACCTAGCAGGCACTTTGACTATCTAGGTTAACTAACGGGCACTTGGACTATGTAGGTTGCCTAGCGAGCACTTGGAGTATGTAGGTTCCCTAGCGGGCAATTGGACTATGTAGGTTCCCTATCGGGTACTTGGACTGTCTAGGTTAACTAGCGGGCAATTGGACTGTCTAGGTTACCTAGTGGGCACTTGGAGTATGTACGTTCCCTAGCGGGCACTTGGGCTTTCTATGTTACCTAGAGGGCACTTGGACTATGTAGGTTAACGAACGGGCACTTGGACTATGTAGGTAACCTAGTGGTCACTTGGACTACGTAGGTTATCTAGCGGACACTTGGACTATCTAGGTTACCTAGCAGGCACTTTGACTATCTAGGTTAACTAACGGGCACTTGGACTATGTAGGTTGCCTATCGAAAACCTGGACTATGTAGGTTCCCTAACGGGCGCTTGGACTATGTACATTCCCTAGCGGTACTTGGACTGTCTAGGTTAACTAGCGGGCAATTGGACTGTCTAGGTTACCTAGTGGGCACTTGGACTATGTAGTTTACCTAGCAGGCACTTGGAGTATGTAGGCTTACCAGCAGGCACTTAGACTATCTAGGTTACCTAGCGGGCACTTGGACTATGTACGTTCCCTAGCGGGCACTTGGGCTATCTACGTTACCTAGAGGGCACTTGGACTATGTAGGTTAACGAATGGGCACTTGGACTATGTAGGTAACCTAGTGGTCACTTGGACTGTCTAGGTTACCTAGCGGGCACTTGGACTATGTAGGTTAACTAGCGGGCACTTGGACTATCTAGGTTAACTAGCGGGCACTTGGATATCTAGGTTAACTGGCGGGCACTTGGACTATCTAGGTTAACTAGCGGGCCCTTGCACTATGTAGGTTAATTAGCGGGGCCATGGATTATGTAGGTTTACTATGGGGCACTTGGACTATCTAGGTTAACTAGCGGGCACTTGGACTGTCTAGGTTACCTAGTGGGCACTGGGACTATGTAGTTTACCTAGCAGGCACTTGGACTATGTACGTTTACTAGCAGGCACTTAGCCTATCTAGGTACCTAGCGGGCACTTGGACTATGTACGTTCCTTAGGGGGCACTTGGGCTATCTACGTTCCCTAGCGGGCATATGGTTAACGAATGGGTACTTGGACTATGTAGGTAACCTAGTGGTCACTTGGACTGTCTAGGTTACCTAGCGGGCACTTGGACTATGTAGGTTAACTAGCGGGCACTTGGACTATGTACGTTCCCTAGCGGGCACTTGGGCTATCTACGTTACCTAGCGGGCACTTGGGCTATCTACGTTACCTAGCGGGCACTTGGAGTATGTAGGTTAACGAATGGGCACTTGGACTATGTAGGTAACCTAGTGGTCACTTGGACTGTCTAGGTTACCTAGCGGGCACTTGGACTATGTAGGTTAAATAGTGGGCACTTGGACAATCTAGGTTTACTAGCAGGCACTTAGAGTATCTAGGTTACCTAGCGGGCACTTGGACTATGTACGTTCCCTAGCGGGCACTTGGGCTATCTACGTTACCTAGCGGGCACTTGGACTATGTAGGTTAACGAATGGGCACTTGGACTATGTAGGTAACCTAGTGGTCACTTGGACTGTCTAGGTTACCTAGCGGGCACTTGGACTATGTAGGTTAACTAGCGGGCACTTGGATTAACTAGGTTAACTAGCGGGCACTTGGACTATCTAGGTTAACTAGCGGGCCTTGCACTATGTAGGTTAACTAGCGGGCCCATGGATTATGTAGGTTTACTAGGGGGCACTTGGACTATCTAGGTTAACTAGCGGGCACTTGGACTATGTAGTTTCCCTAGCGGACTTTTGGACTATTTAGGTTACCTAGCGGGCACTTGGACTATGTAGGTTATCTAGGGGGCACTTGGACTATCTAGGTTACCTAGAAGGCACTTTGACTATCTAGGTTAACTAACGGGCATTTGGACTATGTAGGGCAACTAGCGGGCACTTGGACTGTCTAGGTTACCTAACGGGCACTTGGATTATCTACATTAATGAACGGGCACTTGGACTATGTAGGTTACCTAGCCACCACTTGTACTATCTAGGTTAGCTAACAGGCACTTGGACTATCTAGGTTCCCTAGCGGGCGCTTGTACTATCTAGGTTACCTAGCTGGCACTTGGACTATGTAGGTCAACTAGCGGGCCCTTGGACTATCTAGGTTAGCTAACGGGCACTTGGACTATGTATGTTCCAGAGTGGGCACTTGGATTATGTAGGTTGCCTACGGACATTTAGACTATGTAGGTTTCCTTGCGGGCATTTGGATTATGTAGGTTACCAGCGGGCACTTGTACAATCTAGGTTAACGAACGTGCACTTGGACTATGTAGGTAACCTAGCGGGCACTTGGACTGTCTAGGTTACCTAGCGGGCACTTGGACTTTCTAGGTTAACGAACGGGCACTTGGACTATGTAGGTTAACTAGCGGACACTTCGACTATCTAGGTTAGCTAACGGGCAATTGGACTATCTAGGTTACCTAGCGGGCACTTGGACTATGTAGGTTCCCTAGCGGGCACTTGGACTATTTAGGTTACCTAGCAGGCACTTTGACTATCTAGGTTAACTAACGGGCACTTGGACTATGTAGGTTGCCTAGCGAGCACTTGGAGTATGTAGGTTCCCTAGCGGGCAATTTGACTATGTAGGTTCCCTATCGGGTACTTGGACTGTCTAGGTTAACTAGCGGGCAATTGGACTGTCTAGGTTACCTAGTGGGCACTTGGAGTATGTACGTTCCCTAGCGGGCACTTGGGCTTTCTACGTTACCTAGAGGGCACTTGGACTATGTAAGTTAACGAACGGGCACTTGGACTATGTAGGTTAACGAACGGGCACTTGGATTATGTAGTTTACCTAGCAGGTACTTGGACTATGTAGGTTAACTAGCAGGCACTTGGACTATCTAGGTTACCTACGGGTACTTGGAATATGTACCTTCCCTAGCGGGCACTTGGGCTATCTAAGTTACCTAGTGGGCACTTGGACTATGTAGGTTAACGAACGGGCACTTGGACTATGTAGGTAACCTAGTGGTCACTTGGACTACGTAGGTTATCTAGCGGACACTTGGACTATCTAGGTTACCTACCAGGCACTTTGACTATCTAGGTTAACTAACGGGCACTTGGACTATGTAGGGTAACTAGCGGGCACTTGGACTGTCTAGGTTACCCAACGGGCACTTGGATTATCTAGGTTAACGAACGTGCACTTGGACTATGTAGGTAACCTAGCGGGCACTTGGACTGTCTAGGTTACCTAGCGGGCACTTGGACTATCTAGGTTAACGAACGGGCACTTGGACTATGTATGTTAACTAGCGGACACTTCGACTATCTAAGTTAGCTAACGGGCAATTGGACAATCTAGGTTAACTAACGGGCACTTGGACTATGTAGGTTGCCTAGCGAGCACTTGGACTATGTAGGTTCCCTAGTGGGCACTTGGACTATGTAGGTTCCCTATCGGGTACTTGGACTGTCTAGGTTAACTAGGGGGCAATTGGACTGTCTAGGTTACCTAGAGGGCACTTGGACTATGTACGTTCCCTAGCGGGCACTTGGGCTATCTACGTTACCTAGCGGGCACTTGGACAATGTAAGTTAACGAACGGGCACTTGGACTATGTAGGTTAACTAGCGGACACTTGGACTATCTAGGATAGCTAACGGGCAATTGGACTATGAAGGTTACCTAGCGGGCACTTGGACTATCTAGGTTACCAACAGGCACTTTGACTATCTAGGTTAACTAAGGGGCACTTGGACCATGTAGGTTGCCTAGCGAGCACCTGGACTATGTAGGTCCCCTAGCAGGCGCTTGGACTATGTAGATTCCCTAGTGGTACTTGCACTGTCTAGGTTAACTAGCGGACAATTGGACTGTCTAGGTTACCTAGTGGGCACTTGGACTATGTAGTTTAGCTAGCAGGCACTTGGAGTATGTAGGTTTACTAGCAGGCACTTAGACTATCTAGGTTACCTAGCGGGCACTTGGACTATGTACGTACCCTAGCGGGCACTTGGGCTATCTACGTTACCTAGCGGGCACTTGGACTATGTAGGTTAACGAATGGGCACTTGGACTATGTAGGTAACCTAGTGGTCACTTGAACTGTCTAGGTTACCTAGCGGGCACTTGGACTATGTAGGTTAACTAGCGGGCACTTGGACTATCTAGGTTAACTAGCGGACACTTGGACTATCTAGGTTAACTAGCGGGCACTTGGACTATGTAGGTTAACTAGGGGGCCCTTGCACTATGTAGGTTAACTAGCGGGCCCTTGGACTATGTAGGTTAGCTAACGGGCACTTGGACTATGTATGTTCCAGAGTGGGCACTTGGATTATGTAGGTTGCCTAGCGGACATTTAGACTATGTAGGTTTCCTTGCGGGCATTTGGACTATGTAGGTTACCTAGCGGGCACTTGGACTATGTAGGTTCCCTAGAGGTCACGTGGACTATGTAGGCTCCCTAGAAGGCACTTGGACTATGTAGGTTAACTAGCGGGCACATGGAATAACCAGTTTACCAGGCGGGCACATGGACTATGTAGGTTACCCAATGGGCACTTGGACTATGTAGGTTAACGAACGGACACTTGGACTATGTAGGTTAGGTATCAGGCACTTGGACTATCTAGGTTACCTAGCAGGCACTTGGACTATGTAGGTTACCTAGCGGACACTTGGACGATTTAGGTTAACTAGCGGGCACTTGGACTCTCTAGGTTAACTAGCAGGCCCTTGGACTATCTAGGTTTACTAGCGGGCACTTGGACTATCTAGGTTAACTAGCGGGCACTTGGACTATGTAGGTTAACTAGCGGGCACTTGAACTCTCTAGGTTACCTGGCAGACACTTGGACTATGTACCTTCCCTAGCGGGCACTTGGACTATCTAGGTTACCTAGCAGGCACATGGATTATGAAGGATCCCTAGCGGGCAATTGGACTATCTAGGTTACCTAGTTGGCACTTGGACTTTGTAGGTTAACTAGCGGACACTTGCACGATCTAGGTTAACTAGCGGGCCCTTGCACTATGTAGGTTAACTAGCGGGCCCATGGATTATGTAGGTTTACTAGGGGGCACTTGGGACCTCTAGGTTAACTAGCGGGCACTTGGACTATGTAGTTTCCCTAGCGGGCATTTGGACTATTTAGGTTGCCTAGCGGGCACTTGGACTATGTAGGTTACCTAGCAGGCACTTTGACTATCTAGGTTAACTAATGGGCACTTGGACTATGTAGGGTAACCAGCGGGCACTTGGACTGTCTAGGTTACCTAACGGGCACTTGGATTATCTAGGTTAACGAACGGGCACTTGGACTATGTAGGTTACCTAGCCACCACTTGGACTATCTAGGTTAGCTAACAGGCACTTGGACTATCTAGGTTCCCTAGCGGGCACTTGTACTATCTAGGTTACCTAGCTGGCACTTGGACTATGTAGGTCAACTAGCGGGCCCTTGGACTATCTAGGTTAGTTAACGGGCACTTGGACTATGTATGTTCCATAGTGGGCACTTGGATTAT
This sequence comes from Tenrec ecaudatus, assembly GCF_050624435.1. Classification (NCBI taxonomy): domain Eukaryota; kingdom Metazoa; phylum Chordata; class Mammalia; order Afrosoricida; family Tenrecidae; genus Tenrec; species Tenrec ecaudatus. Next base: position 1,275,138 of record NW_027457661.1, read on the forward strand.
GTAGGTTGCCTAGCGGACATTTAGACTATGTAGGTTTCCTTACGGGCATTTGGAGTATGTAGGTTACCAGCGGGCACTTGGACAATCTAGGTTAACGAACGTGCACTTGGACTATTTAGGTAACCTAGCGGGCACTTGGACTGTCTAGGTTACCTAGCGGGCACTTGGACTTTCTAGGTTAACGAACGGGCACTTGGACTATGTAGGTTAACTAGCGGACACTTCGACTATCTAGGTTAGCTAACGGGCAATTGGACTATCTAGGTTACCTAGCGGGCACTTGGACTATGTAGGTTCCAGAGTGGGCACTTGGATTATGTAGGTTGCCTAGAGGACATTTAGACTATGTAGGTTTCCTTGCGGGCATTTGGACTATGTAGGTTACCAGCGGGCACTTGGACAATCTAGGTTAACGAACGTTCACTTGGACTATGTAGGTAAACTAGCGGGCACTTGGACTGTCTAGGTTACCTAGCGGGCACTTGGACTTTCTAGGTTAACGAACGGGAACTTGGACTATGTAGGTTAACTAGCGGACACTTCGACTATATAGGTTAGCTAACGGGCAATTGGACTATCTAGGTTACCTAGCGGGCACTTGGACTATGTAGGTTACCTAGCGGGCACTTGGACTATCTAGGTTACCTAGCAGGCACTTTGACTATCTAGGTTAACTAACGGGCACGTGGACTATGTAGGTTGCCTTGCGAGCACCTGGAGTATGTAGGTTCCCTAGCGGGCGCTTGGACTATGTAGATACCCTAGCGGTACTTGGACTGTCTGGGTTAACTAGCGGGCAATTGGACTGTCTAGGTTACCTAGTGGGCACTTGGACTATGTAGTTTACCTAGCAGGCACTTGGACTATGTAGGTTTACTAGCAGGCACTTAGACTATCTAGGTTACCTAGCGGGCACTTGGACTATGTATGTTCCTTAGCGGGCACTTGGGCTATCTAGGTTCCCTAGCGGGCACTTGGACTATGTAGGTTAACGAATGGGCACTTGGACTATGTAGGTAACCTAGTGGTCACTTGGACTGTCTAGGTTACCTAGCGGGCACTTGGACTATGTAGGTTAACTAGCGGGCTTGGACTATGTACGTTCCCTAGCGGGCACTTGGGCTATCTACGTTACCTAGCGGGCACTTGGGCTATCTACGTTACCTAGCGGGCACTTGGACTATGTGGGTTAACGAATGGGCACTTGGACTATGTAGGTAACCTAGTGGTCACTTGGACTGTCTAGGTTACCTAGCGGGCACTTGGACTATGTAGGTTAACTAGCGGGCACTTGGACTATCTAGGTTTACTAGCAGGCACGTAGACTATCTAGGTTATCTAGCGGGCACTTGGAGTATGTACGTTCCCTAGCGGGCACTTAGGCTATCTACGTTACCTAGCGGGCACTTGGACTATGTAGGTTAACGAATGGGCACTTGCACTATGTAGGTAACCTAGTGGTCACTTGGACTGTCTAGGTTACCTAGCGGGCACTTGGACTATGTAGGTTAACTAGCGGGCACTTGGACTATCTAGGTTAACTAGCGGGCACTTGGATATCTAGGTTAACTAGCGGGCACTTGGACTATCTAGGTTAACTAGCGGGCCCTTGCACTATGTAGGTTAACTAGCGGGCCCATGGATTATGTAGGTTTACTAGGGGGCACTTGGATTATCTAGGTTAACTAGCGGGCACTTGAACTGTCTAGGTTACCTAGTGGGCACTGGGAATATGTAGTTTACCTAGCAGGCACTTGGACTATGTAGGTTTACTAGCAGGCACTTAGCCTATCTAGGTTACCTAGCAGGCACTTGGACTATGTACGTTCCTTAGCGGGCACTTGGGCTATCTACGTTCCCTAGCGGGCACTTGGTTAACGAATGGGCACTTGGACTATGTAGGTAACCTAGTGGTCACTTGGACTGTCTAGGTTACCTAGCGGGCACTTGGACTATGTAGGTTAACTAGCGGGCACTTGGACTATGTACGTTCCCTAGCGGGCACTTGGGCTATCTACGTTACCTAGCGGGCACTTGGGCTATCTACGTTTCCTAGCGGGCACTTGGACTATGTGGGTTAACGAATGGGCCCTTGGACTATGTAGGTAACCTAGTGGTCACTTGGACTGTCTAGGTTACCTAGCGGGCACTTGGACTATGTAGGTTAACTAGCGGGCACTTGGACTATCTAGGTTTACTAGCAGGCACGTAGACTATCTAGGTTATCTAGCGGGCACTTGGACTATGTACGTTCCCTAGCGGGCACTTGGGCTATCTACGTTACCTAGCGGGCACTTGGACTATGTAGGTTAACGAATGGGCACTTGGACTATGTAGGTAACCTAGTGGTCACTTGGACTGTCAAGGTTACCTAGCGGGCACTTGGACTATGTAGGTTAACTAGCGGGCACTTGGACTATCTAGGTTAACTAGCGGGCACTTGGATATCTAGGTTAACTAGCGGGCACTTGGACTATCTAGGTTAACTAGCGGGCCCTTGCACTATGTAGGTTAACTAGCGGGCCCATGGATTATGTAGGTTTACTAGGGGCACTTGGACTATCTAGGTTAACTAGCGGGCACTTGAACTGTCTAGGTTACCTAGTGGGCACTGGGACTATGTAGTTTACCTAGCAGGCACTTGGACTATGTAGGTTTACTAGCAGGCACTTAGCCTATCTAGGTTACCTAGCGGGCACTTGGACTATGTACGTTCCTTAGCGGGCACTTGGGCTATCTACGTTCCCTAGCGGGCACTTGGTTAACGAATGGGCACTTGGACTATGTAGGTAACCTAGTGGTCACTTGGACTGTCTAGGTTACCTAGCGGGCACTTGGACTATGTAGGTTAACTAGCGGGCACTTGGACTATGTACGTTCCCTAGCGGGCACTTGGGCTATCTACGTTACCTAGCGGGCACTTGGGCTATCTACGTTACCTAGCGGGCACTTGGAGTATGTAGGTTAACGAATGGGCACTTGGACTACGTAGGTAACCTAGTGGTCACTTGGACTGTCTAGGTTACCTAGCGGGCACTTGGACTATGTAGGTTAACTGGCGGACATTTGGACTATCTAGGTTTACTAGCAGGCACTTAGAGTATCTAGTTTACCTAGCGGGCACTTGGACTATGTACTTTCCCTAGCGGGCACTTGGGCTATCTACGTTACCTAGCGGGCACTTGGACTATGTAGGTTAACGAATGGGCACTTGGACTATGTAGGTAACCTAGTGGTCACTTGGACTGTCTAGGTTACCTAGCGGGCACTTGGACTATGTAGGTTGACTAGCGGGCACATGGACTATCTAGGTTAACTAGCGGGCACTTGGACTATCTAGGTTAACTAGCGGGCACTTGAACTATCTAGGTTAACTAGCGGGCCCTTGCACTATGTAGGTTAATTAGCGGGGCCATGGATTATGTAGGTTTACTAGGGGGCACTTGGACTATCTAGGTTAACTAGCGGGCACTTGGACTATGTAGTTTCCCTAGCGGACATTTGGACTATTTAGGTTACCTAGCAGGCACTTGGACTATGTAGGTCATCTAGCGGGCACTTGGACTATCTAGGTTACCTAGCAGGCACTTTGACTATCAAGGTTAACTAACGGGCACTTGGACTATGTAGGGCAACTAGCGGGCACTTGGACTGTCTAGGTTACCTAACGGGCACTTGGATTATCTAGGTTAACGAACGGGCACTTGGACTATGTAGGTTACCTAGCCACCACTTGGACTATTTAGGTTAGCTAACAGGCACTTGGACTATCTAGGTTCCCTAGCAGGCACTTGTACTATCTAGATTACCTAGCTGGCACTTGGACTATGTAGGTCAACTAGCGGGCCTTTGGACTATCTAGGTTAGCTAACGGGCACTTGGACTATGTATGTTCCATAGTGGGCACTTGGATTATGTAGGTTGCCTAGCGGACATTTAGACTATGTAGGTTTCCTTACGGGCATTTGGACTATGTAGGTTACCAGCGGGCACTTGGACAATCTAGGTTAACGAACGTGCACTTGGACTATGTAGGTAACCTAGCGGGCACTTGGACTGTCTAGGTTACCTAGCGGGCACTTGGACTTTCTAGGTTAACGAACGGGCACTTGGAGTATGTAGGTTAACTAGCGGACACTTCGACTATCTAGGTTAGCTAACGGGCAATTGGACTATCTAGGTTACCTAGCGGGCACTTGGACTATGTAGGTTCCAGAGTGGGCACTTGGATTATGTAGGTTGCCTAGCGGACATTTAGACTATGTAGGTTTCCTTGCGGGCATTTGGACTATGTAGGTTACCAGCGGGCAATTGGACAATCTAGGTTAACGAACGTTCACTTGGACTATGTAGGTAAACTAGCGGGCACTTGGACTGTCTAGGTTACCTAGCGGGCACTTGGACTTTCTAGGTTAACGAACGGGAACTTGGACTATGTAGGTTAACTAGCGGACACTTCGACTATATAGGTTAGCTAACGGGCAATAGGACTATCTAGGTTACCTAGCGGGCACTTGGACTATGTAGGTTACCTAGCGGGCACTTGGACTATCTAGGTTACCTAGCAGGCACTTTGACTATCTAGGTTAACTAACGGGCACGTGGACTATGTAGGTTGCCTAGCGAGCACCTGGAGTATTTAGGTTCCCTAGCGGGCGCTTGGACTATGTAGATACCCTAGCGGTACTTGGACTGTCTGGGTTAACTAGCGGGCAATTGGACTATCTAGGTTACCTAGTGGGCACTTGGACTATGTAGTTTACCTAGCAGGCACTTGGACTATGTAGGTTTACTAGCAGGCACTTAGACTATCTAGGTTACCTAGCGGGCACTTGGACTATGTACGTTCCTTAGCGGGCACTTGGGCTATCTACGTTCCCTAGCGGGCACTTGGACTATGTAGGTTAACGAATGGGCACTTGGACTATGTAGGTAACCTAGTGGTCACTTGGACTGTCTAGGTTACCTAGCGGGCACTTGGACTATGTAGGTTAACTAGCGGGCACTTGGACTATGTACGTTCCCTAGCGGGCACTTGGGCTATCTACGTTACCTAGCGGGCACTTGGGCTATCTACGTTACCTAGCGGGCACTTGGACTATGTGGGTTAACGAATGGGCACTTGGACTATGTAGGTAACCTAGTGGTCACTTGGACTGTCTAGGTTACCTAGCGGGTACTTGGACTATGTAGGTTAACTAGCGGACACTTCGACTATCTAGGTTAGCTAACGGGCAATTGGACTATCTAGGTTACCTAGCGGGCACTTGGACTATGTAAGTTCCCTAGCGGGCACTTGGACTATTTAGGTTACCTAGCAGGCACTTTGACTATCTAGCTTAACTAACGGGCACTTGGACTATGTAGGTTGCCTAGCGAGCACTTGGAGTATGTAGGTTCCCTAGCGGGCAATTGGACTATGTAGGTTCCCTATCGGGTACTTGGACTGTCTAGGTTAACTAGCGGGCAATTGGATGGTCTAGGTTACCTAGTGGGCACTTGGCGTATGTACGTACCCTAGCGGGCACTTGGGCTTTCTACGTTACCTAGAGGGCACTTGGACTATGTAGGTTAACGAACGGGCACGTGGACTATGTAGGTTAACGAACGGGCACTTGGATTATGTAGTTTACCTAGCAGGTACTTGGACTATGTAGGTTAACTAGCGGGCACTTGGACTATCTAGGTTACCTACGGGCACTTGGAATATGTACCTTCCCTAGCGGGCACTTGGGCTATCTAAGTTACCTAGTGGGCACTTGGACTATGTAGGTTAACGAACGGGCACTTGGACTATGTAGGTAACCTAGTGTTCACTTGGACTACGTAGGTTATCTAGCGGACACTTGGACTCTCTAGGTTACCTAGCAGGCACTTTGACTATCTAGGTTAACTAACGGGCACTTGGACTATGTAAGGTAACTAGCGGGCACTTGGACTGTCTAGGTTACCTAACGGGCACTTGGATTATCTAGGTTAACGAACGTGCACTTGGACTATGTAGGTAACCTAGCGGGCACTTGGACTGTCTAGGTTACCTAGCGGGCACTTGGACTATCTAGGTTAACGAACGGGCACTTGGACTATGTAGGTTAACTAGCGGACACTTCGACTATCTAGGTTAGCTAACGGGCAATTGGACTATCAAGGTTACCTAACGGGCACTTGGACTATGAAGGTTACCTAGCGGGCACTTGGACTATCTAGGTTACCTAGCAGGCACTTTGACTATCTAGGTTAACTAACGGGCACTTGGACTATGTAGGTTGCCTAGCGAGCACCTGGACTATGTAGGTTACCTAGCGGACACTTGGACGATTTAGGTTAACTAGCGGGCACTTGGACTCTCTAAGTTAACTAGCAGGCCCTTGGACTATCTAGGTTTACTAGCGGGCACTTGGACTATCTAGGTTAACTAGCGGGCACTTGGACTATGTAGGTTAACTAGCGGGCACTTGAACTCTCTAGGTTACCTGGCGGACACTTGGACTATGTACCTTCCCTAGCGGGCACTTGGACTATCTAGGTTACCTAGCAGGCACATGGATTATGAAGGATCCCTAGCGGGCAATTGGACTATCTAGGTTACCTAGCTGGCACTTGGACTTTGTAGGTTAACTAGCGGACACCTGCACGATCTAGGTTAACTAGCGGGCCCTTGCACTATGTAGGTTAACTAGCGGGCCCATGGATTATGTAGGTTTACTAGGGGGCACTTGGGACCTCTAGGTTAACTAGCGGGCACTTGGACTATGTAGTTTCCCTAGCGGGCATTTGGACTATTTAGGTTGCCTAGCGGGCACTTGGACTATGTAGGTTACCTAGCAGGCACTTTGACTATCTAGGTTAACTAACGGGCACTTGGACTATGTAGGGTAACTAGCGGGCACTTGGACTGTCTAGGTTACCTAACGGGCACTTGGATTATCTAGGTTAACGAACGGGCACTTGGACTATGTAGGTTACCTAGCCACCACTTGGACTATCTAGGTTCCCTAGCGGGCACTTGTACTATCTAGGTTACCTAGCTGGCACTTGGACTATGTAGGTCAACTAGCGGGCCCTTGGACTATCCAGGTTAGCTAACGGGCACTTGGACTATGTATGTTCCAGAGCGGGCACTTGGATTATGTAGGTTGCCTAGCGGACATTTAGACTATGTAGGTTTCCTTGCGGGCATTTGGACTATGTAGGTTACCAGCGGGCAATTGGACAATCTAGGTTAACGAACGTTCACTTGGACTATGTAGGTAAACTAGCGGGCACTTGGACTGTCTAGGTTACCTAGCGGGCACTTGGACTTTCTAGGTTAACGAACGGGAACTTGGACTATGTAGGTTAACTAGCGGACACTTCGACTATATAGGTTAGCTAACGGGCAATAGGACTATCTAGGTTACCTAGCGGGCACTTGGACTATGTAGGTTACCTAGCGGGCACTTGGACTATCTAGGTTACCTAGCAGGCACTTTGACTATCTAGGTTAACTAACGGGCACGTGGACTATGTAGGTTGCCTAGCGAGCACCTGGAGTATTTAGGTTCCCTAGCGGGCGCTTGGACTATGTAGATACCCTAGCGGTACTTGGACTGTCTGGGTTAACTAGCGGGCAATTGGACTATCTAGGTTACCTAGTGGGCACTTGGACTATGTAGTTTACCTAGCAGGCACTTGGACTATGTAGGTTTACTAGCAGGCACTTAGACTATCTAGGTTACCTAGCGGGCACTTGGACTATGTACGTTCCTTAGCGGGCACTTGGGCTATCTACGTTCCCTAGCGGGCACTTGGACTATGTAGGTTAACGAATGGGCACTTGGACTATGTAGGTAACCTAGTGGTCACTTGGACTGTCTAGGTTACCTAGCGGGCACTTGGACTATGTAGGTTAACTAGCGGGCACTTGGACTATGTACGTTCCCTAGCGGGCACTTGGGCTATCTACGTTACCTAGCGGGCACTTGGGCTATCTACGTTACCTAGCGGGCACTTGGACTATGTGGGTTAACGAATGGGCACTTGGACTATGTAGGTAACCTAGTGGTCACTTGGACTGTCTAGGTTACCTAGCGGGTACTTGGACTATGTAGGTTAACTAGCGGGCACTTGGACTATCTAGGTTTACTAGCGGGCACGTAGACTATCTAGGTTACCTAGCGGGCACTTGGACTATGTACGTTCCCTAGCGGGCACTTGGGCTATCTACGTTACCTAGCGGGCACTTGGACTATGTAGGTTAACGAATGGGCACTTGGACTATGTAGGTAACCTAGTGGTCACTTGGACTGTCTAGGTTACCTAGCGGGCACTTGGACTATGTAGGTTAACTAGCGGGCACTTGGACTATCTAGGTTAACTAGCGGGCACTTGGATATCTAGGTTAACTGGCGGGCACTTGGACTATCTAGGTTAACTAGCGGGCCCTTGTACTATGTAGGTTAATTAGCGGGGCCATGGATTATGTAGGTTTACTAGGGGGCACTTGGACTATCTAGGTTAACTAGCGAGCACTTAGCCTATCTAGGTTACCTAGCGGGCACTTGGACTATGTACGTTCCTTAGCGGGCACTTGGGCTATCTACGTTCCCTAGCGGGCACTTGGTTAACGAATGGGCACTTGGACTATGTAGGTAACCTAGTGGTCACTTGGACTGTCTAGGTTACCTAGCGGGCACTTGGACTATGTAGGTTAACTAGCGGGCACTTGGACTATGTACGTTCCCTAGCGGGCACTTGGGCTATCTACGTTACCTAGCGGGCACTTGGGCTATCTACGTTACCTAGCGGGCACTTGGAGTATGTAGGTTAACGAATGGGCACTTGGACTATGTAGGTAACCTAGTGGTCACTTGGACTGTCTAGGTTACCTAGCGGGCACTTGGACTATGTAGGTTAAATAGTGGGCACTTGGACAATCTAGGTTTACTAGCAGGCACTTAGAGTATCTAGGTTACCTAGCGGGCACTTGGACTATGTACGTTCCCTAGCGGGCACTTGGGCTATCTACGTTACCTAGCGGGCACTTGGACTATGTAGGTTAACGAATGGTCACTTGGACTATGTAGGTAACCTAGTGGTCACTTGGACTGTCTAGGTTACCTAGCGGGCACTTGGACTATGTAGGTTAACTAGCGGGCACTTGGATTAACTAGGTTAACTAGCGGGCACTTGGACTATCTAGGTTAACTAGCGGGCACTTGGATTATCTAGGTTAACTAGCGGGCCCTTGCACTATGTAGGTTAACTAGCGGGCCCATGGATTATGTAGGTTTACTAGGGTGCACTTGGACTATCTAGGTTAACTAGCGGGCACTTGGACTATAGTTTCCCTAGCGGACTTTTGGACTATTTAGGTTACCTAGCGGGCACTTGGACTATGTAGGTTATCTAGGGGGCACTTGGACTATCTAGGTTACCTAGCAAGCACTTTGACTATCTAGGTTAACTAACGGGCATTTGGACTATGTAGGGCAACTAGCGGGCACTTGGACTGTCTAGGTTACCTAACGGGCACTTGGATTATCTACATTAATGAACGGGCACTTGGACTATGTAGGTTACCTAGCCACCACTTGGACTATCTAGGTTAGCTGACAGGCACTTGGACTATCTAGGTTCCCTAGCGGGCGCTTGTACTATCTAGGTTACCTAGCTGGCACTTGGACTATGTAGGTCAACTAGCGGGCCCTTGGACTATCTAGGTTAGCTAACGGGCACTTGGACTATGTATGTTCCAGAGTGGGCACTTGGATTATGTAGGTTGCCTAGCGGACATTTAGACTATGTAGGTTTCCTTGCGGGCATTTGGATTATGTAGGTTACCAGTGGGCACTTGGACAATCTAGGTTAACGAACGTGCATTTGGACTATGTAGGTAACCTAGCGGGCACTTGGACTGTCTAGGTTACCTAGCGGGCACTTGGACTTTCTAGGTTAACGAACGGGCACTTGGACTATGTAGGTTAACTAGCGGACACTTCGACTATCTAGGTTAGCTAACGGGCAATTGGACTATCTAGGTTACCTAGCGGGCACTTGGACTATGTAAGTTCCCTAGCGGGCACTTGGACTATTTAGGTTACCTAGCAGGCACTTTGACTATCTAGCTTAACTAACGGGCACTTGGACTATGTAGGTTGCCTAGCGAGCACTTGGAGTATGTAGGTTCCCTAGCGGGCAATTGGACTATGTAGGTTCCCTATCGGGTACTTGGACTGTCTAGGTTAACTAGCGGGCAATTGGATGGTCTAGGTTACCTAGTGGGCACTTGGCGTATGTACGTACCCTAGCGGGCACTTGGGCTTTCTACGTTACCTAGAGGGCACTTGGACTATGTAGGTTAACGAACGGGCACGTGGACTATGTAGGTTAACGAACGGGCACTTGGATTATGTAGTTTACCTAGCAGGTACTTGGACTATGTAGGTTAACTAGCGGGCACTTGGACTATCTAGGTTACCTACGGGCACTTGGAATATGTACCTTCCCTAGCGGGCACTTGGGCTATCTAAGTTACCTAGTGGGCACTTGGACTATGTAGGTTAACGAACGGGCACTTGGACTATGTAGGTAACCTAGTGTTCACTTGGACTACGTAGGTTATCTAGCGGACACTTGGACTCTCTAGGTTACCTAGCAGGCACTTTGACTATCTAGGTTAACTAACGGGCACTTGGACTATGTAAGGTAACTAGCGGGCACTTGGACTGTCTAGGTTACCTAACGGGCACTTGGATTATCTAGGTTAACGAACGTGCACTTGGACTATGTAGGTAACCTAGCGGGCACTTGGACTGTCTAGGTTACCTAGCGGGCACTTGGACTATCTAGGTTAACGAACGGGCACTTGGACTATGTAGGTTAACTAGCGGACACTTCGACTATCTAGGTTAGCTAACGGGCAATTGGACTATCAAGGTTACCTAACGGGCACTTGGACTATGAAGGTTACCTAGCGGGCACTTGGACTATCTAGGTTACCTAGCAGGCACTTTGACTATCTAGGTTAACTAACGGGCACTTGGACTATGTAGGGTAACTAGCGGGCACTTGGACTGTCTAGGTTACCTAACGGGCACTTGGATTATCTAGGTTAACGAACGGGCACTTGGACTATGTAGGTTACCTAGCCACCACTTGGACTATCTAGGTTCCCTAGCGGGCACTTGTACTATCTAGGTTACCTAGCTGGCACTTGGACTATGTAGGTCAACTAGCGGGCCCTTGGACTATCCAGGTTAGCTAACGGGCACTTGGACTATGTATGTTCCAGAGCGGGCACTTGGATTATGTAGGTTGCCTAGCGGACATTTAGACTATGTAAGTTTCCTTGCGGGCATTTGGAGTATGTAGGTTCCCTAGGGGGCACTTGGACTATGTAGGTTCCCTAACGGGCACTTGGACTATGTCGGTTCCCTAGGGGTCACGTGGACTATGTAGGCTCCCTAGAAGGCACTTGGACTATGTAGGTTAACTAGCGGGCACTTGGACTACGTAGGTTACCCAATGTGCACTTGGACTATCTAGGTTAACGAACGGACACTTGGACTATGTAGGTTAGCTATCAGGCACTTGGACTATCTAGGTTACCTAGCGGACACTTGCACGATTTAGGATAACTAGCGGACACTTGGACTATCTAGGTTAACTAGCAGGCCCTTGGACTATCTAGGTTTACTAGCGGGCACTTGGACTATCTAGGTTAACTAACGGGCACTTGGACTATGTAGTTTCCCTAGCGGGCACCTGGACTATCTAGGTTACCTAGCAGACACTTGGATTATGAAGGATCCCTAGCGGGCAATTGGACTATCTAGGTTACCTAGCTGGCACTTGGACTATGTAGGTTAACTAGCGGACACTTGCACGATCTAGGTTAACTAGCGGGCCCTTGCACTATGTAGGTTAACTAGCGGGCCCATGGATTATGTAGGTTTACTAGGGGGCACTTGGAACATCTAGGTTAACTAGCGGGCACTTGGACTATGTAGTTTCCCTAGCGGGCATTTGGACTATTTAGGTTGCCTAGCGGGCACTTGGACTATGTAGGTTACCTAGCAGGCACTTTGACTATCTAGGTTAACTAACGGGCACTGGAACTATGTAGGGTAACTAGCGGGCATTTGGACTGTCTAGGTTACCTAACGGGCACATGGATTATCTAGGTTAACCAACGGGCACTTGGACTATGTAGGTTACCTAGCCACCACTTGGACTATCTAGGTTCCCTAGCGGGCACTTGTACTATCTAGGTTACCTAGCTGGCACTTGGACTATGTAGGTCAACTAGCGGGCCCTTGGACTATCTAGGTTAGCTAATGGGCACTTGGACTATGTATGTTCCAGAGCGGGCACTTGGATTATGTAGGTTGCCTAGCGGACATTTAGACTATGTAGGTTTCCTTGCGGGCATTTGGACTATGTAGGTTCCCTAGGGGGCACTTGGACTATGTAGGTTCCCTAACGGGCACTTGGACTATGTCGGTTCCCTAGGGGTCACGTGGACTATGTAGGCTCCCTAGAAGGCACTTGGACTATGTAGGTTAACTAGCGGGCACTTGGACTACGTAGGTTACCCAATGGGCTCTTGGACTATCTAGGTTAACGAACGGACACTTGGACTATGTAGGTTAGCTATCAGGCACTTGGACTATCTAGGTTACCTAGCGGACACTTGCACGATTTAGGATAACTAGCGGACACTTGGACTATCTAGGTTAACTAGCAGGCCCTTGGACTATCTAGGTTTACTAGCGGGCACTTGGACTATCTAGGTTAACTAACGGGCACTTGGACTATGTAGTTTCCCTAGCGGGCACCTGGACTATCTAGGTTACCTAGCAGACCCTTGGATTATGAAGGATCCCTAGCGGGCAATTGGACTATCTAGGTTACCTAGCTGGCACTTGGACTATGTAGGTTAACTAGCGGACACTTGCACGATCTAGGTTAACTAGCGGGCCCTTGCACTATGTAGGTTAACTAGCGGGCCCATGGATTATGTAGGTTTACTAGGGGGCACTTGGAACATCTAGGTTAACTAGCGGGCACTTGGACTATGTAGTTTCCCTAGCGGGCATTTGGACTATTTAGGTTGCCTAGCGGGCACTTGGACTATGTAGGTTACCTAGCAGGCACTTTGACTATCTAGGTTAACTAACGGGCACTGGGACTATGTAGGGTAACTAGCGGGCATTTGGACTGTCTAGGTTACCTAACGGGCACATGGATTATCTAGGTTAACCAACGGGCACTTGGACTATGTAGGTTACCTAGCCACCACTTGGACTATCTAGGTTCCCTAGCGGACACTTGTACTATCTAGGTTACCTAGCTGGCACTTGGACTATGTAGGTGAACTAGCGGGCCCTTGGACTATCTAGGTTAGCTAACGGGCACTTGGACTATGTATGTTCCAGAGCGGGCACTTGGATTATGTAGGTTGCCTAGCGGACATTTAGACTATGTAGGTTTCCTTGCGGGCATTTGGACTATGTAGGTTACCTAGCGGGCACTTGGACTATGTAGGTTCCCTAGCGGTCACATGGACTATGTAGGCTCCCTAGAAGGCACTTGGACTATGTAGGTTAACTAGCGGGCACTTGGACTATGTAGGTTACCCAATGGGCACTTGGACTATCTAGGTTAACGAACGGACACTTGGACTATGTAGGTTAGCTATCAGGCACTTGGACTATCTAGGTTACCTAGCGCACACGTGGACGATTTAGGTTAACTAGCGGGCACTTGGACTATCTAGGTTAACTAGCAGGCCCTTGGACTATCTAGGTTTACTAGCGGGCACTTGGACTATCAAGGTTAACTAACGGGCACTTGGACTATGTAGTTTCCCTAGCGGGCATTTGGATTATTTAGGTTACCTAGTGGGCACTTGGACTATGTAGGTTATCTAGCGGGCACTTGGACTACGTAGGTTAACTAGAAGGCACTTGGACTATCAAGGTTACCTAGCGGGCCCTTGGACTATGTAGGTTACCAGCGGGCACTTGGACTATCTAGGTTAACGAACGTGCACTTGGACTATGTAAGTAACCTAGCGGGCACTTGGACTGTCTAGGTTACCTAGCGGGCACTTGGACTATCTAGGTTAACGAACGGGCACTTGGACTATGTAGGTTAACTAGCGGACACTTCGACTATCTAGGTTTGCTAACGGGCAATTGGACCATCTAGGTTAACTAACGGGCACTTGGACTATGTAGGTTGCCTAGCGAGCACTTGGACTATGTAGGTTCCCTAGTGGGCACTTGGACTATGTAGGTTCCCTATCGGGTACTTGGACAGTCTAGGTTAACTAGGGGGCAATTGGACTGTCTAGGTTACCTAGTGGGCACTTGGACTATGTACGTTCCCTAGCGGGCACTTGGGTTATCTACGTTACCTAGCGGGCACTTGGACAATGTAAGTTAACGAACGGGCACTTGGACAATGTAGGTTAACTAGCGGACACTTGGACTATCTAGGGTAGCTAACGGGCAATTGGACTATCAAGGTTACCTAACGGGCACTTGGACTATCTAGGTTACCTAGCAGGCACTTTGACTATCTAGGTTAACTAACGGGCACGTGGACTATGTAGGTTGCCTAGCGAGCACCTGAACTATGTAGGTTCCCTAGCGGGCACTTGGAATATGTAGATTCCCTAGCGGTACTTGGACTGTCTAGGTTAACTAGCGGGCAATTGGACTGTCTAGGTTACCTAGTGGGCACTTGGACTATGTAGTTTACCTAGCAGGCACTTGGACTATGTAGGTTTACTAGCAGGCACTTGGGCTATCTACGTTACCTAGCGGGCACTTGGACTAAGTAGGTTGACGAATGGTCACTTAGACTATGTAGGTAACCTAGTGGTCACTTGGACTGTCTAGGTTAACTAGCGGGCCCATGGATTATGTAGGTTTACTAGGGGGCACTTGGACTATCTAGGTTAACTTGGGGGCACTTGGACTATGTAGTTTCCCTAGCGGACATTTGGACTATTTAGGTTACCCAGCGGGCACTTGGACTATGTAGGTTATCTAGGGGGCACTTGGACTATCTAGGTTACCTAGCAGGCACTTTGACTATCTAGGTTAACTAACGGGCATTTGGACTATGTAGGGCAACTAGCGGGCACTTGGACTGTCTAGGTTACCTAACGGGCACTTGGATTATCTAGGTTACCTAGCAGGCACTATGACTATCTAGGTTAACTAACGGGCATTTGGACTATGTAGGGCAACTAGCGGGCACTTGGACTGTCTAGGTTACCTAACGGGCACTTGGATTATCTAGGTTAACGAACTGGCACTTGGACTATGTAGGTTACCTAGCCACCACTTGGACTATCTAGGTTAGCTAAAAGGCACTTGGACTATCTAGGTTCCCTAGCGGGCACTTGTACTATCTAGGTTACCTAGCTGGCACTTGGACTATGTAGGTCAACTAGCGGGGCCTTGGACTATCTAGGTTACCTAACGGGCACTTGGACTATGTAGGTTAACGAAGGGGAACTTGGACTATGTAGGTTAACGAATGGGCACTTGGATTATGTAGTTTACCTAGCAGGTACTTGGATTATGTAGGTTAACTAGCGGGCACTTGGACTATCTAGGTTACCTACGGGCACTTGGACTATATACCTTCCCTAGCGGGCACTTGGGCTATCTACGTTACCTAGCGGGCACTTGGACTATGTAGGTTAACGAACGGGCACTTGGACTATGTAGGTTATCTAGCGGACACTTGGACTCTCTGGGTTACCTAGCAGGAACTTTGATTATCTAGGTTAACTAACGGGCACTTGGACTATGTAGGGTAACTAGCGGGCACTTGGACTGTCTAGGTTACCTAACGGGCATTTGGATTATCTAGGTTAATGAACGTGCACTTGGACTATGTAGGTAACCTAGCGGGCACTTGGACTGTCTAGGTTACCTAGCGGGCACTTGGACTATCTAGGTTAACGAACGGGCACTTGGACTATGTAGGTTAACTAGCGGACACTTCGACTATCTAGGTTAGCTAACGGGCAATTGGACAATCTAGGTTAACTAACGGGCACTTGGACTATGTAGGTTGCCTAGCGAGCACTTGGACTATGTAGGTTCCCTAGTGGGCACTTGGACTATGTAGGTTCCCTATCGGGTTCTTGGACTGTCTAGGTTAACTAGGGGACAATTGGACTGTCTAGGTTACCTAGTGGGCACTTGGACTATGTACGTTCCCTAGCGGGCACTTGGGCTATCTACGTTACCTAGCGGGCACTTGGACAATGTAAGTTAACGAACGGGCACTTGGACTATGTAGGTTAACTAGCGGGCACTTGGACTACGTAGGTTACCCAATGGGCTCTTGGACTATCTAGGTTAACGAACGGACACTTGGACTATGTAGGTTAGCTATCAGGCACTTGGACTATCTAGGTTACCTAGCGGACACTTGCACGATTTAGGATAACTAGCGGACACTTGGACTATCTAGGTTAACTAGCAGGCCCTTGGACTATCTAGGTTTACTAGCGGGCACTTGGACTATCTAGGTTAACTAACGGGCACTTGGACTATGTAGTTTCCCTAGCGGGCACCTGGACTATCTAGGTTACCTAGCAGACACTTGGATTATGAAGGATCCCTAGCGGGCAATTGGACTATCTAGGTTACCTAGCTGGCACTTGGACTATGTAGGTTAACTAGCGGACACTTGCACGATCTAGGTTAACTAGCGGGCCCTTGCACTATGTAGGTTAACTAGCGGGCCCATGGATTATGTAGGTTTACTAGGGGGCACTTGGAACATCTAGGTTAACTAGCGGGCACTTGGACTATGTAGTTTCCCTAGCGGGCATTTGGACTATTTAGGTTGCCTAGCGGGCACTTGGACTATGTAGGTTACCTAGCAGGCACTTTGACTATCTAGGTTAACTAACGGGCACTGGGACTATGTAGGGTAACTAGCGGGCATTTGGACTGTCTAGGTTACCTAACGGGCACATGGATTATCTAGGTTAACCAACGGGCACTTGGACTATGTAGGTTACCTAGCCACCACTTGGACTATCTAGGTTCCCTAGCGGACACTTGTACTATCTAGGTTACCTAGCTGGCACTTGGACTATGTAGGTGAACTAGCGGGCCCTTGGACTATCTAGGTTAGCTAACGGGCACTTGGACTATGTATGTTCCAGAGCGGGCACTTGGATTATGTAGGTTGCCTAGCGGACATTTAGACTATGTAGGTTTCCTTGCGGGCATTTGGACTATGTAGGTTACCTAGCGGGCACTTGGACTATGTAGGTTCCCTAGCGGTCACATGGACTATGTAGGCTCCCTAGAAGGCACTTGGACTATGTAGGTTAACTAGCGGGCACTTGGACTATGTAGGTTACCCAATGGGCACTTGGACTATCTAGGTTAACGAACGGACACTTGGACTATGTAGGTTAGCTATCAGGCACTTGGACTATCTAGGTTACCTAGCGCACACGTGGACGATTTAGGTTAACTAGCGGGCACTTGGACTATCTAGGTTAACTAGCAGGCCCTTGGACTATCTAGGTTTACTAGCGGGCACTTGGACTATCAAGGTTAACTAACGGGCACTTGGACTATGTAGTTTCCCTAGGGGGCATTTGGATTATTTAGGTTACCTAGTGGGCACTTGGACTATGTAGGTTATCTAGCGGGCACTTGGACTACGTAGGTTAACTAGAAGGCACTTGGACTATCAAGGTTACCTAGCGGGCCCTTGGACTATGTAGGTTACCAGCGGGCACTTGGACTATCTAGGTTAACGAACGTGCACTTGGACTATGTAAGTAACCTAGCGGGCACTTGGACTGTCTAGGTTACCTAGCGGGCACTTGGACTATCTAGGTTAACGAACGGGCACTTGGACTATGTAGGTTAACTAGCGGACACTTCGACTATCTAGGTTTGCTAACGGGCAATTGGACCATCTAGGTTAACTAACGGGCACTTGGACTATGTAGGTTGCCTAGCGAGCACTTGGACTATGTAGGTTCCCTAGTGGGCACTTGGACTATGTAGGTTCCCTATCGGGTACTTGGACAGTCTAGGTTAACTAGGGGGCAATTGGACTGTCTAGGTTACCTAGTGGGCACTTGGACTATGTACGTTCCCTAGCGGGCACTTGGGTTATCTACGTTACCTAGCGGGCACTTGGACAATGTAAGTTAACGAACGGGCACTTGGACAATGTAGGTTAACTAGCGGACACTTGGACTATCTAGGGTAGCTAACGGGCAATTGGACTATCAAGGTTACCTAACGGGCACTTGGACTATCTAGGTTACCTAGCAGGCACTTTGACTATCTAGGTTAACTAACGGGCACGTGGACTATGTAGGTTGCCTAGCGAGCACCTGAACTATGTAGGTTCCCTAGCGGGCACTTGGAATATGTAGATTCCCTAGCGGTACTTGGACTGTCTAGGTTAACTAGCGGGCAATTGGACTGTCTAGGTTACCTAGTGGGCACTTGGACTATGTAGTTTACCTAGCAGGCACTTGGACTATGTAGGTTTACTAGCAGGCACTTGGGCTATCTACGTTACCTAGCGGGCACTTGGACTAAGTAGGTTGACGAATGGTCACTTAGACTATGTAGGTAACCTAGTGGTCACTTGGACTGTCTAGGTTAACTAGCGGGCCCATGGATTATGTAGGTTTACTAGGGGGCACTTGGACTATCTAGGTTAACTTGGGGGCACTTGGACTATGTAGTTTCCCTAGCGGACATTTGGACTATTTAGGTTACCCAGCGGGCACTTGGACTATGTAGGTTATCTAGGGGGCACTTGGACTATCTAGGTTACCTAGCAGGCACTTTGACTATCTAGGTTAACTAACGGGCATTTGGACTATGTAGGGCAACTAGCGGGCACTTGGACTGTCTAGGTTACCTAACGGGCACTTGGATTATCTAGGTTACCTAGCAGGCACTATGACTATCTAGGTTAACTAACGGGCATTTGGACTATGTAGGGCAACTAGCGGGCACTTGGACTGTCTAGGTTACCTAACGGGCACTTGGATTATCTAGGTTAACGAACTGGCACTTGGACTATGTAGGTTACCTAGCCACCACTTGGACTATCTAGGTTAGCTAAAAGGCACTTGGACTATCTAGGTTCCCTAGCGGGCACTTGTACTATCTAGGTTACCTAGCTGGCACTTGGACTATGTAGGTCAACTAGCGGGGCCTTGGACTATCTAGGTTACCTAACGGGCACTTGGACTATGTAGGTTAACGAAGGGGAACTTGGACTATGTAGGTTAACGAATGGGCACTTGGATTATGTAGTTTACCTAGCAGGTACTTGGATTATGTAGGTTAACTAGCGGGCACTTGGACTATCTAGGTTACCTACGGGCACTTGGACTATATACCTTCCCTAGCGGGCACTTGGGCTATCTACGTTACCTAGCGGGCACTTGGACTATGTAGGTTAACGAACGGGCACTTGGACTATGTAGGTTATCTAGCGGACACTTGGACTCTCTGGGTTACCTAGCAGGAACTTTGATTATCTAGGTTAACTAACGGGCACTTGGACTATGTAGGGTAACTAGCGGGCACTTGGACTGTCTAGGTTACCTAACGGGCATTTGGATTATCTAGGTTAATGAACGTGCACTTGGACTATGTAGGTAACCTAGCGGGCACTTGGACTATCTAGGTTACCTAGCGGGCACGTGGACTATGTACGTTCCTTAGCGGGCACTTGGGCTATCTACGTTCCCTAGCGGGCACTTGGACTATGTAGGTTAACGAATGGGCACTTGGACTATGTACGTTCCCTAGCGGGCACTTGGGCTATCTACGTTACCTAGCGGGCACTTGGACTATGTAGGTTAACGAATGGGCACTTGGACTATGTAGGTAACCTAGTGGTCACTTGGACTGTCTAGGTTACTTAGTGGGCACTTGGACTGTCTAGGTTACCTAACGGGCACTTGGATTATCTAGGTTAACGAACGGGCACTTGGAGTATGTAGGTTACGTAGCCACCACTTGGACTATCTAGGTTAGCTAACAGGCACTTGGACTATCTAGGTTCCCTAGCGGGCACTTGTACTATCTACATTACCTAGCTGGCACTTGGACTATGTAGGTCAACTAGCGGGCCCTTGGACTATCTAGGTTAGCTAACGGGCACTTGGACTATGTATGTTCCAGAGTGGGCACTTGGAGTATATAGGTTGCCTAGCGGACATTTAGACTATGTAGGTTTCCTTTCGGGCATTTGGACTATGTAGGTTACCAGCGGGAACTTGGACAATCTAGGTTAACGAACGTGCACTTGGACTATGTAGGTAACCTAGCGGGCACTTGGACTGTCTAGGTTACCTAGCGGGCAATTGGACTTTCTAGGTTAACGAACGGGCACTTGGACTATGTAGGTTAACTAGCGGACACTTCGACTATCTAGGTTAGCTAACGGGCAATTGGACAATCTAGGTTAACTAACGGGCACTTGGACTATGTAGGTTGCCTAGCGAGCACTTGGACTATGTAGGTTCCCTAGTGGGCACTTGGACTATGTAGGTTCCCTATCGGGTTCTTGGACTGTCTAGGTTAACTAGGGGACAATTGGACTGTCTAGGTTACCTAGTGGGCACTTGGACTATGTACGTTCCCTAGCGGGCACTTGGGCTATCTACGTTACCTAGCGGGCACTTGGACAATGTAAGTTAACGAACGGGCACTTGGACTATGTAGGTTAACTAGCGGACACTTGGACTATCTAGGATAGCTAACGGGCAATTGGACTATCAAGGTTACCTAACGGGCACTTGGACTATGTAGGTTACCTAGCGGGCACTTGGACTATCTAGGTTACCTAGCAGGCACTTTGACTATCTAGGTTAACTAACGGGCACTGGGACTATGTAGGTTGCCTATCGAGCACCTGCACTATGTAGGTTCCCTAGCGGGCGCTTGGACTATGTAGATTCCCTAGCGGTACTTGGACTGTCTAGGTTAACTAGCGGGCAATTGGACTGTCTAGGTTACCTAGTGGGCACTTGGACTATGTAGTTTACCTAGCAGGCACTTGGACTATGTAGGTTTACTAGCAGGCACTTTGACTATCTAGGTTACCTAGCGGGCACGTGGACTATGTACGTTCCTTAGCGGGCACTTGGGCTATCTACGTTCCCTAGCGGGCACTTGGACTATGTAGGTTAACGAATGGGCACTTGGACTATGTACGTTCCCTAGCGGGCACTTGGGCTATCTACGTTACCTAGCGGGCACTTGGACTATGTAGGTTAACGAATGGGCACTTGGACTATGTAGGTAACCTAGTGGTCACTTGGACTGTCTAGGTTACTTAGTGGGCACTTGGACTGTCTAGGTTACCTAACGGGCACTTGGATTATCTAGGTTAACGAACGGGCACTTGGACTATGTAGGTTACGTAGCCACCACTTGGACTATCTAGGTTAGCTAACAGGCACTTGGACTATCTAGGTTCCCTAGCGGGCACTTGTACTATCTACATTACCTAGCTGGCACTTGGACTATGTAGGTCAACTAGCGGGCCCTTGGACTATCTAGGTTAGCTAACGGGCACTTGGACTATGTATGTTCCAGAGTGGGCACTTGGAGTATATAGGTTGCCTAGCGGACATTTAGATTATGTAGGTTTCCTTTCGGGCATTTGGACTATGTAGGTTACCAGCGGGAACTTGGACAATCTAGGTTAACGAACGTGCACTTGGACTATGTAGGTAACCTAGCGGGCACTTGGACTGTCTAGGTTACCTAGCGGGCAATTGGACTTTCTAGGTTAACGAACGGGCACTTGGACTATGTAGGTTAACTAGCGGACACTTAGACTATCTAGGTTAGCTAACGGGCAATTGAACTATCTAGGTTACCTAGCGGGCACTTGGACTATGTAGGTTCCCTAGCGGGCACTTGGACTATTTAGGTTACCTAGCAGGCACTTTGACTATCTAGGTTAACTAACGGGCACTTGGACTATGTAGGTTGCCTAGCGAGCACTTGGAGTATGTAGGATCCCTAGCGGGCAATTGGACTATGTAGGTTCCCTATCGGGTACTTGGACTGTCTAGGTTAACTAGCGGGCAATTGGACTGTCTAGGTTACCTAGTGGGCACTTGGAGTATGTACGTCCCCTAGCGGGCACTTGGGCTTTCTACGTTACCTAGCGGGCACTAGGACTATGTAGGTTAACGAACGGGCACTTGGACTATGTAGGTTAACGAACGGGCACTTGGATTATGTAGTTTACCTAGCAGGTACTTGGACTATGTAGGTTAACTAGCGAGCACTTGGAGTATGTAGGTTCCCTAGAGGGCAATTGGACTATGTAGGTTCCCTATCGGGTACTTGGACTGTCTAGGTTAACTAGCGGGCAATTGGACTGTCTAGGTTACCTAGTGGGCACTTGGACTATGTAGTTTACCTAGCAGGCACTTGGACTATGTAGGTTTACTAGCAGGCACTTAGACTATCTAGGTTACCTAGCGGGCACTTGGACTATGTACGTTCCCTAGCGGGCACTTGGGCTATCTACGTTACCTAGCGGGCACTTGGACTATGTAGGTTAACAAATGGGCACTTGGACTATGTAGGTAACCTAGTGGTCACTTGGACTGTCTAGGTTACCTAGCGGGCACTTGGACTATGTAGGTTAACAAGCGGGCACTTGGACTATCTAGGTTAACTAGCGGGCACTTGGACTATCTAGGTTAACTAGTGGGTCCTTGCACTATGTAGGTTAACTAGCGGGCCCATGGATTATGTAGGTTTACTAGGGGGCACTTGGACTATCTAGGTTTACTTGCGGGCACTTGGACTATGTAGTTTCCCTAGCGGACATTTGGACCATTTAGGTTACCTAGCGGGCACATGGACTATGTAGGTTATCTAGCGGGCACTTGGACTATCTAGGTTACCTAGGAGGCACTTTGACTATCTAGGTTAACTAACGGGCATTTGGACTATGTAGGGCAACTAGCGGGCACTTGGACTGTCTAGGTTCCCTAACGGGCACTTGTACTATCTAGGTTACCTAGCAGGCACTATGACTATCTAGGTTAACTAACGGGCATTTGGACTATGTAGGGCAACTAGCGGGCACTTGGACTGTCTAGGTTACCTAACGGGCACTTGGATTATCTAGGTTAATGAACGGGCACTTGGACTATGTAGGTTACCTAGCCACCACTTGGACTATCTAGGTTAGCTAAAAGGCACTTGGACTATCTAGGTTCCCTAACGGGCACTTGTACTATCTAGGTTACCTAGCTGGCACTTGGACTATGTAGGTCAACTAGCGGGGCCTTGGACTATCTAGGTTACCTAGCGGGCACTTGGACTATGTAGGTTAACGAAGGGGAACTTGGACTATGTAGGTTAACGAATGGGCACTTGGATTATGTAGTTTACCTAGCAGGTACTTGGACTATGTAGGTTAACTAGCGGGCACTTGGACTATCTAGGTTACCTACGGGCACTTGGACTATATACCTTCCCTAGCGGGCACTTGGGCTATCTACGTTACCTAGCGGGCACTTGGACTATGTAGGTTAACGAACGGGCACTTGGACTATGTAGGTTATCTAGCGGACACTTGGACTCTCTAGGTTACCTAGCAGGCACTTTGACTATCTAGGTTAACTAACGGGCACTTGGACTATGTAGGGTAACTAGCGGGCACTTGGACTGTCTAGGTTACCTAACGGGCACTTGGATTATCTAGGTTAACGAACGTGCACTAGGACTATGTAGGTAACCTAGCGGGCACTTGGACTGTCTAGGTTACCTAGCGGGCACTTGGACTATATAGGTTAACGAACGGGCACTTGGACTATGTAGGTTAACTAGCGGACACTTCCACTATCTAGGTTAGCTAACGGGCAATTTGACAATCTAGGTTAACTAACGGGCACTTGGACTATGTAGGTTGCCTAGCGAGCACTTGGACTATGTAGGTTCCCTAGTGGGCACTTGGACTATGTAGGTTCCCTATCGGGTACTTGGACTGTCTAGGTTAACTAGGGGACAATTGGACTGTCTAGGTTACCTAGTGGGCACTTGGACTATGTACGTTCCCTAGCGGGCACTTGGGCTATCTACGTTACCTAGCGGGCACTTGGACAATGTAAGTTAACGAACGGGCACTTGGACTATGTAGGTTAACTAGCGGACACTTGGACTATCTAGGATAGCTAACGGGCAATTGGACTATCAAGGTTGCCTAACGGGCACTTGGACTATGTAGGTTACCTAGCGGGCACTTGGACTATCTAGGTTACCTAGCAGGCACTTTGACTATCTAGGTTAACTAACGGGCACTTGGACTATGTAGGTTGCCTATCGAGCACCTGGACTATGTAGGTTCCCTAGCAGGCGCTTGGACTATGTAGATTCCCTAGCGGTACTTGGACTGTCTAGGTTAACTAGCGGACAATTGGACTGTCTAGGTTACCTAGTGGGCACTTGGACCATGTAGTTTACCTAGCAGGCACTTGGACTATGTAGGTTTACTAGCAGGCACTTAGAATATCTAGGTTACCTAGCGGGCACTTGGAGTATGTACATTCCCTAGCGGGCACTTGGGCTATCTACGTTACCTAGCGGGCACTTGGACTATGTAGGTTAACGAATGGGCACTTGGACTATGTAGGTAACCTAGTGGTCACTTGGACTGTCTAGGTTACCTAGCGGGCACTTGGACTGTCTAGGTTACCTAACGGGCACTTGGATTATCTAGGTTAACGAACGGGCACTTGGACTATGTAGGTTACCTAGCCACCACTTGGACTATCTAGGTTAGCTAACAGGCACTTGGACTATCTAGGTTCCCTAGCGGGCACTTGTACTATCTACGTTACCTAGCTGGCACTTGGACTATGTAGGTCAACTAGCAAGCCCTTGGACTATCTAGGTTAGCTAACGGGCACTTGGACTATGTATGTTCCAGAGTGGGCACTTGGAGTATATAAGTTGCCTAGCGGACATTTAGACTATGTAGCTTTCCTTGCGGGCATTTGGACTATGTAGGTTACCAGCGGGCACTTGGACAATCTAGGTTAACGAACGTGCACTTGGACTATGTAGGTAACCTAGCGGGCACTTGGACTGTCTAGGTTACCTAGCGGGCACTTGGACTTTCTAGGTTAACGAACGGGCACTTGGACTATGTAGGTTAACTAGCGGACACTTAGACTATCTAGGTTAGCTAACGGGCAATTGAACTATCTAGGTTACCTAGCGGGCACTTGGACTATGTAGGTTCCCTAGCGGGCACTTGGACTATTTAGGTTACCTAGCAGGCACTTTGACTATCTAGGTTAACTAACGGGCACTTGGACTATGTAGGTTGCCTAGCGAGCACTTGGAGTATGTAGGTTCCCTAGCGGGCAATTGGACTATGTAGGTTCCCTATCGGGTACTTGGACTGTCTAGGTTAACTAGCGGGCAGTTGGACTGTCTAGGTTACCTAGTGGGCACTTGGAGTATGTACGTTCCCTAGCGGGCACTTGGGCTTTCTACGTTACCTAGCTGGCACTAGGACTATGTAGGTTAACGAACGGGCACTTGGACTATGTAGGTTAATGAACGGGCACTTGGATTATGTAGTTTACCTAGCAGGTACTTGGACTATGTAGGTTAACTAGCGAGCACTTGGAGTATGTAGGTTCCCTAGCGGGCAATTGGACTATGTAGGTTCCCTATCGGGTAATTGGACTGTCTAGGTTAACTAGCGGGCAATTGGACTGTCTAGGTTACCTAGTGGGCACTTGGACTATGTAGTTTACCTAGCAGGCACTTGGACTATGTAGGTTTACTAGCAGGCACTTAGACTATCTAGGTTACCTAGCGGGCACTTGGACTATGTACGTTCCCTAGCGGGCACTTGGGCTATCTACGTTACCTAGCGGGCACTTGGACTATGTAGGTTAACAAATGGGCACTTGGACTATGTAGGTAACCTAGTGGTCACTTGGACTGTCTAGGTTACCTAGCGGGCACTTGGACTATGTAGGTTAACTAGCGGGCACTTGGACTATCTAGGTTAACTAGCGGGCACTTGGACTATCTAGGTTAACTAGTGGGCCCTTGCACTATGTAGGTTAACTAGCGGGCCCATGGATTATGTAGGTTTACTAGGGGGCACTTGGACTATCTAGGTTAACTTGCGGGCACTTGGACTATGTAGTTTCCCTAGCGGACATTTGGACTATTTAGGTTACCTAGCAGGCACATGGACTATGTAGGTTATCTAGCGGGCACTTGAACTATCTAGGTTACCTAGAAGGCACTTTGACTATCTAGGTTAACTAACGGGCATTTGGACTATGTAGGGCAACTAGCGGGCACTTGGACTGTCTAGGTTACCTAACGGGCACTTGGATTATCTAGGTTACCTAGCAGGCACTATGACTATCTAGGTTAACTAACGGGCATTTGGACTATGTAGGGCAACTAGCGGGCACGTGGACTGTCTAGGTTACCTAACGGGCACTTGGATTATCTAGGTTAATGAACGGGCACTTGGACTATGTAGGTTACCTAGCCACCACTTGGACTATCTAGGTTAGCTAAAAGGCACTTGGACTATCTAGGTTCCCTAACGGGCACTTGTACTATCTAGGTTACCTAGCTGGCACTTGGACTATGTAGGTCAACTAGCGGGGCCTTGGACTATCTAGGTTATCCAGCGGGCACTTGGACTATGTAGGTTAACGAAGGGGAACTTGGACTATGTAGGTTAACGAATGGGCACTTGGATTATATAGTTTACCTAGCAGGTACTTGGACTATGTAGGTTAACTAGCGGGCACTTGGACTATCTAGGTTACCTAGCGGGCACTTGGACTATATACCTTCCCTAGCGGGCACTTGGGCTATCTACGTTACCTAGCGGGCACTTGGACTATGTAGGTTAACGAAAGGGCACTTGGACTATGTAGGTTATCTAGCGGACACTTGGACTCTCTAGGTTACCTAGCAGGCACTTTGACTATCTAGGTTAACTAACGGGCACTGGACTATGTAGGGTAACTAGCGGGCACTTGGACTGTCTAGGTTACCTAACGGGCACTTGGATTATCTAGGTTAACGAACGTGCACTTGGACTATGTAGGTAACCTAGCGGGCACTTGGACTGTCTAGGTTACCTAGCGGGCACTTGGACTATCTAGGTTAACGAACGGGCACTTGGACTATGTAGGTTAACTAGCGGACACTTCGACTATCTAGGTTCGCTAACGGGCAATTGGACAATCTAGGTTAACTAACGGGCACTTGGACTATGTAGGTTGCCTAGCGAGCACTTGGACTATGTAGGTTCCCTAGTGGGCACTTGGACTATGTAGGTTCCCTATCGGGTACTTGGACTGTCTAGGTTAACTAGGGGACAATTGGACTGTCTAGGTTACCTAGTGGGCACTTGGACTATATACGTTCCCTAGCGGGCACTTGGGCTATCTACGTTACCTAGCGGGCACTTGGACAATGTAAGTTAACGAACGGGCACTTGGACTATGTAGGTTAACTAGCGGACACTTGGACTATGTAGTTTCCCTAGCGGACATTTGGACTATTTAGGTTACCTAGCGGGCACATGGACTATGTAGGTTATCTAGCGGGCACTTGGACTATCTAGGTTACCTAGAAGGCACTTTGACTATCTAGGTTAACTAACGGGCATTTGGACTGTCTAGGTTACCTAGCGGGCACTTGGACTGTCTAGGTTACCTAACGGGCACTTGGATTATCTAGGTTAACGAACGGGCACTTGGACTATGTAGGTTACCTAGCCACCACTTGGATTATCTAGGTTAGCTAACAGGCACTTGGACTATCTAGGTTCCCTAGCGGGCACTTGTACTATCTACGTTACCTAGCTGGCACTTGGACTATGTAGGTCAACTAGCAGGCCCTTGGACTATCTAGGTTAGCTAACGGGCACTTGGACTATGTATGTTCCAGAGTGGGCACTTGGAGTATATAGGTTGCCTAGCGGACATTTAGACTATGTAGCTTTCCTTGCGGGCATTTGGACTATGTAGGTTACCAGCGGGCACTTGGACAATCTAGGTTAACGAACGTGCACTTGGACTATGTAGGTAACCTAGCGGGCACTTGGACTGTCTAGGTTACCTAGCGGGCACTTGGACTTTCTAGGTTAACGAACGGGCACTTGGACTATGTAGGTTAACTAGCGGACACTTAGACTATCTAGGTTAGCTAACGGGCAATTGAACTATCTAGGTTACCTAGCGGGCACTTGGACTATGTAGGTTCCCTAGCGGGCACTTGGACTATTTAGGTTACCTAGCAGGCACTTTGACTATCTAGGTTAACTAACGGGCACTTGGACTATGTAGGTTGCCTAGCGAGCACTTGGAGTATGTAGGTTCCCTAGCGGGCAATTGGACTATGTAGGTTCCCTATCGGGTACTTGGACTGTCTAGGTTAACTAGCGGGCAGTTGGACTGTCTAGGTTACCTAGTGGGCACTTGGAGTATGTACGTTCCCTAGCGGGCACTTGGGCTTTCTACGTTACCTAGCGGGCACTAGGACTATGTAGGTTAACGAACGGGCACTTGGACTATGTAGGTTAATGAACGGGCACTTGGATTATGTAGTTTACCTAGCAGGTACTTGGACTATGTAGGTTAACTAGCGAGCACTTGGAGTATGTAGGTTCCCTAGCGGGCAATTGGACTATGTAGGTTCCCTATCGGGTACTTGGACTGTCTAGGTTAACTAGCGGGCAATTGGACTGTCTAGGTTACCTAGTGGGCACTTGGACTATGTAGTTTACCTAGCAGGCACTTGGACTATGTAGGTTTACTAGCAGGCACTTAGACTATCTAGGTTACCTAGCGGGCACTTGGACTATGTACGTTCCCTAGCGGGCACTTGGGCTATCTACGTTACCTAGCGGGCACTTGGACTATGTAGGTTAACAAATGGGCACTTGGACTATGTAGGTAACCTAGTGGTCACTTGGACTGTCTAGGTTACCTAGCGGGCACTTGGACTATGTAGGTTAACTAGCGGGCACTTGGACTATCTAGGTTAACTAGCGGGCACTTGGACTATCTAGGTTAACTAGTGGGCCCTTGCACTATGTAGGTTAACTAGCGGGCCCATGGATTATGTAGGTTTACTAGGGGGCACTTGGACTATCTAGGTTAACTTGCGGGCACTTGGACTATGTAGTTTCCCTAGCGGACATTTGGACTATTTAGGTTACCTAGCAGGCACATGGACTATGTAGGTTATCTAGCGGGCACTTGAACTATCTAGGTTACCTAGAAGGCACTTTGACTATCTAGGTTAACTAACGGGCATTTGGACTATGTAGGGCAACTAGCGGGCACTTGGACTGTCTAGGTTACCTAACGGGCACTTGGATTATCTAGGTTACCTAGCAGGCACTATGACTATCTAGGTTAACTAACGGGCATTTGGACTATGTAGGGCAACTAGCGGGCACGTGGACTGTCTAGGTTACCTAACGGGCACTTGGATTATCTAGGTTAACGAACGGGCACTTGGACTATGTAGGTTACCTAGCCACCACTTGGACTATCTAGGTTAGCTAAAAGGCACTTGGACTATCTAGGTTCCCTAACGGGCACTTGTACTATCTAGGTTACCTAGCTGGCACTTGGACTATGTAGGTCAACTAGCGGGGCCTTGGACTATCTAGGTTATCCAGCGGGCACTTGGACTATGTAGGTTAACGAAGGGGAACTTGGACTATGTAGGTTAACGAATGGGCACTTGGATTATATAGTTTACCTAGCAGGTACTTGGACTATGTAGGTTAACTAGCGGGCACTTGGACTATCTAGGTTACCTAGCGGGCACTTGGACTATATACCTTCCCTAGCGGGCACTTGGGCTATCTACGTTACCTAGCGGGCACTTGGACTATGTAGGTTAACGAAAGGGCACTTGGACTATGTAGGTTATCTAGCGGACACTTGGACTCTCTAGGTTACCTAGCAGGCACTTTGACTATCTAGGTTAACTAACGGGCACTGGACTATGTAGGGTAACTAGCGGGCACTTGGACTGTCTAGGTTACCTAACGGGCACTTGGATTATCTAGGTTAACGAACGTGCACTTGGACTATGTAGGTAACCTAGCGGGCACTTGGACTGTCTAGGTTACCTAGCGGGCACTTGGACTATCTAGGTTAACGAACGGGCACTTGGACTATGTAGGTTAACTAGCGGACACTTCGACTATCTAGGTTCGCTAACGGGCAATTGGACAATCTAGGTTAACTAACGGGCACTTGGAATATGTAGGTTGCCTAGCGAGCACTTGGACTATGTAGGTTCCCTAGTGGGCACTTGGACTATGTAGGTTCCCTATCGGGTACTTGGACTGTCTAGGTTAACTAGGGGACAATTGGACTGTCTAGGTTACCTAGTGGGCACTTGGACTATATACGTTCCCTAGCGGGCACTTGGGCTATCTACGTTACCTAGCGGGCACTTGGACAATGTAAGTTAACGAACGGGCACTTGGACTATGTAGGTTAACTAGCGGACACTTGGACTATCTAGGATAGCTAACGGGCAATTGGACTATCAAGGTTACCTAACGGGCACTTGGACTATGTAGGTTACCTAGCGGGCACTTGGACTATCTAGGTTAACTAGCAGGCACTTTGACTATCTAGGTTAACTAACGGGCACTTGGACTATGTAGGTTGCCTATCTAGCACCTGGACTATGTAGGTTCCCTAGCGGGCGCTTGGACTATGTAGATTCCCTAGCGGTACTTGGACTGTCTAGGTTAACTAGCGGACAATTGGACTGTCTAGGTTACCTAGTGGGCACTTGGACTATGTAGTTTACCTAGCAGGCACTTGGACTATGTAGGTTTACTAGCAGGCACTTAGACTATCTAGGTTACCTAGCGGGCACTTGGACTATGTACGTTCCCTAGCGGGCACTTGGGCTATCTACGTTACCTAGCGGGCACTTGGACTATGTAGGTTAACGAATGGGCACTTGGACTATGTAGGTAACCTAGTGGTCACTTGGACTGTCTAGGTTACCTAGCGGGCACTTGGACTGTCTAGGTTACCTAACGGGCACTTGGATTATCTAGGTAAACGAACGGGCACTTGGACTATGTAGGTTACCTAGCCACCACTTGGACTATCTAGGTTAGCTAACAGGCACTTGGACTATCTAGGTTCCCTAGCGGGCACTTGTACTATCTAGGTTACCTAGCTGGCACTTGGACTATGTAGGTCAACTAGCGGGCCCTTGGACTATCTAGGTTAGCTAACGGGCACTTGGACTTTCTAGGTTAACGAACGGGCACTTGGACTATGTAGGTTAACTAGCGGACACTTAGACTATCTAGGTTAGCTAACGGGCAATTGAACTATCTAGGTTACCTAGCGGGCACTTGGACTATGTAGGTTCCCTAGCGGGCACTTGGACTATTTAGGTTACCTAGCAGGCACTTTGACTATCTAGGTTAACTAACGGGCACTTGGACTATGTAGGTTGCCTAGCGAGCACTTGGAGTATGTAGGTTCCCTAGCGGGCAATTGGACTATGTAGGTTCCCTATCGGGTACTTGGACTGTCTAGGTTAACTAGCGGGCAATTGGACTGTCTAGGTTACCTAGTGGGCACTTGGAGTATGTACGTTCCCTAGCGGGCACTTGGGCTTTCTACGTTACCTAGCGGGCACTAGGACTATGTAGGTTAACGAACGGGCACTTGGACTATGTAGGTTAACGAACGGGCACTTGGATTATGTAGTTTACCTAGCAGGTACTTGGACTATGTAGGTTAACTAGCGAACACTTGGAGTATGTAGGTTCCCTAGCGGGCGATTGGACTATGTAGGTTCCCTATCGGGTACTTGGACTGTCTAGGTTAACTAGCGGGCAATTGGACTGTCTAGGTTACCTAGTGGGCACTTGGAGTATGTACGTTCCCTAGCGGGCACTTGGGCTTTTTACGTTACCTAGCGGGCACTAGGACTATGTAGGTTAACGAACGGGCACTTGGACTATGTTGGTTAACGAACGGGCACTTGGATTATGTAGTTTACCTAGCAGGTACTTGGACTATGTAGGTTAACTAGCGGGCACTTGGACTATGTAGGTTACCTACGGGCACTTGGACTATGTACCTTCCCTAGCGGGCACTTGGGCTATCTACGTTCCCTGGCGGGCACTTGGGCTATCTACGTTACCTAGCGGGCACTTGGACTATGTAGGTTAACGAACGGGCACTTGGACTATGTAGGTAACCTAGTGGTCACTTGGACTATGTAGGTTATCTAGCGGACACTTGGACTATCTAGGTTACCTAGCAGGCACTTTAACTATCTAGGTTAACTAACGGGCACTTGGACTATGTAGGGTAACTAGCGGGCACTTGGACTGTCTAGGTTTACTAGCGGGCACTTGGACTATCTAGGTTAACTAGCGGGCACTTGGACTATGTAGGTTAACTAGCGGGCACTTTAACTCTCTAGGTTACCTAGCGGACACTTGGACTATGTACCTTCCCTAGCGGGCACTTGGACTATCTAGGTTACCTAGCAGGCACTTGGATTATGAAGGATCCCTAGCGGGCAATTGGACTATCTAGGTTACCTAGCTGGCACTTGGATTATGTAGGTTAACTAGCGGACACTTGCACGATCTAGGTTAACTAGCGGGTCCTTGCACTATGTTGGTTAACTAGCGGGCCCATGGATTATGTAGGTTTACTAGGGGGCACTTGGGACATCTAGGTTAACTAGCGGGCACTTGGACTATGTAGTTTCCCTAGCGGGCATTTGGACTATTTAGGTTGCCTAGCGGGCACTTGGACTATGTAGGTTACCTAACAGGCACTTTGACTATCTAGGTTAACTAACGGGCACTTGGACTATATAGGGTAACTAGTGGGCACTTGGACTGTCTAGGTTACCTAACGGGCACTTGGATTATCTAGGTTAACGAACTGGCACTTGGACTATGTAGGTTTCCTAGCCACCACTTGGAGCATCTAGGTTCCCTAGCAGGCACTTGTACTATCTAGGTTACCTAGCTGGCACTTGGACTATGTAGGTCAACTAGAGGGCCCTTGGACTATCTACGTTAGCTAACGGGCACTTGGACTATGTATGTTCCAGAGCGGGCACTTGGATTATGTAGGTTGCCTAGCGGACATTTAGAGTATGTAGGTTTCCTTGCGGGCATTTGCACTATGTAGGTTCCCTAGCGGGCACTTGGACTATGTAGGTTCCCTAACGGGCACTTGGACAATGTAGGTTCCCTAGGGGTCACGTGGACTATGTAGGCTCCCTAGAAGGCACTTGGACTATGTAGGTTAACTAGCGGGCACTTGGACTATGTAGGTTACCCAATGGGCACTTGGACTATCTAGGTTAACGAACGGACACTTGGACTATGTAGGTTAGCTATCAGGCACTTGGACTATCTAGGTTACCTAGGGGAAACTTGGACGATTTAGGATAACTAGCGGACACTTGGACTATCTAGGTTAACTAGCAGGCCCTTGGACTATCTAGGTTTACTAGCGGGCACTTGGACTATCTAGGTTAACTAACGGGCACTTGGACTATGTAGTTTCCCTAGCCGGCATTTGGATTATTTAGGTTACCTAGTGGGCACTTGGACTATGTAGGTTATCTAGCGGGAACTTGGACTACGTAGGTTAACCAGAAGGCACTTGGACTATCAAGGTTACCTAGCGGGCCCTTGGACTATGTAGGTTACCAGCGGGCACTTGGACTATCTAGGTTAACGAACGTGCACTTGGACTATGTAGGTAACCTAGCGGGCACTTGGACTGTCTAGGTTACCTAGCGGGCACTTGGACTATCTAGGTTAACGAACGGGCACTTGGACTATGTAGGTTAACTAGCGGACACTTCGACTATCTAGGTTAGCTAACGGGCAATTGGACAATCTAGGTTAACTAACGGGCACTTGGACTATGTAGGTTGCCTAGCGGGCACTTGGACTATGTAGGTTCCCTATCGGGTACTTGGACTGTCTAGGTTAACTAGGGGGCAATTGGACTGTCTAGGTTACCTAGTGGGCACTTGGACTATGAACGTTCCCTAGCGGGCACTTGTGTTATCTACGTTACCAAGCGGGCACTTGGACAATGTAAGTTAACGAACGGGCACTTGGACTATGTAGGATAACTAGCGGACACTTGGACTATCTAGGATAGCTAACGGGCAATTGGACTATCAAGGTTACCTAACGGGCACTTGGACTATCTAGGTTACCTAGCATGCACTTTGACTATCTAGGTTAACTAACGGGCACGTGGACTATGTAGGTTGCCTAGCGAGCACCTGGACTATGTAGGTTCCCTAGCGGGCGCTTGGACTATGTAGATTCCCTAGCGGTACTTGGACTGTCTAGGTTAACTAGCGGGCAATTGGACTGTCTAGGTTACCTAGTGGGCACTTGGACTATGTAGTTTACCTAGCAGGCACTTGGACTATGTAGGTTTACTAGCAGGCACTTAGACTATCTAGGTTACCTAGCGGGCACTTGGACTATGTACGTTCCCTAGCGGGCACTTGGGCTATCTACGTTACCTAGCGGGCACGTGGACTATGTAGGTTAACGAATGGGCACTTGGACTATGTAGGTAACCTAGTGGTGACTTGGACTGACTAGGTTACCTAGCGGGCACTTGGACTATGTAGGTTAACTAGCGGGCACTTGGACTATCTAGGTTAACTAGCGGGCACTTGGACTATCTAGGTTAACTAGTGGGCCCTTGCACTATGTAGGTTAACTAGCGTGCCCATGGATTATGTAGGTTTACTAGGGGGCACTTGGACTATCTAGGTTAACTTGGGGGCACTTGGACTATGTAGTTTCCCTAGCGTATATTTGGACTATTTAGGTTACCTAGCGGGCACTTGGACTATGTAGGTTATCTAGCGGGCATTTGGACTATCTAGGTTACCTAGCAGGCACTTTGACTATCTAGGTTAACTAACGTGCATTTGGACTATGTAGGGCAACTAGCGGGCACTTGGACTGTCTAGGTTACCTAACGGGCACTTGGATTATCTAGGTTACCTAGCAGGCACTATGACTATCTAGGTTAACTAACGGGCATTTGGACTATGTAGGGCAACTAGCGGACACTTGGACTGTCAAGGTTACCTAACGGGCACTTGGATTATCTAGGTTAACGAACGGGCACTTGGACTATGTAGGTTACCTAGCCACCACTTGGACTATCTAGGTTAGCTAACAGGCACTTGGACTATCTAGGTTCCCTAGCGGGTTCTTGTACTATCTAGGTTACCTAGCTGGCACTTGGACTATGTAGGTCAACTAGCGGGCCCTTGGACTATCTAGGTTAGCTAACGGGCACTTGGACTATGTATGTTCCAGAGTGGGCACTTGGAGTATGTAGTTTGCCTGGCGGACATTTAGACTATGTAGGTTTCCTTGCGGGCATTTGGACTATGTAGGTTACCAGCGGGCACTTGGACAATCTAGGTTAACGAACGTGCACTTGGACTATGTAGGTAACCTAGCGGGCACTTGGACTGTCTAGGTTACCTAGCGGGCACTTGGACTTTCTAGGTTAACGAACGGGCACTTGGACTATGTAGGTTAACTAGCGGACACTTCGACTATCTAGGTTAGCTAACGGGCAATTGGACTATCTAGGTTACCTAGCGGGCACTTGGACTATGTAGGTTCCCTAGCGGGCACTTGGACTATTTAGGTTACCTAGCAGGCACTTTGACTATCTAGGTTAACTAACGGGCACTTGGACTATGTAGGTTGCCTAGCGAGCACTTGGAGTATGTAGGTTCCCTAGCGGGCAATTGGACTATGTAGGTTCCCTATCGGGTACTTGGACTGTCTAGGTTAACTAGCGGGCAATTGGACTGTCTAGGTTACCTAGTGGGCACTTGGAGTATGTACGTTCCCTAGCGGGCACTTGGGCTTTCTACGTTACTTAGCGGGCACTTGGACTATGTAGGTTAACGAACGGGCACTTGGACTATGTAGGTTAACGAACGGGCACTTGGATTATGTAGTTTACCTAGCAGGTACTTGGACTATGTAGGTTAACTAGCGGGCACTTGGACTATCTAGGTTACCTACGGGCACTTGGACTATATACCTTCCCTAGCGGGCACGTGGGCTATCTACGTTACCTAGCGGGCACTTGGAGTATGTAGGTTAACGAACGGGCACTTGGACTATGTAGGTAACCTAGTGGTCACTTGGACTATGTAGGTTATCTAGCGGACACTTGGACTCTCTAGGTTACCTAGCAGCACTTTGACTATCTAGGTTAACTAACGTGCACTTGGACTATGTAGGGTAACTAGCGGGCACTTGGACTGTCTAGGTTACCTAACGGGCACTTGGATTATCTAGGTTAACCAACGTGCACTTGGACTATGTAGGTAACCTAGCGGGCACTTGGACTGTCTAGGTTACCTAGCGGGCACTTGGACTATCTAGGTTAACGAACGGGCACTTGGACTATGTAGGTTAACTAGCAGACACTTCGACTATCTAGGTTAGCTAACGGGCAATTGGACCATCTATGTTAACTAACGGGCACTTGGACTATGTAGGTTGCCTAGCGAGCACTTGGACTATGTAGGTTCCCTAGTGGGCACTTGGACTATGTAGGTTCCCTATCGGGTACTTGGACTGTCTAGGTTAACTAGGGGGCAATTGGACTGTCTAGGTTACCTAGTGGGCACTTGGACTATGTACGTTCCCTAGCGGGCACATGGGCTATCTACGTTACCTAGCGGGCACTTGAACAATGTAAGTTAACGAACGGGCACTTGGACTATGTAGGTTAACTAGCGGACACTTTGACTATCTAGGATAGCTGACGGGCAATTGGACTATCAAGGTTACCTAACGGGAACTTGGACTATGTAGGTTGCCTATCGAGCACCTGGACTATGTAGGTTCCCTAGCAGGCGCTTGGACTATGTAGATTCCCTAGCGGTACTTGGACTGTCTAGGTTAACTAGCGGGCAATTGGACTGTCTAGGTTACCTAGTGGGCACTTGGACTATGTAGTTTACCAAGCAGGCACTTGGACTATGTAGGTTTACTAGTAGGCACTTAGACTATCTAGGTTACCTAGCGGGCACTTGGACTATGTACGTTCCCTAGCGGGCACTTGGGCTATCTACGTTACCTAGCGGGCACTTGGACTATGTAGGTTAACGAATGGGCACTTGGACTATGTAGGTAACCTAGTGGTCACTTGGACTGTCTAGGTTACCTAGCGGGCACTTGGACTATGTAGGTTAACTAGCGGGCAGTGGACTATCTAGGTTAACTAGCGGGCACTTGGACTATCTAGGTTAACTAGCGGGCACTTGGACTATCTAGGTTAACTAGCGGGCCCTTGCACTATGTAGGTTAATTAGCGGGGCCATGGATTATGGAGGTTTACTAGGGGGCACTTGGACTATGTAGTTTCCCTAGCGGACATTTGGACTATTTAGGTTACCTAGCGGGCAATTGGACTATGTAGGTTGCCTAGCGAGCACTTGGACTATGTAGGTTCCCTAGTGGGCACTTGGACTATGTAGGTTCCCTATCGGGTACTTGGACTGTCTAGGTTAACTAGGGGGCAATTGGACTGTCTAGGTTACCTAGCGGGCACTTGGACTTTCTAGGTTAACGAACGGGCACTTGGAATATGTAGGTTAACTCGCGGACACTTCGACTATCTAGGTTAGCTAACGGGCAATTGGACTATCTAGGTTACCTAGCGGGCACTTGGACTATGTAGGTTCACTAGCGGGCACTTGGACTATTTAGGTTACCTAGCAGGCACTTTGACTATCTAGGTTAACTAACGGGCACTTGGACTATGTAGGTTAACTAGCGGACACTTGCACGATCTAGGTTAACTAGCGGGTCCTTGCACTATGTAGGTTAACTAGCGGGCCCATGGATTATGTAGGTTTACTAGGGGCCACTTGGGACATCTAGGTTACCTAGCGGGCACTTGGACTATGTAGTTTCCCTAGCGGGCATTTGGACTATTTAGGTTGCCTAGCGGGCACTTGGACTATGAAGGTTACCTAAGAGGCACTTTGACTATCTAGGTTAACTAACGGGCACTTGGACTATGTAGGGTAACTAGCGGGCACTTGGACTGTCTAGGTTACCTAACGGGCACTTGGATTATCTAGGTTAACGAACGGGCACTTGGACTATGTAGGTTTCCTAGCCACCACTTGGAGTATCTAGGTTCCCTAGCGGGCACTTGTACTATCTAGGTTACCTAGCTGGCACTTGGACTTTGTAGGTCAACTAGCGGGCCCTTGGACTATCTACGTTAGCTAACGGGCACTTGGACTATGTATGTTCCAGAGCGGGCACTTGGAATATGTAGGTTGCCTAGCGGACATTTAGACTATGTAGGTTTCCTTGCGGGCATTTGTACTATGTAGGTTCCCTAGAGGGCACTTGGACTATGTAGGTTCCCTAACGGGCACTTGGACAATGTAGGTTCCCTAGGGGTCACGTGGACTATGTAGGCTCCCTAGAAGGCACTTGGACTATGTAGGTTAACTAGCGGGCACTTGGACTATGTAGGTTACCCAATGGGCACTTGGACTATCTAGGTTAACGAACGGACACTTGGACTATGTAGGTTAGCTATCAGGCACTTGGACTATCTAGGTTACCTAGGGGACACTTGGACGATTTAGGATAACTAGCGGGCACTTGGACTATCTAGGTTAACTAGCAGGCCCTTGGACTATCTAGGTTTACTAGCGGGCACTTGGACTATCTAGGTTAACTAACGGGCACTTGGACTATGTAGTTTCCCTAGCCGGCATTTGGATTATTTAGGTTACCTAGTGGGCACTTGGACTATGTAGGTTATCTAGCGGGAACTTGGACTACGCAGGTTAACCAGAAGGCACTTGGACTATCAAGGTTACCTAGCGGGCCCTTGGACTATGTAGGTTACCAGCGGGCACTTGGACTATCTAGGTTAACGAACGTGCACTTGGACTATGTAGGTAACCTAGCGGGCACTTGGACTGTCTAGGTTACCTAGCGGGCACTAGGACTATCTAGGTTAACGATCGGGCACTTGGACTATGTAGGTTAACTAGCGGACACTTCGACTATCTAGGTTAGCTAACGGGCAATTGGACAATCTAGGTTAACTAACGGGCACTTGGACTATGTAGGTTGCCTAGCGGGCACTTGGACTATGTAGGTTCCCTAGTGGGCACTTGGACTATGTAGGTTCCCTATCGGGTACTTGGACTGTCTAGGTTAACTAGGGGGCAATTGGACTGTCTAGGTTACCTAGTGGGCACTTGGACTATGAACGTTCCCTAGCGGGCACTTGGGTTATCTACGTTACCTAGCGGGCACTTGGACAATGTAAGTTAACGAACGGGCACTTGGACTATGTAGGATAACTAGCGGACACTTGGACTATCTAGGATAGCTAACGGGCAATTGGACTATCAAGGTTACCTAACGGGCACTTGGACTATCTAGGTTACCTAGCAGGCACTTTGACTATCTAGGTTAACTAACGGGCACGTGGACTATGTAGGTTGCCTAGCGAGCACCTGGACTATGTAGGTTCCCTAGCGGGCGCATGGACTATCTAGATTCCCTAGCGGTACTTGTACTGTCTAGG
This sequence comes from Tenrec ecaudatus, assembly GCF_050624435.1. Classification (NCBI taxonomy): domain Eukaryota; kingdom Metazoa; phylum Chordata; class Mammalia; order Afrosoricida; family Tenrecidae; genus Tenrec; species Tenrec ecaudatus. The sequence continues at coordinate 1,314,856 of NW_027457661.1, forward strand.
GAACTAGCGGGCAATTGGACTGTCTAGGTTACCTAGTGGGCACTTGGACTATGTAGTTTACCTAGCAGGCACTTGGACTATGTAGGTTTACTAGCAGGCACTTAGACTATCTAGGTTACCTAGCGGGCACTTGGACTATGTACGTTCCCTAGCGGGCACTTGGGCTATCTACGTTACCTAGCGGGCACTTGGACTATGTAGGTTAACGAATGGGCACTTGGACTATGTAGGTAACCTAGTGGTGACTTGGACTGTCTAGGTTACCTAGCGGGCACTTGGACTATGTAGGTTAACTAGCGGGCACTTGGACTATCTAGGTTAACTAGCGGGCACTTGGACTATCTAGGTTAACTAGTGGGCCCTTGCACTATGTAGGTTAACTAGCGGGCCCATGGATTATGTAGGTTTACTAGGGGGCACTTGGACTATCTAGGTTAACTTGGGGGCACTTGGACTATGTAGTTTCCCTAGCGTACATTTGGACTATTTAGGTTACCTAGCGGGCACTTGGACTATGTAGGTTATCTAGCGGGCACTTGGACTATCTAGGTTACCTAGCAGGCACTTTGACTATCTAGGTTAACTAACGTGCATTTGGACTATGTAGGGCAACTAGCGGGCACTTGGACTGTCTAGGTTACCTAACGGGTACTTGGATTATCTAGGTTACCTAGCAGGCACTATGACTATCTAGGTTAACTAACGGGCATTTGGACTATGTAGGGCAACTAGCGGGCACTTGGACTGTCAAGGTTACCTAACGGGCACTTGGATTATCTAGGTTAACTAACGGGCACTTGGACTATGTAGGTTACCTAGCCACCACTTGGACTATCTAGGTTAGCTAACAGGCACTTGGACTATCTAGGTTCCCTAGCGGGTACTTGTACTATCTAGGTTACCTAGCTGGCACTTGGACTATGCAGGTCAACTAGCGGGCCCTTGGACTATCTAGGTTAGCTAACGGGCACTTGGACTATGTATGTTCCAGAGTGGGCACTTGGAGTATGTAGATTGCCTAGCGGACATTTAGACTATGTAGGTTTCCTTGCGGGCATTTGGACTATGTAGGTTACCAGCGGGCACTTGGACAATCTAGGTTAACGAACGTGCACTTGGACTATGTAGGTAACCTAGCGGGCACTTGGACTGTCTAGGTTACCTAGCGGGCACTTGGACTTTCTAGGTTAACGAACGGGCACTTGGACTATGTAGGTTAACTAGCGGACACTTCGACTATCTAGGTTAGCTAACGGGCAATTGGACTATCTAGGTTACCTAGCGGGCACTTGGACTATGTAGGTTCCCTAGCGGGCACTTGGACTATTTAGGTTACCTAGCAGGCACTTTGACTATCTAGGTTAACTAACGGGCACTTGGACTATGTAGGTTGCCTAGCGAGCACTTGGAGTATGTAGGTTCCCTAGCGGGCAATTGGACTATGTAGGTTCCCTATCGGGTACTTAGACTGTCTAGGTTAACTAGCGGGCAATTGGACTGTCTAGGTTACCTAGTGGGCACTTGGAGTATGTACGTTCCCTAGCGGGCACTTGGGCTTTCTACGTTACTTAGCGGGCACTTGGACTATGTAGGTTAACGAACGGGCACTTGGACTATGTAGGTTAACGAACGGGCACTTGGATTATGTAGTTTACCTAGCAGGTACTTGGACTATGTAGGTTAACTAGCGGGCACTTGGACTATCTAGGTTACCTACGGGCACTTGGACTATATACCTTCCCTAGCGGGCACGTGGGCTATCTACGTTACCTAGCGGGCACTTGGAGTATGTAGGTTAACGAACGGGCACTTGGACTATGTAGGTAACCTAGTGGTCACTTGGACTATGTAGGTTATCTAGCGGACACTTGGACTCTCTAGGTTACCTAGCAGCACTTTGACTATCTAGGTTAACTAACGGGCACTTGGACTATGTAGGGTAACTAGCGGGCACTTGGACTGTCTAGGTTACCTAACGGGCACTTGGATTATCTAGGTTAACCAACGTGCACTTGGACTATGTAGGTAACCTAGCGGGCACTTGGACTGTCTAGGTTACCTAGCGGGCACTTGGAGTATCTAGGTTAACGAACGGGCACTTGGACTATGTAGGTTAACTAGCAGACACTTCGACTATCTAGGTTAGCTAACGGGCAATTGGACCATCTAGGTTAACTAACGGGCACTTGGACTATGTAGGTTGCCTAGCGAGCACTTGGACTATGTAGGTTCCCTAGTGGGCACTTGGACTATGTAGGTTCCCTATCGGGTACTTGGACTGTCTAGGTTAACTAGGGGGCAATTGGACTGTCTAGGTTACCTAGTGGGCACTTGGACTATGTACGTTCCCTAGCTGGCACATGGGCTATCTACGTTACCTAGCGGGCACTTGGACAATGTAAGTTAACGAACGGGCACTTGGACTATGTAGGTTAACTAGCGGACACTTTGACTATCTAGGATAGCTAACGGGCAATTGGACTATCAAGGTTACCTAACGGGCACTTGGACTATGTAGGTTGCCTATCGAGCACCTGGACTATGTAGGTTCCCTAGCAGGCGCTTGGACTAAGTAGATTCCCTAGCGGTACTTGGACTGTCTAGGTTAACTAGCGGGCAATTGGACTGTCTAGGTTACCGAGTGGGCACTTGGACTATGTAGTTTACCAAGCAGGCACTTGGACTATGTAGGTTTACTAGCAGGCACTTAGACTATCTAGGTTACCTAGCGGGCACTTGGACTATGTACGTTCCCTAGCGGGCACTTGGGCTATCTACGTTACCTAGCGGGCACTTGGACTATGTAGGTTAACGAATGGGCACTTGGACTATGTAGGTAACCTAGTGGTGACTTGGACTGTCTAGGTTACCTAGCGGGCACTTGGACTATGTAGGTTAACTAGCGGGCACTTGGACTATCTAGGTTAACTAGCGGGCACTTGGACTATCTAGGTTAACTAGCGGGCACTTGGACTATCTAGGTTAACTAGCGGGCCCTTGCACTATGTAGGTTAATTAGCGGGGCCATGGATTATGTAGGTTTACTAGGGGGCACTTGGACTATGTAGTTTCCCTAGCGGACATTTGGACTATTTAGGTTACCTAGCGGGCAATTGGACTATGTAGGTTGCCTAGCGAGCACTTGGACTATGTAGGTTCCCTAGTGGGCACTTGGACTATGTAGGTTCCCTATCGGGTACTTGGACTGTCTAGGTTAACTAGGGGGCAATTGGACTGTGTAGGTTACCTAGCGGGCACTTGGACTTTCTAGGTTAACGAACGGGCACTTGGACTATGTAGGTTAACTAGCGGACACTTCGACTATCTAGGTTAGCTAACGGGCAATTGGACTATCTAGGTTACCTAGCGGGCACTTGGACTATGTAGGTTCACTAGCGGGCACTTGGACTATTTAGGTTACCTAGCAGGCACTTTGACTATCTAGGTCAACTAACGGGCACTTGGACTATGTAGGTTGCCTAGGGAGCACTTGGAGTATGTAGGTTCCCTAGCGGGCAATTGGACTATGTAGGTTCCCTATCGGGTACTTGGACTGTCTAGGTTAACTAGCGGGCAATTGGACTGTCTAGGTTACCTAGTGGGCACTTGGAGTATGTACGTTCCCTAGCGGGCACTTGGGCTTTCTACGTTACTTAGCGGGCACTTGGACTATGTAGGTTAACGAACGGGCACTTGGACTATGTAGGTTAACGAACGGGCACTTGGATTATGTAGTTTACCTAGCAGGTACTTGGACTATGTAGGGTAACTATCGGGCACTTGGACTATCTAGGTTACCTACGGGCACTTGGACTATATACCTTCCCTAGCGGGCACGTGGGCTATCTGTGTTACCTAGCGGGCACTTGGAGTATGTAGGTTAACGAACGGGCACTTGGACTATGTAGGTAACCTAGTGGTCACTTGGACTATGTAGGTTATCTAGCGGACACTTGGACTCTCTAGGTTACCTAGCAGGCACTTTGACTATCTAGGTTAACTAACGGGCGCTTGGACTATGTAGGGTAACTAGCGGGCACTTGGACTGTCTAGGTTACCTAGCGGGCACTTGGACTATCGAGGTTAACGAACGGGCACTTGGACTATGTAGGTTAACTAGCAGACACTTCGACTATCTAGGTTAGCTAACGGGCAATTGGACCATCTAGGTTAACTAACGGGCACTTGGACTATGTAGGTTGCCTAGCGAGCACTTGGACTATGTAGGTTCCCTAGTGGGCACTTGGACTATGTAGGTTCCCTATCGGATACTTGGACTGTCTAGGTTAACTAGGGGGCAATTGGACTGTCTAGGTTACCTAGTGGGCACTTGGACTATGTACGTTCCCTAGCGGGCACTTGGGCTATCTACATTACATAGCGGGCACTTGGAAAATGTAAGTTAACAAACGGGCACTTGGACTATGTAGGTTAACTAGCGGACACTTGGACTATCTAGGATAGCTAACTGGCAATTGGAATATCAAGGTTACCTAACGGCCACTTGGACAATGTAGGTTACCTAGCGGGCACTTTGACTATCTAGGTTAACTAACGGGCACTTGGACTATGTAGGTTGCCTATCGAGCACCTGGACTATGTAGGTTCCCTAGCGGGCGCTTGGACTATGTAGAATCCCTAGCGGTACTTGGACTGTCTAGGTTAACTAGCGGGCAATTGGACTGTCTAGGTTACCTAGTGGGCACTTGGACTATGTAGTTTACCTAGCAGGCACTTGGACTATGTAGGTTTACTAGCAGGCACTTAGACTATCTAGGTTACCTAGCGGGCACTTGGACTATGTACGTTCCCTAGCGGGCACTTGGGCTATCTACGTTACCTAGCGGGCACTTGGACTATGTAGGTTAACGAATGGGCACTTGGACTATGTAGGTAACCTAGTGGTGACTTGGACTGTCTAGGTTACCTAGCGGGCACTTGCACTATGTAGGTTAACTAGCGGGCACTTGGACTATCTAGGTTAACTAGCGGGCACTTGGACTATCTAGGTTAACTAGCGGGCACTTGGACTATCTCGTTAACTAGCGGGCCCTTGCACTATGTAGGTTAATTAGCGGGGCCATGGATTATGTAGGTTTACTAGGGGGCACTTGGACTATCTAGGTTAACTAGCGGGCACTTGGACTATGTAGTTTCCTTAGCGGACATTTGGACTATTTAGGTTACCTAGCGGGCACTAGGACTATGTAGGTTGCCTAGCGAGTACTTGGACTATGTAGGTTCTCTAGTGGGCACTTGGACTATTTAGGTTCCCCATCGGGTACTTGGACTGTCTAGGTTAACTAGGGGGCCATTGGACTGTCTAGGTTACCTAGTGGGCACTTGGACTATGTACGTTCCCTAGCGGGCACTTGGGTTATCTACGTTACCTAGCGGGCACTCGGACAATGTAAGTTAACGAACGGGCACTTGGACTATGTAGGTTAACTAGCGGACACTTGGACTATCTAGGATAGCTAACGGGAAATTGGACTATCAAGGTTACCTAACGGGCACTTGGACTATGTAGGTTACCTAGCGGGCACTTGGACTATCTAGGTTACCTAGCAGGCACTTTGACTATCTAGGTTAACTAACGGGCACTTGGACTATGTAGGTTGCCTAGCGAGCACCTGGACTATGTAGGTTCCCTAGCGGGCGCTTGGACTATGTAGATTCCCTAGCAGGCACTTTGACTATCTAGGTTAACTAACGGGCATTTGGACTATGTAGGGCAACTAGCGGGCAGTTGGACTGTCTAGGTTACCTAAAGGGCACTTGGATTATCTAGGTTAACGAACGTGCACTTGGACTATGTAGGTAACCTAGCGGGCACTTGGACTGTCTAGGTTACCTAGCGGGCACTTGGACTATCTAGGTTAACGAACGGGGACTTGGACTATGTAGGTTAACTAGCTGACACTTCGACTATCTAGGTTAGCTAACGGGCAATTGGACCATCTAGGTTAACTAACGGGCACTTGGACTATGTAGGTTGCCTAGCGAGCACTTGGACTATGTAGGTTCCCTAGAGGGCACTTGGACTATGTAGGTTCCCTATCGGGTACTTGGACTGTCTAGGTTAACTAGGGGGCAATTGGACTGTCTAGGTTACCTAGTGGGCACTTGGACTATGTACGTTCCCTATCGGGCACTTGGGCTATCTACGTTACCTAGCGGGCACTTGGACAATGTAAGTTAACGAACGGGCACTTGGACTATGTAGGTTAACTAGCGGACACTTGGACTATCTAGGATAGCTAACGGGCAATTGGACTATCAAGGTTACCTAACGGGCACTTGGACAATGTAGGTTACCTAGCGGGCACTATGACTATCTAGGTTAACTAACGGGCACTTGGACTATGTAGGTTGCCTATCGAGCACCTGGACTATGTAGGTTCCCTAGCGGGCGCTTGGACTATGTAGATTCCCTAGCGGTACTTGGACTGTCTAGGTTAACTAGCGGGCAATTGGACTGTCTAGGTTACCTAGTGGGCACTTGGACTATGTAGTTAACATAGCAGGCACTTGGACTATGTAGGTTTACTAGCAGGCACTTGGGCTATCTACGTTACCTAGCGGGCACTTGGACTAAGTAGGTTGACGAATGGGCACTTGGACTATGTAGGTAACCTAGTGGTCACTTGGACTGTCTAGGTTACCTAGCGGGCACTTGGACTATGTAGGTTCACTAGCGGGCACTTGGACTATCTAGGTTAACTAGCGGGCACTTGGACTATGTAGGTTAACTAGCGGGCACTTGGACTATCTAGGTTAACTAGCGGGCCCTTGCACTATGTAGGTTAATTAGCGGGGCCATGGATTATGTAGGTTTACTAGCGGGCACTTGGACTATCTAGGTTAACTAGCGGGCACTTGGACTATGTAGTTTCCCTAGCGGACATTTGGACTATTTAGGTTACCTAGCGGGCACTTGGACTATGTAGGTTGCCTAGCGAGCACTTGGACTTTGTAGGTTCCCTAGCGGGCGCTTTGACTATGTAGATTCCCTAGCGGTACTTGGACTGTCTAGGTTAACTAGCGGGCAATTGGACTGTCTAGGTTACCTAGTGGGCACTTGGACTATGTAGTTTACCTAGCAGGCACTTGGACTATGTAGGTATACTAGCAGGCACTTAGACTATCTAGGTTACCTAGCGGACACTTGGACTATGTACGTTCCCTAGCGGGCATATGGGCTATCTACGTTACCTAGCGGGCACTTGGACTATGTAGGTTAACGAATGGGCACTTGGACTATGTTGGTAACCTAGTGGTCACTTGGACTGTCTAGGTTACCTAGCGGTCACTTGGACTATGTAGGTTAACTAGCGGGCAATTGGACTATCTAGGTTAACTAGCGGGCACTTGGACTATCTAGGTTAACTAGCGGGCACTTGGACTATCTAGGTTAACTAGCGGGCCCTTGCACTATGTAGGTTAACTAGCGGGCCCATGGATTATGTAGGTTTACTAGGGGGCACTTGGACTATCTAGGTTAACTAGCGGGCACTTGGACTATGTACGGCAACTAGCGGGCACTTGGACTGTCTAGGTTACCTAACGGGCACTTGGATTATCTAGGTTAACGAACGGGTACTTGGACTATGTAGGTTACGTAGCCACCACTTGGACTATCTAGGTTAGCTAACACGCACTTGGACTATCTAGGTTCCCTAGCTGGCACTTGTACTATTTAGGTTACCTAGCTGGCACTTGTACTGTGTAGGTCAACTAGCGGGCCCTTGGACAATCTAGGTTAGCTAACGGGCACTTGGACTATGTATGTTCCAGAGTGGGCTCTTAGATTATGTAGGTTGCCTAGCGGACATTTAGACTATGTAGGTTTCCTTGCGGGCATTTGAGCTATATAGGTTACCAGCGGGCACTTGGACAATCTAGGTTAACGAACGTGCACTTGGACTATGTAGGTAACCTAGCGGGCACTTGGACTGTCTAGGTTACCTAGCGGGCACTTGGACTTTCTAGGTTAACGAACGGGCACTTGGACTATGTAGGTTAACTAGCGGACACTTCGACTATCTAGGTTAGCTAACGGGCAATTGGACTATCTAGGTTACCTAGCGGGCACTTGGACTATGTCGGTTCCCTAGCGGGCACTTGGACTATTTAGGTTACCTAGCAGGCACTTTGACTATCTAGGTTAACTAACGGGCACTTGGACTATGTAGGTTGCCTAGCGAGCACTTGGATTATCTAGGTTAACGAACGGGCACTTGGACTATGTAGGTTACCTAGCCACCACTTGGACTATCTAGGTTAGCTAACAGGCACTTGGACTATCTAGGTTCCCTAGCGGGCACTTGTACTATCTAGGTTACCTAGCTTGCACTTGGACTATGTAGGTCAACTAGCGGGCCCTTGGACTATCTAGGTTAGCTAACGGGCACTTGGACTATGTATGTTCCAGAGTGGGCACTTGGATTATGTAGGTTGCCTAGCGGACATTTAGACTATGTTGGTTTCCTTGCGGGCAATTGGAATATGTAGGTTACCAGCGGGCACATGGACAATCTAGGTTAACGAACGTGCACTTGGACTATGTAGGTAACCTAGCGGGCACTTGGACTGTCTAGGTTAACTAGCGGGCACTTGGACTATCTAGGTTAACGAACGGGCACTTGGTCTATGTAGGTTAACTAGCGGACACTTCGACTATCTAGGTTAGCTAACGGGCAATTGGACTATCTAGGTTACCTAGCGGTCACATGGACTATGTAGGTTCCCTAGCGGGCACTTGGACTACTGAGGTTACCTAGCAGGCACTTTGACTATCTAGGTTAACTAACGGGCACTTGGACTATGTAGGTTGCCTAGCGAGCACTTGGAGTATGTAGGTTCCCTAGCGGGCAATTGGACTATGTAGGTTCCCTATCGGGTACTTGGACTGTCTAGATTAACTAGCGGGCAATTGGACTGTCTAGGTTACCTAGTGGGCACTTGGAGTATGTACGTTCCCTAGCGGGCACTTGGACTTTCTACGTTACCTAGCGGGCACTTGGACTATGTAGGTTAACGAACGGGCACTTGGACTATGTAGGTTAACGAACGGGCACTTGGATTATGTAGTTTACCTAGCAGGTACTTGGACTATGTAGGTTAACTGGCGGGCATTTGGACTATCTAGGTTACCTAGGGGCACTTGGACTATGTACCTTCCCTAGCGGGCACTTGGGCTATCTACGTTACCTAGCGGGCACTTGGACTATGTAGGTTAACGAACGGGCACTTGGACTATGTAGGTAACCTAGTGGTCACTTGGACTATGTAGGTTATCTAGCGGACACTTGGACTATCTAGGTTATCTAATGGCCACTTGGACTATGTAGGGTAACTAGCGGGCACTAGGACTATGTAGGGTAACCAGCGGGCACTTGGACTGTCTAGGTTACCTAACGGGCACTTGGATTATCTAGGTTAACGAACGTGCACTTGGACTATGTAGGTAACCTAGCGGGCACTTGGACTGTCTAGGTTACCTAGCGGGCACTTGGACTATCTAGGTTAACGAACGGGCACTTGGACTATGTAGGTTAACTAGCGGACACTTCGACTATCTAGGTTAGCTAACATGCAATTGGACAATCTAGGTTAACTAACGGTCACTTGGACTATGTAGATTGCCTAGCGAGCACTTGGACTATGTAGGTTCCCTAGTGGGCACTTGGACTATGTAGGTTCCCTATCGGGTACTTGGACTGGCTAGGTTAACTAGGGGGCAATTGGACTGTCTAGGTTACCTAGTGGGCACTTGGACTATGTACGTTCCCTAGCGGGCACTTGGGATATCTACGTTACCTAGCGGGCACTTGGACAATGTAAGTTAACGAACGGGCACTTGGACTATGTAGGTTAACTAGCGGACACTTGGACTATCTAGGATAGCTAACGGGCAATTGGACTATCAAGGTTACCTAACGGGCACTTGGACTATGTAGGTTACCTAGCGGGCACTTGGACTATGTAGGTTAACTAGCGGGCAATTGGACTATCTAGGTTAACTAGCGGGCACTTGGACTATCTAGGTTAACTAGCGGGCCCTTGCACTCTGTAGGTTAACTAGCGGGCCCATGGATTATGTAGGTTTACTAGGGTGCACTTGGACTATCTAGGTTAACTAGCGGGCACTTGGACTATGTAGTTTCCCTAGCTGACATTTGGACTATTTAGGTTACCTAGCGGGCACGTGGAATATGTAGGTTATTAGCGGGCACTTGGACTATCTAGGTAACCTAGCAGGCACTTTGACTATCTAGGTTAACTAACGGGCACTTGGACTATGTAGGTTGCCTATCGAGCACCTGGACTATGTAGGTTCCCTAGCGGGCGCTTGGACTATGTAGATTCCCTAGCGGTACTTGGACTGTCTAGGTTAACTAGCGGGCAATTGGACTGTCTAGGTTACCTAGTGGGCACTTGGACTATGTAGTTAACATAGCAGGCACTTTGACTATGTAGGTTTACTAGCAGGCACTTGGGCTATCTACGTTACCTAGCGGGCACTTGGACTAAGTAGGTTGACGAATGGGCACTTGGACTATGTAGGTAACCTAGTGGTCACTTGGACTGTCTAGGTTACCTAGCGGGCACTTGGACTATGTAGGTTCACTAGCGGGCACTTGGACTATCTAGGTTAACTAGCGGGCACTTGGACTATGTAGGTTAACTAGCGGGCACTTGGACTATCTAGGTTAACTAGCGGGCCCTTGCACTATGTAGGTTAATTAGCGGGGCCATGGATTATGTAGGTTTACTAGCGGGCACTTGGACTATCTAGGTTAACTAGCGGGCACTTGGACTATGTAGTTTCCCTAGCGGACATTTGGACTATTTAGGTTACCTAGCGGGCACTTGGACTATGTAGGTTGCCTAGCGAGCACTTGGACTTTGTAGGTTCCCTAGCGGGCGCTTTGACTATGTAGATTCCCTAGCGGTACTTGGACTGTCTAGGTTAACTAGCGGGCAATTGGACTGTCTAGGTTACCTAGTGGGCACTTGGACTATGTAGTTTACCTAGCAGGCACTTGGACTATGTAGGTATACTAGCAGGCACTTAGACTATCTAGGTTACCTAGCGGACACTTGGACTATGTACGTTCCCTAGCGGGCATATGGGCTATCTACGTTACCTAGCGGGCACTTGGACTATGTAGGTTAACGAATGGGCACTTGGACTATGTTGGTAACCTAGTGGTCACTTGGACTGTCTAGGTTACCTAGCGGTCACTTGGACTATGTAGGTTAACTAGCGGGCAATTGGACTATCTAGGTTAACTAGCGGGCACTTGGACTATCTAGGTTAACTAGCGGGCACTTGGACTATCTAGGTTAACTAGCGGGCCCTTGCACTATGTAGGTTAACTAGCGGGCCCATGGATTATGTAGGTTTACTAGGGGGCACTTGGACTATCTAGGTTAACTAGCGGGCACTTGGACTATGTACGGCAACTAGCGGGCACTTGGACTGTCTAGGTTACCTAACGGGCACTTGGATTATCTAGGTTAACGAACGGGTACTTGGACTATGTAGGTTACGTAGCCACCACTTGGACTATCTAGGTTAGCTAACACGCACTTGGACTATCTAGGTTCCCTAGCTGGCACTTGTACTATTTAGGTTACCTAGCTGGCACTTGTACTGTGTAGGTCAACTAGCGGGCCCTTGGACAATCTAGGTTAGCTAACGGGCACTTGGACTATGTATGTTCCAGAGTGGGCTCTTAGATTATGTAGGTTGCCTAGCGGACATTTAGACTATGTAGGTTTCCTTGCGGGCATTTGAGCTATATAGGTTACCAGCGGGCACTTGGACAATCTAGGTTAACGAACGTGCACTTGGACTATGTAGGTAACCTAGCGGGCACTTGGACTGTCTAGGTTACCTAGCGGGCACTTGGACTTTCTAGGTTAACGAACGGGCACTTGGACTATGTAGGTTAACTAGCGGACACTTCGACTATCTAGGTTAGCTAACGGGCAATTGGACTATCTAGGTTACCTAGCGGGCACTTGGACTATGTCGGTTCCCTAGCGGGCACTTGGACTATTTAGGTTACCTAGCAGGCACTTTGACTATCTAGGTTAACTAACGGGCACTTGGACTATGTAGGTTGCCTAGCGAGCACTTGGATTATCTAGGTTAACGAACGGGCACTTGGACTATGTAGGTTACCTAGCCACCACTTGGACTATCTAGGTTAGCTAACAGGCACTTGGACTATCTAGGTTCCCTAGCGGGCACTTGTACTATCTAGGTTACCTAGCTTGCACTTGGACTATGTAGGTCAACTAGCGGGCCCTTGGACTATCTAGGTTAGCTAACGGGCACTTGGACTATGTATGTTCCAGAGTGGGCACTTGGATTATGTAGGTTGCCTAGCGGACATTTAGACTATGTTGGTTTCCTTGCGGGCAATTGGAATATGTAGGTTACCAGCGGGCACATGGACAATCTAGGTTAACGAACGTGCACTTGGACTATGTAGGTAACCTAGCGGGCACTTGGACTGTCTAGGTTAACTAGCGGGCACTTGGACTATCTAGGTTAACGAACGGGCACTTGGTCTATGTAGGTTAACTAGCGGACACTTCGACTATCTAGGTTAGCTAACGGGCAATTGGACTATCTAGGTTACCTAGCGGTCACATGGACTATGTAGGTTCCCTAGCGGGCACTTGGACTACTGAGGTTACCTAGCAGGCACTTTGACTATCTAGGTTAACTAACGGGCACTTGGACTATGTAGGTTGCCTAGCGAGCACTTGGAGTATGTAGGTTCCCTAGCGGGCAATTGGACTATGTAGGTTCCCTATCGGGTACTTGGACTGTCTAGATTAACTAGCGGGCAATTGGACTGTCTAGGTTACCTAGTGGGCACTTGGAGTATGTACGTTCCCTAGCGGGCACTTGGACTTTCTACGTTACCTAGCGGGCACTTGGACTATGTAGGTTAACGAACGGGCACTTGGACTATGTAGGTTAACGAACGGGCACTTGGATTATGTAGTTTACCTAGCAGGTACTTGGACTATGTAGGTTAACTGGCGGGCATTTGGACTATCTAGGTTACCTAGGGGCACTTGGACTATGTACCTTCCCTAGCGGGCACTTGGGCTATCTACGTTACCTAGCGGGCACTTGGACTATGTAGGTTAACGAACGGGCACTTGGACTATGTAGGTAACCTAGTGGTCACTTGGACTATGTAGGTTATCTAGCGGACACTTGGACTATCTAGGTTATCTAATGGCCACTTGGACTATGTAGGGTAACTAGCGGGCACTAGGACTATGTAGGGTAACCAGCGGGCACTTGGACTGTCTAGGTTACCTAACGGGCACTTGGATTATCTAGGTTAACGAACGTGCACTTGGACTATGTAGGTAACCTAGCGGGCACTTGGACTGTCTAGGTTACCTAGCGGGCACTTGGACTATCTAGGTTAACGAACGGGCACTTGGACTATGTAGGTTAACTAGCGGACACTTCGACTATCTAGGTTAGCTAACATGCAATTGGACAATCTAGGTTAACTAACGGTCACTTGGACTATGTAGATTGCCTAGCGAGCACTTGGACTATGTAGGTTCCCTAGTGGGCACTTGGACTATGTAGGTTCCCTATCGGGTACTTGGACTGGCTAGGTTAACTAGGGGGCAATTGGACTGTCTAGGTTACCTAGTGGGCACTTGGACTATGTACGTTCCCTAGCGGGCACTTGGGATATCTACGTTACCTAGCGGGCACTTGGACAATGTAAGTTAACGAACGGGCACTTGGACTATGTAGGTTAACTAGCGGACACTTGGACTATCTAGGATAGCTAACGGGCAATTGGACTATCAAGGTTACCTAACGGGCACTTGGACTATGTAGGTTACCTAGCGGGCACTTGGACTATGTAGGTTAACTAGCGGGCAATTGGACTATCTAGGTTAACTAGCGGGCACTTGGACTATCTAGGTTAACTAGCGGGCCCTTGCACTCTGTAGGTTAACTAGCGGGCCCATGGATTATGTAGGTTTACTAGGGTGCACTTGGACTATCTAGGTTAACTAGCGGGCACTTGGACTATGTAGTTTCCCTAGCTGACATTTGGACTATTTAGGTTACCTAGCGGGCACGTGGAATATGTAGGTTATTAGCGGGCACTTGGACTATCTAGGTAACCTAGCAGGCACTTTGACTATCTAGGTTAACTAACGGGCATTTGGACTATGTAGGGCAACTATCGGGCACTTGGACTGTCTAGGTTACCTAACGGGCACTTGGATTATCTAGGTTAACGAACGGGCACTTGGACTATGTAGGTTACCTAGCCACCACTTGGACTATCTAGGTTAGCTAACAGGCACTTGGACTATCTAGGTTCCCTAGCGGGCACTTGTACTATCTAGGTTACCTAGCTGGCACTTGGACTATGTAGGTCAACTAGCGGGCCCTTGGACTATCTAGGTTAGCTAACGGGCACTTGGACTATGTATGTTCCAGAGTGGGCACTTGGATTATGTAGGTTGCCTAGCGGACATTTAGACTATGTTGGTTTCCTTGCAGGCATTTGGACTATGTAGGTTACCAGCGGGCACTTGGACAATCTAGGTTAACGAACGTGCACTTGGACTATGTAGGTAACCTAGCGGGCACTTGGACTGTCTAGGTTAACTAGCGGGCACTTGGACTATCTAGGTTAACGAACGGACACTTGGACTATGTAGGTTAACTAGCGGACACTTCGACTATCTAGGTTAGCTAACGGTCAATTGGACTATCTAGGTTACCTAGCGGTCACGTGGACTATGTAGGTTCCCTAGCGGGCACTTGGACTATCTAGGTTACCTAGCCACCACTTGGACTATCTAGGTTAGCTAACAGGCACTTGTACTATCTAGGTTCCCTAGCGGGCACTTGTACTATCTAAGTTACCTAGCTGGCACTTGGACTATGTAGGTCAACTATTGGGCCCTTGGACTATCTAGGTTAGCTAACGGGCACTTGGACTATGTATGTTCCAGAGTGGGCACTTGTATTATGTAGGTTGCCTAGCGGACATTGAGACTATGTAGGTTTCCTTGCGGGCATTTGGACTATGTAGGTTACCTAGCGGGCACTTGGACTATGTAGGTGCCTAGCGGTCACGTGGACTATGTAGGCTCCCTAGAAGGCACTTGGACTATGTAGGTTAACTAGCGGACACTTGGACTAACCAGGTTACCAGGCGGGCACTTGGACTATGTAGGTTACCCAATGGACATTTGGACTATCTAGGTTAACGAACGGACACTTGGACTATGTAGGTTAGGTATCAGGCACTTGGACTATCTAGGTTACCTAGCAGGCACTTGGACTATGTAGGTTACGTAGCGGACACTTGGATGATTTAGGTTAACTAGCGGGCACTTGGACTATCTAGGTTAACTAGCAGGCCCTTGGACTATCTAGGTTTACTAGCGGACACTTGGACTATCTAGGTTACCTAGCGGACACTTGGACTATGTACCTTCCCTAGCAGGCACTTGGACTATCTAGGTTACCTAGAAGGCACTTGCATTATGAAGGATCCCTAGCGGGCAATTGGACTATCTAGGTTACCTAGCTGGCACTTGGACTATGTAGGTTAACTAGCGGACACTTGCACGATCTAGGTTAACTAGCGGGCCCTTGCACTATGTAGGTTAACTAGCGGGTCCATGGATTATGTAGGTTTACTAGGGGGCACTTGGAACATCTAGGTTAACTAGCGGGCACTTGGACAATGTAGTTTCCCTAGCGGGCATTTGGACTATTTTGGTTGCCTAGCGGGCACTTGGACTATGTAGGTTACCTAACAGGCACTTTGACTATCTAGGTTAACTAAGGGCACTTGGACTATGTAGGGTAACTAGCGGGCACTTGGACTGTCTAGGTTACATAACGGGCACTTGGATTATCTAGGTTAACGAACGGGCACTTGGACTATGTAGGTTACCTAGCCACCACTTGGACTATCTAGGTTCCCTAGCGGTCACTTGTACTATCTAGGTTACCTAGCTGGCACTTGGACTGTCTAGGTTAACTAGCGGGCAATTGGATTGTCTAGGTTACCTAGTGGGCACTTGGACTTTCTAGGTTAACGAACGGGCACTTGGACTATGTAGGTTAACTAGCGGACACTTCGACTATCTAGGTTAGCTAACGGACAATTGGACTATCTAGGTTACCTAGCGGGCACTTGGACTATGTAGGTTCCCTAGCGGGCACTTGGACTTTTTAGGTTACCTAGCAGGCACTTTGACTATCTAGGTTAACTAACGGGCACTTGGACTATGTAGGTTGCCTAGCGAGCACTTGGAGTATGTAGGTTCCCTAGCATGCAATTGGACTATGTAGGTTCCCTATCGGGTACTTGGACTGTCTAGGTTAACTGGCGGGCAATTGGACTGTCTAGGTTACCTAGTGGGCACTTGGAGTATGTACGTTCCCTAGCGGGCACTTGGGCTTTCTACGTTACCTAGCGGGCACTTGGACTATGTAGGTTAACGAACGGACACTTGGATTATGTAGTTTACCTAGCAGGTACTTGGACTATGTAGGTTAACTAGCGGGCACTTGGACTATCTAGGTTACCTACGGGCACATGGACTATGTACCTTCCCTAGCGGGCACTTGGGCTATCTACGTTACCTAGCGGGCACTTGGACTATGTAGGTTAACGAACGGGCACTTGGACTATGTAGGTAACCTAGTGGTCACTTGGACTATGTAGGTTATCTAGCGGACACTTGGACTATCTAGGTTACCTAGCAGGCACTTTGACTATCTAGGTTAACTAACGGGCACTTGGACTATGTAGGGTAACTAGCGGGCACTTGGACTGTCTAGGTTACCTAACGGGCACTTGGATTATCTAGATTAACGAACGTGCACTTGGACTATGTAGGTAACCTAGCGGGCACTTGGACTGTCTAGGTTACCTAGCGGGCACTTGGACTATCTAGGTTAACGAACGGGCACTTGGACTATGTAGGTTAACTAGCGGACACTTCGATTATCTAGGTTAGCTAACGGGCAATTGGACAATCTAGGTTAACTAACGGGCACTTGGACTATGTAGGTTGCCTAGCGAGCACCTGGACTATGTAGGTTCCCTAGTGGGCACTTGGACTATGTAGGTTCCCTATCGGGTACTTGGACTGTCTAGGTTACCTAGGGGGCAATTGGACTGTCTAGGTTACCTAGTGGGCACTTGGACTATGTACATTCCATAGCGGGCACTTGGGTTATCTACGTTACCGTGCGGGCACTTGGACAATGTAAGTTAACGAACGGGCACTTGGACTATGTAGGTTAACTAGCGGACACTTGGACTATCTAGGATAGCTAACGGGCAATTGGACTATCAAGGTTACCTAACGGGCACTTGGACTATGTAGGTTACCTAGCGGGCACTTGGACTATCTAGGTTACCTAGCCACCACTTGGACTATCTAGGTTAGCTAACAGGCATTTGGACTATCTAGGTTCCCTAGCGGGCACTTGTACTATCTAAGTTACCTAGCTGGCACTTGGACTATGTAGGTCAACTAGTGGGCCCTTGGACTATCTAGGTTAGCTAACGGGCACTTGGACTATGTATGTTCCAGAGTGGGCCCTTGTATTATGTAGGTTGCCTAGCGGACATTTAGACTATGTAGGTTTCCTTACGGGCATTTGGACTATTTAGGTTACCTAGCGGGCACTTGGACTATATAGGTTCCCTTGCGGTCACGTGGACTATGTAGGCTCCCTAGAAGGCACTTGGACTATGTAGGTTAACTAGCGGGCACTTGGACTAACCAGGTTACCAGGCGGGCACTTGGAATATGTAGGTTACCCAATGGGCACTTGGACTATCTAGGTTAACGAACGGACACTTGGACTATGTAGGTTAGGTATCAGGCACTTGGACTATCTAGGTTACCTAGCAGGCACTTGGACTATGTAGGTTACCTAGCGGACACTTGGATGATTTAGGTTAACTAGCGGGCACTTGGACTATCTAGGTTAACTAGCAGGCCCTTGGACTATCTAGGTTTACTAGCGGGCACTTGGACTATCTAGGTTACCTAGCGGACACTTGGACTATGTACCTTCCCTAGCGGGCACTTGGACTATCTAGGTTACCTAGCAGGCACTTGGATTATGAAGGATCCCTAGCGGGCAATTGGACTATCTAGGTTACCTAGCTGGCACTTGGACTATGTAGGTTAACTAGCGGACACTTGCACGATCTAGGTTAACTAGCGGGCCCTTGCACTATATAGGTTAACTCGAGGGCCCATGGATTATGTAGGTTTACTAGGGGGCACTTGGAACATCTAGGTTAACTAGCGGGCACTTGGACTATGTAGTTTCCCTAGCGGGCATTTGGACTATTTAGGTTGCCTAGCGGGCACTTGGACTATGTAAGTTACCTAGCAGGCACTTTGATTATCTAGGATAACTAAGGGCACTTGGACTATGTAGGGTAAGTAGCGGGCACTTGGACTGTCTAGGTTACCTAACTGGCACTTGGATTATCTAGGTTAATGAACGGGCACTTGGACTATGTAGGTTACCTAGCCACCACTTGGACTATCGAGGTTCCCTAGCGGGCACTTGTACTATCTAGGTTACCTAGCTGGCACTTGGACTATGTAGGTCAACTAGCGGGCCCTTGGATTATCTAGGTTAGCTAACGGGCACTTGGACTATGTATGTTCCAGAGCGGGCACTTGGATTATGTAGGTTGCCTAGCGGACATTTAGACTATGTAGGTTTCCTTGCGGGCATTTGGACTATGTAGGTTACCTAGCGGGCACTTGGACAATGTAGGTTCCCTAACGGGCACTTGGACTATGTAGGTTCCCTAGCGGTCACGTGGACTATGTAGGCTCCCTAGAAGGCACTTGGACTATGTAGGTTAACTAGCGGGCACTTGGACTTTGTAGGTTACCCAATGGGCACTTGGACTATGTAGGTTAACGAACGGACACTTGGACTATGTAGGTTAGCTATCAGGCACTTGGACTATCTAGGTTACCTAGGGGACACGTGGACGATTTAGGTTAACTAGGGGGCACTTGGACTATCTAGGTTAACTAGCAGGCCCTTGGACTATCTAGGTTTACTAGCGGGCACTTGGACTATCTAGGTTAACTAACGGGCACTTGGACTATGTAGTTTCCCTAGCGGGCATTTGGATTATTTAGGTTACCTAGTGGGCACTTGGACTATGTAGGTTATTAGCGGGCACTTGGACTACGTAGGTTAACTAGAAGGCACTTGAACTGTCAAGGTTACCTAACGGGCCCTTGGACTATGTAGGTTACCAGCGGGCACTTGGACTATCTAGGTTAACGAACGTGCACTTGGACTATGTAGGTAACCTAGCGGGCACTTGGACTGTCTAGGTTACCTAGCGGGCACTTGGACTATCTAGGTTAACGAACGGGCACTTGGACTATGTAGGTTAACTAGCGGACACTTCGACTATCTAGGTTAGCTAACGGGCAATTGGACAATCTAGGTTAACTAACGGGCACTTGGACTATGTAGGTAGCCTAGCGAACACTTGGACTATGTAGGTTCCCTAGTGGGCACTTGGACTATGTAGGTTCCCTATCGGGTACTTGGACTGTCTAGGTTAACTAGGGGGCAATTGGACTGTCTAGGTTACCTAGTGGGCACTTGGACTATGTACGTTCCCTAGCGGGCACTTGGGTTATCTACGTTACCTAGCGGGCACTTGGACAATGTAAGTTAACGAACGGGCACTTGGACTATGTAGGTTAACTAGCGGACACTTGGACTATCTAGGATAGCTAACGGGCAATTGGACTATCAAGGTTACCTAACGGGCACTTGGACTATGTAGGTTACCTAGCGGGCACTTGGACTATCTAGGTTACCTAGCATGCACTTTGACTATCTAGGTTAACTAACGGGCACGTGGACTATGTAGGTTGCCTAGCGAGCACCTGGACTATGTAGGTTCCCTAGCGGGCGCTTGGACAATGTACATTCCCTAGCGGTACTTGGACTGTCTAGGTTAACTAGCGGGCAATTGGACTGTCTAGGTTACCTAGTGGGCACTTGGACTATGTAGTTTACCTAGCAGGCACTTGGAGTATGTAGGTTTACTAGCAGGCACTTAGACTATCTAGGTTACCTAGCGGGCACTTGGACTATGTACGTTCCTTAGCGGGCACTTGGGCTATCTACGTATCCTAGCGGGCACTTGGACTATGTAGGTTAACGAATGGGCACTTGGACTATGTAGGTAACCTAGTGGTCACTTGGACTGTCTAGGTTACTTAGCGGGCACTTGGACTATGTAGGTTAACTAGCGGGCACTTGGACTATCTAGGTTAACTAGCGGGCACTTGGACTATGTACGTTCCCTATCGGGCACTTGGGCTATCTACGTTACCTAGCGGGCACTTGGGCTATCTACGTTACCTAGCGGGCACTTGGACTATGTAGGTTAACGAATGGTAACTTGGACTCTGTAGGTAACCTAGTGGTCACTTGGACTGTCTAGGTTACCTAGCGGGCACTTGGACTATGTAGGTTAACTAGCGGGCACTTGGACTATCTATGTTTACTAGCAGGCACTTAGACTATCTAGGTTACCTAGCGGGCACTTGGACTATGTACATTCCCTAGCTTGCACTTGGACTATCTACGTTACCTAGCGGGCACTTGGACTATGTAGGTTAACTAGCGGGCACTTGGACTATCTAGGTTAACTAGCGGGCACTTGGACTATCTAGGTTAACTAGCGGGCACTTGGACTATCTAGGTTAACAAGCGGGCCCTTGCACTATGTAGGTTAACTAGCGGGCCCATGGATTATGTAGGTTTACTAGGGGGCACTTGGATTATCTACGTTAACTAGCGGGCACTTGGACTATGTAGTTTCCCTAGCGGACATTTGGACTATTTAGGTTACCTAGCGGGCACTTGGACTATGTAGGTTATCTAGGGGGCACTTGGACTATCTAGGTTACCTAGCAGGCACTTTGACTATCTAGGTTAATAACGGGAATTTGGACTATGTAGGGCAACTAGCGGGCACTTGGACTGTCTAGGTTACCTAACGGGCACTTGGATTATCTAGGTTAACGAACGGGCACTTGGACTATGTAGGTTACCTAGACACCACTTGGACTATCTAGGTTAGCTAACAGGCACTTGGACTATCTAGGTTCCCTAGCGGGAACTTGTACTATCTAGGTTACCTAGCTGGCACTTGGACTATGTAGGTCAACTAGCGGGCCCTTGGACTATCAAGGTTAGCTAACGGGCACTTGGACTATGTATGTTCCAGAGTGGGCACTTGGATTATGTAGGTTGCCTAGCGGACATTTAGACTATGTAGGTTTCCTTGCGGGCCTTTGGACTATGTAGGTTACCAGCGGGCACTTGGACAATCTAGGTTAATGAACGTGCACTTGGACTATGTAGGTAACCTAGCGGGCACTTGGACTGTCTAGGTTAACTAGCGGGCACTTGGACTTTCTAGGTTAACGAACGGGCACTTGGACTATGTAGGTTAACTAGCGGACACTTCGACTATCTAGGTTAGCTAACGGCCAATTGGACTATCTAGGTTACCTAGCGGGCACTTGGACTATGTAGGTTCCCTAGCGGGCACTTGGAGTATGTAGGTTCCCTAGCGGGCAATTGGACTATGTAGGTTCCCTATCGGGTACTTGGACTGTCTAGGTTAACTAGCGGGCAATTGGACTGTCTAGGTTACCTAGTGGGCACTTGGAGTATGTACGTTCCCTAGCGGGCACTTGGGCTTTCTACGTTACCTAGCGGGCACTTGGAATATGTAGGTTAACGAACGTGCACTTGGACTATGTAGGTTAACGAACGGGCACTTGGATTATGTAGTTTACCTAGCAGGTACTTGGACTATGTAGGTTAACTAGCGGGCACTTGGACTACCTAGGTTACCTACGGGCACTTGGAATATGTACCTTCCCTAGCAGGCACTTGGGCTATCTACGTTACCTAGTGGGCACTTGGACTATGTAGGTTAACAAACGGGCACTTGGACTATGTAGGTAACCTAGTGGTCACTTGGACTAAGTAGGTTATCTAGCGGACACTTGGACTATCTAGGTTACCTAGCAGGCACTTTGACTATCTAGGTTAACTAACGGGCACTTGGACTATGTAGGGTAACTAGCGGGCACTTAGACTGTCTAGGTTACCTAACGGGCACTTGAATTATCTAAGTTAACGAACGTACACTTGGACTATGTAGGTAACCTAGCGGGCACTTGGACTGTCTAGGTTACCTAGCGGGCACTTGGACTTTCTAGTTTAACGAACGGGCACTTGGACTATGTAGGTTAACTAGCGGACACTTCGACTATCTAGGTTAGCTAATGGGCATTTGGACAATCTAGGTTAACTAACGGGCACTTGGACTATGTAGGTTGCCTAGCGAGCACTTGGACTATGCAGGTTCCCTAGTGGGCACTTGGACTATGTAGGTTCCCTATCGGGTACTTGGAACGTCTAGGTTAACTAGGGGGCAATTGGACTGTCTAGGTTACCTAGTGGGCACTTGGACTATGTACGTTCCCTAGCGGGCACTTGGGCTATCTACGTTACCTAGCGGGCACTTGGACAATGTAAGTTAACGAACGGGCACTTGGACTATGTAGGTTAACTAGCGGACACTTGGACTATCTAGGATAGCTAACGGGCAATTGGACTATCAAGGTTACCTAACGGGCACTTGGACTATGAAGGTTACCTAGCGGTCACTTGGACTATCTAGGTTACCTAGCAGGCACTTTGACTATCTAGGTTAACTAACGGGCACTTGGACTATGTAGGTTGCCTAGCGAGCACCTGGACTATGTAGGTCCCCTAGCGGGCGCTTGGACTATGTAGATTCCCTAGCGGTACTTGGACTGTCTAGGTTAACTAGCGGGCAATTGGACTGTCTAGGTTACCTAGTGGGCACTTGGACTATGTAGTTTACCTAGCAGGAACTTGGACTATGTAGGTTTACTAGCAGGCACTTAGACTATCTAGGTTACCTAGCGGGCACTTGGACTATGTACGTTCCCTAGCGGGCACTTGGGCTATCTACGTTACATAGCGGGCACTTGGCCTATGTAGGTTAACGAATGGGCACTTGGACTATGTAGGTAACCTAGTGGTCACTTGAACTGTCTAGGTTACCTAGTGGGCAAATGGACTATGTAGGTTAACTAGTGGGCACTTGGACTATCTAGGTTAACTAGCGGGCACTTGGACTATCTAGGTTAACTAGCGGGCACTTGTACTATCTAGGTTAACTAGCGGGCCCTTGCACTATGTAGGTTAACTAGCGGGCCCATTATTTATGTAGGTTTACTAGGGGGCACTTGGACTATCTAGGTTAACTAGTGGGCACTTGGACTATGTAGTTTCCCTAGCGGACATTTGGACTATTTAGGTTGCCTAGCGGGCACTTGGACTATGTAGGTTATCTAGCGGGCACTTGGACTATCTAGGTTACCTAGCAGGCACTTTGACTATCTAGGTCAACTAACGGGCACTTGGACTATGTAGGTTGCCTAGCGAGCACTTGGAGTATGTCGGTTCCCTAGCGGGCAATTGGACTATGTAGGTTCCCTATCGGGTACTTGGACTGTCTAGGTTAACTAGCGGGCAATTGGACTGTCTAGGTTACCTAGTGGGCACTTGGAGTATGTACGTTCCCTAGCGGGCAATTGGGCTTTCTAAGTTACCTAGCGGGCACTTGGACTATGTAGGTTAACGAACGGGCACTTGGATTATGTAGGTTAACGAACGGGCACTTGGATTATGTAGTTTACCTAGCAGGTACTTGGACTATGTAGGTTAACTAGCGGGCACTTGGACTATCTAGGTTACCTACGGGCACTTGGACTATGTACCTTCCCTAGCGGGCACTTGGGCTATCTACGTTACCTAGCGGGCACTTGGACTATGTAAGTTAACGAACGGGCAGTTGGACTATGTAGGTAACCTAGTGGTCACTTGGACTATGTAGGTTATCTAGCGGACACTTGGACTATCTAGGTTACCTAGCAGGCACTTTGACTATCTAGGTTAACTAACAGGCACTTGGACTATGTAGGGTAACTAGCGGGCACTTGGACTGTCTAGGTTACCTAACGGGCACTTGGATTATCTAGGTTAACGAACGTACACTTGGACTATGTAGGTAACCTAGCGGGCAAATGGACTGTCTAGGTTACCTAGCGGGCACTTGGACTTTCTAGTTTAACGAACGGGCACTTGGACTATGTAGGTTAACTAGCGGACACTTCGACTATCTAGGTTAGCTAACGGGCAATTGGACTATCTAGGTTACCTAGCGGGCACTTGGACTATGTAGGTTAACTAGCGGGCACTTGGACTATCTAGGTTAACTAGCGGGCACTTGGACTATCTAGGTTAACTAGCGGGCACTTGTACTATCTAGGTTAACTAGCGGGCCCTTGCACTATGTAGGTTAACTAGCGGGCCCATTGATTATGTAGGTTTACTAGGGGGCACTTGGACTATCTAGGTTAACTAGTGGGCACTTGGACTATGTAGTTTCCCTAGCGGACATTTGGACTATTTAGGTTGCCTAGCGGGCACTTGGACTATGTAGGTTATCTAGCGGGCACTTGGACTATCTAGGTTACCTAGCAGGCACTTTGACTATGTAGGTTAACTAACGGGCACTTGGACTATGTAGGTTGCCTAGCGAGCACTTGGAGTATGTATGTTCCCTAGCGGGCAATTGGACTATGTAGGTTCCCTATCGGGTACTTGGACTGTCTAGGTTAACTAGCGGGCAATTGGACTGTCTAGGTTACCTAGTGGGCACTTGGAGTATGTACGTTCCCTAGCGGGCACTTGGGCTTTCTACGTTACCTAGCGGGCACTTGGACTATGTAGGTTAACGAACGGGCACTTGGACTATGTAGGTTAACGAACGGGCACTTGGATTATGTAGTTTACCTAGCAGGTACTTGGACTATGTAGGTTAACTAGCGGGCACTTGGACTATCTAGGTTACCTACGGGCACTTGGACTATGTACCTTCCCTAGCGGGCACTTGGGCTATCTACATTACCTAGCGGGCACTTGGACTATGTAGGTTAACGAACGGGCAGTTGGACTATGTAGGTAACCTAGTGGTCACTTGGACTATGTAGGTTATCTAGCGGACACTTGGACTATCTAGGTTATCTAGCAGGCACTTTGGCTATCTAGGTTAACTAACGGGCACTTGGACTATGTATGGTAACTAGCGGGCACTTGGACTGTCTAGGTTACCTAACAGGCACTTGGATTATCTAGGGTAACGAACGGGCACTTGGACTATGTAGGTTACCTAGCCACCACTTGGACTATCTAGGTTAGCTAACAGGCACTTGGACTATCTAGGTTCCCTAGCGGGCACTTGTACTATCTAGGTTACCTAGCTGGCACTTGGACTATGTAGGTCAACTAGCGGGCCCTTGGACTATCTAGGTTAGCTAACGGGCACTTGGACTATGTTTGTTCCAGAGTGGTCACTTGTATTATGTAGGTTGCCTAGCGTACATTTAGACTATGTATGTTTCCTTGCGGGCATTTGGACTATGTAGGTTACCTAGCGGGCACTTGGACAATGTAGGTTCCCTAGCGGTCACGTGGACTATGTAGGCTCCCTAGAAGGCACTTGGACTATGTAGGTTAACTAGCGGGCACTTGGACTAACCAGGTTACCAGGCGGGCACATGGACTATGTAGGTTACCCAATGGGCACTTGGACTATCTAGGTTAACGAACGGACACTTGGACTATGTAGGTTAGGTATCAGGCACTTGGACTATCTAGGTTACCTAGCAGGCACTTGGACTATGTAGGTTACCTAGCGGACACTTGGACGATTTA
The DNA here is from genome assembly GCF_050624435.1 of Tenrec ecaudatus. Taxonomy (NCBI): domain Eukaryota; kingdom Metazoa; phylum Chordata; class Mammalia; order Afrosoricida; family Tenrecidae; genus Tenrec; species Tenrec ecaudatus. The sequence goes on from NW_027457661.1 coordinate 1,340,804, forward strand.
GGTTAACTAGCGGGCACTTGGACTATCTAGGTTAACTAGCAGGCCCTTGGACTATCTAGGTTTACTAGCGGGCACTCGGACTATCTAGCTTAACTAGCGGGCACTTGGACTATATAGGTTAACTAGCGGGCACTTGAACTCTCTAGGTTACCTAGCGGACACTTGGACTATGTACCTTCCCTAGCGGGCCATTGGACTATCTAGGTTACCTAGCAGGCACTTGGATTATGAAGGATCCCTAGCGGGCAATTGGACTCTCTAGGTTACCTAGCTGGCACTTGGACTATGTAGGTTAACTAGCGGACACTTGCACGATCTAGGTTAACTAGCGGGCCCTTGCACTATGTAGGTTAACTAGCGGGCCCATGGATTATATAGGTTTACTAGGGGGCACTTGGGATATCTAGGTTAACTAGCGGGCACTTGGACTATGTAGTTTCCCTAGCGGGCATTTGGACTATTTAGGTTGACTAGTGGGCACTTGGATTATGTAGGTTAACTAGCGGGCACTTGGACTATCTAGGTTAATTAACGGGCACTTGGACTATGTAGGATAACTAGCGGGCACTTGGACTGTCTAGGTTACCTAACGGGCACTTGGATTATCTAGGTTAACGAACGGGCACTTGGACTATGTAGGTTACCTAGCCACCACTTGGACTATCTAGGTTCCCTAGCGGGCACTTGTACTATCTAGGTTACCTAGCTGGCACTTGGACTATGTAGGTCAACTAGCGGGCCCTTGGACTATCTAGGTTAGCTAACGGGCACTTGGACTATGTATGTTCCAGAGCGGGCACTTGGATTATGTAGGTTGCCTAGCGGACATTTAGACTATGTAGGTTTCCTTGCGGGCATTTGGACTATGTAGGTTACCTAGCGGGCACTTGGACTATGTAGGTTCCCTAACGGGCACTTGGACTATGTAGGTTCCCTAGGGGTCACGTGGACTATGTAGGCTCCCTAGAAGGCACTTGGACTATGTAGGTTAACTAGCGGGCACTTGGACTATGTAGGTTACCCAATGGGCACTTGGACTATCTAGGTTAACGAACGGACACTTGGACTATGTAGGTTAGCTATCAGGCACTTGGACTATCTAGGTTACCTAGCGGACACTTGGACGATTTAGGATAACAAGCGGGCACTTGGACTATCTAGGTTAACTAGCAGGCCCTTGGACTATCTAGGTTTACTAGCGGGCACTTGGACTATCTAGGTTAACTAACGGGCACTTGGACTGTGTATTTTCCATAGCTGGCATTTGGATTATTTAGGTTACCTAGTGGGCACTTGGACTATGTAGGTTATCTAGCGGGCACTTGGACTACGTAGGTTAACTAGAAGGCACTTGGACTATCAAGGTTACCTAGCGGGCCCTTGGACTATGTAGGTTACCAGCGGGCACATGGACTATCTAGGTTAACGAACGTGCACTTGGACTATGTAGGTAACCTAGCGGGCACTTGGACTGTCTAGGTTACCTAGCGGGCACTTGGACTATGTAGTTTAACTAGCGGACACTTCGACTATCTAGGTTAGCTAACGGGCAATTGGACAATCTAGGTTAACTAACGGGCACTTGGACTATGTAGGTTACCTAGCGAGCACTTGGACTATGTAGGTTCCCTAGTGGGCACTTGGACTATGTAGGTTCCCTATCGGGTACTTGGACTGTCTAGGTTAACTAGGGGGCAATTGGACTGTCTAGGTTACCTAGTGGGCACTTGGACTATGTCCGTTCCCTAGCGGGCACTTGGGTTATCTACGTTACCTAGCGGGCACTTGGACAATGTAAGTTAACGAACGGGCACTTGGACTATGTAGGTTAACTAGCGGACACTTGGACTATCTAGGATAGCTAACGGGCAATTGGACTATCAAGGTTACCTAACGGGCACTTGGATCATGTAGGTTACCTAGCAGGTACTTGGACTATGTAGGTTAACTAGCGGGCACTTGGACTATCTAGGTTACCTACGGGCACTTGGACTATGTACCTTCCCTAGCGGGCACTTGGGCTATCGACGTTACCTAGCGGGCACTTGGACTATGTAGGTTAACGAACGGGCTCTTGGACTATGTAGGTAACCTAGTGGTCACTTGGACTATGTAGGTTATCTAGCGGACACTTGGACTATCTAGGTTAACTAACGGGCACTTGGACTATGTAGGGTAACTAGCGGGCACTAGGACTATGTAGGGTAACCAGCGGGCACTTGGACTGTCTAGGTTACCTAACAGGCACTTGGATTATCTAGGTTAACGAACGTGCACTTGGACTATGTAGGTAACCTAGCGGGCACTTGGACTGTCTAGGTTACCTAGCGGGCACTTGGACTATCTAGGTTAACGAACGGGCACTTGGACTATGTAGGTTAACTAGCGGACACTTCGACTATCTAGGTTAGCTAACATGCAATTGGACAATCTAGGTTAACTAACGGTCACTTGGACTATGTAGGTTGCCTAGCGAGCACTTGGACTATGTAGGTTCCCTAGTGGGCACATGGACTACGTAGGTTCCCTATCGGGTACTTGGACTGTCTAGGTTAACTAGGGGACAATTGGACTGTCTAAGTTACCAAGTGGGCACTTGGACTATGTACGTTCCCTAGCGGGCATTTGGGCTATCTACGTTACCTAGCGGGCACTTGGACAATGTAAGTTAACGAACGGGCACTTGGACTATGTAGGTTAACTAGCGGACACTTGGACTATCTAGGATAGCTAACGGGCAATTGGACTATCAAGGTTACCTAACGGGCACTTGGACTATGTAGGTTACCTAGCGGGCACTTGGACTATCTAGGTTACCTAGCAGGCACTTTGACTATCTAGGTTAACTAACGGGCACTTGGACTATGTAGGTTGCCTAGCGAGCACCTGGACTATGTAATTCCCTAGAGGGCACTTGGACTATGTAGATTCCCTAGCGGTACTTGGACTGTCTAGGTTAACTAGCGGGCAATTGGACTGTCTAGGTTACCTAGTGAGCACTTGGACTATGTAGTTTACCTAGCAGGCACTTGGACTATGTACGTTTACTAGCAGGCACTTAGACTATCTAGGTTACCTAGCGGGCACTTGGACTATGTACGTTACCTAGCGGGCACTTGGACTATGTAGGTTAACGAATGGGCACTTGGACTATGTAGGTAACCTAGTTGTCACTTGGACTGTCTAGGTTACCTAGCGGGCACTTGGACTATGTAGGTTAACTAGCGGGCACGTGGACTATCTAGGTTAACTAGCGGGCACTTGGACTATATAGGTTAACTAGCGGGCACGTGGACTATCTAGGTTAACTAGCGGGCCCATGGATTATGTAGGTTTACTAGGGGGCACTTGGACTATCTAGGTTAACTAGCGGGCACTTGGACTATGTAGTTTCCCTAGCGGACATTTGGACTATTTAGGTTACCTAGCGGGCACTTGGACTATGTAGGTTATCTAGCGGGCACTTGGACTATCTAGGTTACCTAGCAGGCACTTTGACTATCTAGGTTACCAAACGGGCATTTGGACTATGTAGGGCAACTAGCGGGCACTTGGACTGTCTAGGATACCTAACGGGCACTTGGATTATCTAGGTTAACGAACGGGCACTTGGACTATGTAGGTTACCTAGCCACCACTTGGACTATCTAGGTTAGCTAACAGGCACTTGGACTATCTAGGTTCCCTAGCGGGCACTTGTACTATCTAGGTTACCTAGCTGGCACTTGGACTATGTAGGTCAACTAGCGGGCCCTTGGACTATCTAGGTTAGCTAACGGGCACTTGGACTATGTATGTTCCAGAGTGGGCACTTGGATTATGTAGGTTGCCTAGCGGACATTTAGACTATGTAGGTTTCCTTGCGGGCATTTGGACTATGTAGGTTACCAGCGGGCACATGGACAATCTAGGTTAACGAACGTGCACTTGGACTATGTAGGTAACCTAGCGGGCACTTAGACTGTCTAGGTTACCTAGCGGGCACTTGGACTATCTAGGTTAACTAACGGGCACTTGGACTATGTAGGTTGCCTAGCGAGCACCTGGACTATGTAGGTTCCCTAGCGGGCGCTTGGATTATATAGATTCCCTAGCGGTACTTGGACTGTCTAGGTTAACTAGCGGGCAATTGGACTTTCTAAGTTAACTAGTGGGCACTTGGACAATGTAGTTTACCTAGCAGGAACTTGGACTATGTAGGTTTACTAGCAGGCACTTAGACTATCTAGGTTACCTAGCGGGCACTTGGACTATGTACGTTCCCTAGCGGGCACTTGGGCTATCTACGTTACCTAGCGGGCACTTGGACTATGTAGGTTAACGAATGGGCACTTGGACAATGTAGGTAACCTAGTGGTCACTTGGACTGTCTAGGTTACCTAGCGGGCACTTGGACTATGTAGGTTAACTAGTGGGCACTTGGACAATGTAGTTTACCTAGCAGGAACTTGGACTATGTAGGTTTACTAGCAGGCACTTAGACTATCTAGGTTACCTAGCGGGCACTTGGACTATGTACGTTCCCTAGCGGGCACTTGGGCTATCTACGTTACCTAGCGGGCACTTGGACTATGTAGGTTAACGAATGGGCACTTGGACAATGTAGGTAACCTAGTGGTCACTTGGACTGTCTAGGTTACCTAGCGGGCACTTGGACTATCTAGGTTAACTAACGGGCACTTGGACTTTGTAGTTTCCATAGCTGGCATTTGGATTATTTAGGTTACCTAGTGGGCACTTGGACTATGTAGGTTATCTAGCGGGCACTTGGACTACGTAGGTTAACTAGAAGGCACTTGGACTATCAAGGTTACCTAGCGGGCCCTTGGACTATGTAGGTTACCAGCGGGCACATGGACTATCTAGGTTAACGAACGTGCACTTGGACTATGTAGGTAACCTAGCGGGCACTTGGACTGTCTAGGTTACCTAGCGGGCACTTGGACTATGTAGTTTAACTAGCGGACACTTCGACTATCTAGGTTAGCTAACGGGCAATTGGACAATCTAGGTTAACTAACGGGCACTTGGACTATGTAGGTTACCTAGCGAGCACTTGGACTATGTAGGTTCCCTAGTGGGCACTTGGACTATGTAGGTTCCCTATCGGGTACTTGGACTGTCTAGGTTAACTAGGGGGCAATTGGACTGTCTAGGTTACCTAGTGGGCACTTGGACTATGTCCGTTCCCAGCGGGCACTTGGGTTATCTACATTACCTAGCGGGCACTTGGACAATGTAAGTTAACGAACGGGCACTTGGACTATGTAAGTTAACTAGCGGACACTTGGACTATCTAGGATAGCTAACGGGCAATTGGACTATCAAGGTTACCTAACGGGCACTTGGATCATGTAGGTTACCTAGCAGGTACTTGGACTATGTAGGTTAACTAGCGGGCACTTGGACTATCTAGGTTACCTACGGGCACTTGGACTATGTACCTTCCCTAGCGGGCACTTGGGCTATCGACGTTACCTAGCGGGCACTTGGACTATGTAGGTTAACGAACGGGCTCTTGGACTATGTAGGTAACCTAGTGGTCACTTGGACTATGTAGGTTATCTAGCGGACACTTGGACTATCTAGGTTAACTAACGGGCACTTGGACTATGTAGGGTAACTAGCGGGCACTAGGACTATGTAGGGTAACCAGCGGGCACTTGGACTGTCTAGGTTACCTAACAGGCACTTGGATTATCTAGGTTAACGAACGTGCACTTGGACTATGTAGGTAACCTAGCGGGCACTTGGACTGTCTAGGTTACCTAGCGGGCACTTGGAGTATCTAGGTTAACGAACGGGCACTTGGACTATGTAGGTTAACTAGCGGACACTTCGACTATCTAGGTTAGCTAACATGCAATTGGACAATCTAGGTTAACTAACGGTCACTTGGACTATGTAGGTTGCCTAGCGAGCACTTGGACTATGTAGGTTCCCTAGTGGGCACATGGACTACGTAGGTTCCCTATCGGGTACTTGGACTGTCTAGGTTAACTAGGGGACAATTGGACTGTCTAAGTTACCTAGTGGGCACTTGGACTATGTACGTTCCCTAGCGGGCATTTGGGCTATCTACGTTACCTAGCGGGCACTTGGACAATGTAAGTTAACGAACGGGCACTTGGACTATGTAGGTTAACTAGCGGACACTTGGACTATCTAGGATAGCTAACGGGCAATTGGACTATCAAGGTTACCTAACGGGCACTTGGACTATGTAGGTTACCTAGCGGGCACTTGGACTATCTAGGTTACCTAGCAGGCACTTTGACTATCTAGGTTAACTAACGGGCACTTGGACTATGTAGGTTGCCTAGCGAGCACCTGGACTATGTAATTCCCTAGAGGGCACTTGGACTATGTAGATTCCCTAGCGGTACTTGGACTGTCTAGGTTAACTAGCGGGCAATTGGACTGTCTAGGTTACCTAGTGAGCACTTGGACTATGTAGTTTACCTAGCAGGCACTTGGACTATGTACGTTTACTAGCAGGCACTTAGACTATCTAGGTTACCTAGCGGGCACTTGGACTATGTACGTTACCTAGCGGGCACTTGGACTATGTAGGTTAACGAATGGGCACTTGGACTATGTAGGTAACCTAGTTGTCACTTGGACTGTCTAGGTTACCTAGCGGGCACTTGGACTATGTAGGTTAACTAGCGGGCACGTGGACTATCTAGGTTAACTAGCGGGCACTTGGACTATATAGGTTAACTAGCGGGCACGTGGACTATCTAGGTTAACTAGCGGGCCCATGGATTATGTAGGTTTACTAGGGGGCACTTGGACTATCTAGGTTAACTAGCGGGCACTTGGACTATGTAGTTTCCCTAGCGGACATTTGGACTATTTAGGTTACCTAGCGGGCACTTGGACTATGTAGGTTATCTAGCGGGCACTTGGACTATCTAGGTTACCTAGCAGGCACTTTGACTATCTAGGTTACCAAACGGGCATTTGGACTATGTAGGGCAACTAGCGGGCACTTGGACTGTCTAGGATACCTAACGGGCACTTGGATTATCTAGGTTAACGAACGGGCACTTGGACTATGTAGGTTACCTAGCCACCACTTGGACTATCTAGGTTAGCTAACAGGCACTTGGACTATCTAGGTTCCCTAGCGGGCACTTGTACTATCTAGGTTACCTAGCTGGCACTTGGACTATGTAGGTCAACTAGCGGGCCCTTGGACTATCTAGGTTAGCTAACGGGCACTTGGACTATGTATGTTCCAGAGTGGGCACTTGGATTATGTAGGTTGCCTAGCGGACATTTAGACTATGTAGGTTTCCTTGCGGGCATTTGGACTATGTAGGTTACCAGCGGGCACATGGACAATCTAGGTTAACGAACGTGCACTTGGACTATGTAGGTAACCTAGCGGGCACTTAGACTGTCTAGGTTACCTAGCGGGCACTTGGACTATCTAGGTTAACTAACGGGCACTTGGACTATGTAGGTTGCCTAGCGAGCACCTGGACTATGTAGGTTCCCTAGCGGGCGCTTGGATTATATAGATTCCCTAGCGGTACTTGGACTGTCTAGGTTAACTAGCGGGCAATTGGACTTTCTAGGTTAACTAGTGGGCACTTGGACAATGTAGTTTACCTAGCAGGAACTTGGACTATGTAGGTTTACTAGCAGGCACTTAGACTATCTAGGTTACCTAGCGGGCACTTGGACTATGTACGTTCCCTAGCGGGCACTTGGGCTATCTACGTTACCTAGCGGGCACATGGACTATGTAGGTTAACGAATGGGCACTTGGACAATGTAGGTAACCTAGTGGTCACTTGGACTGTCTAGGTTACCTAGCGGGCACTTGGACTATGTAGGTTAACTAGCGGGCACTTAGACTATCTAGGTTAACTAGCGGACACTTGGACTATCTAGGTTAACTAGCGGGCACTTGGACTATCTAGGTTAACTAGCGGGCCCTTGCACTATGTAGGTTACCTAGCGGGCCCATGGATTATGTAGGTTTACTAGGGGGCACTTGGACTATCTAGGTTAACTAGCGGGCCCTTGCACTATGTAGGTTAACTAGCGGGTCCATGGATTATGTAGGTTTACTAGGGGGCACTTGGACTATCTAGGTTAACTAGCGGGCACTTGGACTATGTAGGGCAAATAGCGGGCACTTGGACTGTCTAGGTTACCTAACGGGCACTTGGATTATCTAGGTTAACGAACGGGCACTTGGACTATGTAGGTTACCTAGCCACCACTTGGACTATCTAGGTTAGCTAACACGCACTTGGACTATCTAGGTTCCCTAGCTGGCACTTGTACTATCTAGGTTACCTAGCTGGCACTTGGACTGTGTAGGTCAACTAGCGGGCCCTTGGACTATCTAGGTTAGCTAACGGGCACTTGGACTATGTATGTTCCAGAGTGGGCTCTTAGATTATGTAGGTTGCCTAGCGGACATTTAGACTATGTAGGTTTCCTTGCGGGCATTTGGACTATATAGGTTACCAGCGGGCACTTGGACAATCTAGGTTAACGAACGTGCACTTGGACTATGTAGGTAACCTAGCGGGCACTTAGACTGTCTAGGTTACCTAGCCGGCACTTGGACTATCTAGGTTAACTAACGGGCACTTGGACTATGTAGGTTGCCTAGCGAGCACCTGGACTATGTAGGTTCCCTAACGGGCGCTTGGACTATATAGATTCCCTAGCGGTACTTGGACTGTCTAGGTTAACTAGCGGGCAATTGGACTGTCTAGGTTACCTAGTGGGCACTTGGACTATGTAGTTTACCTAGCAGGAACTTGGACTATGTAGGTTTACTAGCAGGCACTTAGACTATCTAGGTTACCTAGCGGGCACTTGGACTATGTACGTTCCCTAGCGGGCACTTGGGCTATCTACGTTACCTAGCGGGCACTTGGACTATGTAGGTTAACGAATGGGCACTTGGACATTGTAGGTAACCTAGTGGTCACTTGGACTGTCTAGGTTACCTAGCGGGCACTTGGACTATGTAGGTTAACTAGCGGGCACTTGGACTATCTAGGTTAACTAGCGGGCCCTTGCACTATGTAGGTTAACTAGCGGGCCCATGGATTATGTAGGTTTACTAGAGGGCACTTGGACTATCTAGGTTAACTAGCGGGCACTTGGACTATGTAGTTTCCCCAGAGGACATTTGGACTATTTAGGTTACCTAGCGGGCACTTGGACTATGTAGGTTATCTAGCGGACACTTGGACTATCTAGGTTACCTAGCAGGCACTTTGACTATCTAGGTTAACTAACGGGCATTTGGACTATGTAGGGCAACTAGCGGGCACTTGGACTGTCTAGGTTACCTAACGGGCACTTGGATTATCTAGGTTAACGAACGGGCACTTGGACTATGTAGGTTACCTAGCCACCACTTGGACTATCTAGGTTAGCTAACAGGCACTTGGACTATCTAGGTTCCCTAGCGGGCACTTGTACTATCTAGGTTACCTAGCTGGCACTTGGACTATGTAGGTCAACTAGCGGGCCCTTGGACTATCTAGGTTAGCTAACGGGCACTTGGACTATGTATGTTCCAGAGTGGGCACTTGGATTATGTAGGTTGCCTAGCGGACATTTAGACTATGTTGGTTTCCTTGCGGGCAATTGGACTATGTAGGTTACCAGCGGGCACATGGACAATCTAGGTTAACCAACGTGCACTTGGACTATGTAGGTAACCTAGCGGGCACTTGGACTGTCTAGGTTAACTAGCGGGCACTTGGACTATCTAGGTTAACGAACGGGCACTTGGTCTATGTAGGTTAACTAGCGGACACTTCGACTATCTAGGTTAGCTAACGGGCAATTGGACTATCTAGGTTACCTAGCGGTCACATGGACTATGTAGGTTCCCTAGCGGGCACTTGGACTATTTAGGTTACCTAGCAGGCACTTTGACTATCTAGGTTAACTAACGGGCACTTGGACTATGTAGGTTGCCTAGCGAGCACTTGGAGTATGTAGGTTCCCTAGCGGGCAATTGGACTATGTAGGTTCCCTATCGGGTACTTGGACTGTCTAGATTAACTAGCGGGCAATTGGACTGTCTAGGTTACCTAGTGGGCACTTGGAGTATGTACGTTCCCTAGCGGGCACTTGGACTTTCTACGTTACCTAGCGGGCACTTGGACTATGTAGGTTAACGAACGGGCACTTGGACTATGTAGGTTAATGAACGGGCACTTGGATTATGTAGTTTACCTAGCAGGTACTTGGACTATGTAGGTTAACTGGCGGGCATTTGGACTATCTAGGTTACCTAGTGGTCACTTGGACTATGTAGGTTATCTAGCGGACACTTGGACTATCTAGGTTATCTAATGGCCACTTGGACTATGTAGGGTAACTAGCGGGCACTAGGACTATGTAGGGTAACCTGCGGGCACTTGGACTGTCTAGGTTACCTAACGGGCACTTGGATTATCTAGGTTAACGAACGTGCACTTGGACTATGTAGGTAACCTAGCGGGCACTTGGACTGTCTAGGTTACCTAGCGGGCACTTGGACTATCTAGGTTAACGAACGGGCACTTGGACTATGTAGGTTAACTAGCGGACACTTCGACTATCTAGGTTAGCTAACATGCAATTGGACAATCTAGGTTAACTAACGGTCACTTGGACTATGTAGGTTGCCTAGCGAGCACTTGGACTATGTAGGTTCCCTAGTGGGCACTTGGACTATGTAGGTTCCCTATCGGGTACTTGGACTGGCTAGGTTAACTAGGGGGCAATTGGACTGTCTAGGTTACCTAGTGGGCACTTGGACTATGTACGTTCCCTAGCGGGCACTTGGGATATCTACGTTACCTAGCGGGCACTTGGACAATGTAAGTTAACGAACGGGCACTTGGACTATGTAGGTTAACTAGCGGACACTTGGACTATCTAGGATAGCTAACGGGCAATTGGACTATCAAGGTTACCTAACGGGCACTTGGACTATGTAGGTTACCTAGCGGGCACTTGGACTATGTAGGTTAACTAGCGGGCAATTGGACTATCTAGGTTAACTAGCGGGCACTTGGACTATCTAGGTTATCTAGCGGGCCCTTGCACTCTGTAGGTTAAACAGCGGGCCCATGGATTATGTAGGTTTACTAGGGGGCACTTGGACTATCTAGGTTAACTAGCGGGCACTTGGACTATGTAGTTTCCCTAGCTGACATTTGGACTATTTAGGTTACCTAGCGGGCACGTGGACTATGTAGGTTATCTAGCGGGCACATGGACTATCTAGGTTACCTAGCAGGCACTTTGACTATCTAGGTTAACTAACGGGCATTTGGACTATGTAGGGCAACTAGCGGGCACTTGGACTGTCTAGGTTACCTAACGGGCACTTGGATTATCTAGGTTAACGAACGGGCACTTGGACTATGTAGGTTATCTAGCCACCACTTGGACTATCTAGGTTAGCTAACAGGCACTTGGACTATCTAGGTTCCCTAGCGGGCACTTGTACTATCTAGGTTACCTAGCTGGCACTTGGACTATGTAGGTCAACTAGCGGGCCCTTGGACTATCTCGGTTAGCTAACGGGCACTTGGACTATGTATGTTCCAGAGTGGGCACTTGGATTATGTAGGTTTCCTAGCGGACATTTAGACTATGTAGGTTTCCTTGCGGGCATTTGGACTATGTAGGTTACCAGCGGGCACTTGGACAATCTAGGTTAACGAACGTGCACTTGGACTATGTAGGTAACCTAGCGGGCACTTAGACTGTCTAGGTTACCTAGCGGGCACTTGGACTATCTAGGTTAACTAACGGGCACTTGGACTATGTAGGTTGCCTAGCGAGCACCTGGACTATGTAGGTTCCCTAGGGGGCGCTTGTACTATATAGATTCCCTAGCGGTACTTGGACTGTCTAGGTTAACTAGCGGGCAATTGGACTGTCTATGTTACCTAGTGGGCACTTGGACAATGTAGTTTACCTAGCAGGAATTTGGACTATGTAGGTTTACTAGCAGGCACTTGGACTATCTAGGTTACCTAGCGGGCACTTGGACTATGTACGTTCCCTAGCGGGCACTTGGGCTATCTACGTTACCTAGCGGGCACTTAGACTATGTAGGTTAACGAATGGGCACTTGGACAATGTAGGTAACCTAGTGGTCACTTGGACTGTCTAGGTTACCTAGCGGGCACTTGGACTATGTAGGTTAACTAGCGGGCACTTGGACTATCTAGGTTAACTAGCGGGCACTTGGACTATCTAGGTTAACTAGCGGGCACTTGGACTATCTAGGTTAACTAGCGGGCCCTTGCACTATGTAGGATAACTAGCGGGCCCATGCATTATGTAGGTTTACTAGGGGGCACTTGGACTATCTAGGTTAACTAGCGGGCACTTGGACTATGTAGTTTCCCTAGCGGACATTTGGACTATTTAGGTTACCTAGCGGGCACTTGGACTATGTAGGTTATCTAGCGGGCACTTGGACTATCTAGGTTACCTAGCAGGCACTTGGACTGTCTAGGTTACCTAACGGGCACTTGGATTATCTAGGTTAACGAACGGGCACTTGGACTATGTAGGTTACCTAGCCACCACTTGGACTATCTAGGTTAGCTAACAGGCACTTGGACTATCTAGGTTCCCTAGCGGGCAATTGTACTATCTAGGTTACCTAGCTGGCACTTGGACTATGTAGGTCAACTAGCGGGCCCTTGACTATCTAGGTTAGCTAACGGGTACTTGGACTATGTATGTTCCAGAGTGGGCACTTGGATTATGTAGGTTGCCTAGCGGACATTTAGACTATGTTGGTTTCCTTGCGGGCAATTGGACTATGTAGGTTACCAGCGGGCACATGGACAATCTAGGTTAACGAACGTGCACTTGGACTATGTAGGTAACCTAGCGGGCACTTGGACTGTCTAGGTTAACTAGCGGGGACTTGGACTATCTAGGTTAACGAACGGGCACTTGGTCTATGTAGGTTAACTAGCGGACACTTCGACTATCCAAGTTAGCTAACGGGCAATTGGACTATCTAGGTTACCTAGCGGTCACATGGACTATGTAGGTTCCCTAGCGGGCACTTGGACTATTTAGGTTACCTAGCAGGCACTTTGACTATCTAGGTTAACTAACGGGCACTTGGACTATGTAGGTTAACTAGCGGACACTTCGACTATCTAGGTTAGCTAACATGCAATTGGACAATCTAGGTTAACTAACGGTCACTTGGACTATGTAGGTGGCCTAGCGAGCACTTGGACTATGTAGGTTCCCTAGTGGGCACTTGGACTATGTAGGTTCCCTATCGGGTACTTGGACTGGCTAGGTTAACTAGGGGGCAATTGGACTGTCTAGGTTACCTAGTGGGCACTTGGACTATGTACGTTCCCTAGCGGGCACTTGGGATATCTACGTTACCTAGCGGGCACTTGGACAATGTAAGTTAACGAACGGGCACTTGGACTATGTAGGTTAACTAGCGGACACTTGGACTATCTAGGATAGCTAACGGGCAATTGGACTATCAAGGTTACCTAACGGGCACTTGGACTATGTAGGTTACCTAGCGGGCACTTGGACTATGTAGGTTAACTAGCGGGCAATTGGACTATCTAGGTTAACTAGCGGGCACTTGGACTATCTAGGTTAACTAGCGGGCCCTTGCACTCTGTAGGTTATCTAGCGGGCCCATGGATTATGTAGGTTTACTAGGGGACACTTGGACTATCTAGGTTAACTAGCGGGCACTTGGACTATGTAGTTTCCCTAGCTGACATTTGGACTATTTAGGTTACCTAGCGGGCACGTGGACTATGTAGGTTATCTAGCGGGCACATGGACTATCTAGGTTACCTAGCAGGCACTTTGACTATCTAGGTTAACTAACGGGCATTTGGACTATGTAGGGCAACTAGCGGGCACTTGGACTGTCTAGGTTACCTAACGGGCACTTGGATTATCTAGGTTAACGAACGGGCACTTGGACTATATAGGTTATCTAGCCACCACTTGGACTATCTAGGTTAGCTAACAGGCACTTGGACTATCTAGGTTCCCTAGCGGGCACTTGTACTATCTAGGTTACCTAGCTGGCACTTGGACTATGTAGGTCAACTAGCGGGCCCTTGGACTATCTCGGTTAGCTAACGGGCACTTGGACTATGTATGTTCCAGAGTGGGCACTTGGATTATGTAGGTTTCCTAGCGGACATTTAGACTATGTAGGTTTCCTTGCGGGCATTTGGACTATGTAGGTTACCAGCGGGCACTTGGACAATCTAGGTTAACGAACGTGCACTTGGACTATGTAGGTAACCTAGCGGGCACTTAGACTGTCTAGGTTACCTAGCGGGCACTTGGACTATCTAGGTTAACTAACGGGCACTTGGACTATGTAGGTTGCCTAGCGAGCACCTGGACTATGTAGGTTCCCTAGGGGGCGCTTGTACTATATAGATTCCCTAGCGGTACTTGGACTGTCTAGGTTAACTAGCGGGCAATTGGACTGTCTATGTTACCTAGTGGGCACTTGGACAATGTAGTTTACCTAGCAGGAACTTGGACTATGTAGGTTTACTAGCAGGCACTTGGACTATCTAGGTTACCTAGCGGGCACTTGGACTATGTACGTTCCCTAGCGGGCACTTGGGCTATCTACGTTACCTAGCGGGCACTTGGACTATGTAGGTTAACGAATGGGCACTTGGACAATGTAGGTAACCTAGTGGTCACTTGGACTGTCTAGGTTACCTAGCGGGCACTTGGACTATGTAGGTTAACTAGCGGGCACTTGGACTATCTAGGTTAACTAGCGGGCACTTGGACTATCTAGGTTAACTAGCGGGCCCTTACACTATGTAGGTTAACTAGCGGGCCCATGCATTATGTAGGTTTACTAGGGGGCACTTGGACTATCTAGGTTAACTAGCGGGCACTTGGACTATGTAGTTTCCCTAGCGGACATTTGGACTATTTAGGTTACCTAGCGGGCACTTGGACTATGTAGGTTATCTAGCGGGCACTTGGACTATCTAGGTTACCTAGCAGGCACTTTGACTGTCTAGGTTAACTAACGGGCACTTGGATTATCTAGGTTAACGAACGGGCACTTGGACTATGTAGGTTACCTAGCCACCACTTGGACTATCTAGGTTAGCTAACAGGCACTTGGACTATCTAGGTTCCCTAGCGGGCACTTGTACTATCTAGGTTACCTAGCTGGCACTTGGACTATGTAGGTCAACTAGCGGGCCCTTGGATTATCTAGGTTAGCTAACAGGCACTTGGACTATGTATGTTCCAGAGTGGCACTTGGATTAAGTAGGTTGCCTAGCGGACATTTAGACTATGTTGGTTTCCTTGCAGGCATTTGGACTATGTAGGTTATCAGCGGGCACTTGGACAATCTAGGTTAACGAACGTGCACTTGGACTATGTAGGTAACCTAGCGGGCACTTGGACTGTCTAGGTTAACTAGCGGGCACTTGGACTATCTAGGTTAACGAACGGGCACTTGGACTATGTAGGTTAACTAGCGGACACTACGACTATCTAGGTTAGCTAACGGTCAATTGGACTATCTAGGTTACCTAGCGGTCACGTGGACTATGTAGGTTCCCTAGCGGGCACTTGGACTATCTAGGTTACCTAGCCACCACTTGGACTATCTAGGTTAGCTAACAGGCACTTGGACTATCTAGGTTCCCTAGCGGGCACGTGTACTATCTAAGTTACCTAGCTGGCACTTGGACTATGTAGGTCAACTCTTGGGCCCTTGGATTATCTAGGTTAGCTAACGGGCACTTGGTCTATGTATGTTCCAGAGTGGGCACTTGTATTATGTAGGTTGCCTAGCGGACATTTAGACTATGTAGGTTTCCTTGCGGGCATTTGGACTATTTAGGTTACCTAGCGGGCACTTGGACCAACCTGGTTACCAGGCGGGCACTTGGACTATGTAGGTTACCCAATGGGCACTTGGACTATCTAGGTTAACGAACGGACACTTGGACTATGTAGGTTAGGTATCAGGCACTTGGACTATCTAGGTTACCTAGCAGGCACTTGGACTATGTAGGTTACGTAGCGGACACTTGGACGTTTTAGGTTAACTAGCGGGCACTTGTACTATCTAGGTTAACTAGCAGGCCCTTGGACTATCTAGGTTTACTAGCGGGCACTTGGACTATCTAGGTTACCTAGCGGACACTTGGACTATGTACCTTCCCTAGCAGGCACTTGGACTATCTAGGATACCTAGAAGGCACTTGCATTATGAAGGATCCCTAGCGGGCAATTGGACTATCTAGGTTACCTAGCTGGCACTTGGACTATGTAGGTTAACTAGCGGACACTTGCACGATCTAGGTAAACTAGCGGGCCCTTGAACTATGTAGGTTAACTAGCGGGCCCATGGATTATGTAGGTTTACTAGGGGGCACTTGGAACATCTAGGTTAACTAGCGGGCACTTGGACAACGTAGTTTCCCTAGCGGGCATTTGGACTATTTTGGTTGCCTAGCGGGCACTAGGACTATGTAGGTTACCTAACAGGCACTTTGACTATCTAGGTTAACTAAGGGCACTTGGACTATGTAGGGTAACTAGCGGGCACTTGGACTGTCTAGGTTACATAACGGTCACTTGGATTATCTAGGTTAACGAACGGGCACTTGGACTATGTAGGTTACCTAGCCACCACTTGGACTATCTTGGTTCCCTAGCGGTCACTTGTACTATCTAGGTTACCTAGCTGGCACTTGGACTGTGTAGGTTAACTAGCGGGCAATTGGACTGTCTAGGTTACCTAGTGAGCACTTGGACTTTCTAGGTTAACGAACGGGCACTTGGACTATGTAGGTTAACTAGCGGACACTTCGACTATCTAGGTTAGCTAACGGACAATTGGACTATCTAGGTTACCTAGCGGGCACTTGGACTATGTAGGTTCCCTAGCGGGCACTTGGACTTTTTAGGTTACCTAGCAGGCACTTTGACTATCTAGGTTAACTAACGGGCACTTGGACTATGTAGGTTGCCTAGCGAGCACTTGGAGTATGTAGGTTCCCTAGCGGGCAATTGGACTATGTAGGTTCCCTATCGGGTACTTGGACTGTCTAGGTTACCTAGTGGGCACTTGGAGTATGTACGTTCCCTAGCGGGCACTTGGGCTTTCTACGTTACCTAGCGGGCACTTGGACTATGTAGGTTAACGAACGGACACTTGGATTATGTAGTTTACCTAGCAGGTACTTGGACTATGTAGGTTAACTAGCGGACACTTCGACTATCTAGGTTAGCTAACGGTCAATTGGACTATCTAGGTTACCTAGCGGTCACGTGGACTATGTAGGTTCCCTAGCGGGCACTTGGACTATCTAGGTTACCTAGCCACCACTTGGACTATCTAGGTTAACTAACAGGCACTTGGACTATCTAGGTTCCCTAGCGGGCACTTGTACTATCTAAGTTACCTAGCTGGCACTTGGACTATGTAGGTCAACTCTTGGGCCCTTGGACTATCTAGGTTAGCTAACGGGCACTTGGACTATGTATGTTCCAGAGTGGGCACTTGTATTATGTAGGTTGCCTAGCGGACATTTAGACTATGTAGGTTTCCTTGCGGGCATTTGGACTATTTAGGTTACCTAGCGGGCACTTGGACTAACCTGGTTACCAGGCGGGCACTTGGACTATGTAGGTTACCCAATGGGCACTTGGACTATCTAGGTTAACGAACGGACACTTGGACTATGTAGGTTAGGTATCAGGCACTTGGACTATCTAGGTTACCTAGCAGGCACTTGGACTATGTAGGTTACGTAGCGGACACTTGGACGTTTTAGGTTAACTAGCGGGCACTTGTACTATCTAGGTTAACTAGCAGGCCCTTGGACTATCTAGGTTTACTAGCGGGCACTTGGACTATCTAGGTTACCTAGCGGACACTTGGACTATGTACCTTCCCTAGCAGGCACTTGGACTATCTAGGATACCTAGAAGGCACTTGCATTATGAAGGATCCCTAGCGGGCAATTGGACTATCTAGGTTACCTAGCTGGCACTTCTACTATGTAGGTTAACTAGCGGACACTTGCACGATCTAGGTAAACTAGCGGGCCCTTGAACTATGTAGGTTAACTAGCGGGCCCATGGATTATGTAGGTTTACTAGGGGGCACTTGGAACATCTAGGTTAACTAGCGGGCACTTGGACAACGTAGTTTCCCTAGCGGGCATTTGGACTATTTTGGTTGCCTAGCGGGCACTAGGACTATGTAGGTTACCTAACAGGCACTTTGACTATCTAGGTTAACTAAGGGCACTTGGACTATGTAGGGTAACTAGCGGGCACTTGGACTGTCTAGGTTACATAACGGTCACTTGGATTATCTAGGTTAACGAACGGGCACTTGGACTATGTAGGTTACCTAGCCACCACTTGGACTATCTAGGTTCCCTAGCGGTCACTTGTACTATTTAGGTTACCTAGCTGGCACTTGGACTGTCTAGGTTAACTAGCGGGCAATTGGACTGTCTAGGTTACCTAGTGAGCACTTGGACTTTCTAGGTTAACGAACGGGCACTTGGACTATGTAGGTTAACTAGCGGACACTTCGACTATCTAGGTTAGCTAACGGACAATTGGACTATCTAGGTTACCTAGCGGGCACTTGGACTATGTAGGTTCCCTAGCGGGCACTTGGACTTTTTAGGTTACCTAGCAGGCACTTTGACTATCTAGGTTAACTAACGGGCACTTGGACTATGTAGGTTGCCTAGCGAGCACTTGGAGTATGTAGGTTCCCTAGCGGGCAATTGGACTATGTAGGTTCCCTATCGGGTACTTGGACTGTCTAGGTTACCTAGTGGGCACTTGGAGTATGTACGTTCCCTAGCGGGCACTTGGGCTTTCTACGTTACCTAGCGGGCACTTGGACTATGTAGGTTAACGAACGGACACTTGGATTATGTAGTTTACCTAGCAGGTACTTGGACTATGTAGGTTAACTAGCGGGCACTTGGACTATCTAGGTTACCTACAGGCACATGGACTATGTACCTTCCCTAGCGGGCACTTGGGCTATCTACGTTACCTAGAGGGCACTTGGACTATGTAGGTTAACGAACGGGCACTTGGACTATGTAGGTAACCTAGTGGTCACTTGGACTATGTAGGTTATCTAGCGGACACTTGGACTATCAAGGTTACCTAGCAGGCACTTTGACTATCTAGGTTAACTAACGGGCACTTGGACTATGTAGGGTAACTAGCGGGCACTTGGACTGTCTAGGTTACCTAACGGGCACTTGGATTATCTAGATTAACGAACGTGCACTTGGACTATGTAGGTAACCTAGCGGGCACTTGGACTGTCTAGGTTACCTAGCGGGCACTTGGACTATCTAGGTTAACGAACGGGCACTTGGACTATGTAGGTTAACTAGCGGACACTTCGACTATCTAGGTTAGCTAACGGGCAATTGGACAATCTAGGTTAACTAACGGGCACTTGGACTATGTAGGTTGCCTAGCGAGCACTTGGACTATGTAGGTTCCCTAGTGGGCACTTGGACTATGTAGGTTCCCTATCGGGTACTTGGACTGTCTAGGTTACCTAGGGGGCAATTGGACTGTCTAGGTTACCTAGTGGGCACTTGGACTATGTACATTCCCTAGCGGGCACTTGGGTTATCTACGTTACCTAGCGGGCACTTGGACAATGTAAGTTAACGAACGGGCACTTGGACTATGTAGGTTAACTAGCGGACACTTGGACTCTCTAGGATAGCTAACGGGCAATTGGACTATCAAGGTTACCTAACGGGCACTTGGACTATGTAGGTTACCTAGCGGGCACTTGGACTATCTAGGTTACCTAGCCACCACTTGGACTATCTAGGTTAGCTAACAGGCATTTGGACTATCTAGGTTCCCTAGCGGGCACTTGTACTATCTAAGTTACCTAGCTGGCACTTGGACTATGTAGGTCAACTAGTGGGCCCTTGGACTATCTAGGTTAGCTAACGGGCACTTGGACTATGTATGTTCCAGAGTGGGCCCTTGTATTATGTAGGTTGCCTAGCGGACATTTAGACTATGTAGGTTTCCTTACGGGCATTTGACTATTTAGGTTACCTAGCGGGCACTTGGACTATGTAGGTTCCCTTGCGGTCACTTGGACTATGTAGGCTCCCTAGAAGGCACTTGGACTATGTAGGTTAACTAGCGGGCACTTGGACTAACCAGGTTACCAGGCGGGCACTTGGAATATGTAGGTTACCCAATGGGCACTTGGACTATCTAGGATAACGAACGGACACTTGGACTATGTAGGTTAGGTATCAGGCACTTGGACTATCTAGGTTACCTAGCAGGCACTTGGACTATGTAGGTTACCTAGGGACACTTGGATGATTTAGGTTAACTAGCGGGCACTTGGACTACCTAGGTTAACTAGCAGGCCCTTGGACTATCTACGTTTACTAGCGGGCACTTGGACTATCTAGGTTACCTAGCGGACACTTGGACTATGTACCTTCCCTAGCGGGCACTTGGACTATCTAGGTTACCTAGCAGGCACTTGGATTATGAAGGATCCCTAGCGGGCAATTGGACTATCTAGGTTACCTAGCTGGCACTTGGACTATGTAGGTTAACTAGCGGACACTTGCACGATCTAGGTTAACTAGCGGGCCCTTGCACTATATAGGTTAACTAGAGGGCCCATGGATTATGTAGGTTTACTAGGGGGCACTTGGAACATCTAGGTTAACTAGCGGGCACTTGGACTATGTAGTTTCCCTAGCGGGCATTTGGACTATTTAGGTTGCCTAGCGGGCACTTGGACTATGTAAGTTACCTAGCAGGCACTTTGATTATCTAGGATAACTAAGGGCACTTGGACTATGTAGGGTAAGTAGCGGGCACTTGGACTGTCTAGGTTACCTAACTGGCACTTGGATTATCTAGGTTAACGAACGGGCACATGGACTATGTAGGTTACCTAGCCACCACTTGGACTATCGAGGTTCCCTAGCGGGCACTTGTACTATCTAGGTTACCTAGCTGGCACTTGGACTATGTAGGTCAACTAGCGGGCCTTTGGACTATCTAGGTTAGCTAACGGGCACTTGGACTATGTATGTTCCAGAGCGGGCACTTGGATTATGTAGGTTGCCTAGCGGACATTTAGACTATGTAGGTTTCCTTGCGGGCATTTGGACTATGTAGGTTACCTAGCGGGCACTTGGACAATGTAGGTTCCCTAACGGGCACTTGGACTATGTAGGTTCCCTAGCGGTCACGTGGACTATGTAGGCTCCCTAGAAGGCACTTGGACTATGTAGGTTAACTAGGGGGCACTTGGACTATGTAGGTTACCCAATGGGCACTTGGACTATGTAGGTTAACGAACGGACACTTGGACTATGTAGGTTAGCTATCAGGCACTTGGACTATCTAGGTTACCTAGGGGACACGTGGACGATTTAGGTTAACTAGGGGGCACTTGGACTATCTAGGTTAACTAGCAGGCCCTTGGACTATCTAGGTTTACTAGCGGGCACTTGGACTATCTAGGTTAACTAACGGGCACTTGGACTATGTAGTTTCCCTAGCGGGCATTTGGATTATTTAGGTTACCTAGTGGGCACTTGGACTATGTAGGTTATTAGCGGGCACTTGGACTATGTAGGTTAACTAGAAGGCACTTGGACTGTCAAGGTTACCTAACGGGCCCTTAGACTATGTAGGTTACCAGCGGGCACTTGGACTATCTAGGTTAACGAACGTGCACTTGGACTATGTAGGTAACCTAGCGGGCACTTGGACTGTCTAGGTTACCTAGCGGGCACTTGGACTATCTAGGTTAACGAACGGGCACTTGGACTATGTAGGTTAACTAGCGGACACTTCGACTATCTAGGTTAGCTAACGGGCAATTGGACAATCTAGGTTAACTAACGGGCACTTGGACTATGTAGGTTGCCTAGCGAGCACTTGGACTATGTAGGTTCCCTATCGGGTACTTGGACTGTCTAGGTTAACTAGGGGGCAATTGGACTGTCTAGGTTACCTAGTGGACACTTGGACTATGTACGTTCCCTAGCGGGCACTTGGGTTATCTACGTTACCTAGCGGGCACTTGGACAATGTAAGTTAACGAACGGGCACTTGGACTATGTAGGTTAACTAGCGGACACTTGGACTATCTAGGATAGCTAACGGGCAATTGGACTATCAAGGTTACCTTACGGGCACTTGGACTATGTAGGTTACCTAGCGGGCACTTGGACTATCTAGGTTACCTAGCAGGCACTTTGACTATCTAGGTTAACTAACGGGCACGTGGACTATGTAGGTTGCCTAGCGAGCACCTGGACTATGTAGGTTCCCTAGCGGGCGCTTGGACAATGTACATTCCCTAGCGGTACTTGGACTGTCTAGGTTAACTAGCGGGCAATTGGACTGTCTAGGTTACCTAGTGGGCACTTGGACTATGTAGTTTACCTAGCAGGCACTTGGAGTATGTAGGTTTACTAGCAGGCACTTAGACTATCTAGGTTACCTAGCGGGCACTTGGACTATGTACGTTCCTTAGCGGGCACTTGGGCTATCTACGTATCCTAGCGGGCCTTGGACTATGTAGGTTAACGAATGGGCACTTGGACTATGTAGGTAACCTAGTGGTCACTTGGACTGTCTAGGTTACTTAGCGGGCACTTGGACTATGTAGGTTAACTAGCGGGCACTTGGACTATCTAGGTTAACTAGCGGGCACTTGGACTATGTACGTTCCCTATCGGGCACTTGGGCTATCTACGTTACCTAGCGGGCACTTGGGCTATCTACGTTACCTAGCGGGCACTTGGACTATGTAGGTTAACGAATGGTAACTTGGACTATGTAGGTAACCTAGTGGTCACTTGGACTGTCTAGGTTACCTAGCGGGCACTTGGACTATGTAGGTTAACTAGCGGGCACTTGGACTATCTATGTTTACTAGCAGGCACTTAGACTATCTAGGTTACCTAGCGGGCACTTGGACTATGTACATTCCCTAGCTTGCACTTGGACTATCTACGTTACCTAGCGGGCACTTGGACTATGTAGGTTAACGAATGGGCACATGGACTATGTAGGTAACCTAGTGGTCACCTGGACTATCTAGGTTAACTAGCGGGCACTTGGACTATGTAGGTTAACTAGCGGGCACTTGGACTATCTAGGTTAACTAGCGGGCACTTGGACTATCTAGGTTAACTAGCGGGCACTTGGGCTATCTAGGTTAACTAGCGGGCCCTTGCACTATGTAGGTTAACTAGCGGGCCCATGGATTATGTAGGTTTAGTAGGGGGCACTTGGATTATCTACGTTAACTAGCGGGCACATGGACTATGTAGTTTCCCTAGCGGACATTTGGACTATTTAGGTTACCTAGCGGGCACTTGGACTATGTAAGTTACCTA
The DNA here is from genome assembly GCF_050624435.1 of Tenrec ecaudatus. Taxonomy (NCBI): domain Eukaryota; kingdom Metazoa; phylum Chordata; class Mammalia; order Afrosoricida; family Tenrecidae; genus Tenrec; species Tenrec ecaudatus. Next base: position 1,364,269 of record NW_027457661.1, read on the forward strand.
GCAGGCACTTTGATTATCTAGGATAACTAAGGGCACTTGGACTATGTAGGGTAAGTAGCGGCACTTGGACTGTCTAGGTTACCTAACTGGCACTTGGATTATCTAGGTTAACGAACGGGCACTTGGACTATGTAGGTTACCTAGCCACCACTTGGACTATCGAGGTTCCCTAGCGGGCACTTGTACTATCTAGGTTACCTAGCTGGCACTTGGACTATGTAGGTCAACTAGCGGGCCTTTGGACTATCTAGGTTAGCTAACGGGCACTTGGACTATGTATGTTCCAGAGCGGGCACTTGGATTATGTAGGTTGCCTAGCGGACATTTAGACTATGTAGGTTTCCTTGCGGGCACTTGGGCTATCTACGTTACCTAGCGGGCACTTGGGCTATCTACGTTACCTAGCGGGCACTTGGACTATGTAGGTTAACGAATGGTAACTTGGACTATGTAGGTAACCTAGTGGTCACTTGGACTGTCTAGGTTACCTAGCGGGCACTTGGACTATGTAGGTTAACTAGCGGGCACTTGGACTATCTATGTTTACTAGCAGGCACTTAGACTATCTAGGTTACCTAGCGGGCACTTGGACTATGTACATTCCCTAGCTTGCACTTGGACTATCTACGTTACCTAGCGGGCACTTGGACTATGTAGGTTAACGAATGGGCACATGGACTATGTAGGTAACCTAGTGGTCACTTGGACTATCTAGGTTAACTAGCGGGCACTTGGACTATGTAGGTTAACTAGCGGGCACTTGGACTATCCAGGTTAACTAGCGGGCCCTTGCACTATGTAGGTTAACTAGCGGGCCCATGGATTATGTAGGTTTAGTAGGAGGCACTTGGATTATCTACGTTAACTAGCGGGCACTTGGACTATGTAGTTTCCCTAGCGGACATTTGGACTATTTAGGTTACCTAGCGGGCACTTGGACTATGTAGGTTATCTAGGGGGCACTTGGACTATCTAGGTTACCTAGCAGGCACTTTGACTATCTAGGTTAACTAACGGGAATTTGGACTATGTAGGGCAACTAGCGGGCACTTGGACTGTTTAGGTTACCTAACGGGCACTTGGATTATCTAGGTTAACGAACGGGCACTTGGACTATGTAGGTTACCTAGCCACCACTTGGACTATCGAGGTTCCCTAGCGGGCACTTGTACTATCTAGGTTACCTAGCTGGCACTTGGACTATGTAGGTCAACTAGCGGGCCTTTGGACTATCTAGGTTAGCTAACGGGCACTTGGACTATGTATGTTCCAGAGCGGGCACTTGGATTATGTAGGTTGCCTAGCGGACATTTAGACTATGTAGGTTTCCTTGCGGGCATTTGGACTATGTAGGTTACCTAGCGGGCACTTGGACAATGTAGGTTCCCTAACGGGCACTTGGACTATGTAGGTTCCCTAGCGGTCACGTGGACTATGTAGGCTCCCTAGAAGGCACTTGGACTATGTAGGTTAACTAGGGGGCACTTGGACTATGTAGGTTACCCAATGGGCACTTGGACTATGTAGGTTAACGAACGGACACTTGGACTATGTAGGTTAGCTATCAGGCACTTGGACTATCTAGGTTACCTAGGGGACACGTGGACGATTTAGGTTAACTAGGGGGCACTTGGACTATCTAGGTTAACTAGCAGGCCCTTGGACTATCTAGGTTTACTAGCGGGCACTTGGACTATCTAGGTTAACTAACGGGCACTTGGACTATGTAGTTTCCCTAGCGGGCATTTGGATTATTTAGGTTACCTAGTGGGCACTTGGACTATGTAGGTTATTAGCGGGCACTTGGACTATGTAGGTTAACTAGAAGGCACTTGGACTGTCAAGGTTACCTAACGGGCCCTTAGACTATGTAGGTTACCAGCGGGCACTTGGACTATCTAGGTTAACGAACGTGCACTTGGACTATGTAGGTAACCTAGCGGGCACTTGGACTGTCTAGGTTACCTAGCGGGCACTTGGACTATCTAGGTTAACGAACGGGCACTTGGACTATGTAGGTTAACTAGCGGACACTTCGACTATCTAGGTTAGCTAACGGGCAATTGGACAATCTAGGTTAACTAACGGGCACTTGGACTATGTAGGTTGCCTAGCGAGCACTTGGACTATGTAGGTTCCCTATCGGGTACTTGGACTGTCTAGGTTAACTAGGGGGCAATTGGACTGTCTAGGTTACCTAGTGGACACTTGGACTATGTACGTTCCCTAGCGGGCACTTGGGTTATCTACGTTACCTAGCGGGCACTTGGACAATGTAAGTTAACGAACGGGCACTTGGACTATGTAGGTTAACTAGCGGACACTTGGACTATCTAGGATAGCTAACGGGCAATTGGACTATCAAGGTTACCTTACGGGCACTTGGACTATGTAGGTTACCTAGCGGGCACTTGGACTATCTAGGTTACCTAGCAGGCACTTTGACTATCTAGGTTAACTAACGGGCACGTGGACTATGTAGGTTGCCTAGCGAGCACCTGGACTATGTAGGTTCCCTAGCGGGCGCTTGGACAATGTACATTCCCTAGCGGTACTTGGACTGTCTAGGTTAACTAGCGGGCAATTGGACTGTCTAGGTTACCTAGTGGGCACTTGGACTATGTAGTTTACCTAGCAGGCACTTGGAGTATGTAGGTTTACTAGCAGGCACTTAGACTATCTAGGTTACCTAGCGGGCACTTGGACTATGTACGTTCCTTAGCGGGCACTTGGGCTATCTACGTATCCTAGCGGGCCTTGGACTATGTAGGTTAACGAATGGGCACTTGGACTATGTAGGTAACCTAGTGGTCACTTGGACTGTCTAGGTTACTTAGCGGGCACTTGGACTATGTAGGTTAACTAGCGGGCACTTGGACTATCTAGGTTAACTAGCGGGCACTTGGACTATGTACGTTCCCTATCGGGCACTTGGGCTATCTACGTTACCTAGCGGGCACTTGGGCTATCTACGTTACCTAGCGGGCACTTGGACTATGTAGGTTAACGAATGGTAACTTGGACTATGTAGGTAACCTAGTGGTCACTTGGACTGTCTAGGTTACCTAGCGGGCACTTGGACTATGTAGGTTAACTAGCGGGCACTTGGACTATCTATGTTTACTAGCAGGCACTTAGACTATCTAGGTTACCTAGCGGGCACTTGGACTATGTACATTCCCTAGCTTGCACTTGGACTATCTACGTTACCTAGCGGGCACTTGGACTATGTAGGTTAACGAATGGGCACATGGACTATGTAGGTAACCTAGTGGTCACTTGGACTATCTAGGTTAACTAGCGGGCACTTGGACTATGTAGGTTAACTAGCGGGCACTTGGACTATCTAGGTTAACTAGCGGGCACTTGGACTATCTAGGTTAACTAGCGGGCACTTGGGCTATCTAGGTTAACTAGCGGGCCCTTGCACTATGTAGGTTAACTAGCGGGCCCATGGATTATGTAGGTTTAGTAGGGGGCACTTGGATTATCTACGTTAACTAGCGGGCACTTGGACTATGTAGTTTCCCTAGCGGACATTTGGACTATTTAGGTTACCTAGCGGGCACTTGGACTATGTAAGTTACCTAGCAGGCACTTTGATTATCTAGGATAACTAAGGGCACTTGGACTATGTAGGGTAAGTAGCGGCACTTGGACTGTCTAGGTTACCTAACTGGCACTTGGATTATCTAGGTTAACGAACGGGCACTTGGACTATGTAGGTTACCTAGCCACCACTTGGACTATCGAGGTTCCCTAGCGGGCACTTGTACTATCTAGGTTACCTAGCTGGCACTTGGACTATGTAGGTCAACTAGCGGGCCTTTGGACTATCTAGGTTAGCTAACGGGCACTTGGACTATGTATGTTCCAGAGCGGGCACTTGGATTATGTAGGTTGCCTAGCGGACATTTAGACTATGTAGGTTTCCTTGCGGGCACTTGGGCTATCTACGTTACCTAGCGGGCACTTGGGCTATCTACGTTACCTAGCGGGCACTTGGACTATGTAGGTTAACGAATGGTAACTTGGACTATGTAGGTAACCTAGTGGTCACTTGGACTGTCTAGGTTACCTAGCGGGCACTTGGACTATGTAGGTTAACTAGCGGGCACTTGGACTATCTATGTTTACTAGCAGGCACTTAGACTATCTAGGTTACCTAGCGGGCACTTGGACTATGTACATTCCCTAGCTTGCACTTGGACTATCTACGTTACCTAGCGGGCACTTGGACTATGTAGGTTAACGAATGGGCACATGGACTATGTAGGTAACCTAGTGGTCACTTGGACTATCTAGGTTAACTAGCGGGCACTTGGACTATGTAGGTTAACTAGCGGGCACTTGGACTATCTAGGTTAACTAGCGGGCACTTGGACTATCTAGGTTAACTAGCGGGCACTTGGGCTATCTAGGTTAACTAGCGGGCCCTTGCACTATGTAGGTTAACTAGCGGGCCCATGGATTATGTAGGTTTAGTAGGAGGCACTTGGATTATCTACGTTAACTAGCGGGCACTTGGACTATGTAGTTTCCCTAGCGGACATTTGGACTATTTAGGTTACCTAGCGGGCACTTGGACTATGTAGGTTATCTAGGGGGCACTTGGACTATCTAGGTTACCTAGCAGGCACTTTGACTATCTAGGTTAACTAACGGGAATTTGGACTATGTAGGGCAACTAGCGGGCACTTGGACTGTTTAGGTTACCTAACGGGCACTTGGATTATCTAGGTTAACGAACGGGCACTTGGACTATGTAGGTTACCTAGCCACCACTTGGACTATCTAGGTTAGCTAACAGGCACTTGGACTATCTAGGTTCCCTAGCGGGAACTTGTACTATCTAGGTTACCTAGCTGGCACTTGGACTATGTAGGTCAACTAGCGGGCCCTTGGACTATCTAGGTTAGCTAACGGGCACTTGGACTATGTATGTTCCAGAGTGGGCACTTGGATTATGTAGGTTGCCTAGCGGACATTTAGACTATGTAGGTTTCCTCGCGGGCATTTGGACTATGTAGGTTACCAGCGGGCACTTGGACAATCTAGGTTAACGAATGTGCACTTGGACTATGTAGGTAACCTAGCGGGCACTTGGACTGTCTAGGTTACCTAGCGGGCACTTGGACTTTCTAGGTTAACGAACGGGCACTTGGACTATGTAGGTTAACTAGCGGACACTTCGACTATCTAGGTTAGCTAACGGGCAATTGGACTATCTAGGTTACCTAGCGGGCACTTGGACTATGTAGGTTCCCTAGCGGGCACTTGGAGTATGTAGGTTCCCTAGCGGGCAATTGGACTATGTAGGTTCCCTATCGGGTACTTGGACTGTCTAGGTTAACTAGCGGGCAATTGGACTGTCTAGGTTACCTAGTGGGCACTTGGAGTATGTACGTTCCCTAGCGGGCACTTGGGCTTTCTAAGTTACCTAGCGGGCACTTGGACTATGTAGGTTAACGAACGTGCACTTGGACTATGTAGGTTAACGAACGGGCACTTGGATTATGTAGTTTACCTAGCAGGTACTTGGACTATGTAGGTTAACTAGCGGGCACTTGGACTACCTAGGTTACCTACGGGCACTTGGAATATGTACCTTCCCTAGCAGGCACTTGGGCTATCTACGTTACCTAGTGGGCACTTGGACTATGTAGGTTAACAAACGGGCACTTGGACTATGTAGGTAACCTAGTGGTCACTTGGACTAAGTAGGTTATCTAGCGGACACTTGGACTATCTAGGTTACCTAGCAGGCACTTTGACTATCTAGGTTAACTAACGGGCACTTGGACTATGTAGGGTAACTAGCGGGCACTTGGACTGTCTAGGTTACCTAACGGGCACTTGAATTATCTAAGTTAACGAACGTACACTTGGACTATGTAGGTAACCTAGCGGGCACTTGGACTGTCTAGGTTACCTAGCAGGCACTTGGACTTTCTAGTTTAACGAACGGGCACTTGGACTATGTAGGTTAACTAGCGGACACTTCGACTATCTAGGTTAGCTAATGGGCAATTGGACAATCTAGGTTAACTAACGGGCACTTGGACTATGTACGTTCCCTAGCGGGCACTTGGGCTATCTACGTTACCTAGCGGGCACTTGGACAATGTAAGTTAACGAACGGGCACTTGGACTATGTAGGTTAACTAGCGGACACTTGGACTATCTAGGATAGCTAACGGGCAATTGGACTATCAAGGTTACCTAATGGGCACTTGGACTATGAAGGTTACCTAGCGGGCACTTGGACTATCTAGGTTACCTAGCAGGCACTTTGACTATCTAGGTTAACTAACGGGCACTTGGACTATGTAGGTTGCCTAGCGAGCACCTGGACTATGTAGGTCCCCTAGCGGGCGCTTGGACTATGTAGATTCCCTAGCGGTACTTGGACTGTCTAGGTTAACTAGCGGGCAATTGGACTGTCTAGGTTACCTAGTGGGCACTTGGACTATGTAGTTTACCTAGCAGGAACTTGGACTATGTAGGTTTACTAGCAGGCACTTAGACTATCTAGGTTACCTAGCGGGCACTTGGACTATGTACGTTCCCTAGCGGGCACTTGGGCTATCTACGTTACATAGCGGGCACTTGGCCTATGTAGGTTAACGAATGGGCACTTGGACTATGTAGGTAACCTAGTGGTCACTTGAACTGTCTAGGTTACCTAGCGGGCACTTGGACTATGTAGGTTAACTAGCGGGCACTTGGACTATCTAGGTTAACTAGCGGGCACTTGGACTATCTAGGTTAACTAGCGGGCACTTGTACTATCTAGGTTAACTAGCGGGCCCTTGCACTATGTAGGTTAACTAGCGGGCCCATTGATTATGTAGGTTTACTAGGGGGCACTTGGACTATCTAGGTTAACTAGTGGGCGCTTGGACTATGTAGTTTCCCTAGCGGACATTTGGACTATTTAGGTTGCCTGGCGGGCACTTGGACTATGTAGGTTATCTAGCGGGCACTTGGACTATCTAGGTTACCTAGCAGGCACTTTGACTATCTAGGTCAACTAACTGGCACTTGGACTATGTAGGTTGCCTAGCGAGCACTTGGAGTATGTCGGTTCCCTAGCGGGCAATTGGACTATGTAGGTTCCCTATCGGGTACTTGGACTGTCTAGGTTAACTAGCGGGCAATTGGACTGTCTAGGTTACCTAGTGGGCACTTGGACTATGTAGGTTAACGAACGGGCAGTTGGACTATGTAGGTAACCTAGTGGTCACTTGGACTATGTAGGTTATCTAGCGGACACTTGGACTATCTAGGTTACCTAGCAGGCACTTTGACTATCTAGGTTAACTAACAGGCACTTGGACTATGTAGGGTAACTAGCGGGCACATGGACTGTCTAGGTTACCTAACGGGCACTTGGATTATCTAGGTTAACGAACGTACACTTGGACTATGTAGGTAACCTAGCGGGCAAATGGACTGTCTAGGTTACCTAGCGGGCACTTGGACTTTCTAGTTTAATGAACGGGCACTTAACTATGTAGGTTAACTAGCGGACACTTCGACTATCTAGGTTAGCTAACGGGCAATTGGACTATCTAGGTTACCTAGCAGGCACTTTGACTATCTAGGTTAACTAACGGGCACTTGGACTATGTAAGTTGCCTAGCGAGCACTTGGAGTATGTAGGTTCCCTAGCGGGCAATTGGACTATGGAGGTTCCCTATCGGGTACTTGGACTGTCTAGGTTAACTAGCGGGCAATTGGACTGTCTAGGTTACCTAGTGGGCACTTGGAGTATGTACGTTCCCTATCGGGCACTTGGGCTTTCTACGTTACCTAGCGGGCACTTGGACTATGTAGGTTAACGAACGGGCACTTGGACTATGTAGGTTACCTAGCCACCACTTGGACTATCTAGGTTAGCTAACAGGCACTTGGACTATCTAGGTTCCCTAGCGGGCACTTGTACTATCTAGGTTACCTAGCTGGCACTTGACTATGTAGGTCAACTAGCGGGCCCTTGGACTATCTAGGTTAGCTAACGGGCACTTGGACTATGTTTGTTCCAGAGTGGGCACTTGTATTATGTAGGTTGCCTAGCGGACATTTAGACTATGTATGTTTCCTTGCGGGCATTTGGACTATGTAGGTTACCTAGCGGGCACTTGGACAATGTAGGTTCCCTAGCGGTCACGTGGACTATGTAGGCTCCCTAGAAGGCACTTGGACTATGTAGGTTAACTAGCGGGCACTTGGACTAACCAGGTTACCAGGCGGGCACATGGACTATGTAGGTTACCCAATGGGCACTTGGACTATCTAGGTTAACGAACGGACACTTGGACTATGTAGGTTAGGTATCAGGCACTTGGACTATCTAGGTTACCTAGCAGGCACTTGGACTATGTAGGTTACCTAGCGGGTACTTGGACGATTTAGGTTAACTAGCGGGCACTTGGACTATCTAGGTTAACTAGCAGGCCCTTGGACTATCTAGGTTTACTAGCGGGCACTTGGACTATCTAGGTTAACTAGCGGGCACTTGGACTATATAGGTTAACTAGCGGGCACTTGAACTCTCTAGGTTACCTAGCGGACACTTGGACTATGTACCTTCCCTAGCGGGCCATTGGACTATCTAGGTTACCTAGCAGGCACTTGGATTATGAAGGATCCCTAGCGGGCAATTGGACTCTCTAGGTTACCTAGCTGGCACTTGGACTATGTAGGTTAACTAGCGGACACTTGCACGATCTAGGTTAACTAGCGGACCCTTGCACTATGTAGGTTAACTAGCGGGCCCATGGATTATGTAGGTTTACTAGGGGACACTTGGGATATCTAGGTTAACTAGCGGGCACTTGGACTATGTAGTTTCCCTAGCGGGCATTTGGACTATTTAGGTTGCCTAGCGGGCACTTGGACTATGTAGGTTAACTAGCGGGCACTTGGACTATCTAGGTTAACTAACGGGCACTTGGACTATGTAGGATAACTAGCGGGCACTTGGACTGTCTAGGTTACCTAACGGGCACTTGGATTATCTAGGTTAACGAACGGGCACATGGACTATGTAGGTTACCTAGCCACCACTTGGACTATCTAGGTTCCCTAGCGGGCACTTGTACTATCTAGGTTACCTAGCTGGCACTTGGACTATGTAGGTCAACTAGCGGGCCCTTGGACTATCTAGGTTAGCTAACGGGCACTTGGACTATGTATGTTCCAGAGCGGGCACTTGGATTATGTAGGTTGCCTAGCGGACATTTAGACTATGTAGGTTTCCTTGCGGGCATTTGGACTATGTAGTTTACCTAGCGGGCACTTGGACTATGTAGGTTCCCTAACGGGCACTTGGACTATGTAGGTTCCCTAGGGGTCACGTGGACTATGTAGGCTCCCTAGATGGCACTTGGACTATGTAGGTTAACTAGCGGGCACTTGGACTATGTAGGTTACCCAATGGGCACTTGGACTATCTAGGTTAACGAACGGACACTTGGACTATGTAGGTTAGCTATCAGGCACTTGGACTATCTAGGTTACCTAGCGGACACTTGGACGATTTAGGATAACTAGCGGGCACTTGGACTATCTAGGTTAACTAGCAGGCCCTTGGACTATCTAGGTTTACTAGCGGGCACTTGGACTATCTAGGTTAACTAATGGGCACTTGGACTATGTAGTTTCCCTAGCTGGCATTTGGATTATTTAGGTTACCTAGTGGGCACTTGGACTATGTAGGTTATCTAGCGGGCACTTGGACTACGTAGGTTAACTAGAAGGCACTTGGACTATCAAGGTTACCTAGCGGGCCCTTGGACTATGTAGGTTACCAGCGGGCACATGGACTATCTAGGTTAACGAACGTGCACTTGGACTATGTAGGTAACCTAGCGGGCACTTGGACTGTCTAGGTTACCTAGCGGGCACTTGGATCATCTAGGTTAACGCACGGGCACTTGGACTATGTAGGTTAACTAGCGGACACTTCGACTATCTAGGTTAGCTAACGGGCAATTGGACAATCTAGGTTAACTAACGGGCACTTGGACTATGTAGGTTACCTAGCGAGCACTTGGACTATGTAGGTTCCCTAGTGGGCACTTGGACTATGTAGGTTCCCTATCGGGTACTTGGACTGTCTAGGTTAACTAGGGGGCAATTGGACTGTCTAGGTTACCTAGTGGGCACTTGGACTATGTCCGTTCCCTAGCGGGCACTTGGGTTATCTACGTTACCTAGCGGGCACTTGGACAATGTAAGTTAACGAACGGGCACTTGGACTATGTAGGTAACCTAGTGGTCACTTGGACTATGTAGGTTATCTAGCGGACACTTGGACTATCTAGGTTAACTAACGGGCACTTGGACTATGTAGGGTAACTAGCGGGCACTAGGACTATGTAGGGTAACCAGCGGGCACTTGGACTGTCTAGGTTACCTAACGGGCACTTGGATTATCTAGGTTAACGAACGTGCACTTGGACTATGTAGGTAACCTAGCGGGCACTTGGACTGTCTAGGTTACCTAGCGGGCACTTGGACTATCTAGGTTAACGAACGGGCACTTGGACTATGTAGGTTAACTAGTGGACACTTCGACTATCTAGGTTAGCTAACATGCAATTGGACAATCTATGTTAACTAACGGTCACTTGGACTATGTAGGTTGCCTAGCGAGCACTTGGACTATGTAGGTTCCCTAGTGGGCACTTGGACTATGTAGGTTCCCTATCGGGTACTTGGTCTCTCTAGGTTAACTAGGGGGCAATTGGACTGTCTAGGTTACCTAGTGGGCACTTGGACTATGTACGTTCCTAGCGGGCACTTGGGCTATCTACGTTACCTAGCGGGCACTTGGACAATGTAAGTTAACGAACGGGCACCTGGACTATGTAGGTTAACTAGCGGGCATTTGGACTATCTAGGATAGTTAACGGGCAATTGGACTATCAAGGTTACCTAACGGGCACTTGGACTATGTAGGTTACCTAGCGGGCACTTGGACTATCTAGGTTACCTAGCAGGCACTTTGACTATCTAGGTTAACTAACGGGCACTTGGACTATGTAGGTTGCCTAGCGAGCACCTGGACTATGTAATTCCCTAGAGGGCACTTGGACTATGTAGATTCCCTAGCGGTACTTGGACTGTCTAGGTTAACTAGCGGGCAATTGGACTGTCTAGGTTACCTAGTGAGCACTTGGACTATGTAGTTTACCTAGCAGGCACTTGGACTATGTACGTTTACTAGCAGGCACTTAGACTATCTAGGTTACCTAGCGGGCACTTGGACTATGTACGTTACCTAGCGGGCACTTGGACTATGTAGGTTAACGAATGGGCACTAGGACTATGTAGGTAACCTAGTTGTCACTTGGACTGTCTAGGTTACCTAGCGGGCACTTGGACTATGTAGGTTAACTAGCGGGCACTTGGACTATCTAGGTTAACTAGCGGGCACGTGGACTATCTAGGTTAACTAGCGGGCCCATGGATTATGTAGGTTTACTAGGGGGCACTTGGACTATCTAGGTTAACTAGCGGGCACTTGGACTATGTAGTTTCCCTTGCGGACATTTGGACTATTTAGGTTACCTAGCGGGCACTTGGACTATGTAGGTTATCTAGCGGGCACTTGGACTATCTAGGTTACCTAGCAGGCACTTTGACTATCTAGGTTACCAAACGGGCATTTGGACTATGTAGGGCAACTACCGGGCACTTGGACTGTCTAGGATACCTAACGGGCACTTGGATTATCTAGGTTAACGAACGGGCACTTGGACTATGTAGGTTACCTAGCCACCACTTGGACTATCTAGGTTAGTTAACAGGCACTTGGACTATCTAGGTTCCCTAGCGGGCACTTGTACTATCTAGGTTACCTAGCTGGCACTTGGACTATGTAGGTCAACTAGCGGGCCCTTGGACTATCGAGGTTAGCTAACGGGCACTTGGACTATGTATGTTCCAGAGTGGGCACTTGGATTATGTAGGTTGCCTAGCGGACATTTAGACTATGTAGGTTTCCTTGCGGGCATTTGGACTATGTAGGTTACCAGCGGGCACATGGACAATCTAGGTTAACGAACGTGCACTTGGACTATGTAGGTAACCTAGCGGGCACTTAGACTGTCTAGGTTACCTAGCGGGCACTTGGACTATCTAGGTTAACTAACGGGCACTTGACTATGTAGGTTGCCTAGCGAGCACCTGGACTATGTAGGTTCCCTAGCGGGCGCTTGGATTATATAGATTCCCTAGCGGTACTTGGACTGTCTAGGTTAACTAGCGGGCAATTGGACTGTCTAGGTTAACTAGTGGGTACTTGGACAATGTAGTTTACCTAGCAGGAATTTGGACTATGTAGGTTTACTAGCAGGCACTTAGACTATCTAGGTTACCTAGCGGGCACTTGGACTATGTACGTTCCCTAGCGGGCACTTGGGCTATCTACGTTACCTAGCGGGCACTTGGACTATGTAGGTTAACGAATGGGCACTTGGACAATGTAGGTAACCTAGTGGTCACTTGGACTGTCTAGGTTACCTAGCGGGCACTTGGACTATGTAGGTTAACTAGCGGGCACTTAGACTATCTAGGTTAACTAGCGGACACTTGGACTATCTAGGTTAACTAGCGGGCACTTGGACTATCTAGGTTAACTAGCGGGCCCTTGCACTATGTAGGTTAACTAGCGGGGCCATGGATTATGTAGGTTTACTAGGGGGCACTTGGACTATCTAGGTTAACTAGCGGGCAATTGGACTATGTAGTTTCCCTAGCGGACATTTGGACTATTTAGGTTACCTAGCGGGCACTTGGACTATGTAGGTTATCTAGCGGGCACTTGGACTATCTAGGTTACCTAGCAGGCACTTTGACTATCTAGGTTAACTAACGGGCATTTGTACTATGTAGGGCAACTAGCGGGCACTTCGACTGTCTAGGTTACCTAACGGGCACTTGGATTATCTAGGTTAACGAACGGGCACTTGGACTATGTAGGTTACCTAGCCACCACTTGGACTATCTAGGTTAGCTAACAGGCACTTGGACTATCTAGGTTCCCTAGCGGGCACTTGTACTATCTAGGTTACCTAGCTGGCACTTGGACTATGTAGGTCAACTAGCGGGCCCTTGGACTATCTAGGTTAGCTAACGGGCACTTGGACTATGTATGTTCCAGAGTGGGCACTTGGATTATGTAGGTTGCCTAGCGGACATTTATACTATGTTGGTTTCCTTGCGGGCATTTGGACTATGTAGGTTACCAGCGGGCACTTGGACAATCTAGGTTAACGAACGTGCACTTGGACTATGTAGGTAACCTAGCGGGCACTTGGACTGTCTAGGTTACCTAGCGGGCACTTGGACTATCTAGGTTAACGAACGGGCACTTGGACTATGTAGGTTAACTAGCGGACACTTCGACTATCTAGGTTAGCTAACGGGCAATTGGAATATCTAGGTTACCTAGCGGTCACTTGGACTATGTAGGTTCCCTAGCGGGCACTTGGACTATTTAGGTTACCTAGCAGGCACTTTGACTATCTAGGTTAACTAACGGGCACTTGGACTATGTAGGTTGCCTAGCGAGCACTTGGAGTATGTAGGTTCCCTAGCGGGCAATTGGACTATGTAGGTTCCCTATCGGGTACTTGGACTGTCTAGATTAACTAGCGGGCAATTGGACTGTCTAGGTTACCTAGTGGGCACTTGGAGTATGTACGTTCCCTAACGGGCATTTGGACTTTCTACGTTACCTAGCGGGCACTTGGACTATGTAGGTTAACGAACGGGCACTTGGACTATGTAGGTTAACGAACGGGCACTTGGATTATGTAGTTTACCTAGCAGGTACTTGGACTATGTAGGTTAACTAGTGGGCACTTGTACTATCTAGGTTACCTACGGGCACTTGGACTATGTACCTTCCCTAGCGGGCACTTGGGCTATCTACGTTACCTAGCGGGCACTTGGACTATGTAGGTTAACGAACGGACACTTGGACTATGTAGGTAACCTAGTGGTCACTTGGACTATGTAGGTTATCTAGCGGACACTTGGACTATCTAGGTTAACTAACGGGCACTTGGACTATGTAGGGTAACTAGCGGGCACTAGGACTATGTAGGGTAACCAGCGGGCACTTGGACTGTCTAGGTTACCTAACGGGCACTTGGATTATCTAGGTTAACGAACGTGCACTTGGACTATGTAGGTAACCTAGCGGGCACTTGGACTGTCTAGGTTACCTAGCGGGCACTTGGATTATCTAGGTTAATGAACGGGCACTTGGACTATGTAGGTTAACTAGTGGACACTTCGACTATCTAGGTTAGCTAAAATGCAATTGGACAATCTATGTTAACTAACGGTCACTTGGACTATGTAGGTTGCCTAGCGAGCACTTGGACTATGTAGGTTCCCTAGTGGGCACATGGACTACGTAGGTTCCCTATCGGGTACTTGGACTGTCTAGGTTAACTAGGGGGCCATTGGACTGTCTAAGTTACCTAGTGGGCACTTAGACTATGTACGTTCCCTAGCGGGCACTTGGGCTATCTACGTTACCTAGCGGGCACTTGGACAATGTAAGTTCACGAACGGGCACTTGGACTATGTAGGTTAACTAGCGGACACTTGGACTATCTAGGATAGCTAACGGGCAATTGGACTATCAAGGTTACCTAACGGGCACTTGGACTATGTAGGTTACCTAGCGGGCACTTGGACTATCTAGGTTACCTAGCAGGCACTTTGACTATCTAGGTTAACTAACGGGCACTTGGACTATGTTGGTTGCCTAGCAAGCACCTGGACTATGTAATTCCCTAGAGGGCACTTGGACTATGTAGATTCCCTAGCGGTACTTGGACTGTCTAGGTTAACTAGCGGGCAATTGGACTGTCTAGGTTACCTAGTGAGCACTTGGACTATGTAGTTTACCTAGCAGGCACTTGGACTATGTACGTTTACTAGCAGGCACTTAGACTATCTAGGTTACCTAGCGGGCACTTGGACTATGTACGTTACCTAGCGGGCATTTGGACTATGTAGGTTAACGAATGGGCACTTGGACTATGTAGGTAACCTAGTTGTCACTTGGACTGTCTAGGTTACCTAGCGGGCACTTGGACTATGTAGGTTAACTAGCGGGCACTTGGACTATCTAGGTTAACTAGCGGACACTTGGATTATATAGGTTAACTAGCGGGCACGTGGACTATCTAGGTTAACTAGCGGGCCCATGGATTATGTAGGTTTACTAGGGGGCACTTGGACTATCTAGGTTAACTAGCGGGCACTTGGACTATGTAGTTTCCCTAGCGGACATTTGGACTATTTAGGTTACCTAGCGGGCACTTGGACTATGTAGGTTATCTAGCGGGCACTTGGACTATCTAGGTTACCTAGCAGGCACTTTGACTATCTAGGTTACCTAACGGGCATTTGGACTATGTAGGGCAACTAGCGGGCACTTGGACTGTCTAGGATACCTAACGGGCACTTGGATTATCTAGGTTAACGAACGGGCACTTGGACTATGTAGGTTACCTAGCCACTACTTGGACTATCTAGGTTAGCTAACAGGCACTTGGACTATCTAGGTTCCCTAGCGGGCACTTGTACTATCTAGGTTACCTAGCTGGCACTTGGACTATGTAGGTCAACTAGCGGGCCCTTGGACTCTCTAGGTTAGCTAACGGGCACCAGGACTATGTATGTTCCAGAGTGGGCACTTGGATTATGTAGGTTGCCTAGCGGACATTTAGACTATGTAGGTTTCCTTGCGGGCATTTGGACTATGTAGGTTACCAGCGGGCACATGGACAATCTAGGTTAACGAACGTGCACTTGGACTATGTAGGTAACCTAGCGAGCACTTAGACTGTCTAGGTTACCTAGCGGGCACTTGGACTATCTAGGTTAACTAACGGGCACTTGGACTATGTAGGTTGCCTAGCGAGCACCTGGACTATGTAGGTTCCCTAGCGGGCGCTTGGATTATATAGATTCCCTAGCGGTACTTGGACTGTCTAGGTTAACTAGCGGGCAATTGGACTGTCTAGGTTACCTAGTGGGCACTTGGACAATGTAGTTTACCTAGCAGGAACTTGGACTATTTAGGTTTACTAGCAGGCACTTAGACTATCTAGGTTACCTAGTGGGCACTTGGACTATGTACGTTCCCTAGCGGGCACTTGGGCTATCTACGTTACCTAGCGGGCACTTGGACTATGTAGGTTAACGAATGGGCACTTGGACAATGTAGGTAACCTAGTGGTCACTTGGACTGTCTAGGTTACCTAGCGGGCACTTGGACTATGTAGGTTAACTAGCGGGCACTTAGACTATCTAGGTTAACTAGCGGACACTTGGACTATCTAGGTTAACTAGCGGGCACTTGGACTATCTAGGTTAACTAGCGGGCCCTTGCACTATATAGGTTAACTAGCGGGGCCATGGATTATGTAGGTTTACTAGGGGGCACTTGGACTATCTAGGTTAACTAGCGGGCAATTGGACTATGTAGTTTCCCTAGCGGACATTTGGACTATTTAGGTTACCTAGCGGGCACTTGGACTATGTAGGTTATCTAGCGGGCACTTGGACTATCTAGGTTAACTAGTGGGCACTTTGACTATCTAGGTTAACTAGCAGGCCCTTGCACTATATAGGTTAACTAGCGGGGCCATGGATTATGTAGGTTTACTAGGGGGCACTTGGACTATCTAGGTTAACTAGCGGGCAATTGGACTATGTAGTTTCCCTAGCGGACATTTGGACTATTTAGGTTACCGAGCGGGCACTTGGACTATGTAGGTTAACTAGCGGGCACTTGGACTATCTAGGTTACCTACGGGCACTTGGACTATGTACCTTCCCTAGCGGGCACTTGGGCTATCTACGTTACCTAGCGGGCACTTGGACTATGTAGGTTAACGAACGGACACTTGGACTATGTAGGTAACCTAGTGGTCACTTGGACTATGTAGGTTATCTAGCGGACACTTGGACTATCTAGGTTAACTAACGGGCACTTGGACTATGTAGGGTAACTAGCGGGCACTAGGACTATGTAGGGTAACCAGCGGGCACTTGGACTGTCTAGGTTACCTAACGGGCACTTGGATTATCTAGGTTAACGAACGTGCACTTGGACTATGTAGGTAACCTAGCGGGCACTTGGACTGTCTAGGTTACCTAGCGGGCACTTGGACTATCTAGGTTAACGAACGGGCACTTGGACTATGTAGGTTAACTAGTGGACACTTCGACTATCTAGGTTAGCTAACATGCAATTGGACAATCTATGTTAACTAACGGTCACTTGGACTATGTAGGTTGCCTAGCGAGCACTTGGACTATGTAGGTTCCCTAGTGGGCACTTGGACTATGTAGGTTCCCTATCGGGTACTTGGTCTCTCTAGGTTAACTAGGGGGCAATTGGACTGTCTAGGTTACCTAGTGGGCACTTGGACTATGTACGTTCCTAGCGGGCACTTGGGCTATCTACGTTACCTAGCGGCACTTGGACAATGTAAGTTAACGAACGGGCACCTGGACTATGTAGGTTAACTAGCGGGCATTTGGACTATCTAGGATAGTTAACGGGCAATTGGACTATCAAGGTTACCTAACGGGCACTTGGACTATGTAGGTTACCTAGCGGGCACTTGGACTATCTAGGTTACCTAGCAGGCACTTTGACTATCTAGGTTAACTAACGGGCACTTGGACTATGTAGGTTGCCTAGCGAGCACCTGGACTATGTAATTCCCTAGAGGGCACTTGGACTATGTAGATTCCCTAGCGGTACTTGGACTGTCTAGGTTAACTAGCGGGCAATTGGACTGTCTAGGTTACCTAGTGAGCACTTGGACTATGTAGTTTACCTAGCAGGCACTTGGACTATGTACGTTTACTAGCAGGCACTTAGACTATCTAGGTTACCTAGCGGGCACTTGGACTATGTACGTTACCTAGCGGGCACTTGGACTATGTAGGTTAACGAATGGGCACTTGGACTATGTAGGTAACCTAGTTGTCACTTGGACTGTCTAGGTTACCTAGCGGGCACTTGGACTATGTAGGTTAACTAGCGGGCACTTGGACTATCTAGGTTAACTAGCGGGCACTTGGACTATATAGGTTAACTAGCGGGCACGTGGACTATCTAGGTTAACTAGCGGGCCCATGGATTATGTAGGTTTACTAGGGGGCACTTGGACTATCTAGGTTAACTAGCGGGCACTTGGACTATGTAGTTTCCCTTGCGGACATTTGGACTATTTAGGTTACCTAGCGGGCACTTGGACTATGTAGGTTATCTAGCGGGCACTTGGACTATCTAGGTTACCTAGCAGGCACTTTGACTATCTAGGTTACCAAACGGGCATTTGGACTATGTAGGGCAACTACCGGGCACTTGGACTGTCTAGGATACCTAACGGGCACTTGGATTATCTAGGTTAACGAACGGGCACTTGGACTATGTAGGTTACCTAGCCACCACTTGGACTATCTAGGTTAGTTAACAGGCACTTGGACTATCTAGGTTCCCTAGCGGGCACTTGTACTATCTAGGTTACCTAGCTGGCACTTGGACTATGTAGGTCAACTAGCGGGCCCTTGGACTATCGAGGTTAGCTAACGGGCACTTGGACTATGTATGTTCCAGAGTGGGCACTTGGATTATGTAGGTTGCCTAGCGGACATTTAGACTATGTAGGTTTCCTTGCGGGCATTTGGACTATGTAGGTTACCAGCGGGCACATGGACAATCTAGGTTAACGAACGTGCACTTGGACTATGTAGGTAACCTAGCGGGCACTTAGACTGTCTAGGTTACCTAGCGGGCACTTGGACTATCTAGGTTAACTAACGGGCACTTGACTATGTAGGTTGCCTAGTGAGCACCTGGACTATGTAGGTTCCCTAGCGGGCGCTTGGATTATATAGATTCCCTAGCGGTACTTGGACTGTCTAGGTTAACTAGCGGGCAATTGGACTGTCTAGGTTAACTAGTGGGCACTTGGACAATGTAGTTTACCTAGCAGGAATTTGGACTATGTAGGTTTACTAGCAGGCACTTAGACTATCTAGGTTACCTAGCGGGCACTTGGACTATGTACGTTCCCTAGCGGGCACTTGGGCTATCTACGTTACCTAGCGGGCACTTGGACTATGTAGGTTAACGAATGGGCACTTGGACAATGTAGGTAACCTAGTGGTCACTTGGACTGTCTAGGTTACCTAGCGGGCACTTGGACTATGTAGGTTAACTAGCGGGCACTTAGACTATCTAGGTTAACTAGCGGACACTTGGACTATCTAGGTTAACTAGCGGGCACTTGGACTATCTAGGTTAACTAGCGGGCCCTTGCACTATGTAGGTTAACTAGCGGGGCCATGGATTATGTAGGTTTACTAGGGGGCACTTGGACTATCTAGGTTAACTAGCGGGCAATTGGACTATGTAGTTTCCCTAGCGGACATTTGGACTATTTAGGTTACCTAGCGGGCACTTGGACTATGTAGGTTATCTAGCGGGCACTTGGACTATCTAGGTTACCTAGCAGGCACTTTGACTATCTAGGTTAACTAACGGGCATTTGTACTATGTAGGGCAACTAGCGGGCACTTCGACTGTCTAGGTTACCTAACGGGCACTTGGATTATCTAGGTTAACGAACGGGCACTTGGACTATGTAGGTTACCTAGCCACCACTTGGACTATCTAGGTTAGCTAACAGGCACTTGGACTATCTAGGTTCCCTAGCGGGCACTTGTACTATTTAGGTTACCTAGCTGGCACTTGGACTATGTAGGTCAACTAGCGGGCCCTTGGACTATCTAGGTTAGCTAACGGGCACTTGGACTATGTATGTTCCAGAGTGGGCACTTGGATTATGTAGGTTGCCTAGCGGACATTTATACTATGTTGGTTTCCTTGCGGGCATTTGGACTATGTAGGTTACCAGCGGGCACTTGGACAATCTAGGTTAACGAACGTGCACTTGGACTATGTAGGTAACCTAGCGGGCACTTGGACTGTCTAGGTTACCTAGCGGGCACTTGGACTATCTAGGTTAACGAACGGGCACTTGGACTATGTAGGTTAACTAGCGGACACTTCGACTATCTAGGTTAGCTAACGGGCAATTGGAATATCTAGGTTACCTAGCGGTCACTTGGACTATGTAGGTTCCCTAGCGGGCACTTGGACTATTTAGGTTACCTAGCAGGCACTTTGACTATCTAGGTTAACTAACGGGCACTTGGACTATGTAGGTTGCCTAGCGAGCACTTGGAGTATGTAGGTTCCCTAGCGGGCAATTGGACTATGTAGGTTCCCTATCGGGTACTTGGACTGTCTAGATTAACTAGCGGGCAATTGGACTGTCTAGGTTACCTAGTGGGCACTTGGAGTATGTACGTTCCCTAACGGGCATTTGGACTTTCTACGTTACCTAGCGGGCACTTGGACTATGTAGGTTAACGAACGGGCACTTGGACTATGTAGGTTAACGAACGGGCACTTGGATTATGTAGTTTACCTAGCAGGTACTTGGACTATGTAGGTTAACTAGTGGGCACTTGGACTATCTAGGTTACCTACGGGCACTTGGACTATGTACCTTCCCTAGCGGGCACTTGGGCTATCTACGTTACCTAGCGGGCACTTGGACTATGTAGGTTAACGAACGGACACTTGGACTATGTAGGTAACCTAGTGGTCACTTGGACTATGTAGGTTATCTAGCGGACACTTGGACTATCTAGGTTAACTAACGGGCACTTGGACTATGTAGGGTAACTAGCGGGCACTAGGACTATGTAGGGTAACCAGCGGGCACTTGGACTGTCTAGGTTACCTAACGGGCACTTGGATTATCTAGGTTAACGAACGTGCACTTGGACTATGTAGGTAACCTAGCGGGCACTTGGACTGTCTAGGTTACCTAGCGGGCACTTGGATTATCTAGGTTAATGAACGGGCACTTGGACTATGTAGGTTAACTAGTGGACACTTCGACTATCTAGGTTAGCTAACATGCAATTGGAAAATCTATGTTAACTAACGGTCACTTGGACTATGTAGGTTGCCTAGCGAGCACTTGGACTATGTAGGTTCCCTAGTGGGCACATGGACTACGTAGGTTCCCTATCGGGTACTTGGACTGTCTAGGTTAACTAGGGGGCCATTGGACTGTCTAAGTTACCTAGTGGGCACTTAGACTATGTACGTTCCCTAGCGGGCACTTGGGCTATCTACGTTACCTAGCGGGCACTTGGACAACGTAAGTTCACGAACGGGCACTTGGACTATGTAGGTTAACTAGCGGACACTTGGACTATCTAGGATAGCTAACGGGCAATTGGACTATCAAGGTTACCTAACGGGCACTTGGACTATTTAGGTTACCTAGCGGGCACTTGGACTATCTAGGTTACCTAGCAGGCACTTTGACTATCTAGGTTAACTAACGGGCACTTGGACTATGTAGGTTGCCTAGCGAGCACCTGGACTAAGTAATTCCCTAGAGGGCACTTGGACTATGTAGATTCCCTAGCGGTACTTGGACTGTCTAGGTTAACTAGCGGGCAATTGGACTGTCTAGGTTACCTAGTGAGCACTTGGACTATGTAGTTTACCTAGCAGGCACTTGGACTATGTACGTTTACTAGCAGGCACTTAGACTATCTAGGTTACCTAGCGGGCACTTGGACTATGTACGTTACCTAGCGGGCATTTGGACTATGTAGGTTAACGAATGGGCACTTGGACTATGTAGGTAACCTAGTTGTCACTTGGACTGTCTAGGTTACCTAGCGGGCACTTGGACTATGTAGGTTAACTAGCGGGCACTTGGACTATCTAGGTTAACTAGCGGACACTTGGATTATATAGGTTAACTAGCGGGCACGTGGACTATCTAGGTTAACTAGCGGGCCCATGGATTATGTAGGTTTACTAGGGGGCACTTGGACTATCTAGGTTAACTAGCGGGCACTTGGACTATGTAGTTTCCCTAGCGGACATTTGGACTATTTAGGTTACCTAGCGGGCACTTGGACTATGTAGGTTATCTAGCGGGCACTTGGACTATCTAGGTTACCTAGCAGGCACTTTGACTATCTAGGTTACCTAACGGGCATTTGGACTATGTAGGGCAACTAGCGGGCACTTGGACTGTCTAGGATACCTAACGGGCACTTGGATTATCTAGGTTAACGAACGGGCACTTGGACTATGTAGGTTACCTAGCCACTACTTGGACTATCTAGGTTAGCTAACAGGCACTTGGACTATCTAGGTTCCCTAGCGGGCACTTGTACTATCTAGGTTACCTAGCTGGCACTTGGACTATGTAGGTCAACTAGCGGGCCCTTGGACTATCTAGGTTAGCTAACGGGCACCAGGACTATGTATGTTCCAGAGTGGGCACTTGGATTATGTAGGTTGCCTAGCGGACATTTAGACTATGTAGGTTTCCTTGCGGGCATTTGGACTATGTAGGTTACCAGCGGGCACATGGACAATCTAGGTTAACGAACGTGCACTTGGACTATGTAGGTAACCTAGCGAGCACTTAGACTGTCTAGGTTACCTAGCGGTAACTTGGACTATCTAGGTTAACTAACGGGCACTTGGACTATGTAGGTTGCCTAGCGAGCACCTGGACTATGTAGGTTCCCTAGCGGGCGCTTGGATTATATAGATTCCCTAGCGGTACTTGGACTGTCTAGGTTAACTAGCGGGCAATTGGACTGTCTAGGTTACCTAGTGGGCACTTGGACAATGTAGTTTACCTAGCAGGAACTTGGACTATTTAGGTTTACTAGCAGGCACTTAGACTATCTAGGTTACCTAGTGGGCACTTGGACTATGTACGTTCCCTAGCGGGCACTTGGGCTATCTACGTTACCTAGCGGGCACTTGGACTATGTAGGTTAACGAATGGGCACTTGGACAATGTAGGTAACCTAGTGGTCACTTGGACTGTCTAGGTTACCTAGCGGGCACTTGGACTATGTAGGTTAACTAGCGGGCACTTAGACTATCTAGGTTAACTAGCGGACACTTGGACTATCTAGGTTAACTAGCGGGCACTTGGACTATCTAGGTTAACTAGCGGGCCCTTGCACTATATAGGTTAACTAGCGGGGCCATGGATTATGTAGGTTTACTAGGGGGCACTTGGACTATCTAGGTTAACTAGCGGGCAATTGGACTATGTAGTTTCCCTAGCGGACATTTGGACTATTTAGGTTACCTAGCGGGCACTTGGACTATGTAGGTTATCTAGCGGGCACTTGGACTATCTAGGTTAACTAGTGGGCACTTTGACTATCTAGGTTAACTAGCAGGCCCTTGCACTATATAGGTTAACTAGCGGGGCCATGGATTATGTAGGTTTACTAGGGGGCACTTGGACTATCTAGGTTAACTAGCGGGCAATTGGACTATGTAGTTTCCCTAGCGGACATTTGGACTATTTAGGTTACCGAGCGGGCACTTGGACTATGTAGGTTAACTAGCGGGCACTTGGACTATCTAGGTTACCTACGGGCACTTGGACTATGTACCTTCCCTAGCGGGCACTTGGGCTATCTACGTTACCTAGCGGGCACTTGGACTATGTAGGTTAACGAACGGACACTTGGACTATGTAGGTAACCTAGTGGTCACTTGGACTATGTAGGTTATCTAGCGGACACTTGGACTATCTAGGTTAACTAACGGGCACTTGGACTATGTAGGGTAACTAGCGGGCACTAGGACTATGTAGGGTAACCAGCGGGCACTTGGACTGTCTAGGTTACCTAACGGGCACTTGGATTATCTAGGTTAACGAACGTGCACTTGGACTATGTAGGTAACCTAGCGGGCACTTGGACTGTCTAGGTTACCTAGCGGGCACTTGGACTATCTAGGTTAACGAACGGGCACTTGGACTATGTAGGTTAACTAGTGGACACTTCGACTATCTAGGTTAGCTAACATGCAATTGGACAATCTATGTTAACTAACGGTCACTTGGACTATGTAGGTTGCCTAGCGAGCACTTGGACTATGTAGGTTCCCTAGTGGGCACTTGGACTATGTAGGTTCCCTATCGGGTACTTGGTCTCTCTAGGTTAACTAGGGGGCAATTGGACTGTCTAGGTTACCTAGCGGGCACTTGGACTATGTAGGTTAACTAGCGGGCACTTAGACTATCTAGGTTAACTAGCGGACACTTGGACTATCTAGGTTAACTAGCGGGCACTTGGACTATCTAGGTTAACTAGCGGGCCCTTGCACTATATAGGTTAACTAGCGGGGCCATGGATTATGTAGGTTTACTAGGGGGCACTTGGACTATCTAGGTTAACTAGCGGGCAATTGGACTATGTAGTTTCCCTAGCGGACATTTGGACTATTTAGGTTACCTAGCGGGCACTTGGACTATGTAGGTTATCTAGCGGGCACTTGGACTATCTAGGTTAACTAGTGGGCACTTTGACTATCTAGGTTAACTAGCAGGCCCTTGCACTATATAGGTTAACTAGCGGGGCCATGGATTATGTAGGTTTACTAGGGGGCACTTGGACTATCTAGGTTAACTAGCGGGCAATTGGACTATGTAGTTTCCCTAGCGGACATTTGGACTATTTAGGTTACCGAGCGGGCACTTGGACTATGTAGGTTAACTAGCGGGCACTTGGACTATCTAGGTTACCTACGGGCACTTGGACTATGTACCTTCCCTAGCGGGCACTTGGGCTATCTACGTTACCTAGCGGGCACTTGGACTATGTAGGTTAACGAACGGACACTTGGACTATGTAGGTAACCTAGTGGTCACTTGGACTATGTAGGTTATCTAGCGGACACTTGGACTATCTAGGTTAACGAACGGGCACTTGGACTATGTAGGTTAACTAGTGGACACTTCGACTATCTAGGTTAGCTAACATGCAATTGGACAATCTATGTTAACTAACGGTCACTTGGACTATGTAGGTTGCCTAGCGAGCACTTGGACTATGTAGGTTCCCTAGTGGGCACTTGGACTATGTAGGTTCCCTATCGGGTACTTGGTCTCTCTAGGTTAACTAGGGGGCAATTGGACTGTCTAGGTTACCTAGTGGGCACTTGGACTATGTACGTTCCTAGCGGGCACTTGGGCTATCTACGTTACCTAGCGGGCACTTGGACAATGTAAGTTAACGAACGGGCACCTGGACTATGTAGGTTAACTAGCGGGCATTTGGACTATCTAGGATAGTTAACGGGCAATTGGACTATCAAGGTTACCTAACGGGCACTTGGACTATGTAGGTTACCTAGCGGGCACTTGGACTATCTAGGTTACCTAGCAGGCACTTTGACTATCTAGGTTAACTAACGGGCACTTGGACTATGTAGGTTGCCTAGCGAGCACCTGGACTATGTAGGTTCCCTAGCGGGCGCTTGGACTATGTAGATTCCCTAGCGGTACTTGGACTGTCTAGGTTAACTAGCGGGCAATTGGACTGTCTAGGTTACCTAGCGGGCACATGGACTATGTAGGTTAACGAATGGGCACTTGGACTATGTAGGTAACCTAGTGGTCACTTGGACTGTCTAGGTTACCTAGCGGGCACTTGGACTATGTAGGTTAACTAGCGGGCACTTGGACTATTTAGGTTAACTAGCGGGCACTTGGACTATCTAGGTTAACTAGCGGGCACTTGGACTATCTAGGTTAACTAGCGGGCACTTGGACTATCTAGGTTAACTAGCGGGCCCATGGATTATGTAGGTTTACTAGGGGGCACTTGGACTATCTAGGTTAACTAGCGGGCACTTGGACTATGTAGTATCCCTAGCGGACATTTGGACTATTTAGGTTACCTAGCGGGCACTTGGACTATGTAGGTTATCTAGCGGGCACTTGGACTATCTAGGTTACCTAGCAGGCACTATGACTATCTAGGTTAACTAACGGGCATTTGGACTATGTAGGGCAACTAGCGGGCACTTGGACTGTCTAGGTTACCTAACGGGCACTTGGATTATCTAGGTTAACGAACGGGCACTTGGACTATGTAGGTTACCTAGCCACCACTTGGACTATCTAGGTTAGCTAACAGGCACTTGGACTATCCAGGTTCCCTAGCGGGCACTTGTATTATCTAGGTTACCTAGCTGGCACTTGGACTATGTAGGTCAACTAACGGGCCCTTGGACTATCTAGGTTAGCTAACGGGCACTTGGACTATGTATGTTCCAGAGTGGGCACATGGATTATGTAGGTTGCCTAGCGGACATTTAGACTATGTAGGTTTCCTTGCGGGCATTTGGATATGTAGGTTACCAGAGGGCACTTGGACAATCTAGGTTAACGAACGTGTACTTGGACTATGTAGGTAACCTAGCGGGCACATGGACTGTCTAGGTTACCTAGCGGGCACTTGGACTTTCTAGGTTAACGAACGGACACTTGGACTATGTAGGTTAACTAGCGGACACTTCGACTATGTAGGTTGCCTAGCGAGCACTTGGAGTATGTAGGTTCCCTAGCGGGCAATTGAACTATGTAGGTTCCCTATCGGGTACTTGGACTGTCTAGGTTAACTAGCGGGCAATTGGACTGTCTAGGTTACCTAGTGGGCACTTGGAGTGTGTACGTTCCCTAACGGGCACTTGGGCTTTCTACGTTACCTAGCGGGCACTTGGACAATGTAGGTTAACGAACGGGCCCTTGGACTATGTAGGTTAACAAACGGGCACTTGCATTATGTAGTTTACCTAGCAGGTACTTGGACTACGTAGGTTAACTAGCGGGCACTTGGACTATCTAGGTTACCTACGGGCACTTGGACTATGTACCTTCCCTAGCGGGCACTTGGGCTATCTACGTTACCTAGCGGGCACTTGGACTATGTAGGTTAACGAATGGGCACTTGGACAATGTAGGTAACCTAGTGGTCACTTGGACTGTCTAGGTTACCTAGCGGGCACTTGGACTATGTAGGTTAACTAGCAGGCACTTTGACTATCTAGGTTAACTAACGGGCACATGGACTATGTAGGGTAACTAGCGGGCACTTGGACTGTCTAGGTTACCTAACGGGCACTTGGATTATCTAGGTTAACGAACGTGCACTTGGACTATGTAGGTAACCTAGCGGGCACTTGGACTGTCTAGGTTACCTAGCGGGCACTTGGACTATCTAGGTTAACGAACGGGCACTTGGACTATGTAGGTTAACTAGCGGACACTTCGACTATCTAGGTTAGCTAATGGGCAATTGGACAATCTAGGTTAACTAACGGGCACTTGGACTATGTAGGTTGCCTAGCGAGCACTTGGACTATGTAGGTTCCCTAGTGGGCACTTGGACTATGTAGGTTCCCTATCGGGTACTTGGACTGTCTAGGTTAACCAGGGGGCAATTGGACTCTCTAGGTTACCTAGTTGCCACTTGGACTATGTACGTTCCCTAGCGGGCACTTGGGCTATCTATGTTACCTAGCGGGCACTTGGACAATGTAAGTTAACGAACGGGAACTTGGACTATGTAGGTTAACTGGCAGACACTTGGACTATCTAGGATAGCTAACGGGCAATTGGACTATCAAGGTTACCTAACGGGCACTTGGACTATGTAGATTACCTAGCGGGCACTTGGACTATCTAGGTTACCTAGCAGGCACTTTGACTATCTAGGTTAACTAACGGGCACTTGGACTATGTAGGTTGCCTAGCGAGCACCTGGACTATGTAGGTTCCCTAGCCGGCGCTTGGACTATGTAGATTCCCTAGCGGTACTTGGACTGTCTAGGTTACCTAGTGGGCACTTGGACTATGTAGTTTACCTAGCAGGCACTTGGACTATGTAGGTTTACTAGCAGGCACTTAGACTATCTAGGTTACCTAGCGGGCACTTGGACTATGTACGTTCCCTAGCGGGCACTTGGACAATGTAGGTTAACGAATGGGAACTTGGACTATGTAGGTAACCTAGTGGTCACTTGGACTGTCTAGGTTACCTAGCGGGCACTTGGACTATGTAGGTTAACTAGCGGGCACTTGGACTATCTAGGTTAACTAGCGGGCACTTGGACTATCTAGATTAACTAGCGGGCACTTGGACTATCTAGGTTAACTAGCGGGCCCTTGCACTATGTAGGTTAACTAGCGGGCCCATGGATTATGTAGGTTTACTAGGGGGTACTTGGACTATCTAGGTTAACTAGCGGGCACTTGGACTACGTAGTTTCCCTAGCGGACATTTGGACTATTTAGGTTACCTAGCGGGCACTTGGACTATGTAGGTTATCTAGCGGGCACTTGGACTATCTAGATTACCTAGCCGGCACTTTGACTATCTGGGTTAACTAACGGGCACTTGGACTATGTAGGGCAACTAGCGGGCACTTGGACTGTCTAGGTTACCTAACGGGCACTTGGATTATCTAGGTTAACGAACGGGCACTTGGACTATGTAGGTTACCTAGCCACCACTTGGACTATCTAGGTTAGCTAACAGGCACTTGGACTATCTAGGTTCCCTAGCGGGCACTTGTACTATCTAGGTTACCTAGCTGGCACTTGGACTATGTAGGTCAACTAGCGGGCCCTTGGACTATCCAGGTTAGCTAACGGGCACTTGGACTATGTATGTTCCAGAGTGGGCACTTGGATTATGTAGGTTGCCTAGCGGACATTTAGACTATGTAGGTTTCCTTGTGGGCATTTGGACTATGTAGGTTACCTAGCGGGCACTTGGACAATCTAGGTTAAAGAACGTGCACTTGGACTATGTAGGTAACCTAGCGGGCACTTGGACTGTCTAGGTAACCTAGCGGGCACTTGGACTTTCTAGGATAACGAACGGGCACTTGGACTATGTAGGTTAACTAGCGGACACTTCGACTATGTAGGTTAGCTAACGGGCAATTGGACTATCTAGGTTACCTAGCGGGCACTTGGACTATGTAGGATCCCTAGCGGGCACTTGGACTATTTAGGTTACCTAGCAGGCACTTTGACTATCTAGCTTAACTTACGGGCACTTGGACTATGTAGGTTGCCTAGCGTGCACTTGGAGTATGTAGGTTCCCTAGCGGGCAATTGGAATATGTAGGTTCCCTATAGGGTCCTTGGACTGTCTAGGTTAACTAGCGGGCAATTGGACTGTCTAGGTTACCTAGTGGGCACTTGGCGTATGTACGTTCCCTAGCGGGCACTTGGGCTTTCTACGTTACGTAGCGGGCACTTGGACTATGTAGGTTAATGAACGGGCACTTGGACTATGTAGGTTAACGAACGGGCACTTGGATTATGTAGTTTACCTAGCAGGCACTTGGACTATGTAGGTTAACGAACGGCCACTTGGACTATGTAGGTTAACGAACGGGCACTTGGACTATGTAGGTAACCTAGTGGTCACTTGGACTATGTAGGTTATCTAGCGGACACTTGGACTATCTAGGTTACCTAGCAGGCACTTTGACTATCTAGGTTAACTAACGGGCACTTGGACTATGTAGGGTAACTAGCGGGCACTTGGACTGCCTAGGTTATCTAACGGGCACTTGGATTATCTAGGTTAACGAACGGGCACTTGGACTATGTAGGTTACCTAGCCACCACTTGGACTATCTAGGTTAGCTAACAGGCACTTGGACTATCTAGTTTCCCTAGCGGGCACTTGTACTATCTAGGTTACCTAGCTGGCACTTGGACTATGTAGGTCAACTAGCGGGCCCTTGGACAATCTAGGTTAGCTAACGGGCACTTGGACTATGTATGTTCCAGAGTGGGCACTTGGATTATGTAGGTTGCCTAGCGGACATTTAGACTATGTAGGTTTCCTTGCGGGCACTTGGACTATCTACGTTACCTAGCAGGCACTTGGATTATGAAGGATCCCTAGGGGCAATTGGACTATCTAGGTTACCTAGCTGGCACTGGACTATGTAGTTTAACTTACGGACACTTGCATGATCTAGGTTATCTAGCGGGCCCTTGCACTATGTAGGTTAACTAGCGGGCCCATGGATTATGTAGGTTTACTAGGGGGCACTTGGACTATCTAGGTTAACTAGCGCGCACTTGGACTATATAGTTTCTCTAGCGGGCATTTGGACTATTTAGGTTGCCTAGCGGGCACTTGGACTATGTAGGTTACCCAGCGGGCACTTGGACTATCTAGGTTACCTAGCAGGCACTTTGACTATCTAGGTTAACTAATGGGCACTTGGACTATGTAGGGTAACTAGCGGGCACTTGGACTGTCTAGGTTACCTAACGGGCACTTGGATTATCTAGGTTAACGAACGGGCACTTGGACTATGTAGGTTAGCTAAAAGGCACTTGGACTATCTAGGTTCCCTAGCGGGCACTTGTACTATCTAGGTTACCTAGCTGGCACTTGGACTATGTAGGTCAACTAGCGGGCCCTTGGACTATCTAGGTTAGCTAACGGGCACTTGGACTATGTATGTTCCAGAGCGGGCACTTGGATTATGTAGGTTGCCTAGCGGACATTTAGACTATGTAGGTTTCCTTGCGGGCATTTGGACTATGTAGGTTACCTAGCGGGCACTTGGACTATGTAGGTTCCCTAACGGGCACTTGGACTATGTACCTTCCCTAGCGGGCACTTGGACTATCTAGGTTACCTAGCAGGCACTTGGATTATGAAGGATCCCTAGCGTTCACTTGGACTATATAGGTTACCTAGCTGGCACTTGGACTATGTAGGTAAACTAGCGGACACTTGCACGATCTAGGTTAACTAGCGGGCCCTTGCACTATGTAGGTTAACTAGCGGGCCCATGGATTATGTAGGTTTACTAGGGGGCACTTGGACTATCTAGGTTAACTAGCGGGCACTTGGACTATGTAGTTTCCCTAGCGGGCATTTGGACTATTTAGGTTGCCTAGCAGGCACTTGGACTATGTAGGTTACCTAGCGGGCACTTGGACTATCTAGGTTACCTAGCAGGCACTTTGACTATCTAGGTTAACTAATGGGCACTTGGACTCTGTAGGGTAACTAGCGGCACTTGGACTGTCTAGGTTACCTAACGGGCACTTGGATTATCTAGGTTAACGAACGGGCACTTGGACTATGTAGGTTACCTAGCCACCACTTGGACTATCTAGGTTAGGTAAAAGGCACTTGGACTATCTAGGTTCCCTAGCGGGCACTTGTACTATCTTGGTTACCTAGCTGGCACTTGGACTATGTAGGTCAACTAGCGGGCCCTTGGACTATCTAGGTTAGCTAACGCGCACTTGAACTATGTAGGTTCCAGAGCGGGCACTTGGATCATGTAGGTTGCCTAGCGGACATTTAGACTATGTAGGTTTCCTTGCGGGCATTTGGACTATGTAGGTTACCTAGCGGGCACTTGGACTATGTAGGTTCCCTAACGGGCACTTGGACTATGTAGGTTCCCTAGCGGTCACTTGGACTATGTAGGCTCCCTAGAAGGCACTTGGACTATGTAGGTTAACTAGCGGGCACTTGAACTATGTAGGTTACCCAATGGGCACTTGGACTATCTAGGTTAACGAACGGACACTTGGACTATGTAGGTTAGCTATCAGGCACTTGGACTATCTAGGTTACCTAGCGGACACTTGGACAATTTAGGTTAACTAGCGGGCACTTGGACTATCTAAGTTAACTAGCTGGCCCTTGGACTATCTAGGTTTACTAGCAGGCACTTGGACTATCTAGGTTAACTAACGGGCACTTGGACTATCTAGGTTAACGAACGGGCACTTGGTATGTGCAGGTAACCTAGCGGGTACTTGGACTGTCTAGGTTACCTAGCGGGCACTTGGACTTTTAGGTTAACGACGGGCACTTGGACTATGTAGGTTGCTTAGCGGGCACTTGGACTATCTAGGTTATGTAACGGGCTAACCTAGATAGTCGAAGTGTCCGCTAGTTAACCTACATAGTCCACGTGCCCGTTCGTTAACCTAGAAAGTCCAAGTGCCCGCTAGGTAACCTAGACAGTAAAAGTGCCCGCTAGGTTACCTACATAGTCCAAGAACCCGCTAGGCAACATAGATAGTTCAAGTGTCAGCTAGGTAACCTAGATAGTCCAAGTGCCCGCTAGGTAACCTAGACAGTCCAAGTGCCCGCTAGGTTACCTACATAGTCCAAGTGCACGTTCGTTAACCTAGATTGTGCAAGTGCCCGCTGGTAACCTACACAGTTCAAGGGCCCGCTAGGTAACCTAGATAGTACAAGTGCCTGCTAGGTAACCAAAGTAGTCCAAGTGCCCGCTAGGTAACCTAAAAAGTCTAAGTGCCCGCTAAGGAATCTATATAGTCCAAATGCCCGCTAGGGAGCCTGCATAATCCAAATGCCCGCTAGGTAACCTAGATAGTCCAAGGGCCCTCTACGTAACCTACATAGTCCTAGTGCCCCCTAGTTAACCTACATTCTCCATGTGCCCGCTAGGGAACTTACATAGTCCAAGGGCCCGTTAGGGAACCTACATAGTCCAAGTGCCAGTTACTTAACCTAGATAGTCTAAATGCCCGCTAGGTAACCTAGATAGTCCAACAGCCCTCTAGGTAACCTACATACTCCAAGAACCCGCTAGGCAACGTAGATAGTTCAAGTGTCAGCTAGGTAACCTAGATAGTCCAAGTGCCCGCTAGGTAACCTACAAAGTCTAAGTGCCCGGTAGGTTATCTATATAGTCCAAATGCCCGCCTGGGAACCTACATGGTCCAAATGCCTGCTAGGTTACCTAGATAGTCCAAGTGCCCTCTAGTTAACCTAGATCGTCCAAGTGCCCGCTAGTTAAACCACAAAGTCCAAGGTCCGCTAGTTAACCTAGATAGTCCAAGTGCTCGCTAGATAACCTACATATTACGAGGGCCCGCTAGTTGACCTAGATAGTCCAAGTGCCCGCTAGGTAACCAAATAGTCCAAATGTCCAATAGGGTTCCTACATAGTCCAAGTGCCCGCTAGGGAACCTACATAGTCCAAGTGCCCGTTAGTTAACCTAGATAGTCCAAGTGCATGCGAGGTAACCTAGATAGTCCAACAGCCCTCTAGGTAACCTACATACTCCAACAACCCGCTAGGCAACATAGATAGTTAAAGTGCCAGCTAGGTAACCTAGATAGTCCAAGTGCCTGCTAGGTAACCTACAAAGTCTAAGTGCCCACTAGGTTATCTATATAGTCCAAATGCCCGCCTGGGAACCTACATAGTCCAAGTGCCCGCTAGGTAACCTAGATAGTCCAAGTGCCCTCTAGTTAACATAGATCGTCCAAGTGCCCGCTAGTTAACCCACATAGTCCAAGGTCCGCTAGTTAACCTAGATAGTCCAAGTGCTCGCTAGTTAACCTACATAGTACAAGGGCCCGCTAGTTGACCTAGATAGTCCAAGTGCCCGCTAGTTAACCTAGATAGTCCAAGTGCCCGCTAGGTAACCAAAGTAGTCCAAATGTCCAATAGGGATCCTACATAGTCCAAGTGCCCGCTAGGTAACCTACTTAGTCCAAGTGCCCGTTCGTTAACCTAGATAGTCCAAGTGCCTGCTAGGTAACCTATACTGTCGAAGTGCCCGCAAGGTTACCTACATAGTCCAAGTGCCCGTTCGTTAACCTAGATAGTGCAAGTGCCCGCTAGGAAACCTACATTGTCCAAGGGCCCGCTAGGTAAACTTGATAGTCCAAGTGCCCGCTAGGTAACCTAGAGTCCAAATGCTCGCTATTTAACCTACATAGTCAAAGTGCCCATTAGGTAACCTAGATAGTCAAAGTGCCCATTAGGTAACCTAGATAGTCCAAGTGCCCGTTACCTAACCTAGATAGTCCAAGTGCCCACTAGGCAACCTACATTGTCCAAGAGCCCGTTCGTTAACCTAGAAGTCCAAGTGCCCGCTAGGTAACCTAGACAGTCCAAGTGCCCGCTAGGTTACCTGCATATTCCAAGTGCCGGTTCGTCAACCTAGATAGTCCAATTGCCCACTAGGTAACCTACATAGTCCAAGTGCCCGCTAGGTAACCTATATAGTCCAAGTGCCCGCTAAGTAACCTAGATACTCCACGGGCCCGCTAGCTAACCTACATAGTCCAAGGGCTCACTTGTTAACTTTGATAGTCCAAGTGCCCGCTAGTTAACCTATATTGTCCAAGTGCCTGCTCGTTAACCTACATAGTCCAAGAGTCCACTAGTTAACCTAGATAGTCCACGTGTCCTCTAGTTAACCTACATAGTCCAAGTGCCCGCTAGTTAACCTATATACCAAGTGCCCGCTACGTAACCTAGATAATCCAAGGGCACGCTAGTTAACCTACATAGTCCAAGAGCCCGCTAGGCAACCTAGATAGTCCAAGTGCCCGCTAAGGAACCTACATAGTCCAAGTGCACGCTAGTTAACCTAGATAGTCCAAGTGCCCGCTAGTTAACCTAGATAGTCCAAGTGCCTGCTAGGTAACCTACATAGTGCAAGTGTCCGCTAGTTAAACTAGATAGTTCAAGTACCGCTAGGTAACCTAGATCGTCCTAGGGCCCCCTAGTTAGCCTACATAGTCCAAGTGCCCGCTAGGTAACCTAGATAGTCCAAGTGCCCGTTCGGTAACCTAGATAGTCCAAGTGCCCTTTAGGGAACCTAGATAGTCCAAGGGCCCGCTAGTAAACCTACATAGTCAATGGGCCCGCTAGTTAACCTACATATTGCAAGTGTCCGCTAGTTAACCTACATATTCCAAGTGCCTGCTAGTTAACCTACATAATCTAAGTGCCCGTTAGCTAACCTAGATAGTCCAAGGGCCTGCTAGTTGACCTATATAGTCCAAGTTCCAGCTAGGTAACTTAGATAGTACAAGTGCCCGCTAGGGAATCTAGATAGTCCAAGGGCCCGCTAGTAAACCTACATAGTCCATGGGCCCGCTAGTTAACCTACATAGTGCAAGTGTCCGCTAGTTAACCTACATATTCCAAGTGCCCCCTAGTTAACCTACATAATCTAAGTTCCCGTTAGCTAACCTAGGTAGTCCAAGGGCCCGCTAGTTGACCTACATAGTCCAAGTACCAGCTAGGTAACCTAGATAGTACAAGTGTCCGCTAGGGTACCTAGATAGTCCAAGTGCCTGTTAGCTAACCTCGATAGTCCAAGTGGCGGCTAGGTAACCTACATAGTCCAAGTGCCCGTTCGTTAACCTAGATAATCCAAGTGACCGCTAGGTAACCTAGACAGTCTAAGTGCCCGCTAGTTAACCTACATAGTCCAAGTGCCCGATAGGGAACCTACATAGTCCAAGTGCCCGCTAGGCAACCTACATAGTCCAAGTGCCCGTTAGTAAACCTAGATAATCAAAGTGCCTGCTAGGTAACTTAGATAGTCCAAGTGCCCACTAGGTAACCTACATAGTCCAAGTTCCTGCTTGGTTACCTTAATAGCCCAAATGCCCGCTAGGGAAACTACATATTCCAAGTGCCCGCTAGTTAACCTAGATAGTCCAAGTGCCTGCTAGTAAACCTACATAGTCCAAGTGCCCGCTAGTTAACCTAGATAGTCCAAGTGCCCGCTAGGTAACCAAAGTAGTCCAAATGTCCAATAGGGATCCTACATAGTCCAAGTGCCCGCTAGGGAACTTACATAGTCCAAGTGCCCGTTAGTTAACCTAGATAGTCCAAGTGCCGCTAGGTAACCTAGACAGTCCAAGTGCCCGCTAGGTTTTCTGCATATTCCAAGTGCCCGTTCGTCAACCTAGATAGTCCAATTGCCCACTAGGTAACCTACATTGTCCAAGTGCCCGCTAGGTAACCTATATAGTCCAAGTGCCCGCTAGGTAACCTAGATAGTCCAAGGGCCCGCTAGTTAACCTATACAGTCCAAGGGCTCACTTTTTAACTTTGATAGTCCAAGTGCCCGCTAGTTAACCTAGATTGTCCAAGTGCCTGCTCGTTAACCTACATAGTCCAAGGGTCCACTAGTTAACCTAGATAGTCCAAGTGTCCTCTAGTTAACCTACATAGTCCAAGGGCCCGCTAGTTAACCTATATACCAAGTGCCCGCTAGTTAACCTATATACCAAGTGCCCGCTACGTAACCTAGATAATCCAAAGGCACGCTAGTTAACCTACATAGTCCAAGAGCCCGCAAGGCAACCTAGATAGTCCAAGTGCCCGCTAAGGAACCTACATAGTCCAAGTGCACGCTAGTTAACCTAGATAGTCCAAGTGCCTGCTAGGTAACCTACATAGTGCAAGTGTCTGCTAGTTAACCTAGATAGTTCAAGTACCCGCTACGTAACCTAGATCGTCCAAGGGCCCCCTAGTTAGCCTACATACTCCAAGTGCCCGCTAGGTAACCTAGATAGTCCAAGTGCACGTTCTGTAACCTAGATAGTCCAAGTGCCCTTTAGGGAACCTAGATAATCCAAGGGCCCGCTAGTAAACCTACATAGTCCATGGGCCGGCTAGTTAACCTACATAGTGCAAGTGTCCGCTAGTTAACCGATATATTCCAAGTGCCCCCTAATTAACCTACATTATCTAAGTTCCCTTTAGGTAACCTAGGTAGTACAAGGGCCCGCTAGTTGACCTATATAGTCCAAGTGCCAGCTAGGTAACCTAGATATTCCAAGTGCACGCTAGTTAACCTAGATAGCCCAAGTGTCCGCTAGTTAACCTACATAATTCAAGTGCCCGCTAGTTAACCTATATACCAAGTGCCCGCTACGTAACCTAGATAGTCCAAGGGCACTCTAGTTAACCTACATAGTACAAGTGCCCGCTAGGCAACCTAGATAGTCCCAGTGCCCGCTAAGGAACCTACATTGTCCAAGTGCACGCTAGTTAACTTAGATAGTCCAAGTGCCCGCTAGTTAACCTAGATAGTCCAAGTGCCTGCAAGGTAACCTACATAGTGCAAGTGTCCGCTAGATAACCTACATATTCCAAGTGCCCGCTAGTTAACATAGAAAGTCCAACTGCCCGCTAGGGAATGTACATAGTCCATGTGCCCGCTAGGTAACTTAGATAGTGCAACTGACCGCTAGTTAACCTAGATAGTTCTAATACCCGCTACCTAACCTAGATCGTCCAAGGGCCCCCATAGTTAGCCTACATAGTCCAAGTGCCCGTTCGGTAACCTAGATAGTCCAAGTGCCCTTTAGGGAACCTAGATAGTCCAAGGGCCCGCTAGTAAACCTACATAGTCAATGGGCCCGCTAGTTAACCTACATATTGCAAGTGTCCGCTAGTTAACCTACACATTCCAAGTGCCTGCTAGTTAACCTACATAATCTAAGTGCCCGTTAGCTAACCTAGATAGTCCAAGGGCCTGCTAGTTGACCTATATAGTCCAAGTTCCAGCTAGGTAACTTAGATAGTACAAGTGCCCGCTAGGGAATCTAGATAGTCCAAGGGCCCGCTAGTAAACCTACATAGTCCATGGGCCCGCTAGTTAACCTACATAGTGCAAGTGTCCGCTAGTTAACCTACATATTCCAAGTGCCCCCTAGTTAACCTACATAATCTAAGTTCCCGTTAGCTAACCTAGGTAGTCCAAGGGCCCGCTAGTTGACCTACATAGTCCAAGTACCAGCTAGGTAACCTAGATAGTACAAGTGTCCGCTAGGGTACCTAGATAGTCCAAGTGCCTGTTAGCTAACCTCGATAGTCCAAGTGGCGGCTAGGTAACCTACATAGTCCAAGTGCCCGTTCGTTAACCTAGATAATCCAAGTGACCGCTAGGTAACCTAGACAGTCTAAGTGCCCGCTAGTTAACCTACATAGTCCATGTGCCCGATAGGGAACCTACATAGTCCAAGTGCCCGCTAGGCAACCTACATAGTCCAAGTGCCCGTTAGTAAACCTAGATAATCAAAGTGCCTGCTAGGTAACTTAGATAGTCCAAGTGCCCACTAGGTAACCTACATAGTCCAAGTTCCTGCTTGGTTACCTTAATAGCCCAAATGCCCGCTAGGGAAACTACATATTCCAAGTGCCCGCTAGTTAACCTAGATAGTCCAAGTGCCTGCTAGTAAACCTACATAATCCATGGGCCCGCTAGTTAACCTACATAGTGCAAGGGCCCGCTATTTAACCTAGATCGTGCAAGTGTCCACTAGTTAACCTACATAGTCCAAGTGCCCGCTAGTTAACCTAGATAGTCCAAGTGCCCGCTAGGTAACCAAAGTAGTCCAAATGTCCAATAGGGATCCTACATAGTCCAAGTGCCCGCTAGGGAACCTACATAGTCCAAGTGCCCGTTAGTTAACCTAGATAGTCCAAGTGCCGCTAGGTAACCTAGACAGTCCAAGTGCCCGCTAGGTTTTCTGCATATTCCAAGTGCCCGTTCGTCAACCTAGATAGTCCAATTGCCCACTAGGTAACCTACATTGTCCAAGTGCCCGCTAGGTAACCTATATAGTCCAAGTGCCCGCTAGGTAACCTAGATAGTCCAAGGGCCCGCTAGTTAACCTATACAGTCCAAGGGCTCACTTGTTAACTTTGATAGTCCAAGTGCCCGCTAGTTAACCTAGATTGTCCAAGTGCCTGCTCGTTAACCTACATAGTCCAAGGGTCCACTAGTTAACCTAGATAGTCCAAGTGTCCTCTAGTTAACCTACATAGTCCAAGGGCCCGCTAGTTAACCTATATACCAAGTGCCCGCTAGTTAACCTATATACCAAGTGCCCGCTACGTAACCTAGATAATCCAAAGGCACGCTAGTTAACCTACATAGTCCAAGAGCCCGCAAGGCAACCTAGATAGTCCAAGTGCCCGCTAAGGAACCTACATAGTCCAAGTGCACGCTAGTTAACCTAGATAGTCCAAGTGCCTGCTAGGTAACCTACATAGTGCAAGTGTCTGCTAGTTAACCTAGATAGTTCAAGTACCCGCTACGTAACCTAGATCGTCCAAGGGCCCCCTAGTTAGCCTACATACTCCAAGTGCCCGCTAGGTAACCTAGATAGTCCAAGTGCACGTTCTGTAACCTAGATAGTCCAAGTGCCCTTTAGGGAACCTAGATAATCCAAAGGCCCGCTAGTAAACCTATATAGTCCATGGGCCGGCTAGTTAACCTACATAGTGCAAGTGTCCGCTAGTTAACCGATATATTCCAAGTGCCCCCTAATTAACCTACATTATCTAAGTTCCCTTTAGGTAACCTAGGTAGTACAAGGGCCCGCTAGTTGACCTATATAGTCCAAGTGCCAGCTAGGTAACCTAGATATTCCAAGTGCACGCTAGTTAACCTAGATAGCCCAAGTGTCCGCTAGTTAACCTACATAATTCAAGTGCCCGCTAGTTAACCTATATACCAAGTGCCCGCTACGTAACCTAGATAGTCCAAGGGCACTCTAGTTAACCTACATAGTACAAGTGCCCGCTAGGCAACCTAGATAGTCCCAGTGCCCGCTAAGGAACCTACATTGTCCAAGTGCACGCTAGTTAACTTAGATAGTCCAAGTGCCCGCTAGTTAACCTAGATAGTCCAAGTGCCTGCTAGGTAACCTACATAGTGCAAGTGTCCGCTAGATAACCTACATATTCCAAGTGCCCGCTAGTTAACATAGAAAGTCCAACTGCCCGCTAGGGAATGTACATAGTCCATGTGCCCGCTAGGTAACTTAGATAGTGCAACTGACCGCTAGTTAACCTAGATAGTTCTAATACCCGCTACGTAACCTAGATCGTCCAAGGGCCCCCATAGTTAGCCTACATAGTCCAAGTGCCCGCTAGGTAACCTAGATAGTCCAAGTGCCCGTTCGGTAACCTAGATAGTCCAAGTGCCCTTTAGGGAACCTAGATAGTCCAAGGGCCCGCTAGTAAACCTACATAGTCCATGGGCCCGCTAGTTAACCTACATAGTGCAAGTGTCCGCTAGTTAACCTACATATTCCAAGTGCCCCCTAATTAACCTACATAATCTAAGTTCCCGTTAGCTAACCTAGGTAGTCCAAGGGCCCGCTAGTTGACCTACATAGTCCAAGTGCCAGCTAGGTAACCTAGATAGTACAAGTGCCCGCTAGGGAACCTAGATAGTCCAAGTGCCTGTTAGCTAACCTAGATAGTCCAAGTGGCGGCTAGGTAACCTACATAGTCCAAGTGCCCGTTCGTTAACCTAGATAATCCAAGTTCCCGCTAGGTAACCTAGATAGTCCAAATGCCCGCTAGTTAACTTACATATTCCAAGTGCCCAAAAGGGAACCTACATAATCCAAGTGCCCGCTAGGCAACCTACATAGTCCAAGTGCCCGTTAGTTAACCTAGATAATCAAAGTGCCTGCTAAGTAACTTAGATAGTCCAAGTGCCCACTAGGCAACCTACATAGTCCAAGTTCCCGCTTGGTAACCTTAATATTCCAAATGCCCGCTAGGGAAACTACATTGTCCAAGTGCCCGCTAGTTAACCTAGATAGTCCAAGTGCTTGCTTTTAAACCTACATAATCCATGGGCCCGCTAGTTAACCTACATAGTGCAAGGGCCCGCTAGTTAACCTAGATCGTGCAAGTGTCCGCTAGTTAACCTACATAGTCCATGTGCCCGCTAGTTAACCTAGATAGTCCAAGGGCCCGCTAGGGATCCTTCATAATCCAAGTGCCTGCTAGGTAACCTAGATAGTCCAAGTGCCCGCTAGTTAACCTAGATAGTCCACGTGCCCACTAGGGGAAGTACATAGTCCAAGTGCCTGCTAGGTAAGCTAGATAGTCCAAGTGCGCGCTAGGGTATGTACATAGTCCAAGGGCCTGCCCGGAAACCTAGATAGTCCAAGTGCCCGCTAGTTAACCTACATAGTCCAAGGGCCCGCTAGTTAACCTACATAGTCCAAGGTCTGCTAGTTAACCTAGATAGTAAAAGTGCCCGCTAGGTAACCTACACAGTCCACGTGCCCGCTAGGTTACCTATATAGTCCAAGTGCCCGTTCGTTAACCTAGATAGTCCAAGTGCCCGCTAGGTAACCTACATAGTCCAGGGGACCGCTAGGTAACCTAGATAGTCCAAGCGCCCGCTAGGTAACCTAGATAGTCAAAGTGCCCTTTAGGTAACCTACATAGTCCAAGTGCCAGCTAGGTAACCTAGATAGTGAAAGTGCCCGTTAGGTAACCAAGATAGTCCAAGTGCCTGCTAGGTAACCTACATTGTCCAAG
Organism: Tenrec ecaudatus; assembly: GCF_050624435.1. NCBI lineage: Eukaryota > Metazoa > Chordata > Mammalia > Afrosoricida > Tenrecidae > Tenrec > Tenrec ecaudatus. The sequence continues at coordinate 1,405,397 of NW_027457661.1, forward strand.
TTCCCGCTAGGTAACCAAGATAGTCCAAGTGCCCGTAACCTAACCTAGATAGTCCAAGTGCCCGCTAGGCAACATACATAGTCCAAGTGCCCGTTCGTTAACTTAGAAGTCCAAGTGCCCGCTATGTAACCTAGACAGTCCAAGTGCCGCTAGGTTACCTGCATAGTCCAAGTGCCCGTTCGTTAACTTAGATAGTCCAAGTGCCCGCTAGGGAACCTATATAGTCCAAGTGCTATCTAGGTAACCTAGATAGTCCAAGTGCCTGCTAGGTAACCTACATAGTCCAAGTGCCCGTTCGTTAACCTCGATAGTCCAAGTGCCCGCTAGGTAACCTATATAGTCCAAGTGCCCGCTAGTTAACCTAGATCGTACAAGTGCCCACTAGTTAACCTACATAGTCCAAGTGCCAGCTAGGTAACCTAGATAGTGAAAGTGCCCGTTAGGTAACCTAGATAGTCCAAGTGCCTGCTAGGTAACCTACATTGTCCAAGTTCCCGCTAGGTTACTTAGATAGTCCAAGTGCCCGTTAGCTAACCTAGATAGTCGAAGTGCCCGCTAGGCAACCTACATAGTCCAAGTGCCCGTTCGTTAACCTAGAAGTCCAAGTGCCCGCTATGTAACCTAGACAGTCCAAGTGCCCGTTCGTTAACCTAGATAGTCCAAGTGCCCGCTAGGGAACCTACATAATCCAAGTGCCCGCTAGGCAACCTACATAGTCCAAGTGCCCGTTAGTTAACCTAGATAGTCAAAGGGCCTGCTAGGAAACTTAGATAGTCCAAGTGCTCGCTAGGTAAGCTAGATAGTACAAGTACCCGCTAGGTAACCTAGATAGTCCAAATGCCCGCTAGGGAAGCTACATAGTCCAAGTGCCCGCTAGTTTGCCTAGATAGTCCAAGTGCCTGCTAGTAAACCTACATAATCCATGGCCCGCTAGTTAACCTATATAGTACATGGGCCCGCTAGTTAACCTAGATCGTGTAAGTGTCCGCTAGTTAACCTACATAGTCCAAATGCCCGCTAGTTAACCTATATACCAAGTGCCCACTACGTAAACTAGATAGTCCAAGGGCACGCTAGTTAACCTACATAGTACAAGTGCCCGCTAGGCAACCTAGATTGTCCTTGTGCCCGCTAAAGAACCTACATAGTCCAAGTGCCCGCTAGTTAACCTAGATAGTCCAAGTGCCTGCTAGGTAACCGACATAGTGCAAGTGTCCGCTAGTTAACCTACATATTCCAAGTGCCCGCCAGTTAACATAGATAGTCGAAGTGCCCGCTAGGAAACGTACATAATCCAAGTTCCCGCTAGGGAACGTACTTATTCCAAGTGCCCGCTAGGTAACTTAGATAGTGCAAGTGCCCGCTAGTTAACCTAGATAGTTCTAGTACGCGCTAGGTAAGCCTGATCGTTCAAGGGCCCCCTAGTTAGCCTACATAGTCCAAGTGCCCGCTAGATAACCTAGATATTTCAAGTGCCCGTTCGGTAACCAAGATACCCCAAGTGCCCTTGAGGGAACCTAGATAGAACAAAGGCCCGCTAGTAAACCTACGTAGTCCATGGGCCCGCTAGTTAACCCACATAGTGCAAGTGTCCGCTAGTTAACCTACAAATTCCAAGTGCCCCCTAGTTAAACTACATAATCTAAGTGCCCGTTAGCTAACCTAGGTAGTATAAGGGCCCGCTAGTTGACCTACATAGTCCTAGTGCCAGCTAGGTAACCTAGATAGTACAAGTGCCCGTTAGGGATCCTAGATAGTCCAAGTGCCTGTTAGCTAACCTAGATAATCCAAGTGCCCGCTAGGTAACCTAGACAGTCCAAGTACCCGCTAGTTAACCTACATAGTCTAAGTGCCCGATAGGGAATCTACATAATCCAAGTGCCCGCTAGGGAACCTACATAGTCCAAGTGCCCGCTAGGCAACCTACATAGTCCAAGTGCCCGTTATTTAACCTAGATAGTCAAAGTGCCTGCTAGGTAACCTACATAGTCCAAGTGCCCGATAGGGAACCTACATAATCCAAGTGCCCGCTAGGGAACCTACATAGTCCCAGTTCCCGCTTGCTAACCTTAATAGTCCAAATGCCCGCTAGGGAAACTACATAGTCCAAGGGCCCGCTAGTTAACCTAGATAGTCCAAGTGCCTGCTAGTAAACCTACATAATCCATGGGCCCGCTAGTTAACCTACATAGTGCAAGGGCCCGCTAGTTAACCTAGATCGTGCAAGTGTCCGCTAGTTAACCTACATAGTCCAAGTGCCCGCTAGTTAACCTAGATAGTCCAAGTGCCGCTAGGGATCCTTCATAATCCAAGTTCCTGCTAGGTAACCTAGATAGTCCAAGTGCCCGCTAGTTAACCTAGATAGTCCTCGTGCCCGTTAGTTCACCTAGATAGTCCAAGTGCCCACTAGGGGACGTACATAGTCCAAGTGCCCGCTAGGTAACCTAGATAGTCCAAGTGCGCGCTAGTTAACTTACATAGTCCAAGTGCCCGATAGGGAACCTACATAATCCAAGAGCCCGCTAGTTAACCTACATAGTCCAAGTGCCCGCTAGGCAACATACATAGTCCAAGTGCCCGTTAGTTAACCTAGATAATCAAAGTGCCTGCTAGGTAACTTAGATAGTCCAAGTGCCCACTAGGTAACCTACATAGTCCAAGTTCCCGCTTGGTAACCTAATTAGTCCAAATGCCCGCTAGGGAAACTACATAGTCCAAGTGTCCGCTAGTTAACCTAGATGGTCCAAGTGCCTGCTAGTAAACCTACATAATCCATGGGCCCGCTAGTTAACCTACATAGTGCAAGCGCCCGCTAGTTAACCTAGATCGTGCAAGTGTCCGCTAGTTAACCTACATAGTCCAAGTGCCCGCTAGTTAACCTAGATAGTCCAAGGGCCCGCTAGGGATCCTTCATAATCCAAGTGCCTGCTAGGTAACCTAGATAGTCCAATTGCCCGCTAGTTAACCTAGATAGTCCACGTGCCCACTAGGGGAAGTACATAGTCCAAGTGCCCGCTAGGTAGGTAGATAGTCCAAGTGCACGCTAGGGTATGTACATAGTCCAAGGGCCTGCCAGGAAACCTAGCTAGTCCAAGTGCCCGCTAGTTAACCTACATAGTCCAAGGGCCCGCTAGTTAACCTACATAGTCCAAGGTCTGCTAGTTAACCTAGATAGTAAAAGTGCCCGCTAGGTAACCTAGACAGTCCAAGTACCCGCTAGGTACCTACATAGTCCAAGTGCCCGTTCGTTAACCTAGATAGTCCAAGTGCCCGCTAGGTAACCTACATAGTCCAGGGGACCGCTAGGTAACCTAGATAGTCTAAGTTCCCGCTAGTTAACCTAGATAGTCCAAGTGCCCGCTAGGTAACCTAGATAGTCAAAGTGCCCTTTAGGTAACCTACATAGTCCAAGTGCCATCTAGGTAACCTAGATAGTGAAAGTGCCCGTTGGGTAACCTAGATAGTCCAAGTGCCTGCTAGGTAACCTAGATAGTCCAAGTTCCCGCTAGGTAACCTAGATAGTCCAAGTGCCCGTAACCTAACCTAACTAGTCCAAGTGCCCGCTAGGCAACATACATAGTCCAAGTGCCCGTTCGTTAACCTAGAAGTCCAAGTGCCCGCTATGTAACCTAGACAGTCCAAGTGCCGCTAGGTTACCTGCATAGTCCAAGTGCCCGTTCGTTAACCTAGATAGTCCAAGTGCCCGCTAGGGAACCTATATAGTCCAAGTGCCGGCTAGTTAACCTAGATCGTCCAAGTCCCTGCTAGTTAACCTACATAGTCCAAGTGCCAGCTAGGTAACCTAGATAGTGAAAGTGCCCGTTAGGTACCCTAGATAGTCCAAGTGCCTGCTAGGTAACCTACATTGTCCAAGTTCCCGCTAGGTTACTTAGATAGTTCAAGTGCCCGTTAGCTAACCTAGATAGTCCAAGTGCCCGCTAGGGAAGCTACATAGTCCAAGTGCCCGCTAGTTTGCCTAGATAGTCCAAGTGCCTGCTAGTAAACCTACATAATCCATGGCCCGTTAGTTAACCTATATAGTACAAGGGCCCACTAATTAACCTAGATCGTGTAAGTGTCCGCTAGTTAACCTACATAGTCCAAATGCCCGCTAGTTAACCTATATACCAAGTGCCCGCTACGTAACCTAGATAGTCCAAGGGCACGCTAGTTAACCTACATAGTACAAGTGCCCGCTAGGCAACCTAGATTGTCCAAGTGCCCGCTAAGGAACCTACACAGTCCAAGTGCACGATAGTTAACCTAGATAGTCCAAGTGCCCGCTAGTTAACCTAGATAGTCCAAGTGCCTGCTAGGTAACCGACATAGTGCAAGTGTCCGCTAGTTAACCTACATATTCCAAGTGCCCGCCAGTTAACATAGATAGTCCAAGTGCCCGCTAGGGAACGTACATAGTCCAAATTCCCGCTAGGGAACGTACTTATTCCAAGTGCCCGCTAGGTAACTTAGATAGTGCAAGTGCTCGCTAGTTAACTTGGATAGTTCTAGTACCCGCTAGGTAACCTCGATCGTTCAAGGGCCCCCTAGTTAGCCTACATAGTCCAAGTTCCCGCTAGATAACCTTGATAGTTCAAGTGCCCGTTCGGTAACCAAGATACCCTAAGTGCCCTTGAGGGAACTTAGATAGTCCAAAGGCCCGCTAGTAAACCTACATAGTCCATGGGCCCGCTAGTTAACCTACATAGTGCAAGTGTCCGCTAGTTGACCTACAAATTCCAAGTGCCCCCTAGTTAAACTACATAATCTAAGTGCCCGTTAGCTAACCTAGTTAGTATAAGGGCCCGCTAGTTGACCTACATAGTCCAAGTGCCAGCTAGGCAACCTAGATAGTACAAGTGCCCGTTAGGGATCCCAGATAGTCCAAGTGCCTGTTAGCTAACCTAGATAATCCAAGTGCCCGCTAGGTAACCTAGACAGTCCAAGTACCCGCTAGTTAACCTACATAGTCCAAGTGCCCGATAGGGAACCTACATAATCCAAGTGCCCGCTAGGGAACCTATGTAGTCCAAGTGCCCGCTAGGCAACCTACATAGTCCAAGTGCCCGTTATTTAACCTAGATAGTCAAAGTGCCTGCTAGTTAACCTACATAGTCCAAGTGCCCGCTAGTTAACCTAGATAGTCCAAGGGCCCGCTAGGGATCCTTCATAATCCAGTGCCTGCTAGGTAACCAAGATAGTCCAAGTGCCCGCTAGTTAAACTAGATAGTCCTCGTGCCCGTTAGTTAACCTAGATAGTCCAAGTGCCTGCTAGTAAACCTACATAATCCATGGGCCGGCTAGTTAACCTACATAGTGCAAGGGCCCGCTAGTTAACCTAGATCGTGCAAGTGTCCGCTAGTTAACCTACATAATCCAAGTGCCCGCTAGTTAACCTAGATAGTCCAAGGGCCCGCTAGGGATCCTTCATAATCCAAGTGCCTGCTAGGTAACCTAGATAGTCCAAGTGCCCGCTAGTTAACCTAGATAGTCCTCGTGCCCGTTAGTTAACCTAGATAGTCCAAGTGCCCACTAGGGGATGTACATAGTCCAAGTGCCCGCTAGGTAACCTAGATAATCCAAGTGCGCGCTAGTTAACTTACATAGTCCAAGTGCCCGATAGGGAACCTACATAATCCAAGTGCCCGCTAGGTAACCTACATAGTCCAAGTGCCCGCTAGGCAACCTACATAGTCCAAGTGCCCGTTAGTTAACCTAGATAATCAAAGTGCCTGCTAGGTAAATTAGATAGTCCAAGTGCCCTCTAGGTAACCTACATAGTCCAAGTTCCCGCTTGGTAACCTAATTGGTCCAAATGCCCACTAGGGAAACTACATAATCCAAGTGTCCGCTAGTTAACCTAGATAGTCCAAGTGCCTGCTAGTAAACCTACATAATCCATGGGCCCGCTAGTTAACCTACATAGTGCAAGGGCCCGCTAGTTAACCTAGATCGTGCAAGTGTCCGCTAGTTAACCTACATAGTCCAAGTGCCCGCTAGTTAACCTAGATATTCCAAGGGCCCGCTAGGGATCCTTCATAATCCAAGTGCCTGCTAGGTAACCTAGATAGTCCAAGTGCCCGCTAGTTAACCTAGATAGTCCGCATGCCCACTAGGGGAAGTACATAGTCCAAGTGCCCGCTAGGTAAGCTAGATAGTCCAAGTGCGCGCTAGGGTATGTTCATAGTCCAAGGGCCTGCCCGGAAACCTAGTTAGTCCAAGTGCCCGCTAGTTAACCTACATAGTCCAAGGGCCCGCTAGTTAACCTACATAGTCCAAGGTCTGCTAGTTAACCTAGATAGTAAAAGTGCCCGCTAGGTAACCTAGACAGTCCAAGTGCCCGCTAGGTAACCTACATAGTCCAGGGGACCGCTAGGTAACCTAGATAATCCAAGTGCCCGCTAGGTAACCTAGATAGTCTAAGTTCCTGCTAGTTAACCTAGATAATCCAAGTGCCTGCTAGGTAAACTAGATAGTCTAAGTTCCCGCTAGTTAACCTAGATAGTCCAAGTGCCCGCTGGTAACCTAGATAGTCAAAGTGCCCTTTAGGTAACCTACATAGTCCAAGTGCCAGCTAGTTAACCTAGATAGTGAAAGTGCCCGTTAGGTAACCTAGATAATCCAAGTGCCTGCTAGGTAACCTAGATAGTCCAAGTTCCCGCTAGGTAACCTAGATAGTCCAAGTGCCCGTAACCTAACCTAGATAGTCCAAGTGCCGGCTAGGCAACATACATTGTCCAAGTGCCCGTTCGTTAACCTAGAAGTCCAAGTGCCCGCTATGTAACCTAGACAGTCCAAGTGCCGCTAGGTTACCTGCATAGTCCAAGTGCCCGTTCGTTAACCTCGATAGTCCAAGTGCCCGCTAGGTAACCTATATAGTCCAAGTGCTCGCTAGTTAACCTAGATCGTCCAATTGCCCGCTAGTTAACCTACATAGTCCAAGTGCCAGCTAGGTAACCTAGATACTGAAAGTGCCCGTTAGGTAACCTAGATAGTCCAAGTGCCTGCTAGGTAACCTACATTGTCCCAGTTCCCGCTAGGTTACTTAGATAGTCCAAGTGCCCGTTAGCTAACCTAGATAGTCCAAGTGCCCGCTAGGCAACATACATAGTCCAAGTGCCCGTTCGTTAACCTAGAAGTCCAAGTGCCTGCTATGTAACCTAGACAGTCCAAGTGCCCGTTCGTTAACCTAGATAGTTCAAGTGCCCGCTGGGGAACCTACATAATCCAAGTGCCCGCTAGGCAACCTACATAGTCCAAGTGCCCGTTAGTTAACCTAGATAGTCAAAGGGCCTGCTAGGTAACTTAGATAGTCCAAGTGCTCGCTAGGTAAGCTAGATAGTCCAATTGCCCGCTAGGTAACCTAGATAGTCCAAATGCGCACTAGGGAAGCTACATAGTCCAAGTGCCCGCTAGTTTGCCTAGATAGTCCAAGTGCCTGCTAGTAAACCTACATAATCCATGGCCCGCTAGTTAACCTATATAGTACAAGGGCCCACTAGTTAACCTAGATCGTGTATGTGTCCGCTAGTTAACCTACATAGTCCAAATGCCCGCTAGTTAACCTATATACCAAGTGCCCGCTACGTAACCTAGATAGTCCAAGGGCACGCTAGTTAACCTACATAGTACAAGTGCCCGCTAGGCAACCTAGATTGTCCAAGTGCCCGCTAAGGAACCTACATAGTCCAAGCGCACGATAGTTAACCTAGATAGTCCAAGTGCCCGCTAGTTAACCTAGATAGTCCAAGTGCCTGCTAGGTAACCGACATAGTGCAAGTGTCCGCTAGTTAACCTACATATTCCAAGTGCCCGCCAGTTTACATAGATAGTCCAAGTGCCCGCTAGGGAACGTACATAATCCAAGTTCCCGCTAGGGAACGTACTTATTTCAAGTGCCCGCTAGGTAACTTAGATAGTGCAAGTGCCCGCTAGTTAACCTAGATAGTTCTAGTACCCGCTAGGTAACCTCGATCGTTCAAGGGCTCCCTAGTTAGCCTACATAGTCCAAGTGCCCACTAGATAACCTAGATAGTTCAAGTGCCCGTTCGGTAACCAAGATACCCCAAGTGCCCTTGAGGGAACCTAGATAGTCCAAAGGCCCGCTAGTAAACCTACATAGTCCATGGGCCCGCTAGTTAACCTACATAGTGCAAGTGTCCGCTAGTTAACCTACAAATTCCAAGTGCCCCCTAGTTAAACTACATAATCTAAGTGCCCGTTAGCTAACCTAGGTAGTATAAGGGCCCGCTAGTTGACCTACATAGTCCAAGTGCCAGCTAGGTAACCTAGATAGTACAAGTGCCCGCTAGGGATCCTAGATAGTCCAAGTGCCTGTTAGCTAACCTAGATAATCCAAGTGCCCGCTAGGTAACCTAGACAGTCCAAGTACCCGCTAGTTAACCTACATAGTCCAAGTGCCCGATAGGGAACCTACATAGTCCAAGTGCCCGCTAGGGAACCTATATAGTCCAAGTGCCCGCTAGACAACCTACATAGTCCAAATGCCCATTATTTAACCTAAATAGTCAAAGTGCCTGCTAGGTAACCTACATAGTCCAAGTGCCTGATAGGGAACCTACATAATCCAAGTGCCCGCTAGGGAACCTACATAGTCCAAGTTCCCGCTTGGTAACCTTAGTAGTCCAAATGCCCGCTAGGGAAACTACATAGTCGAAGGGCCCGCTAGTTAACCTAGATAGTCCAAGTGCCTGCTAATAAACCTACATAATCCATGGGCCCGCTAGTTAACCTACATAGTGCAAGGGCCCGCTAGTTAACCTAGATCGTGCAAGTGTCCGCTAGTTAACCTACATAGTCCAAGTGCCCGCTAGTTAACCTAGATAGTCCAAGTGCCCGCTAGGGATCCTTCATAATCCAAGTGCCTGCTAGGTAACCTAGATAGTCCAAGTGCCCGCTAGTTAACCTAGATAGTCCTCGTGCTCGTTAGTTAACCTAGATAGTCCAAGTGCCCACTAGGGGACGTACATAGTCCAAGTGCCCGCTAGGTAACCTAGATAGTCCAAGTGCGCGCTAGGGTATGTACATAGTCCAAGTGCCTGCTAGGAAACCTAGATAGTCCAAGAGCCCGCTAGTTAACCTACATAGTCCAAGGTCTGCTAGTTAACCTAGATAGTCAAAGTGCCCGCTGGATAACCTAGAGAGTCCAAGTGCCCGTTAGGTTACCTACATATTCCAAGTGCCCGTTCGTTAACCTAGATAGTCCAAGTGCCCGCTAGGTAACCTACATAGTCCAAGGGTCCGCTAGGTAACCTAGATAGTCCAAGTGCCCGCTAGTTAACCTAGATAGTCCAAGTGCCCGCTAGGTAACCTAGACAGTCCAAGTGCCGGCTAGGTTACCTACATAGTCCAAGTGCACATTCGTTAACCTAGATAGTCCAAGTGCCCGCTGGTAACCTACATAGTCCAAGGGCCCGCTAGGTAACTTTGATAGTCCAAGTGCCTTGTAGTTAACCTACATAGTCCAAGTGCCCGCTAGGTAACCTACATAGTCCAAGTGCCCACTAGGTAACCTATATAATCCAAATGCCCGCTAGGGAAACTACATAGTTCAAGTGCCCGCTAGTTAACCTAGATAGTCCAAGGGCTCGCTAGTTAACCTAGATAGTCCAAGTGCCCGATAGTTAACCTAAATCGTCCAAGTGTCCGCTAGGTAACCTACATAGTCCAAGTGCCTGCTAGGTAACCTAGATTGTCCAAGTGCCTGATAGCTAACCTACATAGTCCAAGTGTCCGTTCGTTAACCTAGATAGTCCAAGTGCCCATTGGGTAACCTACATAGTCCAAGTGCCCGCTTGGTAACCTGGATAGTCCAAGTGCCCTCCTGTTAACCTACATAGTCCAAGTGCCTTCTATGAAGTCTACATAGTCCACGTGACCGCTAGGGAACCTACATAGTCCAAGTGCCTGCTAGTTAACATAGATAGTCCAAGTGCCCGCTAGGGAAGGTACATAGTCCAAGTGCCCGCTAGCTAACCTAGAGAGTGCAAGTGCCCGCTAGTTAACCTACATAGTCCAAGTGCCTGCTAGGTAAACTACATAGCCCAAGTGCCCGTTCGTTAACCTACATAGTCCAAGTGCCCGCTAGGTAACGTAGATAGCCCAAGTGCCCGCTAGGGAACGTACATAGTCCAAGTGCCCACTAGGTAACCTAGACAGTCCAATTGCCCACTACTTAACCTAGACAGTCCAAGAACCCGATAGGGAACCTACATAGTCCAAGTGCCCGCTAGGGAACCTACATAGTCCAAGTGCAAGCTAGGGAACATACGTAGTCCAAGTGCCCGCTAGGGAATCTACATAGTGCAAGGGCCCGCTAGTTAACGTAGATAGTCCAAGTGCCGCTAGTTAATCTACATAGTCCAAGGGCCCGTTACTTAACCTACATAGTCCAAATACCCGCTAGTTAACCTAGATAGTCCAAGGGCCCGCTAGTTAACCTACATCATCCAAGGGCCCGCTAGTTAACCTAGATAGTCCAAGTGCCCGGTAGTTAACCTACATAGTCCCAGTGCCCGCTAGTTATCCTAGATAGTCCAAGTGCTCACTAGTTAACCTAGATAGTCCAAGTGCCCACTAGTTAACCTAGATAGACCAAGTACCCGCTAGGAAACCTACCTAGTCCACGTGGCCCATAGGGAACCTATATAGTCCAAGTGCCCGCTAGTTAACATAGATAATCCAAGTACCCGCTAGGAAATGTACATAGTCCAAGTGCCCGCTAGTTAACGTACATAGTCCAAGTGCCTGCTAGGGAACGTACATAGTCCAAGTGCCCGCTACGTAACCTAGATAGTCCAAGTGCCCGCTAGCTAACCTACATAGTCCAAGTGACTGCTAGGTAACCTAGATAGTCCAAGTGCCCACTAGTTAACCTACATATTCAAAGTTCCCCCTAGGTAACCTAGATCGTCCAAGTGCCCGCTAGTTAACCTATATCGTCCAAGTGCCCGCTAGATAACCTAGATCGTCCAAGTGCCCTCTAGTTAACCTACATAGTCAATGGGCCCGCTAGTTAACCTACATAGCGCAAGAGCCCGCTAGTTAACCTAGATCATGCAAGTGTCCGCTAGTTAACCTACATAGTCCACGTGCCAGTTAGCTAACCTAGATAGTCCAAGGGCCCGCTAGTTGACCTACATAGTCCAAGTGCCCACTAGGGTACGTACTTAGTCCATGTGCCCGTTAGCTAACCTAGATAGTCCAAGTGCCCGCTAGTTAACAATGATCATCCAAGTGCCCGCTAGTTAACCTAGATAGTCCAAGTGCCCTCTAGTTAACCTATATCGTCCAAGTGTCCGCTAGTAAACCTACATAGTCGAAATGCCCGCTAGTTAACCTACATAGTCCTAGTGCCCGATAGGGAACCTAGACAGTCCAAGTGCCCGCTAGGTTGCCTGCATATTCCAAGTGCCCGTTCGTTAACCTACATAGTCCAAGTGCCCGCTAGGTAACCAAAATAGTCCAAATGTCCGCTAGGGGCCCTAATATTCCAAATGCCCGCTAGTTAACCTAGATAGTCAGGTGCTCGCTAGTTAACCTAGATAGTCCAAGTGCCCGCTAGTTAACCTAGATAGACCAAGTACCCGCTAGTTAACCTATCTAGTCCAAGTACCCGCTAGGAAACGTACATATTCCAAGTCCCCGCTAGGTAATGTACATAGTCCAAGTGCCCGCTAGGTAACGTAGATAGTCCAAGTGCCCGCTAGGGAACGTACATAGTCCACGTGCCTGCTAGGTAACCTAGACAGTCCAAGTACCCGCTAGTTAACCTACATAGTCCAAGTGCCCGATAGGGAACCTACATAGTCCAAGTGCCCGCTAGGGAACCTATATAGTCCAAGTGCCCGCTAGGCAACCTACATAGTCCAAATGCCCATTATTTAACCTAAATAGTCAAAGTGCCTGCTAGGTAACCTACATAGTCCAAGTGCCTGATAGGGAACCTACATAATCCAAGTGCCCGCTAGGGAACCTACATAGTCCAAGTTCCCGCTTGGTAACCTTAATAGTCCAAATGCCCGCTAGGGAAACTACATAGTCGAAGGGCCCGCTAGTTAACCTAGATAGTCCAAGTGCCTGCTAATAAACCTACATAATCCATGGGCCCGCTAGTTAACCTACATAGTGCAAGGGCCCGCTAGTTAACCTAGATCGTGCAAGTGTCCGCTAGTTAACCTACATAGTCCAAGTGCCCGCTAGTTAACCTAGATAGTCCAAGTGCCCGCTAGGGATCCTTCATAATCCAAGTGCCTGCTAGGTAACCTAGATAGTCCAAGTGCCCGCTAGTTAACCTAGATAGTCCTCGTGCTCGTTAGTTAACCTAGATAGTCCAAGTGCCCACTAGGGGACGTACATAGTCCAAGTGCCCGCTAGGTAACCTAGATAGTCCAAGTGCGCGCTAGGGTATGTACATAGTCCAAGTGCCTGCTAGGAAACCTAGATAGTCCAAGAGCCCGCTAGTTAACCTACATAGTCCAAGGTCTGCTAGTTAACCTAGATAGTCAAAGTGCCCGCTGGATAACCTAGAGAGTCCAAGTGCCCGTTAGGTTACCTACATATTCCAAGTGCCCGTTCGTTAACCTAGATAGTCCAAGTGCCCGCTAGGTAACCTACATAGTCCAAGGGTCCGCTAGGTAACCTAGATAGTCCAAGTGCCCGCTAGTTAACCTAGATAGTCCAAGTGCCCGCTAGGTAACCTAGACAGTCCAGGTGCCGGCTAGGTTACCTACATAGTCCAAGTGCACATTCGTTAACCTAGATAGTCCAAGTGCCCGCTGGTAACCTACATAGTCCAAGGGCCCGCTAGGTAACCTTGATAGTCCAAGTGCCTTGTAGTTAACCTACATAGTCCAAGTGCCCGCTAGGTAACCTACATAGTCCAAGTGCCCACTAGGTAACCTATATAATCCAAATGCCCGCTAGGGAAACTACATAGTTCAAGTGCCCGCTAGTTAACCTAGATAGTCCAAGGGCCCGCTAGTTAACCTAGATAGTCCAAGTGCCCGATAGTTAACCTAAATCGTCCAAGTGTCCGCTAGGTAACCTACATAGTCCAAGTGCCTGCTAGGTAACCTAGATTGTCCAAGTGCCTGATAGCTAACCTACATAGTCCAAGTGTCCGTTCGTTAACCTAGATAGTCCAAGTGCCCATTGGGTAACCTACATAGTCCAAGTGCCCGCTTGGTAACCTGGATAGTCCAAGTGCCCTCCTGTTAACCTACATAGTCCAAGTGCCTTCTATGAAGTCTACATAGTCCACGTGACCGCTAGGGAACCTACATAGTCCAAGTGCCTGCTAGTTAACATAGATAGTCCAAGTGCCCGCTAGGGAAGGTACATAGTCCAAGTGCCCGCTAGCTAACCTAGAGAGTGCAAGTGCCCGCTAGTTAACCTACATAGTCCAAGTGCCTGCTAGGTAAACTACATAGCCCAAGTGCCCGTTCGTTAACCTACATAGTCCAAGTGCCCGCTAGGTAACGTAGATAGCCCAAGTGCCCGCTAGGGAACGTACATAGTCCAAGTGCCCACTAGGTAACCTAGACAGTCCAATTGCCCACTACTTAACCTAGACAGTCCAAGAACCCGATAGGGAACCTACATAGTCCAAGTGCCCGCTAGGGAACCTACATAGTCCAAGTGCAAGCTAGGGAACATACGTAGTCCAAGTGCCCGCTAGGGAATCTACATAGTGCAAGGGCCCGCTAGTTAACGTAGATAGTCCAAGTGCCGCTAGTTAATCTACATAGTCCAAGGGCCCGTTACTTAACCTACATAGTCCAAATACCCGCTAGTTAACCTAGATAGTCCAAGGGCCCGCTAGTTAACCTACATCGTCCAAGGGCCCGCTAGTTAACCTAGATAGTCCAAGTGCCCGGTAGTTAACCTACATAGTCCCAGTGCCCGCTAGTTATCCTAGATAGTCCAAGTGCTCACTAGTTAACCTAGATAGTCCAAGTGCCCACTAGTTAACCTAGATAGACCAAGTACCCGCTAGGAAACCTACCTAGTCCACGTGGCCCATAGGGAACCTATATAGTCCAAGTGCCCGCTAGTTAACATAGATAATCCAAGTACCCGCTAGGAAATGTACATAGTCCAAGTGCCCGCTAGTTAACGTACATAGTCCAAGTGCCTGCTAGGGAACGTACATAGTCCAAGTGCCCGCTACGTAACCTAGATAGTCCAAGTGCCCGCTAGCTAACCTACATAGTCCAAGTGACTGCTAGGTAACCTAGATAGTCCAAGTGCCCACTAGTTAACCTACATATTCAAAGTTCCCCCTAGGTAACCTAGATCGTCCAAGTGCCCGCTAGTTAACCTATATCGTCCAAGTGCCCGCTAGATAACCTAGATCGTCCAAGTGCCCTCTAGTTAACCTACATAGTCAATGGGCCCGCTAGTTAACCTACATAGCGCAAGAGCCCGCTAGTTAACCTAGATCATGCAAGTGTCCGCTAGTTAACCTACATAGTCCACGTGCCAGTTAGCTAACCTAGATAGTCCAAGGGCCCGCTAGTTGACCTACATAGTCCAAGTGCCCACTAGGGTACGTACTTAGTCCATGTGCCCGTTAGCTAACCTAGATAGTCCAAGTGCCCGCTAGTTAACAATGATCATCCAAGTGCCCGCTAGTTAACCTAGATAGTCCAAGTGCCCTCTAGTTAACCTATATCGTCCAAGTGTCCGCTAGTAAACCTACATAGTCGAAATGCCCGCTAGTTAACCTACATAATCCTAGTGCCCGATAGGGAACCTAGACAGTCCAAGTGCCCGCTAGGTTGCCTGCATATTCCAAGTGCCCGTTCGTTAACCTACATAGTCCAAGTGCCCGCTAGGTAACCAAAATAGTCCAAATGTCCGCTAGGGGCCCTAATATTCCAAATGCCCGCTAGTTAACCTAGATAGTCAGGTGCTCGCTAGTTAACCTAGATAGTCCAAGTGCCCGCTAGTTAACCTAGATAGACCAAGTACCCGCTAGTTAACCTATCTAGTCCAAGTACCCGCTAGGAAACGTACATATTCCAAGTCCCCGCTAGGTAATGTACATAGTCCAAGTGCCCGCTAGGTAACGTAGATAGTCCAAGTGCCCGCTAGGGAACGTACATAGTCCACGTGCCTGCTAGGTAACGTAGATAGTCCAAGTGCCCGCTCGGGAACGTACATAGTCCAAGTGCCCGCTAGGTAACGTAGATAGTCCAAGTGCCCACTAGTTAACCTACATAGTCCAGGTTCCCACTAAGTAACCTAGATAGTCCAAGGGTCCGCTAGGTACCCTACATTGTCCTAGTGTCCCCTAGTTAACCTACATTCTCCAAGTGCCCGATGGGCAACCTACATAGTACAAGTGCTCGCTAGGTAACCTACATAGTCCAAATGCCCACTAGTTAACCTACATAGTCCAAGTGCCTGATAGGGAACCTATATAATCCAAGTGCCCGCTAGGCAATCTACATAGTCCAAGTGCCCATTAGGTAACCTAGATAGTCCAAGTGCCCGCTAGGTAACCTACATAGTGCAAGTGTCCGCTAGTTAACCTAAGTAGTCCAAGGGCCCGCTAGTTAACATACATAGTCCAAGTGCCCGGTAGTTAACTTACATAGTTCAAGTGTCCGTAGGGAACATTCATAGTCCAAGTGCCCGCTAGGGAACCTATATAGTCCAAGTGCAAGCTAGGGAACCTACGTAGTCCAAGTGCCCGCTACGGAATCTACATAGTCCAAAGGCCCGCTGTTTAATGTAGATAGTCCAAGTGCTGCTAGTTAATCTACATAGTCCAAGTGCCCGCTAGGGAATCTACATAGTCCAAGGGCCCGCTAGTTAACGTAGATAGTCCAAGTGCCGCTAGTTAATCTACATAGTCCAAGGGCCCGTTTGTTAGCCTACATAGTCCAAATACCCGCTAGTTAACCTAGATCGTCCAAGGGCCCGCTAGTTAACCTACATCGTCCAAGGGTCCGCTAGTTAACCTAGATAGTCCAAGTGCCCGCTAGTCAACCTACATAATCCAAGTGCCCGCTAGGTAACCTAGACAGGAAAAGTGACCACTAGGTTACCTACATAGTCCAAGTGCCCGCTAGTTATCCTAGATAGTCCAAGTGCTCACTAGTTAACCTAGATAGTCCAAGTGCCCGCTAGTTAACCTAGATAGACCAAGTGTCCGCTAGGGAACCTACCTAGACCACGTGCCCCATAGGGAACCTACATAGTCCAAGGGCCGGCTAGTTAACATAGATAGTCCAAGTACCCGCTAGGAAACGTACATAGTCCAAGTGCCCGCTAGTTAACCTACATAGTCCAAGTGCCCGCTAGGTAAGGTAGATAGTCCAAGTGCCCGCTAGGGAACGTACATAGTCCAAGTGCCCGCTACGTAACCTAGATAGTCAATGTGCCCACTAGTTAACCTACATAGTCCAAGTGCCCGCTAGTTAACCTACATAGTGCAAGAGCCCGCTAGCTAACCTAGATAATCCAAGTGCCCGCTAGTTAACCTATATCGTCCAAGTGCCCGCTAGTTAACCTAGATCGTCCAAGTGCTCGCTAGTTAACCTACATAGTAAATGGGCCCGCTAGTTAACCTACATAGTGCAAGAGCCCGCTAGTTAACCTGGATCGTGCAAGTGTCCGCTAGTTAACCTACATAGTCCACGTGCCAGTTAGCTAACCTAGATAGTACAAGTGCCCGCTAGTTGACCTACATAGTCCAAGTGCCCGCTAGGGAACCTTCATAGTCCAAGTGCCAGCTAGGTAACCTAGATAGTCCAACTGCCCGCTAGTTAACCTAGATAGTCCTAGTGCCCGTTAGTTAACCTAGATAGTCCAAGTGCCCACTAGGGGACGTACTTAGTCCATGTGTCCGTTAGCTAAGCTAGATAGTCCAAGTGCCCACTAGTTAACAATGATCATCCAAGTACCCCCTAGTTAACCTAGATAGTCCAAAAGACCTCTAGTTAACCTAGATCGTCCAAGTGCCCGCTAGTAAACCTACATAGTCCAAGGGCCCGCTAGTTAACCTACATAGTCCAAGGTCCGCTAGTTAACATAGATAGTCCAAGTGCTCGCTAGTTAACCTACATAGTACAAGGGCCCACTAGTTTACCTAGAGAGTCCAAGTGCCCGCTAGTTAACCTACATAGTTCAAGTGCCCGCTAGGTAACCTAAGTAGTCCAAATATCCCATAGGGATCCTACATAGTCCTAGTGCCCGCTAGGTAACCTACATCGTCCAAGTGCCTGTTACTTAACCTAGATAGTCCAAGTGCCCGCTAGGTAACCTAGACTGTCCAAGTGCCCGCTAGGTTACCTACATATCCACGTGCCCGTTCGTTAACCTAGATAGTCCAAGTGCCTGCTAGGAAACCTACATAGTCCAAGGGCCCGCTAGGTAACCTAGATAGTTCAAGTGCCCGCTAGGTAACCTAGAGTCCAAGTACTCGCTAGTTAACCTACATAGTCCAACTGCACGCTATGTAACCTAGATAGTCAAAGTGCCCGTTAGGTAACCTAGATAGTCCAAGTGCCCGTTACCTAACCTAGATAGTCCAAGTGCCCGCTAGGCAACCTACATAGTCCAAGAGCCCGTTCGTTAACCTAGCAGTCCAAGTGCCCGCTAGGTAACCTAGACAGTCCAAATGCCCGCTAGGTTACCTGCATATTCCAAGTGCCCGTTCGTTAACCTAGATAATCCAAGTGCCCACTAGGTAACCTACATAGTCCAAGTGCCCGCTAGGTAACCTATATATCCCAAATGCCCGCTAGGTAACCCAGATAGTCCAAGGGCCCGCTAGTTAACCAACATAATCAAAGGGCTCACTTGTTCACTTTGATAGTTCAAGTGCCCGCTAGTTAACCTAGATTGTCCAAGTGCCCGCTACTTAACCTACATAGTCCAAGGGCCCACTAGTTAACCTAGATAGTCCAAGTGTCCTTTAGTTAACCTACATAGTCCAAGTGCCCACTAGTTAACCTATATACCAAGTGCCCGTTACGTAACCTAGATATTCCAAGGGCACGATAGTTAACCTATATCGTCCAAGTGCCTGCTAGGCAACCTAGATAGTCCAAGTGCCCGCTAAGGAACCTACATAGTCCAAGTGCACGCTAGTTAACCTAGATAGTCCAAGTGCCCGCTAGTTAACCTACATAGTCCAAGTTCCCGCTAGGTAACCTAGATACTGCAAGTGCCCGCTTGTTAACCTAGATAGTTCATGTACCCGCTAGGCAACCTAGATCGTCCTAGGGCCCCCTAGTTAGCCTACATAGTCCAAGTGCCCGGTAGTTCATCTAGATAGTCCAAGGGCCCGCTACTTATCGTTGATAGTCCAAGTGACACTAGTTAATCTACATAGTCCAAGGGCCGGCTAGTTAACCTACATAGTCCAAGTACCCGCTAAGAAACCTAGATAGTCCAAGTGCACGCTAGTTAACCTAGATAGTCCAAGTGCCCTCTAGTTTACCTAGATCTTCCAAATGCCCGCTAAGAAACCTAGATAGTCCAAGTGCCCTTTACCTATCCTAGATAGTCCAATTGCCCGCTATGCAACATACATAGTCCAAGTGCCCTTTGGTTAACCTAGAAGTCCAAGTGCCCGCTAGGTAACCTAGACTCTCCAAGTGCCCGCTAGTTTACCTACATATTCCAAATGCCCGTTCGGTAACCTAGATAGTGCAAGTGTCCGGTAGTTAACCTACATAGTCCACGTGCCCGCTAGGTAACCTAGATAGTCCAAGGGCCCGCTAGTTAACCTACATAGTCAAATTGCCCGGTAGTTAACTTACATAGTTCAAGTGTCCGTAGGGAACATACATAGTCCAAGTGCCCACTAGGGAACCTAGATAGTCCAAGTGCCTGCTAGGTAACCTACATAGTGCAAGTGTCCGCTAGTTAACCTACATATTCCAAGTGCACGCTAGTTAACCTAGATCGTCCAAGTGCCCGCTAGTTAACCTACATATTCGAAGTGCCCGCTAGTTAACCTAGATCGTCCAAGTGCCCGCTAGTAAACCTACATAGTCCAAGGTCCGCTAGTTAACCTAGATAGTCCAAGTGCTCGCTAGTTAACCTACATAGTACAAGGGCCCACTAGTTGACCTAGATAGTCCAAGTGCCCGCTGGTTAACCTACATAGTCCAAGTGCCCGCTAGGTAACCTAAGGATTCCAAATGTCCGATAGGGATCCTACATAGTCCAAGTGCCCGCTACGTAACCTACATCGTCCAAGTGCCTGTTAGTTAACCTAGATAGTCCAAGTGCCCGCTAGGTAACCTAGACTGTCCAAGTGCCCGCAAGGTTACCTACATAGTCCAAGTGCCCGTTTGTTAACCTAGATAGTCCAAGTGCCTGCTAGGAAACCTACATAGTCCAAGGGCCCGCTAGGTAACCTAGATAGCTCAAGTGCCCGCTTGGTAACCTAGAGTCCAAGTACTCGCTAGTTAACCTACATAGTCCAAGTGCACACTATGTAACCTAGATAGTCAAAGTGCCCGTTAGGTAACCTAGATAGTCCAAGTGCCCGTTACCTAACCTAGATAGTCCAAGTGCCCGCTAGGCAACCTACATAGTCCAAGAGCCCGTTCGTTAACCTAGAAGTCCAAGTGCCCGCTAGGTAACCTAGACAGTCCAAGTGCCCGCTAGGTTACCTGCATATTCCAAGTGCCCGTTCGTTAACCTAGATATTTCAAGTGCCTGCTAGGAAACCTACATAGTCCAAGGGCCCGCTAGGTAACCTATATTGCCCAATTGCCCGCTAGGTAACCCAGATAGTCCAAGGGCCCGCTAGTTAACCAACATAATCCAAGGGCTCACTTGTTCACTTTGATAGTTCAAGTGCCCGCTAGTTAACCTAGATCGTCCAAGTGCCCGCTAGTTAACCTACATAGTCCAAGGGCCCACTAGTTAACCTAGATAGTCCAAGTGTCCTTTAGTTAACCTACATAGTCCAAGTGCCTGCTAGGTAACCTACATAGTGCAAGTGTCCGCTAGTTAACCTACATAGTCCAAGTGCCTGCTACGTAACCTAGATAGTCCAAGTGCCCACTGGTTAACCTACATAGTCCAAGTGCCCAATAGGAAACCTATATAATCCAAGTGCCTGCTAGGGAACTTACATAGTCCAAGTGCCCGTTAGGTAACCTAGATAGTCCAAGTGTCCGCTAGGTAACCTAGTGCAAGTGTCCGCTAGTTAACATAAGTAGTCCAAGGGCCCGCTAGTTAACTTACATAGTTCAAGTGTCCGTTGGGAACATTCATAGTCCAAGTGCACGCTAGGGAACCTACGTAGTCCAAGTGCCCGCTAGGGATTCTACATAGTCCAAGGGCCCGCTGGTTAATGTAGATAGTCCAAGTGCTGCTATTTAATCTACATAGTCCAAGGGCCTGCTAGTTAACCTACATAGTCCAAGTACCCGCTAGTTAACCTAGATCGTCCAAGTGTCTGCTAGTTAACCTACATAGTCCAAGTGCCCGCTAGGGAACCTACATAGTCCAAGTGCCTGCTAGGGAACCTACATTGTCCAAGTGCCCGCTCTGGAACATACATAGTCCAAGTGCCCGCTAGGGAATCTACATAGTCCAAGGGCCCGCTAGTTAACGTAGATAGTCCAAGTGCCGCTAGTTAATCTACATAGTCAAAGGGCCCGTTACTTAACCTACATAGTCCAAATACCCGCTAGTTATCCTAGATTGTCCAAGGGCCCGCTAGTTAACCTACATCGTCCAAGGGTCCGCTAGTTAACCTAGATAGTCCAAGTGCCCGCTAGGTAACCTAGACAGTTCAAGTGACCACTAGTTTACCTACATAGTCCAAGTGCCCACTAGTTATCCTAGATAGTCCAAGTGCTCACTAGTTAACCTAGATAGTCCAAGTGCTCGCTAGTTAACCTAGATAGACCAAGTGCCCGCTAGGGAACCTACCTAGTCCAAGTGCCCCATAGGGAACCTACATAGTCCAAGTGCCCGCTAGTTAACATAGATAGTCCAAGTACCCGCTAGGAAACGTACATAGTCCAAGGGCCAGCTAGTTAACGTACATAGTCCAAGTGCCCGCTAGGTAAGGTAGATAGTCCAAGTGCCCACTAGGGAACGTACATAGTCCAAGTGCCCGCTACGTAACCTAGATAGTCCAAGTGCCTGCTAGGTAACCTAGATAGACCACGTGCCCACTAATTAACCTACATAGTCCAAGTGCCCAATAGGGAACCTATATAATCCAAGTGTCCGCTAGGGAACTTACATAGTCCAAGTGCCCGTTAGGTAACCTAGATAGTCCAAGTGTCTGCTAGTTAACCTACATAGTCCAAGTGTCCGCTAGGGAACCTACATAGTCCAAGTGCCTGCTAGGGAACCTACATTGTCCAAGTGCCCGCTCTGGAACATACATAGTCCAAGTGCCCGCTAGGGAATCTACATAGTCCAAGGGCCCGCTAGTTAACGTAGATAGTCCAAGTGCCGCTAGTTAATCTACATAGTCCAAGGGCCCGTTACTTAACCTACATAGTCCAAATACCCGCTAGTTAACCAAGATCGTCCAAGGGCCCGCTAGTTAACCTACATCGTCCAAGGGCCCGCTAGTTAACCTAGACAGTCCTAGTGCCCGCTAGGTAACCTAGACAGTTCAAGTGACCACTAGGTTACCTACATAGTCCAAGTGCCCGCTAGTTATCCTAGATAGTCCAAGTGCTCACTAGTTAACCTAGATAGTCCAAGTGCCCACTAGTTAACCTACATAGTCCAAGTGCTCAATAGGGTACTTATATAATCCAAGTGCCCGCTAGGGAACTTACATAGTCCAAGTGCCCGTTAGGTAACCTAGATAGTCCAAGTGTCCGCTAGGTAACCTAGTGCAAGTGTCCGCTAGTTAACATAAGTAGTCCAAGGGCCCGCTAGTTAACTTACATAGTTCAAGTGTCCGTAGGGAACATTCATAGTCCAAGTGCTCGCTAGGGAACCTACGTAGTCCAAGTGTCCGCTAGGGAATCTACATAGTCCAAGGGCCCGCTGGTTAATGTAGATAGTCCAAGTGCTGCTAATTAATCTACATAGTCCAAGGGCCTGCTAGTTAACCTACATAGTCCAAGTACCCGCTAGTTAACCTAGATCGTCCAAGTGTCTGCTAGTTAACCTACATAGTCCAAGTGCCCGCTAGGGAACCTACATAGTCCATGTGCCTGCTAGGGAAAATACATTGTCCAAGTGCCCGCTCTGGAACATACAAAGTCCAAGTGCCCGCTAGGGAGTCTACATAGTACAAGGGCCCGCTAGTTAACGTAGATAGTCCAAGTGCCGCTAGTTAATCTACATAGTCCAAGGGCCCGTTACTTAACCTACATAGTCCAAATACCCGCTAGTTAACCTAGATCGTACAAGGGCACGCTAGTTAACCTAGATCGTCCAAGGGCCCGCTAGTTAACCTAGATAGTCCAAGTGCCCGCTAGTTAACCTACATAATCCAAGTGCCCACTAGGTAACCTAGACAGTTGAAGTGACCACTAGGTTACCTACATAGTCCAAGTGCCCGCTAGTTATCCTAGATAGTCCAAGTGCTCACTAGTTAAACTAGATAGTCCAAGTGCCCGCTAGTTAACCTAGATAGACCAAGTGCCCGCTAGGGAACCTACCTAGTCCAAGTGCCCCATAGGGAACCTACATAGTCCAAGTGCCCGCTAGTTAACATAGATAGTCCAAGTACCCCCTAGGAAACGTACATACTCCAAGTGCCAGCTAGTTAACGTACATAGTCCAAGTGCCCGCTAGGTAAGGTAGATAGTCCAAGTGCCCACTAGGGAACGTACATAGTCCAAGTGCCCGCTACGTAACCTAGATAGTCCAAGTGCCTGCTAGGTAACCTAGATAGTCCAAGTGCCCACTAATTAACTTACATAGTCCAAGTGCCCAATAGGGAACCTATATAATCCAAGTGCCCGCTAGGGAACTTACATAGTCCAAGTGCCCGTTAGGTAACCTAGATAGTCCAAGTGTCTGCTAGTTAACCTACATAGTCCAAGTGCCCGCTAGGGAACCTACATAGTCCAAGTGCCTGCTAGGGAACCTACATTTTCCAAGTGCCCGCTCTGGAACATACATAGTCCAAGTGCCCGCTAGGGAATCTACATAGTCCAAGGGCCCGCTAGTTAAAGTAGATAGTCCAAGTGCCGCTAGATAATCTACATAGTCCAAATACCCGCTAGTTAACCTAGATCGTCCAAGGGCCCGCTAGTTAACCTACATCGTCCAAGGGCCCGCTAGTTAACCTAGATAGTCCAAGTGCCCGCTAGGTAACCTAGACAGTTCAAGTGACCACTAGTTTACCTCGATAGTCCAAGTGCCCGCTAGTTATCCTAGATAGTCCAAGTGCTCACTAGTTAACCTAGATAGTCCAAGTGCCCACTAGTTAACCTACATAGTCCAAGTGCCCAATAGGGAACTTATATAATCCAAGTGCCCGCTAGGGAACTTACATAGTCCAAGTGCCCGTTAGGTAACCTAGATAGTCCAAGTGTCCGCTAGGTAACCTAGTGCAAGTGTCCGCTAGTTAACATAAGTAGTCCAAGGGCCCGCTAGTTAACTTGCATAGTTCAAGTGTCCGTAGGGAACATTCATAGTCCAAGTGCTCGCTAGGGAACCTACGTAGTCCAAGTGCCCGCTAGGGAATCTACATAGTCCAAGGGCCCGCTGGTTAATGTAGATAGTCCAAGTGCTGCTATTTAATCTACATAGTCCAAGGGCCTTCTAGTTAACCTACATAGTCCAAGTACCCGCTAGTTAACCTAGATCGTCCAAGTGTCTGCTAGTTAACCTACATAGTCCAAGTGCCCGCTAGGGAACCTACATAGTCCATGTGCCTGCTAGGGAACCTACATTGTCCAAGTGCCCGCTCTGGAACATACAAAGTCCAAGTGCCCGCTAGGGAGTCTACATAGTCCAAGGGCCCGCTAGTTAACGTAGATAGTCCAAGTGCCGCTAGTTAATCTACATAGTCCAAGGGCCCGTTACTTAACCTACATAGTCCAAATACCCGCTAGTTAACCTAGATCGTCCAAGGGCCCGCTAGTTAACCTACATCGTCCAAGGGTCCGCTAGTTAACCTAGATAGTCCAAGTGCCCGCTAGGTAACCTAGACAGTTCAAGTGACCACTAGTTTACCTACATAGTCCAAGTGCCCACTAGTTATCCTAGATAGTCCAAGTGCTCACTAGTTAACCTACATAGTCCAAGTGCCCGCTAGTTAACCTAGATAGACCAAGTGCCCGCTAGGGAACCTACCTAGTCCAAGTGCCCCATAGGGAACCTACATAGTCCAAGTGCCCGCTAGTTAACATAGATAGTCCAAGTACCCGCTAGGAAACGTACATAGTCCAAGTGCCCGCTAGTTAACGTACATAGTCCAAGTGCCCGCTAGGTAAGGTAGATAGTCCAAGTGCCCACTAGGGAACGTACATAGTCCAAGTGCCCGCTACGTAACCTAGATAGTCCAAGTGCCTGCTAGGTAACCTAGATAGTCCAAGTGCCCACTAATTAACCTACATAGTCCAAGTGCCCAATAGGGAACCTATATAATCCAATTGCCCGCTAGGGAACTTACATAGTCCATGTGCCTGCTAGGGAACCTACATTGTCCAAGTGCCCGCTCTGGAACATACAAAGTCCAAGTGCCCGCTAGGGAGTCTACATAGTCCAAGGGCACGCTAGTTAACGTAGATAGTCCAAGTGCCGCTAGTTAATCTACATAGTCCAAGGGCCCGTTACTTAACCTACATAGTCCAAATACGCGCTAGTTAACCTAGATCGTCCAAGGGCCCGCTAGTTAACCTACATCGTCCAAGGGCCCGCTAGTTAACCTAGATAGTCCAAATGCCCGCTAGGTAACCTAGACAGTTCAAGTGACCACTAGTTTACCTACATAGTCCAAGTGCCCGCTAGTTATCCCAGATAGTCCAAGTGCTCACTAGTTAACCTAGATAGTCCAAGTGCCCGCTAGTTAACCTAGATAGACCAAGTGCCCGCTAGGGAAACTACCTAGTCCAAGTGCCCCATAGGGAACCTACATAGTCCAAGTGCCCGCTAGTTAACGTACATAGTCCAAGTGCCCGCTAGGTAAGGTAGATAGTCCAAGTGCCCACTAGGGAACGTACATAGTCCAAGTGCCCGCTACGTAACCTAGATAGTCCAAGTGCCCGCTAGTTAACCTACATAGTCCAAGTGCCTGCTAGGTAACCTAGATAGTCCAAGTGCCCACTAATTAACCTACATAGTCCAAGTGCCCAATAGGGAACCTATATAATCCAAGTGCCCGCTAGGGAACTTACATAGTCCAAGTGCCCGTTAGGTAACCTAGATAGTCCAAGTGTCCGCTAGGCAACCTACATAGTGCAAGTATCTGCTAGTTAACATAAGTAGTCCAAGGGCCCGCTAGTTAACTTACATAGTTCAAGTGTCCGTTGGGAACATTCATAGTCCAAGTGCCCGCTAGGGAACCTAGGTAGTCCAAGTGCCTGCTAGGGAATCTACATAGTCCAAGGGCCCGCTGGTTAATGTAGATAGTCCAAGTGCTGCTATTTAATCTACATAGTCCAAGGGCCTGCTAGTTAACCTACATAGTCCAAGTAACGCTAGTTAACCTAGATCGTCCAAGTGTCTGCTAGTTAACCTACATAGTCCAAGTGCCCGCTAGGGAACCTACATAGTCCATGTGCCTGCTAGGGAACCTACATTGTCCAAGTGCCCGCTCTGGAACATACATAGTCCAAGTGCCCGCTAAGGAATCTACATAGTCCAAGGGCCCACTAGTTAACGTAGATAGTCGAAGTGCCGCTAGTTAATCTACATAGTCCAAGGGCCCGTTACTTAACCTACATAGTCCAAATACCCGCTAGTTAACCTAGATCGTCCAAGGGCCCGCTAGTTAACCTACATCGTCCAAGGGCCCGCTAGTTAACCTAGATAGTCCAAGTGCCCGCTAGGGAACGTACATAGTCCAAGTGCCCGCTACGTAACCTAGATAGTCCAAGTGCCCGCTAGTTAACCTACATAGTCCAAGTGCCTGCTAGGTAACCTAGATAGTCCAAGTGCCCACTAATTAACCTACATAGTCCAAGTGCCCAATAGGGAACCTATATAATCCAAGTGCCCGCTAGGGAACTTACATAGTCCAAGTGCCCGTTAGGTAACCTAGATAGTCCAAGTGTCCGCTAGGCAACCTACATAGTGCAAGTATCTGCTAGTTAACATAAGTAGTCCAAGGGCCCGCTAGTTAACTTACATAGTTCAAGTGTCCGTTGGGAACATTCATAGTCCAAGTGCCCGCTAGGGAACCTAGGTAGTCCAAGTGCCTGCTAGGGAATCTACATAGTCCAAGGGCCCGCTGGTTAATGTAGATAGTCCAAGTGCTGCTATTTAATCTACATAGTCCAAGGGCCTGCTAGTTAACCTACATAGTCCAAGTAACGCTAGTTAACCTAGATCGTCCAAGTGTCTGCTAGTTAACCTACATAGTCCAAGTGCCCGAAGGGAACCTACATAGTCCATGTGCCTGCTAGGGAACCTACATTGTCCAAGTGCCCGCTCTGGAACATACATAGTCCAAGTGCCCGCTAAGGAATCTACATAGTCCAAGGGCCCACTAGTTAACGTAGATAGTCGAAGTGCCGCTAGTTAATCTACATAGTCCAAGGGCCCGTTACTTAACCTACATAGTCCAAATACCCGCTAGTTAACCTAGATCGTCCAAGGGCCCGCTAGTTAACCTACATCGTCCAAGGGCCCGCTAGTTAACCTAGATAGTCCAAGTGCCCGCTAGGTAACCTAAACAGTTCAAGTGACCACTCGGTTACCTACATAGTCCAAATGCCCGCTAGTTATCCTAGATAATCCAAGTGCTCACTAGTTAACCTAGATAGTCCAAGTGCTCGCTAGTTAACCTAGATAGACCAAGTGCCCGCTAGGGAACCTACCTAGTCCAAGTGCCCCATAGGGAACCTACATAGTCCAAGTGCCCGCTAGTTAACATAGATAGTCCAAGTACCTGCTAGGAAACGTACATAGTCCAAGTGCCCGCTAGTTAACGTACATAGTCCAAGTGCCCGCTAGGTAAGGTAGATAGTCCAAGTGCCCCCTAGGGAACGTCCATAGTCCAAGTGCCCGCTACGTAACCAAGATAGTCCAAGTGCCCCCTAGTTAACCTACATAGTCCAAGTGCCTGCAAGGTAACCTAGATAGTTTAAATGCCCACTAGTTAACCTACATAGTCAAAGTTCTACCTAGGTAACCTAGATCGTCCAAGTGCCCGCTAGTTAACCTAAGTAGTCAATGGGCCCGCTAGTTAACCTACATAGTGCAAGAGCCCGCTAGTTAACCTAGATCGTGCAAGTGTCCGCTAGTTAACCTACATAGTCCACGTGCCAGTTAGCTAACCGAGATAGTCCAAGGGCCCGCTATTTGACCTACATAGTCCAAGGGCCCACTAGGTGACGTACTTAGTCCATGTGCCCGTTAGCTAACCTAAATAGTCCAAGTGCCCGCTAGTTAACAATGATCATCCAAGTGCCCGCTAGTTAACCTAGATAATCCAAGTGCCCTCTAGTTAACCTAGATCGTCCAAGTGCCCTCTAGTAAACCTACATAGTCCAAATGCCCGCTAGTTAACCTACATAGTCCAAGTGCCCGATAAGGAACCTAGACAGTCCATGTGCCCGCTAGGTTACCTGCATATTCCAAGTGCCCGTTCGTTAACCTACATAGTCCAAGTGCCCGCTAGGTAACCAATATAGTCCAAATGCCCACTAGGGGCCCTAATAGTCCAAATGCCCGCTAGTAAACCTAGATAGTCCAAGTGCTCGCTAGTTAACCTTGATAGTTCAAGTGCCCGCTAATTAACCTAGATAGACCAAGTACCCGCTAGGGAACCTATCTAGTCCAAGTACCCACTAGGTAACGTACATAGTCCAAGTGCCCGCTAGGTAACGTAGATAGTCCAAGTGCCCGCTAGGGAACGTACATAGTCTAAGTGCCCGCTAGGTAACCTAGATAGTCCAAGTTCCCGCTAGTTAACCTACATAGTCCAAGTGCCTGCTAGGTAACCTAGATAGTCCAAGTGCCCACTAGTTAACCTTCATATTCCGGTTCCCCCTAAGTAACCTAGATAGTCCAAGGGTCCGCTAGATAACCTACATTGTCCTAGTGTCCCCTAGTTAACCTACATTCTCCAAGTGCCCAATAGGCAACCAACATAGTACAAGTGCCCGCTAGGTAACCTACATAGTCCAAATGCCCGCTAGTTAACGTACATAGTCCTAGTGCCCGATAGGGAACCTATATAATCCAAGTGCCCGCTAGGGAACCTACATAGTCCAAGTGCCCGTTAGGTAACCTAGATAGTCCAAGTGCCCGCTAGGTAACCTACATAGTGCAAGTGTCCACTAGTTAACCTAAGTAGTCCAAGGGCCCGCTAGTTAACATACATAGTCCAAGTGCCCGGTAGTTAACTTACATAGTTCTAGTGTCCATAGGGAACATTCATAGTCCAAGTGCCCGCTAGGGAACCTACATAGTCCAAGTGCAAGCTAGGGAACCTACGTAGTCCAAGTGCCCGCTAGGGTATCTACATAGTCCAAGGGCCCGCTGTTTAATGTAGATAGTCCAAGTGCTGCTAGTTAATCTACATAGTCCAAGTGCCCGCTTGGGAATCTACATAGTCCAAGGGCCCGCTAGTTAACGTAGATAGTCCAAGTGCCTCTAGTTAATCTACATAGTCCAAGGGCCCGTTAGTTAACCTACATAGTCCAAATACCCGCTAGTTAACCTAGATCGTCCAAGGGCCCGCTAGTTAACCTACATCGTCCAAGGGCCCGCTAGTTAACCTAGATAGTCCAAGTGCCCGGTAGTTAACCTACATAGTCCCAGTGCCCGCTAGTTATCCTAGATAGTCCAAGTGCTCACTAGTTAACCTAGATAGTCCAAGTGCCCGCTAGTTATCCTACATAGACCAAGTACCCACTAGGGAACCTACCTAGTCCACGTGCCCCATAGGGAACCTACATAGTGCAAGTACCCGCTAGTTAACATAGATAGTCCAAGTACCCGCTAGGAAACGTACATAGTCCAAGTGCCCGCTAGTTAACGTACATAGTCCAAGTGCCCGCTAGGTAAGGTAGATAGTCCAAGTGCCTGCTAGGGAACGTACATAGTCCAAGTGCCCGCTACGTAACCTAGATAGTCCAAGTGCCCGCTAGCTAACCTACATAGTCCAAGTGCCTGCTAGGTAACCTAGATAGTCCATGTGCCCACTAGTTAACCTACATAGTCAAAGTTCCCCCTAGGTAACCTAGATCGTCCAAGTGCCCGCTAGTTAACCTATATCGTCCAAGTGCCCGCTAGATAACCTAGATCGTCCAAGTGCCCTCTGGTTAACCTACATAGTCAATGGGCCCGCTAGTTAACCTACATAGCGCAAGAGCCCGCTAGTTAACCTAGATCGTTCAAGTGTCCGCTAGTTAACCTACATAGTCCACGTGCCAGTTAGCTAACCTAGATAGTCCAAGGGCCCGCTAGTTTAGCTACATAGTCCAAGTGCCCACTAGGGTACATACTTAGTACATGTGTCCGTTAGCTAACCTAGATAGTCCAAGTGCCCGCTAGTTAACAATGATCATCCAAGTGCCCGCTAGTTATCCTAGATAGTCAAAGTGCCCTCTAGTTAACCTATATCGTCCAAGTGTCCGCTGGTAAACCTACATAGTCCAAATGCCCGCTAGTTAACCTACATAGTCCAAGTGCCCGATAGGGAACCTAGACAGTCCAAGTGCCCGCTAGGTTACCTGCATATTCCAAGTGCCCGTTCGTTAACCTGCATAGTCCAAGTGCCCGCTAGGTAACCAATATAGTCCAAATGCCCGCTAGGGGCCCCTAATAGTCCAAATGCCCGCTAGTTAACCTAGATAGTCAGGTGCTCGCTAGTTAACCTAGATAGTCCAAGTGCCCGCTAGTTAACCTAGATAGACCAAGTACCCGCTAGGGAACCTATCTAGTCCAAGTACCCTCTAGGAAACGTACATAGTCCAAGTGCCCGCTAGGTAATGTACATAGTCCAAGTGCCCGCTAGGTAATGTACATAGTCCAAGTGCCCGCTAGGTAACGTAGATAGTCCAAGTGCCCGCTAGGGAACGTACATAGTCCAAGTGCCCGCTAGGTAACGTAGATAGTCCAAGTGCCCGCTAGTTAACCTACATAGTCCAAGTGCCTGCTAGGTAACCTAGATAGTCCAAGGGTCCGCTAGGTAACCTACATTGTCCTAGTGTCCCCTAGTTAACCTACATTCTCCAAGTGCCCGATGGGCAACCTACATAGTCCAAATGCCGGCTAGTTAACCTACATAGTCCAAGTGCCCGATAGGGAACCTATATAATCCAAGTGCCCGCTAGGGAACCTACATAGTCCAAGTGCCCGTTAGGTAACCTAGATAGTCCAAGTGCCCGCTAGGTAACGTACATAGTGCAAGTGTCCGCTAGTTAACCTAAGTAGTCCAAGGGCCCGCTAGTTAACATACATAGTCCAAGTGCCCGGTAGTTATCTTACATAGTTCAAGTGTCCGTAGGGAACATTCACAGTCCAAGTGCCCGCTAGGGAACCTAGATAGTCCAAGTGCCCACTAGTTAACCTACATAGTCCAGGTTCCCCCTAAGTAACCTAGATAGTCCAAGGGTCCGCTAGGTAACCTACATTGTCCTACTGTCCCCTAGTTAACCTACATACTCCAAGTGTCCGATGGGCAACCTACATAGTACAAGTGCCCGCTAGGTAACCTACATAGTCCAAATGCCCGCTAGTTAACCTACATAGTCCAAGTGCCCGATAGGGAACCTATATAATCCAAGTGCCCGCTAGGGAACCTACATAGTCCAAGTGCCCTTTAGGTAACCTAGATAGTCCAAGTGCCCGCTAGGTAACCTACATAGTGCAAGTGTCCGCTAGTTAACCTAAGTAGTCCAAGGGCCCGCTAGTTAACATACATAGTCCAAGTGCCCGGTAGTTATCTTACATAGTTCAAGTGTCCGTAGGGAACATTCATAGTCCAAGTGCCCGCTAGGGAACCTACATAGTCCAAGTGCAAGCTAGGGAACCTACGTAGTCCAAGTGCCCGCTAGGGAATCTACATAGTCCAAAGGCCCGCTGTTTAATGTAGATAGTCCATGTGCTGCTAGTTAATCTACATAGTCCAAGTGCCCGCTAGGGAATCTACATAGTCCAAGGGCCCGCTAGTTAACGTAGATAGTCCAAGTGCCGCTAGTTAATCTACATAGTCCAAGGGCCCGTTAGTTAACCTACATAGTCCAAATACCCGCTAGTTTACCTAGATCGTCCAAGGTCCCGCTAGTTAACCTACATCATGCAAGGGCCCGCTAGTTAACTTAGATAGTCCAAGTGCCCGCTAGTCAACCTACATAATCCAAGTGCCCTCTAGGTAACCTAGACCGGTCAAGTGACCACTAGGTTACCTACATAGTCCAAGTGCCCGCTAGTTATCCTAGATAGTCTAAGTGCTCACTAGTTAACCTAGATAGTCCAAGTGCCCGCTAGTTAACCTAGATATACCAAGTGTCCGCTAGGGAACCTACCTAGTCCACGTGCCCCATAGGGAACCTACATAGTCCAAGTGCCCGCTAGTTAACATAGATAGTCCAAGTACCCGCTAGGAAACGTACATAGTCCAAGTGCCCGCTAGTTAACGTACATAGTCCAAGTGCCCGCTAGGTAAGGTAGATAGTCCAAGTGCCTGCTAGGGAACGTACATAGTCCAAGTGCCCGCTACGTAACCTAGATAGTCCAAGTGCCCACTACGTAACCTAGATAGTCCAAGTGCCCGCTAGCTAACCTACATAGTCCAAGTGCCCGCTAGTTAACCTACATAGTGCAAGAGCCCGGTAGCTAACCTAGATAATTCAAGTGCCCGCTAGTTAACCTATATCGTTCAAGTGCCCGCTAGTTAACCTAGATCGTCCAAGTGCCCGCTAGTTAACCTACATAGTCAATGGGCCAACTAGTTAACCTACATAGTGCAAGAGCCCGCTAGTTAACCAGGATCGTGCAAGTGTCCGCTAGTTAACCTACATAGTCCACGTGCCAGTTAGCTAACCTAGATAGTCCAAGTGCCCGCTAGTTGACCTACATAGTCCAAGTGCCCGCTAGGGAACCTTCATAGTCCAAGTGCCAGCTAGGTAACCTAGATAGTCCAACTGCCCGCTAGTTAACCTAGATAGTCCTAGTTCCCGTTAGTTAACCTAGATAGTCCAAGTGCCCACAAGGGGACGTACTTAATCCATGTGTCCGTTAGCTAAGCTAGATAGTCCAAGTGCCCGCTAGTTAACAATGATCATCCAAATGCCCGCTATTTAGCCTAGATAGTCCAAAAGCCCTCTAGTTAACCTAGATCGTCCAAGTGCCCGCTAGTAAACCTACATAGTCCAAGGGCCCGCTAGTTAACCTACATAGTCCAAGGTCCGCTAGTTAACATAGATAGTCCAAGTGCTCACTAGTTAACCTACATAGTACAAGGGCCCACAAGTTGACCTAGATAGTCCAAGTGCCCGCTAGTTAACCTACATAGCCCAAGTGCCCGCTAGGTAACCTAAGTAGTCCAAATGTCCCATAGGGATCCTACATAGTCCAAGTGCCCGCTAGGTAACCTACATCGTCCAAGTGCCTGTTAGTTAACCTAGATAGTCCAAGTGCCCGCTAGGTAACCTAGACTGTCCAAGTGCCCGCTAGGTTACCTACATAGTCCAAGTGCCCGTTTGTTAACCTAGATAGTCCAAGTGCCTGCTAGGAAACCTACATAGTCCAAGGGCTCGCTAGGTAACCTAGATAGTTCAAGTGCCCGCTAGGTAACCTAGAGTCCAAGTACTCGCTAGTTAACCTACATAGTCCAAGTGCACGCTATGTAACCTAGATAATCAAAGTGCCCGTTAATTAACCTAGATACTCCAAGTGCCCGTTACCTAACCTAGATAGTCCAAGTGCCCGCTAGGCAACCTACATAGTCCAAGAGCCCGTTCCTTAACCTAGCAGTCCAAGTGCCCGCTAGGTAACCCTGACAGTCCAAGTGCCCGCTAGGTTACCTGCATATTCCAAGTGCCCGTTCGTTAACCTAGATAATCCAAGTGCCCACTAGGTAACCTACATAGTCCAAGTGCCCGCTAGGTAACCTATATAGCCCATGTGCCCGCTAGGTAACCCAGATAGTCCAAGGGCCCGCTAGTTAACCAACATAGTCCAAGGGCTCACTTGTTCACTTTGATAGTTCAAGTGCCCGCTAGTTAACCTAGATCGTCCAAGTGCACGCTAGTTAACCTAGATTGTCCAAGTGCCCGCTGGTTAACCTACATAGTCCAAGGGCCCACAAGTTACCCTAGATAGTCCAAGTGTCCTTTAGTTAAACTACATAGTCCAAGTGCCCGCTAGTTAACCTATATACCAAGTGCCCGTTACGTAACCTAGATATTCCAAGGGCACGGTAGTTAACCTATATTGTCCAAGTGCCCGCTAGGCAACCTAGATAGTCCAAGTGCCCGCTAAGGAACCTACATAGTCCAAGTGCACGCTAAGGAACCTACATAGTCCAAGTGCACGCTAGTTAACCTAGATAGTCCAAGTGCCCGCTAGTTAACCTACATAGTCCAAGTTCCCGCTAGGTAACCTAGATACTGCAAGAGCCCGCTTGTTAACCTAGATAGTTCATGTACCCGCTAGGCAACCTAGATCGACCAAGGGCCCCCTAGTTAGCCTACATTGTACAAGTGCCCGGTAGTTCATCTAGATAGTCCAAGGGCCCGCTACTTAACGTAGATAGTCCAAGTGCCACTAGTTAATCTACATAGTCCAAGGGCCCGCTAGTTAACCTACATAGTCCAAGTACCCGCTAAGAAACCTAGATAGTCCAAGTGCACGCTAGTTAACCTAGATAGTCCAAGTGCCCTCTAGTTAACCTAGATCTTCCAAATGCCCGCTAAGAAACCTAGATAGTCCAAGTGCCCTTTACCTAACCTAGATAGTCCAATTGCCCGCTATGCAACATACATAGTCCAAGTGCCCGTTCGTTAACCTAGAAGTCCAAGTGCCTGCTAGGTAACCTAGACTCTCCAAGTTCCCGCTAGGTTACATGCATAGTCCAAATGCCCGTTCGGTAACCTAGATAGTGCAAGTGTCCGGTAGTTAAACTACATAGTCCAAGGGCCCGCTAGTTAACCTACATAGTCAAAGTGCCCGGTAGTTAACTTACATAGTTCAAGTGTCCGTAGGGAACATATATAGTCCAAGTGCCCGCTAGGAAACATACAGAGTCCAAGTGCCCGCTAGGGAACCTACATAGTCCACGTGCCCTCTAGGTAACCTACATAGTTCAAGTGCCCACTAGGTAACCTAATTAATCCAAATGCCCGCTAGGGAAACTCCATAGTCCAAGTGCCCGCTACTTAACCTAGATAGTCCAAGTGCCCACTACTTAACCTACATAGTCCAAGGGCCCACTAGTTAACCTAGATAGTCCAAGTGTCCTTTAGTTAACCTACATAGTCCAAGTGCCCACTAGTTAACCTATATACCAAGTGCCCGTTACGTAACCTAGATATTTCAAGGGCACGCTAGTTAACCTATATCGTCCAAGTGCCCGCTAGTTAACCTAGATCGTCCAAGTGCCCGCTAGTTAACCTACATAGTCAATGGGCCTGCTAGTTAACCTACATAGTGCAAGAGCTCGCTAGTTAACCTGGATCGTGCAAGTGTCCGCTAGTTAACCTACATAGTCCACGTGCCAGTTAGCTAACCTAGATAGTCCAAGTGCCCGCTAGTTGAGCTACATAGTCCAAGTGCCCGCTAGGGAACCTTCATAGTCCAAGTGCCAGCTAGGTAACCTAGATAGTCCAAGTGCCCGCTAGTTAACCTAGATAGTCCTAGTGCCCGTTAGTTAACCTAGATAGTCCAAGTGCCCACTAGAGGACGTACTTAGTCCATGTGTCCGTTAGCTAAGCTACATAGTCCAAGTGCCCGCTAGTTAACAAAGATCATCCAAATGCCCGCTAGTTAACCTAGATAGTCCAAAAGCCCTCTAGTTAACCTAGATCGTCCAAGTGCCCGCTAGTAAACCTACATAGTCCAAGGGCCCGCTAGTTAACCTACATAGTCCAAGGTCCGCTAGTTAACATAGATAGTCCAAGTGCTCGCAAGTTAACCTACATAGTACAAGGGCCCACTAGTTGACCTAGATAGTCCAAGTGCCCGCTAGTTAACCTACATAGTCCAAGTGCCCGCTAGGTAACCTAAGTAGTCCAAATGTCCCATAGGGATCCTACATAGTCCAAGTGCCCGCTAGGTAACCTACATCGTCCAAGTGCCTGTTAGTTAACCTAGATAGTCCAAGTGCCCGCTAGGTAACCTAGACTGTCCAAGTGCCCGCTAGGTTACCTATATAGTCCAAGTGCCCGCTCGTTAACCTAGATAGTCCAAGTGCCTGCTAGGAAACCTACATAGTCCAAGGGCCCGCTAGGTAACCTAGATAGTTCAAGTGCCCGCTAGGTAACCTAGAGTCCAAGTACTCGCTAGTTAACCTACATAGTCCAAGTGCACACTATGTAACCTAGATAGTCAAAGTGCCCGTTAGGTAACCTAGAAAGTCCAAGTGCCCGTTACCTAACCTAGATAGTCCAAGTGCCCGCAAGGCAACCTACATAGTCCAAGAGCCCATTATTTAACCTAGAAGTCCAAGTGCCCGCTAGGTAACCTAGACAGTCCAAGTGCCCGCTAGGTTACCTGCATATTCCAAGTGCCCGTTTGTTAACCTAGATAATCAAAGTGCCCACTAGTTAACCTACATAGTCCGAGTGCCCGCTAGGTAACCTATATAGCCCAAGTGCCCGCTAGGTAACCCAGATAGTCCAAGGGCCCGCTAGTTAACCAACATAGTCCAAGGGCTCACTTGTTCACTTTGATAGTTCAAGTGACCGCTAGTTAAC
This sequence comes from Tenrec ecaudatus, assembly GCF_050624435.1. NCBI lineage: Eukaryota > Metazoa > Chordata > Mammalia > Afrosoricida > Tenrecidae > Tenrec > Tenrec ecaudatus. The sequence continues at coordinate 1,441,408 of NW_027457661.1, forward strand.
CTAGATCGTCCAAGTGCCCGCTAGTTAACCTAGATTGTCCAAGTGCCCGCTAGTTAACCTACATAGTCCAAGGGCCCACTAGTTAACCTAGATAGTCCAAGTGTCCTTTAGTTAACCTACATAGTCCAAGTGCCCACTAGTTAACCTATATACCAAGTGCCCGTTACGTAACCTAGATATTCCAAGGGCACGCTAGTTAACCTATATCGTCCAAGTGCCCGCAAGGCAACCTAGATAGTCCAAGTGCCCGCTAAGGAACCTACATAGTCCAAGTGCACCCTAAGGAACCTACATAGTCCAAGTGCACGCTAGTTAACCTACATAGTCCAAGTTCCCGCTAGGTAACCTAGATACTGCAAGTGCCCGCTATTAACCTAGATAGTTCATGTACCCGCTAGGCAACCTAGATCGTCCAAGGGCCCCCTAGTTAGCCTACATAGTCCAAGTGCCCGGTAGTTCATCTAGATAGTCCAAGGGACCGCTACTTAACGTAGATAGTCCAAGTGCCACTAGTTAACCTACATAGTCCAAGGGCCCGCTAGTTAACCGACATAGTCCAAGTACCCGCTAAGAAACCTAGATAGTCCAAGTGCACGCTAGTTAACCTAGATAATCAAAGTGCCCTCTAGTTTACCTAGATCTTCCAAATGCCCGCTAAGAAACCTAGATAGTCCAAGTGCCCGCTATGCAACATACATAGTCCAAGTGCCCGTTCGTTAACCTAGAAGTCCAAGTGCCCGCTAGGTAACCTAGACTCTCCAAGTGCCCGCTAGGTTACCTACATAGTCCAAATGCCCGTTCGGTAACCTAGATAGTGCAAGTGTCCGGTAGTTAACCTACATAGTCCAAGTGCCCGCTAGGTAACCTAGATAGTCCAAGGGCCCGCTAGTTAACCTACATAGTCAAAGTGCCCGGTAGTTAACTTACATAGTTCAAGTGTCCGTAGGGAACATACATAGTCCAAGTGCCCGCTAGGGAACATACAGAGTCCAAGTGCCTGCTAGGGAACCTACATAGTCCACGTGCCCGCTAGGGAATCTACATAGTCCAAGAGCCCGCTAGTTAATGTAGATAGTCCATGTGCCGCTAGTTAATCTACATATTTCAAGGGCCCGCTATTTAACCTACATAGTCCAAGTGCCCGTTCGTTAACCTACATAGTCCAAGTGCCCACTAGGTAACCAATATAGTCCAAATGCCCGATAGTGGCCCTAATAGTCCAAATGCCCGCTAGTTAATCTAGATAGTCCAAGTGCTCGCTAGTTAACATAGATAGTCCAAATGCCCGCTACGGAACCCACATAGTCCAAGTGCCCGCTCGGTAACCTACATCGTCTAAGTGCCTGTTAGTTAACCTAGATAGTCCAAATGCCCGCTAGGTAACCTAGACTGTCCAAGTGCCCGCTAGGTTACCTACATAGTCCAAGTGCCCGTTCGTTAACCTAGATAGTCCAAGTGCCTGCTAGGAAACTTACATAGTCCAAGGGCCCGCTAGGTAACCTAGATAGTTCAAGTGCCCGCTAGGTAACCTAGAGTCCAAGTACTCGCTAATTAACCTACATAGTCCAAGTGCCCGCTAGTTAACCTAGATAGTCAAAGTGCCCGTTAGGTAACCTAGATAGTCCAAGTGCCCGTTACCTAACCTAGATAGTCCAAGTGCCCGCTAGGCAACCTACATAGTCCAAGAGCCCGTTCGTTAACCTAGCAGTCCAAGTGCCCGCTAGGTAACCTAGACAGTCCAAGTGCCCGCTAGTTTACCTATATAGCCCAAGTGCCCGCTAGGTAACCCAGTTAGTCCAAGGGCCCGCTAGTTAACCAATATAGTCCAAGGGCTCACTTGTTGACTTTGATAGTTCACGCGCCCGCTAGTTAACCTAAATCGTCCAAGTGCCCGCTAGTTAACCTAGATTGTCCAAGTTCCCGCTAGTTAACCTACATAGTCCAAGGGCCCACTAGTTAACCTAGATAGTCCAAGTGTCCTTTAGTTAACCTAGATAGTCCAAGTGCCCACTAGTTTACCTATATACCAAGTGCCCGTTACGTAACCTAGATAGTCCAAGGGCACGCTAGTTAACCTATATCGTCCAAGTGCCCGCTAGGCATCCTAGATAGTCCAAGTGCCCGCTAAGGAACCTACATAGTCCAAGTGCACGCTAAGGAACCTACATAGTCCAAGTGCACGCTAGTTAACCTAGATAGTCCAAGTGCCCGCTAGTTAACCTACATAGTCCAAGTTCCCGCTAGGTAACCTAGATACTGCAAGTGCCCGCTTGTTAACCTAGATAGTTCATGTACCCGCTAGGCAACCTAGATAGTCCAAGGGCCGCCTAGTTAGCCTACATAGTCCAAGTGCCCGGAAGTTCATCTAGATAGTCCAAGGGCCCGCTACTTAACGTAGATACTCCAAGTGCCACTAGTTAATCTACATGGTCCAAGAGCCCACTTGTTAACCTACATAGTCCAAGTACCCGCTAAGAAATCTAGATAGTCCAAGCGCACGCTAGTTAACCTAGATAGTCCAAGTGCCCTCTAGTTAACCTAGATCTTCCAAATGCCCGCTAAGAAACCTAGATAGTCCAAGTGCCCTTTACCTAACCTAGATAGTCCAATTGCCCGCTATGCAACATACATAGTCCAAGTGCCCGTTCGTTAACCTAGAAGTCCAAGTGCCCGCTAGGTAACCTAGACTCTCCAAGTGCACGCTAGGTTACCTACATAGTCAAAGTGCCCGGTAGTTAACTTACATAGTTCAAGTGTCCGTAGGGAACATACATAGTCCAAGAGCCCGCTAGGGAATCTACATAGTCCAAGGGCCCGCTAGTTAAAATAGATAGTACAAGTGCCTGCTAGGAAACCTACATAGTCCAAGGGCCCACTAGGTAACCTAGATAGTTCAAGTGCCCGTTAGGTAACCTTGAGTCCAAGTGCTCGCTACTTAACCTACATAGTCCAAGTGCACGCTATGTAACCTAGATAGTCAAAGTGCCCGTTAGGTAACCTAGATAGTCCAAGTGCCCGTTACCTAACCTAGATAGTCCAAGTGCCCGCAAGGCCACCTACATAGTCCAAGAGCCCGTTCGTTAACCTAGCAGTCCAAGTGTCCGCTAGGTAACCTAGAAGTCCAAGTGTCCGCTAGGTAACCTAGACAGTCCAAGTGCCCGCTAGGTTACCTGCATATTCCAAGTGCCCGTTCGTTAACCTAGATAATCCAAGTGCCCACTAGGTTACCTACATAGTCCAAGTGCCCGCTAGGTAACCTATGTAGCCCAAGTGCCCGCTAGGTAACCCAGATAGTCCAAGGGCCCGCTACTTAACCAACATAGTCCAAGGGCTCACTTGTTCACTTTGATAGTTCAAGTGCCCGCTAGTTAACCTAGATCATCCAAGTGCCCGCTAGTTAACCTACATAGTTCAAGGGCCCACTCCAAATCCCCGCTAGGGGCCCTAATAGTCCAAATGCCCGCTAGTTAACCTAGATAGTCCAAGTGCTCGCTAGTTAACCTGGATACTCCAAGTGCCCGCTAGTTAACCTAGATAGACCAAGTGCCCGCTAGGGAACCTATCCAGTCCAAGTACCCGCTAGGAAACGTACATAGTCCAAGTGCCCGCTAGGTAACGTACATAGTCCAAGTGCACGCTAGGTAACGTAGATAGTCCAAGTGCCCGCTAGGAAACGTACATAGTCCAAGAGCCCGTTCGTTAACCTAGAAGTCCAAGTGTCCGCTAGGTAACCTAGACAGTCCAAGTGCCCGCTAGGTTACCTGCATATTCCAAGTACCCGTTCATTAACGTAGATAATCCAAGTGCCCACTAGGTAACCTACATAGTCCAAGTGCCCGCTAGGTAACCTATATAGCCCAAGTGCCCGCTAGGTAACCTAGATAGTCCAAGGGTCCGCTAGTTAACCAACATAGTCCAAGGGCTCACTTGTTCACTTTGATAGTTCAAGTGCCCGCTAGTTAGCCTAGATCGTCCTAGTGCCCGCTAGTTAACCTAGATTGTCCAAGTGCCCGCTAGTTAACCTACATAGTCCAAGGGCCCACTCCAAATGCCCGCTTGGGGCCCTAATAGTCCAAATGCCCGCTAGTTAACCTAGATAGTCCAAGTGCTCGCTAGTTAACCTAGATAGTCCAAGTGCCCGCTAGTTAACCTAGATAGACCAAGTGCCAGGTAGGGAACCTATCTAGTCCAAGTACCCGCTAGGAAACGTACATAGTCCTAGTGCCCGCTAGGTAACGTACGTAGTCCAAGTGCCCGCTAGGTAACCTAGATAGTCCAAGTGCCCGCTAGGAAACGTACATAGTCCAAGTTCCCGCTAGTTAACCTACATAGTCCAAGCGCCTGCTAGGTAACCTAGATAGTCCAAGTGCCCACTAGTTAACCTACATAATCCAAGTGCCCAATAGGGAACCTATATAATCCAAGTGCCCGCTAGGGAACCTACATAGTCCAAGTGCCCGTTAGGTAACCTAGATAGTCCAAGTGCCCGCTAGGTAACCTACATAGTGCAAGTGTCTGCTAGTTAACATAAGTAGTCCAAGGGCCCACTAGTTAACATACATAGTCCAAGTGCCCGGTAGTTAACTTACATAGTTCAAGTGTCCGTAGGGAACATTCATAGTCCAAGTGCCCGCTAGGGAACCTACAAAATCCAAGTGCAAGCTAGGGAACCTACGTAGTCCAAGTGCCCACTAGGGAATCTACATAGTCCAAGTGCCCGCTGGTTAATGTAGATAGTCAAAGTGCTGCTATTTAATCTACATAGTCCAAGGGCCTGCTAGTTAACCTACATAGTCCAAGTACCCGCTAGTTAACCTAGATCGTCCAAGTGCCCGCTAGTTAACCTACATAGTCCAAGTGCCCGCTAGGGAACCTACATAGTCCAAGTGCCTGCTAGGGAACCTACATTGTCCAAGTGCCCGCTCTGGAACATACATAGTCCAAGTGCCCGCTAGGGAATCTACATATTCCAAGGGCCCGCTAGTTAACGTAGATAGTCCAAGTGCTGCTAGTTAATCTACATAGTCCAAGGGCCCGTTACTTAACCTACATAGTACCAATACCCGCTAGTTAACCTAGATCGTCCAAGGGCCCGCTAGTTAACCTACATCGTCCAAGGGCCCGCTAGTTAACCTAGATAGTCCATGTGCCCGCTAGGTAACCTAGACACTTCAAGTGACCACTAGGTTACCTACACAGTCCAAGTGCCCGCTAGTTATCCTAGATTGTCCAAGTGCTCACTAGTTAACCTAGATAGTCCAAGTGCCCGCTAGTTAACCTAGATAGACCAAGTGCCCGCTAGGGAACCTACCTAGTCCAAGTGCCCCATATGGAACCTACATAGTCCAAGTGCCCGCTAGTTAACATAGATAGTCCAAGTACCCGCTAGGAAAAGTACATAGTCCAAGTGCCCGCTAGTTAACGTACATAGTCGAAGTGCCCGCTAGGTAAGGTAGATAGTCCAAGTGCCCACTAGGGAACGTACATAGTCCAAGTGCCTGCTACGTAACCTAGATAGTCCAAGTGCCCGCTAGTTAACCTACATAGTCCAAGTGCCTGCTAGGTAACCTAGATAGTCCAAGTGCCCACTAGTTAACCTACATAGTCAAAGTTCCCCCTAGGTAACCTAGATCGTCCAAGTGCCCGCTAGTTAACCTAAATAGTCAATGGGCCCGTGTGTTAACCTACATAGTGCAAGAGCCTGCTAGATAACCTAGATAATCCAAGGGCCCGCTAGTTAACCTAGATAGTCCAAGTGCCCGCTTGTTAACCTAGATCGTCAAAGTGCCCGCTAGTTAACCTACATAGTCAATGGGCCCGCTAGTTAACCTACATAGTCCAAGTGCCCGTTAGGTAACCTAGATAGTCCAAGTGCCCGCTAGGTAACGTACATAGTGCAAGTGTCCGCTACTTAACCTAAGTAGTCCAAGGGCCCGCTAGTTAACATACATAGTTCAAGTGTCCGTAGGGAACATTCATAGTCCAAGTGCCCGCTAGGGAACCTACATAATTCAAGTGCAAGCTAGGGAACCTATGTAGTCCAAGTGCCCGCTAGGGAATCTACATAGTCCAAGGGCCCACTGTTTAATGTAGATAGTCCAAGTGCTGCTAGTTAATCTATATAGTCCAAGTGCCCACTAGGGAATCTACATAGTCCAAGGGCCCGCTAGTTAACGTAGATAGTCCAAGTGCCGCTAGTTAATCTACATAGTCCAAGGGCCCGTTAGTTAACCTACATAGTCCAAATTCCCGCTAGTTAACCTAGATCATCCAAGGGCCCGCCAGTTAACCTAGATCGTCCAAGGGCCCGCTAGTTAACCTAGATAGTCCAAGTGCCCGCTAGTTAACCTACATAATCCAAGTGCCCACTAGGTAACCTGGACAGTTGAAGTGACCACTAGGTTACCTACATAGTCCAAGTGCCCGCTAGTTATCCTAGATAGTCCAAGTGCTCACTAGTTAAACTAGATAGTCCAAGTGCCCGCTAGTTAACCTAGATAGACCAAGTGCCCGCTAGGGAACCTACCTAGTCCACGTGCCCCATAGGGAACCTACATAGTCCAAGTGCCCGCTAGTTAACATAGATAGTCCAAGTACCCGCTAGGAAACGTACATAGTCCAAGTGCCCGCTAGTTAACGTACATAGTCCAAGTGCCCGCTAGGTAAGGTAGATAGTCCAAGTGCCCGCTAGGGAACGTACATATTCCAAGTGCCCGCTACGTAACCTAGATAGTCCAAGTGCCCGCTAGTTACCTACATAGTCCAAGTGCCTGCTAGGTAACCTAGATAGTCCAAGTGCCCACTAGTTAACCTACACAGTGCAAGAGCCAGCTAGCTAACCTAGATAATCCAAGTTCCCGCTAGATAACCTATATCGTCCAAGTGCCCGCTAGTTAACCTACATAGTCAATGGGCCCGCTAGTTAACCTACATAGTGCAAGAGCCCGCTAGTTAACCTAGATCGTGCAAGTGTCCGCTAGTTAATCTACATAGTCCACGTGCCAATTAGCTAACCTAGATAGTCCAAGGGCCTGCTAGTTGACCTACATAGTCCAAGTGCCCGCTAGGGAACCTTCATAGTCCAAGTGCCAGCTAGGTAACCTAGATAGTCCAAGTGCCCGCAAGTAAACCTAGATAGTCCTAGTGCCCGTTAGTTAACCTAGATAGTCCAAGTGCCCACTAGGGGACGTACTTAGTCCATATGCCCGTTAGCTAACCTAGATAGTCCAAGTGCCCGCTAGTTAACAATGATCATCCAAGTGCCCGCTAGTTAACCTAGATAGTCCAAGTGCCCTCTAGTTAACCTAGTTCGTCCAAGTGCCCGTTAGTAAACCTACATAGTCCAAGGGCCCGCTAGTTAACCTACATAGTCCAAGGTCCGCTAGTTAACCTAGATAGTCCAAGTGCTCGCTAGTTAACCTACATAGTACAAGGGCCCACTAGTTGACCTAGATAGTCCATGTGCCCGCTAGTTAACCTACGTAGTCCAAGTGCCCGCTAGGTAACCTAAGCAGTCCAAATGTCCGATAGGGATCCTACATAGTCCAAGTGCCCGCTAGGTAACCTACATCGTCCAAGTGCCTGTTAGTTAACCTAGATAATCCAAGTGCCCGCCAGGTAACCTAGACTGTCCATGTGCCCGCAAGGTTACCTACATAGTCCAAGTGCCCGTTCTTTAACCTAGATAGTCCAAGTGCCTGCTAGAAAACTTACATAGTCCAAGGGCCCGCTAGGTAACCTAGATAGCTCAAGTGCCCGCTAGGTAACCTAGAGTCCAAGTACTCGCTAGTTAACCTACATAGTCCAAGTGCACGCTATGTAACCTAGATAATCAAAGTGCCCGTTAGGTAACCTAGATAGTCCAAGTGCCCGTTACCTAACCTAGATAGTCCAAGTGCCCGCTAGGCAACCTATATAGTCCAAGAGCCCGTTCGTTAACCTAGAAGTCCAAGTGCCCGCTAGGTAACCTAGACATTCCAAGTGCCCGCTAGGTTACCTGCATATTCCAAGTGCTCGTTCGTTAACCTAGATAATCCAAGTGCCCACTAGGTAACCTATATAGTCCAAGTGCACGCTAGGTAACCCAGATAGTCCAAGGGCCCGCTAGTTAACCAACATAGTCCAAGGGCTCACTTGTTTACTTTGATAGTTCAAGTGCCCGCTAGTTAACCTAGATCGTCCATGTGCCCGCTAGTTAACCTAGATTGTCCAAGTGCCTGCTAGTTAACCTACATAGTCCAAGGGCCCACTAGTTAACCTAGATAGTCCAAGTGTCCTTTAGTTAACCTACATAGTCCAAGTGCCCGGTAGTTAACCTATATACCAAGTGCCCGTTACGTAACCTAGATATTCCAAGGGCACGCTAGTTAAACTACATCATCCAAGTGCCTGCTAGGCAACCTAGATAGTCCAAGTGCCCGCTAAGGAACCTACATTGTCCAAGTGCACGCGAGTTAACCTAGATAGTCCAAGTGCCCGCTAGTTAACCTACATAGTCCAAGTTCCCGCTAGGTAACCTAGATACTGCAAGTACCCGCTTGTTAACCTAGATAGTTCATGTACCCGCTAGGCAACCTAGACCGTCCAAGGGCCCCCTAGTTAGCCTACATAGTCCAAGTGCCCGGGAGTTCATCTAGATAGTCCAAGGGCCCACTACTTAACGTAGATAGTCCAAGTGCCACTAGTTAATCTACATAGTCCAAGGGCCCGCTAGTTAACCTACATAGTCCAAGTACCCGCTAAGAAACCTAGATAGTCCAAGTGCACGCTAGTTAACCTAGATAGTCCAAGTGCCCTCTAGTTAACCTAGATCTTCCAAATGCCCGCCCTGAAACCTAGATAGTCCAATAGCCCGCTATGCAACATACATAGTCCAAGTGCCCTTTCGTTAACCTAGAAGTCCAAGTGCCCACTAGGTAACCTAGACTCTCCAAGTGCCCGCTAGGTTACCTACATAGTCCAAATGCCCGTTCGGTAACCTAGATAGTGCAAGTGTCCGGTATTTAACCTACATAGTCCAAGTGCCCGCTAGGTAACCTAGATAGTCCAAGGGCCCGCTAGTTAACTAACGTAGTCAAATTGCCCGGTAGTTAACTTACATAGTTCAAGTGTCCGTAAGGAACATTCATAGTCCAAGTGACCGCTAGGGAACCTAGATAGTCCAAGTGCCCGATCTGGAACATACATAGTCCAAGTGCCCGCTAGGGAATCTACATAGTCCAAGGGCCCGCTAGGTAACCTAGATAGTCCAAGTGCCCGCTAGTTAACCTAGATAGTCCTAGTGCCCGTTAGTTAACCTAGATAGTCCAAGTGCCCACTAGGGGAAGTACTTAGTCCATGTGCCCGTTAGCTAACCTAGATAGTCCAAGTGCCCGCTAGTTAACAATGATCATGCAAGGCCCGCTAGTTAACCTAGATAGTCCAAGTGCCCTCTAGTTAACCTAGATCGTCCAAGTCCCCGCTAGTAAACCTACATAGTCCAGGGCCCGCTAGTTAACCTACATAGTCCAAGGTCCGCTAGTTAACGTAGATAGTCCAAGTGCTCGCTAGTTAACCTACATAGTACAAGGGCCCACTAGTTGACCTAGATAGTCCAAGTGCCCGCTAGTTAACCTACATAGTCCAAGTGCCCGCTAGGTAACCTAAGTAGTCCAAATATCCGATAGGGAGAATACATAGTCCATTGCCCGCTAGGTAACCTACATCGTCCAAGTGCCTGTTAGTTAACCTAGATAGTCCAAGTGCCCGCTAGGTAACCTAGACTGTCCAAGTGCCCGCTAGGTTACCTACATAGTCCACGTGCCTGTTCGTTAACCTAGATAGTCCAAGTGCCTGCTAGGAAACCTACATAGTCCAAGGGCCCGCTAGGTAACCTAGATAGTTCAAGTGCCCGCTAGGTAACCTAGAGTCCAAGTACTCGCTAGTTAACCTACATCGTCCAAGTGCACGCTATGTAACCTAGATAGTCATATTGCCCGTTAGGTAACCTAGATATTCCAAGTGCCCGTTACCAAACCTAGATAGTCCAAGTGCCCGCTAGGCAACCTACATAGTCCAAGAGCCCGTTCGTTAACCTAGCAGTCCAAGTGCCCGCTAGGTAACCTAGACAGTCCAAGTGCCCGCTAGGTTACCTGCATATTCCAAGTGCCCGTTCGTTAACCTAGATAATCCAAGTGCCCACTAGGTAACCTACATAGTCCAAGTGCCCGCTAGGTAACCTATATAGCCCAAGTGCCCGCTAGGTAACACAGATAGTCCAAGGGCCCGCTAGTTACCCAACATAGTCCAAGGGCTCACTTGTTCACTTTGATAGTTCAAGTGCCCGCTAGTTAACCTAGATCGTCCAAGTGCCCGCTAGTTAACCTAGATTGTCCAAGTGCCCGCTAGTTAACCTACATAGTCCAAGGGCCCACTAGTTAACCTAGATAGTCCAAGTGTCCTTTAGTTAACCTACATAGTCCAAGTGCCCGCTAGTTAACCTATATACCAAGTGCCCGTTACGTAACCTAGATATTCCAAGGGCACGCTAGTTAACCTACATCGTCCAAGTGCACGCTATGTAACCTAGATAGTCAAATTGCCCGTTAGGTAACCTAGATATTCCAAGTGCCCGTTACCAAACCTAGATAGTCCAAGTGCCCGCTAGGCAACCTACATAGTCCAAGAGCCCGTTCGTTAACCTAGCAGTCCAAGTGCCCGCTAGGTAACCTAGACAGTCCAAGTGCCCGCTAGGTTACCTGCATATTCCAAGTGCCCGTTCGTTAACCTAGATAATCCAAGTGCCCACTAGGTAACCTACATAGTCCAAGTGCCCGCTAGGTAACCTATATAGCCCAAGTGCCCGCTAGGTAACACAGATAGTCCAAGGGCCCGCTAGTTACCCAACATAGTCCAAGGGCTCACTTGTTCACTTTGATAGTTCAAGTGCCCGCTAGTTAACCTAGATCGTCCAAGTGCCCGCTAGTTAACCTAGATAGTCCAAGTGCCCGCTAGTTAACCTACATAGTCCAAGTTCCCGCTAGGTAACCTAGATACTGCAAGTGCCCGCTTGTTAACCTAGATAGTTCATGTACCCGCTAGGCAACCTAGATCGTCCAAGGGCCCCCTATTAGCCTACATAGTCCAAGTGCCCGGTAGTTCATCTAGATAGTCCAAGGGCCCGCTACTTAACGTAGATAGTCCAAGTGCCACTAGTTAATCTACATAGTCCAAGGGCCCGCTAGTTAACCTAGATAGTCCAAGTGCTCGCTAGTTAACCTACATAGTGCAAGGGCCCACTAGTTGACCTAGATAGTCAAAGTGCCCGCTAGTTAACCTAGATAGTCCAAGTGCCCGCTAGGTAACCTATGTAGTCCAAATGTCCGATAGGGATCCTACATAGTCCAAGTGCCCGCTAGGTAACCTACATCGTCCAAGTGCCTGTTATTTAACCTAGGTAGTCCAAGTGCCCGCTAGGTAACCTAGACTGTCCAAATGCCCGCTCGGTTACCTACATAGTCCAAGTGCCCGTTCGTTAACCTAGATATTCCAAGTGCCTGCTAGGAAACCTAAATAGTCCAAGGGCCCGCTAGGTAACCTAGATAGTTCAAGTGCCCACTAGGTAACCTAGTGTCCAAGTACTCGCTAGTTAACCTACATAGTCCAAGTGTACGCTATGTAACCTAGATAGTCAAAGTGCCCGTTAGATAACCTAGATAGTCCAAGTGCCCGTTACCTAACCTAGATAATCCAAGTGCCCGCTAGGCAACCTACATAGTCCAAGAGCCCGTTCGTTAACCTAGAAGTCCAAGTGCCCGCTAGGTAACCTAGACAGTCCAAGTGCCCGCTAGGTTACCTGCATATTCCAAGTGCCCGTTTGTTAACCTAGATAATCAAAGTGCCCACTAGTTAACCTACATAATCCAAGTGCCCGCTAGGTAACCTATATAGCCCAAGTGCCCGCTAGGTAACCCAGATAGTCCAAGGGCCCGCTAGTTAACCAACATAGTCCAAGGGCTCACTTGTTCACTTTGATAGTTCAAGTGCCCGCTAGTTAACCTAGATCGTCCAAGTGCCCGCTAGTTAACCTCGATTGTCCAAGTGCCCGCTAGTTAACCTACATAATCCAAAGGCCCACTAGTTAACCTAGATAGTCCAAGTGTCCTTTAGTTAACCTACATAGTCCAAGTGCCCTCTAGTTAACCTATATACCAAGTGCCCGTTACGTAACTTAGATATTCCAAGGGCACGCTAGTTAACCTATATCGTCCAAGTGCCCGCAAGGCAACCTACATAGTCCAAGTGCACGCTAAGGAACCTACATAGTCCAAGTGCACGCTAAGGAACCTACATAGTCCAAGTGCACGCTAGTTAACCTAGATAGTCCAAGTGCCCGCTAGTTAACCTACATAGTCCAAGTTCCCGCTAGGTAACCTAGATACTGCAAGTGCCCGCTTTTAACCTAGATAGTTCATGTACCCGCTAGGCAACCTAGATCGTCCAAGGGCCCCCTAGTTAGCCTACATAGTCCAAGTGCCCGGTAGTTCATCTAGATAGTCCAAGGGACCGCTACTTAACGTAGATAGTCCAAGTGCCACTAGTTAACCTACATAGTCCAAGGGCCCGCTAGTTAACCGACATAGTCCAAGTACCCGCTAAGAAACCTAGATAGTCCAAGTGCACGCTAGTTAACCTAGATAATCAAAGTGCCCTCTAGTTTACCTAGATCTTCCAAATGCCCGCTAAGAAACCTAGATAGTCCAAGTGCCCTTTACCTAACCTAGATAGTCCAATTGCCCGCTATGCAACATACATAGTCCAAGTGCCCGTTCGTTAACCTAGAAGTCCAAGTGCCCGCTAGGTAACCTAGACTCTCCAAGTGCCCGCTAGGTTACCTACATAGTCCAAATGCCCGTTCGGTAACCTAGATAGTGCAAGTGTCCGGTAGTTAACCTACATAGTCCAAGTGCCCGCTAGGTAACCTAGATAGTCCAAGGGCCCGCTAGTTAACCTACATAGTCAAAGTGCCCGGTAGTTAACTTACATAGTTCAAGTGTCCGTAGGGAACATACATAGTCCAAGTGCCCGCTAGGGAACATACAGAGTCCAAGTGCCTGCTAGGGAACCTACATAGTCCACGTGCCCGCTAGGGAATCTACATAGTCCAAGAGCCCGCTAGTTAATGTAGATAGTCCAAGTGCCGCTAGTTAATCTACATATTTCAAGGGCCCGCTATTTAACCTACATAGTCCAAGTGCCCGTTCGTTAACCTACATAGTCTAATTGCCCACTAGGTAACCAATATAGTCCAAATGCCCGCTAGGGGCCCTAATAGTCCAAATGCCCGCTAGTTAATCTAGATAGTCCAAGTGCTCGCTAGTTAACCTAGATAGTCCAAATGCCCGCTAGGGAACCCACATAGTCCAAGTGCCCGTTAGGGAACTTATATAGTCCAAGGGCCCGCTAGGGAACCTACATAGTCCAAGTGCCCGCTAGGTAACCCAAAGAGTCCAAGGGCCCGCTAGTTAACCTACATAGTCCAAGGGCTCACTTGTTGACTTTGATAGTTCAAGTGACCGCTAGTTAACCTAGATCGTCCAAGTGCCCGCTAGTTAACCTAGATTGTCCAAGTGCCCGCTAGTTAACCTACATAGTCCAAGGGCCCACTAGTTAACCTAGATAGTCCAAGTGTCCTCTAGGTAACCTACATAGTCCAAGTGCCCGCTAGTTAACCTATATACCAAGTGCCCGTTACGTAACCTAGATATTCCAAGGGCACGCTAGTTAACCTATATCGTCCAAGAGCCCGCTAGGCAACCTAGATAGTCCAAGTGCCCGCTAAGGAACCTGCATAGTCCAAGTGCACGCTAGTTAACCTAGATAGTCTAAGTGCCCGCTAGTTAACCTAGATAGTCCAAGTGCCTGCTAGGTAACCTACATAGTGCAAGTGTCCGCTAGTTAACCTACATATTCCAAGTGCCCGCTAGTTAACCTAGATAGTCCAAGTGCTCGCTACTTAACCTACATAGTACAAGGGCCCACTAGTTGATCTAGATAGTCCAAGTGCCCGCTAGTTAACCTAGATAGTCCATGTGCCCGCTAGGTAACCTAAGTAGTCCAAATGTCCGATAGGAATCCTACATAGTCCAAGTGCCCGCTCGGTAACCTACATCGTCCAAGTGCCTGTTAGTTAACCTAGATAGTCCAAGTGCCCGCTAGGTAACCTAGACTGTCCAAGTGCCCGCAAGGTTACCTACATAGTCCAAGTGCCCGTTCGTTAACCTAGATAGTCCAAGTGCCTGCTAGGAAACCTACATAGTCCAAGGGCCCGCTGGGTAACCTAGATAGTTCAAGTGCCCGCTAGGTAACCTAGAGTCCAAGTACTCGCTAGTTAACCTACATAGTCCAAGTGCCCGCTAGTTAACCTAGATAGTCAAAGTGCCCGTTAGGTAACCTAGATAGTCCAAGTGCCCGTTACCTAACCTAGATAGTCCAAGTGCCCGCTAGGCAACCTACATAGTCCAAGAGCCCGTTCGTTAACCTAGCAGTCCAAGTGCCCGCTAGGTAACCTAGACAGTCCAAGTGCCCGCTAGGTTACCTGCATATTCCAAGTGCCCGTTCGTTAACCTAGATAATCCAAGTGCCCACTAGGTAACCTACATAGTCCAAGTGCCCGCTAGGTAACCCAGATAGTCCAAGGGCCCGCTAGTTAACCAATATAGTCCAAGGGCTCACTTGTTGACTTTGATAGTTCAAGTGCCTGCTAGTTAACCTAAATCGTCCAAGTGCCCGCTAGTTAACCTAGATTGTCCAAGTTCCCGCTAGTTAACCTACATAGTCCAAGGGCCCACTAGTTAACCTAGATAGTCCAAGTGTCCTTTAGTTAACCTAGACAGTCCAAGTGCCCACTAGTTTACCTATATACCAAGTGCCCGTTACGTAACCTAGATAGTCCAAGGGCACGCTAGTTAACCTATATCGTCCAAGTGCCCGCTAGGCATCCTAGATAGTCCAAGTGCCCGCTAAGGAACCTACATAGTCCAAGTGCACGCTAAGGAACCTACATAGTCCAAGTGCACGCTAGTTAACCTAGATAGTCCAAGTGCCCGCTAGTTAACCTACATAGTCCAAGTTCCCGCTAGGTAACCTAGATACTGCAAGTGCCCGCTTGTTAACCTAGATAGTTCATGTACCCGCTAGGCAACCTAGATATTCCAAGGGCCCCCTAGTTAGCCTACATAGTCCAAGTGCCCGGTAGTTCATCTAGATAGTCCAAGGGCCCGCTACTTAACGTAGATACTCCAAGTGCCACTAGTTAATCTACATGGTCCAAGGGCCCACTAGTTAACCTACATAGTCCAAGTACCCGCTAAGAAATCTTGATAGTCCAAGTGCACGCTAGTTAACCTAGATAGTCCAAGTGCCCTCTAGTTAACCTAGATCTTCCAAATGCCCGCTAAGAAACCTAGATAGTCCAAGTGCCCTTTACCTAACCTAGATAGTCCAATTGCCCGCTATGCAACATACATAGTCCAAGTGCCCGTTCGTTAACCTAGAAGTCCAAGTGCCCGCTAGGTAACCTAGACTCTCCAAGTGCACGCTAAGTTACCTACATAGTCAAAGTGCCCGGTAGTTAACTTACATAGTTCAAGTGTCCGTAGGGAACATACATAGTCCAAGTGCCCGCTAGTGAACATACAGAGTCCAAGTGCCCGCTAGGGGACCTACATAGTCCACGTGCCCGCTAGGGAATCTACATAGTCCAAGGGCCCGCTAGTTAATGTAGAGAGTCCATGTGCCGCTAGTTAATCTACATATTTCAATGGCCCGCTATTTAACCTACATAGTACAAGTACCCGCTAGTTAACCTAGATCGTCCAAGTGTCAGCTAATTAACCTACATTGTACAAGTGTCCGCTAGGGAACCTAGATAGTCCAAGTGCCCGCTCTGGAACATACATAGTCCAAGTGCCCGCTAGGGAATCTACATAGTCCAAGGGCCCGCTAGTTAAAATAGATAGTCCAAGTGCCTGCTAGGAAACCTACATAGTCCAAGGGCCCACTAGGTAACCTAGATAGTTCAAGTGCCCGTTAGGTAACCTTGAGTCCAAGTGCTCGCTAGTTAACCTACATAGTCCAAGTTCCCGCTAGGTAACCTAGATACTGCAAGAGCCCGCTTGTTAACCTAGATAGTTCATGTACCCGCTAGGCAACCTAGATCGACCAATGGCCCCCTAGTTAGCCTAAATTTTACAAGTGCCCGGTAGTTCATCTAGATAGTCCAAGGGCCCGCTACTTAACGTAGATAGTCCAAGTGCCACTAGTTAATCTACATAGTCCAAGGGCCCGCTAGTTAACCTACATAGTCCAAGTACCCGCTAAGAAACCTAGATAGTCCAAGTGCACGCTAGTTAACCTAGATAGTCCAAGTGCCCTCTAGTTAACCTAGATCTTCCAAATGCCCGCTAAGAAACCTAGATAGTCCAAATGCCCTTTACCTAACCTAGATAGTCCAATTGCCCGCTATGCAACATACATAGTCCAAGTGCCCGTTCGTTAACCTAGAAGTCCAAGTGCCTGCTAGGTAACCTAGACTCTCCAAGTTCCCGCTAGGTTACCTACGTAGTCCAAATACCCGTTCGGTAACCTAGATAGTGCAAGTGTCCGGTAGTTAACCTACATAGTCCAAGGGCCCGCTAGTTAACCTACATAGTCAAAGTGCCCGGTAGTTAACTTACATAGTTCAAGTGTCCGTAGGGAACATACATAGTCCAAGTGCCCGCTAGGGAACATACAGAGTCCAAGTGCCCGCTAGGGAACCTACATAGTCCACGTGCTCTCTAGGGAATCTACATAGTTCAAGAGCCCGCTAGTTAATGTAGATAGTCCAAGTGCCGCTAGCTAATCTACATATTTCAAGGGCCCGCTATTTAACCTACATAGTCCAAGTACCCACTAGTTAACCTAGATCGTCCAAGTGTCCGATAATTAACCTACATTGTACAAGTGCCCGTTAGGGAACCTAGATAGTCCAAGTACCCGCTCTGGAACATACATAGTCCAAGTGCCCGCTAGGGAATCTACATAGTCCAAGGGCCCGCTAGTTAACCTACATAGTCCAAGTACCCGCTAGTTAATCTACATAGTCCAAGGGCCCGCTAGGTAACCTACATACTCCAAGGGCCCTCTAGTTAACCTACATAGTCCTAGGGCCCGCTAGTTAACCTACATCGTCCAAGGGCCCGCTAGTTAACCTACATTCTCCAAGTGCCTTCTAGGGAACCTACATAGTCCAAGTGCCCGCTAGGTAACCTAGACAGTTCAAGTGACCACTAGGTTACCTACATAGTCCAAATGCCCACTAGGTAACCAATATAGTCCTTTTTGCCCGCTAGGGGCCCTAATAGTCCAAATGCCCGCTAGTTAACCTAGATAGTACAAGTGCTCGCTAGTTAACCTAGATAGTCCAAAGCCCGCTAGAGAATCCACATAGTCCAATAGCCCGCTAGGGAACTTACATAGTCCAAGTGCCCGCTATGAAACCTACATAGTCCAAGTGCCCGCTAGGTAACGTATATAGCCCAAGTGCCTGCTAGGTAACCCAAAGAGTCCAAGGGCCCGCTAGTTAACCTACATAGTCCAAGGGCTCACTTGTTCACTTTGATAGTTCAAGTGCCCGCTAGTTAACCTAGATCGTCCAAGTGCCCGCTAGTTAACCTAGATTGTCCAAGTGCCCGCTAGTTAACCTACATAGTCCAAGGGCCCACTAGTTAACCTAGATAGTCCATGTGTCCTCTAGGTAACCTACATAGTCCAAGTGCCCGCTAGTTAACCTATATACCAAGTGCCCGTTACGTAACCTAGATATTGCAAGGGCACGCTAGTTAACCTATATCGTCCAAGTGCCCGCTAGGCAACCTAGATAGTCCAAGTGCCCACTAAGGAACCTACATTGTCCAAGTGCACGCTAGTTAACGTAGATAGTCCAAGGG
The DNA here is from genome assembly GCF_050624435.1 of Tenrec ecaudatus. Classification (NCBI taxonomy): domain Eukaryota; kingdom Metazoa; phylum Chordata; class Mammalia; order Afrosoricida; family Tenrecidae; genus Tenrec; species Tenrec ecaudatus. The sequence goes on from NW_027457661.1 coordinate 1,459,377, forward strand.
CCCGCTAGTTAACGTAGATAGTCCAAGGGCCCGCTAGTTAACGTAGATAGTCCCAGGGCCCGCTAGGTAACCTACATACTCCAAGGGCCCGCTAGTTAACCTACATCGTCCAAGGGCCCGCTAGTTAACCTACATTCTCCAAGTGCCTTCTAGGGAACCTACATAGTCTAAGTGCCCGCTAGGTAACCTAGACAGTTCAAGTGACCACTAGGTTACCTACATAGTCCAAGTGCCCGTTCGTTAACCTACATCGTCCAAGTGCCCGCTAGGTAACCAATATAGTCCAAATACCCGCTAGGGGCCCTAATAGTCCAAATGCCCGCTAGTTAACCTAGATTGTCCAAGTGCTCGCTAGTTAACCTAGATAGGCCAAATGCCCGCTAGGGAACCCACATATTCTAAGTGCCCGCTAGGGAACTTACATAGTCCAAGGGCCCGCTAGGAAACCTACATAGTCCAAGGGCTCACTTGTTCACTTTGATAGTTCAAGTGCCCGCTAGTTAACCTAGATCGTCCAAGTGCCCGCTAGTTAACCTAGATTGTCCAAGTGCCCGCTAGTTAACCTACATAGTCCAAGGGCCCATTAGTTAACCTAGATAGTCCAAGTGTCCTCTAGGTAACCTACATAGTCCAAGTGCCCGCTAGTTAACCTATATACCAAGTGCCCGTTACGTAACCTAGATATTCCAAGGGCACGCTAGTTAACCTATATCGTCCAAGTGCCTGCTAGGCAACCTAGATAATCCAAGTGCCAGCTAAGGAACCTACATAGTCCAAGTGGATGCTAGTTAACCTAGATAGTCCAAGTGCCCGCTAGTTAACCTAGATAGTCCAAGTGCCTGCTAAGTAACCTACATAGTGCAAGTGTCCGCTAGTTAACCTACATATTCCAAGTGCCCGCTAGGTAACCTAGATACCGCAAGTGCCCGCTTGTTAACCTAGATAGTTCAAGTAACCGCGAGGTAACCTAGATCGTCCAAGGGCCCCCTAGTTAGCCTACATAGTCCAAGTGCCCGGTAGTTAATCTAGATAGTCCAAGGGCCCGCTAGTTAACGTAGATAGTCCAAGTGCCGCTAGTTAATCTACATAGTCAAGGGCCCGCTAGTTAACCTACATAGTCCAAGTACCCGCTAAGAAACTTAGATAGTCCAAGTGCACGCTAGTTAACCTAGATAGTCCAAGTGCCCTCTAGTTAACCTATATCTTCTAAGTGCTCGCTAAGAAACCTAGATAGTCCTAGTGCCCGTTACCTAACCTAGATAGTCCAATTTCCCGCTATGCAACATACATAGACCAAGTGCCCGTTCATTAACCTAGAAGTCCAAGTGGCCGCTAGGTAACCTAGACTCTCCAAGTGCCCGCTAGGTTACCTACATAGTCCAAATGCCCGTTCGGTAACCTAGATAGTGCAAGTGTCCGATAGTTAACCTACATAGTCGAAGTGCCCGTTAGGTAACCTAGATAGTCCAAGGGCCCGCTAGTTAACCTACATAGTCAAAGTGCCCGGTAGTTAACTTACATAGTTCAAGTGTCCGCAGGGAACATACATAGTCCAAGTGCCCGCTAGGGAACATACAGTGTCCAAGTGCCCGCTAGGGAACCTACATAGTCCAAGTGCCCTCTAGGGAATCTACATAGTCCAAGGGCCCGCTAGTTAATGTAGATAGTCCAAGTGCCGTTAGTTAATCTACATAGTTCAAGGGCCCGCTAGTTAACCTACATAGTCCAAGTACCCGCTAGTTAACCTAGATCGTCCAAGTGTCCGCTAATTAACCTACATTGTACAAGTGCCCGCTAGGGAACCAAGATAGTCCAAGTGCCCGCTCTGGAACCTACATAGTCCAAGTGCCTGCTAGGGAACCTACATAGTCCAAGTGCCCGCTCTGGAACATACATAGTCCAAGTGCCCGCTAGGGAATCACATAGTCCAAGGGCCCGCTAGTTAACGTAGATAGTCCAAGTGCCGCTAGTTAATCTACATAGTCCAAGGGCCCGCTAGTTAACCTACATAGTCCGAGTACCTGCTTGTTAACCTAGATCGTCCAAGTGCCCGCTAGGTAACCTACATAGTCCAAGGGCCCGCTAGTTAACCTACATAGTACTAGGGCCCGCTAGTTCTCCTACATCGTCCAAGGGCCCGCTAGTTAACCTAGATAGTCCAAGCGTCCGCTAGTTAACCTACATAGTCCAAGTGCCCGCTAGGTAACCTAGACAGTTCAAGTGACCACTAGGTTACCTACATAGTTCAAGTGCCCGTTCGTTAACCTACATAGTCCAAGTGCCCGCTAGGTAACCTAGAGAGTCCAAATGTCCGCTAGGGAAACCACATAGTCCAAGTGCCCGCTAGGGAACTTACATAGTCCAAGGGCCCGCTAGGGAACCTACATAGTCCAAGTGCCCGTTAATTAACCTAGATAGTCGCAGTGCCCACTAGGTAACCTAGATAGTCCAACAGCCCGGTAGGTAACCTACATACTCCAAGTACCCGCTAGGTAACGTAGATAGTTCAAGTGCCAGCTAGGTAACCTAGATAGTCCAAGTGCCCGCTAGGTAACCTACAAAGTCTAAGTGCCCGCTAGGTAATCTATATAGTCCAAATGACCGCTAGGGAGCCTACATAGTCCAAATGCCCGCTACGTAACCTAAGTAGTCCAAGGGCCCGCTAGGTAACCTACATAGTCCTAGTGACCCCTCGTTAATCTACATTCTCCAAGTGCCCCATAGGGAACCTACATAGTCCATGTGCCCGCTAGGTAACCTACATAGTCCAAATGCCCTCTAGTTAACCTACATAGTCCAAGTGCCCGTTAGGTAACCTAGATAGTCCAAATGCCCGCCAGGAAACCCACATAGTCCAAGTGCCCGCTAGGGAATTTACATAGTCCAAGGTCCCGCTAGGGAACCTACATAGTCCCAGTGCCCGTTAGTTAACCTAGATAGTCCAAGTGTCCGCTTGGTAACCTACATAGTCCGGCAGCCCGCTAGGTAACCTACATACTCCAAGAACCCGCTAGGTAACGTAGATAGTTCATGTGCCAGCTAGGTAACCTAGATAGTCCAAGTGCCCGCTAGGTAACCTACAAAGTCTAAGTGCCCGCTAGGTTATCTATATAGTCCAAATGCCCGCTAGGGAATCTACATAGTCCAAGGGACCGCTAGTTAACCTAGATAGACCAAGTGCCGCTAGTTAATATACATAGTCCATGGGCCGGCTAGTTAACCTACATAGTCCAAGTACCCACTAGTTAGCCTGATCGTCCAAGTGCCCGCTAGGTAACCTACATAGTCCCAGGGCTCGCTAGGTAACCTACAATGTCTAAGTGCCCGCTATGTTATCTATATAGTCCAAATGCCCGCTAGGGAACCTACATACTCCAAGTGCCCGCTAAGTAACTTAGATAATCCATGTGCCCACTAGTTAACCTAGATCGTCCAAGTGCCCGCTAGTTAACCTAGATCGTCCAAGTGCCCGCTAGTTAACCAACATAGTCAATGGGCCCGCTAGTTAACCTACAAAGTGCAAGAGCCCGCTAGTTAACCTAGATCGTGCAAGTGTCCGCTAGTTAACCTACATAGTCCAAGTGCCAGTTAGCTAACCTAGATAGTCCAAGGGCCCGCTAGTTGACCTAGATAGTCCAAGTGCCCGCTAGTTAACCTAGATAGTCCAAATGACCGCTAGGTAATCTAAGTAGTCCAAATGTCTGATAGGGATCCTACATAGTCCAAGTGCCCGCTAGGTAACCTACATAGTCCAAGTGCCCGTAAGCTAACCTAGATAGTCCAAGTGCCCGCTAGTTAACATTGATCATCCAAGTGCCCGCTAGTTAACAAAGATAGTTCAAGTGCACGCTAGTTAACCTAGATAGTCCAAGGGCCCTCTAGTTAACCTAGATCGTCCAAGTGCCCGCTAGTTAACCTACATAGTCCAAGTGCCCGTTAGGTAACCTAAGTAGTCCAAATGTCTGATAGGGATCCTACATAGTCCAAGTGCCTGCTAGGTAACCTACATAGTCGAAGTGCCCTTTCGTTAACCTAGATAGTCCAAGTGCCCGCTAGGTAACCTAGACTGTCCAAGTGCCCGCTAGGTTACCTACATAGTCCAAGTGCCCGTTCGTAAACCTAGATACTCCAAGTGCCCGCTAGGAAACCTACATAGTCCAAGGGCCCGCTAGGTAACCTAGATAGTCCAAGTGCCCACTAGGTAACCTAGATAGTCCAAGTGACCGCTAGGTAACCTAAGTAGTCCAAATGTCTGATAGGGATCCTACATAGTCCAAGTGCCCGCTAGGTAACCTACATAGTCCAAGTGCCCGTAAGCTAACCTAGATTGTCCAAGTGCCCGCTAGTTAACATTGATCATCCAAGTGCCCGCTAGTTAACCTAGATAGTCCAAGGGCACGCTAGTTAACCTAGATCGTCCAAGTGCCCGCTAGTTAACCTACATAGTCCAAGTGCCCGCTAGGTAACCTAAGTAGTCCAAATGTCTGATAGGGACCCTACATAGTCCAAGTGCCTTCTAGGAAACCTACATAGTCCAAGTGCCCTTTCGTTAACCTAGATAGTCCAAGTGCCCGCTAGGTAACCTAGACTGTCCAAGTGCCCGCTAGGTTACCAAATAGTCCAAGTGTCCGTTCGTAAACCTAGATACTCCAAGTGCCCGCTAGGAAACCTACATAGTCCAAGGGCCCGCTAGGTAACCTAGATAGTCCAAGTGCCCGCTAGGTAACCTAGATAGTCCAAGTGCCCGCTATGTTACATAGAGAGTCAAAGTGCCCGTTAGGTAACCTAGATAGTCCAAGTGCCCGCTAGGTAACTTACATTGTCCAAGTTCCCGCTAGGTAACCTAGATACTCAAAGTGCCCATTACCTAAACTAGATAGTTCAAGTGCACGCTAAGCAACCTACATAGTCCAAGTGCCCGTTGGTTAACCTAGAATTCCAAGTGCCCGCTAGGTAACCTAGAGAGTCCAAGTGCCCTCTAGGTTACCTGCTTATTCCAAATGCCCGTTCGTTAACCTAGATAGTCCAAGTGCCCACTAGGTAACCTACATAGTCCAAGTGCCCGCTAGGTAACCTATATAGTCCAAGTGCCCGCTAGGTAACCGAATTAGTCCAAGGGCCCGCTAGTTAACCTACATAGTACAAGGGCTCACTTGTTAACTTTGATAGTCCAAGTGCCCGCAAGTTAACCTAGAAGTCCAAGTGCCCGCTGGGTTACTTAGACTCTCCAAGTGCCCGCTAGGTTACCTACATAGTCCAAATGCCCGTTCGGTAACCTAGATAGTGCAAGTGTCCGGTAGTTAACCTACATATTCCAAGTGCCCGCTAGGTAACCTAGATAGTCCAAGGGCCCGCTATTTAACCTACATAGTCAAAGTGCCCGGTAGTTAACTTACATAGTTGAAGTGTCCGTAGGGAACATACATAGTCCAAGTGCCCGCTAGGGAACATACAGAGTCCAAGTGCCCGCTAGGGAACCTACATAGTCCACGTGCCCGCTAGGGAATCTACATAGTCCAAGGGCCCGCTACTTAATGTAGATAGTCCAAGTGCCGCTAGTTAATCTACATATTTCAAGGGCCCGCTATTTAACCTACATAGTCCAAGTACCCGCTAGTTAACCTAGATCATCCAAGTGTCCGATAATTAAACTACATTGTACAAGTGCCCGCTAGGGAACCTAGATAGTCCAAGTGCCCGCTCTGGAACATACATAGTCCAAGTGCCCGCTAGGGAATCTACATAGTCCAAGGGCCCGCTAGTTAACCTACATAGTCCAAGTACCCGCTAGTTAATCTACATAGTCCAAGGGCCCGCTAGGTAACCTACATACTCCAAGGGCCCTCTAGTTAACCTACATAGTCCTAGGGCCCGCTAGTTAACCTACATCGTCCAAGGGCCCGCTAGTTAACCTACATCGTCCAAGGGCCCGCTAGTTAACCTAGATAGTCCAAGTGCCCGCTAGGTAACCTAGACAGTTCAAGTGACCACTAGGTTACCTACATAGTCCAAGTGCCCGTTCGTTAACATACATAGTACAAGTGCCCGCTAGGTAACCAATATAGTCCTTTTTGCCGCTAGGGGCCCTAATAGTCCAAATGCCCGCTAGTTAACCTAGATAGTCCAAGTGCTCGCTAGTTAACCTAGATAGTCCAAATGCCCGCTAGAGAATCCACATAGTCCAAGTGCCCGCTAGGGAACTTACATAGTCCAAGGGCCCGCTAGGAAACCTACATAGTCCAAGGGCCCGCTAGGAAACCTACATAGTCCAAGTGCCCGCTAGGTAACGTATATAGCCCAAGTGCCTGCTAGGTAACCCAAAGAGTCCTAGGGCCCGCTAGTTAACCTACATAGTCCAAGGGCTCACTTGTTCACTTTGATAGTTCAAGTGCCCGCTAGTTAACCTAGATCGTCCAAGTGCCCGCTAGTTAACCTAGATTGTCCAAGTGCCCGCTAGTTAACCTACATAGTCCAAGGGCCCACTAGTTAACCTAGATAGTCCAAGTGTCCTCTAGGTAACCTACATAGTCCAAGTGCCCGCTAGTTAACCTATATACCAAGTGCCCGTTACGTAACCTAGATATTGCAAGGGCACGCTAGTTAACCTATATCGTCCAAGTGCCCGCTAGTTAACCTAGATAGTCCAAGTGCCCGCTAGTTAACCTAGATAGTCCAAGTGCCTGCTAGGTAACCTACATAGTTCAAGTGTCCGCTAGTTAACCTACATATTCCAAGTGCCCGCTAAGTAACCTAGATAACGCAAGGGCCCGCTAGTTAACCTATATAGTTCAAGTACCCACGAGGTAACCTAGATCATCCAAGGGCCCCCTAGTTAGTCTACATAGTCCAAGTGCCCTGTAGTTAATCTAGATAGTCCAAGGGCCCGCTAGTTAACGTAGATAGTCCAAGTGCCGCTAGTTAATCTACATAGTCCAAGGGCCCGCTAGTTAACCTAGATCTTCCAAGTGCTCGCTAAGAAACATAGATAGTCCTAGTGCCCGTTACCTAACCTAGATAGTCCAATTGCCCGCTATGCAACATACATAGTCCAAGTGCCCGTTCATTAACCTAGAAGTCCAAGTGGCCGCTAGGTAACCTAGACTCTCCAAGTGCCTGCTAGGTTAACTACATAGTCCAAATGCCCGTTCGGTAACCTAGATAGTGCAAGTGTCCGATAGTTAACCTACATAGTCCAAGTACCCGTTAGGTAACCTAGATAGTCCAAGGGCCCGCTAGTTAACCTACATAGTCAAAGTGCCCGGTAGTTAACTTACATAGTTCAAGTGTCCGTAGGGAACATACATAGTCCAAGTGCCCGCTAGGGAACATACAGTGTCCAAGTGCCCGCTAGGGAACCTACATAGTCCAAGAGCCCGCTAGGGAATCTACATAGTCCAAATGTCCCGCTAGTTAATGTAGATAGTCCAAGTGCCGCTAGTTAATCTACATATTTCAAGGGCCCACTATTTAACCTACATAGTCCAAGTACCCGCTAGTTAACCTAGATCATCCAGGTGTCCGCTAATTAACCTACATAGTACAATTGCCCGCTAGGGAACCAAGATAGTCCAAGTGCCCGCTCTGGAACCTACATAGTCCTAGTGCCTGCTAGGGAACCTACATAGTCCAAGTGCCCGCTCGGGAACATACGTGGTCCAAGTGCCCGCTAGGTAACCTACAAAGTCTAAGTGCCCGCTAGGTTATCTATATAGTCCAAATGACTGCTAGGGAATCTACATAGTCCAAGGGACTGCTAGTTAACCTAGATAGTCCAAGTGCCGCTAGTTAATCTACATAGTCCAAGGGCCGGCTAGTTAACCTACATAGTCCAAGTACCCACTAGTTAACCTGATCGTCCAAGTGCCCGCTAGGTAACCTACATAGTCCAAGGGCCCGCTAGGTAACCTACAAAGTCTAAGTGCCCGCTATGTTATCTATATAGTCCAAATGCCCGCTAGGGAACCTACATAGTCCAAGTGCCCGCTAAGTAACCTAGATAATCCAAGTGCCCACTAGTTAACCTAGATCGTACAAGTGCCCGCTAGTTAACCTAGATCGTCCAAGTGCCCGCTAGGTAACCGAGATAGTCCAAGGGCCCGCTAGTTAACCTACATAGTCCAAGGGCTCACTTGTTAACTTTGATAGTTCCAGTGCCCGCAAGTTAACCTAGATTGTCCAAGTGCCCGCTAGTTAACCTAGATTGTCCAAGTGCCCACTAGTTAACCTACATAGTCCAAGGGAACACTACTTAACCTAGATATTCCAAGTGTCCTCTAGTTAACCTACATAGTCCAAGTGCCCGCTAGTTAACCTATATACCAAGTGCCCGCTACGTAACCTAGATAGTCCAAGGTCACGCTAGTTAACCTACATAGTCCAAGTGCCGACTAGGCAACCTAGATAGTCCAAGTGCCCGCTAAGGAACCTACGTAGTCCAAGTGCACGCGAGTTAACCTAGATAGTCCAAGTGCCCGCTAGTTAACCTAGATAGTCCAAGTGCCTGCTAGGTAACATAGATAGTCCAAGTGCCCGCTAGGGAACGTACATAGTCCAAGTGCCCGCTAGGTAACCTAGATAGTGCCAGTGCCCGCTAGTTAACCTAGATAGTTCAAGTACCCGCTAGGTAACCTAAATCATCCAAGGGCCCCCTATTTAGCCTAAATAGTCCAAGTGACCGCTAGGTAACCTAGATAGTCCAAGTGCCCTTTAGGGAACCTAGATAGTCCAAGGGCCCGCTAGTAAACCTATATAGTCCATGGGCTCGCTAGTTAACCTACATTGTGCAAGTGTACGCTAGTTAACCTACATATTCCAAGTGCCTGCTATTTAACCTACATAATCTAAGTGCCAGCTAGGTAACCTAGATAGTACAAGTGCCCGCTAGGGAACCTAGATAGTCCAAGTGCCTGTTAGCTAACCTAGATAGTCCAAGTGGCGGCTAGGTTACCTACATACTCCAAGTGCCCGTTCGTTAACCTAGATAATCCAAGTGCCCGCTAGGTAACCTAGACAGTCCAAGTGCCCGCTAGTTAACCTACATAGTCCAAGTGCCCGATAGGGAACCTACATAATCCAAGTGCCCACTAGGCAACCTATATAGTCCAAGTGCCCGTTAGTTAACCTAGATAGTCAAAGTACCTGCTAGGTAACCTAGATAATCAAAGTACCCGCTAGGTAACCTAAATAGTCCAAATGCCTGCTAGGGAAACTACATAGTCCAAGTGCCCTCTAGTTAACCTAGATAGTCCAAGTGCCCTTTAGGGAACATAGATAGTCCAAGGGCCCGCTAGTAAACCTACATAGTCCATGGGCCCGCTAGTTAACCTACTGATCAAATAAGTTTTTTAAAAAGTCAAAATATTCATAGAATCTGCCGAGTGTGGCAAAAGCATGAGCACTCCCATTGTAGAAGAAACACTGCTCTCGGAAACCACACTGTGCCTGGCAAGGGAGGCTGGGAGGATTTATGCTTGCTCACTTTGGCCAAGTCATTAAGCAAGGCTGATCAGTAGAAAAGGAAATCGGGTTTGGTGCGGGGATGTGTCATTGGATATTCAGGCGATTGTCCTTGAGATGTATTGGCCCACAACTTTGGACTCACATACAGCAGTGACCATGAAGATGGCATCGGACCTGGCGACATTTCATTTTCGTATATAGAAAGTTGACACAAGCATCTCCTGGTGGTGTAGTGGGTTACACATTGTGTCCCTAACCTTAAACTCAGCAGTTCGAAAACAGCAGGACTCAGTGAGAGAAAGATGAGGCTTTCTACTCCTGTCAAGAGTTACAGGCTCAGAAACTCATGGGGGCAATTCTCCCCTGTCCTACAAGGTCGCTATGCATCAGCAGTGACTCGATGGCAGGGAGATTAAGTTGATATTACCTATTTTAGAAAACGGTCCTGGTTATTCAATTAAGTAAGGCAGGTGCAGCCCTGTCACACAGGGTTTGTTTAGATAGCACAGTAGTGTCCACTCACTCATTAGCTCAGTGTGTCTGGAACCCCAATGTGTATTTCCACATGGGACAAGTCAGGTTGAAGACACTGGGGATTCGTGCTTTGTTGAGCAAGCCCTGGAATTGCAAGAGTTCTAAAAGGAGGTCAAAGTTCCTGTTTTTATAACTCTCTCTCACACACACAGACACACACACACACAGACACACACACACACACACACACACACACAGAAAGTGGTGAACTTCACAGAACATAGTGGGGACGTCAAAGAAAGGGGGGTTGATAGCCGTGAACAGGGTTGGGATGGGTCTTGTTCTATCCATTTGAAAGTCTCTAGGCTAAACAGAAATGTCCTGGTGGTATAGTAGGTTCGGTGTTGGCCTGCTAACCACGAGGTCAGCAGTTCTGAATCCACCAGTTCCTCCATGGAAAAAAGATGAGGCTTTCTATTTGAGTAACGAATTATAGTCTCAGAGACTCATTGGGGCATGTTTATTCTTCCCTACAGGGGCGCTGCGAGTCAGAATGAACTCAGTACAGTATGCAAAGAACAAGCTGTGCTAATACCATTCCAGAGAGACAGTGGTGTTCCAGGGACATTGGTTTTGCCTGGCCCCTGACCCTGAGGAAACAGGAGGTCTTCAGGTCCTCTCCTGCTGCTCTTCTTTACCATCCTCCCATATCCTCCTCTGCACTCCCAAGTGCTGGGCATGATTTATACACACAGAAATCCACTTACTCCTTTGGAAAAGTGGTTTACTTCACCCAAAAAATCGGAGAACTGTGTCGTCTCCCTTTCAAAGTAAATTATACGATGAACATACAATATTGATTGCAGGCATGTGGATTCTTAATCCTCAAGTTCCCATGAAACCCTGCTTTCCATGGCACATCAGCCCGCCATTTCAGCACGCCAGTATTGCCAGGAGAAAGGAGCCTCAGCAGCCACCACTGCTCCGCAGCCTGCTTTTCACGGTCACGCGGGGATGTCAGAGTGCCCCACACCTCGTGCATTTGACTCAGTGCTTGCTTGCAGGGGTTGCATTTCGTTAGAGCCCAACAACTTCCGAGCATTGGCAAATTCCCTCAACCAAAGGTGGGCAGCGGCCTCATAATGTCACCAGTCATTAACCACCAGCAGGGTTGCGTTATGCTCGTCAGTGCTGTCATGTGCAAGGGGAAAGACAATTCCCACAGGCTGCCAGCTGTGTTTGGGGAGGGAATGCCAGGTGGGGAAGCTGGGGGTCCTCACCCCAGCAGCCACAGTTCCTGGCTCCAGGCCCTGCCCCAGGCTGTGCCAGGACGAAGAGCCTGGACTCTCAGCGACTCCATAGCTCGATTTCCACTCAGGTTGTGTTGTGTTGATCATTCCTTCCCTAGGCTGCCACCCATCTGTCAGTTTGTCATCATGTTGTCATTTGTCTCTAGCTGTGATTGCTGTAAGCGGTGTCACCAGCTACGATTATAACCAGAGCAAGCCACTCTGGACACGCTTCACCAGAGCATCCAAGCTAGGACACACTGGGAAGAAAGACCTGATGATGTACTACTGAAAATGAGTCCATGGAACCCTATGGATCAAAAGAGAATACCGTCCAAACAAGTACTGGAAGAGGAGCACCCTAGGTGGGAATACACTCACACTATTCAGTGGGAGGACTCCCTGGGTAGTGTTTGACTAGCACCCAGGAGGTCGGCAGTTAAATCCCACCCAGAATCCAAGAGGTGCCTAAGGAAGGTAGGCCTGAATATCTGCTTCCAAAAGGTCACAGCCTTAAAAACCCTATGGAACAGTTCTACTCTGAAATGCATGGGGGTCGCTATGAGTCAAAATGGACCGAAAAGCAGCTAATAACAACAACACTGTATAAAGAACAACACTGCAAGTCTTTAGGACAAAATACACAGCAGGCACAATAGCCTCGACCCCACAGAATAGGGCAACTTATTTTCCTTTGTACCAGAGACCGGAACTGTACAACGGAATGAAACCCTGCCTGCTCTTGTGTCATCACCACAGTCGTTGGTCCATGTTGAGCCCATTGCTGTAGCCACTGTGGACATCCATCTTATCAAGGGTCTTCTTCCCTCTTGCTGCCCCTGTACTTTAACAAGCATTATGTCCTTTCTTAAGAACCAGTCTCTCCTGATAGCATGTCCAATGGATGTGAGATGAAGACTTGCCATCCTCACTTCTAAGGGGCATTCTGGCCGTGCTTCCTCCAAGAGGGATTTGCTTGTTCTTCTGACAGCCCAGACGACTTTCGATATTGTTTGCACATCATTCACATGCATTGATTCTTCTTCAGGTTTCCTTACTCACTGTCCAGCTCTCACATGCATATTGACCATTGAAACGACTTACCTTGAATTCAGAGCTTAGGGTACACTACCCAAAGCCACATACCTTGTGAGCGGCTGAAACATGTCTGCTGCCAGGATCTGTCCAATTTATTTTATTGAAACATCATACTCAAAAGGTGCTTTAGGCAAACATATTTTGTCTTTTGACTACATGTCCCCATAATATAACCAGGCTCAGACCCTCGCATTGTAATGATTCAGCTATATGTCTGAGAGGTAAAAAGACCGCCAACCATATAACTGATGGGAGAATAGGTACTGACTGTCACCTGCAATGCCATTCCTTCAACAAATATGTATTGAGTGTTATTCAAATGACAACATTTTGCAAAGCTTTAAGAAGACCCAGATGTAGAGAACACAGTCCCTGCTCACAGGAGACTCACAGATACTGCATCAGGGCATTCAGATCAGGGACACCACAGATAGATGCTGAAAGTAAAATCATAAAAAATAGCAAACACGCACGGAATCCAGGACAGATAAAATCCTCAGGAACAGTAATGGGAGTAGCGATACTGTGGTAGCTTTTTAATCTCCCATCATCTTGCATAGGAGTGGAGTCCAGGCTGTCACTCAGGCCATAGCCAGTGAGGTCTCAATGTGGGCATGGCCTTCTCTTGAGGATTCTGGCAACTCCTGTATTCTTTCCTGGGGGTGAGAGACACCCATGACTTGATATTCCTGCTGACAAGATACATGGATCTACATTGACGGCAGCCAGAGCCTTGAACGGGAGGAGTCATGTGGAGACCCATGCCACTTTCCACCTCCACTGGGTCCATAAGACATTCCACCGACTGCCCTGTGATCTTCCAGCACTTGGTGTCATTGCTTGTGTTGCATAAGTCTGAAAAAAATGTACACACTGTTATTGGATATATGGGTTAATTTCGTACTTATGGACGTGGTCTGGACTGGGCTGGGATGTTTTCTTAATATAAAATTATTCTTCTACATAAAGCTTTTTTAAGACACATGAGTGTTTATGAATGTGCTTCTCTAGTCAACTCGAACTGACTCAGATACCATGAGGGCACAGGGTGGCTGTGTAGGGAAGGGGAGGAAAAGGGAACTGATAACAATGGAACACACACACACACAGCCTAGGGGCCGAATAACAGAAATATGAGTAGAGGGACACAGAAGACGGTGTGTATAAAGATATTAATTTATATATAATTTAGTAAGGGTGTGAGGGTTGAGGAAAGAGGGAAAAACAGGAGCTGATATCAAAGGGGTCAAGTAGAATGATAGTGTTTAGAAAATGATGGTGGCAGCATATGTGCAAACTCGCTTCATCTAAATGATTTATGGATTGTTATATTATCTGTCAGAGCCCCCATTAAAATGTGTCCTTTTTTTCGATAACAACATAAACTCACTGCCATGGAGTCAATTTTGACTCAGTATAGAACACCCCCTGTGGTTTCCTCGCTTGCTATTCTTTAAGGAAACAGAAAGCCTTTGCTTTCCCCTGCAGAGTGGCTGGTGGTTTCAACTATTGACTTTGAGGTTAGCAGGCACCATAGCACCATGATTCCTAAGGATGCTGATAGAAAGGGAGAACCTTGTGGAACATAATTTAAAATTCTTTAATTATCTAGACTTACTTAACTGGAAGAGTCCCAGAGACTATGACCCTGAGTTACTCTTCAAACCTTGAATTGAAACTGTCCCCTGAAGTCATCTTTAAACTAAATAACAATTTAGCTCTTAAAGGATTGCATCCTTGAGTATTGCAGTCTTTAAAAAATCCGCACAAAACTAAATAATTCAAAATATATGTGAGAGGGTTGTGGCAGAGAGATTAAGTAAAAAGAAAGGAAACACCTAGAATAGAAAGAACAAGAATGTTAATTCAATATGAAGAGTGTGACCAATGTCACTGAACATTGTGTCCAGAAAGGGTTGAAATGGAACAGATTTTGCTTTGTATGTTTTCACATATCAAAATTAAATATTAGTAGAAAAAGAGAGAGACTCGCATCTGTTTGAGGCAGACTACCAAATACTGGGTTATATATAATGCTAAGTATTGAATATTATCCCATTTTCATATGGCAAGTATGGAAAGCCAAGGATGGAGTGAGGCATTCACAGGGGAGATGGCATTTGAATGATCCAGGAAAATGGCTAAAGAAGATGCTCATTCCCGAGTGTTTCCACTGGGTTTGCAAACACATCAGCAAATGAATGTCAAATAACCCGTCTCACCCTCTAACTCAGAGCTGTGCAACCGAACTCTCTTCTATGATGAAAATGTTCCAGAGCAGTGATTCTCAACCTGTGAGTCGCGACCCCCATGGGGGGAGGGTCGAACAATGCTTTCACAGGGGTCATCCGATTCATCACAGTAGCCATATTATAGTTATGAAGTAGCAACAAAAATAATTTTATAGTTGGGGGGAGCACCACACATGAGGAACTATATGAAAGTGTCACAACATTAGGAAGGTTGAGAACCACTGTTCTAAAGGCATGACATCCAATCTGGTAGCTACTACATTTTATCAGGAAAGACCAGTCCATGGAAAGGGACATCATGCTCGGTAAAACTGAAGGTCCACAAGAAAAGAGACTGACCATCAAGGAGATGGGCTGACACCATGGCTGCAACAATGGACTCCAACCTAACAACCATGGCGAGAATTGGCACAAGATCAGGCAGTGTCCTCAAAGTAACATCCTTGATCTTCAGTCTTTTTAAGAGATCTGTTGTAGCACATTTAGCCAATGCAACGTGTCGTTTGATGTCTTGACTGATGCTTCCTTGAGCATTGATCTGGCTTAGGGTTTAAAAATTCCCCTTGGCTTCTCAATCATACAGGAGGCCCACACACTGATCATCTTTCCTCATTACACAGAGTGTCATGCCCCACTCACATTGGTCTCCTTGCTGTTCCAGGAAGAAGCTTGGAGAACCCAATCACAAGGCCTTTTGCACTGACTGTCTCCTACCTGGAACACTTTCCCCACCGCCAGATGGCCACTCCTGTGTCTTCCTGCCTTATTCAAGTTCTGCATTGTCAATGAGATCTTCCTTGGCTGCGATGCACTACTTGCCCCAAGTTTCCCATCCAGCGCAGTTTAGTGAGAAAAATCTCACTGCTACCTGCAGGGGGGGAGCCTCGACACTGGCATCTCAGAAAATGGAGCATAATCAGAACAGAAATGTGACCCTACCTCTCATGCTAAAAGGCTGCTAACTGCAAGATCTAAACCACCACACAACCAGCCACTTCTCAGGAGAAAGGCTGAAAGTTAGTCTCAGAAACCTACAGGGGAAGTTCTACCCTGTCTTATATTGTCATTATGAATCAGTATCAACTCTATGGCAGTAAATTTGCATTTGGGGGCGGGGCACGTTCTAAGGAGCTCTGGGTCACATACCCTGATCAATCCAACTGGCAGCTGCATCAGCTGGCTAAGGATTCAAACGACTGAGTAGGTAACCCAGAGCTCATTGCTGTTGGCAGAAACTTGTGGGGGGTCAGAAGGACTTGAGGTGATGGTGTCCTTCTCAGTGGCCTCAGATAATCTTCTCCCCGGTCTGGGCATCAGCATCTTCTTTGCAAAATGGGATGATTGCATTAGAGAACCACTAAACCCCTATATACCTGAGCAACCAGGAAGCAATTGTGAATCCTGGAGAGGAGCAAAGACTATGCTGGTGGCTCTGCAAATCTTGGGAAGCCTGGATCCGATGCGGCTGGAACTGTCCACTGCGAGGCACCAAGAATCCCGAGAGCTGTAGTTCAGGTCTCCCCCTTGCCTGTGTACCATGGAAGATTTAATAAATGTTCTCCTCATGCTACCTTTAGGATCCTTGGTGGCAAAGTGGCAAAATCCCTTCACATTGGCCTGTTAACTGCAGGGTTGGCAGTTCAAACGCACCTGCTGCATTCCTGTAGAAAGGGCAGCTTTCAACTCCCACAAAGAATTGTTGTTTCAGAAATCCACAAGGACAGTTGTATCCTGTAACTATGGGTCAGAACTGGCACAATAGCAGTGCGTGATTGAGCTTTAAACTACATTTGAGACTGGGGTCTATTTTGAATTCCCCTACCTGTCCATTGGGTGTCATGGGAAGAAAGTAGATAGGAGTAAAAAGGGTAGGAGGCAGTGAGGGAAGATGGTAGAATGTACTGGAGTAACACATTCTGGCAGAAAATTGTGTGTATGTGTGTGTGTGCGTGTTCTATTGTAATTCACACAGATTATGGGTGGGGGAGGGAACTGAAAAAGTAAATATCCATGAAAAAGAAAAATTTTTTTCTTTGGTGATTTTCCTCTTGTTGAGCTAAGGGATGGAGAATGTACTGCATGGGCGTGACCAGCCACTGGACCGGTGTGCTGTTAACACACCCTCCTGCCTTTGCATGCTGGGGGCCTCTCTGTAAACAGAAGTGACTTGTGACTTCTGATTTCCTGGGGCTCTAAAGAGAACCCGAGAATAGACGTTCTAAATCGTGAACAAAGGAGAGACAAAGGGTTAATGACAGGACAGAATTTTGAAGTTTCATTGGATGAACACAGCGCCAGCATCCAACAAGCATGCCAAAGGCTGAACTCTGCCCGGAAGTAATGAATGAGCACTGCCTTTAGCCCGTGTCCTCACTCTCCCCGTCTCCTGCACTCCAAGCCAGCCTCACTAAGAGTAGGCAATGGTGACATGGTGGTCCTTTCATCTCTCTCTGTCCCCTCACGCTGCCTTCACCTCTATCCATGTTGCGTCATCCTTCCCCCTTCTCCCTGATCTTCCTCGTGGAAAGATCTAATTCATACTAACTGGTAAAAGTCAGTTAGCACACAAGAAGGAAGACATCTCCTTCCTCAGTCTATGCTGCAGAAAAGGAAACTCGGGCTTGAGCTCATTTGCCCAACTGTCAAAGGTCCCATCACGGGTAGGGCCCTGATGTGAAAATTCAAGCAAGCAGCCCCAGAGCCAGAGCTCCCAACCCTCATCCACTGCAGTTCAAGTTCATGGGGTGAAGTGGTGAAAAGCTAACCAGAAACTGAGAGTCAATGTAGATACGCAAGGCATTCTTGCCAGGGCACTCACTCACTGCCATTGAGTCAATGCTGACTCATAACAACCCTATAGGACAGGGTAGAATTCCCCTGTGAGTTACTGAGGATGTATCTCTTTATAGGAATAGAAACCCCCATCTTTCCCTTGTGGAGTGGCTAGTGGTTTTAAACTGTTGCACAAAGCATAACCATGACACCATCAGGACTCCAAAACATGCCAGGGCAATCAATGGTTCTGTGAGATCTCTCAGGATAGAGATATACCTTGCTCCTTGGCTACACACGAGAAAGCATTCACCTCCAAGCCTAGTTTGTGATCCAAGTGAGTTTTATGAGAATTAGAAGAAGTTTCAGGTTTATAAAGGCACTTGCAGGGCTCTTCAGAAATGTGCATCTCCTTAGAAGCTTCCCTGAAAGTCACGAGGTCTGCTCTGTGCTCCTGCCTTTTAAATTACTCCAAGAGGTGGGGCGTGCTGGTGACCCTGGTTGAACTCATTGGCTGAACTGAATTCACCTGGCCTTGTTGGGCCAATTCAGGTGCAGAACACACCCAGGTGTACCTCCCCTTCCTGGCTGGGAACCTGAGCCTCTGAGCATGTGCAGTGTACCACTCGTTCATGGGACAAAGGCTCAGACTGCTGACCATGCGTAATGAATGCCTCAGTCCCTAAGCTAAACTACCTAGCAGTTCCAAAACCCCACTGCTGTGTAGTGTTCATGAACTTTGGCAGGAACACATCCTTACCACGAAGAATCCTGGTGGCCCAATGGCTAAGCACTTGGGCTTTAGACCGCGGTCAGTAGCAATGCATGAGAAAAAGGTCTTGCCATTGTAAACATTCCACCCCACTGCCATCAAACGCAAAGGACCTCTGGTGACATGGCTTGCTACTCACAGAGCTACTAAATGCAAAGTCAACAGTTCTAACCCACCAGCTTCACTGTGGGAGAAAGATGAAGCTATCTCTTCCTATAGAGACATAATATCTCAGAAACCTATAGGGAAAATTCTACCCTGCCATGGACTACTAAATGAACAACCTAATCTGTCTTGGAAGAAGTCAGGCCAGAGTGCCCTTGACAGCATATATGGCAAGATTTTGCCTCCCAAATATGTTGGACATATTGCCTGGAGAAGGACATCCTGCTTGGTAAAGTGGAGGGGCAGCACAAAAGAGGAAGGCCCTCAACGAGCTGGATTGACACCGTGGCTGCATCAATGAACTCTGGCAGAGAACAAATGTGATGATGGTGCAGGACCTGGAAGTGTTTGGTTCTGTTGTGCATAGGGTCACTTTGGGTCAGAAACCACTCAATGGCACCCGACAGCAACAACAACAAGTATATAAGATCACCATGAGTTGGAATCAACTCGACAGAAAGTGGGCTTTGGGTCTGTCATGGAACCAACCCTGGCTCATAGCGACCCAATCATGGGATTCTGAGGCTATAAATCTTCATGGGAGCAGAGGGCCTCATCTGTCTCCTGCGTAGCAGCTGGTAGGTGTGAACCCCTGACTTTGCAGTTGACAGTCCAACAATTCCCTTAAAGTACCACCGGGGCTCCTTTGGTAATGATGACAGACTAGGAAACCCAATGGGGACATTTCTACTCTGTCACATGAAGGCATCCTGTGCAGAATGGGCTCAACGGGAACTAACACCAACCCCACCACTTTTAACACCATCCCAACCTTACAGACTGTGCTAGGCTCTTGAAGGAATTGACTTTTTGCACTCCCACTGAGCGAGCTATGAGCATGCATGCATGCCAACACGTAACTTCCGGTCCTGAACTAGGGATCAGCTGCATATGTAAGGATGTGCTTCTAATG
Organism: Tenrec ecaudatus; assembly: GCF_050624435.1. NCBI lineage: Eukaryota > Metazoa > Chordata > Mammalia > Afrosoricida > Tenrecidae > Tenrec > Tenrec ecaudatus. The sequence goes on from NW_027457661.1 coordinate 1,478,571, forward strand.
TGGAAGGAAGTAAAGAGAGGGGATCTGGAAGCAGGAAAAGCCAGGAAGCAGGAGTCACTTAGGCAGACCCCTTTCCTAAACCAGCTTAATTAGCATATCACAGATCCTGGCTCAGAGGTGATGTTCAAAGAAGAATTGTTGACTGAATACACAAGGGAAGGAACAGAGTAAGTGAACACAGAAATGTGCTAATGACCAAATTGACTCACAGTTCCCACCCTGCTCTTCTTCTTCCAGGTTCTTCTCTAGTTGCTAATGGTATTTGCTCGACCTCTCACAAGCACAAAAGGAGCCCTGGTGGCCTATCGGTTAGGCAGTGGGCTGCTAACCACCAAACTAGCAGTTCTAAATTAGCAGGCATTCTGAAGGAGAACAACAAGCTGTCTGCTCCTTTAAAGAATTACAGTCTTGGGAATGCACAGTGGTAGCTCTACCCTGGCCCATAGGGCTGCTCTGAGTCTGACTCGACTGGACAGCAGTGAGTATGGGTTTGGTTTGGTTTTCACAGGTACCCCGATCCGTTGGTGGTCTTGGTAAATTGCACACGCTGGTTCAGTGGACCTTGTGTAGGGCTTGAGAATTTGCACTTCTAACAAGCTCCTGATGTTGCTAGTCTGTGACCATATTTGGGGTGGCAAGGCTCTGGACTACCGGGGTCTTCCTGGTGGCTGCTGTCACAGTGCAAGTTCCCAAGAGTGCACCGCTACTCATTTCTTTGGAATCAAGGTTTTTGGCTATTTGTTCCATGACACTGAAAAGTTTGGACCTGAAATACGCAGCTCAGGCTGTATTATCTATCTTCTCTGCCCTCTTGGATTGGAGATGGATCACCTATGAAGCGATGAGGGTAAGAAGGGTTGGGTGTCCCCGGGTAATGTGAACAGTTAGCACGCTCAACCACTGCTGATTAAAAGGTTTGCGGTTCAAATCCAAGGCCCCTCAGAAGAAAGGCCTGCTGATTGACTTCTGAACGACCAGCCTTTGAAAGCTCTGTGGGGTCCCGTGGTGCTGACCCACACGGCGTCACCGTGAGTTGGAATGGACTCCTCAGAAACGGGTTTAGTAAGCAGCACAAAGAGGAAACTCCTTGGTGAACTGGAGGACACGGTAGCTGAAACCATGGGCTCCAACATACTACCCCTGAGGCTGGCAAAGGACCGGGCAGTGCTGCCTTGTGTTGCAAAGAAGGTCCCTGTGATGTCAGAATGATTGGACAGCACTAACAACAACAAAGGATGTCAGGGCCCTTCACTTCCCCAGACCACTGACCAGGTTCAAAGACCCGCATGCGAGTATAGTTTCACAGTTAGATGTGTTTAGAAAAAATAATGTTTGCAAAAGTAAAATCTTGGTTTACATTTTACAGAGCATGCACAATGAGTAGAACGCTTAAGGTCCACCGGAACCTGTTTAGGGTCCCCTCCACTTGCTCACCACCGATAAGTCGATTCTGACTCATATTGATCCTACAGGAGAGGTTAAAATTTCCCCTGTGGGTATTTCTGAAACTATAGCGCCTTATGGGAATAGAAAGCCTCCTCTTTCTCTGCAGCTGGTGGGTTCAAACTGCCAACCTTGTCTTTAGCAGCTCAGGACTGACTTGTATCTCTATGAAACCAAAATCTACCTCACTGCCAGGGAGGTGATGCTGACTCATAGTGACCCTATGAGGCAGAGTAGATCTGTCCCTGTGAGTTTCTGAGACTGTAACTCTTTATAGGAGTAGACAGACTCTTCTTCCCACGGAGTGGCTGGTGGTTTCAAAGTGCTGACTTTGGTGTTAGCAGCCCAACATGCAAACACTATGCCACCAAAGCTCCTTTTGTACCCCTATAAGTAGATAAATATTTCTCTTATATCTGTGTTTCAACCAAAGGCATGGCTATAAAGGAAAAAAGGCCATGAGTGTCAAGAATGATTTGAAAATGTGGAGTTCTTTTGGGAAAGGAGATATATATATATATATATATATATATATATATATATATATATATATATATATATATATATATACTTGTGTATATAAATAGAATTCTGACGGCAAGAGTGGTCAGGAGTTGGACTTTTAATCTCAAGGTCAGCAGTTTGAATGGCCAACCGCTCCTCTGGAGAAAGAGGAGATTTTCTACTCCTGTAAAGAATCACAGTCTCAGAAACCCACGGGGGCCATTTTACTCAGTCCCATGGGCCTGTGAGTTGGAATGGACTTGATGGCAGTGAGGGCATGTAAATATGCAAACACCCACCTCGGACTTAGGATTTGACCTGCTCCCTCAGCCCCGTGAGCATCTGCATCTGAAGCCATGGACTTGGCCTTCTGTGAAGAACCCATTAGTGCACCGCCACAAAGAGAATGAGTTTCCTCTGTGTCAGTCCATTACCCTGCCAACGTTCAGGATGGAGCCAACACCCTTGGTTTCCCAGAGAAATTGGCTCAACATCCCCCTGATGTGGTTGCATGACATAGGCCACTCATGCAATGCACTGCATGTGCTCTATTTAATGCACTATCACCAACAAGTCTACATGGGTGGTAACGCTGAAAACCTTGCCCAAACAGCTGGCTTCACCAAAGTATATGGAACCATGTGGATTCGTCGACCAGTTCGACTCTGCACTGGCTGTACGTTGGCATTGCCAAGGGGGCTTTCTCACTGACCGTGACCTGAATCCTGCTTCCACTAAGCCTTGCTTCATTGGTCTGGGATGGGGCCAGGCCAATGGGAGGCTTGAAAGCTCCTAAGGGATTCCAAAGTATGACCAAGGGTGAACACTACTGTTTTTGGCCATCACATCCGGGAAGGCCCTTGGGACTTTGCCACTCAAAGTATGATAGGTCAAGGAACCAGCAACATCAGCATTAGCTTCTCCCATGCTAATGCCATCGAGTTGATGCTGACTCATAGTGACCCTACAGGACAGGGTAGAACTGCCCTTGTGGGTTTCCCAGACTGTCACTCTTGCCCGGAGTCTACAGCCTCATATTTCTCCCAAGGAGTGGCTGGTGGTTTAAGACTACTGTCCTTGTGGTTAACAGCCCAAGAGTACCAGGGCCTCTAGAACTGCTGGATCCTAGACCCCACCCTGAACCCACAAAATCAGAATCTGCCCCCCAGCCCGATTTCCAGGAACCTGGGTAAGTGCATGCATGTGAAAGTTTAAGAAATACTTCCTTAGAAACCATTACTTTCCAGAACAAACTCCTCCTGCCAGAGGTGCAGAAATGGAAGCCCATTAGGCCATGCTCGCCTAGAAGCAATTTGAGGTCTCAGTGCTCCTATATCCTGGCTGTCATCCAGATTTCCTTATTCTCACCTGGACTGTTGTCACTGCAGCAGGTATTGGTGAGTCCTCAGCACGAACAGCCCCAAATTCGGTCTAGAGACACAGCTCCCATTTCAGAGTAGTACAATCCACAGTTTGCTGTAGAGTTTCTGTCTTTTACTGGCTTGGGGTAGGGTCTAGTGGGAAACGCATCTTAGCAAGAGCCATTATGTATTCTGGATGTGCACAGTGAGTTTGTCTTGAGGCATATTTATGTCTGACGTTGTTATGTATTCTCTTTCTATCCCATGCAACGTTATTTTTTTTGAAAATTTATATTTGCTTTTAATTACCCAGACATATAAGTGATTTATAGCTAGGTCTGATCGATTGGAATCAGATGACCACGCCTGGATTAACCATGGGTCCTGGTGACCATTAGGCACTTCTTTCCATGAATGATATTTTCACCTGAGTGAATGCATTCACGACTTTTCTTCTCTTAAGATAAATAAGCAGGTGGGTATCATTTTGCTATGCTGGCACTTCCTTGTGCTGTTTTAAGTTCACCCAGCAATTTTTAAAAAGAGAAACATATTACAACTGTCACACACTTTATAATTCATGTGGAAAAATTTGGGGGAGAGCTAAATAGAGGTGACCCGTGGTGCAGTCTTACTTACTGCTTGTTAGAAGGTACTGAAATTTTATATACATAAACACTAGAAACCAGGAGAGATGAAATGGTGGTTCCATGGCAGAATTCTCACTAGCCATACAGGAAATTTGGGTTTGATTCTTGGCCAGTGCGCCTCCTGTTACAGCAACCACCTAACTGCTAGTGGAGGCTGGCATATTGCTATGATGCTGAACAGATTTTAGCGATGTTTTCTGCCTACAGACAGACTAGGAGGAAAGGCCTGGTGAACTCCTTCAAGCCATCAGCCACTGAAAACTCCCCAGCTGACAAGGGGTCAAATCTACAACCCATTGAAGGAATGGGGCAGGACCAGTGGGCATTGAGTTCTGTAGCACATGGAGTCCGCATGAGTCAGGAGCTGGCTGACTTGAAGGCAATTGTCCACAGCACTCTCTAGGAAGGCAGTGGTTGGAGCACATAGGCGTCCTTCATGTGGCCCCATGATCATCAAGCCTTAAGTCATGCAACCAACTCTGGGAAATGAGAGATGCCCGGGGTACCAGGAATATTTGAAAGATCTGGTGTAAATTGGTTCAGCCCAGGGGAGTTCTGGAAACCACCGAGGTAAGCTTCCTGCTGCAACCACTAACTTAGCTCCAGTGCGAGTGGATGGGTGTCTGCACATGTACCCAGCAACCATTAGTGCGTTTGTTGTTGTTGTTGCCGTTCACGTCCGTAGAGTCGATGCCGATTCACAGTGACCCTATATGACAGGGTAGAATTCCCCCTGTGACTTTCTCACACTGTGACTCTTTACAGGAGTAAAAAAGCCTCATCTTTCTCTTGAGGAGTGGCTGGTGGTTTTGAATGGTTGATCTTGCCATTAGTCCATTGCGTAACCAGGTGCTGTCAATTTGGTTCCAACTCATGGCCACTCTATGTACAGCAGAACAAAACAACACGCTGCCCTGCGCATTTCTCACAGCCATTCCTACATTTGAGCCACTGTGTCAACTCATCTTGTGGAGGTTTGTCCTCCTTTTGGCTTGACCAAGCATGCTGCCCAACTCCAGGGACTGGTCCCTCCTGATAACACCCAAAGTACATGAAGCCAAATGTCACCATCCTCGCTTCTAAGAATCAATCTGGCTGTAGTTCTTTCAACATAGATTTGTTTGTTCTCCTAGAAGTTCCTTGGTGTATTCAATATTCCTCACCAGGACCATATTTCAAATGCATCAATTCTTCTCGTGGGACTTCCTTATGCATTTTCCAGCTTCCACATGAAAATAATCATGCCTTGGGATAGGATACTCCTGAGTTTTTAAAGTTACAAAGTCACCTTGGTTCAAAAAAATGTTTAAAAGGCCTTTTGCAGCAAATTCACTGAAAGCAATTTATCCAGTGATTTCTTTACAGATATTTCTATGAGCGTTGGTTGTGGATGGGTCCAAGTAAGATGAAATGCTTCATCATTTAAATCTTTTCTCTGTTTATCATGTTGCTTATTGGTTCAGTGGTGAGGATTCTTGTTCTTTTAACCTCGAGTTGTAATCCATACTGAAGACTATCATCTTTGAACTTCATCAGTAAGTGCTTCAACTCCTCTTCCCTTGCAGCAAGCAAGGCTGGTCGCCTGCATATTTCAGGCTGTTCTCAAATCTTCCTGCAATCCTGAAGTCTCCAATTCAGCCATCCAAAACTCAAAACAGCTCAATGCCATGGAAGTCAAGTCAATTCTGACTCGAGCAAACCTGTAGGCCAGGAAAGAACCTCCCGGAAGGTTTCCAAGGCTGTAATCTTTGTGGCAGCACATGGTCACATCTTTCTCACTCGGGATAGCTGGTGAATTCCAAGTGTTGCTCTTTCGGTTAACAGTGAAGTGCTTAAACATTGCCCTACCTGGATTCCAAGTGTGAGCTAGCAGCCACAATTTTCTTCTGAGACCAAAGGGGTTGTTAGGTGTGAATTCTTGACCAAGGGTGGTCCAGCAGACCTGCTCAGTATTCGCCCAGGTGCAAAATCCATCAAGAGGATGCATTGTCATTATTTTTAATCACATAACACACCCAGGTGTAGCAGCAACCCAGCTTTGTAATATCACCCTGGTTTTGATAAATATGTACCATTCCTTGATAACGCTTCCAAATCCTTTAATATCCTGCAGCTCAGTCCCTGATGTCTGGCTGTAACAAAAGGTGTGAAGGGAGACCATATGTGAATAAACTCTCCCCGTCTGCCACAACTCAGCGCATAATCAGCTCCACGGTAAAATGCATGGTAAGTCAGTTATGCGCTGGCGGGGAGGGCAAGGGGCCCCTTTCAGGTTTGTCTTCTGATGAAGTTGACCAAAATGACTTCTTATTTCAACCTATTAGGAGAGTGAGAGTTGCCCCCCCTCCCTCGCCATTTTTCTTTTCTTTTCCCTTTTTGTCCCTTTCCCCTTGGAGGGACAGCCTGCTCTGCTATTCTGAAAGGGTTTTCTGTTTTATGCTGCGCTCTCCACTCCATTAAATCACCTTTCCTCACATTAAATACAGGTCTTCAGGGTGGGCAGAGAGCTTTGCTATGAGGGATAATGATATAATGAGGATGACATACATGAAAAATCATTTTTCAGCTCAATCCCAGGCAGACCACGGGGAAGCATGAAATGGGAAGGAGGAGAGGTGTACCTCACTGTAGACAAGAGCCAGGCTTCAGTGGGGGCCAGTCTCGACCTGGAAGGCTGCTGAAGGCTTCTTTACCTCACTCACTCATTCACTCATTCATTCAACCAGCTTGCTACTTACTTATTAAATGCCAGACCTTGGGGCTCTCTCACTGAACAAAAGAGACAAAAATCCCCCTTCTGTCAAGAAGCTTCCATAAACAGAGGCATTCAAACACTTCCTAGAGAATGTGTTTAAAGTCTTATTTACACAAAAGCAGAAGAAGAGACTGATGCGAGGGGTTTCACACACACACATGTTCATATATGACTCCCATTGCAGCGACAAAGTGTAGGACTCTTCCAGGAGACACTATTCATTGGAGTTAAATTGCTCCCCCCAACACCCTGAGCTCTCGCTCTCTCTTTTTTTTCTTTCTTTCTGAGAGCAATTGCCCTTGGAAGGGATTAGCTGTTATCACTCTCTAGCACCTTAGTGTGAACTTATTTATTGGCTCCTTTTCCTGCCTAGATAGGAGGGGCCTCCAGGGCTGCTAAAAGCCAGAAAAATCCCAAAAAAGGCAGCAACAAGAGAGGCAGAGGACAATTGGGGCCAGTGTTTCTCATTTGAGTGGGGGGGGCATTTGTTAAAGATGCAGATTACACACACATACAGCACACACACACTTCCCTGCCACCCCACCCAATATGGCCCTACTAAATAAGGATCCTACCCCACCATCTGTCCGGGAGCCCCTGAACTGGCCCTTCCCATGAAACAAGCCAGGGCCATTGAAAGTGACTCTTTAGGCAAAAGACCAGTGACTTAGGTTTTCCAAACCAGGATAAAGCCCATTTGTTAAGCACTTGCATATTAACCAAAAGGTTGATGCTTCAAACCCACCCACCGGTTCCTAGGAAAGCAGGCCTGGTGATCTGTTTCTGAAAGGGCACAGTCTTGAAAAGGATCCCTGGTAACATATTGTCCTGCTAGCCATAAGGTCAGCAGTTCAATCCTACCAGCTGCTCTGAGAGAGAAAGCTGAAGCTTTCTACTGTACAGATGTATAGTCTCAGAAACCTACCAGGGCAAGTATACTCTGCTGCCATGAGTCAGAATTGACTCAATGGCAGCAAGTGAGTGGATGGGCAGGGATTGATTGGGCACCAACTAACACTAAGAACAACTATTTTGGGTGGCAGTGACATTCTTCTGCTTTATCTAGAATCTGAACTCTCAGCGTCATTAACAATGGAGGCAACAGACAAATAATTATAAACTACAGAAGGGTAAAGAAAAGCTAAAGAAGTTACTTCTGTTTGGGGTTTAGTTGTGTGCTTTTTTTAGCAGAAAATATGAACTATGAAGGAGCAGGGACTTGCTGGACTTAAATATGAACTGTAAGATCTCTCTCCGGGCTAGAGTTACATCTCAGTTCTTGGCTCTGCATGAGAAAGAATTCACGCCAAAGCCTGGCTCGTGATCCAAGTGAGTTTAATGAAAGTTAAAAGAAGTTTCAGGTTTTACGCGCCACCCCTAGGATTCCTCCCCACCATGTAGCCTGGCAGAGATTGCTCGAGGTCACGCAAAGATCTCTCTCCTAAGTTTTCCTCCAAAAAAACACCTGTCTCATGTTCTTTCTCAAGTTCCCTCCCCAGTTCCTGTCCCCAGTTTTTCCTTTCTCCCCCTCGCTCCTGCCTTTTCAAGGATTCCCGGGGGGAGGCATGGTGAATGACCCCAGGTCGATCCCATTGGCTGAATTGCAATCACCTGGCCCAGGTGGGCTGATGCAGGTTTAACGCCCATCCGTACCCACCAGCGGGAAAACCTAGGCTTTTGTTCTATGCTTGGTTCTCCTGGGCATGCGTCAATGGACATCTCATTCCTGCCTATCTGCCTAACAAAACCTATTTTTCAACCCCAAGTCTTTCTTGCCAAAAAATAATGTCCCATAATAGGAATGGCATGAGCAGGGCTTCTGCGTTGGATCAGATCAAGAAGATAGCTTTCATGCCCTGTACTAAGATCACAAAAGAATGTAATCCAGTGCCTTGTAGACAGTCTCGTGTACACAAAAGGTTTTCTAAGAGTCTCCAGAAGGCTGTGCTACAGCCTAAATAGGCTGAACTGCAGCCTAAAACAGAGAGGGACCCATTTCAAAGAGATGTGGGGACATGGCTTTCATAAAATTGAATGCATCATGTAATCCAGTGCAAGGGAAACCCAGTAACTTTGGGAAGGAACTGCATTGGCTTGGACTAAACAGCCAGAGACAGTGCTACATAAAAAGAAAGAAGATGATTGATAAAGCAACCCAGACATTATTGTGGAAAAGGAAAAGGGACTTAGAAGACAATCAAAAGCTACAAGGAACCT